>NC_138773.1:248829671-250145921 GCF_965119305.1 Pelophylax lessonae | reverse complement strand
GGGCGCCGCGGCGCTCCGAGCGGAAGTGGGAGCGGGTACCTGTCAAAACTAGGTACCCGCTCCCCCCCCCAAAAAATGACATGCCAAATGTGGCATGTCGGGGGGTCAGGACTCCCTAAAGCGGAAGTTCCACTTTTGGGTGGAACTCCGCTTTAAGGTTCCTAAGAGCACAGTGGCCTCCATAATCCTCAAATGGAAGATGTTTGGGATGACCAGAACCCTTCCTAGAGCTGGCCGTCCGGCCAAACTGAGCTATCGGGGGAGAAGAGCCTTGGTGAGAGAGGTTTTTTTTTATGTCACTCAGTATTTGCACAGTGGTTTTCCAAATGCAATTTTTTTTAGGAAAGAAACATTCATATATATAAAAAACAAAACTGTAAAGTTAGCCCAATTTTTTTTTTTTATAATGTGAAAGATGATGTTACACCGAGTAAATAGATACCTAACATGTCACACTTGTGGAATGGTGGCAAAATACTGTGCTTAAAAGTCTCCATTTGCAATGCTATAAACGCCTTTCCAGGCTACCAGTTTAGAGTGGCACAGGAGATCTGGTGCTAGAATTATTGCTCTCGCTCTGATGTTCGTGACAATACCTCAGCTGTGTGGTGCGATCACCATTTACATTTGCGTGCGGGAATAACGTATGCGTTCGCATTTGCGTGTAAGCATAAATATGTATATGCACATTTTTTTTTTTTTGTACAAACTTTAGTGCTATCACAACATGCCTTGTAAACAGCATGGTTTGTGACCGGTCCTCTTTATGGAGAGAGTTAGATATTAGACCCCAAATCTCTCCTCTGACCCCCCCTGTGCAGGCGATCAGACCGAGATTGTTCCGATCGGCTGCTTCTCTGGTCGCTGGTGGCCAGGTAAACAAAGGGGCGGAACCGGAAGTGACGAATAATCGTTTCTCCTGGTTTCCTATGCCATTAGAAAACCATATAACCTACTTTCCATGCAGAAGAGGTCCTGCGTGGCTCTTATACATTGCAATTGTCTTTTTGATGTGATCTTTCTGCAATAAAAACCTGGACGGTGATTGAGGATCCTTGGTGTGCTGGGGAATATGTACACTTATCCAAAAGGAGAACACCTAACATTTATTGAAGAGAAAATATAAGATGTTCTCTGAATGGTGGCGGTGCCAGGTGAGTGGCTCCCCCCTGTGGTCGGTATAAGAAAGGCAAGTCCCTCGAGCAGCAGCTGGAAGACACCAGCTCTGAGTGTAGCACAGGCCACTAATGTAAATTTCGACATCACCAGCAGCCTTCCGTATGTGAGATGTGAAGGATTAAATGTAACCAAGCTGAACCAAGCTAAGTTTAAAACTATGAATGGAATTCTTGGAGTTCAACTTTAATGTCACTTGCCATCTAAGTGGTTTTGTCTCAGCAGTTCAGCGGGTATTATTTTTGACTAAGGTACAGAAAGGTGATAGAGGGGGGAACTGTAAACCGTTTATGAAATGGGGCCATTAGGATGTACACCTAGTATGTAAAATGTGAAAACGTAATAAAACAATAAAGCAGAGTATTAAAACCAAAAATGTAATCTACTGCAGCTTACCAATCATGAGATGTGGCTGCATTAGTTTTCTTTATTAGGCCCCCCCTCTGTTTTCACCTGGTGATCTGACCAGTAACGCACCTCCTGTATTAATCAGCAGATGCATGGAGAAAATTTTCTCTTTTGCAGGGAAATCCCTCCTGCCAAGCCATTGTATTCTCCCAGCCGGCAGAAGGTGGTGATTATAAAACCTGAAAATTGAAAGGATTAAAAGAGGTGCATGGAAGCCAGCCAGCCCTCAGTCTGATGTACTCGTCCTCCAGTCTGCCACCAACCAAGTAGACCTGTCTCATGATATAAATAAAAAAATAAGCCAAGCCATTGTATTCTCCCGGCCGGCAGAAGGTGGTGATGGTTGCCAGTGGCTATACCAGTAGTTAGCGATAATCACATGAAAAATCTGGCAGGCTGGTTGTACCCAAGTTGATCGATCAACTTGTTACATTCAGCTCTCCCATACATAGTCTGAGCCATCTATGGCCAGCGTTAGTGAGACACAACTCTGGAGGAAGGAGCAAAAAGACACCTTTGGATAGTAGTATTTGGCAGTCTAGGAGGGAAGGGGAGACTTAGATTGAATGCCAGATATAAATACACTAACAAATTGAAGCCAAACTCCAGTTAACACTTTGTAAGCAGTTACAGCAAACCGTTTTTTTCTTTTTGGGATAAAGGGTTTACATAAAAGCTGATCATTGTAAGCACCCCTGTCAGTTGTAATTGGGTTGTCTTAAAGAGGAAGTAAACCCTCCTCTGACACTTTTACCTATAAGTAAGCCTATATTAAGGCTTACCTATAGGTACTGTAAATATCTCCTAAACATGTACCGTTTAGGAGATACTTACCTTACATGCAGCCAGTGACGTCACTGGCGCATGCGCTCTGAAGGAATGGCCGCTGGTGCCATTTCTTCAGAGCCCCGTGACGTAACCGCGGCTCCGGCCAATCAGATGGCCGGATGCCGCGATCCCGGAAGACTGGCGACTAGACACGTTGCCCGTCAACCAGCTAAGCGGGCGGCACGGCGGGGGCTCGTTGTTAAGTAAGTATTTCATAATGAGCTAGTATGCGATGCATACTAGCTCATTATGGGTTTCTCTTTCAGGTTTCAGAAAAAAAAAAACTTTCGAGGGTTTACAACCTCTTTAACCCACTGACTGTACATCTGTAGGACAGCTTCTTATTCTGTTAAAAAAAACAAACGAAGGGTCCTTTCACGCGGTCCCCCTCCGTCGGCGGACTCCGTGTTGCTCAGCGGGGATCGATCCGCTGAGCAGGCAGATGGCAGCTCTTTCTCTGCGCTGTGTGCAGAGACGGAGCTGTCAGATCCGCGCTGTTCTCTATGGGGGAATCGGATGAGAACGCACGGCCTGTCCGTTCCCATCCGATCCCCTGGATGGATGGAAAATAGGGTTTCCATCCGTCCGGATTTCACGGACAGGATCAGAATCGGATAGCAGCGGGTGTCAGTGGAGATGTCTCTGCTGACATCCGCTACCCCATAGGGATGCATGGAAGATCCGATCAGATCCGCCTAAAAAACTGACAGGCGGATCTGATCGGATCGTTCGTGTGAAAGGGGCCTTACTGGCAGGATCACCAGATGAAAATAAAAGAACAGAATCCTTAAAGGAAATGAATGCAGCCATCACATCCAAGGATTGGTAAGCTCCAATATAATTTTGTTTTTGGGGGTTTAATACCGCTGCCCTATGCGAACCGCTGCGGGTGTCAATAAAAAGTTAATGACACCCCCAGATTGGTTCGCAGATCGCATTGCAAACTTTGAATTTGGACAAGAATCGGATCGCATGGGTGTGGACACCCATACGATTCAATTCTGGTGCGGACAAAAAATGGTCCTGCATGAGTTTGATCCGAATGCGATGCAAATTCTGCCATACACTTTTTTATGGCTGAATTCATATGGCACAAACATTGCATGTGCTCTGCACAGCAATGCGGCGCGAATCTCATGCGATGTCTGGCATTGTTACAGTGTGAACCGGCCCTTATTCCTTAACCACTTAAGCCCCGGAGGATTTGGCTGCTAAACGACCAGGGGGTATTTTGCGATTCGGCACTGCGTGATTTTAACGGACAATTGCGCGGTCGTGCGACGCTGTACCTAAACGAATTTGGTGTCCTTTTTTTCCCACAAACAGAGCTTTCTTTTGGCGGTATTTGATCACCTGTGCGATTTTTTTGATCACGCGCTATAAACAAAAAAAGAGCGTCAATTTTGCAAAAATAGCAATATTTTTCCCTTTTTTTTTATATGAAATTCCCCCCAAAAAAATGTAAAAATCAAAATTTTTTAACATTTTCGGCCAATTTGTTTTATGCTACCTATGTTTGGTAAAAAAAAATCGCAAAAAGCGTATTTTGATTGGTTTGCGCAAAAGTTATTGCGTTTACTAACTAAGGGAAAGATTTTTGTCATTTTTGTTTTTTTTTTTAACGCGTAATGGCGGCGATCTGCGATTTTTTTTTTTTTTGCGGTACTGCGACATTGCGGCGGACAGATCGGACCCTTGACTGACATTTTTGACACTTTTGGGGTTACCAGTGACATTTCTACAGTAATCAGTGCTATATATATGCATTGTTACTGTAAAAATACACTGGTAGTGAAGGGGTTAACTTTATTTGAGAGGGAGGGGCTGTGTGTGTCCCTAGGGGCGTGATTCTAACTGTGATTGGCTGTGGCTTCAGCTGTATGCAGAGTGATCAACGGATCTACATAGTAGATCCATATGATCAGCTCTCATACAGAGGGGAGAATGACAGGCAGCTTGTTTACACAAGCTGCCTGACTTTCTCCCTCTCCCCCGCCGATCGCAGAGTGGCCGGCGGACATCGGGTCCGCCGGTCACACGCGCGGGGTGGACCGTGACCACGCGGGAGCGGGAGCGCGCCTCCGGGGGCGCGCGCTCGCTCCCTAGACCCTCACAAGCTAGTGACGTAGCCCTACGTCACTTTGCCTGTGAGGGGCTGACCGCCGACGTAGATAGTCGTGCGGCGGTCGGCAAGTGGTTAACCACTTGCCGACCGCCGCAAGTACATATACTGCGGCGGTCAGCCCCGTGCAGGCAAAGTGACGTATGAGTACGTCACTCGCCTGCGAGCCAATAGGGGGCGAGCTCCCGTCCCCGCTCGTTCATGGGCATCCCCTTGCAAGTGACCGGCGGTTCCGATGTCCGTCGGTAACTCACGATCTCCCGCTGTAGAGGGAGAAAGGCAGGCGGCTAATGTAAACAAAGCCGCCTGTCATTCTCCCTGATCTAACAGCAGAGATCATACGATCCTGCTATGTAGGATCGTATGTCTCTGTGGTTACATCAAAAGCCACACCCCTTTACAGTTAGAAGCACGCCCCTAGGGACACACTTAACCCCTGGCTCTCTAATAAAGTTAACCCCTTCCCTGCCAGTGTCATTTTTACAGTAACCGTGCGTATGTATAGCACTGATTACTGTGTAATGTCACTGGTCCCCCCAAAAGTGTCAAAAATGTCAGTCAAGGGTCCAATCTGTCGGCCGCAAAGTTGCAGTCCCACAAAACAAATCGCAGATCGCCACCATTACTAGTTAAAAAACAATAAAAATGACATAAATCTTTCCCGTAGTTAGTAAACGCAATAACTTTTGCGAAAATTAATCAAACTATGCTTATTGCGATTTTTTTTTTTTTTTCACCAAAAATATGTAGCAGAAAACAAATTGGCCTAAAATGTTAACAAATTTTGATTTTTACATTTTTTTTTTTGGGGGGGGGGGGGATTTCATATAAAAAAATGTGAAAAATATTGTTATTTTTTCAAAATTGTCGCTCTTTTTTGTTTATAGCGCAAAAAGTAAAAAAAAAGCTCCTGTTTGTGGGGAAAAAAGGATGTCAATTTCATTTGGGTACAGCGTCGCACGACGGCACAATAGTCCATTAAAGTCACGCAGTGCCGAATCGCAAAATAGGCCCCGGTCTTTGAGCAGCCAAATCCTCCGGGGCTTAATTGGTGAACTGCGCTCCTTCCATAACAGGCCAGGTCGGGGATATTACAAACCGCGCTGAAGAAATGTTTTTACACTGAAGTGTCAGTAAGAGGTACAAACGACGTGTACCGTTTTGAGGCCACGGGGAGGAAGGAAAGATACTCCTACTGTGCCTGCCATAATGGATAAATGCTACTGGAATAAATAGGTGAAAAGTAAACTTTGAACCTTTTGGCTGTGATACAGTCAGCTGATTTATTGCATCTGAATCTGTCATGAGGACGCTCACTGATTGCTTTCTGCTATTATTTATCTTTGTGTCGCAATGGAGATTGAACTGTTAGAGCTTGCAGATTGGATTTGAATTAACTTTGTCAGCTCTCTACTGTGTTCATTCCAGGCTGGGCTGGCTATAGACAAGCAGATGGCTGACAGTGACATATCTGCGTGTCCTTTAAACAAATCGATATGCATGTTTGTGGGGACCTGTCTTTGTTTTCCGGCACATTAAAGGAGATGGTCCTCGCGTTGCAGAGATTTTCCAGCATGTGGGAAAATCTGTGTACAATCAGGAGTGCCTGCAATGATCAGCAGTGCCTTCATAGCTGACCTCCGGGATAGCCAGGGCACTCTAATACAGGAGGTATGTTAAGGCCCGTACACACGTAGCGATTGTCGGCCGTAAATATTCGGCCACCGACCGATCGGCCGATTGTCGGCTTGTTAGTATGATGCTTCCGACAACCGACTGCGACTTTGCGGCCGAACAGAATCTGGTGTGCAGGCTTTAAAATGTTTGTTGGCCAACACCAGAACGGCCGATTGTTCCTCAGTCAGTGCAGAATTCGGCCGACAAACAGCAGATGAGCAAGACTGGGCATGCTCAGAGAAGAAAAAACACACGGAAAGTTAACCATCACATGATATCACTTCTGCAGTCGGCTGTTGTTGGCCAACAAAATTCGTGTGCAGTCTTTAGTACTTTTCAACCGACAGGACAGCATCGGACAAAAGACGGGCGATTGTTCGGCTGACATTCGGTACGTGTGTACGGGGCTTTACTGGCCGGATCACCAGGTGAAAGAGAGAGGGGAAAAAAATCGAAAGAACAGAAAATGAATACAGCCACCACATCTAATGATTGGTAAGCTGTAGTACATTACATTTTTGTTTTTGGGTTTTACGCTCCATTCATTCTTGTGCGACTTGCCATACGTCATTGGGACACAGCGTTTCGTGACAAGTTGCAGCCCATATATTTCAATGGAAGCCGTTCAAATCTATTATGCAGCAACTTTAATAAGATTCCTGCCGTACTTTTCATGCAACATGAGTGCCATAAACTGCAATGTAAACTCCAAAAAGTTGCATGAAAGTCGCACCTTAACTACTTCTATACCGGGCGAATTCAGGCATTCCTCTCCTACATGTAAAAATCAAATTTTTTTTGCTAGAAAATTACTCAGAACCCCCAAATATTATATATTTTTAGCAGAGGCCCTAGGGAAAAAATGGCGGTCATTGCAAATTTTTACGTCACATGGTATTTACGCAGCAATTTTTAAAACGAGATTTTTTAGGAAAAAAAACTTTCATGAATAAAAAAACAAAACAAAACTTAAAGTTAGCCCAGTTTTTTTGTATATATGAAAGATGATGTTACGCCGAGTAAATAGATACCTAACATGTCACGCTTTAAAGTTGCGCACACTTGTGGAATGGCGCTAAACTTCAGTACATAAAAATCTCCATAGGCTACGCTTTCAAATTTTTTTACAGGATACCAGTTTAGAGTTACAGAGGAAGCTCCAACGTTCACTGTGATACCGCACATGTGGTTTGAACGTCGTTTACATATGTGGACGCGACCTAGGTATGCGTTTGCTTCTGCATGGGGGCGCTTTAATTTTTTTTTTTTTATTTAAATTGTTTTTTTTTTTTTTATTTGTTTGTTTATTACTTTTATTTCTATTACAAGGAATATAAACATCACTTGTAATAGGAATAGGGCTTGACAGGTCCTCTTTAGGCTCCGTTCACATCTAGGCGTTTTGGGGCGTTTTTGGGGCGTTTTTCTGCTCTAGGATCAGCTCTCAAAACGCCCAACAAGACAAATCCTATTCATTTCAATGGCCCCTGTTCACATCTGAGCGTTTTGACGCTGTATACAAAACGCCCAACGCTCAAAAAAGTACATGAGCTTCTTTTTGGGCAGATTACAGGCGTTTTCCATTGATCTCTATTCAATCTAAAAACGCCTGCACAAAAATCGCGGTAAAATCGCGGTAAAAAACGCCGCAAAAATCGCGGTAAAAACGCGCGAAAAACGCTACGCTCAGGTGTGAATGTAGCCTTATGGAGAGATCTCTCTTCTAGGCTCAAAAGTCTGAGATAAAAATAAAATCTCGATCTCAGGCTTTTTAGCCAAACACATGACAGTGTTTACGACTACTGGGGCCACGTGTGACCTCACAATGTTGTGCTTGGCCTCCGAGGGTCAAAGATATGACAGGGGACCATCTGGTCCTTGGTCAGCTCTATGGTAAACGTCCACCGCCGGCGGATTCCTTCTCTGGCTCGCCAGTCAAAGCACCGGAGGGCGACGGGAAGGGGGGGGGCGTCCCCTGTCCCCCCCGCCGCCTGTAAAAACAATCAAACGGCTGAACTGACGCTATGACTTGTTTTTACTGTGCATGGAATTGCCAGCTGAAAAAAAAAATATCTGAATGATGCCTGCAGCTGCACCCATCATTCTGTCATATTATGTCATACCCGTCATATGAAAAAAAATATACTAATTCTTTTGATCACAGATTCCCCGTTTTTGAGAAGATTACTTTTTATTTTTATTTTTTTTTAAGTCATGTGATGTCCTAGCTTCCAGTAGGAAGGAGCAGCTACGGTCAAGCACCCGGAGGGGGTCTTAAGTAAGCTGCACTGTCACTTTCATTCGCTGTGCAATGTTGCTTGTAGAAACTACAGTTCTCATCATGCCATGGAGATTGAAGTTGTGAATTGTAGTCAATGAGGGTGGGATTGGAGGAAGGTGGCATCTGTCTATGAAATTATGTAATTGTGTTGCCGTTTACTGAACATGGTACTACACAGGGAATGTTATAGTGGCCGGTCTTACAAAGCAAAACATTAGGGGACTGTTCCTGTGCCCTTTGGCAGGTGGCAAAGGCTAACATGGGACCCTAAGTCTAAGGACCAATTGATCAGAGCACCACACAAGGGATGATGGATTTGAATTCTAGTGTCCCTCAATTTTCTTTGTTGTAGAATGGCACCAGGTTGTGGCCCCTAGAAATGCCCAAACAGGGTGTCGGGAGACAAGAAAGTGGGCAGATCCAAGCAGGGGTTGAGGCAGGCAGGCTAACAGAGTAGTCAGGTACAAGTAGGGTTCTTGGCAGGTTGGAAGCAGAGGGTAGTCAGGTACTTTGTCAGCAACAGGTAGGCAGTAGAAAAGAGAGTATTTGAGCTCAGTTAAAAGGTTTGTAACTCTAAACCAGGGATATGCAAATCGTGGCCCTCCAGATGTTGCAGAACTACAAGTCCCATGAGGCATAGCAAGACTCCGACAGCCACAAGCATGACAGACAGAGACAGAGGCATAATGGGACTTGTAGTTTTGCATCAGCTGGAGGGCCACAGTTTGCATATCCCTGCTCTAAACCATTGCCTTGCTGCCAGCCCCTCTCTTTTATTCTCCTATCCTGCCTTTTATAACTGTTTGTATGGAACGATGCCTCTAAATTGTGAGAGGTGTCTTTAGGTCTGTCATGTGACTCCCAGCCACTCTGATAACACAGTCCAGGGCTACAGTTCGGCTCCTCCTGCTGTAGCCCTGGACTGTGTTATCGGATTGTCCGGGAGTCAGGTGACAGACCTAAATACACTTCTCAAAAAGGTATTTAGAGACATAATTTTTCTATAAGCAGTTATCCAATGAATGCAGGATAGGAGCTTAACAGAGAGGGGTTGGCAGTGACATTTGACTGGACTTATCAGCACCGGGAGGGGGGGGGGGGGTGGAGATAGAGACACGGAGCTGACAGGCAGAGAGGAGAGCTGCGGATGACTGAGGCATACAGGCTGACCATGGTGGTCAGGGCTCATTAGCCATGATTATCGTGGTCAGCACAGAGAGGGGGACACAGGAAGTGGCAAGATCAGCCCGTTTTTTTTTACAATTTCCAGAGGGGCAGGTTAGACAGCACAAGCGATGTGCTTTTTAACCTGCTATAAGGAAACAGAATTTCTGTTATTTATTTATTTTTTAGGGTAACAAACACAAAAGCTTCCGTTCACATTAGGTCTCTCCGACTTAGGGGGCGACCTGTGAAGTCGCGTGCAGCGCGACTTCACGGACTTCACATAATGGAAGTCAATGCAAGTCGCCTCCAGGTCGCCCCAAAGTAGTACAGGACCCTTTTTCTAAGTCGGAGCGACTTGTGTCACTCCTATTAGAACGGGTCCTGTACTACACAATGGGAGCGTGAGGACCGCGACATGTCAGGCTGACAAGTCGCGGTCCAAGTCTCACCAGTGTGAATGCGGTCTAAGAGTAGATAGACAGCAAGCAGAGAGTAGTCAGGCAATCTGGGTCAGCAACAACTGGGCAATAGCAAACTTCAGTATTGTAGCCCTCAGGTAGCTGGTAAGAAGACACAGCATCACCCTGGAGTATCAACAAGTCGAGCGTAGATGGAACCTCACTCACCTGAGCTAATTGCAGCCCTTTTAATTCAATTGTGTGCTGAAAGAGTCATTGCCAACCTCTTTCTAAAAATTCTAGTTGCCTGGCTGTCTCTGGCTTCATTACTTTCAGTCACTGCCAGGCTGGTCAGAGTAAAGTCAGAACGTCTGATTTTCATTATTATTTTAGGACAGTATCTCAGAGTATTGAAAGGATTGGATTAGTTTACCTGCTAGGCATCTAACATTTTAAAGGGAAGCCAGCAATGACAACCCAAATGTTTCTCTTAGGACAGTTTTTTTCTGGATCCTGTAGTTCTCTGTTCTTGAGATTAGGTCTTCAACAACACTTGATGTCCTCCCATAACCTGTAGACTTCTGCGTTGGGCGTCCGTGCACGCTCTGATTTCTGCTCTGCAAGTGAATGAACCAGTGGCAATTTGCCTAACCTATCCAGATGGCACAATGCCCGGTCCTATGGGTGCGGCGATAATCACAACATAAACACTGTTACTTGATTTATAATAAAGTTGGCCATAGACGGGAAGAGAAATGAAAGAAAATTTTAAATGTTCTTTCCATCCAACATTAAATGCCCAATCATTCTTTCAGGATATTTTCAGCTAACTTCAACATTTTCCCTATCATTTTCAACATTGAACATCATTTTGTTTCCTGATTTCATTTCTACTACTAGCCCTACTGCTGAAGTGCATTTCACTTAATTTTTATTTTTTTTCAAACAATTGTCCTACAATCATTTAGAAAATCATTTGTTGGAAAAAAAATCAAATAGATTTGTGCATTTGTTCATATTTGTGCATTTGTTCATATTTGTGCATTTGTAATCTGGAAACCGAAATTGACTGTCACAGTAAGCACACTAACCATAAGAAAATTAAACGATAGGCCTATAGATTAAATTTTTTATTTTTTTTTTATTTTCAATCATCAATTGCCAACTTAAGTACTTGCATGGTCTAGAGTCTCTAAAAAGGAAATAAGGTGTGGAAGAGTGAGAGGAGAAAACTGAATGAGGCTGTGGGGAATAACTCGCCCAACAAAGAGCTGAACTGGTACAGTAATGCCTCGTACACACGCAATGATTATCGGCCGACCGAGCGTCCGACTTTTGTCCAGAGTGGTGTTTTGTTGGTTGGAATGTGCCTAGACTGCACACGAATTTTCTCGGCCAACAAAAATCTACTTCAGAAGTGATGTCATGTGCTGGTTTACTTTCTGTGTGTTTTTTCTTCTCTGAGCATGCCCAGTCTTGCTCATCAGATTTTTGTTTGCCGAAATCTGTACTGACTGACGGAAAATCGGCCGTTGTGTTGACGGCCAACAAAAATTTTATAGCCTGCACACCAGATTTTTTTTGGCCGAAAAGTCGGAGTCGGTTGTCGGAAGCATCATACTAACAAGCCGAAAATCGGCCGATTGGACGTTGGCCGAAAATTCACGGCCAATAATCGATGCGTGTGTACGAGGCTTAAGAGTTCCAATAACCCTTTACCACTTCATTGGAGTGGGAGTACATATATGGCCAGTTTATCATCTATTAAGTGTATGTAATATGGATTTATGTTCAGAAATCCATAGGCCAAAAACTAAGGTATGATTGGTTCCTAGAGTCTAATGTTCTTTCCTTCTCCCTCTGTAGATTTTACCTAATGATTATTCCACCAACATCATTTCTAAAGTCTAATGCCCCGTACACACGTGCAGATTATCTGAAGACTTTTGTCTGCAGACTTACCAAAACCATATAATATGAGGTCAAACCTAAACACTTTCAATTTGTATGCAATCCGGCAGGCCCTTGCACTACATAGAAAAGGTAAATCTGAAGACAAAAGTCTTCAGATAATCTGCACATGTGTACGGGGCATAAGAGAACTCACTTTGGGAGAGATTTACTAAAACTGGAGCACTCCAAATCTGGTGCAGCTGTGCATAGTAACCAATCAGCTTTTAACTTCAACTTGTTCAATTAAGTTTTAACAAAACCTGGAAGCTGATTGGTTTCTATGCAGAGCTCCACTAGATTTTGCACGCTCCAGTTTTTATTGCTGTCACAAGGAATGTAAACATCCCTTGTGACAGTAATAGGCAGTGACAAGTGCTCTTTATGAGGGGAATCTGGACTCTATAAGACCCCGAACCCTTCCTCTGTACTTAAAAGCATTCAAAATGCCAAGTTTGGCTGTTTTGATTACTGTCATTTTTTTTTTTTAAATCCGGCGCCTTAAGGCTCCAGCACCCGGAAGTGAGTTTATGTCATTGCTTCCGGGTAACTGAATCAGTGACCTGATCAGAGCCGATTCCCAGCTTTATTCGGGTCTGCGACCAGCCAGCAGATGTCCCGGCTGGTCTCTCAGGCCTCCCAGTGGGACGGGAGACCCTGGCAGAGCGGCAGAAGGAGGAGGGGGATGTCCATTCCCGTTGCTTGTATTAGCAGCCGAGCGGGTGATTAGCTGCATCGGTGTTATTATAAGAAAGCCCACCGTCGGCTGTAAAAAACAGTAACGGGGTGACCCCTGTAGCTGCAGGCATCACTCAGGTACAACCACTTGAAACAATATCGGCCATATCTGCAAGTTTTTGACTGATACTTAAAAAAAAGTGAATATTGCCCCCCCCCCCCCGATAACCAGTCGATCCCGAATTTGATGTATGTTTCAGTTTGTGTACACTAACAGAGCGCAGCTTAAATTTTATTGTCGTTAGTAGGAAAAGTAAACTTCAGTAGTTCCTGCCCAACGCCCATCTCTGCCCCACCCCCACCTCATCTAGTTCTTTGCCGATTCCCAATGTATGCCAGGCCCTACTAAGAGAATGATAGGGGAGGAGAATCGGCTGGCAGCACCCATCCCCCCCGCCCCCGATTAGGCTCCACACTCGCCCTCAGCTTATTTCCACTTGCCCAATGCGAGCAGGCGAATGGCAATTTTGAGTTCGGATCTATAGTACATAATGTCAAAAGGTTCCAAGAATCTGAAGAAATATCTGTGCGCAAGGGACTAGGCCAAAACGCAATACTGGATGCCTGTGATCTTTGGACCCTCAGGTGGCACTGCATTAAAAACTGGCATGATTCTTTGAATTGACTTCACTACATGGGCTGAGGAATACTTCCAAAAATCGCTGTTTGTGAACACAATTCACCGTGACATCCAAACTTGCAAGTTAAAGCTCTATCATGCAAAGAAAAAGCCAAATCTGAACATGATCCAGAAAAGTCGCTGTCTCCTCGGTGCCAAAGCTCATTTAAAGTGTTTTTTTTTTTCCTGCAAAGTGGAAAACTGTTCTGTGGTCAGACAAATCAAAATTTTACATTCTTTTTGCCAACCATGGGTGCCGCATCCTCCGGACTAAAGTAGAGAGGGACCTTCTGGTTTGTTAAAAGCCTGCATTTCTGATGGTAGGGGGGTGCATTAGTGTGCATGGAATGAGAAGCTTGCACATGTGGAAAGGCACAATCAATACTGAAAGATTTATGGAGGTTTTAGAGCAACATATGCTCCCATCCAGACAACGTCTTTTTCAGGGAAAGTCATGCACTCGGAGAAGAGGAGTCACGAGCACTCGCGAGGGACCCAAGAAGAGGAGGATCGGGGCTGCTCTGTGCATAACCATTGCACAGAGCAGGTAAGTATAACATGGTTGTTATTTTTCTTTAAAAATTACCTTTTTATTATCACTTTTATTTCTCTTAGACAAGAAGTTTTTGGACTGTACGGTGAGCAGATTCTCAGAGCTTTCCTGGCTAAATAAGGCCGCTTGGCTACTTTCTTTGTTTAGTGAAATGTGCCAGATAATAAGAGGAGCTCCGTTACCGGCTACAATATACCCCATTCCATTATTAGGAGCGAGAGAGAGGCTTACAGGCTTTAGTATAATATCATTGCCTGATCTGATAGAAGTGAGCTGCCTTCTGGTCTGTGCGCTGTCTGACAAATTGCAGTGGGATTACGGTAACGGTTATCACGCAGTGTGTGTACTTTAAGGAAGAGTATAGATGTGAGCAGAACAGAGAGGTTGAAAGACTGCTGGCATGTTCCTGTAAATATAACTAAAAAAGGCAGCATGGGACAAAAGAGATCTAAGGAGAGAATCCTCCTCCCTACGGAGTTCACATGGTCCTGCTCATTCCTGAAGGTGATTTACTAACTCTAGTGCAGCAAGAAAAATACGTATACCATATGCCTTGCGACTGAATTCCAGGCCAATATTAAAACACCATATAACATACATTCACCGGCCACTTTATTAGGTACACCTTGCTAGTACTGAAATGGACCCCCTTTTCTTTTTTCAGAACTGCCTTAATTCTTGGTGGCATAGATTAAACAAGGGGTTGGAAATATTCCTCAGAGATTTTGGTCCATAGTGACATGATGGCATCCCACAGTTGCTGCAGATTTGTTGGCTGCACATCCATCATGGTAGTCTCCCATTCCACCACATCCCAAAGATGCTCTATTGGATGAGATCTGGTGACTGTGGAGGCCATTGGAGTACAGTGACCTCATTGTCATGTTCAAAAAAACCAGTGGTGAGATGATTTGAGCTTTGTGACATGGTGCATTATCCTGCTGGAAGGAGCCATCAGAAGTTGGGTACACTGTAGTCATAAAGGGATGGATATGGTCAGCAACAATACTCAGGTAGGCCGTGGTGTTTAACAATTCTCAATTGGTACTAAGGGGACCAAATTGTGCCAAGAAAAGATCGTCAACCATACCATTAAACCACCACAGGTTGATACAAGGCAGGATGGATCCATGTTTCCATGTTTACGCCAAATTCTTACCCTTTCATCTGAATGTCGCTATTGAAACTATTAAAATCGAGACTCATCAGACCAGGCAATGTTTTCCCAATCTTCTATTGTCCAATTTTGGTGAATCTGTGTGAATTGTCTGTCTCAGTTTCCTGTTCTTAGCTGACAGGAGTGGCACACAGTGTGGTCTTCTGCTGCTGTATTTCATCTGCTTCAAGGTTCGATGTGTTTTGCATTCAGAGATGGTATTCTGCATACTTTGGTTGTAACAAGTAGTTATTTGAGTTATTGTTCCTTTCTATCATCTCCAACCAGTCTGCCTAATCTCCTCTGACATCAACAAGGCATTTTCGTCCACACAACTGCCGCTCACTGGATATTTTTTCTTTCTCGGACCATTCTCTGTAAATCCAGAGATGGTTGTATTGATAAAAGTTTAGCGAAGGCGCCTAGCCCTTTAAAAAAACCTGCTGCCCTTTTAATTGTTAAAAACAATAAATACAGTGGGTACGGAAAGTATTCAGACCCCCTTAAATTTTTCACTCTTTGTTATATTGCAGCCATTTGCTAAAACCATTTAAGTTCATTCTTCTTCCTCATGAATGTACACATAGCACCCCATACTGACAGAAAAACACAGAATTGTTGACATTGTTGCAGATTTATTCAAAAAGAAAAACTGAAATATCACATGGTCCTAAGTATTCAAGGCGACCTCGGAGCGACATGCATGGACTTCATATAATTTAAGTTAATGCAGGTCGCCCCAAAGTAGTACAGGACCCTTTTTCTAAGTCGGAGCGACTTGTGCCGCTCCTATTAGAACGGGTCCTGTGCTAATCTATGGCAGGCGACCCACGGCAAGTCGCCCCAGTGTGGTCTCTTAGTATTTTGTAAAACCAAGCATAATGTGCTATGCAGGCGGGTCAGATGAGGTCACTGAAAATAATTCTTGAGCCTGACTGCACTTAGTTGGAGTGTAATAGTTTAACCAGACAGCCATATAGAGTAAAGATGGTATCACCTCAATATACAACAATGTCGTAAAAGTCGACAATGGAAATACGAGGTTACTGGCCAAGAAGTACATTGTGCCCGTTTACTTCCACAAGTGTTTATGAGGTTTCTCTAGACAAATGTTTTATAATGTTATTTTAAAGTCTTTGCATTATTATAAATAGAAGTACTTTTATGTGCGCTGCTACAGTCAGATTTTTCACACTGTGTATTCCTGAGGAATGAATTGTAGATAGAGGCCTGTATTCCTGAGGAATGAATTGTAGATAGAGGCCTGTATTCCTGAGCAATAAATTGTAGATAGAGGCCTGTATTCCAGAGGAATGAATTGTAGATAGAGGCCTGTATTCCTGTGGAATGAATTGTAGGTAGAGGCCTGTATTCCTGAGGAATGAATTGTAGGTAGAGGCCTGTATTTCTGAGGAATGAATTGTAGGTAGAGGCCTGTATTCCTCAGGAATGAATTGTAGATAGAGGCCTGTATTCCTGTGGAATGAATTGTAGGTAGAGGCCTGTATTCCTGAGGAATGAATTGTAGATAGAGGCCTGTATTCCTGAGGAATGAATTGTAGATAGAGGCCTGTATTCCTGTGGAATGAATTGTAGGTAGAGGCCTGTATTCCTGAGGAATGAATTGTAGGTAGAGACCTGTATTCCTGAGGAATGAATTGTAGATAGAGGCCTGTATTTCTGAGGAATGAATTGTAGGTAGAGGCCTGTATTCCTCAGGAATGAATTGTAGATAGAGGCCTGTATTCCTGTGGAATGAATTGTAGGTAGAGGCCTGTATTCCTGAGGAATGAATTGTAGATAGAGGCCTGTATTCCTGAGGAATGAATTGTAGATAGAGGCCTGTATTCCTGAGGAATGAATTGTAGATAGAGGCCTGTATTCCTGAGGAATGAATTGTAGGTAGAGGCCTGTATTCCTGTGGAATGAATTGTAGGTAGAGGCCTGTATTCCTCAGGAATGAATTGTAGATAGAGGCCTGTATTCCTGTGGAATGAATTGTAGATAGAGGCCTGTATTCCTGTGGAATGAATTGTAGATAGAGGCCTGTATTCCTCAGGAATGAATTGTAGATAGAGGCCTGTATTCCTGAGGAATGAATTGTAGGTAGAGACCTGTATTCCTGTGGAATGAATTGTAGATAGAGACCTGTATTCCTGTGGAATGAATTGTAGATAGAGACCTGTATTCCTGAGGAATGAATTGTAGATAGAGGCCTGTATTCCTCAGGAATGAATTGTAGATAGAGACCTGTATTCCTGTGGAATGAATTGTAGATAGAGACCTGTATTCCTGAGGAATGAATTGTAGATAGAGGCCTGTATTCCTGTGGAATGAATTGTAGATAGAGGCCTGTATTCCTGTGGAATGAATTGTAGATAGAGGCCTGTATTCCAGAGGAATGAATTGTAGATGGAGGCCTGTATTCCTGTGGAATGAATTGTAGATAGAGGCCTGTATTCCTGAGGAATGAATTGTAGATCGAGGCCTGTATTCCAGAGGAATGAATTGTAGATAGAGGCCTGTATTCCTGAGGAATGAATTGTAGATAGAGGCCTGTATTCCTGATGAATGAATTGTAGATAGAGGCCTGTATTCCTGAGCAATAAATTGTAGATAGAGGCCTGTATTCCTGTGGAATGAATTGTAGATAGAGGCCTGTATTCCTGTGGAATGAATTGTAGATAGAGGCCTGTATTCCTGAGGAATGAATTGTAGATAGAGACCTGTGAAGGTGTGAGGAACATGGCAGGAATCTGGCAGACTGGAGATCTTCTAATTGGACAGCACTGACCTGAACAAAGCCGTTAATACATGACCTGTTAGGCCTTGTTCACATGGGTATACTATAACGTGCGCCCTTGCGGAGGCCGTGTTTGTCCGCACAGGGACGCACAGATATTCCGTGTATCCCTGTGCAGCCGTTGCTGCCAATTTGGCAGCCGTGTGGGTACAGGTAAACAGCCCCAAACACACACACTTCTTGCAATTCATAAAGACTGGCGCAAGCAGATTTTGCTAAAGTACACTGCTCAAAAAAATTAAAGGAACACTTTTTAATCAGTGTATAGCATCAAGTCAATTAAACTCCTGGGACATTGATCTGGTCAGTTAAGTAGCAAAGGGGGGTTGTTAATCAGTTTTATCTGCTTTGGTTTTAAGGAAATTAACAGGTGCACTAGATGGGCAACAATGAGATGACCTCTAAAACAGGAATGGTTTTATAGGTGGAGACCACTGTCATTTTTTGCCCTACTCATCTTTTCTGATTGTTTTTCACAAGTTTTGCATTTGGCTAGGGTCAGTGTCACTACTGGTAGCATGAGGCCATACCTTATAGAGGTTGCACAGGCTGTCCAACTCCCGCAGGATGGTATATCAATATGTGTCATTGCCAGAAGGTTTGCTGTGTCTCCCAGCACAGTTCCAAGAGTATGGAGGAGATTCCAGGAGACGGGCAGTTACACTAGGAGAGCTGGACAGGGCCATAGAAGGTCCTTAACCCATCAGCAGGATCAGTATCTGCTCCTTTGTGCAAGGAGGAACAGGATGAGCACTGCCAGAGCCCTACAAAATGACCTCCAGCAGACCACTGGTGTGAATGTCTCAGAAAAAGAATTCATGCGGGTGGCCCGAGGGCCGACGTCCTCTAATGTGCTCTGTGCTCACTGCCTGGCACTTATTGCATTCATGGCAAAGTGACAGGTTCTCTTCCTAGCCTACCCAATGATACTTCTCTTGGCGAAACTCCTGCTGCTCTGATCCTCTGTTGGACCATAATCAGTACTTACGGGTATAGGGTTCAATGTGACATTCTGCTTTTACTCTCATGATGCAATGCTCAGGCTTGGGTACCCAATTGCCAGCGCAAAACAATGTCACCAAAGGAGGGAAGATGGTTATTAAAGAGTTACTAAACCCAGGACCCTGCATTTTACTATATCTGGCCTCCAACAGTACACAGAACATGGAAATGCAAATATTTTAGTACATATAAACCGCTAAATACCTTTTCTCATCATATACAGTGGGGATCGAATGTTTGGGCACCCCAGGTAAAAATGTGTATTAATGAGCATAAAGAAGCCAAGGAAAGATGGAAAAATATCCAAAAGGCATCAAATTACAGATTAGACATTCTTATAATATGTCAACAAAAGTTAGATTTTATTTTCATCATTTACACTTTCAAAATAACAGAAAACAAAAAAATTACATCTGCAAAAGTTTGGGCACCCTGCAGAGTTAATATCTTGTACTGCCCCCTTTGGCAAGTATCACAGCTTGTAAACACTTTTTGTAGCCAGCCAAGAGTCTTTAAATTCTTGTTTGAGGTATCTTTGCCCATTCTTTCTTACAAAAGTCTTCCAGTTCTTTGAGATTTCTGGGCTGTCTGTCACGCACTTCTCTTTTTAGGTCTATCCATAGATTTTCAATTATGTTGAGGTCAGGAGATTGTGAAGGCCATGGCAAAACCTTCAGTTTACGCCTCTTGATGTAATCCCCTTGGATTTCGAGGTGTGTTTAGGATCATTATCCAATTGTAGAAGCCATCCTCTCTTTAACTTCAACTTTTTTCACAGATGGCATCAAGTTACCATCCAAAATTTGCTGAAATGTTATTGAATCCATTTTTCCTTCTACTCGTGAGATGTTCCCTGTGCCACTGGCTGCAATACAACCCCAAAGCATGATTAATCCACCCCCATGCTTAACAGTTGGACAGAGGTTCTTTTCATTAAATTCTGTGCCCCTTCTTCTCCAAACGTACCTTTGCTCATTCCGGTCAAAAAGTTCAATTTTAACCTCATCCGTCCACAGAACTTGTTTCCAAAATGCATCAGGCTTGCCTATATGTTCATTTGCAAAGTTCAAACGCTGATTTTTGTGGTGAGGATGTAGAAGAGGTTTTCTTCTGATGACTCTTCCATGAAGACCATATTTGTACAAGTATCTCTTTATAGTGGAATAGTGTACAACAACTCCAGTGTCTGCCAGATCTTTCTGGAGGGATCGTGCAGTCAAACGTGGGTTTTTAATTGTTTTTCTCACAATCCTGCGAGCTGTTCTGTCTGATATTTTTCTTGGTCTTCCAGATCTTGCTTTAACTTCCACTGTTCCTGATGACTGCCATTTCTTAATTACATTCCGAACAGAGGATATTGACATCTGAAAATGCTTTGCTATCTTCTTATAGCCTTCTCCAGCTTTGTGAGCGTAAACTATTTTCGGTTTCAGTTTTCTAGACAACTGCTTAGAAGATCCTATGGTGCTGATTGTTGGGGCAAGGTCAGATGAGTCTGGGCATATAAA
This sequence comes from Pelophylax lessonae, assembly GCF_965119305.1. Lineage (NCBI taxonomy): Eukaryota > Metazoa > Chordata > Amphibia > Anura > Ranidae > Pelophylax > Pelophylax lessonae. The sequence goes on along the minus strand of NC_138773.1, from coordinate 250,125,535 downwards.
ACCTTTGAGATTGACATCACCTGGTCTTCCCAGACGATGATTGAGAACAATCCATGACACTGGCAGGTCTCAGCCTTGCAAAGGGGGCAGTGTATGCTATAAATTCTGCAGGGTGCCCAAACTTTTGCAGACTCCATTTTGTTTTCCTGTAATTTTGAAAGTGTCAATGATGGAAATAAAATGTAACTTTTGTTGACATATTATAGGAATGTCTAATCTGTAATTTGATGCCTTTTGGAGATTTTTCCATCTTTACTTGGCTTCTTTATGCACATTAATACAAATTTTTACCTGGGGTGCCCAAACTTTCCATCCCCACTGTAGCAGTAGTGGTATATAGAAGTCACATGACTTCTATCAGTGTCTGGTTAAAGGAGGAGCTTTCATTCTATTCTGATTGTCCTGTGAGGCTGCAGGACCCCTGCCCTCTGTCTGGGAAGTGCTGATTGGCCCTGTGCTAATCACATGCACTCTCCCAAGAAAGAAAATTAAAAAAAAATAACTCTCTAGCAATACATACCAAACTGAGCATGTGCAGAGTGCCTACAAGTTAGAACAAGCATGCTTTTCTGCATATGTAGCACCCTACAAAGTAGGTGCTAGGTAAAGTATAGTGGGCCTTGTCTGCTTAACAGCAGGGCCATGATTTTCAGCTGGGCTATCATGGCTCCCAGGTGTGGCTGTTGAGACTGGGGAGTCTCCCCACTCTACTCAATGAGAGGGTTCTCATTGGGCAGTGGAGGAAACCCAACCAATGGCTCACCCAGGCCTGTATCTACCCCAGAAAGGCAGATTTGCCCGCACAGCATTCTGGGAGTGGGTATAAGTCTGAGGGGAGCACATGACGTAGCGTCTTTGGCAGATAGCAGAGTCCCAGGACGAGAGTACGGCTGTCTCTCCTCCTGTCAGCAGGATCGGGTGTCCCAGGCGGCTTGCCTGAGGGGACAGAGGGCTGAGCTGAGCTGCAGAGAGGTCCGGTGTGCTGAAGACTAGCGGAGCAGAGAGGGGTCAAGTTTCAGGAAAGCATTCCCAGTTCGTGAGTACTGCAAACTGCCCCTTGGGGTCTGCTTAGCCGAGAGGGGACCACTCCGGTGAAGGTCAGAGGGATCCAGCCGGCATCAAGACAGCGCTGAAAGGCATTTTTATCTTCTCCCATCCCCAATATCAAATAAACAAAACAAACCAAAGATGCCTGATTGGTCCTTGAATCAAATCTCACACTTGGGTATTCAGCTTAAATGGGCTGAAGGTGTCACCGGTAACCATGGCAGACCCCCATCAGGCCCAATGCCTGGAAATCCTGCTACACATATACACACTAATTCTACTGTTGCGGGTTTAGTAACAGTTAAACCTTGTTTAAGCTCAACATTGCGGTACACAGAGATTACACCCATGTCTCGAACAGGCCAGTGGAGCAGCTGGGTCAGCATAGGCAAAGGTGAGTATCAGTGGGGTAGGCTAGCATCAGAAACTTACTGGGCAAAGTAACAGATTTTCTTTATATATCCATTCCATGTGAAAAAATATCTGTTCCGCATCTATGATATTTATGTTTGTGAACTGACCTTTTTCATGAGAACATTTTAATGAAGTAAAATGAAGACTGTAGTAAAAATAACCAATGCATCTTTGTGAATTGACCCTGAACTCTGCTGCATGGGAACATTGGCAAATGTAGCAAATGATCTGCTAGTACCCTGCTAGGTGTTTCCTAGGTATGGTATAAATATAAAGATCAGAATTCAAGGCACATTTAAAATATACTATAATGCAGCATTGTATTCGTTACTATGTCTTTAAATATATATTTTTAATGCAAGCAGTGTGCAGTAAGTACTTAAATTTGCCTAGCTATCAACCTTTTGCAGTCTACTGTACAGCGTATACAGCAGAACTCAGACTGGAGGAGGTAGAAGCAGAACAAGGAGCCTTATCGGGTGTGCTGCAATTGAAGAAATGTGATAGATGGAGAAAGCTGAATGACAGATCTCATCTGTGAGCTGCTTCTCTACTGTCCAAAGAGTGGGGGTGGGGGAGATGTAAGTGAAACTCTACCAGAGAAAGATCAGCTGCAATGGACTCGCCTCATCTCTAGCACATTTATCGGCAGTAATCAGTAACTCTTTACATGCCCTCTGGCGTGCATCCAGCATGCTCTGTGACTGCTGACACAGCTGATCACGGTAAAGGGCCAATCACAGCTGCCCTTTCCCACGTGATCAACTGATCACATGTAAACAGGCTTGCCGATTTTAAAGCAGTCCTTTCCTCCCACGCTGTGTCTGTGTGAGGAACGGAGAGCCGTTGATCGGCAACACTGTGTCAGTACATCGTTTACACTGATAATCAGTGCTGCCTTTTAGTGCTTATTGATGTCACCTGTCAGGGCCACCTGTCAGTGCTCATCAATCCTGCCTATCAGTGCTGTCCATCAATGCCGCCTATCAGTGCCTCCTCAGCAGGACTTTCTCATATAGCCCTGAGCCTGCACTGACAGTTCCCCCTCCCTCCTCCCTCACACGGATGGGAGAGGAGAGAGACGATCTGCTCCTTCTCCTTCTGCCCCTCTCCTCCTGTGTGTGCACAGCGGGAAGTGTGAAGCCCAGCAGCTGAATGATCAAGTTCAACTGCTTAGCATCACACTTCTCACGGTGCATACAGGCCACGCTCACTCTGATGCACGCTGACAGGTCTTGCTAACAAGAAGCTTCCCTGTCTGCTGCGCAAGCCAGCGCCGCCCTTGGAGCCAAGTGACTAAGAGGTCTGGCTGCTGATAGGGTGTGCAGGCAATTGCTAGGACTACGCGTTTCTTTTTATTTATGTCCTCCAAATGCAGTGGAGGGAGCACGGCTGCAGCTGCACTCGGATTTGGCTAGTCCAGTCTCAGTTTGTCAGCTGGAGCTCTTACCAGGGAGGTACCTGGCTTGCAGTCAACTTTCAGCCCAGGGGACAAGTACAAACCAGAGGCCCATGGTGCAGCGACTCGGCCCCCCCTCCAACTTTCCCTCACCCCCCTCCCACTCTTCCAATCCTCCTCCTGACCTCCATTCCAAGCTGAAGCCCTGCTCCAGATTCTTTCTACTTACCAGCTAAATCCAGGTTCCCGACCTGGCCAACTGGGGGAGGTTGGGGGGAGCTGGGACAGCTCAGTTGGGGATGGCCGGGGCAGAAGAGTCTCCAGTGGGGCATGGAACCGGCCTCAGACACAGTTTACACCATCCATGCGTTGGCCTGTGCTTTGTTCTTGTCTTCATCCTGCACTCAGTAGCTCAGCGGCAGGGACTTTTTACTTCTCCTCACCAGGAATCCTTTATTCATGTCTGTGGCAGAAGCAGTGCAGCCTTTTTATGGGGCATCAGAGCAGCCCATGGGGCAATTGCCCCCCTGCCCCCTGGCCCAGTCCCCCCCCTTGCATGCAGTCCTGAGGATGGCTAGATGTGGATGACATGCTCTACTCTTCTTATGTTTCTGAGTGTATTGATTTTATTCTTTTATTTATCCATTTTAAGAATAGGTTTTGCACCAGAACCTGTGGGCTTTTTGCTGCTTCTTGTTAGCAGCAGTGAAATTTTTGTTGCGTCATTCGTTACCAGTGATTGGCAGAAAATGCCTCTCCTTGAAGTGCTATTCAACCGCAGACTAAAAGGTGGCCTCTACTGGATTCACCCAGCGATTTTCTTTGTTTTTTTTTTTTTTTATGAGTTCAGGAACCATGAGGGCATATTTTATTGGTATTGCAGATCTTCCATGTGTGGTGTAGTTGCCCACTTTCAGAAAGGTTACATAGTTAGTCTGGCTGATAAAAGACACAAAGTCCATCTAGTTCAACCAATAATTTAACAGGTGATGGAGCGGAAAATCACCCTAAGGTACATATACCTGTTTTTGAGCTACTCTATCCCAATGTTTTATTTGTACTGGTTATCTAACTAGGTAAACCTGTAGAGGATGGAAAACAAATATGAGATCGCTGCGTTAAAAATTAGACTTGAGCATTCTTCATGTTTACTGTTCACTACAGTGCAATATATTTTATGCTGCATTCACACTAAACTTCTCTCTTCCCTGCCTTCTGATGATTGTCCTTATGGGAAGAGTTAAGCCTCTTCTGTTCTATTCCTGTTTGCAGGTCTGAGATCTGGAATAGCAACCCATTACATAAACACACTTCACACTGTGCCTTTGACACAGAACAAATGAAGGAAACACTCTCTACCCTTGTTTGTGCATTGGCATCATAGAGTGATAGAGCCTGGCATATTTTGCCTTGAAACCTTGAAATGTAATCCCAGAAGGCTTCCTACATTTAGGAATTGTTGTAACATGTATAATATGTTAAATAAAAGCTGTGATTTGGAGGCTGGAAGTATATTCCAGCCTATCTGATGCTAACCTTGTATTCTGGGAATACCTAATCTCGAATTTTGGATTACTTTACAGGCCAGGACCCCCTCAGCCTATTGTGATAATGGGGGTTTTCACAACACCAGCCTGTCGGTTTTTTCTTTCTAAAACAGCAAAACAAAAGTTAGCTTTTTTCAGCATTCAAAACACAAAAAGTCTATACAGTAAGCTCTGGAACAAAATCAAACTTTGGCTCTCCGACAGTAACACTTGTCCCCTAACATTCCTTGCCTGCTTCAGGGGATCCACAAAAAAAGGTCACCACAGCCAGCAGTGTCTTGGCAAATGAATAGCATACTGTACATCTTTCTCAAAAGCATGTCCTGTTCCAAATTGCACCCCACCGACACCTGCTGACTGTTTCCTGCCCTTTTTCAGCCCTCTCTCACAGGCAGGTGAGAACTTTCAGGACCACAATACTCCTAGTTAGGGTTTGAGGCTCTTTTCCAACAAAAAATTTTTCCAAGCCTCCGAATTCCAGGTCCCCATATCAGGACCCGCGTAATCCAGGGGAAACTGCAAGTCAGTTTCCCCTCTTTGCCGGATCGCCCAAGAACCCTTCACCATGCATAGATGGAAAACTTGACATCCCTCTATTTGTCATTTGAATAAAGGGACCACAACTCAAGCAAAGGAAACTCATACCTCCCATTCAGGATCCATCCCTGGAAACCATGCATATCCTAAAAATGGCTCATTCTAATAATGCAAGCCCTTGGTCACCCAAAACAAATGTTACAAAAAATGCCTCTGTTCTAGCCCTAATGCAGCCTCCTGAAAGCATTGCTCAGGAGGGAGATTGCAGTACCATCCACAGGTCTAGTAGTCTAGATTTATGTAGAGTGGCTTTCTAACTTTAGGGGTTCCCATGCATTGCAGAAGATAACAGAGGAGGTCTCTAGATTGACATTCTGCCATTTTACTGTGGTTGATAGTTACCTTGTAAGTGGGCAATCACAATAAAAGTGGCCGAGTATTGAGCATAATTGAAATTGATCAGCAGTAGTAGTTTCTTGTCAGGTTTTACTTGCTGCCTGTAACTGCTGCTGAAATATCTGTCTAGTATGTAAATTATGGATTTTTTCATAGAGACAATTAGCCTTTGGGCCACTATCTACACCGGCATACTGAGAGGATGTATAGAAGTAAGAAAATGAAAAACCTATTTTCTACCAATGTGTAGTTTTTCCAAAACAGGTGCCCTAACCAAGGAACATGGTGGACCACTAAGCACATGGCCACATACTACAATTTTGCATGCAAAGTTACTATGGCCCCAGTAGAGTTATTTACTTTGCCTCAAAATAAGTTTTATATACGATCAAAATCTAGGATCATTGTGGAGTAATTATGGTTCGTGACTCTAGGTTTAACGTTCATTCACTTGCCAACAAAAGTGTAAGGCTCTATTGGTCAACAATCCAGTGACTATAGACTCCGCTTTTACTATGCCTTTATGGGTAAAAACAAGGTATCTAACTTTGAGAAGGAGGAAGCCCTGGAGAGGACAATATAGAAATTGGGTGGAGAGTTGGTATCTGTCTAGAAAATACTGGCACCATCCCCTAAGAATTGAACCAATCTATATGTGAACCAAGTCCGACAGGGGAGGGGAAATAGAATGAGGAGAGAGAGTCCCAAAAAGGGGGGGGGGAGAAAGAAGGGGATAGGGATAATTCCCAGACGAGGAAAATGGGGATTTTGATGTGCCCAAAATATGGAGAAAAAACAAATCATAAAAAATATACAAATGTTATTGAGAACAAAATAGTAAAACCAGACATAAAGTACAACATATCAGTGGTGTATCCACATAGCATAACACATCCTACAATGTGGTGGATCAACGCGTTTTGCCCACAATATGGGCTTCCTCAGGGTTCGGATGTGTTATAGGGTTTTCAAAATATACACCTTTAAAATAAACAACATACCATGATTGTCAATACCATAAAATAGTCAGTACATAAGTGTGTATGTATGTATGTGTGTGTGTGTGTGTGTATATATATATATATATATATATGTATGTATGTATGTATGTATGTATGTATGTATGTATGTGTGTGTGTGTATGTGTATATATATATATATATATATATATATATATATATATATATATATATATATATATATATCATTGTAATAGTATACAGATCACATATTCATTTACATCAGCAATAGGGGAAGCAAATAACCAGTGGAGAGGGAAAAATATATATATTTTTATATATGAATATATATATAATAAAATAGTGTGGGGGACCAAAATTGAAATCACCAATACACACCAAACTGAGCATGTGCAGTTTGTCCCCCAATGCTCTGTCTTATCAAGAGATGGATTAGGGACAGTGGAAGAAGGGGAGATTCAGAGAAGACAGGATCAAACAGTCTTTTTACATAATCCGGAGGATTAACTCCTTAGGTTCCACAGTGAAGCTTTACTGCATATACACACTGATTTTACTGTTGTGAGTTTAGTAACACTTTAAAATGTTGCCAGAAAGGGCAACTCCAACTCGATTCAGGTACAAACATGTTTTAAATCCATCAATTATTAGCAGTTTCGGTTTTGTGGTGCTCCTAATAGAGTTAAGTTTGGCTTTAAGCTCCAAATTTTCTGCTTCCATCACGAATCCTAGAAAAGTTAATTTCTCATACCAAACTCATGAATCCATCCACTATCCTGAAATATGGAATAAACCCCTTACTTGTGATATACAGTGATTTTTTTTTTACATCTCCGCCAGGTTCTGGTACATCATCAGAATTTTATTTTCTATGTGACTCCTCCTCTTGTTCTTTATTAACACTGACAATGAGAACGTGTGTTGCTCCAGCATGCAGCCTATTAAAATAGTTACATAGTTAGTCAGGTTGAAAAAAGACACAAGTCCATCGGGTTAACCAAAAAAAAAAAATCAGTATTGACAACCCAACCATACAATCTCATATACACAATCCTATACCCATTGTTGATCCAGAGGAAGGCGAAAATAAACCCCAGCAAAGCATGATCCAATTTGCTAAAGCAGTACACCTAGGAAAGAATCCAGGCCTTTTGTTAAAGCAATCTAGTGAGCTAGCCAGAACCACCTCTGGAGGAAGTCTATTCCACATTTTCACAGCTCTTTCGGTGAAGAAACCTTTCCTGTATTTGGAGACAAAATCTGTTTTCCTCTAGATGTAAAGAGTGCCCCCTTGTTCTCTGTGTTGACCTTAAAGTGAACAACTCAACACCAAGTTCACTATATGGTCCCCTTATGTATTTATACATGTTGATTATATCCCCCCTTAATCTCTTCTTCTCAAGAGAGAATAAATTCAGTTCCTCTAATCTTTTTCATCATAGCTGAGCTCCTCCATGCCCCTTATCAGTTTGGTTGCCCTTCTCTGCACTTTCTCCAGTTCCCCGATATCCTTTTTAAGAACTGGTGCCCAAAACTGAACTGCATATTCCAGATGAGGTCTTACTAATGATTTGTACAGGGGCAAAATTATATCTCTCTCTCTCTCTGGAGTCCATGCCTCTGTTAATACAAGAAAGGACTTTGCTTGCTTTGGAAACAGCAGCTTGGCATTGCATGCTATTATTAAGCTTATGATCTACCAGAACACCCCAGATCCTTCTCCGCTATGGATTCCCCCAGTTCTACTCCACCTAGTATGTATAATACATGCATATTCTTAGCCCCCAAGTGGATAACTTTACATTTATCAACATTAAACCTCATTTGCCACATAGTTGGCCAATGAAACAGTGCATTGAGGTCAGCTTGTAAGTTGGAGACATCCTGTAAAGAAGTTATTCCACTGCAAAGCTTGGTGTCATCTGCAAAGACTGAAATGGTACTTTTAATCCCAGACTCTATATCATTTATAAAGATATTAAAAAGTAAGGGTCCCAACACTGAACCTTGGGGTACACCACTGATAACCTTAGACCATTCAGAGTAAGAATCATTAACCACTACACTCTGAATACTATCTTTTAGCCAATTTTCTATCCAATTACAAACTGATCTTTCCAAGCCAGTAGACTTTACCTTACACATTAGCCATGTGTGGGGAACTGTGTCAAACGCGTTTGCAAAATCCAAGTATACTATGTCCACAGCCACCCCTCTGTCCAAGGTTTTACTTACCTCCTCATAAAAAGAAATCAGGTTTGTTTGACAACTTCTGTCTTTCATGAATCCATGCTGTCTGTTGCTTAAAATATTTTTTTCCAGCAAGAACTCACCGATGTGGTCTTTTATTAAACTTTCCAATATCTTCCCGACTATAGAAGAAAATGATGTAATGGAGGTGCTGGCACAAGTATATGGTTTGCATCTGAGAGTAGGCTAGCTTTGCATCTAAATTGTGCATTTTCCAGTGAGTATGGTAGAATGGTCATACAGTGATAAATGGTGCAGGCAGACATTATTTTGTACATCTAAAAAAAGAACAGGAACATGACCCCGTCATCTGCTAGAAACGCAAGACCCATTCTTGGAACCAGAGCTCATGTATATGGGGGGGGGGGGTTGGGTATGTAAGCTCATGTCAATAACGGTACAGGTACATCAAAAATCTGCTTAGAATGTCAAGCAGGATCTCTCAGGTGTTTCAGTGGCCCTCTGCACCCCTGTAAGCCAGCTGATTGGGACCTATTTGCCGCAGCTATGATGTTGGGAGAATGTTCACATAATGGGAAGTGAGCACGACGCAGGGCTATGGCGTGCCTTGGATTCCAGAACGGCTATGCTAGCTGACAGTTGAAAGTGTGCTGGGCACTCGTCAGAACTTAACTATAGCAGACTTGTGGGAAGGCCAGATCATTGTGCCATCGTGCAGGACCATGGAGAACATTATACAGTGATGTGTCCCATGGGAGAGAGATCACGGGATCTTATCCAGCAGAGCTGAAAAAAACGCTGCTTTTGTCTGGGGAGAAATAACCTGTAAGTTTATTTAACTCTACTAGTTTGCCTGATGTCATTTAAAATACTAACGTATATGTAATCCCAACTTTAGTAAGAGCAACAAGGGTCCTTAGGACTGCCGATGATTTGTAAAATGTTTAAAGAACGAATTTTGTCCCCATTTGCTAAACACAAAATAAGCGGTGTTCATATGGGTTATATGTCTGTCTTTATCTATATAGGACAGTTCATTTTGGCATGTGTACTTGAACAACTGTGTTTTGCATTGCAGGTTGTATTTCGGAACTGCTCTTTGTCATTATGAGATGTCGTCCTTAACCGCCTCGTTTGTCCAAATTAAGTTTAACGACCTGCAGTTTTTTGAAAGCTGTGGTGGGGGAAGCTTCGGCAGCGTTTATAGAGCAAAATGGTTGCCACAAGACAAAGAAGTGGCGGTGAAGAAACTTCTGAAAATAGAAAAGGAGGTAAGAGGTTTGTTTCCGTTAGAAATTCCAGTGATATGTCGCATTCACTCATACCAACATTCACATGGCATGAAATTTATCATACAGTTTAAATAGTCAGATCACTAGAGATAATTAAGCCAACTGTGATGGATTGTGATGCAACCCAGTTTTGGCTAATTCACAGATATCTGCAGATGCTGGCCGGTGTGCTGGGGCCAGTTCAGTCTGTCTCTTTTTAATGCAGGGGTGTCTAACTCTTGTCCTTCAGGACTGGAATCCGCACACATATTTACTGTTTCTCTAACAGACAGAAGTAAATTAATTAACCAGTTGCCGACCACCTGCCACAGTTTTACTGCGGCAAGTTGGCGGGGCTAGGGGGCACGCACGTTTGCTGTCCCCTCGATGTTCTGATTCGGTTCAGAACCAATCAGTCATCAGGTCCAGGCCTATGATTTTTGGCCTGGACCTGGTGATCGGTTCTGACAAATTGCGGAACGTCCTGTGCCTGTGTAATGTAAACACTGGCAGAGGAAGTGATGCAATCTTCTCTCCTGGTTCCAGTTTGAGAGAAGAGAACAACAGACAGTAAGTACTCAAGAACTACACTGACACCAGTATACATAGACACATTTGTCACCACCTGATCACCCCCCATTTAACGCTTTCATTCCCTGTCACAGTATCACGATATACAGTATACTGATACTTTACTGATCTTTGTATTAGTGTCACTTGTGTCGCAAGTTAGTTTGAGAGGCACTTAGTGGTAGTTAGTGTCTGTCCCAGATAGGTTTAGGGTACCCACCATATATCCTCTAATAAAGATTTAACCCCCTGATCACCTCCAGTTAACCCCTTCATTGCCCAGTCAGTGTCACTATTATAGTGTACAGATCTTTTTTCTGATCACTATATTAGTGGCACAGGTGACATCAGTTAGTGTTAACGTTAAACACCTCCATTACTAGTATAGTGTCTGAACTGATCAATATCTTTGATCAGATCAGAACTATACTAGCTTTCCTAATAGTTTAGTATAGTGTTCCCAAAACGCAGCATTAACAGGATTTGCTCCGACACCTGCGTGTAGTCCCCAAGAAGTGCAGTATCAGCAGATTACTGTCACTTCCAATACACAGCAAACTAAACCACGGCGTTAGCAGAGTCTGGTCTGATTTCTGCTAGCACTAGCAGTTACATTTTTTGGTAGCGGTTCAAACAGTCCTTGACAACTAGGTGCTTTTTTACCTGTGAGTCACACTAGGTACCTATAAATTTATTGACCAAAACGTCCAAACAGGTACACTAGTGAAGAGGCCTATACGATACAGCTGGACAGATGAGAGAGATGGGGAAGCCTCACTGTCAGAATCAGGCTCAGTATTCAAACCTGTAGCGAGCACCAGCACCCTGACAGATGGCTCTGACGACAGAGTAGAGGTCCCTGCTAAGGTCAGGAGTACCCGACCCCATTCTTCTGTTGCTGAGGTGCAACAACCGCAGGGTTCTTGTATGCAGCAGAGTGTCGGTACTAATGCCGCTAAATCTTCTTGTGAACTGGCAAGCATCAGTGGCATAGTACATCCTGGCCATAGTCAAACCAGCACTGCAGTAAAACTTGGTGACGTGGCGAAGCCCATAAGTGGGCCTGGACTACCCATCTGGCATAGCCAGATTATTTTTCTGCCTAGTGTCCTACTCCTGTAGGGGGCTGTATAATCCAATGGTTATGAAGATCAGGAGCTGTGTCCGTCAATGAACATCAGAGAAATGGATTTTTCCATTAGTCAAAAATCCCATTTTTGCAGGAGCACCCTGGCATTATAAACTCTCCGTCTTTTAAAATCCAATTGTGTAAGTTATGTCAAGCACATATCACACGTTTTATATTATTCTTATTTACAGTTTGAGTAAAGTGAGATCTATCTGTCACTGTTGGCTCTAGTTTTATATATAGGCCTGACATATTCAGGTATATGCAATAATGCTGCGTAAACTTCACCAAGAGTATGTGAATTGCAGCCATTCATAGCAACCAGCAGGTTCATTTACAGTTTTATGGTAATTAAAGCAGTAGTAAACCGCATAAAAAATGTGCTAGTATGCATCGCACATTATGACAGCCCTCGCCACTGAAGGCGCTTCCATCTTCACATGGTCTTTCCGGGTTTGTGAGCTTTGGCGATATGAATGGCCGAGCCGGCGATGGCGTTACTCCCACACATGCGCGCGGGAATCCCTGTTTACGGCACAGCTCTGAAGGCTTGGTCTAGGTAAGAATGACGTCTCCTCCGCTCTAGAGCCTCCTGGAATATGCATGCTGCCCAGGATGCTCAGAAGGAGGATGGACCCGGTGGCAGGTTATTAGAAGAGGCAGCCAGATTCTAATGTCATTGGCAACAGATATGGCAGCAAGTATATGACATATGACAGTGGTGCAGGGGATCACAGCGGGGCAATGCTGGATTCGCTGGCCAAGTGAGAATGTTTTTGTGCATAACACCATTGAAACAGTTAAAAAAAAAAAAGTGGGTAAGATGAAGTTCCTCTTTAAACTGATTTTTTTTTTCATTCTCTTGTGATTACAACATAACTGTATAAATTTGCTAGCCCTGGGAGCCACAGGAAATTGGCAACTAAAGCACAGATGGTACATGTAATGTGGCAGCATTGTTATTGAATGATAGAATGATTGAATGATTGTTACTATGAAGGCAATATAATGCACATTCTGTTTGTTCTCTTGACTGTTAGGCATTAACCGTTTTACTATCCCAACTAGAGAAATATTATTATTGTAAGGTCTCTCAATTTGCAGTCTCCTTCCTGCACGTGTGGTTTTTATTTCTTTTTTTCCATATAGGACTCTCTCTTCTATAGTAGAATGCGCGTTGCGCCCCAATTATGCAGGCCCTCTGATACATTAATACTAGCCCATGTTGCCAAAATTTATAGACTGGTGCTTTGTGGAGGAGCCTAAACCCCTACAAAAGAATAGTCTGGTGCCCTCCAAAGTGGTACAAGCACCAGAAAGGTTTTTTTTTTTTTTTTTGTGCAGCTCCTAAGATTGCTTTTAATACACTGTCATACTTCTTTCTTTCTTTCTTTTTTTCTTTCTTTCTTTCTTTTTTTCTTTTTTTCTTTCTTTCTTTCTTTCTTTCTTTCTCTGAGAATAAGTGTATGGAGCGTAATTTACGTAATGCATGTTCCCATGCGCATCCATACAGGTGCATGTGTTTCAGCACTTTTACTCACAAGTCTTACCTTTCTGTTGTGATTGGGAATCTGTAGACCAGACCTGTTATGGTAAAAAACATAAAAGCACTTTGGAGCCTATGTATGGAAAGTGTGCTAACAAGAAAATTCTAGTTAACATTCTCTTCAAATACAGGTAGAATTTAATTGGATCTCCATTTATCATTCTATCATTAGACAGTGATCATCTGGCAGAACTGATATTTAAGTTCTACCTTGCCAGAAAAATCTGTCCTTGTCTGAGTCTACTTCAGGCCTTTATGATCCATACTTTAGGCAGAGCCACTGATCCCACAGCAGCCTCACTCGCACACACTGAAGCATGAGAGGGAGGTTGCACAGCTCAGAATCCTGTAACAAAAGTCTGTGGTTCCCTTTGCATGCACTGCGAGCTGTGTCCTAAATTTGTCCGCTTGTAATTATATAATATTCCAAGGTAATTTTGGTGAACTCTTGCATTGTGCAGATGTTTCTTGAATATTATTAGCAGCTGATTTTGCATATTGAATAGTTACTAATAAAATCCTATCCATAATAAAATTTGAGCACACATTGACTGTTATATCAGTTTGTATACAGTAATGTGCAAAGGTTTTAGGCAGGTGTGAAGGAATGCTGTAAAGTAAGAATTATTTCAATAATGTATATTTTAATTGTCTATTTTTTTCCAATTTAAAATTGCAAACTGAGTGAAGTGAAGAAAAATCTAAATCAAATCAATATTTGGTGTGACTACCCTTTGACTTCAAACCAGCATCAGTTCTTACACTTGCATTTTGTAGGATTAGAGTTAGGTGTATGATTAACCAATTATACCAAGCAGGTGCTAATATCATCAATTTCATATGTAGGTTGAAACACAGTCATTAACAGCCGTGTAGGAGGCTTAAAACTGAGTGAGAAACAGCCAGACTCTGCTACTAAGGTGAGGTTGTGGATCACTGTTTCATGTCACAGGTCATACACCATGGCAAGACTAAGGACAGCAAAAAGACACAAGGTAGTTATAGTGCATCAGCAAGGTCTCTCCCAGGAAAAGATTTCAACGCAGTCTTGGGTTTCAAGATGTGCTGTTTAAGCTCTGGGGAAGATGCACAAAGAAACGGGCAACGCTGAGGACGGTAGACACAGTGGTCGGTCAAAGGGAACTAAATGCAGGAGATGAAAGACAAGCCACGAAGATGTCCAGCAGTGCTATCAACCGAGAACTGGCAGAAACCAGTGGGCCCCAGGTACACCCATCTACTATAAAATGTAAATAATGAGTGCAGCGCTAATCAACATATACGAACTCTTTAAAGAGTATGCAAAACATAGGGACATTGGTGAAATATACAAATCTAAATAAATAAGAAATAAGTCCCAAGTGAGAAAATAGCATCCAAATTGGTAGACGTGATGGTGGATAGTGAAAGGATCCCCACATCAACAAAGTAAAACTGAATGCGCTTACCGGATAATATGAACCCAAATTACCATATAGTAAATGGGTCATAAAAGGCTTGATATTGTAACGGGTATCTCCAACCGTCACTGGATCACCAGATGGTCAAAAAAGGGGTGGCCGAGGAGTCTCAACAGAGGATGCCAGGGTTTCCCATGAGGCGTCACATATGTAGGGATAAACCAGACAATGCAGACTTAGTGTAAAACTGCTTCAAACCAAGGAATTGGTTCCATTAAAAGGAAAGAAGTACACTTACAAACATCTGTAGACAGCGCACAAGAGATAAAATGGCAATGAGAAGTCGCTGACATGTTTCTTCCAATAGAACATATTCATAGGGAGTTGCCAGACCACATCCATCTACTGTTTTGAGAGGTCTGGCCAGAAGTGGTCTTCATGGAAGAACTGCAGCCAAAAAAACATATCTCTGACGTAGAAACCAGGCTAAGCGACTCAACTATGCAGAAAAACATAATAACTGGGGTGCAGAAAAATGGCAGCAGGTGTTCTGGTCTGAGGAGTCAAAATGTTAAATATGTGGCTGTAGCAGTAGGCAGTTTAACAAAGGGCTAGAGAGAGATACAATAATGAGTGTCTGCAGGCAACAGTGAAGCATGGTAGAGGTTCCTTGCAGGTTTGGGGCTACTTTTCTACATTAGAGTTGGAGATTTGGTCAGGTTTAATGGTGTCTTCAATGCTGAGAAATGCAGGTACATACTACTGTCCAATCATGCCATACCATTAGGGAGGTATGAGATTGGTCCTGAATTTGTTCTGCAGCAGGACAATCACAGCCAACTTCATTAGGATCTATCTTCAGTGTAAAAAAGAACAGTGATGATTTGGCCCCCACAGAGCCCTGATCTCAGCTTCCTCTAGTCTGCCTGAGATTACATGAAGAGACAAAAGGATTTAAGGTAGCCTACATCCACAGAAAAGATGTTTGGAACAACCTACCTGCCGAGTTCCTTCAAGAATTTCGTGCAAGTGTACCTAGAATTGATGCTGTTTTGAAGGCAAAGGTTGATCACACCACAAAATTATTTAATTTGGATTTCTTTTCTGTTCATTTACATTTTTATTTTTTTTTTTTTACTCATTTTATATATTGATAAAGATAAACTATTACCCCTTCTATTTCTGAAAGCATTCCTAATTTGCTGCATTTTTCACACCTGCCTTAAACTTTTGTGCAGTAGTGTATGTGTATAATATACCTGTGTCTGCGATGTCAGATTCTCTTGATATTGACATCACTTTGGGTTTAGTAGGTTTTGGATACAAGGGAGGAAAAATACTTTTTTAGTCTTAAGACCTTTTGCAGCATGCTGTCATAGTTGTATAATGACTTGCATCTGAGACTTTTCAGAGACCATTTATAAAAGTGGTCTTGCTGTAAGGTTACTGGAAGGGTCACATGAGCAGGCGCTCTCTGAACAGCATGAATTACAGGAGAAAACAAGCAAAACTGAAATGGATAGCAAGTTCTGCTGGGGGTAAAAATAGCGTAACTGGGCTTTAAGAGCAAGTCTCGGCTTCTTAAAGATGGGAATGTGAAGAGACCATTACTTCACTGTTGGAAAGTGCAGCTTGATATTAGATGTTGTCTCTGTTCCAAAATGTCTCTAGACCTTTCCAGCTAACATTTACTGCTCTGTCCTCTGCAGACAGTTCAAGAAACCCAGAGCCTTAAACTATATGTGAACCCTTGTCTTGTAAAAAAACACATTAAGTTTAAAATAGAAATGAGAGGCAAAACATGTGTATACATATAAAAAATGTTTTAATAATTTATAAATATATACTGTATTTTTTTTAAATTATTAAATACTCTTTGTTCTTATCTACAAAAAGAGCTCAGATAGCTAGGGGACAGGAAACAGCAGGACATTAATCGCCAGTGATTGGCTGGGGTGGGGGTTGGGGGGGGGGGGGGGGTCCGCATAAGTCTGATCATTGGAGAAGAGCAGTCTGAGTTCCTAGCAAAGACTAACCTATGCAGTGCTCTCATGCCTGGTGTGGTCAGTTTGTATTAGGAAAGCAGAGGGACTGGTAGGAACACCAGGGATTTCCCACACAGGAAGCAATACAAAGAAAACCGGATACTTTTCATACAAGTACACGGTACAGCAGACACAGATCAGGAATATGAAATGTTATATCGTGTGTGTATGTGTGTATATGTATGTGTGTGTGTGTGTGTGTGTATATATATATATATATAATATAATATAATGATTTTTTTTTTTTTTTTTTTTTTAAGTAAACGTGGCAGTACTATAAATAACAGGCTGAGGCAGTACAATGCAGGTACTGTATCTAGTGGTGTTTGCAATTGTTTTTAGATGACCCCTACAGTTATCCAGGTTCCATGAACTCAGAGCCCTCCTGCACGTACCTGGTAGTGTTATGTGCTGGGCAAGCCCTCCTGCACGTTCCTGGTAGTGTTGTGTGCAGGCCAAGCCCTCCCGCACATTCCTGGTAGTGTTATGTGCTGGGCATGCCCTCCTGCACGTTCCTGGTAGTGTTGTGTGCTAAGCAAGCCCTCCTGCATGTTCCTGGTAGTGGTATGTGTTGGGCATTCCCTCCTGCACGTACCCGGTAGTTTTATGTGCTGGGCATGCCCCCCTGCACCTTCCTGGTATTTTTTATGTGCTGGGCAAGCCCTCCCACACATTCCTGGTCGGGTTATGTGTTGGGCATGCCCTCCTGCCTGTTCCCGGTAGTTTTTTGTGCTGAGAATGCCCTGCACGTTCCTGGTAGTGTCATGTGCTGGGCATTCTCTCCTACACATTCAATTTGGCCCGTAAGCCTGCCCATCACATGATAGGGGAAGAGGAGGCAGTTCTCAGCGCTAACCATTTTGAAATTGGCACATTACAGCAGCCTGGGGTTAGTGGCACTTGGGACACTAGAGGGGTCACCCAAAGGTAGTTGTAGGCAATATACTGCCACAGCCTCTTCAGTAGCTTTCTGGTTGTAACACGTTACCAATAAAAACTCTACCCCTAAACGAAACCGTAAAGTTAGTGCAATGTTTTTGTATAATGTGAAAGATGGTTTCAGACCGAGTAGATACCTAACATGTCACGCTTTAAAATTGTGCACACTCGTGGAATGGCGGCAAACTACAGTACTTAAAAATCTCCATAGGCGATGTTTAAAAAAAAAAAAAATTAACCGTTACCTGTTTAGATGAACAGAGCAGGTCTTGTGCTAGAATTATTGCTCTCACTCTAATGATTGTGGCGATATCTCACATGTGTGATTTTAATATTGTTTACATTTGCGGGCACGGCTTAAGTATGCATTTGCTTTGGCGCGCAAGCACGGAGGGATGGGGTGCTTTTAAACATTTTTTATTCATTTATTTATTTTTTTTACACTGTCCCTTTTAAAAAAAATAAAATAAAATTCTGATCACGTTTATTGCTGTCACAAGGAATGTAAACATCCCTTGTGACAGTAATAGCCAGTGACAGGTACTCCTTATGGAGGGATCTGGAGGTCTAAAAGACTCCAAACCCCCTCCTATGCGCTTGAAAGTATTCAAAACACCAAGAGTTGCATTTTTTTAATACTGTGGATTTTAATTAAAACTGGTGCCGTTGGTTGCTGAGTAAACTGGAAGTGACATATTTTCCGGGTTACTACATTGGAGACCCCATTAAAGCTGATTGTGGCTTTGTTCATGTCTCTGACCAGGACGTGCTTGCTGGTGGCTCGGGCCTCCTGGTTGGATAGGAGAGCCCGGGCAAGCCGCGGAAGGAGGGGTCGTCCCCATACCCTCCAACTTTTTGAGATGGGAATGAGGGACACCGATTACCAAAAGTATGTAGGCATAAGACACACCCCCTGTCATGCCCCCTTGAAGGAGAATTATACATAAAAAAACTATTAGTTAAATCCACAAGTGCTTTTTTTTTTTTTTTTTTGTTTTAACCACTATTATTCCTTTTATATTGGCTTTTGACATTTACAAATGAAGCAATTTAGAATTTGGATGAAAGGTTTAGCACTAGGAATCACTTTGTGAAATGTAAATAGAGCATTTTATTTACAACTATATAGATCAGACCAAAATGAGGGACAAATGAGGAGAAAAGAGGGACAGAGGGAAATTGTTCCAAATTAGGGACAGTCCCTCCAAATCATGGGCAGTTGTCAGCTATGGGGGCCCTCCCACTGTTTGGGATAACAGTCAATCGGCATTGCTTGAGATCACAAGAAAGCTTACCGTCGGCTCTAAAAAACGGTATCGGGGTGATGGCTGTGGCAAGTGGTTAATTCCTACGGATTGCTCTATTCTTAGGTAAGGATGGATAATCATTCTACAAAAAGAATTGGAAGCGCAGTGTGTGCATGACTGGCACAAGGGCGGGTCAGGACTGTTTTGAACAAAAGACTGTGTGCATCCCTGACCAGATTTTAGGAGCAGGGCTGCAGGTATTTACCCATTAGGATTCCATGGGATAGTAGGAAGGAATTTTCCAAATACTGTATAAACTATATAAAGCTTAGTTGTAAAATAAATAACACCAGGACACCAGGTTGGAAATAATTAAGGCCGCGCCGTTTATTATTGTTTTAAATAAAAAAAATTCAATAATATTTAAAAATTAATAAATACACTGCAAACAACCTAGTCACCACGACTCAGGTTGCATAACCGTATACTCTCCAAATATTTTTTCCAAACATCAATTATAACTGAATTACACAGCAAACTTAATAACACTAAGACAAACTTGTATTGCCAAATTAACTAGATGGCAACAATAAAGATGGTAACCATCCCCCTTTGAATAATCAAAGGTGACCCCCACCACATAATATTGACCGCGACAAAATAGGGAGGGAGGGCTCTGCTTCCGAGGCGAATAAAGATGAGCCCCACGGAACCCCTTTATATACCCCTAGCCCAGCCTTCTAGAATGCTCTACCAAGGTCAATGTCCCCCGGAGAGGTTAGCTGACCCCTCCCAGAGCCCTGACCTTCATGTGACCCCCCCCCTTATCTCTAAGGCCCTTTTCACACAGGGAGTCCGTCAGACGGACTCTGTTTTTCTCAGGGGGGGATCGATCCGCGACCCCCCCTGATCAGGCGGATGGCAGCTCTGTCTCCAGGCTGTGTGCGGAGACAGAGCTGTCAGGTCCAGCTGTTCTCTATGGGGGAATCGGATGGGAACGGGACCGTCTGTCCATTCTCATCCAATCGCATCCGATCTGATCCGCTGGACGGATGGAAAATAGGGTTTCCATCCGTCCAGATTTGACAGATCGGATGTCAGCGGAAATGTCTCCGCTGACATCCGATGCCCCATAGAGATGCATGGGGCATATGTTCAGATCCGCCAAAAAAACTGACAGGCGGGTCTGAATGGTCCGCCTGTGTGAAAGGGGCCTTAGGGCTCAGGGAAGCCCTGACCTTATTCTGACCCCCTTATCTCCAAGGGCCCAGTGGAGGACTTAAGATAGCCCTTTTCTCCCGCCACTATCCCATGAGGGAAAGGGGAGCTAGAAACCGCTCCCCTTTACCTCACATTATACGGGAGCCCATAAAGAACACTAAACATGAACGCTTTATGCATTTGGGAAGGGGATGTCTATAAATTACACTTTTTTTTTTTTTTTTTGGAATTGGTTTTGTGCTTCCAGGTTAAAATATTGGCCTATTTATGTAATGAAAAATACGATTTTTGCTTGGCACGTTTTATATAGTGTGTATTACTGTTCACCCGCTAAGGGACACATTACTGTGTGTGGCCAGTATAATGATATGGTTATAATACTCTAATGATATGTTTAATTTAATATATCACACCTAAGTAGCGCTACTTCTTTCATACCTTAAATATATACTTGCGTAATATGGCATAGATGTATTTTTCAGCAGCTGAATTATAATTTTGAGTTCAGTTTGACAGTATATGTTTCCAAAGTGCAAATGTTTCAGATCATCTGACAGGATATAAACTGTCTGTAAAATGAGTTACTATTTCCATGTGTTTGGCTTCAGTGGTTGCTGTAGAGATGTTTGAGGACTATTCCTTTTCCTTTTGTTACAGTGTGTGAGAATTTTGTCTTTTGGGTTTGGTATTTTAGAATGCCGAAAGTATGTTGACACAGAGCCAAACCGATTCGGAGGAGATTCAAGGCACATTTTACAACATTCTAAATACAGTAATAGCTATTGTTGGGTTCAGAAATATGAAGCAAATTTCATCACTTTGTAGTATTTTTTTTATTCTCTGATTTTATTTTTTTTACATCTGATTTTAGTTTTAAATCACGTTAGTCACAGAAAAGTCAACTAAACATTTTTTTTACACTCTGAAAGGGGTTAGAGACAGGTGTTACATGAACAGGAAGTGAGATGACCCCAAAATGAAAAAAACAGACGGAGGGTCTAACATGCCCACACAATATTCAGAATTAAAAAAAAAATGACCAATCCTCCCAGTGACAGCAAAGATGGGGCATAAATTCCCATACTGACTCCAATGATGTGGCACTTTTCCTTGACTGAAACCAAGGATGAAGCACCATGTTTCCCATTGCCACCAATAATGGGACATCATTTCTCCAACTGACTCCAATGATGGGGTAGTATTCCCATGGACACCAGCAATGAGGTACAATTCCTCACACTGGCACAAACAATGGGGCACTATGCCCTCACTCCACCAACAATGGGACACTATTATATCTTGTCATATTAACAATGGGGAATGTTTACTCATCTTCTTGATCAGACTCTATGTAATTTATTAACTCCTACTGACCACCAAGCCAAAGATATTGTTTACTCCCACTGACACTCGGACATTTCCTACTCCCACTGGCCAGCCACAGTCTGTCCCTCTCCCCCCTAAAGTCTAAAGGGCAGTAAACTGGTCCTTTGTTTAAAAATATTAGAGACCCCTGGTCTATATCATTATCCATTTTGAAATTGGTTTCTTCAAAAGCTCAGTCCACCCTATCATGATATTTTATTGTTGATTGGAAGCATTTATTATATATTATAAACTACCAGCTATATTTCTCTGTGAAGTGATAGAGGCATCTGGTAGAACTCCATAGTAAATTTGTTTCTCCACACTGGAGCTAAATAATAGGTATGTATTGGAGGAGCGCTGGACCTCAAGAGTGAGTCGAGATAGAACAGTCAAGATCTTACTCTTAAACCGTATTGAAATGTATTCTATGTAATGGACAGATGTATTTGACCAAAGTTATTATGTATTGCTCATTATTATTTTACAATAAAATATTGTGTAAAAAAAAATGATCTTACTCTCAGAGGCCCATAAGGCCCCTGAAATAGTCTATAAAGCAGGCTTTCTCAACCTTTTTATGCCAGAGAAATCCTTTTAAAAGAAAAAGAAAAGGTCCCAGGTAACCCCAGACCCTACAGACAGCTAAATACATGAGTGGTATCATGCCATTGGCTTTGCTAAGTGGCACTGGCCCTGGAACTATGGAGGCACCTTGAAATGGTAGGTCAATCAGCCACATCTCACGGAACCAAGGATTAGAGAGCCACAAAGCTTGATTCAGTCGAGTAAACATCATTTTTTCACCCAACAGCAACTTTAAAAAAAATCCTACAAATTCTGGGGATGCAAAACTTCACTTTAATATGGATGGGGGTCACTTTTGAAATGCATTGTGAAAGCTGTATCCAACCATTGAGAGTGACTCTGGTAAGGCAGGTGCAGGTGATCAATGGGCTCATCACTACTGAGTGGGCTGCTGTGGTTCTAGTGTCATCACAGGTAAGAGGTAAGATTTTTTTTTTTTTTTTTTATGAACAAGTGAATCCCTTCAGTCTAGAAATGTTTTACTTCTTAAAAATTTGTAACTTCATACTTCTTTGAGATTTGAGATAATTTTAATTATACAAAATACATTACCAATTAAACTAAAACTACAAAAATGTTTGGCCCCCTGTACTGTGCATGAAAATCCACAAATTGCTACTACAATATTAATACAGGGGTTGTTAAAAAGATGCTTGGAGTTAAACATTAAATTGGGCCTTGCACCAGAAAAAAGTAAATCAAATCTCTATTACCCGTGCTGGTACCTACTCCTGAATAAACATACTTGCTCTTTCCAACGAGCCCAGGGATGTCCTCTTCTCATCTGCCACTTGCCCAACGCAAATTCCACCCCCTGCCACCTTTTTGGTTTCCTATGTAAATAGGGGCCAGCTGACACTTTTGCATTCCTGCAGTGGGCCTCCGGATAATTCCTGATAAAGGAAGGGTAACCGATCAGTGGACTACAGTTTCCTCTGATATGCTGAGCCAAACAACTTGCCTTCATCTGTGCATCCTCAGGATGATCTATAACATGAAGCAGTCCTGGTAACAGGGTCTCTTTAAAGAGGTAATTGGCTTAACCGGTTGCCGACCGCCGCACGAAGATATACGTCGGCAGTCAGCCCCGGCCAGGCAAAGTGACGTATATATACGTCACTAGCCTGTCACTTGCTTGGGAGCCAATAGCGGGCGAGCGCGCGCCCGCGGAGGCGCGCTCCCGCCCAGGCTCCTTCCCCAGCAAGTCCGTGCGTGTGACCGGCGGACCCGATGTCCGTTGGTCACTCGCCGATCGTCGGTGCAGAGGGAGAAAGTCAGGCGGCTGATGTAAACAAGCCGCATGTCATTCTCCTCTGTGTAGAAACAGTGATCATACGGTTCTACTATGTAGGACCGTTAATCACTGTTCCTACAGCTCAAGCCACAGCCAATCACAGTTAGAATCACACCCCTAGGGACACACACCACCCCTCCCTCTCAAAGTTAACCCCTTCACTACCAGTGTCATTTTGCAGTAACAGTGCATATGTATAGCACTGATTACTGCAGTAATGTCACTGGTAACCCCAAAAGTGTCAAAAACGTCAGTCAAGGGTCCGATCTGTCCGCCGCAATGTCGCAGTACCGCACAAAAAAAATCGCAGATCGCCGCCATTACGCGTTAAAAAAAAAAACACCAAAAATGACAGAAATATTTCCCTTAGTTAGTAAACACAATAACTTTTGCGCAAACCAATCAAAATACGCTTTTTGCGATTTTTTTTTTTTTTTTTTTCCCAAACATGTAGCAGAAAACAAATTGGCCAAAAATGTTAAAATTTTTTTGATTTTTACATTTTTTTTTGGGGGGGGAATTTCATATAAAAAAATGTGAAAAATATTGTTGTTTTTGCAAAATTTACGCTCTTTTTTTGTTTATAGCACAAAAAGTAAAAATCGCACAGGTGATCAAATACCACCAAAAGAAAGCTCTGTTTGTGGAAAAAAAAAAAGAACATCAAATTCGTTTAGGTACAGTGTCGCACGACTGCGCAATTGTCCGTAAGTCACGCAGTAAAAAATCGCAAAGAACCCCCTGGTCAGGAAGGGGGTAAAATCTTCCGGGGCTTAAGTGGTAGATGCGTGAAAATGGTATCATATTAAAATATAAAACCTGTCTGATTTATAATAAGCTAGGAAAGCACATGCGACATTTTGTAATTATTGACAAATGATTCACTTTCTTTTTTTCCATATTTTATTTATGAAATAAAGTTAGTTGAATTATACCTTCAAAACTATTCACCATTTTTTGTACATCCACATTTAAAGATCTTCAAAAATATTAATTGATTTAGAATGTCTGTCTAAGCCATCAGGTTTTGTGCAGGTTTTTGTCCCTGGTATTCTCTAAAAACAAAAAAAAGACTATTTTACAGTCTCTGATAGCTGTGTGTTTGAAGTTAATAGCATTTGTAAGCTAAGATCTGTGGGGAATGATATTCCAAGGGACACTATGTCAGTGTCTCAGACCCAAATATACTGCAGTATGTTTTGTCAAATCCTTCCTGAATTTGGAATATGTGGAAATCCAATGTCTGTGTTCCAAATTTAGTACATCAGTGTGATGGCTGCCAGCAAATGTGATTTATGCATGTACAAAAATGCCTGGTCACTATTGCTATTAAGTAAACAACAGTATGTATAAACCAACATACCCTTGCAAGTGCTACTACCAAGAGGTGCTAGTAAACAACTTCCATTTATTAATTCAAGCCTCCATATTGCTTTGTTAGCTTCCCACTGTCAGAATGCAAATATTGACTTTTTAAAAGTCTGCGTGTTGCCCCTGCATTCTACCATGTATCTCTGGTGATTCCGAGATTTGAAGAGGGACATTATTGAGTGTGCAGTCAAGGATATTGTGACGTCAAAACTCGCCACAAGCACCACTCTAAAAATGTAAATACATAAACTGTAATGTTTTGGGGTCCAGATTACTAGCCAGCTGTGTCTTTGTAAAAAAAAAAAAAGTTATAATTTCTGCAATAAAAGTAAACAGTTTATCTTCAGCATTAAACAAACAAAACAGTCCAAAAAATATGGTACAAAACAAAACTTTGCCTCACCGCTTGCATAAACTTGTCCCACAACAGGGTTTAAAGTCCCCGTCTGCTCCAGGGGTCCAGAAACGGTCACAATAGCCCAGCGGCATCTCAGCAGCAAAACAGCCTACAGCTCCCTTACCACTGTGTCCTGTTTCACACAACTCCTCATGGACACCTGCTGGCGACTTCTTGTCCCTTTTAGACCTCTTTTGCAGGCAGGTTACCCTTTCAAGTCCAAGGTACCCGTAGTCCGGGTTTCCCATCCAAGATCTCCCCAAGCCTCCAGATTTTGAGGCTTGTATCAGGACTTAATAATCCTAAGAAAAACCTGTTAGGAACCCCTGTACGCGTGAGAATCCATGAGTACTCAAAACTGCTTATTTTGTTGCCCCCCCTCCCCCCTTAAACGAGGATTAAAAACAATGGTGATACTTATCTACTGTCCAGCACACATCCCTGGTGTCCTATACAACCTGTGTGTGGGTGTGTGTGTGTGTATGTATACATGTGTGTGTGTATGTGTATATATATATATATAAAACACACACACACACATATATATATATATATATATATATATATATATATATATATATATACATACATACACTCCCTCCTCCCCTGAGTGACCCATTGTCTCTGCCAATAACCAACCTTTGAGCACCGTCCCTGCCCCCTACTCTCCTCCCGCTAGATCCCGATAGACCCCCCAGCAACAAGAGACTCCTCTCAGCAACAATAGACCCTCTTCAACAACAATAACCCCCCCCCCCCCCAGCAATAAAAAAATCCCACCAACAACAATAGATCCACCCCAACAACAATAGACTCCAACCAGCAACAGTGGATTCTTCAGCAGCCAGCATCAGTGGACTGTTCAGCATCCAGCAATAGACAAATCCCCCATAACAGTAGATCCCCACCAGCAGCAATGGACCCTCCAGCAACAATAGATCACCC
Organism: Pelophylax lessonae; assembly: GCF_965119305.1. Lineage (NCBI taxonomy): Eukaryota > Metazoa > Chordata > Amphibia > Anura > Ranidae > Pelophylax > Pelophylax lessonae. The sequence goes on along the minus strand of NC_138773.1, from coordinate 250,099,676 downwards.
AGAAACTAGCAACAATAGTCTTCCCCCCTTCCCCTGCATCAGTAGATCCATATACAGGGAGTGCAGAATTATTAGGCAAATGAGTATTTTTGAGGATTAATTTTATTATTGAACAACAACCATGTTCTCAATGAACCCAAAAACTCATTCATATCAAAGCTGACTATTTTTGGAAGTAGTTTTTAGTTTGTTTTTAGTTTTAGCTATTTTAGGGGGATATCTGTGTGTGCAGGTGACTATTGCTGAGCATAATTATTAGGCAACTTAACAAAAATCAAATATACAGTATAGCCATTTCAATTATTTATTTTTACCAGTGAAACCAATATAACATCTCAACATTCACAAATATACATTTCTGACATTCAAAAACAAAACAAAAACAAATCAGTGACCAATATAGCCACCTTTCTTTGCAAGGACACTCAAAAGCCTGCCATCCATGGATTATGTCAGTGTTTTGATCTGTTCACCATCAACATTGCGTGCAGCAGCAACCACAGCCTCCCAGACACTGTTCAGAGAGGTGTACTGTTTTCCCTCCTTGTAAATCTCACATTTGATGATGGACCACAGGTTCTCAATGGGGTTCAGATCAGGTGAACAAGGAGGCCATGTCATTAGCTTTTCTTCTTTTATACCCTTTCTTGCCAGCCACGCTGTGGAGTACTTGGACGCGTGTGATGGAGCATTGTCCTGCATGAAAATCATGTTTTTCTTGAAGGATGCAGACTTCTTCCTGTACCACTGCTTGAAGGTGTCTTCCAGAAACTGGCAGTAGGACTGGGAGTTGAGCTTGACTCCATCCTCAACCCGAAAAGGCCCCACAAGCTCATCTTTGATGATACCAGCCCAAACCAGTACTCCACCTCCACCTTGCTGGAGTCTGAGTGGGACTGGAGCTCTCTGCCCTTTACCAATCCAGCCACGGGCCCATCCATCTGGCCCATCAAGGCTCACTCTCATTTCATCAGTCCATAAAACCTTTGAAAAATCAGTCTTGAGATATTTCTTGGACCAGTCTTGACGTTTCAGCTTGTGTGTCTTGTTCAGTGGTGGTCGTCTTTCAGCCTTTCTTACCTTGGCCATGTCTCAGAGTATTGCACACCTTGTGCTTTTGGGCACTCCAGTGATGTTGCAGCTCTGAAATATGGCCAAACTGGTGGCAAGTGGCATCTTGGCAGCTGCACGCTTGACTTTTCTCAGTTCATGGGCTGTTATTTTGCGCCTTGGTTTTTCCACATGCTTCTTGCGACCCTGTTGACTATTTTGAATGAAATGCTTGATTGTTCGATGATCACGCTTCAGAAGCTTTGCAATTTTAAGAGTGCTGCATCCCTCTGCAAGATATCTCACTATTTTTGACTTTTCTGAGCCTGTCAAGTCCTTCTTTTGACCCATTTTGCCTAAGGAAAGGAAGTTGCCTAATAATTATGCACACCTGATATAGGGTGTTGATGTCATTAGACCACACCCCTTCTCATTACAGAGATGCACATCACCTAATATGCTTAATTGGTAGTAGGCTTTCGAGCCTATACAGCTTGGAGTAAGACAACATGCATAAAGAGGATGATGTGGTCAAAATACTAATTTGCCTAATAATTCTGCACTCCCTGTATATATATATATATATATATATATATATATATATATATATATATATAGTATCTCACAGAGGTGAGTACACCTCTCACATTTTTGTAAATATTTTATTATATCTTTTCATGTGACAACACTGAAGAAATGACACTTTGCTACAATGTAAAGTAGTGAGTGTACAGCTTGTATAACAGTGTAAATTTGCTGTCTCCTCAAAATAACTCAACACACAGCCATTAATGTCTAAATCGCTGGTAATAAAAGTGAGTACACCCCTAAGTCATAATGTCCAAATTGGGTCCAATTAGCCATTTTCCCACCCCGGTGTTATGTGACTCATTCGTTTTACAAGGTCTCAGGTGTGGATGGGGAGCAGGTGGGTTAAACTTGGTGTTATCGCTTAATTCTCTCCTACTGGTCACTGGAAGTTCAACATGGTACCTCATGGCAAAAAACTCTGTGGATCTGAAAAAAAAAAAGAATTGTACATTAAGATGAGCTAGGCTATAAGAAGTTTGCCAAGACCCTGAAACTGCAAGCAGTGCAAACCTGAAACAAAGCAAGGTCAATAAAGACATGGATGAGTAATTTTGGGGTTGAAGAACTTGACTGGCTTGTACAGAGTCCTGGCTTCAACCTGATAGAAAACCTTTGGGGTGAATTGGAGCGCAGACTTTGAGCCAGGCCTTCTCCTCCAACATCAGTGTCTGACCTCACAAATGTGTTTCTGAAAGAATGGTCAAACATTCCCATAGACACACTCCTAGACCTTGTGGACAGCCTTCCTAGAAAAGTTGAAGCTGTTGAACCAACTCATTATTGAACCCTACAGAATAAGACTGGGATGCCATTTAAATTAATGTGCGTGTAAAGGCAGACGCCCCAATACTTTTGGTAATCTAGTGTATGTAATTACCCGGGGACCTGCATTTCTGGTTGTGGCAGACTGAATACCTTTCACGTAGCACCCTAGTGTTTGCATTTTATATGTATTTTACTAGTGTAGCTCTACAGAGAACACTTCTCATCATTCCCTTACAATCTAATGTCCTTACAACTTTTACTCTATAGGAAACCAGTTTGGATCTGAATTGTAGGAGATAAGTAGAACACCTGGGGAAAAGTCACCTAAACATTCATAGTTTAGGCATACTGTATGTGCACACATAGGGGTTTATTTACCAAAGCTAGGGAGGGCAAATTGAGTCACAATTCTGCAGGGAAACCAATCCGCTTCCAGATTTTATTGCTAAAGCTTAATTGAACAAGCTGAGGTTAGAAGCTGATTGGTTTCTCTGCAGCATTGTGGCTAATTTTGCCCTCTCCAGCTTTAGTAAATAAACCTCATAGTGTTCTAGATAGGACCTGTATTTTATAACAGATTTTTCTCTAAAGTTCATTGAGGTACACAGCTAGTGATCCATAGATTTATTGGACGAGTGGGTTATAGTGCCATCTACGGGAGGTGGGACAGCTCCGTCTGGGGGCCTAACACCTTAACTACCCGATGGACAAGGAGGGAGGATGTCTATCACGTAGGTCTGTATTTTATTTTTATTGTTTTTGTATATTTTGCCAACCACCTAATTGGACAGTACTTGCTCACATCCCACTGGTCTAATGCCTCGTACACACGCAACGATTATCAGCCGACCGATCGGCCGTCTTTTGCCCAGTGTTGTTGTGTTGGTTGAAATGTGCTCTAGACTGCGCACAAATTTTCTCGGCCAACAAAAACCAACTTCAGAAGTGATGTCATGTGCTGGATTACTTTCCGTGTGTTTATTCTTCTCTGAGCATGCCCAGTCTTGCTCATTGGATTTTTGTCTGCCGAAATCTGTACTGACTGACGGAAAATCGGCCGTTATGTTGACGGCCAACAAAAATGTTATAGCCTGCACACCAGATTTTTTTCGGCCGAAAAGTCGGAATCGGTTGTCGAAAGCATCATACCAACAAGCCGAAAATCGGCCGATCAGACGTTGGCCGAAAATTCACGGCCAACTATCGTTGCGTGTGTACGAGGCATAATTGTGTATGGATCTCTGCCCCCCAATGAATAATAAAGAATCTCAAATGTTTGTACTCCCAGTAAAACTCTTTTCTCTGAGTTCATTGAGGGACACTGTTTGTTGAGTTAGAGGTAAAGCATTGATGGACATCTATGTTAAGATTTAGGTAATTTGCACACAATGGAAACTTTAGACAAATATTTCAGAAATGGTTTCGCGAAACTCCTTTTAAACCCCCCATGACTGTTTTGTACCATTGTGCTGCTATTTTAAGTAAAATAATTATCAACCATCCTCTTCAGCAAGCTCCACCTGCTGTAGAAGGAAAATAAATCCCAATAAAAGGAGACAATATCTAGCTTTGAAGAACATAAGTGCAATCCTGACAACAAATGTTGAAGTAGTTTTGTGAACTGAGCCTTGGCAGCTCTCATTTCTCCTCTTCAGTGACATCAAAGACAAAGTGAAAGATCTGACATAAATCACAAAAAGCAACTTTGCTGTTTTGAACGATTGCAATCAAAGGAAATGGTTTTTCTAACTACATAAACTATGGGAAGAGAGAGGTCACAGAAAAGCACTGCCACCTTGGATACACTGCACTTTAGAAGTGCTTCTAAAAGCTGGCATGAAGCATCTGACACCTGGGGTTTGATTCATAGTGATATGGAGAATGTACACACAAAGTTGCTAATGTACATGTAGCATAGCACTGACCGGTAGATAATTATTTTTCTCAGTCGCTGCTTGCGTCTTTGTGAAAGCTCCATAACCTAGGAAACAACAAGGCAACACCATGACTGTTTAATTTGCTAGTTTTATTTGGAAACTTTTAAATCTTGTATGAGGCACAAACTGCCTTTTGTAGGGTAAGTCATTTGTAAAATGGAAAAACTTTACATATTTTACCAAATCAGTCGTTTCTGATGTGGGGGTCTTTGGCACTGTTTTGGTCTTTGGCATAGACAGTGCCAGGGCAAGCACATCTAGTGCCCAGGGTAAAGATTCCAAGCAGCTCCCCCTCCCCAAAGAGTAGGATTTTGTGTCAGAGAATATCGCTCCCTCCCTTTCAAACAAATTTGAGCACTAATCTGCACGATTACCCCCAAGCATAAATTCAATTTCAAGCTAAAATTCTCCCTAAACAAAAATTCCCACTCTTCCTGTACTCCGGCAAGCTTGTAAGTAGGCACTTTCTATGCAGCACCCCCCCCCCCCCTCTGCCTCATATGATACCACAGGGCCCAGGGCAGTCGTCCCTTCTGCTCATCCCTTGTCCCGGCCCTGGGCACAGAGCATCTTAGTGCGGGAGTGTTGAATACTTGAACAAGGTAATATGTTTACATAAGGGAGAGGGCGAGTGTTTAAGGTACAGAGAAAGTTAGGGTTACGGGAAGGGTAAGTGCTTGGGTCACAAGGAGGATTAGTGTTAGGGTTACATTGAGGGTTTTTGTTAAGGGTAGAGGAAGACTTAAAGTGTTGCTACAAGCACACCATTTAATTTACATTGTCCCTTCTATTTCTGTATGTGGATGATGGTGCTGTAATTATTTTAATTTAAAAAACCCATTCAAGTACCTTTTACCCATCTAAGTACCTTTTAGTCACATGTCCCAGGTCTTTCCCAGCCTGTCTGCAGGGAAACCTAAGCAGGAGGAGCTTCCGGGCCTCTGCTGCTGGTCACATGTTATGTTAAAATAAAAAACAGCCTTTGGAATACAGAGTAAAAATAAATAATATCAATAAACTATTATAAATTGCCATACAAATATATATTTGAAATCACATTTTTATTATTTTTTGGGAAATAACATGGTATGGGCGGATTTCTGCCAGTCACAGGCTGTGTCATGTTCCACCAGCCTGTGTCTTATGCTGGCCATACCCTAGCTGAAGATTCGTTCGAAAATCTGTCATTTGGACCGTTCATTTTTCATCCAGGTAATAGGCATCAATGGAAAATAGTTTTTAACTTTTCAGAGCCGAAAAATCGAAAGAACAGGTTGAAAAATTCTGCTGAACGAACGATAAATTGAAAGGTTAACATGTTTCTGCAAGCTGTTTGCACTAGGCATACGTGACAAAATAAATGAAAAACTGATTCATTTAAATCCGTTTAAATAATGAAAATTTAGTCTTTACATGATGCCAAAATCATTTGCTCTCCTGGCCAAGTGTTCGTTACTCGAAAACAAGTTCAAACAATTTTTCATATAGTGTATGGCCAGCATTAGAATAGGAGGGAGATGATTCCTCCATCAATCTATATGTACTATTCAGCCCCCATTGTGTTTATCTGGTTAGTGGGCATGGAGGAGGAGGGAGGGAGTGGGCCGTCAAATACCACTGTGTATACGCCCACATGTGTGACTCTATAGTCACATGGGCTGCTCAGATGTGATAGGGAGGAAATGCTAGCATAGAAACTCACTGAAAACGGAGCATGTGCAGAGCTACCGACACTGATCTGCAAAATCCCTAGCTGAATTGGGGACATGTAGAGAAGGTGGAGATAGAGAACAGCAGGATCAACCAGGTTTTTGACAGAATATGAATCTCATAGTGAGTATGAACAGCATGTAATACACCATTTTTTGATAGTTTTTTATTGGGGTAAAACCATAAAAACAAAGAGAGAACAAGGAAAGGCCAAAATTCACCCTCCTATAACTCACTTGAAATAGGACTTTAAAGGATGTGAAGTTGTCACAAAATGGTGAACACCATAACTTGGTTTGATAAAAAGTAAAATGTATTCATAATACAACGTTACGATTTTTTCCCCATAGGGAGAATATACATATAAAGAGGTTCCATCAGCATCAATACAAACTATGATTGCCAAGTATGTTAAACATATTTAGGCGGTCCAGCGCATTTTGCGTTTATGATTTGGGTTTAGTGACACTTAACTTGTATGTGAATAAAATGACACCTATTTTTATTTTTTTGTTTTGCAGGCAGAAATCCTTAGCATGCTTAGTCACAGAAACATCATCCAGTTTTATGGAGCTGTACTTGAACCACCTAACTACTGTATAGTTACAGGTAAGAATATGTTTTTAATATGTTTAAATATTGCTTTTGAAATAAATAGACTGGAGGTTGAAGAAATAGAGGTGATGCCTACAGCAATAATAACTGTAGACCTGTTCATTGGCTAATAGGAATTCTTGTTATCTCTGGAAAATCCATACTGCTTTTACCATCTTTTGCTAATGTTTTTTTCTGTCAATATGCTAAAATTAAATTGCGGTGTTAAAATGGTTGTTTTGTTGCTGTTAAAGGCTAGTAAAGTGGTTTTGCACACATTTTTCTATTTTGAATATTTTGTATTCCCATACCAAGCCAGAAGGTGGAACTTTTTTTTATAGGACCTGGGTACATTTTGGGTTGTGGAAAATGGGGGATAAACCCCTTCACGCCGACGGAAATCAAATATGCGGTCTCAGCTTCAGGGGGTTGTACCGGGGTGATGCCTGCAGCTAAAGGCATCACCCCAGTACCGTTGTTTAGAGCCTACGGTCGGCTTTCAATTCATCCCATCCAATTCGGCTCAGCAGCCGCTCGGTTGTTATTACAAGGAGCGCAAAGGGATGCCCCCCCCCCCCCTTTGTGGGTACTGGAGCCTTAAAAAAAAATTACAGTATTTAAAACAACCAAACTTGGCGTTTTGAGTGCTTTTAAGTGCAGAGGAAGATCCCTCTATAAAGAGTACCTCTTATTGCCTGTCATGTTAACATTCCTTGTGACAGCAATAAAAGTGATAAAAAAAAAATGCACAAGACCTCCTTTGTAACTCTAAACATGTAACCATTAAAAATTTTTAAAAACATTGCCCAATGGAGATTTTTAAGTACTGTAGTTTGTCGCCATTCCACGAGTGTGCGCAGTTTTAAAGCATGTCATGTTAGATATCTATTTACTTGGCGTAACAATATCTTTCACATTATACAAAAAAATTGGGCTAACTTTAGTGTTTTTTTTTTTAAATTCATGAAAGTGTATTTCTTTCTAAAAAATTACATTTGAAAGACCGCTGCACAAATATTCTGTGACATAAAATATTGCAACAATTGCCATTTTATTCTCTAGGGTCTTTGCTAAAAAAATATATATATTGTTTGAGGGTTCTAAGTAATTTTCTAGGAAAAAATTACTGATTTTAAGCAACATATGTCAGAAAAAGGCTTAGGCTCCAGGTGGTTAATGCAAACCTGTTTCCTTGCCTTGAATTAAAATGGATTTGCCCTAACCACGTGACCTCCGGAAGATTTATCCCCCCCCCCCCCCCCTTCCTCACCACGCCATTTTTTGCAATATGGCACTGCATTACAAAAAAAAAAAGAAAAAACGATCAAAGCAGCTTAACGCTGTATGTGGCGTTAAGCTGCCTTTAGCAGCATCAGACATTTTTACAGCTGTAAAGCCGTTCCTCAGAATGTGATAGCCCTGGGTTTTTTTTTTTGTCACTTACAGCTTCTAAATGCCTGTGTGTGCATGAGGCCATAGAATAACATGGAAGGCATTCTTAAGCTGCAAAAAAAAAAAAAGCCTGGCGCTCCTAGAAGTGGCTGTAAAAACACCCTGTGTGCACGAGGCAAAGTGGTTCTCAAGCTTCAAAGTTTTCACTTTATTGTTAGAAAGTTGAGACAAAATAAAATTACTAAAGCCACCATGTTTGAGGATTGGTAAGATGCAATATATTAAGGTTTTGTTTTTGGGTTTAATGCTGCTTTAACTCTGTAATCTAAATGCAGTTTTCCTTAGGCTGAAAAAAACCTCAATGTGTTTCCTCAACTAAAACTTACAAAACAGCTGTTAGTAGTTCTGCAAAAAAAAAAAAAGTCACAGTTTAATGAAGTTTGTATTGGGGTTATAAATCAATTGTGTTATTGTGTTTGTCATTCTAAGATATTGTGAAGGTCATTTTTAGTGCTGACAAATCTTGTTTTATCTAATACTAGACAACCACTTTTAGCACTTGCTTGCTGTGGTGGTGGAACTAATGGGAAGACTTGGAATTTACATATATTTGGGCTACAAGATGGAGCTGCCAAACATAGTAAATAAATATTTATTTACTATGATCATCAACTCCATCTAGTGGCCATAATGTGGTGTTTTCCTGATTCATACTATTTTTCTCAATGAATAACGTTCGACCTGGTGAGGTGAGAAAAAGTAACATTAGATTTTGCTGGCAATTGCACAGAATGAATGTGCATATATATTTTTTTTAAATACACCCTAGGTCTCTTAGACCTGGGATGCTAAAACTGTCTGGGGAGCTATTAAGGACATAATGATTAGATGGCAAATAAAAGTTCAAAGTTTTTATTCAAAGATGCCTCTCTTCTACTCCAATCCACAGCTCTGCTCCTTAGTAATGTACTGACCATGCTCACAGCTCACCTGCTACCTGTCCACTTCAGCTCCGGAAGGTTTTACCCCCTTAATGACCAGGCCATTCTTTGCGATTCGGCACTGCGTTGTTTTAACTGACAATTGCGCGGTCATGCGCCGCTGTACCCAAATACAATTGATGTCCTTTTTTTCCCCTAAATAGAGCTTTCTTTTGGTGGTACCTGATCACCTCTGCTTTTTAGATTTTGCGCTATAAACAAAAAAAGAACGACAATTTTGAAAAAAAAAAACACAATATTTTTTTACTTTCTGCTATAAAACATTCCCAATAAAAAAAAATTTTAAAATCTATTTTTTTTATCATTTTAGGCCAATTTGTATTCTGCTACATATTTTTGGTAAAAAAAAAATCCCAAAAAGCGTATAATAATTGTTTTTTGCGCAAAAGTTATAGCATTTACAAAGTACTGGATAGATTTATTGATTTTTTATTTATTGCTTTTTATTAGTAATGGCGGCGATCAGCGATTTTTATCGGGACTGCAACATTGTGGCGGACAGATTGGTCCCCTAACTGCCATTTTTGACATTTTTTGGGGACCAGTGACATTAATACAGTAATTAGTGCTAAATAATATGCACTGTTACTGTATAGATGACACTGGCAGGGAAGGGTGTCAATGGGTTAAATGTGTTCCTTTTGTGCTTACTAACTGTGTGGGGGGATGGGTTGGACAGAGGCAGAGAGAGATCGGGGATTCAGCTTAGCTGAATCACACGATTTTTTTTTCTGCCTCTCTGACAGGAGACCCGCCTGCTTTGTTTGCTCATTCTAACCGAAGACCGCGGGAGGCCGGCAGCGATCAAGCCCGCTCCTCCGGCGGTCTGGCTCCTGCTGTGTCTAATCAAAGCGGGAGCGCGGCTCCGGAGGCATGCGGGCACCGCCGAAACCACGTGCACATAATCATGTAGATCTACGTAATTATGCGCAGCCGAGCCGCCCTGCCGCAGTGAATCTACGTGGGGTGGTCGGCAAGTGGTTAATTAAGACACAGTTTATGTTCAGATCAATGACAGTAGAAAAGTAATTGAAAGGCCCCATCATATTTGTGCTATGGGGTCCTGAGATCCGTCATTACGCCCTTGTACTGCATACAGCTGTTTTGGATTTGTTCGCTCTCATTTGTGCAAGACTGTGGCTTCTGGAGAGATTATCTGGTTTTGTTTTTTGTCTGTGCAGTGTTTTGTTAGAATTTAGCACATCACCCTTGTACAGCCATTTATACCCTGTGTCTTAGGAAGGATTATATCCCAAGTATTCTGTATACCAAGTGTCTTATCCTCCTCATGGTAACAGTTGTGCTTCTTGAATTATTAATAATTTCAGCCGGCATAATGAAGCATTAAAAAGTGACCCATCAGATAACTATAATTCGCTTAATTTCTCTTTTTGCTATCATCAAAAATAAGTGGAATTCGTTTACATAATGTAACTCTCCTAATCCCCCTGCTTATTAGTACTTGGTGAGCTCTCCTATTGGCATATATAAATATCATTTTCAAGCCTTTTCTTAAGATTAACAAAGGATTCACAAGTTCTCAGTTTGTATTTTTGGTCCTGAATGGAAGGAATGAATTCTATTATATACTGTATATGATAACAGACAGCCGTTCTGAGGCTGGAGATAATTCAATAAAGTAATATACAATACGTACAAGTTATTATTAACCACAGCATCTCCCATATCACTTATGAACCTAGGCAATTTTCATTTCAGCTGTAACCCTTGTACTCAGTAATTACTTTATCATTACTTCAAATACCAAAGTATTTTTTCTGGACAACCAAGTCTTCCTTTTGGTAATATTTTGGGCAAAAAAAAAAAAAAAACATATTTTCTAAATAAATAAAAGAAAGGGGAAAAAAAAAGTGTTTTTGTACCAGTTTTACCACTGTTGGTTTTAAAACAGCTTTCTTTTTTTTTTTTAAGATTTATTTCTATTCTATTTATTAATTCTATTCGTTGAGTTCTGTATATTCGAATAGGCATAAAACATAATAATTTAAGGAACTTAATTTCCCAAACTTTTGTGCTTCAGATAAAATGCAACAAGATCAATAGCCATGGTGAGAACAATACAGCAGAATAAATTACAAGAAGTAAATGCAGGCAATAATGTAGTCTTCTTGTATCATATCGGCCCAAAGTGTAGAATGCCTCCATGGACCACAGATCTATTTTTTAAAATTCATTATTCAAGAGGAAAGAATAATCCAGACCATATACATGTACAATATATTACAAATGTGTAAAACATTACTTTATGAGGTATCATTTCATAATAGGGTCTGTAAGACCCAATCTTTCCTCCTTTTTTTTTTTTTTTTTGAGGCCTTCTAAGTACAATAACCTTATAGTAGGAAGACAAGGTTGGAGAGGAGAATGAGAAAAAAATGACACGGGGAAATGGATGGACTATAGATTTTAACATGTTGTTACTATAGATAAAAACGTTAACACCCATACAGGCGGTCCCCGGGTTACAAACATCTGACTTACAAACGGAGGGAGACAACAGGAAGTGAGAAGAAATCTCCCCCTAGGAAGGGAAATTCACTTCTGTAAGAGTTCTCATGGGAAAAAGGTGTCTCCAATGAAGCTTTATCACTAATCCGTGTTTCTACAACAACCCCAAATTTTCAAAATCCAATTGTTTTAGGGACAGAAAGTGAGGTGAAATCTCCTGAACAGGGGTACAAACAGCAAAAAAAAACAAATGGCACAGGGGTGTAACCCTCCCCTATGCTATCCAAAAAATTTACAAATTATTCTTTTGGCTGGAGCTACACTTAAAAAATGTACCTGTTCCGACTTACAAACATATTTGACTTAAGAACAAACCTACAGACCCTATCTTGTTTGTAACCCGAGGACCGCCTTTACTTGGCTATTGTGAGTGCTCCAATAATACATTTAATAATGAGTATAAAACACTACTATAAATCAAAAAAATGCTCAAAACAACCAATCTCACTGTCACATCCATGAAATAATATGTGCATTAATTTACATTGATGAGTGACAATAACTCTTATACTTAAAATGACAACAATAACACAAATCACATAAGTCCCTTCAGTTGTGCCTTTTCCAAAGTGATGCAAAAATACTTCTTTAACCCTTGACAGGTATCAACAGTACAATTGAGTCCCACCACTATTCATCATGTGCTCTCATCTGAACTTGTGGACCTATTAGTGTAAACAATAGGTCAGATGTGCCGTCCCCTTTAAGGGGTATATTCCCAGGGCTTCACCACTCTCTCCCTCCTGGGGACCTCTACACTGGCTCTTGTGTGAATCCCCACCAATATGCAGCCTCCACTTTCTCCTCTGCTCCAAAAAGAAGGAATAGCATAGTACTTTACCATTATAATACAAAATCCCTCTATTAAAAAGCTTAAGATATGTACACTCGCAAGATAAGTGCACTTAGACAGCAGTGTACTCCTTTAAACGCTTGTCACAATAACTGGGTACAATGTCTCCTTAAGGCTAAACCTCAGCATCACCTATTTCCAGCAATCCAGCAGCCCTCCGGGAAGAGGCTATATCATAGGCCCTGCCCTGACGTGTTTGTGACTTTATCATAGGATTATAAAGACAGCTAGCCTTTTATGCAAATCGCTCTGTAGTGTATACATTGGGGAAGGAGAGCGACGGGCGGTCACTTGACCGCTGATCAGGGAGAAGGATTAAGGTATTAAGAAGATGAATTTTACAAAACTGCATACAGTATATACTACATGTTATCCTAGCAGAGGGGCTGGCAGTGATTGGAAACAATAATGTTTGCACTGCTCGGAACAGTGCTAGAAAGGGGCAGCTCACACACACAGCGTACAGGCAGGGAGGGGAGTGGGGAGTTGGACTCAAGAGAACAGAGAGCAGGGCTGCATATGACGGAGGCATGTAAACTGACCACGGTGTCAGGGCTCAGCAGCCATGATACACTGTGGTCAGTTTACAGGGTGGAGGGCAGCACCAGGTAGGATCAGCCAGGCATTGCAGGAGGTAGAAGGGGCCAAATGACACAGCACAAGCACTGGGCTGTTATTCATGCTTTAAAGGAACAGGATCCTTTTCTTTTTTTTTTTAGGGTAACAAACGCTTTAAAGCGGAGTTACGGACACATTTTCAACTTCACATCATGCATAACTTTTTCACTTGCTAAATACGATTTGGCTATTTTTAAGGTTCCTTTACCTTATTTTTAATGAAAAATAACTTCACTTCCTCCTCATTACGCCGCGGTCGACTACGTCATTTCCTGCTTTACATTGACTCCTGGGAGAGGAGTGTCATCAATCCCAGGAGTCAATGGGCAACACCGGTGTCCCTTGTCACTTCCGGTGCAGGCGCGTCATTCTCTGTCGATGGATCGAGAACAGCTTCTGGGCATGCGCAATGACGCGGAACCAGCTGTGGGATGACGCGCCTGCACCTGAAGTGATGAGGTATAGCATTCTGGGACTCGCGAAATCCAGGAAGAGGGACACTGCGGCTTCTGCTGCCCACACCGCAGATGGCCGCGCTGTACAAGAATTTCACAAAGTAAGTAATTCATGCTGCATGTACACAAAACAGGAGACAGTTTACAGGATATCTTTATTTAAATGCACTAGCCCTGACTATTCTAGGGGTATTTTTAGCTAAAAAGAAAAAAAATTTGGCCGTAACTCCGCTTTAAGCACAAGTATTGCCTTACCGCCATACCATACCACTGCTTTAAAAACAGTGAAAAAATATGTGCATATAAAAAGCACAGAGAATGCTGTACAACCAGTATTCATTTTACAGGTCATAAAATTTAGGCTGCGATGTATAGCCGAGAGCAGATAGCGATATTCACTGTGTTATAAATAAAGCCCTAAATGTTTTATTCAGAGTATCTTTGTTACTGTTATCCAGAAAGCCGTAGGTTTACATTAAACTGGTTTCTTCTTACCACCTTCGAGTTCGCTAAACTGTGTGGCTACCAGATGCTGAGTTCCCGGTGCTTTGTACACATACCCTTATGTTTTATTTTTGGACTTGTTGATAGTGCTGTTGACGGAATTGTCAGTATCACTCAGCAGTCAGAGCTGTGCTCTCTCCGTTTTGTCTGACCACATTTCTTTGGAGTTTTATCATATATAATGTGCAATTTAATCAAACTGATCACTAGGTAAATATTTCCTAAAGGAGATGTACAGTTTGATGGTTCATATAAAATAGAACATTTTCATGTATATGATTTCATCAGTATGTATTGATGTTTTAAACCCCTTTTTTTTCTGTGTGTAATGTTATTCTATACATGTGTATGGGTTCTCCTGTCTATTCCAATTGCAGGCTCTGCTTTGCTACTTTGCACTGCTACAAATCGGTTGATCTTGCTGCTTTGAGTTGATTAACTTACTGAAAACATTGGATCTTATGTGTGGTGGTTATCTTATTGCAGTAATTGTTAAGAGAAACTATAATGAAAACGCATTGTCAAAAGGATAATCTACAAGCTCCTTCAAAAACTGTGTGCACAAACGTGTGTACCTCGAATTGATGCTGGTTGGAAGCCAAAGGGTAGTCACACCAAATTGGAGAAAATATGGCACAACAGTGACATTACCCAGAACTGGACATCCCTCCAAAATTCAAGATGAGAAGAAAACTGGTCAGGGAGGCTGCCAAAAGGCCTACAGAAACATTAAAGGAGCTGCAGGAATGTCTGGCAAGTACTGGCTGTGTGGTACATGTGACAACGATCTCCCATATTCTTCATATGTCTGGGTTATGGGGTAGAGTGGCAAGATGGAAGCCTTTTCTTACGAAGAATAACATCCAAGCCTGGCTAAATTTAGCAAAAACACATCTGAAGTCTCCAGAGGCGTAACTACAACCTTCAGGGCCCCGGTGCAAGAAACCATGAAGGCCACCCCTGACCCCATCCTGGTGCCCTTTCTCATGCTCTGCAGCAGGCCCCCTTCTACCATCTTGAGGCCCCCACATGGTGGTGGAACGCCAGGGCCCAGTCACAAGTGTGATCTTTAGGACCCTGATAGTTCTGCCACTGACCTTACTATTACTAGCGGGCATTTTGGAGGATGTAAGGGAGCATTCTAAAATATATGAGTACTAAAAAAAGTATCTGCGGAGTGCCCCCTTACCCCCTCCTGAGTGCCCCCTTGGGATCAGTGGCAATATTGGTTGTGGGAGGGATGGGATCAGTGGAAGTGGTGGTGGGAGGGGGGGAAGGGATCAGTGGCGGTGGTGGGATTAATGGCGGTGGTGGGGGGGTGGGATCAGTGGCAATGGGCTGGCGGGGGGGGGTGGGATCAGTGGCAGAGGGGTGGTGGAGGGGGGATGGGATCAGTGACAGAGGAATGGTGGGGGGATGGGATTAGTAGCAGAGGGATTGTGGTGGGGATGGGATCAGGGGCAGAGGAATGGTAGTGGCAGATGGGATCAGTGGGATTGGAATGATGGGGTGATGGGATGGGATGGTGAAACTGGCACTCAGCTGTTCTCAGTGTCAGTCGATCCCCCTCCTTTCTCAGTGCTGTCAGCCTTGCTTCACAGTGCCTCCAGTAGCGGCTCTCCCGACATGGGGACACTGTCTTCACAAAGGGGAGAGCCCCCTTCCCTTCACTCTTCTGGGCCATCAACTGACTTTCTCCTCCACTCCAGTTGGAGTGGATGGGCGGGGCGCTGTGCCAGTAACAGTGAGTGCTCATTTCTCAGTGAGTGTATACTGTCCAGACTGACATGAAGCCGGTAATTAGCGGCGGAGGGCGGCGCCCGCAGTGTACCATTATGTCCTGATCATTGCATAGAAGAGGGGCGCCCCCCCCACAGTGGCAGAACACCAGACCCCCAACAGTGGCGGAATGCCATGGCCCAGTCGCTAGTATGACTGCTATGACCCTGGTAGTTCCGCCACTGGAAGTCTCCCAAAAGCATGTGGGAAAATGTGTGTCTGGTTAAACCAAGGTTGAACTTTTTGGCCATAATTCCAAAAGATATGTTTGGCACAAAAACAACACTGCACATCACCAAAAGAACACCATACCCTGTGTGAAGCATGGTGGTGGCAGCATCATGCTTTGGGGCTGTTTTTCTTCAGCTGGAACAGGGGCCTTAGTCAACGTAGAAGGAATTATGAACAGTTCCAAATACCAGTCAATATTGGCCCAAAACCTTCAGGCTTCTGCTAGAAAGCTCAACATGAAGAGGAACTTCATCTTTCAGCATGACAACGACTTTAAATATACATCCAAATCAACAAAGGAATGGCTTCACCAGAAGAAGATTAACGTTTCCGAATGGCCCAGCCAGAGCCCAGACATGAGACCTAGACTTATATCCAAAAAGACTGAGTGCTATAATAAAATCAAAAGGTGCTTCAACAACATTTTTAGTTGAAGGGGTGCACACTTATGAAACCATATTATTTTAACCATATTATTTTATTTTTTTATCTTTTCTTTCCTCTGCCTAAAAGCTTTCAGTTTTTTGTTCAACTGAGTTGTACAGTTTGTGTCACATAAAGGTGTACTTTTAATATGCAGAGAAAAGCCGTGATCCTGAGGATCACGACTGATCTCTGATGAGTTACCGTTTAGTTTGCTGAGATGAGGAGCAGAGAACACGTTCTTCTCTTCTCATCACAGTACATGACCGTTTCTGTCACAAACGGCCAGTTTAGAAAAGTGAGATCTGAAGATCACACAGCCGTTATTCTGAAATATCTCCATTCCAGATTCTCCAGCTCAGAGGTGGAGAATCAGGGAGAGAAGCTGTGTGATCAGAGGAAGAAGACTTCTTTCTTCCTATATATCAGCACCAGGGGGTTCAAAATAAAAAAAATAAAAAATATATATGTATATATGGTATGTATGTATAGGTGTATGTATATATATATATATATATATATATATATATATATATATATATAAATATACATATACTATATATACATATATATATACGGTATGTACTGGTATATATATATATATATATATATATATATATATACACTGTATGTACTGGTGTATATATATATACTGTATGTACATATGTATATACACTGTATGTATACTGTATATGTGTGTATGTGTGTGTGTGTGTATAGATCGATAGATATTCAGTAAGTTTTCATGTGTCAGAACATGACATTACGAGTGCTTTTAAACTTTGGTTTCACTTTTAAAAGTTGGCGGCACTGTAATCTCACAAAATCTCGTGAGATTACAGGCAGTCCACCCAGTTATACAGGGATCACGGCCGTTTTCAGAGAAAAAAATTCTCCTCTGATCACCCTTTGGGAATTGAAGTTCTCAACCACCTAAACTGGGTGCCAGAGTTGATATTTTTTCTCTGAGAATTGCCGAGAAGTGAACTGAGAGAAAACTTCTCAGTTTACTAAAAGTACACCTAAAGGTGGAAAAAGTTCTGAAATAATTTATTCTTGTCTAATTTTTTTAACATCACAGACAATTTAATAGGGTTGTGCAGACTTTTTCATCCACTGTATATATTTTTGGAAGCAGTCTTACTTTACAGCATTTCTTTACACCTGCATAACATTTTTGCACAGGACTATAGAAACACACACACACATACACACACACACACACACATATATATATATATATATATATATATATATATATATATATATATATATATATATATATAAGATACAATATATAAAAACAGGCCTTCCTCTATCCAAATTACAGCTCACCTTCTCAAAAAATGGTAAAAGTTTGGTCTGGCAAGAACAGTTTTTCATAAATCTGTGATGATACTATTTTTATCAGCAAATCCTCATCCCTTATTTTTCCTTCCAATAGTTTACATACTATTGGTGTTAGGCTGACCAGTCTAGTTTTCTGGTATATACTATATCTCTGCTCTTTTTTGAATATTGGTACCATGGTACCATTCCAGTCAATAAGCTATCCTATTAGGAATGATGGCCTGGCTATAACATGGCTAAGTACTTTCTTCTTTGTAAAATATCTCAAGCTCTATCAGATTGGATGGAGAGCGTCTGTGAACAGGAATTTTCAAGTCTTGCTAAAGATTCTGAATTGGATTTAGTTCTGGACTTTGACTGGGCCATTCTACACATAAATATGCTTTGAACTATACCATTCCATTGTAGGTCTGGCTGTATGTTTAGGGTCGTTGTCCTGCTGGAAGGTGAACCTCCCCCCCCCAGTCTCAAGTCTTTTGCAGACTCTTAACAGGTTTTCTTCTAAGATTGCCCTGTATTTGGCTTTATCCATCTTTCCATCAACTCTGACCAGCTTCCTTGTCCCTGCTGAAAAAATGCATCCCAACAACATGATGCTGCCACCGCCATGTTTCATGGTGTTCAGGGTGATGTGCAGTGTTCATTTTCCACCACATATAGCGTTTTCCTTTTAGGCCAAAAAGTTCAGTTTTGGTCTCCTCTGACCAGAACACCTTCTTCCAAACGAGACTTCTTATTTATAGCTTTCTTTCAGCAATGGCTTTCTTCTTGCCACTCTTCCATAAAGGCCAGACCTAATGAGTGCATGACTAATAGTGGTCCTGAGGACAGAATCTCCCACCAAAATCAACTAGCCTACAAGTACTAGTCCTTCATACTTTAGTTGCTCTATCATCTGATTTGAGGCCCCCTCCCCCCTTCTTTGCCCACATCTGCACACTTTGACACTTGCTCACTGCACTGTATACCTTTCACTTATCCCTCTCCTTTTCTCCTTAAAAGTTCCTCCAACAGTTTGGGCATCTTCTCCCCCAACAGAACTACACCCTCCCGATTTAGAAGTGCAGTCTATCCCTGCTGTAGAGCCAGTAACTGACTGCAAAATTGGCCCAGTTCCCCATGACCCAAAACCCTCCTTTTTGCACCAGTTCTTGAGCCATTTGTTTACCTCTCTCCTCGCTGGTATAGGCAGTATTTCTGAAAATACTACCCTGAATGGTCCTTTACTTATATATAGCCCCTAAGTCCCTGAAATCATTTTAAGGATACTCTCATCTTTCACTGACTTTATCATTTGTACCATTATGTACAATGACAGCTGGGTCCTACTCAGGCCCACCCAACAATCTGTCTATCTGATCTGCAATGTGCTGAACCCAACCACTCCTGGCAAACAACATACAGTTCGGAGATTACGGTTTTGTTTCAGTCTTTCTAATAATTTAGTTCCCTACCGGTTCTAGTGACTTCCATTACCTGTAGAAATATAGTCATCATGGCTGCAAGAAGGCTATATAGCATACATTTGGGCTTATTTCTCTGCCAGGAACTGACAGATGGATTGGGAACATCAAGTGCAGACCAAAAGAAGCCCTTCTCTGCTCTGTTTTCCATTACATTGCAAACAAAATTCCAAATAGCTCTGTGATTAAGCCCGTAAGGGTGAAACACTGGAGTAGGTTTTGACTCTGAGTGTTTATGCTGGCTGAAAAAAGTTTTATGACCAGCGACATCATCCGTTTAATGCTGAGCTTGGAATGTGAAGGTGGCTCATACAACCATGTACATCCAGCCTGAACATATCAATACCAGGCTGGCTGAAGCCATGGTTGTATGACTGTATATATAAATTCAGTTACATGCATACCGAGATTTATGCACTGCCCCAAATACAGACCCGGAGTTTAGGGCAGTGTGTAAGTCCTGGTATGCATGTAACCAATAGGATTCACATATATACCTGTACAGATGCGGCTTTAGGCTGTACACGGCTGTATGATCCACCTGTCAACCCTGGGCAGAGGAATAATCCAGAATGTATGCTATGGAGCCCTCTTGTGGCTGCATGAAAGAGGCCCTCAAGCTTATTTGTACAATATCACAATATTTGTATCTAGACTACAGGGCTGGGACAAGGTCATTTGGTGCCCAGGGCGAAGATGGCAAACTGCGCCCCCCCCCCACCCATTTTTTGCGATTCAGCACTGCGTTACTTTAACTGACAATTGCGCGGTTGTGTGACACTGTACCTAAAAAAAAAAAAAAAAAGTTCCCACAAATAGAGCTTTCTTTTGGTGGTATTTAATCACCTGTGCGATTTTAGTTTGTTGCACTATAAACAAAAAAAGAGCGACAATTCTGAAAAAAAAACAATATTTTTCACATTCTGCGATATTACTATAACTATAATTCCCCCCCAAAAAATTAAAAATCTTAATTTTTTTTTTAACATTTTTGGCCAATTTGTTTTCTGCTACATGTTTTTGGTAAATAAACATATTTTGTTTGGTTTGCGCAAACGTTATAGCGTCTACAAACTACGAAAAAGATTTATGTCATTTTTATTGTTTTTTTTTTATGTTTTATAGTAATGTCGGCGATCTGCGATTTTTAGTGGGACTGCGACATTGCGGTGGACAGATCGGACCCCTAACTGACATTTTTGACACTTTTGGGGGGATCAGTAACATTACTACAGTAATCAGTGCTAAAAAGATGTACTGTCACTGTAAAAATGACACTGGCAGGGAAGGGGTTAACACTGTGGGTGATCAAGGGGTTAAATGTGTACCTAGGGGCGTGTTTCTAACTGTATGGGGGGGTGGGCTTGTGAAATGACCAGAGACCTGTGTTCCTATATAGGATCACAGGCGCTCTGTGATCATTCCAGGGAGAAGAATGGTCAGCTGTGTTTACAACATCTGACCGCCCTTCTCTCTCAGCGGGGAACGATCGCGGGTGTCAGGCGGCAATCGGAGTCCCTGCTGACGTCCCTGGGTCGCACGCTCACCCCCTAGCTGCAGGCGTGCGTCCAACGTATACCTACGTTGGTTCGCGCAGGAGGGCCGCCCTGCCGCAGTATAACTGCAGCGGGCAGTCTGGAAGCGGTTAATACTTACAATGGTGCCACTTACATAGTTACATAGTTACATAGTTAGTGAGGCTGAAAAAAGACACAAGTCCATCCAGTTCAACCTATGATGTGTGTGTTTGCTTTTAACCGTACATTGTATACCCCTGTATGTTGTGGTCTTTAAGGTGTCCATCCAATAGTTTTTTGAAACTATCAAGGCTCCCCACTGATACGACTGCTTGCGGAAGAGAATTCCACATCCTTACCGCTCTTACAGTGAAGAACCCCTTACGCACTTTAAGGTTAAACCGCCTTTCCTCAGGTTTTAGTGAGTGGCCACGTGTCTTATTGTATTCCCTTACTCTGAATAGTTTGTTCCTTATGCTAGGGTCGCCAGTACAGTATTTGTACATTGATATCATATCCCCCCTCAATCGTCTCTTCTCCAGAGAGAATAAGTTTAGTGCTTGTAGTCTTTCCTCATAGCTGATGTCCTCCATTCCCCTAATTATTTTTGTTGCCCTTCTCTGGACTTTCTCCAGTTCCAGCACATCCTTCCTGAGGACCGGTGCCCAGAACTGGACAGCATACTCCAGATGTGGCCGGACCAGAGTTTTGTAGAGTGGAAGAATAATCTCTTTATTTCTGGAGTGAATCCCCTTTTTTATACAACCCAGTATTCTGTTGGCTTTGCTTGCAGCGGCTTGGCATTGCATGCCACTTCCAAGCCTGTTGTCTACCAGTACCCCCAGGTCCCTTTCCATCCTAGACTCACCCAGAGGTTCCCCCCCTAGTGAGTAGCTTGCTTTCTGGTTACTGGCCCCCAAGTGCATTACTTTACATTTTTCTACATTAAATCTCATCTGCCATGTAGTTGCCCACCCCGTTATTTTGTTCAGGTCTGCTTGCAAGATTTCCACATCCTGCATAGAAGATATTGGCATGCCTAATTTAGTATCATCTGCAAATACTGAGATTGTACTAGATATCCCCTCCTCTAGATCATTTATGAATAAATTAAACAGGATTGGTCCCAGGACAGAACCCTGGGGGACCCCACTTTCCACACCCGCCCAATCAGAGTACTCCCCATTAATCACCACCCTCTGGACTCTCCCCTGGAGCCAGTTCTCTATCCAGGTACTCACCTTATGATCCATACCTACCTTCCTTAGTTTGTACAGTAAGCGTTTGTGGGGAACGGTGTCAAAGGCCTTTGCAAAGTCCAGATACACCACATCCACAGGCTTACCTTTATCTAAGTGGCAACTCACTTCATCGTAGAAGGTTAATAGATTGGTTTGGCATGAACGATTTTTCATGAATCCATGCTGATTAATACTTATAATACCGTTTTCATTACTAAAGTCTTGTATGTGGTCCCTTATCATCCCCTCCAAAATTTTGCAGACTACTGATGTTAGGCTGACCGGCCTATAGTTACCCGGGATATATCTCGGCCCCTTTTTAAATATTGGTACCACGTTGGCTTTTTTCCAATCAGCTGGCACCATACCTGTCTGTACACTATCCTTAAAGATCAAGAATAATGGTCTGGCAATCACCTGGCTGAGCTCATTAAGAACCCTTGGGTGCAAGCCATCCGGTCCCGGGGATTTATTTATGTTAAGTTTCTCTAGTTTAGCTCTAAGTCTATCCTCTGTTAGCCATGGCGGCACTTCCTGAGGTGTATTATTTAGTTCGGCCTTACAAGCTGGGTTCGTGTAGCCCCCCGATTCCTTTGTGAAGACTGAAGAAAAGAAATTATTTAACACTTCTGCCTTTTCTCTGTCCTCAGTGGCCATTTTTCCTTTATCATCTTTTATGGGGCCAATGTGTTCTGGCCTCGCTTTCTTACTGTTTATATACTTGAAGAACTTCTTGGGGTTCTTTTTACTCTCCTCCGCTATATGTCACTCGTGTTCTATTTTAGCCGCCCTGATTTCATCTTTACATTTCTTATTACACTCTTTGTAGTGCTTAAATGCTGCCAATGACCCCTCAGTCTTGTATTTTTTGAAGGCCTTTTCTTTAGCTCTAATATACATTTTTATGTTGGAGTTTAGCCACCCAGGGTTTAGTTTTGCTCTTTTAAATTTATTTCCCTGTGGAATGCACTGGCCCACCCCCTTGTTAAGTATGCTCTTGAAGCACTCCCATTTTTCCTCCGTGTTCTTTGTTCCCAGGGTTCTATCCCATTTGATATTTTCTAGCAGCGAGCGCAGTTTAGGGAAATTGGCTCTTTTGAAATTCAGTGTCCTTATATTACCCTTGTGTTTCCTATTACTGTAATTAATACTGAAACCAATTGACCTATGGTCACTGTTCCCTAAGTTGTCCCGTATTTCTATATCCGTGAGCAGGTCTGTATTGTTGGTAATCAGTAGGTCAAGTACCGCATTGTTTCTTGTCGGTGCATTCACCATCTGACCCATGAAATTGTCCTGCAAAACATTTAGGAACTGTCGAGCCTTGGCTGAATGCGCGGTTCCTTCTGCCCAGTCTATATCAGGATAATTAAAGTCCCCCATTATAATGACATTTCCCATCCTTGCTGCCAATCCTATCTGTAACATGAGGTCCACCTCACCCTCCTCCCTCTGGTTTGGGGGCCTATAGCATACGCCCAATATTACCTTCCCCACCGTGCCTTCCCTTTGAAGCTCTACCCATAGGGATTCTGCTTCGTCCATAGCTCCATTATTAATATCATCCCTCATATTTACCTGTATACTGTTCTTAATATACAAACATACCCCTCCCCCTTTTTTACCCTCTCTATCTCTGCGATAAAGGGAATACCCCTGAATGGTCGCCATCCAGTCATGAGAGCTGTCAAACCAAGTCTCAGTTATCCCCACAAAATCTAAGTCCTCCTCAAACATCAGCAGCTCCAGCTCTCCCATCTTGTTGGCCAGGCTTCTGGCATTGGTATATAAGCCTCGTAATTTTGATGTTTTTAGGCTGCTCTCTTGATTTTTCCCCGTACCCACCCTGGGTATAGGAGCTCCGAACACCCTACCGCTAATGCCCCCATTTCTGCCCTCTGAAACTTGCTTTCCACTGGCTAATTCTACATCTGTACCCTCCCCCCCCATTCCCTAGTTTAAAAGCCCCTCTAACTTTTTGGCCATCCTCGCACCCAGTACGGCTGCACCCACCCCATTTAGGTGCAATCCGTCCCTACCAAAGAGCCGGTGACCGACTGAGAAGAAGGCCCAGTTCTCCAGGAACCCGAAACCCTCCTTACTACACCAGCTCCTCAGCCACTCGTTAACTTCCCTAATCTCCCGCTGCCTCTCTGGTGTGGCTCGAGGTACAGGTAGTATTTCGGAAAATACTACCTTGGAGGTCCTAGTCCTCAACTTAGCGCCTAAGTCCCTGAAATCGTTTAGGACTCTCCGTCTTCCTCTGCCTATGTCATTGGTACCCACGTGTACCATGACAGCTGGGTCTTCCCCAGCCCCACACAATAATCTGTTCACCCGATCCGCGATGTGCCGAACCCGAGCGCCCGGCAAACAACAGACTGTTCGGCGCACACGGTCTTTGTCACAGATTACACTGTCTGCCCTTCTAATAATTGAGTCCCCTACCACCAACACCTGTCTTTCCTTTCCCTTTCTCCCGGCCTCACTGGAGGAGTTCTTCCCCTGGCAGCTAGGGGTGTCGCTCTGCTCCAGCAATGCTGGTCCCTGACTGGTTTCCCCAACATCACACAACGGGGCGTATCTATTGGGGTGCTCCAGCCCAGGATCAGCCTCCTTGACTTGTCCCCTTCTACCCCTCCTAACTGTCACCCCTCTGCTCTGCTCTGATGCCTGCACCTCTGATACTCCGCCCACCTCTGTGCAGGCCCCTGCCTGCACCTGATTGGTACAATCCTGGCTCTCCTCCGGTATCGACATTCGTCTCAGTGTTGCCAGCTGCTTCCCTAGATTCAGGACCTGAGCTTCCAGGGAAGCAACGTGCTCACATTTTGCGCATTTGTATTCGCCCTCGATCGCATGACCGAGGAACGCATACTTTTCACAAGATGTACACCGAGTCGCATCTCCACACCCGCCGGGCATTGTACCTACTATCTAATCTAATGGGGATTCAGCGATTTAAGTCTATCCTATGTGGCTATTTCCTGGCTTCCTAACGCTACCTTCTCACCCTCTGGTATTCCGCTCCACTCACTTGACACCGGTCAGTCACCCAACACTCACAATCTCACAGCCCGGTCAGACGCACAACGCTGAGTCGCACAGCCCGGTCAGACGCACAACACTAAGTCGCACAGCCCGGTCAGACGCACAACACTAAGTCGCACAGCCCGGTCAGACGCACAACATTCAGTCGCACAGCCCGGTCAGACGCACAACACCGAGTCGCACAGCCCGGTCAGACGCACAACACCGAGTCGCACAGCCCGGTCAGACGCACAACACCGAGTCGCACAGCCCGGTCAGACGCACAACACCGAGTCGCACAGCCCGGACAAAGTGCTGCAGTGGCCAGGGGCAATACATTAACCCCCTCATGCTACATTTTAAAAATTAACACCAGTGGCAGTAATAAACACAAAGACCCATGCTGCATATTTCAGAATTTAAATACAATTGGTTAACCTCCTCCTCTCAGCCAGACCTCCCCCCCCAATCTAAATAGTTGACCTGCTCTCAGCCAGCCAGACCCCCCCCTAAACTCAGCCAGAACCCCCCTCCCCCCCACTAATCTAAATAGTTTACCTCATTTTAGCCAGACAGACTCCCCCTCAGCCAGAAACCCCCCCACTAATCTAAATAAGTTTACCTCCTCTCAGACAGAACCCCCCCCCCCCTGATCTGAATAGTGTACCGTACCTCCTCTCAGCCAGAAATCCCCCCCCCCCCCGCCACTGATCTGAATAGTGTACTGTACCTCCTCTCAGCCAGAAACCCCCCCCCCCGCCACTGATCTGAATAGTGTACTGTACCTCCTCTCAGCCAGAACCCCCCCCCCACTGATCTGAATAGTGTACCGTACCTCCTCTCAGCCAGACCCCCCCCCCACTGATCTGAATAGTGTACTGTACCTCCTCTCAGCCAGAACCCCCGCCACTGATCTGAATAGTGTACTGTACCTCCTCTCAGCCAGAAACCCCCCTCCCCCCCCACACTGATCTGAATAGTGTACTGTACCTCCTCTCAGCCAGAAACCCCCCTCCCCCCCTCCCCCCCCACACTGATCTGAATAGTGTACTGTACCTCCTCTCAGCCAGAAACCCCCCCGCCACTGATCTGAATAGTGTACTGTACCTCCTCTCAGCCAGAACCCCCCCCCCCCCCACTGATCTGAATAGTGTACTGTACCTCCTCTCAGCCAGAAACCCCCCCCCCCCGCCACTGATCTGAATAGTGTACTGTACCTCCTCTCAGCCAGAATCCCCCCCCCCACTGATCTGAATAGTGTACTGTACCTCCTCTCAGCCAGAAACCCCCCTCCCCCCCACACTGATCTGAATAGTGTACTGTACCTCCTCTCAGCCAGAAACCCCCCCCCCCCACTGATCTGAATAGTGTACTGTACCTCCTCTCAGCCAGAAACCCCCCCCCCCCCGCCACTGATCTGAATAGTGTACTGTACCTCCTCTCAGCCAGAATCCCCCCCCCCACTGATCTGAATAGTGTACTGTACCTCCTCTCAGCCAGAAACCCCCCTCCCCCCCCCACCCTGATCTGAATAGTGTACTGTACCTCCTCTCAGCCAGAAACCCCCCCGCCACTGATCTGAATAGTGTACTGTACCTCCTCTCAGCCAGAACCCCCCCCCCCCCACTGATCTGAATAGTGTACTGTACCTCCTCTCAGCCAGAAACCCCCCCCCCCCGCCACTGATCTGAATAGTGTACTGTACCTCCTCTCAGCCAGAATCCCCCCCCCCCCACTGATCTGAATAGTGTACTGTACCTCCTCTCAGCCAGAAACCCCCCTCCCCCCACACTGATCTGAATAGTGTACTGTACCTCCTCTCAGCCAGAAACCCCCCCCCCCCCCACTGATCTGAATAGTGTACTGTACCTCCTCTCAGCTAGAAACCCCCCCCCCCCGCCACTGATCTGAATAGTGTACTGTACCTCCTCTCAGCCAGAATCCCCCCCCCCACTGATCTGAATAGTGTACTGTACCTCCTCTCAGCCAGAAACCCCCCTCCCCCCCACACTGATCTGAATAGTGTACTGTGCCTCCTCTCAGCCAGAAACCCCCCCGCCACTGATCTGAATAGTGTACTGTACCTCCTCTCAGCCAGAAACCCCCCCCCCCCGCCACTGATGTGAATAGTGTACTGTACCTCCTCTCAGCCAGAATCCCCCCCCCCCCACACTGATCTGAATAGTGTACTGTGCCTCCTCTCAGCCTGAAACCCCCCCGCCACTGATCTGAATAGTGTACTGTACCTCCTCTCAGCCAGAATACCCACCCCCCCCCCACTGATCTGAATAGTGTACTGTACCTCCTCTCAGCCAAAAACCCTCCCCCTACTGATCTGAATAGTGTACTGTACCTCCTCTCAGCCAGAAACCCCCCTCCCCCCCCCACTGATCTAAATAGTGTACTGTACCTCCTCTCAGCTAGAACCCCCCCCCCCCACTGATCTGAATAGTTTACCTCCTCTCTGCCAGAAACCCCCCTCCACCCCCCCCCCCACTAATCGGAACAGTTGACCTCCACTCAGCCAAACACCCCCTCCCCATCTGAATAGTTACCAATTTGTTTTCACTTCACCAGGCAGGCTTCACACTGCTGCAGACAGAGACAGTGCCTGTGGCTGTGCTGTTCTGCTTTCCCCTCTTTTCGGCTCCTCGAGGTAGTGGCTGAAGCAGGAGAGCATAAGCTCCTCCCATTCAGGTCGGCTTCTCAGTCAGTGACGTCATGGCCGGGACTACAGAGTGCCTGTGGGGGGGGGGGGGGGTTCTCAGCTTCCCCGACAGAAGAACAGAAGCAGAAGGCAAGGCTTCAGACTGTGCCGAGTGCAGGAGCGTACTCGGCACATTGCAGGCAGCTAGAGGCTGGAGGCCAGCAATTAATTTACACACACAGTCAGCAGCCAGTGTGTGAAACAAGTTTTCCAGCAGTGGCGCCCCCTCTCTCCAATAAATGTTACCGCTCAGGGCACCCGCCCCTTCCGCCCCGCCCTTGTACCGGCTTTGCTAGACTAGGACAGGTAAACTCCAGAAATTGAGGCTGTTTAGGCATAATGTCGTAGAAATCTAGCTTTTCTGCTGTTATGAGAACAGATCTAGGAGAAGCTGCATTTCTATAAACAGATTCCAAATATAATGGGGCATAGCAGATTTAAATTCATGCATTGGCTATAGTACATATTATCTTGCGCATACCTGCTGCCCTTTCCATGTTCCTGCTGCGGCCAATGCTGGGCCATTTTGCCACAGTTTCGGCACTTGCTTCCTAGCAGTAAATGAATTTGCTTGCCTGCCCCCCCCCCTCCAATTATTATTATTATTATTATACTGAATTTATATAGCGCCAACAGTTTGCGCAGCGCTTTACAATATGAGGGAAGACAATACAGTTACAATACATCTAAATACAGGAGGAATTGGTTGGCCCTGCTCACTGGAGCTTACAATCTACAAGGGACTCACACACATTTCTATTGGTCAGTGAGGCAGCCCATCGTCGTGGATGGTAGTGGACAAATCCTGACACTACCTGAAAGTGTCAAGAGCTTTGTCCATTTGTAGGCGATATATATCCTCATTTACTCGATATGAATCAACAAAGGTTTTACCTTCTTTGTCTCGTTTTGCATTTTACTGGAAAAAGTTTGTGTATTGTATATGGTAGACGTATCCTGGCACTAGTATGTAGAATAGTATGATCAGCTAGACACTATTTGCATTTGTTAAGGAAGAAAAATAATTATATGAGTTATCATATCTCAAAGGTCTGTTCTTTTACCTCTTATCTATCCCTGGACAAACTTCCAGGTTAAAATTAGTTTACAGATAGGAATGATACTCAGTAGTGCGAGCTGCGGCAAACTAATTATCAAAAAGCAAACAGGGTTGTGTATCCGCAAGGAAGACTGCAAATTCTGCTTATTTCCTTGGATCCTATAGAATTTACATACAGTGTTATCCCAAGATGGCTTTTTTCTTAAGTGGACCATTGCTATTCCTTTTACGATCCCATCTAAAAGTACTCTTGCATAAAGATAGTTGTAAGCTCTTCTGTCCCTAGATAGCAGCTATGAAACAAATATTGAACTTACCTTTTTATAGGCCATCAGTTGAGACTGAACCAGCTGATCTTAGTTTGCAATGACAAGGGGCAGTATTGCTTTCTAATTACTGATACTGTAAATTTCAGCTGGTGTCTTGACTTTCAATGCCTTTTTGCACCTCCCTTTCTTCATGTATTGAATACTTTTTTCCTGTGTCATTCCATTTTATTACACATAACCTAATTTAGTATATATAGGTAGTAGGGAGGAATCGAGCAACTATAGACCAGTGAGTCTGACATCAATAGTAGGCAAATTAATGGAAACCCTGTTAAAGGATAGGATTGTGGAACATCTTAAATCCCATGGATTGCAAGATGAAAAACAACATGGGTTTACTTCAGGGAGATCATGTCAAATCTTATAGATTTTTTTGACTGGGTGACTAAAATAATAGACGGTGGAGGTGCAGTAGACATTGCATATCTAGATTTTAGTAAGGCTTTTGACACTGTCCCACATAGAAGCCTTATCAATAAACTACAGTCATTGAGCATGGACTCCCATATTGTTGAGTGGATTAGGCAGTGGCTGAGTGACAGACAACAGAGGGTTGTAGTCAATGGAGAGCATTCAGAACAAGGTCATGTTACCAATGGGGTACCTCAGGGATCTGTACTGGGACCAATTTTGTTTAATATCTTCATAAGTGATATTGCAAAAGGCCTCGATGGTAAGGTTTGTCTTTTTGCTGATGACACAAAGATATGTAACAGGGTTGATGTTCCTGGAGGGAAACGCCAAATGGAAAAGGATTTAGGAAAACTAGAAGAATGGTCAGAACTCTGGCAACTGAAATTTAATGTGGATAAGTGCAAGATAATGCACCTGGGGCGTAAAAACCCAAGGGCAGAATATAGAATATTTGACACAGTCCTGACCTCAGTATCTGAGGAAAGGGATTTAGGAGTAATTATTTCAGAAGACTTAAAGGTGGGAAGACAATGTAATAGAGCAGCACGAAATGCCAGCAGAATGCTTGGATGTATAGGGAGAGGTATAAGCAGTAGAAAGAGAGAAGTGCTTATGCCGCTGTACAGAACACTGATGAGACCTCACTTGGAGTATTGTGCGCAGTACTGGAGGCCATATCTCCAGAAGGATATAGATACTCTAGAGAGAGTTCAGAGAAGAGCTACTAAACTAGTACATGGATTGCAGGAAAAAACTTACCAGGAAAGGTTAAAGGACCTTAACATTGTATAGCTTGGAAGAAAGAAGAGACAGAGGGGATATGATAGAAACTTTTAAATACATAAAGGGAATCAACTCGGTAAAGGAGGAGAGCATATTTAAAAGAAGAAAAACTACCACAAGAGGACACAGTTTTAAATTAGAGGGGCAAAGGTTTAAAAGTAATATGAGGAAGTATTACTTTACTGAAAGAGTAGTGGATGCATGGAATAACCTTCCTGCAGAAGTGGTAGCTGCAAATACAGTGAAGGAGTTTAAGCATGCATGGTATAGGCATAAGGCTATCCTTCATATAAGATAGGGCCAGGGACTATTCATAGGATTCAGATATATTGGGCAGACTAGATGGGCCAAATGATTCTTATCTGCCGACACATTCTATGTTTCTAATTTCAGAACTAATTTGTTTTGGTTTCTTTGTATGTATGGATTGCATGGGTTGTTACCAACAAGTGGGGAAAATTTTGTGTCAATAGCATCTTTAAAAATATATTTACCTAGAAAAATGGTGTTCAATACTTATTTTACTCGCTGTGTGTGTTTATTTATTTATTTATATATATATATATATATATATATATATACACACACACACAGTATCTCACAAAACTGAGTACACCCCTCACATTTTTGTAAATATTTTATTATATTTTTTCATGTGACAACACTAAAACATAACAAATCAAATTCAATTTCATAAAACAATTAAGGAATGAATTAGGAAAAAAATTGATCAAATACATGATTAAATTGTGTATACAGTATATAAACCTCTAGTCAATTAAATGACCTTTTATTCTAAAAATTCATACATAGCATAATTTGTATAGAATTAGTTGAATGTATATTCCACACCCCATACACCCTTCCACACACCCCGCCTCTCTGCTTATCGGATTGATGGGAGCGTTTAATTTCTGCTTTGGGAATGGGGCTTCCAAAATGCATTGGCTGTTTGTGGTCCTTTCAATGGCCTATAACTGAACCAATAAATTATTGTTGGACATTGATCATTTGTTTGATGCACCTTTTGGTCATGGATAGCATTAGCAATTCACTGAGCAATCTGCCACTATGCACTGTAGGTATTGGTTAGAATTCTTGGTTTGTGATATTTACACCCTTGGTTTAATATCCACAGATACACTGAATACAATTTGGAAGTATCTCCATGACATTATGGATTTTCTAGTATTGTGAATGCTTTGATTTTTCTCTCTCAACCCAAAACACAAATTGTTAGGTTAACTGGCCCTAATGTTGGTGTGCGTTTGTATGACTGAGTTAGGGACATAAGCCTTTCACGGACAGAGAATGCTGTCATTGGTTCTACTGTAGATCTTGTAATATATTAGAACGATAAACTATGGCAATAAAATCATGTATTTTATACATTGCCTGAAGGTGCTGTTTAATAGAACTGTAATAAACATCAGCTACTGTTCCACCCTTTCTACCAAATTTCCTGTTTACTTTTCTGTAAAAGTCTGTTTGCTGCCAATGACGACGGCATGCCTGCAGCAAGGTTACTACAAACACAAGCTATGCATCACTGGTTAAGAAATTCAATTTCGGATGGAATATTTGGATTAAAATTAAGTTTCTTCCACATTAACTATTCCCTCCTGCTGTGACCAGATGGTTCCTGTCAGATACAGTTTAATGACAGAAGTGACAGCTGGACTGAGGAGAGAATCTGAATACCCCATCAAAGTACAGCTGGCCTTCCAGCAGTTTTATTCTCATTACTGTTTCATTACTAAAGGGGAATTCTAGATCCGTGACTGCCACAAATAAATATATACAGTATCTCACAAAACTGAGTACACCCCTTACATTTTTGTAAATATTTTATTCTATTTTTTCATGTGACAACACTGAAGAAATGACACTTTGCTACAATGTAATTTATTGAACGTACAGCTTGTATAACAGTGTAAATTTGCTGTCCCCTCGAAATAACTCAACACACAGCCATTAATGTCTAAACCGCTGGCAACAAAAGTGAGTACATCCCTAAGTCAAAATGTCCAAATTGGGCCCAATTAGCCATTTTCCCTCCCCGTGTCATGTGACTCGTTGGTGTTACAAGGTCTCAGGTGTGAATAGGGAGCAGGTGTGTTAAATTTGGTGTTATCGCTCTCACTCTCTCATACTGGTCACTGGAAGTTCAACATGGCACTTCATGGAAAAGAACTCTGAAGATCTGAAAAAAAAAAATTGTTGCTCTACATAAAGATGGCCAAGGCCAGTCTTTTTCAACCCTGGGGTGCCTTGAGGTTTCTTCAGGGGTGCCTTGGCAAAACACCTAAAAAAATTCTTAAAAATTGTATACAAGCCAGCAGTTGGCTCAAGCTTTCCTTTTAGTTACACAAAGCAATGGGTTTTCATTATGCACCGTTACGGCTTTGTAGACACTGGCATCGTAACAACCAATGACATCGTCAGTTAATAAGGAGGATGTCTGTCGCCTCCACAGCATCCTTATTTGACCCCCCCTGTCCCTCTCTCCCTCAGCACTGGGGTGACATTATCTGAGTGATAGAGAGAAATTGAGGAGGAAGAGAAACATTGGAATACTAGTCAGTATGTGTGTAGAAGCATTTTTGCTTTGGAAGAATAAATCACCTCTTACATGTGGTGTCCTACGTGTGGATTTTGCTGCATTGTGTAAAGCTATTAGAATCGTTTTTACATTTTAGAATGAGGTGCCTCAAGACTGTCCATAATTTTAAAGGGTGCCTTGATTTTGTCTACATTGTAGCAAAATGCCATTTCTTCAGTGTTGTCACATGAAAAGATATAATAAAATATTTACAAAAATGTAGGGGGTGTACTCACTTTTGCAAGATATTGTACAGCATAGTGCTAACTGAATGAACCTTAGCAGTTTTTAAGATCATCTAAATGCAAGAAGAGGTTGTGTGGTGGCTTAGTAGTTGGCATTAATGCCTTGTAGCACTGAGCTCCTTAGTTTGAATCTCAGCCAGGACACTATCTGCATGGAGTTTGCATGTTTTTCTTGTGCTTTCATTAGGTTACCCTAGTTTCTTTCCCACATTCCAAAGACATGCTGGTAGGTTAATTGTCTCCTGTCTAAATTGGCCCTAGTATGTTTATACAAATTTGCTATACACATGTGTTATCACATTTTGCATGCCAGTCCCAAGCCTAAGAAAATAGAGAGGGTTGGAGAAAGGGAAAAAAAAGTATAACATTTTTGCCAACAAAATTACATGGAAAAAGCATATCGGACATGGTGCCAGAGAGCTTGCCCATTGAATTGCAGCGAGTTGAATATAACTGAATGGGTATATACATTCAAACACAAAGCATTTTTGGTCCCAACCACCATGGATTTGGTCCAGACTTCTCTGCACCTTTTGAATGTTCTAAAGCTATCAAACTCTGTCTGTTACAAAATATTAATTGATAATAGCTTTGTAAGCTTTTACATAACAGCTGCAATTTACAAGTTTGAGTAATTGTTTTATATGTTCCTACAGTATATGCAGTATGTATATACAGACACACACACAAACAAAATTTTATGACCACCCACCTATTATTGAGTAGGTCCCCTTTTGCCGCCAAAACAGCCTTGACTTGAGGCATGAACTCCACTAAACCTCTTAGGTATGCTGTGGTATCTGGCACCATGACATCAGTAGTAGATCCTTTTAAGCCCTGTAAGTTGCGAGGTGGGGCGTCCATGGATCGGACTTGTTTTGTCCAGCACATCCCACAGATGCTCAATTGGATTAAGATCTGGAGAAAATATGGAGGCCAAGTACCACCTCAAACTCTTTGTTCCTCAAACCTAACCATTTATGCGGTGTGGCAGGGCATATTATCCTACTGAAAGATGCCACTCCTATTGGGGAATACTTTTTTCATGAAGGGGTGTACTTGGTCACCAACAATGTTTAGGTAGGTGGTATGTGTCAAGTAACATCCACATGAATGGCTGGAATAAGGTTTCCCAGCAGTATATTGCCCAAAGCATCATACTGCCTCTGCTGTCTTGCCTTCTTGCCATACTGCATCCTTGTGCCATCTCTTCCCTAGGTAAGCAATGTACACCCACCCGGCCATACAAATAAGAAATAATAAAAAAACTAGGGATGCACCGAAATGAAATTCTTGGCCGAAGCCGAATAATAATAAAATGTTTGGCCGAAGGCCGAATACCGAACGCGGTGTTTCACATTTTTTCCATTTATTTTGCCAATTTTTTGTCCTCTCTCTTGTCCTCTTGTGTCTCTCTCTCTCTCTCTCTTGTCCTCTCACTCTCTCTCTCTTGTCCTCTCATGTCTCTCTCTCTTGTCCTCTCTCTCTCTCTCTTGTCCTCTCATGTCTCTCTCTCTCTCCCTAAATGTTACTGTAGGGAATGGGATTCAGTGCACACTGCAGCCTTGTACCATAGGGTTAATGTTAGTGACACTGTAGGGATTGGGAAGGATGCTGGGAATGGAAATCAGGAAGCATGCAGGCAGCCTTGTAAATTTTAATTGCAGATACAGGGCACTGGGCAGGTCAGGGTTAATGTGGTAACATCAATTACTCACAGTCAGTCAGTGTCAGTGTGGACTCGATCAGATTATACAGTGACAGACAGTCTCTCATAGTGGTGGTAGTAGGAGGCTGGAGGTGGACTAGTAGTAGCCTGGAAAGGAGCACAGCCGCATACATACATTGCTCACTCGTGCACTGCAGCCCGCCCCACACATTCAGTGAGTCTTACTTTCCTCCCTAGTTTTTTCAATGGCACATTCAGGAAGCCAATCACGCCGTGAGTAGCGGCACAGCGGAACCAATCGGGTGTGCAGGCACGGCGTGATTGGCTTCCTGAATGTGCCATTGAAAAAACTAGGGAGGAGAGTAAGACTCACTGAATGTGTGGGGCGGGCTGCAGTGCACGAGTGAGTAATGTAATGTATGCTCACGGCTGAAGTGTCCCAGCTTCACGGAAGTCTGTGAGTCCTCCTGTCCTCCTCCGAGTCCCTTCCCCCTGTAAATATCGTGACCTCGGCGATATGAATATCGCCTACGGCCACAGAACGATAGTCGATATCATATCGACTATCGTTCAGCCCTATTATTCGGCACAAAATTATTCGGCCTTTTGACTTATTCGGCCGAACACCGAAAGTGCTATCTTTTCTATTTTCGGCCGAATAATGTTCGGCCGCCGAACATTCGGTGCATCCCTAAAGAAAACGTGATTCATCAGATCGGGCCACTTTCTTCCATTGCTCTGTACAATCCAGCAATTTTGGTTGTGGACACAGGTCAGCGTGGGCACCCTGATCGTTTAGCAGCTACGAACCCCCATACACGACAGACTGCGCTACACTGGTGTTTGGGCACCTTTCTTTTAGAACCAGCATTAACCTTTTCAGAAATTTGATCTACAGTAGCTCTTCTTATGGATCAGACTAAACAGGCCAACCTTTGCGCCATGCCCCCCCATGACCCTGTTGCAGGTTTGCCAGTTTTCTTTCTTGGACCAATTTTGGTAGGTTCTGACCACTGCAGACCAGGAACATCCCACAAGAGCTGCAGTTTTGGAGATGCTCTGACTCAGTTGTCTAGTCATTACAATTTGTCAAAGTCACTTAAATCCTTATGCTTGCCCATTTTTTTCTCCTTCTAACACATCACCTTCATGCACAACATCTTTACTTGATGCCTAATATATCCCACCCACTTTCAGGTGCTATTGTAATAAGATAATCAATGTTATTCACTTTACTTATCAGTGATGATAAAGTTACAGCTGATCTCATATATATATATATATATATATATATATATATATATATATATATATATATATATATATATATATATATAGATATATATAGATATATATAGATATATATAGATATAGATATACACACACACACACACACACACACAGTGAATCTATTGGTCCTAGTATGTGCATGTATGCATTTGAGATAGGGACCTTAGAATGTAAGCTCCTTGAGGGTGGGGCCCAATACAAATGTTCAATATGTAAGGTGCTGTGTAAAATTTCAGTGCTTTATAAATAGAATAAATATCCATAAACTTTATATAATTAAAAATGATGGAGCTTTATCATAAAAAGCAGTCCTTTTGTACCAGTCAAGTGACATTGCCTAGGTCTTTAGGAAGCATTTCACCAGTGTTCTCTCGCCCAGAGATCGCAGACTGTACACTGTAGCTTTGCAGCAAGTTAACATGGTAAAGGCAGCATCCAGGGCTGTAATGTGTCAGATATTTTTTTGTGAAAACAGCCAACAACTGTATGGGCATCAGGGTGGCACATGCTTGTTTCATCTTTGAGCTGGCTGAATTGAATTTAAAATCATCAGTGTATTTCTGGACCTTTTTTCTGCAGTTTCACTCTTGGTGGTAATAATAATAGTAATGAGCAGGATTAGAACTTTCATTTGAGGTCCGATATGTCCAAATTCCAGGATACACCTCCACACCACAATACTTATCAGTACTTGTATTATGGTGTTAAAGTGGGTTAAGCAGGCTTTCTAAGCAGACATTAAAGATTTTGTTTTTTCTAGTTGATTTCTTTTTTTTTTTTTTTAGCGTGTCAGATTTTAGAGTTCTCTTTTCTTGAGTATCTGCCAAGTTTTGGAACTTGGAATTTTAATTAGCAATGAAAATCTGAATTCTTGTTTCCCTGTTTATTTTGGACCAGTGTCAGATGAGTGTGGTTCTGTCTTGGACAGCGTATGTTCAGAATCCTATCGTTTTTTAGGCCTCATGCACACTGGAAGTTTGGCCTTTCCTCCTGGTAAACGTTTGACACATGTAGGTGCACCAAGTGCATGGGCATTAAATCATTTAATTGGCTAGAATAATATTTATTCTGGCCTTTGAAATGAATTAAAGCTCAAGCGCTAAATGCGCATTTAGACGCGTATACATGCGCCAATCGTTTTTTCTGCTACTCCTGGAAGTGCTGGCAGTGTTTTTTTATTTATATTTGTTTTAAATCTACATGCCTATGTGTGCATGGACTCATAGGCTAACATGCGGGAGCGTTTAAATGCAGAAAAATAAACACTGGATGCCCCTTACATCATCGTTAAAAGTATCCAGTGTGCATGAGGCCTAAAGCCTAACCTCAAATAACCAGGGGAATTCATAGTTTAAACACTTACATTAGGTGAGAACTGTACCTTCCAAAAGATTTGTATTTCTTCATGGAACAACCTAATGATCCAGGTATTCCTGCCAGGCAGTGTAGCCAGATCTGGGACTTCTACTGCAGCTGCATCACTACAGTAGGACCTGAACCCACTAACACTGCACTGATTGGAGAGGAGAGGAAGAAGAAACCGATTGATGAGGGCATCACTCATCACTCCTGTTTGCATGCTGAATTCTGCTGTAAAGCTGGCCATACATTATACAATTTTCTTATACATTTTTCCTTTATA
Organism: Pelophylax lessonae; assembly: GCF_965119305.1. Lineage (NCBI taxonomy): Eukaryota > Metazoa > Chordata > Amphibia > Anura > Ranidae > Pelophylax > Pelophylax lessonae. Next base: position 250,061,902 of record NC_138773.1, on the reverse strand, counting down.
TTTACCAAAATGAGGTCAAACCTACTTTCAATTTCTATGCAATCAGGCAGGCCTTTGCTTTATATAGTTGAAGATAAATCTAAAGGAAATTAAATATACAATTCTATAATGTATCGGCAGCCTTAGAGATGTAATACCTTCATTATGGCTATATGGGAGGAGTGGTGACACAAAGAAGAATGAAACATCTCATTGTTAAGAGTCCCTGAGAAGAACCTGTCAGGTAATCCAATCACCTGGTTTCCACCAAAATAGGAAATATCAGTTTTTGGTGACTGCCTTTAAAGGGTCATTATACAAAACAAAATGAATCAGAAGCTAATAAATAGCATTCAGAAGTATATATAAACAGGTTCCCATGCTTGGATATTTAACATTTTTATGGTTTAACTTATTGCTCTGTGTGAGCTGACATGTCAGGGAAAAGGGAACACTTTTTTCTATGGTATAACTGCACATGAAGTCAGTATTGTGTTACAAAACACTTATCCCTGCTATAACAGTAATGATGAAAATGTCCTAAAATTTGACAGGGCTAAATGCTTGGGGAACATGTCTCTAAAATCAAAAGCTATGGATGTACGTCTGTGTCTTGCATCTATGTTTACACGCCCATCATTTTTTTAATAGTTCCAGAATACAAAGTTCAAAGACATACATGGTCTTTTAAAATAAACCCTCACTAACCTCTGTAGCTGCAGGCACTGTGGCGTCAGCCATCCTCAAATTTCACACAAAAGCACTGAAGTCGTTTTTTCAACAGCTCCGCTCATCCGTCTCCCCCCCAGGCCTTGCAGCAGCCTTCCAGCCCGCTAGTCTCTGATGTAAACACAATAAATGTAAATGCTTGATATGTCCATGGCCTGGCCACACATTCACTTAACTTTGACACTAAACTCTGGTCTCAAAAATATTCTATTTAAGTGTACATTCCTAACTCAAAGTACCTTCTATTGCTCTCAGCCTCCTCCAGACTTCTTTCTTCTTTTATTTTTTTTTAGCTGCGGTAAGCTAACTTCCTTTCAGAGGGTGGGTATGTTCATTCTTCATGGTCCCACTGTGTGTAGGAATTAAGGACTAGGGACTATAGACTACATAAGTGAAGGAGCTGTTACAAGAACACAGAAAAACCAGTACATGCAGGCCATACATGGGTCAATTTCTAATTTTAGTCTTATTCGGAAATCAGAAATGTTGTATGTTTTGTGATCTGATGGTGCCACCATTGATTTTGAAATTCGGCCAACCAAGCCTTCAATTACACATTATGTTTATACAGAAAATAATTATCATGGCTGGTAATCTTCTTTTCTTTCCAGGAATTTTTATTTTCTTGCACTCATGCGCATTTCTTTTTCGATTTGAATTTCTCACACAATTCTCCCATCAATAATTAGAAAATCATTTGTTTTTCAAAAAATTTCCAACATGCCCAATCACTCAAATTCGATGGCCGCATGAATATCAGCAATTGCCGCAGTCTACTAATGGTGCGAAATTCTAACAAATTCTTTCTAAATTTGACCCATGTTATGGCCTGCCTTAGAGACATTTTCTTGTTCAAATATTTTTATTGAAAAGCTTTAACATGTACACACCAAGGTGGTGAATACCATATAATCCGTAGTTTCTCAGCGTATGAAAACACAGTGAATTGAGTAAATGGCAAATTATCCAACTTAAGAATCAAACAAATAAGTGACAATGAAGATTACAGTGGCTGCTAAATGCTCCTTCCCAGCAATAGCTCGGGGCTCACTCGGCGCAGATAGTCACCAGATCGATCCAGGGTAAAGAATAGGAAAAGATGAGAGGTGTTAGGGTAAGAGGGGAGGGTATCTTTGGGTTGGCCCGACAAGTGTCACTGCACTCAGATATGAGTGCCAAGTGGTACTAGAGGTCAGGGCATAACAGGGTTATTTTAGAGTCAGGGGTAGGTATTTGTCTGCCCAGGGTTGCCACATTTTTAAGCATGAGTTTTTTTCTATCTTGTAGGGTGTCCCCAATTTTGGCATGTATTGTGTTTGCGGCCAAAACGCAGAGGGCAGGTGTTTTTATAGAACCTAGCAATGGCTTGCTTGGCTGACATTTAAAGCAAGAGTTTAAACTGGGCTTTGGTCAAGCCTGGGGCGTTAGGATTCAGTAAAGCCACCTGAGGGTTGGTTTGTTGGGCTGTATTGAATAAGCAACTGAAGATTTGAAAGCGCTCTAACCAGAAAGAGTGCACGGAGGGCAGGTCCACCTGCAAATACGTTCCCTGAGTCCCCACAGTCTCAAAAGCAAAGGGCAGGGTAGCCCAGGACATAAAGTAAGAGACGTTTTCATGAAATATACTGTAGATCAGTGATGGCGAACCTTGGCACTCCAGATGTTTTGGAACTACATTTCCCATGATGCTCAACTACACTACAGAGTGCATGAGCATCATGGAAAATGTAGTTCCAAAACATCTGGGGTGCCAGGGTTCGCCATCACTGATGTAGATTAAGGTCCAATAAATAGTGGATGTGTGTGGAATAAGGATATTTTTTAGTGTCACTTTATTTTAAAAAATAAAGACCTGGAGGGAACATCGCCTTGCCCAGCAAAGGGGCCATTGGGGCATGGGGAGCTGTGTCTTTTGGCCAATCTGTCCCATAGTCCCAAAGAAAATGACAGAGTTGGGCGTAGTATACTGGACTGTCTCTGGCTTTCAGCCACATCAGGTGACTAATTGGAGTAGAGGGGAGGTGGGAGGATTCCAACTGTATCCATAATGGGTTAACCCGATTGGAATGGAAGTGGATCAATTGTGCCAGTTATGTAGCATATTAATATATACTCAAATCTGGGATCCCCAGACCTCCCCTCAGTTTAGGGGTAAATAGCGTATGCCTGGTCACTCTAGATCTCTTGTCCCCCCCAAATGAATTTCAGGACCTTCTGCTGAAAAAAGTACAAATTGGACGTGTTAATCGTTATCGGTAAGGTACAGAATAAGTGTAGAATTCTAGGTAGAATGTTCATCTTTACAGAGCTCAGCCTACCGAACCACAAGGGGGGGCTAGACGTCCATCTGGTGAGGTCCTCTTGTAGTTTCTTATATGGGGGGGGGGGGGGGGGGTAGTTTTTATGGTATAAGGAATCTATAGAGGGGATGAGATGTATGCTCAAGTTTACTGAGCCATCTTCTAAAGTTAAGTTTAGGGTCTGAGACTGGTTTACTTTCAGTCTAGAGATCGTAGCAAAAAGCTCTAACTCCTGGTATAGATTAGGAATGGAGGTAATCGGGGACAACATAAGTATCAGGATGTCTTCTGCGAACAGGCATACTTGTGCTCCCTGTCTCCGCAAGATATCTCCTGAATATCCATGTTGTGTCAAATTTTGATGGCTAGGGGTTCTAATGCTAAAATAAATAGGATGGGGACAGGAGGCAACCCTGCTGGGTTTACCTCTGTGTATAGTGAGGTAATCCAAATTGTATCCCTTGACCGACAGTCTAGCTAAGGGTTCGCTATATAATGTGCGAATGATTGTGAGAAAGCTCTCTCCAAATTCATAGTGTTCTAATGTATAGAACAGGTATTCCTAGGACAGGGAATCAAAAGCTTTATGTAGGTCAAGGGATAGTAGCATGCCTTTCCTCTTGCCCATCCTGTCCCAATTTGATTTGAGTGCCAAGATAATGTCCACCAATCGCCTAGTTTGATCAGGCGCCTGTCTGTGTGGGACAAACCCCACTTGATCCGGGTGAATATATCCTAAAAGGAAAGTATTCATCCTAGTTGCCAGTATTTTGGTCATAGTTTTGAGCAATATTGGGGGGGGGGGGGTAGTTTGTACAATCCCAGTGCTCTTTGCCTGGTTTGGGTATGACCGGAATTAAGGCATTATTTTTGTATCTAGGCAGTGGTGTACCCCCTTCTGATGGCATTTAAAAGGGAACAAAGATGACCTTGTGCTCATTAATTTTACCATTAACCAGGATGTACCTGCCCTCCTTGTTATGTATTACCCATTTGGGTGTGAAGGGTACTCTCTTGGCTATGCACACTGCCACACCCTTCTTTTTATCTGGGCTGTTACATAAATAATAAGTGGGATATTTTGGCATTTAGGTAATTAGGGGACGAAGACCGAGAGAAATGGTCTATTTTAATGAACAAGTGCAACTTTAACACACCTCAGTTCCCCTAATACTTTCAGGAAAACCACACTGGCTTGCACATGTATTGTAATTTTTTATCTTTTTCCTGCTGTCCCCATTTTGCCACTGGGAACCCTTAACAATTTTTCTAGTTCTGATTTTTAAAACACAACAGTTGTTAGAGCAAAGAAAGCATCCTGGCATCTCTCTACGAGATTTTCATGAGCAAACTCACCTTGAGATATCTTGAGTGGACTGACGTCACGTGCTGTCAGAATGTGCCGACCAGCGTTCACTGTTCACTGTAGTCAGGTTTATTTTATAGCTGTATGAATTTAATAACTTGTACCAACTATATTACACCATCAGAGCTCTCTTTTTATTTTTAAATGGGGGAATATCTACAACATTTGCCAGCTAGAAACAATGGAAATGAAGGAACACTGAAGCCCCATATCTCCTCTATATGTATATTAACAAGTTTTGACCTCTTTATGTAGTGAGGTCCTTCTACTTGGTGAGTTTTCCCCTTCAGTGTTTGGAGGTTGGTGTTTTTATACTCCTTGACCTCCCCGGGCACTGGTTTTTCCATATACTGACCAGCCAATTTTTTGCAAGATATTATGGTTTACTTGTGATCCTCATTATGGATGAGGACCTGGGTATGGAATGCATATTCTGTAAGTCTGTAATTAGAATAGCCTCATTCCCCATTTAGGAGACATTGGTCGGTTAAAAAAAAAATGGCTGACATTTCCGCCATGTGTATGCCACCTAGACAGAAGCCGGCCAAGCATACTGAAAAACCAGCAGCCAGATGACTCAGGATTATTGCTCTCAGCCAATGGCAGAGTGTTCTGGCGGTGTGGGGTGTGGGGGCGTCTCCCTGTCAGAACACAATAGCTCAGCCAGGGAGACAGCAATTTATATCTGAGGGATATCTACTGGGGATGCCAGGAGTCCTTGACAGCACACATCACATCCAGGATGTCTACACAAGGGAGGCTTTTACAGATGCATAACGTTTGAAAAAATATGCAAAATGCACATATAATCAAGACAGTTGTTGCAATGAATGGTTTGATGACAGGGTCTCTTGAGATAGATTGCTAAAAAGAAAAGTGCTTTTATGTACAAGAGCTTTTAATATAATGTATAATTTGACATGTAAAATACACACCTTGGTATAAACAGCTGTGATATTTGACTTTTTTTGTAACGTTGCTGTGTAGCCTTTTGGGTATCAGTTGCTAGTAGACAAAATGATGTGCTATATTGTCAGTAATAATAACTGTCTTCTATGGGATTCCTTCACTGAATGTCAGCGGTTTATTTGAAATAGTTTCTCCCTACTATGCTACCTGCTTCTTGTACAAGCTTGTAATAAAAATGACTTTGTGTGTGCCTGCAGGACCTAATGATACACCAGGCCTGGTGGGGACACATCCACATTATGGATTGCTTTGTTTGAATAACCGTGCAAGTACATTTCTTCCTATTGTAATTTTTCTTATGGCTTTTTCTTACATTTTACAGAGTATGCTGCTTGTGGATCACTGTATGACTACATTAATAGCAATAGGAGTGAAGACATGGACATGGAACATATCATGGCCTGGTCCACAGATGTAGCAAAAGGTAAGAGACGGAATCAGGAAGTTTGTGCTGAGCAGTTATCTGAGTGTGAACATAAACTATTCACCTTAGATACTGAAGTCATAGAAATCATTGGTGTGTGGAAGTGATAAATAATTGACCTAAGTTTATCATAGTAAATATTTTCTGTTACAACCAATCAGATCCCTCTGTTAATTCTCCCAGGACAATTAGAGAGAGTAAATCTCCATATAATGTGAACACGTATAGAAATAAAAACCTGACAGTGGTTCCAACCCCTTATTACTCTAACCTTGCATTACTCTACTTTATTTTAACATTAGAAATAAGACTACAGTTAAAGCTAAGGTCTACTCTGCTTATTTTTTGCCTTCCCTAGCCCCCCCCCCCCTCCCCCGTTGGTAACATGCAAATTACATTTTTAAAAAAAATCCTTCTGTTTTAATAAATTACCTTATTGTCAACCCAGTAATGTCGTCACCCAGTCTCTGTGCTTCTCTATGCAATGCCGGTAGATCATAGCTGGTGAGAGGTGCTGGCAAGGTGCTGTACATATATCCCTGTGCTGCTGAGTCTCCATGACTAAAAGAACGGATATGCAATAAATGAAAGCAGCAGGCCAGGGACAGTGTGGTTGGTGAAGAAAGGACATGATAATTTTGGATGTTTTCCAGCCAGGAAATGAGGCATACTCTGTCTGATTTCCTGCCACACACTGTGAGAAGCACTGAGATGTGCAGTGAATTCAGAATATGCAATTTCCATACAGGAAAGGAGCCTATATAACTGTACAAGAATGAATGTTAGGTTAGAGCTTGGGTATAAAGATGTTTGCAGGTTAAGTGTGAGGATTAGGGTTAAAGTGCATCTGCGGTATGCCAATGGGACATGTACAGAGCAAGCGGGTGATCTCTCTATCCTCAATGCTCCGTAGTTTGACCACACTTTTTCCAGCCAAGTCCATACTTCGGCATGGACCTGAGGCTGAAGGTAAACATTAGAAAAGTGAAAATGTTACAGTGCTACCATATACTCCTGAAGAAGTCAGTTAGATTGAAACGCGTTGGGCGGGGCCTATTTGATGTTACGTCAGCCAGGATATTGCAGCTGCACCCAGCATGACTTAAATCTGTATCAGAGTCTGTTTATTTATTGGGGCTGTCACTTAAATGACGTAGGAGCAATATGTTTTGTTGGTTTTAAATAAAAAGAGGCGATGGAAGCCTTTCTCTGTTTTTTTTATTTGAGTTCTCCACTAGGGCATTGGTTTTAGAGCTGAGAATATTTCTGTGTCAAGGGGGAGAAATCCTTTGTAAGGTTGGAACAGAACAGATCAAGGGATAAAAGTTTAACAAGGCTGGTGATAGTTATTTTTCTGGTGAGTTATTAGTTAACACAGTGGTGGCCACAGAGGGTGTGCACAGTGGTTGAAGATAGAAGATTGGTTGGATAATTGAAGACACAGCCACATTGTTTAATATTTGGAATATTTTTGTATGCTCTTTAATTGATGCACTTTTGAGTATGTGACATTTTATTTTTATTGTGATTTTATTTTTTAAAGCACTTTCTATTACAATGTTTGCGCATAGAGATGAAATATTTATGTGCAGAACTTTTAGTCACAATTCTTTTGAAAGCACATGAATAAGATGGTGTTTTTTATGCACATGATTTTTTATTAGTTGATAGGTTAATGAATTGATAATAATTTTATATTTTTTACTTGTATTGAACAGAGTTGATATTTTGTTATTTTTTTTGTTGATATGTTTGTAGCCCATGATATATTTGGTAGCGCTGTCACATTTTTACTTTAACAATTTTAACCCCTTTCGTGCCTAAGGGTAAAACAAATCTTAATGCCTAAGCCCGATTTTGCAACTATGACATGTGTTCGTAAAACCGAACATATCACACAGATTGCCTGATTTTTATTATTTTTTTTTATTTCATCAAAGAAAAACTGGCCCAAAAAAAAAAACATTTTTTTTCCTTAAATTTAACTGTATATTTCTTGCTACTACCTTAATCTACCACCAAAGAACAACCCAAAATAAATTCTCCTGATCCTGACAATCGCAGCGATTCCACATGTGTATGTTAGTTGTTTGTACCCGTAGTACAGCTCAGAAACAATAGTGCGCATTTTTTTTTTTATTATTTTATCATACCTAAAACACACTGACACTAAGTGATACTAACTTAAAAAAAAAAAAAATCCTGTCCAAAAATAAATAATGACCTTGACCTTTGACCCACCCTGACCCAAACACTAACCCTGGCACTGACCTAGGTCAAACCTTGATCCAATTTTTTTTCATTATTAATATTTTTTTTCTCTGCACAGACTTTTTTTTTCTCTCAATGTATCTCTTTAGTCCATTCACAGAGACAAAAAACACGGGGCGGGCTTTACAGTAACTGATCACTGTAATAGCCAATGAGGCTATCACAGCAATCGGATGACCCAGAATCGGACGTTCCAGGTCCCGATAGTTAGAACAGAGCTCTCGGTGAAACCCGGTCTCTGTGCTGCGAGCGTGCTGTGCAGTGCTCTACCAGCACAAAGGGAGATATGCAAATATGCAGCCCGGCAGAAAAAGGCCCAGTCCAGTGGGGCCACAAATTTGTGTTACCTTGGTGCCAAGGGGTAAGTATGTTTGTATACTTTATTGATAGAAGCTGCATATCAATAGGGTGATAGTAGTAAGTGGCACAGATTTATTTATTTCATGGAGGTAAATCTAAATAAAGCCAGGCCAACATTAGGTTTTAGCGCCCATTCAGACTGGCGCGACACGACTTGCTGGGGCGGTGCACATCGTTGAATAATTGAAATCAATGCAAGTCGCCTCCAGGTCGCCCCAAAGGAGTACAGAACCCTTTTTCTAAGTTGGAGTGACTTATGTCGCTCCTATTAGAACGGGTCCTGTACTATTCAATGGCGAGTGACCAACCGCGACTTGTCAGGCGACCAAGTCGCCTGACAAGTCGCGCTAGTGTGAATGGACCCTTAGGGGTCAGGTGTAGTTTTAAAGGGATACTTCACCTATGCAGGTAAGGGGTGTCTGTAGATAAAAAAAAAAAATAAGCTTTGACCAAAGTTGATTAATGCCCTTGCTATACAGTAGGTGTGGGTCATTTATGTACCCCTTGAAACCTGATTGAAAAACTCCCAGAGATGGCATCACCCTGACCTGCTTTGTTGCTCCAATGTTGCTAAGAGACTTCCAGCTGTTACTGTTGACCTCCACCATCACTCTGAATTAAAACCCACTCACATGCGCTTTTTCTTCCCTGACGCAGTAGCTCTGAGCTCAACATTTGCAAGCTCACTCCTGTGATGGTGGAGGTCACCGCAACATACTTCACTTTCTGCAACTCTGTAGCAAACTTCTATCAGTTTTTATTCAACAACAAGAATGATCAATTCCCTGTGTGCACATATTCCAAAGCTGCCTTGATTTCATTATTCTTGTAATAAATTTGTATGCATTGAAGAGTTTCATAATCAAAACATCCTTTTTACACATTGTCTTGTTCAAATATCTAATTACAGAGGTCGTAGTCTTTGCTCAGAGCTATTTCTAGTCCACACTTAAAAGTAGGGAAGTAGCTCCTGTTTTTATAGTCTAGTACGTGCCAATAAATCAGTTCATTTAACAGACTTCACTAGGGTTGAGCGAACACCTAGATGTCCGTGTTCGACGGGTTCGGCCGAACTTTAAAAAAAAGTCCGGGTCCGTGTCCCGGACTTTTACCGAACTTTTCCCGGACACCGAACCCCATTGAAGTCAATGGGGACCCGAACTTTAAGGCACTAAAATGGCTCTAAAACACCAAAGGAAAGGGCTAGAGTGCTGCAAATGGCAGCAAAACGTAATTAAGAGCATGGCAAGTGCTCTGCAAACAAATGTGGATAGGGAAATAACTTAAAACAACAAAAAAAAAACAGAAAAATAAAACAATGTTCTTCTTCATCTCTGAAGGACGAGGCCCATATGGAGTAGGAGGGAGGTTGAGGTGGTGGTGGATGTGGCGGTGACATAGGCGTGCGCACAGGGTGTGCTGGGTGTGCCTGGGCACACCCTAATCACCTAGGGCACATAGCATTGCCAGTGAGGAGATGGGAAAGATCTCCCTGGGACCTGCTCTGCTCTATTTCTCCTTGCCTACAGGTACATGGCCCCGATACATTACTCTCCCTGCTGGCAAACACATGCATGTGTATTTCAACTTTGGGGTGCACACCTTAATGCAATAGGCTGCGCACACCTATGGGCGGTGTAGGTGGAAGCGGCAGTGGAGGAGGACCAGGGCCGGATTAACAGCATCATGGGCTTGGTGCTGAGGATTTTGAAGGGCCTTAAGGGCCGTGCCTTGCCATGCACCCAGAGGAGGAAGGGTGCAGCCATGCATGCCTAATTCAACATGGGATGCTGTCTCTGAAGCCCATAAACACATCCATGCATCGCCAACTGTCCCTCCTTGTCCGGCCTTCACGCTGTGTGGGGAGGTTCTGAGGGTGCTGCCTGGGGAAGCGAGCATAGAAGCCAGACTTCTGTGTTTACAAGTGACAGAAGAGCGGTAACAGTGAATATGGCCAACCCGGGGCCTATATAAAAGGTAGGGGCCTGGAGCTGCAGCTCCAATAGCCCCTACATTAATCTGGCCCTGAGGAGGAGGACGAGGTAGCCAACACTGCTTCTTTTCAAAAATTTTAAATGAGGGTACACCCCAAAAGAGTGAGAAAGAGCAAAAATGGAACAATGGGTGGGTAAGGTCGGTATCCATTGCTATTCTGCATAAGGTACGGAAAAGTCCCGTGGGATCCATGCCTGGTTCATTTTAATGAACGTGAGCTTGTCCACATTGTCTCTGGACAGGCGGCTGCGCTTGTCTGTTATAACGCCCCCAGCCGTGCTAAATACCCGTTCAGATAATACACTGGCTGCAGGGCACGCCAGCACCTCCAAGGCGTAAAGGGCAAGCTCAGGCCATGTGCCCAATTTGGAGACCCAGAAGTTGAAGGGGGCAGACCCGTCATTCACTACATGTAGGCGTGTGCACACATACTGCTCCACCATGTTGGTAAAATGCTGCCTCCTGCTAAGACGTTCCATCTGAGCTGCTGGTGCTGCTGTTTGTTGTGGCGTGCTGACAAAGCTTTTCCACATTTCGGCCATGCTAACCCTGCCTTCTGAGGTGCTGGCGGTGCCCTGGTTGCGTTGGCGACCTCCTCCTCCTCCTCCTCTGCCTTGTGCTTCCACTGTGGCCCCGCTGTCAGATGGGAATGCCAGCAGCATGGCGTCTACCAGCGTGCGCTTGTACTCGCGCATCTTGCGATCGCGCTCCAGTGAGTGAATTAAGGACGGTACGTTGTCCTTGTAACGGGGATCCAGCAGCGTGGCCACCCAGTAATCAGCACAAGTTAGAATGTGGGCAACTCGGCGGTCGTTGTGGAGACACTGCAGCATGTAATCGCTCATGTGTGCCAGGCTGCCCAGAGGCGACGAAAGGCTGTCCTCTGTGGGAGGTGTATCGTCCGTGTCCTCTGTATCCCCCCAGCCACGCACCAGTGATGGCCATGAGCTGGCCTGGGTGCCACCCTGCTGTGAACATGGTTCCATCTCCTCCTCCAGCTCCTCCTCCTCCTCATCCTCCTCATCCTCCAGAACTGTGCCCCTGCTGGACAATTGCGTCCCTGGCGTTTGCGTGTGCAGGAACCCACCCTCGGAGCCCCTTGCGAATGACTGCCCTGAAAGCCTTGGAAATGTTACCTCTTCATCCTCCTCCTCCTCCTCATCCTGTGCCACATCCTCTTCCATCATCGCCCGAATTGTTTTTTCAAGGAGGCATAGAAGTGGGATAGTTAAGCTGAGAACGGCGTCATTGCCACTGGCCATGTTGGTGGAGTACTCAAAACAGCGCAACAAGGCACACAGGTCTCGCATGGAGGCCCAGTTATTGGTGGTGAAGTGGTGCTGTTCCGCAGAGCGACTCACGCGTGCGTGCTGCAGCTGAAACTCCACTATGGCCTGCTGCTGCTCGCACAGTCTTTCCAGCATTAGCAAGGTGGAGTTCCACCTTGTGGGCACGTCACATATGAGGCGGTGAGCGGGAAGGCCGAAGTTACGCTGCAGCGCTGCCAGGCGAGCAGCAGCAGGGTGAGAACGCCGAAAGTGCGCACAAACGGCCCGCACTTTCTGCAGCAGCTCTGACATATCGGGGTAGTTTTTAAGGAACCTCTGCACCACCAAATTCAGCACATGCGCCAGGCAAGGGATGTGCGTCAAACCGGCTAGGCCCAGAGCTGCTATGAGATTTCGCCCGTTATCACACACCACCAGGCCGGGCTTGAGGCTCGCTGGCAGCAACCACTCATTTGTCTGCTGTTCCATGCTCCTCCACAACTCCTGCGCGGTGTGTGGTTTGTCCCCCAAACAGGCAAGTTGTAAAACTGCCTGCTGTCGTTTACCCCTGGCCGTGCTGAAGTTGGTGGTGAAGGTGTTACGCTGTCCGGATGAGGAGGCGGTAGAGGATGAGGAAGCGGAGTAGGAGGAGTTACGAACAGGAGGCAAACTGAAGCGCCCTGCAATCCTCGGTGGTGGAAGGACATGCGCCAAATTGCTATCCGCCTCAGGCCCATCCGCCACTGCATTTACCCAGTGTGCCGTTAGGGAGATATAACGCCCCTGACCGTGCTTACTGGTCCACGTATCCGTAGTTAGGTGGACCTTGGCACAGATGGCGTTGCGCAGTGCACACCTGATATTTTCCCCCACTTGGTTGTGCAGGGAAGGGATGGCTTGCCTGGAAAAGTAGTGGCGGCTGGGCACGACGTACTGTGGGACAGCCACCGACATAAGGTTTTTAAAACTGTGCGTCTCCACCAGACGGAATGACAGCATTTCAAAGGCCAATAATTTTGAAATGCTGGCATTCAGGGCCAGGGATCGCGGGTGGGTAGGGGGGTACTTCCTCTTCCTCTCAAGTGTTTGGGAGATGGAAAGCTGAACGCTTCCACGGGACATTGTGGAGATGGTTGTTGGTGACCCAGGTGGTGGTGTTGCTGACAGATCGTCTGTTTGCGGGGTGGCAGGTGCCGGTATCACTACAGATGTGGCTGGAGTGGCCGAGACTGCAGCAGAAGAGGAAGCAGGATGAGCCAGAGACGTTTCTTGGTTTTGAAGGTGTGTACTCCACTGCAGCTCGTGCTTTGCACTTAGATGCCTGATCATGCAGGTTGTGCTCAGGTTGAGAAGGTTCATGCCTCGCTTCAAGCTCTGATTGCACAGGGTGCAAACCACTCGTGTCCTGTCATCAGCACATTTTCTAAAGAACATCCACGCTAGAGAACTCCTTTGAGCTGACTTTGGTGCGCTCGTTCCCTTGCTGCGTTGGGCAGTAGCGGGCGTAGTGTCTAGGGCACGGCCGCTCCGCTTCTGCACCCTGCTCCCTCTTCTGCTGTGCTGGTGGCTCTGTGCGACCACCGCCTCTTCCTCCAAACTACTCAGGTCACCTGCATGACGTTCATTCCATGTGGGGTCGAGGACCTCATCGTCCTCCACATCATCTTCCACCCAGTCTTCACCCCTGCCCTCCTTGTCGGTCTCCACAATGCTGAACGCCGCAGCAGTTGGCACCTGCGTTTCGTCATCATCGGAGACGTGCTGCGATGATCCTTGCATGTACTCATCTTGAGAAATAAGTGGTTGGGCATCGCTGCACTCAATCTCTTCCACTTCTGGGGCAGGGCTAGGTGGATGGCCCTGGGAAACCCTGCTGACAGAGTCCTCAAAAAGAATAAGAGACTGCTGTATGGCTTGGGGCTCAGACTGCTGGCCTGATTTGCAAGGGGGTGAGGTGAAAGACGGTTGGACATTGGCTGCAGGTGCCAACTCTGACCTTTCTGCAGTAGACTGGGTGGGAGACAATGTGAAGGAACTGGAGGCACTGTCAGCAGCAAACCAATCTACTATCGCCTCAACTTGTTCTGGCCTCATCACTTCTAGGGGCGTTTGATGCCCTACCAAATACTGATGCAGGTTCTGTCGCCTACTCACACTTGAGGAAGGTGTTTCACTTGTGCGTGTAGCTGGCACAGATCGACCATGTCCTCTCCTTGCAACAGGAGCTCTACCAGCAGCACCACGACCCAGGCCACGGCCCTTATTTGACGGTCTCCTCATATTTCTGTAATTTAAGATCTTGCCCTAGAAAGGTTTTTATTGAATAGCGGAATAGAAAATATGATCCAAAAAAAGTGTATGTATATCACACGTACACAACCACACTAGGCCCCAATTACTATTGTTTGTACCCCTAAAAGGCTAGATGAGGAGTAGGGGGAGTATGGAACAGGCAGCACCCTCAAACCTTCAGAAGTATGAGATGAACCCCAACAACTTGGAAAGGTGGATCTCTCTCACACGTACCGACACAGACTATCCCGCAATTCAATTGATCCTCAAAGGTTTTTATTGAATAGCGGAATAGGAAATATGATCAAAAAAAGTGTATGTATCTCGCACGTACACAACCACACTAGGCCCCAATTACTATTGTTTGTACCCCTAAAAGGCTAGATGAGGAGTAGGGGGGGTATGGAACAGGCAGCACCCTCAAACCTTCAGAAGTATGAGATGAACCCCAACAACTTGGAAAGGTGGATCTCTCTCACACGTACCGACACAGACTATCCCGCAATTCAATTGATCCTCAAAGGTTTTTATTGAATAGCGGAATAGGAAATATGATCAAAAAAAGTGTATGTATCTCGCACGTACACAACCACACTAGGCCCCAATTACTATTGTTTGTACCCCTAAAAGGCTAGATGAGGAGTAGGGGGGGTATGGAACAGGCAGCACCCTCAAACCTTCAGAAGTATGAGATGAACCCCAACAACTTGGAAAGGTGGATCTCTCTCACACGTACCGACACAGACTATCCCGCAATTCAATTGATCCTCAAAGGTTTTTATTGAATAGCGGAATAGGAAATATGATCAAAAAAAGTGTATGTATCTCGCACGTACACAACCACACTAGGCCCCAATTACTATTGTTTGTACCCCTAAAAGGCTAGATGAGGAGTAGGGGGGGTATGGAACAGGCAGCACCCTCAAACCTTCAGAAGTATGAGATGAACCCCAACAACTTGGAAAGGTGGATCTCTCTCACACGTACCGACACAGACTATCCCGCAATTCAATTGATCCTCAAAGGTTTTTATTGAATAGCGGAATAGGAAATATGATCAAAAAAAGTGTATGTATCTCGCACGTACACAACCACACTAGGCCCCAATTACTATTGTTTGTACCCCTAAAAGGCTAGATGAGGAGTAGGGGGGGTATGGAACAGGCAGCACCCTCAAACCTTCAGAAGTATGAGATGAACCCCAACAACTTGGAAAGGTGGATCTCTCTCACACGTACCAACACAGACTATCCCCCAATTTAACTGATCCCCAAAGGTTTTTGATTAAATAGCGGAATAGAAAATATGATCCAAAAAAAGTGTATGTATATCACACGTACACAACCACACTAGGCCCCAATTACTATTGTTTGTACCCCTAAAAGGCTAGGAGTAGGGGGAGTATGGAACAGGCAGCACCCTCAAACCTTCAGAAGTATGAGATGAACCCCAACAACTTGGAAAGGTGGATCTCTCTCACACGTACCAACACAGACTATCCCCCAATTTAACTGATCCCCAGAGGTTTTTGATTAAATAGCGGAATAGAAAATATGATCCCAAAAAAGTGTATGTATATCACACGTACACAACCACACTAGGCCCCAATTACTATTGTTTGTACCCCTAAAAGGCTAGGAGTAGGGGGAGTATGGAATAGGCAGCACCCTCAAACCTTCAGAAGTATGAGATGAACCCCAACAACTTGGAAAGGTGGATCTCTCTCACACGTACCAACACAGACTATCCCCCAATTTAACCGATCCCCAAAGGTTTTTGATTAAATAGCGGAATAGAAAATATGATCCCAAAAAAGTGTATGTATATCACACGTACACAACCACACTAGGCCCCAATTACTATTGTTTGTACCCCTAAAAGGCTAGGAGTAGGGGGAGTATGGAACAGGCAGCACCCTCAAACCTTCAGAAGTATGAGATGAACCCCAACAACTTGGAAAGGTGGATCTCTCTCACACGTACCAACACAGACTATCCCCCAATTTAACTGATCCCCAAAGGTTTTTGATTAAATAGCGGAATAGAAAATATGATCCCAAAAAAGTGTATGTATATCACACGTACACAACCACACTAGGCCCCAATTACTATTGTTTGTACCCCTAAAAGGCTAGGAGTAGGGGGAGTATGGAACAGGCAGCACCCTCAAACCTTCAGAAGTATGAGATGAACCCCAACAACTTGGAAAGGTGGATCTCTCTCACACGTACCAACACAGACTATCCCCCAATTTAACTGATCCCCAAAGGTTTTTGATTAAATAGCGGAATAGAAAATATGATCCCAAAAAAGTGTATGTATATCACACGTACACAACCACACTAGGCCCCAATTACTATTGTTTGTACCCCTAAAAGGCTAGGAGTAGGGGGAGTATGGAACAGGCAGCACCCTCAAACCTTCAGAAGTATGAGATGAACCCCAACAACTTGGAAAGGTGGATCTCTCTCACACGTACCAACACAGACTATCCCCCAATTTAACTGATCCCCAGAGGTTTTTGATTAAATAGCGGAATAGAAAATATGATCCCAAAAAAGTGTATGTATATCACACGTACACAACCACACTAGGCCCCAATTACTATTGTTTGTACCCCTAAAAGGCTAGGAGTAGGGGGAGTATGGAACAGGCAGCACCCTCAAACCTTCAGAAGTATGAGATGAACCCCAACAACTTGGAAAGGTGGATCTCTCTCACACGTACCAACACAGACTATCCCCCAATTTAACTGATCCCCAAAGGTTTTTGATTAAATAGCGGAATAGAAAATATGATCCCAAAAAAGTGTATGTATATCACACGTACACAACCACACTAGGCCCCAATTACTATTGTTTGTACCCCTAAAAGGCTAGGAGTAGGGGGAGTATGGAACAGGCAGCACCCTCAAACCTTCAGAAGTATGAGATGAACCCCAACAACTTGGAAAGGTGGATCTCTCTCACACGTACCAACACAGACTATCCCCCAATTTAACTGATCCCCAGAGGTTTTTGATTAAATAGCGGAATAGAAAATATGATCCCAAAAAAGTGTATGTATATCACACGTACACAACCACACTAGGCCCCAATTACTATTGTTTGTACCCCTAAAAGGCTAGGAGTAGGGGGAGTATGGAACAGGCAGCACCCTCAAACCTTCAGAAGTATGAGATGAACCCCAACAACTTGGAAAGGTGGATCTCTCTCACACGTACCAACACAGACTATCCCCCAATTTAACTGATCCCCAAAGGTTTTTGATTAAATAGCGGAATAGAAAATATGATCCCAAAAAAGTGTATGTATATCACACGTACACAACCACACTAGGCCCCAATTACTATTGTTTGTACCCCTAAAAGGCTAGGAGTAGGGGGAGTATGGAACAGGCAGCACCCTCAAACCTTCAGAAGTATGAGATGAACCCCAACAACTTGGAAAGGTGGATCTCTCTCACACGTACCAACACAGACTATCCCCCAATTTAACTGATCCCCAAAGGTTTTTGATTAAATAGCGGAATAGAAAATATGATCCCAAAAAAGTGTATGTATATCACACGTACACAACCACACTAGGCCCCAATTACTATTGTTTGTACCCCTAAAAGGCTAGGAGTAGGGGGAGTATGGAACAGGCAGCACCCTCAAACCTTCAGAAGTATGAGATGAACCCCAACAACTTGGAAAGGTGGATCTCTCTCACACGTACCAACACAGACTATCCCCCAATTTAACTGATCCCCAAAGGTTTTTGATTAAATAGCGGAATAGAAAATATGATCCCAAAAAAGTGTATGTATATCACACGTACACAACCACACTAGGCCCCAATTACTATTGTTTGTACCCCTAAAAGGCTAGATGAGGAGTAGGGGGAGTATGGAACAGGCAGCACCCTCAAACCTTCAGAAGTATGAGATTGTGTTCACTGTACCCCACAAAGATTGAGTTCACTGCACCCCACAATGATTGTGTTCACTGCACCCCACAAAGATTGTGTTCACTGCACCTCACAAAGATTGTGTTCACTGTACCCCCCAAAGATTGTGTTCACTGCACCCCACAAAGATTCTGTTCACTGTACCCCACAAAGATTGTGTTCACTGCACCCCAAAAAGATTGTGTTCACTGCACCCCAAAAAGGATGTTGTTCACTGCACCCCAAAAAGGATGTTGTTCACTCCACCCCAAAAAGATTGTGTTCACTGCACCCCACAAAGATTGTGTTCACTGCACCCCAAAAAGATTGTGTTCACTGCACCCCAAAAATGATTTTGTTCACTGCACCCCAAAAAGGATTTTGTTCACTGCACCCCAAAAAGGATGTTGTTCACTCCACCCCAAAAAGATTGTGTTCACTGCACCCCAAAAAGATTGTGTTCACTGCACCCCACAAAGGATTTTGTTCACTGCACCCCAAAAAGATTGTGTTCACTGCACCCCAAAAAGGATGTTGTTCACTGCACCCCAAAAAGGATTTTGTTCACTGCACCCCAAAAAGATTGTGTTCACTGCACCCCACAAAGGATTTTGTTCACTGCACCCCACAAAGATTGTGTTCACTGCACACCAAAAAGGATTGTGTTCACTGCACCCCAAAAAGATTTTGTTCACTGCACCCCAAAAAGATTGTGTTCACTGCAGCCCAAAAAGATTGTGTTCACTGCAGCCCAAAAAGATTGTGTTCACTGCAGCCCAAAAAGATTGTGTTCACTGCAGCCCAAAAAGATTGTGTTCACTGCAGCCCAAAAAGATTGTGTTCACTGCAGCTCACACACAGAAAAATGGATGTGGATCACTGACACCTGCCTATCTCCAATCCCACACCACACAGCAATATCGATTGTAGTTTGTAGAACACAGTTTCCCTAAAATTCAGCAGACTCTGTCCCTAACAGGATTGAGAAGAGATCGTAGATCAGGATTGAGTGCAGATTCACCCCACCCCCCACACAGCAATATCGATTGTAGTTTGTAGAAGACACTGACCCTATAATTCAGCAGACTCTATCCCTAAAATGCCTACAACTCGCCCTGCCTAAACACTCCGACCTGTCCCTCAATTCTATCCGGACACAAATGGTTTTTTCCTGCCTATCTTTCCCTAATCAGCAGCCAGCACGTTGATGTGTGCTCTGTCCCTGAATCTAAGCAGCATAATGACGCCGCTGCGGCTGCCTCGAACTTATAAAGACTTGGTCACATGCTTCAGACGGCCAATCACAGCTACTGAGACATTTGCAGGCATGGCTGGGATGGCTTAAGGCACACCAGTTAAACGATTGTTGATTGGCTGTTGAAAGCCTGCCATGAAAAGAGCGCCAAAGCATGCAAAACCCGGAAATAAAACGACCGAACACGGATTTTTACCCGAACATACAGTAAAGTGTCCGTGTCCGTGTTCGGGTACAAAAAATCCAATTATTCGGTACGAACACGAATAATACAGTCCGTGTTCGCTCAACACTAGACTTCACCTCAATGTGACTTTCTCTAAATTAAACATTTGAAAGATTTGTTCTTCCTCTCTTTCCTGGAAAAAAGTGAGTGGTGTATATGAGCTATTTTCTCCACTCTCTATCAAGACTCTACACATTTATTTTCTCTCAGACACCAAAAATGGACCAGTTCTTGCTACTATGCTCTATATCTATGCCTTACTTATTGACTGGGAAACTGCTGTCAGCAATAAAAACTTGTTATATTGGAATCCGAGGCTCTTAGAGACTTTAGGAGGGAAAAACCCTTTCAACCCTTTCTATGGAGACTTCGGTCCTGAAGGGGTCAACCCACCTGCAGAAGAAGTCTGGAAAGGAACAGTAAACTGTCGTTAGGTGTCTGTGAGGTGGAGTGTGATGCAGGAAACTGGAGAAAGAGTGGTGGACTGCTGGCGATTGACACTACTAAGTGGTTGGTGACCTGGCCTTTGAACCTCTGAGACAGGTGGACATGTAACCCTGTTAAGGGACAAAGTTTGCGGGCGGTGAGCCAAAAGTTTGATTTTCTACCATGAGTGTGGACTGTTTTTTGTTTTATTTTGTGCTTTAAATATATAATTTTTTAAAACACATTCCTCCTGAAGCTGTAGTTGAGCTTTAAAGGATAAGTTCACCTTTGGGAACATGTTACATGTTCCCACTCCTGCTGCGTTTCCCCGGTCTGCTGCATCTAGTGATAGCAATCGGGGGATCTTCTCCACCCGCTTACTGTCACTATTTTTTTTTTAAAACGCAGATGTGTGGCCCTCGGCAGCATCTTTAATTTTCAGAGTTCTGTGAATGGGATACTACAAGTTCCGGCAGCCCTTGCGGCCGTCAGCTTGTAGTTCTCAGTAAAGTGCACAAAATACCCAATGATCTTTCCAAAAATTCAGAGCTGTCCTGTGCACACTTCCTGGGTCATCTCAAAAAGACTATTTCATCCTCCCTTTTCATATCTTGGACTACAAGTCAGTTAGTCCTCATTTTGTGGAGAAGAAGACAGTGCGAGTGGCTGAGTAATTTAGGAAAACATATTGGGCAGGGCTGATACCACTCATTTGACAAAGGGCTGCATGTTGTCAGCACACAGAAATTAAACCCATTCAGTGTAAATCGACAGGTATTGTTCTATACTTGCTGGGTCTTTAACCGCTTCAGTACTAAGCACTTTTGCCCCCCTTCCTTTCCAGGCCAATTTTCAGCGCTGTCACACTTTGAATAACAATTGCGCGGTCATGCAACGCTGTACCCAAATACAATTTTTTATCTTTTTTTTTTTTTTTTTTTCACACAAATAGAGCTTTCTTTTGGTGGTGTTTAATCACAGCTGGGATTTGATTTTTTCATTAAAAAAATGAAAAAAAGACCAAAAATTTTGAAAACAAAAAAAGCTTTTCCTAGTTTCTGTCAGTAAATTTTGTAAATAAGTAATTTTTCTCCTTCACTGATGTGCGCTGATGAGGCGGCACTGATGCCGCTGTGATAACTGATAGGTGGCACTGATATGCGGCAATGATGGGCACTGATAGGCGGCACTGATGAGCACTGAAAGGCAGCACCGACTGGCATCACTGATGGGCACTGATTGTTGTCACTGCTGGGGCTGCACTGATAATCAGGGCACTGATTACTTGTACAGGTCTCCCCTGCGAGGAGATGTCACTGATCGGCTCTCTTATCCACACACTCTGTCAGTGTGAGGCAAGGAGAGCTGATAAACGGCACTTCCGTGTCTACATGTGATCGGCTATGATTAGACACAGCCGATTACATGGGTTAAGAGCCACGTCATCAGCTCTTTACCGAGATCATGGTCACGCTGTGTCCTAGGGACATGGTGCGACCATGATCGGCACACGAGAGCGGTGACACTGGGGCAACATCATATGGCATCGTCCCAGAACAGGAGGGGATCCCCCCGCCGTCATTTTACTGTACTGCGGGTGGGAGGTGGTTAAAGCGATGTAACATATACATTTATTGTAGAGATGTTCCATGTATGTGAATTTTATTTTACCTTGACAAACAATTGAAATATTTTTATGGTAGTTTGAAATATAGTTGATGCACTAATTATGCACTTAGAGGAAATATTATAGGCATTGTATATAATTTATATAGGTAAAAGTAATCAGCTTAATGTAAATTAAAATAATAAAAGGAATTAAAAATGTTTAAAGCAGATTTCCCACTATAACAAAAAAAACTATCAGCGCAAAACCAAATATGTGATATAACACTCAAAATAGGTAAAAACACTGTGCGTGAATAATGTACTGAAAAAGTGCTTGAATATCACTGTGCATAAAACAAATATAGCCGGCAGCATACACCAATCGTGTTTACATCCCACAATAGATCAAAATAAATACAAAAAATGTGCTGCGCCAGACGTGCACCAATAAACATAAATGATGTTAATATAATCAATATCTGAAGTCCATACAAGCTGTAATTGTGCTCAAAATCCAATAAATGTGCATTAGTGTCCAAGTGTCCAAATCAGAAATGCAATCTGGTGAAAAGTGCACACCAATCTGTGAAATCCCTCCACCTGCTAGATTGGCCTCTCACCTCCAAACAGGACCCAGACGGGCCAGCAAAAGCATATACTGAGGATATCAGGCTCCTGGAAAGACACTCCAGCCTCTCACCTCCGGAGGTCTCAAGACACGGGACATGCGTTGCAAAATATAAAAGGGAAAATATAGTGCTCTCCGTTTCAACAATCAGGCTTTATTGAGGAAAATAGAAGTTTACTCACATGTACAGGGCACTTCACCGTGCCTGCTGTTATGGCAATAGTAATAGCGTGTGTCACTCGAGAGATGTTCTGCGTCGGTCACGCAAGCTCCGCCCCCCCCCTAGATTTCCCACTATGTTTTTGCCTGTTCTAAAATTGTGTTCGCTTGTTACAGCTTGTCAGTGCATGGGCAAGACTTGCTAACCATCGTGTTCCTCCTTATGACAGTGTACTCTGTTACTTAGAACTTAGAGGACAGTCTCCCTCATGAGAGTTGTGCTCCAAATTTGTTACCATGTTTCATGTCTCACACACGTTTACAGCTTTTTTGAGCTCTCATGTTTTCTGCCTGGAAACTCCTCTCTATGTTATCCAATGCATCCATGCACACTATGACTTTTTCAGGAGTTTGCAGGCATATGCTCTTACAGACATTCAGAAAACCCTACCAAAATCGCGTTTTTGAGAGGAGGTTTCGAGCAAAAAATACACTTAAGTGCCAAAAAATCCCCGGAAAAGTGCGGAAAAGCGCAAAACAAGCTTAAAAAAATCCCCGCTAAAATGCACAAAAAAAAAAGAAAAATTATCTAAGGGGAAAGTTTATGAAAAAAAAAAACGCTTATGCTCAAAAAAGCTCAAATGAGCTCAATAACACGCAAAAAGCACAAGCTTCTTTAAGCTTTTAGGCAGAGAAATAAAAGCTCAAATGCCTGTAAAAGTATTTTTTTGAGCTGTAGTGTGCATGAGTCCTTACCTGATTCATGGGGTACAAAATATAATTTCATAGATAAACCCTGCTGCTCTAAACCTTCATAGACCAAGTATAAAGCATGACCTTAACAGACATGCTATAGCAATACAAAATAACATTAATGTGTTACTAAACCCAGGACTCTGCATTCACTATCTCTGGTCTCCCATAGTACACAAAACATGGGAGATCTTCTGATCTTCTCCTGATAGTCCCTATTAATGCCGAGAGTGGCACTGACACAATGATGTCTGCATCATTACAAAATGAATGACGGATGCCATGTTGACACCTTAACCACTTGCCGACTGCCCACAGTAATATTACTGTGGCAGTGCGGCTCCCCTGGGTCCAGTCACGTAGTACTACATGACTGGAGGTAAAGGGTTCTCGGCGGCTCGCTCCCGCTGTGTTTAGACACAGCGAGAGTCGGGCCGTGGGACGAGAAGCAGCAATTGCAGCCTTCCTCCTATGATCGTCCGGTAAACGGAGGGAAGACCCGCCTGCTTATGTAAACAAAGCAGGCGGATCTTCTCACTGACAGGCAGGGACAGATCCGCAGTTTCAGCTACACAAGTCAGTAAGCATTAGGCATACATTTAACCCATTGATCACCCCAGTATAACCCCTTCCCTGCCAGTGTCATTATTACAGTACAGTGCATATGTTTAGCACTGATTACTGTAGTAATGTCACTGGTCCCCCCAAAAGTGTCAAAAATGACATTTGGGGGTCCAATCTGTCCACCGCAATGTCGCAGTCCCGCTAAAAATCACAGATCGCAATAGTAGAAAACAAATTGGCCCAAAATGTTAAAAAAAATTTGATTGTTACATTTTCTTTTTTTTTTTGAGAATGTCGTATAGCAGAATGTGAAAAATATTGTTTTCTTTCTCAAAATTGTCGCTATTTTTTTGTTTATAGCGCAAAAAATAAAAATCGCACAGGTTATCAAATACCACCAAAAGAAAGCTCTATTTGTGGGGAAAGAAGGACAAAAATTTTGTTTGTGTACAGCATTGCACGACCGTGCAATTGTCCGTTAAAATAACGCAGTGCCGAATCACAAAATTGGACTGATCAGAAAAGGGGCAAATCCTTCCGGGGCTAAAGAGGTTAACCAGTGGCATGTCCATATTGCCTTGCACTAACATGGCCTCTATTTTCCCAGTTAAAGCAAAGCTCGTTTGGCTGTAATTCTCCTGTGTATCACAGGCGTGCAGTTCGTTCTGCGCTCCTATGATCTGTTTTCAGCAGACAGCGGGCTGAAGCCTGCTGTCGGCTGACGTCACCGAGCCAGTCCAAGCTGGGGAAAGATTGCGACTATATGGCCGGTATCCACCCCAATGCCTGGACCATCACCCGGCTCAGCCTCTCGGCAACAGTCACCAGCTCTCTGCTCAGGGGGCACTGAGAATTGAGTGATCAGCAGTCTGATTACTCTGTTCCCGGTCTTCGATCCAGCGGGGGACAAATACAGCATTGGACCGATGCTGCATTCACCTAGGTAAGTATAATTTAAAAAAAAAATTACGCTCAATGAAAGACTAAGGACAACTGATAGTGGAAAATAATTACTGCTGGGGGCAACTTCAGAGATGAGGTGACTATTGCAGCCAGATTTGCTTTTTATGTTGTTTTATGCACTTTTTAAATAAATGCCTAGAGTTAGGCTGTAAATGGAATCTGTCAAGGAATAGGTATAGATGCTGTCATTGCTGATTAGCTTTTGAAGTTGTTTGTTAATAACGATTTATCACGTTGAGGTGTTTCCATATAGCCCTGTAGTTGTATTAGGTACTTTACATTAGGCTCTGTGTATTGTAGTTTGTAAGTTTATATGGACATGGGGGCAGTCATTTTTTTTCATTACATATCTAAGTTCTGCCTCCTGATTAGTAGTGCTGCACAAAGACGGCTGGACTATTCCTGCTTCTTAGTGTAAGTCGCTGACCCCCATTCATTTAAACCTCCCTTATTGGTTAATGAGGTAAGTCATCATATTGAAGTACCAATGGCACATGGTGCAGGAAAGGGGAGCTCAACTTTATCAGGAAAAGTGGAGATTTGCATAGCATTTTAGCTACTTGTATCTCTGGATCAAATTGGATGAGTGTTTTTCTTTTTCTTTTTTTTCTTTTGCGCTAATCCATGCTGGATACACATATGTTTCAAATGTGTTCACAATAGTTAACACATTAACTGGTTGTGTTTAATGATACAAATAAATGTCAATGCTAAAATTATTATCAGTTTAATTATAACATAAATTTCTTAGTTTTTAAAATCACATTTTGCACATGTTCTTTAGGATAGAAAGCTCATGCAGAAATAAAAATACTTTGGATTTACACTTTCCTTTTCTTTTTGATACACAGGAATGCACTACTTACACATGGAGGCCCCAATCCGTGTAATACACCGAGATCTCAAGTCTAGAAATGGTAAATAAAAATAGTATATAAAATATATTGAAGAAATCTATGCGCTGTGGTAATATTCCATGTTCCACAGTTATCTTTGTTCTTTGTTGGCCTTTTTATTAAGGTGAAGACAAATATGTAAACTACTGTAGTTCCAAGCAAAATGGAGCTAAGCTGTCCATACACATTTCGAATTTTAGCCGATACCAGCTGTCAGGACCACCTACCTTGACAAACTTTGATTGAAAAATTGAAAGAGTCAGATGAAAAATTGTTGACCGAACAGTGACTGCATCCCATCAGATACAATCACTGTTCAGGTATTCAGACAGCCTCGGGCACTGCAACTGTCTGAAACACAATAGCAGGGGAGATTCTTCCACCATTAAACTTGCAGCATCCATAAAAGATCATACATTGTATGATCTTTAAAGGGCTTTGCAATTTTTATTACAAAAAAAATACTATTTTTTTTAACAGTGAAAATAATTGGTGGTTTCATTACACAATGTCTAAAGTTGGTGCCAGAAAAGTCTGGAGGGGTTTCCTAAAATACATTCATGTGTCTAAATGTTGTTGGCTAGCATTACCCTACTGTGTATATTGTTAGTACTTTTTTGCAACCCCTTATTGAAGCTGAACTCAGTTCACATCCAAAAACACAGTCACACGCTTGGGTATGAATTTTGAAATGCAGTTTATGTAGGTACCTGAATTTGACTAGGTATCAGTCTCTTTCAATACCTTGTACCTTGGAACGCAAATTGTGAGAGGGTGGCCCACTAGGAGTCATTCATATGTGCTTTCTAGAAACATGCTGAATGAAGGAGAATGGAGCAAGAATTAAAGAGGTTCAAAACCTCAGGAAAAAAAAATGAAAAAAAGAAAAACCTGAAAGACAAGGCATAATGAGCTAGTATGCATCGCATACTAGCTCATTATGAAATCCTTACCTTGGAATAAAGCCCCCGCAGTGCCACCCGCTCACCTGTAACACCGCAGACATTTTCGGCCGTCCTACTTCATGGTTCGCGTCCTCCGGCCATTCCGGAGGCGCAATGACGTTACTCCCGCGCATGCGCCCAGGAGCCCCCGTTCACGACAAAGAGCTCTGAAGGAGCTGCACGGGTGGCCGTTCTTTCAGAGCGCATGCGCCGATGACGCCATCGGCTGCATGCAATGTAAATATCTTCTTAACGGTGCAAGTTTAGGAGATCAAGGTCATTAAGGGGGGTTTACAACCTCTTTAAGCAAAGGGATGACCTCATTAGTGTGCCACTGCTTTTTTTATTGCTGAACTGCAGTAGATAATGTTAAAGCATAAACCTGGCTGTGCTGTTAGACAGTGCATCCGGAAAGTATTCCCAGCGCTTCACTTTTTCCACATTTTATGGTACAGCCTTATTCAAAAATTGATTAATTTAATTATTTTCCTTGAAATTCTACAAACAATACTCCATAATGGCAACATGAAAGAAGTTTGATTGAAATCTTTGCAAATTTATTTAAAAAAACAAACAAAAAAAAACATTCATTCACAGCCTTTGCCATGACACTCACAATTGACATCCTGTTTCCACTGATCAACCTTGATGTTTCTTCAACTTTATTGGAGTCCACCTGTGGTAAATTCAGTTGATTGGACATGATTTAGAAAGGCACACACCTGTCTATATTAGGTCCCACAGTTAACCGTGCATGTCAGAGCAAAAACCAAGCCTTGAAGTCCAAGGAATCGTCTCTAGACCTCCGAGACATGATTGTATTGAGGCACAGATCTGGGGAAGGGTACAGAAACATTTCTCAAGTAAAACAAATGTGCAATAAAGTACACTAGGATCAAGGTGCTGGCAAAAAGAATTAGTACCAGAACTAGCAAGGGCGTACTGACTCACCACTAGGTAATGGAGAAGCCCTTCTGGAGGGGGAGGTGGGAAATGAGGCACATTTTGTTCTCTCCTTGAATTATAAACTTTAAATTGGGAATCATATAAAGCATACTACACACGATTAATTAAAAATTGGGACAACGTTGCTGCTAAAAACACAAACTTGGGTTCGCACTCAAAACGCATATTTGACCTCTACAACATAGATACAGTGTATGAAAAAAACGAAAGAATTAATGCTGCACTATGGTAATACAGTGGTGCCTCAAAAGTGCTGCTGGGCATAAAAATCAAAAGGATTTTGAATGTGGTAATACAAAGAAACAGCGCAAAATTGATAGTGATTGGCAATAAATAAGTGGACCACTAAAGTGCTTAGCGTAAATGAATAAATATATCCTAATAACAGATATACAAAACCACTATAAATAAAACCATTAAAATGCACCCCGTGAAGTGAATATACAAAGTTCATAAAAGAAAAGTCCGTAAATACTCAATATAAACAATGAAAAATATAAAATGTAAAATATATCAATAAAACAGTCCAATAAATTGCAAAGGTGCTTCAGCAGGTAGCCAGTGAAAGGTATTCCACCAAAAAACAAAAAGTGCTCAAGTGCTGGGAATTGTGTGCAAAATCATGCTGCCATGGTGTGGTGATAAAAGTGACTTTTCCTCTCCCCCAGGACGTTGCACTTACCGGACGGAATGGACCCCTAGACAGTATAGTGTAAGGGTCATACAGGCTAAGTCTGGCAGGAAATCCGGGCAATAATCCTTAGGGCTGCTTGGGACCACTTGGGGACCTCCTATGGGCTCTCACCAGGATAGGACCATATGCAGAAGGAGAAGCTCACAATGGTGTAATATTGCTAACAATCCATATTTATTAAACATAAAGATAAAACACTCACATTCTCTGGGTTAAAAGCAAGCGGTGTACAGTCATGAAACGGTATATCTGATCACTATGATCGCGTGTGCTGCGGGCTCTCCTGGCTCCGGCGTGCGTTCCACCGCTACCAGAAATGACATCACAGCAGGTGTGAAACCGGAAATTGCATTGACGCGTTTCGCCCTCCTATTGGGCGTTATCACAGACGTATTCATGGTGACCAAGAACCTGATATTCACTCTGACAAAGCTCTAGCATTTCTCTGTGGAGAGAGGAGAATCTTCCAGAAGAAAAAACATCTCTACAGCACTCCACCAATCAGGCCTGTATGGTAGAGTGACCAGATGGAAGCCACTTCTCAGTAAAAGGCACATGACATCCCTCCTTGAGTTTGCCAAAGGCACCTGAAGGACTCTGACCATGAGAAACAAAATTCCCTGGTCTGATGAAGCAAAGATTGAATCCTTTGGCCTGAATGGCAAGAGTCATGTATGGAGGAAAAAGGCACGGCTCATCACCTGGCCAATACCATCCCTACAATGAAGCATGGTGGTGGCAGCATCAGGCTGTGGGGATGTTTTTCAGCGGCAGGAACTGGGAGAATAGTCAGGATCCAGGAAAAGATGAATGCAGCTATGTACAGAGACATCCTTGATGAAAACCTGCTTCAGAGCATTCTGGACCTCAGACTGGGGCGAAAGTTCATCTTCCAACAGGACAACGGCCCTAAGCACACAGCCAGGATAACAAAGGAGTGGCTATGGGACAACTCTGTGAATGTCCTTGAGTAGCCCAGCCAGAGCCCAGACTTGAACCCGATTGAACATCTCCAGAGAGATTTGAAAATGGCTGTGCACCGACGCACCCCATCCAACCTGATGGAGCATGAGAGGTCCTGCAAAGAAGAATGAGAGAAACTGCCCAAAAAATAGGTGTGCCAAGCTTGTATCATCATACTCAAAAAGACTTGAGGCTGTAATTGTTGCCAAAGGTGCTTCAGCAAAGTATTGAGCAAAGGCTGTGAATACTTCTGTACATGGGATTTTTATTTTTATTTTTTATAAAAATTGGACAGATTTCAAAAATAAACTTTCACTTTGTCATTATGGGGTATTGCTTGTGGAATTTCTAGGTAAGTCATGAATTTAATCCATTTTGGAATAAGGCTGCAACATAACAAAATGTGGAAAAAGTGAAGCACTGTGAATACTTTCCGGATACACAGTGTTTTCTTTTTTATGTGTTGATATTTTATCTAAAATTTCTCCAAAAGCTGCCTGCAAAGGAAGACTTTTAGTTCTGACTTCGCTATAGTATAGCGAGTCCAAACTTTTGCAGAGCTTTGACATCCAACAGACTCTTTATTATCCAACACTTCCAGGTATGACTGCATCCCCTTCCATGAGCTGTGGTTCTCTCTGCCTCAACCTACATCACCACAGGACACAGTAGTGACATAGGAGTTGGCAGGAGGAACCCCCTTTGCACAGCATGGTACCAGGGAACCATCACACCCAGAAGTGTGTTAGGTGTGAAGTTCTGCTGCAGGCCATAGCTCTTGAAGGCAAGGAACTGCAGACTTGCTATCTGGAGGTAAGTGCTAAGTTTTTTCTTTTGCAGGCAACTTTTTACATATGACAGAGCTGCTTTCCTTAGGGGCTGAAATAAATAGTAGTAGTTTATGTACTATATTTACAGATTGTCCTATTTTCTCATTTGTAGTTGTTATAACCATGGATGGAATATTAAAGGTAAGGAATCTCTCCTATTTACAATAGAATTTTGATGACTTCCACCCCATTGGCAGTTCTTGTTGCCAAAAATATATCATTTGTTTTCTCTAGATATGTGATTTTGGTGCCTCAAGGTTCCATTCCCATACAACGCATATGTCCCTTGTAGGGACTTTTCCATGGATGGCTCCAGAGGTTATTCAGAGTCTTCCTGTGTCTGAGACATGTGATACTTACTCATATGGGGTGGTAAGTACCTTTTTTTAAGCTGCCTGGTCTGAAGATGCTTGCATTCCTTGTGCTCCTCAGAATTTTACACTGGCTCAAAGATGATTTTTATTGATCAGTGGATAATTAGGAATACTACGTTAACTTTTAGCCAACTGAACACATTTATTTTCAACGGATTAAAAAAAGTTGTACTTTATATTAACTACAAAATGTTCCTTTTAAACACTTCAGCCCCGGAAGGTTTTCCCCCCCTTAATGACCAGGCCATTTTTTGCGATTTGGCCCTGCGTTGCTTTAACTGACAGTTGCGCTGTCGTGCGATGCCGTTCCTTATTACAATTGATGTCCTTTTTTTCCCACAAATAGAGCTTTCTTTTGGAGGTATTTGATCACCTCTGCTGTTTTTCGTTTTTGCGCTATAACCAAAAAAAGATCGCCAAGAACACCAATATTTTCTACTTTCTGCTATAAAACATTCCCAATAGAAAAATTTAAAAAATCAAATTTTTATCAGTTTAGGCCAATTTGTATTCTACATATTTATGTTAAAAAAAATCCCAAAAAGCGTATAATTTGCGCAAAAGTTATAGAGTTTACAAACTATGAGATAGATTTTTGGACTTTTTATTTTTTTCATTAGTAATGGCGGCGATCAGCGATTTTTATCGGGACTGCGGCGGACAGATCTGACACTAAGTGACGCTTTCTTGGGACCAGTGACATTAAAATAGTGATCAGTGCTAAATATTATGTACTGTTACTGTATAAATGACACTGGCAGGGAAGGGGTTAACACTGGAGGTGATCATGGTGTTGTGTTCCCTATATGTGCTTTCTAACTGGGGGGGATGGATAGAACAGAGGCAGAGAGAGATCTGTGAGCTTAGCTGAATCACACAATCTTTCCCTGCCTCTCTGACAGGAGAGCTGTCTTGCATTGTTTACATTCCAGACCGCTCTCCTGTCAGTTTTGCCAAAGATCGCGGGAGGCCAGCGGCGATTGAGCCCGCTCCTCCTGCAGGTCTGCATCCTGCTGTGTCTAATCAAACTGCGTGCACACAATCATGTAGATGTACGTGGATATGTGCAGCCGAGTCGCTCTGCCACAGTAAATTTATATGGGGCGGTCAGCAAGTGGTAAACAAAGCCGCACCATCTGGAACTATTTATTAATTTATGATTGGCAACAGAGCAGTCTGTAAATATACAAAAATGAAACCTAAAAGAGCACAGATAGTTTATGGGAAATTTTAAGAAGCAGGTGTAACAGATCATGGATGATGCGGAGCGAGGAATTGACGTACCATATTTATCGGCGTATAACACGCACCTAAATATTGGGGGAGAAATTTCAGGAAAAAAAGCTTAAATTGACATCTCACCAGTGCCCATGAATGCAGCCTCATCAGCAGTGTCCAGCAATGCAGCCTCATCAGCAGTCTCCAGCAATGCAGCCTCGCCAGTGCAGTCTCCAGCAATGCAGCCTCACCAGCGCAGTCTCCAGCAATGCAGCCTCGCAAGCGCCATTGACACTAACTGAATCAGTTTTTAAAAAGGCCGGGAAGCAGCGCTGAGAGCAGAAGGGGCGGGCCGGGCCGAGGAGAAGGGAGAACGAGTGCTCGCTGTCATCGGAAATCCCGCCTCCTCTGCCGAGACGTGTGACGTCTATTATAGGCGGGACTTCCGATGGCAGCGAATGCTCGTTTTTCCTTGTCCTCGGCCCGGCCTGCCCCCTTCTGCTCTCGGCGCTGCTTCCTGGCCTTTTGTTTTTTTAATATCGGCATATAACACGCACTATTGCTTTTTCCTCCATTTTTAGGAGGAAAAAGTGCGTGTTATACGCTGATAAATACGGTAATTACATCAGAACCACTCTTTGCAGAAATATAGGGTGCAGGGTGTCGTGCTCAGGGAGCAGGCCTTGATGCCTTACACTCGTTGCCTTCTGATTGGAGTGTCGCTGAGAGGACTGACGACATATTGTGGCAAAGAAGATGTACTGTGGGGTTAAGCCCTTGATTGCAGGTGAGTAATGCAGTAAAATTAGCTTTTTTAAAAGAAAAACCTCCAGGTGGAAATGTAAAAACAACAATTTAGCCTAGAGTCTGGGTATTAAGGAAAAGTGTAAAAGGACTGAAAAAAAGTAATTTTCTCTTACGTCCTCCGACAGTCGCCGCCTCTTCATATTCGTCACATATGGGGTATTAGACTTTGCTCCGAAGGAGTAGCTAGGCAACAGAATATGTTAACATTAAAGCTTTTAACATATCCCACCCTCAAGGGGTGGTCCCCTCAGTCAATACCCTCCTACTTCCTGCAACCATATCTCAGTTTTCATGTCTAGCTTGTCAGGAGTGGCTGGCTCTCTCTGTGCTGGGGCTTTGTGCCCCAGACTCTTTCTTCTTTTTTGATTTTTTGTTTGAGTTTTCTCTCTACCTTTACTTAGCTGTTCTTTTTGTCAGCTTTAGTTAGTTCTTCGGATGAAGAGGATCATGCGGGCTGGGTCTCGGGCTGATCCCCCTGGTCGCAGGTCATGGGTCAGTGGCTTCCCAGCCTGCCATCGAGCGTTCAGCCAGGTAACGCTCCTGGCACAGTGAACGACCCATCCCTGTTCGGTGCAGGGATGATTGGTGAGGTGGCTACCTCACTGGACGCTGTGCGGTTTCTTAACCCCCATTCTGTGCGTCTTGTATGCGACTCTCCCTGCCTCATGTGCAGCGGCTTGTTCGCCTGTGCGGGTCCCCCACGCCACTGTGAGGTAAGTGTATTTATGTGGGGACCTGTCTGTCTGGGGGGGTGTCAGTCTGGGACTGTGTAACCTGCCTCTATTCACACTGTTTGTCTCCCTATCTCTCGGCTGCATGCTGTGGGCTGCAAGGGGGGGGGGGGAGCTGTGTGACACTGTGTGTGTCAGCCTTGTCAGTGTGAGAAGCTGTGTGCTGTGGGGCATGTTTTGTGGCATGTTTGGGCATTATACAGCGATCGCTGCGGCGATCTGACATGTTTTTTTATATACAGACATGTGTGCATTACTGTACTGTGGAGCGGCGGTTTCGGCGCCAAACGGCGCCATTTTGCCTACACTCGCTCCGGCCGCATGTTCTACATGCATGGCGGCCATTTTCTTGTAGCCTCCCATAGGCTTTCATAGAGCGCCCTGGCAGCATCACTTCCTCTTCTTCAGGAACACTGATCGAGGCAGCAGCAGCGGCGAGGGTCTCCTCAGGTTATATCCTTCCTATCCATTGCCTGTGTCAGTTTTATTGTCCCTGTGGGGGTCTCATTGTGCTTGTGTGTGGTGCGGTGGGCTGCGCTCGCCGCGCGTGTTAAAGGGGCAGTTAACCCTTTATTATCCGGCATTTGTTATAGGGGCAATGGATTCTCAGGAGGGCAAATTTCCTACCGCCTTGGTGGAAAGCCAGGGGACCGCTGTTTCCCCCCCAGGGGGGGATTTAGCCACTATTGTGGCTGGCCTTGCTGCTCAGGTGCAGATGCTGGTGGCTGCTCAATCTACTAAAAGACCCAGAGTTGTTCTTTCCTCTGATTCTGAGGGTGAAGGTGATGGGGTTGTTATGGCGGGGGCCTCCTTATCGGGGTCCCGCTCCTCCCTGGATCTAGTGGGGTCCGAGGTGGAGGCTGAAGTTGAAGGGGTTGATAATTCTCCCCCTGGCTCGCCTGAAGAGCTTGCAATCATGGATGAATTGATTGCTTCCATAAAACAAACGCTGCGTTTGCAGGATGAAGTGTGTCCCCCCGCTGCCTTGGCGGCTTATGGGACGCAGAGAAAACGCAGGGCGCCGCAGGTTTTTCCCTGCAATGATGATTTTCAGCGCGCTGTTAAGGAACAATGGCGCAATCTGCGCAAACCTTTTGCTGTACCAAGTAGGTTCAAGCTGCGTTATCCTTTCTCGCCTTCCACTGATGAAAGGTGGTGTGTGCCACCCCCAGTGGATCACGCAATTGCGGTTTTAAACAAATCCACTGCGATTCCTGCAGAGGATTCCCCTGTGTTCCGTGATGCCACGGATAGGAGATTGGAGTCTCTTGCCCGTCATACTTATTCTGTTACGGGTTCTATGCTTAAGGCTCTGTTTGCCTCTCTCATGGCGGCCCAGGCGGTCGCAAGTTGGACGCAGATGCTTAGGCGCGTCCTAGTGGCCGATTCGGCCTCGCCGGCGACCCTGGATATGGTGGATCAAATCCACCAGGGTGTCATGTATCTGTGTGATGCGGACTTGGACCTAGTCCCGTTGGCTGCACGTGTGCACAGCGTGGCGGTGTTGTCTCGCCGCCTGGTTTGGTTGAAATGTTGGTCGGTGGACCAGTCTTCACGTAAGACCTTAGCCAATCTGCCTTATGATGGGTCTCGCCTTTTTGGGGAGTCCTTGGATGTGTTGATTAAGGGGATCACCGGAGGTAAGAGCACTCTCTTGCCCCGTTTCCCCAAGGCTAAGGGGGCTTCTGGGAAGAAGCATGCTAATTTTCGGCCCCCTCAGGGGTCCTTTCGTGCCTTTCGGTCGCACTACAAGGGCAAACCGTTCAAAGGTCAAGGCTCTCAGAAGAAGCCCTGGTCTGGAAAACAGAAGTCCGGTCAATCCGGATCCGCAGCCCATAACAGTGCGGCCTGAAGGGGCGCCTTCACCCAGTTTTGGGGTGGGGGGACACTTGCTCGGTTTTCTTCAGCCCTGGTTGGCCCGCGTGCGGGACAGATGGGTTCAGGAGATCGTTCGATCTGGTTACAAGATCGAGTTTCTCTCTCGGCCGGAGAGCAGATTTTTTCCCTCATATCTTCAACTGTCTCCAGAGCGTTTACGGGACCTGCACCTGGCGGTGCGGGACCTGAGGGCTCAGGGAGTGGTAGTTCCGGTGCCTCATCGGGACAGATTTCGGGGGTTTTATTACAATCTGTTCACCGTGCCCAGAAAGGAGGGCAAGGTTCGTCCAATTCTGGACTTGAAGGCTCTGAACCGCTCTGTGCGGGTTCGCAAGTTCCGCATGGAATCCCTGCGGTCGGTGGTGGCTGCCCTGGTTCCGGGGGAATTCATGGCCTCCATCGATTTGAAGGATGCGTATCTTCACATCCCCATTTTCGAGGGTCACCAGAGGTACCTTCGATTTGCCATTGCGGAGGATCACTTCCAGTTCGTGGCGTTGCCTTTTGGTCTCGCCTCGGCTCCGCGGGTCTTCACCAAGGTGCTTGCACCGGTTCTGGCATTATTGAGGGCCCAGGGCATTTCTGTCCTGGGGTATCTGGACGACATTCTGGTTCGGTCTGCGACCAGCCAGGGTCTGGAGAAGGACCTGTCTGTCACGATGCAAACTCTGCAGGAGTTTGGTTGGACGATAAATTTTTCAAAGTCGACACTGAGTCCGTCGGTCCGTCTTCCCTGCCTGGGAATGATTCTGGACTCGGTGCAGGCGAAGGTCTTCCTGCCGGAAGACAAACTCAGAACTCTTCAGGAGGAAGTCAGGTCCCTCAGGGACGTTCCGCACTCGTCTCTGCGGACGTGCATGAGATGTCTGGGATTGATGGTCTCGGCCTTCGAGGCGATTCCCTTCGCCCAGTTTCACACGCGGGGTCTCCAAGCGGAGATCCTGTCCATGTGGGACGGGCGACCTCAATCTCTGGATCTTCAAATCTCGTTGAGTCATCGCTCCAGAAGAGACCTTCTGGGGTGGCTCCAGTCCCCGATGGTGTCCGGGGGCAAGTCGTTTCGTCCTATCTCGTGGACGGTGATCACCACGGATGCCAGCCTGTCGGGCTGGGGTGGTGTTCTGGGCGTTCTGTCCGCCCAGGGAACTTGGTCGGAGGGGGAGTCTTCCCTTCCGATCAACATTCTGGAATTGCGTGCGATAAGTCTCTGTCTTCATCGCGGGACGGACCGGCTGCAGGGCTGCCCGGTTCGGGTGCAGACGGACAATGCCACGGCGGTGGCCTACATCAACCACCAAGGGGGCACCAGGAGTGCCCGAGCGGCTCGAGAAGTGGCCGACATTCTGTCTTGGGCCAAGACTCATGTCCCGGCGATAACGGCGGTTCACATTCCGGGGGTGGAGAACTGGCAGGCGGACTATCTGAGTCGCCAGACCCTGGATCAGGGGGAATGGTCTCCCCACCCGGCTGTCTTCCAGATGTTGTGCGCGAAGTGGGGTCTTCCAGATGTGGACCTGTTCGCGTCTCGTCTCAACAACAAGGTGAGAAGGTTCGTGGCAAGGACGCGCGACCCTCGGGCAGACGCGTCGGACGCGTTAGTGGCCCCGTGGCATCAGTACAGGCTGATGTACGCGTTTCCACCGATTCAGTTGCTGTCCAGGTTCCTTCGCAGGTTACACTCGGAACGCAGCACAGTGATTCTTGTGGCACCGGACTGGCCTCGCCGGTCCTGGTACGCAGACCTCGTGAATCTGGCGGTCGACGCCCGTGGCGTCTGCCTCTTTGAGACGATCTCCTGTCTCAAGGACCGATATACCATCCTGCTTTACAGTCGCTGGCTTTGACGGCCTGGCTGTTGAGACCGAGGTCCTGAAGGAGAAGGGTCTCTCCCCAGAGGTCATTCATACTTTGATCAACGCGAGGAAGTCTTCCTCGGGGAAGGTTTATTACCGTACTTGGAAGGCCTATTTTGCCTGGTGTGAGTCCAGGGGGTTTTCACCCCGCACGTACTCGGTTTCCCGAGTGCTGTCCTTCAAACGGGTGTCGATCAGCGTTTGGCGCTGGCTACGATAAAGGGTCAGGTGTCTGCGCTGGCCGTTCTGTTTCAACGTCCCGTGGCTTCCAACTCCTTGGTTGGCACTTTTGTTCAGGGTGTGCGGCATCTGGTTCCTCCTAGGAGGGATCCTTTGCCCCCTTGGGACTTGAATCTCGTTCTGTCTGTGTTGCAACGTGCTCCTTTTGAACAGATCAGGGAGATCTCGTTGTCTATGTTGTCCAAAAAGGTCGCCTTTTTGGTGGCGATCACTTCGGCTCGCAGAGTGTCGGAGCTGGCAGCTTTGTCCTGCAAGTCTCCGTATCTGGTTGTTCATTTGGATAAGGTGGTCTTGCGACCTAATCCTTCTTTTCTTCCGAAACGAGTTTCGGAATTCCATCTTAATGAGGATATTGTCTTGCCTTCGCTGTGCGCGAAGCCTAAACATCCAAAGGAGGTGAGATTACATTCTCTGGATGTTGTTCGGGCGGTAAGGGTTTACCTTAAATCGACTGAGTCTTTTCGAAAGACGGATTCCTTGTTTGTTCTTCCAGAGGGTCCTCGGAAGGGCATGGCGGCGTCGGCCTCTACCATCGCAAAATGGATCAGGCAGACCATTGAACAGGCCTATGCTTTGCAGGGGAAGGTTCCCCCTGTGCCTGTGAAGGCGCACTCTACTAGATCTCTGAGTACGTCTTGGGCCTGTCGTCATGGGGCTTCTGTAGCCCAGGTGTGTAAGGCGGCGACTTGGTCGACCGTGCACACTTTCACAAAATTCTACAAAGTAGATGTTCAGGCATCTGCGGATGCTTCCTTTGGCCGCAAGGTTCTTAGTGCGGCGTTGCCCTAGGGTCCCTTGTGGGGACCACTGGCTGTTGGGATAAGTTTTTTATTCCCTGGTTATTTGTCTTTTCCTGGGTTGTTGCTCCTGTTGAGCACCTGTTTTTTCCTGTTGCCCAGCTGGGTTCCTTCCTTTGGTAAGGTCCCTTTCTTTGATGCGGAGACTGCGTTGCCTTTTCGGCGCGGATGCGTTTCCCACCCCTCATGTTTGCACTGCTTTGGGATGTCCCCATATGTGACGAATATGAAGAGGCGGCGACTGTCGGAGGACGTAAGAGAAAACGGAATTTTTGTAAAATCTTACCTGTAAAATTCCTTTCTCTGAGTCCTCCGACAGTCGCCGCCCCCGCCCCTCTTTTGGGGTTTGGTTGTATACTCTACTGCTATTCCACTAAAACTGAGATATGGTTGCAGGAAGTAGGAGGGTATTGACTGAGGGGACCACCCCTTGAGGGTGGGATATGTTAAAAGCTTTAATGTTAACATATTCTGTTGCCTAGCTACTCCTTCGGAGCAAAGTCTAATACCCCATATGTGACGAATATGAAGAGGCGGCGACTGTCGGAGGACTCAGAGAAAGGAATTTTACAGGTAAGATTTTACAAAAATTCCGTTTTTTTCCTAATGTAAAAATGAGATGAGACACTATGTATAGTTTGTAGTCATATAGGCTTTTCAGGCATAAGAAATAGTTGGTAAATATGTAACTGCGCTAACCCTCTAATATATGTGGATACTAGGAATGACCCCTGTATCTTAAATAAAGTGCATTTAGTGAATTTCAAGATAGTGCATATACTGTGCATATAAAGTGCATACAAAAAACTGGCCACAAACCATATATCATATAAATTGCATAAGACCTTTTGCTAATTAGAATTTTAAACAAATAAAAACTTTGGCAAATAAAAAGTCCTTCTTATATTATTCGTGTTCCAATCTCAGTGTTATACCCTTCACCGATCACCTTGCTGTGATGTTTATGGTAAGAAAACTCACTTACCAGATGTTGATTCCTAGTGGCATACGCCAGTGGGAATCAAACTGTGCTTATTATTATTTTGTGGTGTCCCGATTCCTCCGTGCCTCAAACAGGTCTGCCGGATGTCACTCGCGGTCCACGGTGGGGTGGGAACTCTCTCTTTAGTGTGCTTTATGGCTCAATGTAAAAAACAACAAAGTGCTCCTCATAGTGTAGAGTGTTAAAAACAACTCCTTTATTTAAAACATAGTTTAAAATATGCTCCAGGCTTTAAAAACACTCCAAGTTTAAAACCACTCCAAGCATAAAAACCAACATGAGCCAGAAAACGACCATAAACCGTACACTCTTAGTGAGGGAAAAACACTCCAAAAATAGTGATAAAACTTCAAGCACAAAATACAGTCTCTGCAGTAGTAACAAGTAGAGCCGCTCTTACCCCTTTTTCAAATACTCTGCAGCCTCGCGGCGTATTGCCGTGTTTGTGTATGACCGCGCCGTACCCGGAAGTGGGATCGCGGCGTGCGGTTCAACAGCGGGGTATTGACGTAGGCGGCGTAGCGGCGTGCGTACCAACTTGACGCGTTTCGTCAGCAAATTTACGTCTTTGGAAGTGGGCTATATG
Organism: Pelophylax lessonae; assembly: GCF_965119305.1. Taxonomy (NCBI): domain Eukaryota; kingdom Metazoa; phylum Chordata; class Amphibia; order Anura; family Ranidae; genus Pelophylax; species Pelophylax lessonae. The sequence goes on along the minus strand of NC_138773.1, from coordinate 250,022,659 downwards.
CACTATCTTGAAATTCACTAAATGCACTTTATTTTAGATACAGGGGTCATTCCTAGTATCCACATATATTAGAGGGTTAGCGCAGTTACATATTTACCATATATAAAAAATACCTTTTTTGGAGTTTTTTTGACTTGCAGCTTTCCCAGAAATACACGAGAACATACAATAGACATACCAGAGGGGCGAGTGAAACCACATACACATAAGAAATAGTTGACTACCAATGTGGATTCGGGAAATATGGGGGACAGTTGGCCATATTTTTACAATGCATGAAATCTAAAATATTCTGTGAATAGAAATATCAATATATGTATGTAATTTCAACAATTGTGCAATCTTGGCAGCCCAGAAAAGATGGTTGAAATTTGACATAAACTAGGATTACCAATTAAATTATCAAGGTGGGCTAAACAGAAACAATCTTGTCAACGTTACGAGTGAGTGAAGCCCTCAAAGCTGGGAGTTCAACATGTAGGCCCAGAGCAGGCTCCTCTTTAATCTTGTTGAACAGAGATGTAGACCACTGCCACTGGAAACCTCAACTCCACACCGGCCTTGCTGCCCAAAACTGAAACAGAAGGAGAAGGCACAACGGCCTAGTGCATTATCAGAAGATCTTTTTATTATAAAATCAAAACCCAATGTACTCACAAAAGTACATGAAAAAGTGTATGTAAAAATTGTCCAGTCCCAATGCCGTAATTGCATCCATCCACCGGGGCATGGCTTACGCGTTTCAATGGTAATTCCCTCTTCTTCTTTTAAAAAACTTTGTGTGAAGTTTATATACATATACAAAGAGGCACTCATATTTGCTGGTTACATATTGCAGTACTACACAGTGCTGCTTATCATAATGCAAGTTTGTGAGTAAGCAAACTGATTGCAAAAATGCACCCCTTGTATAGCTAATATATTTCTATTCAGTCTCTTCAGTTGTTACATTCAATAACTTGACAGACTGGAGTAAGCATGAAAAAATCTGAACATCATTTTAGAAATTAGGTAAACACTGGAATAAGTGCTCAAAATATGCAATCACTGAAAATACCTATACACTATTTTAAAGACACAAAAGAAAAAGAATGTATACAGCATTGTAAAATAAAAAGCCTCTTGTTGTCACCTATACATTTTATTAAGCAGGCAGGCTGCTATGCATTTTATCCTCATGCTCATTTTATCTTAATCATCATCCTCAAGGCATTGAGTCCTTCAATAACACTTTATAGAGTACAATGCGCTGACTTTTTTGGCATCAGTTTTTTGTACTTTGTTTTCAGGGAACCCTGACAAAGGAATTGGCAATCAGTGGAGTACTGAAATGGGGATATTAAGTTCGTTTTTATTTGTGTTTAACTTTGCACAAAAACAGTGCATCAGATGACACACTTGGTATAATGTGATCAGTTAGTTTCCATTTGTATTGGCATCAGTAACCAAAAGCATATTCCAACACCAATTTACACAAGACCGCAAAAGTAAGAGAACAATCTGTTGTACAAAAATTGTAATACATTTACATATTTTCTTGTAGTTATGAATATGCCTTATGCAAAAAAAAAAAAGGATCTTTTTTCCAGTAACATCTGGAAGAGTCATCTTTTGTTACATACTAGGATAAACAGTTAATTACTTAACTTTTAAACGTAGCCCAAAAACACAAAACCTTATAACTGAGAAAAAGAAATGGAAAGGGATAATAAAAGAGTAACTGAGAAGGCCAAGAACAAAAAATAAAAACTGTGTAAGAGGCAAATTTAGGATGTATTTAAAAGATAACAATGAAAGGAAATTTGCCTCCACCCCAAGGAAGTTTCCTATGCAAATCCACAAAATGAAAAAAAAAAAAAAAAAAGATTTAGAAAATAATGTTCCTCTGCCAGAATTTAGGAGAGTCATAGATATTTCACAGTTGCTTTGTTATGTTGTTGTTGGTCAGAGCATTTTGCTTTTGGGCCAGAGCAAGTTTCATGACTTTTTGCTTTGATCTTAGGATATCTTGGTTGGTTAGTGATTCATAGTATTTCCATTCTTGGTATTAGACATCAAACAACTGTGAGCATATGCAAATTAAACTTTTAAATCGAGTTGAGTTTAAAAGGGAGCTCAAATGCAGTAGAATGGCCTACTTAGCAGTCTAGGACGAAATCTGTATAGTTATACCTAATAAAAAATTACATAACACACTGATAAGATGAACAAACAAATGCAAAAACCTGGGAAAGCTGGAGTGAAGGCAAGTTTCGGGAAGGCTAAGTATATGATCATGACAAACAAAAGCAACCTATGGAAAAATGTAAAGAAAATGTGTTGCAGAGGAAAATATGGAAGTGTAAAATCATCCTGCCTCCTGGGCTCCACAATAAATGAAGACAGGGATGCGTCCCAGGGGATAAAAAGAAAAGGGACATTATTATTCATTAAAGACATTTACTAGATCAAGGATTTTGCCACTGGAATCTAAAACTCCGATTTTTAAAGAACTATTCCCAAAATTGTTACATATGCAGGAGATACCTGGATAATGACAAAAGCAGAAATTGATCGACTAAGACAGATGTAAACAAAGGTTTAAGGAGGATTTTTCTTGATGATTTTTATTCAAAAATGAAACAAGGGGACAAATAAAGAATTATGGACCAGCTTTTCAACCCCAAATACAGCAGCAGATAAAAGAAGTCTGTATCTTCTATAGCTTGGTCATATGATAAGGAGGAGAGAAATTATCCCCAAGAAGGTTATTACAGGAAAACTAGGAGGGAGAATGAAGATGTTAAGACCATAGAAGAGATTGATTAGTAGCGCGGAACAGGACCTAGGAGAGGTGGCATTAAAAAGATGGAGATTAAATGCAAATAATAGTATGCAATTGGCTACAACTGTGTGGAAAGCCAGTGCCCATCAAGGGCTGCCATGTCACAGATAAAACATTACCTTGACTTTTTCAATAAATTTAAACATATTTATAAAAATAACTTAAAAGAACATTACGTTTTAGATGCCATTTTTCTTTAAAAAAAATTTTAGCAAATACACTTTATAGTAAGATTTCTTTATTAAACAAATATTATTTTTCTTTTTTTCTTTTTTTTTTTTCTTTTTTTTTCAAATTTCTAAAGATATTGCTGCATTCTTAGACAGCGATACCTTTTGCAGAGTGTGAGCACTGATACTGATGTAATGATGTTGTTACGACACTGCAGAATATTTTTTTCTGATAATAACTATTTGTTCTCTTTAGTGTTTGATATGTGATTGAGATATTGAATTTCCTTTATTTCATATAATTATAGAAAATATAAAACTTTTACAAATACCCAGGAAGACTCTTAGTTCTCTGAAGTCAATTTGTAAAAGAAAAAGTTTTGCAAGTTGTAGAAAATAATTATTTTTAATGATGTCCTTACAAAAAAAGTTTTAAACCAACTTAACAACTGACATGTTGCCAGAATTATCATTGTATTCTAAGATATCTATTACATTTCTCAAATTTATTGCTTTGTTCTATTCCACCATATTGTATACTGAACAAGCAGATTATTAAGTGTTGACAACTTTTAGTTTATCTTTTTGATTTTTTTATGTATTATCACCACTGGTTTAAATATGTGTTTGATTATGAAAAGATAGGTTATTAGGTGATACGCCTTGTTTAAGTATATTTATATGCATATTTGTAAGTGTATAAATATATATTACAGTCAAATATTATAAATATATTTAAAGCACTGTACTTTTTTTTTTTTTTGTTTTTTTGTAATCAAAAAAGTGTGTATACTGTATAAAGTGTGTATAGAAATCTAAAACTTTTTTGGTTAAGGAAACATAAACTGCAAAGCTTTAGCACATAAAATGAAATGTTGTTACTATGAATGGGCACTCTCTGTGATTTTTAAACATCAAATATTTATACAAGCTGTAAAATCTCCTTTGTCAGATAATATTTGTGCTGTTTCTAGGTTTTGTGGGAAATGCTAACAAGGGAGGTTCCGTTTAAAGGACTTGAAGGATTGCAAGTGGCTTGGCTCGTGGTAGAAAAAAACGAGGTAAGGCTACTTTTTTCTGCTCAGATACAGTTGATAGATATGAAAACAGTATTGGGGGTTTGCAAAAGACTTTTTCATCTTTTTCAAATTGAAAGTAAGTTCAACGCTTATGGAAAGATTACCAGTAGGAGCTAACACAAAGGGTCAAACTAATGTTATTCCTCATGAATGGACCCTTTACATCTAATTGTTGAGGCTTCACATCGTGATGCCACAGATCAAAAATTGTAGAACTACTGTACTAGTTTCTCAGCCTCAATAGGGTAACCTGGGGGTTTGTTCTTCGTGATGAAAGGAGCCATTGCGTCCAAGGTAGGGGACCCGTTTAACTCCATCTCCCGTGATTTTGGGCATCTTTTTACTGGCCAGGAGTTGATATTTCAGTGAAAGACGTTCAGATACTTCAACTTAACTCTCCCAGCAGGAGACGTTGTACTACAAGAAGCTGTCACTTTAGATAAGAGTTTCAAAAATAAAAGAAGAAAAAAATAAAGAAAATTACAGTTTAGCTTCCCGCAGCATGTTTGACTCCACATTAAAGATATGCTCATAACACGTATTGGCAGTGCTGCAGCTGAGCTTTAAGGTTCCTCCTCAAAGCTTTTGCCATTGAATAAAGTCTACAGTGGAGTAAACACGTACTGTACTAGGGAATAGTTAGCCTTTTAACTGTGCTTACATGTCTTTTTCCTGAAATTCATGCTCAGCACCAGGATTACTGTGAAAAATCTGCTTTTAAACTGTGAGGTAAAATAGCCTTTCATAATTAATTGGAGTATTTGTAACATAAATAATATAAATGAAACAAAAACAAAATTACTTTTTTTTTTAAATCGAGCAGCCATTATGAATCTTATCTCTTGATGTCATAGACACTGCATGGGCTGCCATGTCATCCTTTTTTATAGTGAGATTCAGTTACAAAATAATTTATGTATAAGACCACATCTAAAATAATAGATTCAAAGGAACTATATAAAAATGTACAAATAAAGGTAGGACATTATCAGATCATGCTTTCATTTCCATTAATCCCATTGAAAGACATGTTTGTTTCACAGAACAGATAGACCTTTAAAATAGTATAAAAACGCGATTGTCCCAAACCTACTGAATGCAGCAAAAAGGACAATTCCAAAAAGTGGCTAGAGATAGAAGGTCCTACTATAAGAGAGTGGTGCTACAGAATTCAATATATATATATATATTACATGGAATATCTGAGCAGTAGAGACGAGGAACAAGTAGATAGCTTTTCTAATTAATGGAAAAAATGGGCAGACTTCAATAAGACTAACGACTACATAGAAATATGGATGGATTAAAGGGGCAACTGGGGATTGGGGACAGTAGGGTTTCGTAAACATAATTAGAAAAGTAGGCGAAGGAAGGCAACACAAGTAAAGAGTGGTACAAGAAAGGGGGAGGGGGGGAGAATAGGGGGTATTGAGTTGTGTTTGAAATATGTGAAATATTTTTTCAATTGTTTGCATACATAGAATGAAAATTAACAAAAAATATTGAAAAAAAAAATCCCATTGAAAGACGTGGCCAAAAACCTAAAACTAAGTTTCAAAGCCTTCAATACTGGAAAATTGACACATTTTTATTTTAAGTTAAATTCTAAAACAACGCCTTTATTTGACTGCTCCATCTAGTGGCAAATTCGTTATACCTTCAGTGATCGACCTTGTTCTGGTTCTTGCCTGAAATGTATTAACTCTCATTTGTCCAGTTTACATTTAATCTCAAGGTATTTTTTTAAGGGTTGTAATCCTCCACAGCATATATTATAGAGGCTAAGTGTTTTTTCACACCTATCAGCATGGATTTTTTTTTAAGGTGGCGGGGGTCTTTGATGTTTTGTACATGCGCCTTAACTCATGCATTACCTAAGTTAGCAGGTATTATCTGCTCTAGTGTTTATTGTAGCTAAAATTTTTAGTAACTGTCTAATACAATGTCCCAGTCTTCAAAAAAGAGACCAAAATCTCATTACTCTGAAAAAAGGAGAAAGATTGTGAGCAATCCTGACAATTCTTTTCTTCTTTCATAATCTGTAAAATAGTCACCATCTAGATTAAAAAAAAAAAGAAAAAAAAAAACTGCCAGTGACTTTACCAGTCATGTAATGGAAAATGTTTTGAAAGCACTAGACATATAAAGGATAAATTGTTGACTTCAAATAAAATGTATGTGAAGCCAAAACCTTTTATTGTTTTGTCTGGAGTAGGGAATGGTCTTGTTCTAGAGACACGGTTGCAAGAAGGAAGAGATCTTTTAAAAGTGAGAGGATATCCTACTTGGACATTTGACAAAAATGTGGGTTTTCCCATCACTTTTTCACAATTTCACCAAAAATGAAAGCAAATATCCCTAAGAGGAACACAGACAGTAAAGAAAAGTCCTAACAAAGGTTCTAACTTTTCCTCATTCTTTTCAAAACGAATAAAATAAAAGCTTTGGCTTTACATGGCTTTAGTTCTTATGCTGACACCTATCGTATAGTTACTTTATTCCATGCTCTGCAATTTTACCTTAAGACTTTCTACTATTTCAGTAGAACTTTCTCGTTGTAGGCACATGGCTGTCTTCTGCCTCGCCCCTCCCCAGGTATGGTTTGGCATCAAGGGGGAAAAAAAATAGAGGATGACACCATACAGGAGACATACACACAGAAATTATTTTCTGAATGTTTGAGACTGGCCTGAAATTAGTGATAAAATAAAGGTTACTGTGGTCTGTGCGTGATGCTTCTCTCTTGTCAGGACATTTCATGTCAGCCCTGTTGCTCCAAAGTCTATTAAAGAGGGTCATAAGGAATTGGTATTTGTAAAAAATCTAAATCTCCACTGTTGAATTGATTTATTAGTGAAGCCTTAGCTCTAAAGGATTGATGAGTGTACTGTTATTTTGTTATATTCCCTTTTTGCCACAATTAAGATGTCCAGTCAAGTAGCTCTAGCTTTATTTCATGTAATCCTGTTAGTATCTTTGCTGCTTGACAGTTTATGGCTGACTGTTGTTAGCACTCAGCTCAGGCAGAAGTTAGGATGGCCTATCAGCCAGACACTGTCTGTCACTCCTACTCTGGCAGGAACACAATACAATAAAATAATCAAAATGTACTTTAAAGGTAAGGCTGCACTTTTATAACATTCAAAAATGTGGACTAAGATGATTACAAATGCTCATTGGTGACTACTTCTCTTTAATGTATAAATAAAAATGCGATTTTCTTTCTGTATTCTTCCTTTTTTTTAAAAAAAAAAGTATGAGAGGCTGCAGATTACTTTGTGTACAAGACATAATTTAAGACACTCAATTGGGTAGACTAGTAAAGTCTTCTAACTTGTGTATTTTCAGAGGTTGACCATTCCAAGCTCATGTCCGAGAAGTTTTGCAGAACTCATGCGCCAGTGCTGGGAAGCTGATGCAAAGGTAATTAATGATGGAGTTTATTTTGTTTCCTTAAGCATTGAGTAGCAATGTTTTGTTTAAACTCTTGTATGATACAAAACAAGGCAGGCCAAGTGTTGCTGCAAAAATTAAAAGTCCTAAAATTTTGTTTTTCTTGTCCTGGGTTTTTTAAGTTCTGTTCTTGAAGTTAGATGACTGTTCAATTACCATGTGGAATTGATAGAAAAATAAATCAAGCCTACCTACAGGTTCCAAAAAAACAAGCTTAAACACATTATGTGCTGATGTGTGAAACACCCGGACGGACGCACCCTCCTACTTTCTTCCCTGTCCTCCTCTTTCCCTATCCCCTTCTTCTACCCTTCTGATACATACCTGATTGGTTTTATATACTCTATGCTTCCTCTCTTTTACTTTGAGGTACAAATGTTACATTGGAATTTCATTACTTTATTGATGGGTTTCCTACAATTCTTGGAAGAGTTTAACTTTTGCAGAGGGCCAGGCTCGCCGGACATGGGCTTCTCAATTGGGGAGGCCTATGGCCAGTCGGGTCGGTTCAGTTCAACTTTGAACTCAGGGTCTAGAGCTCTTGCGCTTCATATAGAATCCTTCAAGCAACGGATATGCAGTTATCTACTGTTGTTGACTTGATTATCCGGTTTATTTCATATTCATGTTTCTATGAATCGCATCCTCCACTGGTTCATTATCATACACTAGACAACCAATAATACATCCACGACTTCTAGGCAGATGTAACCCTTAAATACATCCTCGACTTCTAGGCAGATGTAACCCTTATCTGAGTTTCTCTGTTGATGTTTTCCCCCCAATGTATCATTACTTTCTTTTAATAGGGCACTCGAGGATTGTTCGATGCTCTATATTTTACAGTATTTCTGTAACTTTTATACTGACAAAATACTAATAAAAAGATTGAAACAAAAAAATAAAATCAAAAGACACGAGCACAGTTTATCTTGGAGGTGCTGATTATTTTCTACAGTAGACCCCAGCTGTCTCTGCAGCATTCATCAGGGTTACATTGGAGAACTTAATTTTAATGCCTATGGTTTTGGAATAGGATGTCCAACAAGCGTATATAAGCGTGATGGTCAATTGTCTGCAAATTGTTGGCCATACAGTGTACTGTCCTGTCTAACACCTACAATGTACTGTCCTGTCTAACACATGTTACTGGAAAAATAAGCAGTAATGAGAGAACACCACCGCTCCAGGTGATATGATCCCCTCTCTGAAGGACAGGTGCTGGTCTAGTCCACTGTCTGGGCGGAACAAACAAAGTGGGTTGTTTGGGAAGCACTCCAAGCTTCAGAGAAAAATTTAGCTTTATTTGATAAAATTTAGGGTTCTGATTACAAAATGTATTTGTGAAATGCGTCAACACCGCTGATGTCCTCGTATCGTAATTTTTTGATGTCCTGTTTGGATTTTATCAAATACAGCTCATTTTTTCTGAAGCTTGCATTGGGAAAATAAGTCAGGGTAAATCTACTAGCAAGGGACGCAAAAAAAAAGGTTACGGTGTTTGTCTCATCCCTTCTCACCTGACACCTGTTACAAGAACTGTAAGGGAAAAAAAAATCTCACGATTGAGGGAACGAAAACCAATCCAAGACTATTAACCCTTCCCCACTGTATCCAAAGGGAAAAAAATCTTAGCTTGTGTTTGCCTTTATATTTTTAATGTAGCTTTAAAAATAAAGAACTATTATTATTTTTTTATATATATTTTTTTTTTTTTAGAAAAGACCATCATTCAAACAAATCATAGCAAACTTGGAGACTATGTCAAATGACAGCAAGCTGCCAGACCAATGCAATTCATTTTTACATAACAAGGCAGAATGGAGGTATGATCAAATTACATAAATAAGAAAACCTTATTTTATGCTATTATAGGAATCTAGTTTTATAGTTCATCTTCATAACGCTGCATTGATTTGTAATCATACAAGTGTCCCTGTCTTCTGTAATTTTAGTATGGTAATCTCCTCAATTACTTCATACTGCAGTGATCATTCTGATGATCTGTTTAGCTTGATATTGTTGTTAGTACTGCTCACTGTAAACAAGTGTAACAATTTAATTCCCGGAATGCCTGCAGAGTAGTACTATGGTGGTGAGTCAAACAGCCATTTGCACTCAAAAATGTGCTGAAATGTTCTAACTTGCACTCGCCTGTTTTGCAAACCAGTTGACTCCGTCTATACGGAGTAGTATAAGTGAAACTTTAGTGCTGTTACAACAGCATGGTGAACATTCTATGAAGAATTAGTGTTTTTGGATAAAGTAGGAAGATGTCCACGATGACACAGGAAGCCAGCTAGAAATGCAAAGGACAGAGTGCGAACCCTCGTATGTTCATGCTGGTGCATTTTTTTTGACCACAAGGGAATAGTTTACTTTCATAGAACATGGTACAACAGTCAGCCAACACTGTTACTTGGAAATTCTGAAAAGGTTACGGAATCTGTTAACGGGTAAAGAACGGAACTCTGGCATGACAAGTGGATTGTCTACTACGACAATGCTCCTGCACAAACTTTTTTTTTTTTTATTATTATTAGTCCATTCCAGGAATTAAATGGTCACACCTTGTGTGTACATCTATATATCAGTTTAAGTACCTGAATTTGACTTGAAATTCCTGTACAGCCCAGGCTGGGAGAGATAGAAGCAGCACAAAGAGGTAATAAGATATTCTACATGCAGATAAGATGGGAGAGAAGAGTGTCAGAGATGAGCTCATCAGTCTGTTGCTTCTCCTTTCATTGTCCAGTTACAGGCTGGTGGGGAAATGATCTGTAAGGCCAATTTCACACTTGTGCGACTTTTCCTGAGACTTGGGACTGCTAAGTCGCATGACAAGTTGTACCCCATGATTTCCAATGAGTACCATTCATATCTGTGCAACATCAAAGTAGTCCCTGCACTGCTTTGGTCCGACTTTGATGTGACTTGAGGTCCATAGACCTCAGGATTACACAGGCATTGCTTCAAGTTGCAGTAAAGTTGTGTGACTTTCATGTCGTACAAGTGTGAAAGGGCCCTTAATGTTACTTCAGCCAGTGTTGTGCTGTGTGGCAGAGCTGTGTAAATCTCAAAACTGAAAACACAGGAATACAAATCCTTTGCCAAACAAAAAACAAAACCGCTCCCTTTCATATCTATATGAAAGACCATTACATGGAAAAAGAAGTGAAGGTGATAAGCTGTGAAAGGAGATTGAGAAACATGAAATAGAAATGTTGGGGAGAGTCCAAAAAAATTCTGATAATGTGAAACAGAAAGGATAAAGTAAAAAAGTAAACAGTGTAATGGTAATGAGAAGAATAAAGATGATAAGGTATAACAATGCTATAAATCATCCCGAAAGACTTAGTTATACAAAAGATTAGAGCTTTATCTGGCCATAGATGGCGCAGGAAAGAAATTTGCACGATTCCCCTATCGGCACAGACAGCGCTGACAGGGGAATCCCACCTGCTGGGCCATTGTTTTCTTCTGATAGGGGCAGGTGGGGGAAGCCGCCCCCGCCGGAAGAAGACCGGGATTATCGCTAGCAGCTATAGCAGCTGCTTGTGATAATTGGAAGCAAATCCGGCAGGCTGGTTGTACTCAAGTTGATAGATCGGTCAACTTGGTACATTCAGCCTGCCCATTAATGGTTTAAATCTCGGCCAAGTTTCTGCTGAACTTGGGTACAACCAGCCTGCAGGATTCGCTTCCGATTATCGCAAGTGGCTGTAATCGCTGTCTTCTCCATGTAGGGACGGCTTCCCCCGCCTTGGTGGGAGAAGACAATGGCCCTGCAGGAGGTATTCCCCTGTCAGCGCTGTCTGTGCTGATGGGGGAATCATGCAAATTTGCTTCCTGAAACCTGTAAAATTCGCACCATCTATGGCTGGCCTTACGCACATGGCCAATTAGAGTCATACACCACCCACTATATTGTATTTCTGTGACAGGTACACAAATTGTCTGCATCTGTTGGCGCCCATCCATCACTAACCACAGCTAATGACTCCATGTAGAATTGCATGTGATCAGTGTCAGCTGGTCATTGATTTGTACAGGTTTCCTGTACACGACTGATCAGAAACACCTGACCTTACCCACTGCAGAAATACTGATCTGGCAGGTGTACTGCCCTAATCGGCCATGTGCATGATCCCTTGAAGCTAAATGAAACACTATCAATTAATATGAACTTTATATATTTTTTTATAATATTTACGGGTATTTTCAGTACAAAACCATATATAAACCTTCCACTGCTAACGTGGCATGGCACCGTCAAGCAAATAGAATACAAAAGAAGAGCTACCCGGTGTATCAAAAAAAAAAAAGTTCACAAGATAGTATTCTTCATTTCATAGAAAAGTAATAACAAAAATATGGCTGTGAAGTGATTGTGGGTATTGATAAGGACAGAAAGCCTGACTATATATGATCCACAAATCTACAACTAACCCACAGCATCATACCCAGTAAATTTCTTATGTTTTTCAAAGCATATCGCTCCTAAAACCAAACCCACCCTGTGCAATGTTAACTATTTTTATTCCTTATCCTGCTAGCATTCGTAAAAAGATAGGAAGGTATATTAAATGTACTTGTTTTAAGTACTCAACTAAGCACACCCTACTGCCTGCATGCCTGAGCTGAGGGCAAATGGATTCCAGGAAATAAATGTTACATAAATCATTTGCTCTTACTCAAGATGGCCATGGCTAGAAAGGCTGGGGTGTGTTTTTCAAAGTGAGTTCTCAAAACAATAATGCATGGTGACATGGATGGGTGAATATTTAAAAACGGTTTCTGTAGGACTATGTGCCTACTTTATCAAAATGGCAATACTTAAAATTTTCTCACAACTGCCAGGCAGATTCAGATCTGTCTTTAATGTTTCAGGTTAATTGGTGGTACTTTAGGCAGAGAGAAATTGCACAAGGCAGACTTCAGGATGTGGACCTACCATCATGTAAGAAGCTGTGTGGAGTTAGACTGCAGTGGATTATAATGAACTTTCTAACTTTAGCACAGTTTTTGAAAAGCATTAGTTAATGACTGATTTATGGCATGTGTAGCCTGTAATTATTCTGTTAAACATAGCTTGAGATGATTATAGCCATATTAGTGCTCTTGCGACAGAAACAATTGAGTACTGTCCATTATACTTTTTTTTATTTGCACTACCATACAATTTTTCAGGACAAGCTTTTGGGGTAAGTCTGCTTCTTCATGGTCCAAGCAGTACTAATTATGCAAATACTTTTGTAAATTGGTACTGCTCGGACCTTGAAGAAGGGGACATACCCCAAAAGCTTGTCCTGAAAAAGTGTATATGCGTGCAAATGAAAAAAGTATCACGGACAGTACTCAATTGTTTCTGTCATTTAAACATAGCTCAAACCAAATAAAAAAAACAGAATAGAAATAGTTACTTCAGGACATCCCCAAACATTGTTCAGGAAGCAGATTCTGGATATGTAAGAAGCAAATATGACCACCTGCGTATACATCTATTTACAAAGAAACAAGGTTTATAAAACATTGCTCTTATGTCAGCTGTAAAATTTAGGCTCTGTTCACATCTAGACATTTTTGGGCAATTTTCTGCTCTAAACCTCAGCTCTAAAAACTTCCAACAAGACAAATCCCATTCATCTCAATGGCCCCTGTTCATATCTGAGCGTTCTGTCGCCTTAAACAAAACGCCGTCGCTCAAAAAAGTACATGAGCTTCTTTTTTGGCAGATTACAGGCATTTTTATTTTTTTTTCATTGCTCATTTGTCAACCTAAAAACTCCTGTACAAAAACACCCTTAAAAAAGCCTGAAAAACACCTGTAAAACGCCTGTTAAAAAAGCAACGCCTAGATGTGAATGGAGCCCTAGAGCAGTGATGGTGAACCTTGGCATCCCAGATGTTTTGGGACTACATTTCCTATGATGCTCACCTACACTGCAGAGTGCATGAGAATCATGGGAAATGTAGTTCCAAAACATCTGGGGTGCCAAGGTTCGGCATCACTGCCCTAAAGCTTTCCACTTTTTGTCTCTGGGACATTGGGGAAACAGACCGCAATTAAAATTTGACAGTGTGTCTAAGCCTTCCCTACTGTATCCAAAGCTAAAATAAAGTTTTGCTTTTACTTACACTTTAATTGATGACATTCTTTGAATTACGTTGAATCATTTCCTTTGTAAAGCACTTTGGGATAACTTGGCAATAACATTTAAAATAAAATTAGCACTGTAACAACGTACCCAAAAGGTAAGCCAACCAGTTTTTTGAAGATACTTTTATAGCCTTGCTTCCCAGTTTAACATCATATGAACCCCAGACTCCCGTTCTCACTCTGGTATAATCTGGAGGCATCTGCTCTTTTTAGCGTTTGCAAAAGGACATTGCAAACAAATCTGTATCTCCAGAGGGACTAGTACTACAAGTTTCCCACTGCAGGCTATATTAAGAAAGCTTGGACTTAGGCCAGGGAAAACTCTTACACTGATCCAAGAATATTCAAAGCTTTTTTTTATGAAACGTGGGTAATACAGTCAAAGTCTCTGAGACTGACAGCAAAGAGAGATGTTGTGACTAACGGACAGATCCCAGAGCAGCAAACAACAGCCTTGTTTTGTTGAAACCTGAAATCAGCAGGTTGAAGCTGCTACATTGCAAATGGAAAAAGTGACTCTGAGCTTGCAGCCAGATCACATGATAGAAGTATAAATAGCATGATTTAACATTGACATGATTCCTATCCTGAATCAACTGTGTGAAGATTCAGGAATGGCCTAGTAGATGGAATTAAGAATGTTTTACGCCATCTGCTGTTGGGGAAGGCAAGCTGCATGCACTGGGCATTTTTAAAACTGGCAAGTCTCGTTTCATAACATTTTTGAACCTTAGGACATTTCTGGGTTTCTGCATGTATGACTTGCAAATTGTGGTCTGGTATTCATGTAACTCGTAAGAATAAATAAAAACAGATTTATGTAACAAACTATGCATGCACAACATTTACATTTCATTTCTTGAAAAAAAGAGTTTAAACAATCATGGTTTCAGTTTTAAAAAAAATAAAGTAATAAACTCCTATTTAGACGTTAATGCAACTTCCTATTTTGGCAATAAGCTCCATTAAATATTATTTATAATTAAATATTTTTTTGTAGCTGCTTTTCAGATCTATGCAGCATTTAGTAGGTATTTCGGCCAATGCCTTTGGTAAAAAAATTTTAAACTTATCAAAAGTGTTTTGGGGGGGGTGGCTTTCTTGAGCTGCCTGCTTCTGAAACCCCACATCTTTTTAGGTGCAATTGACTTCAAAACTGATTAATAAAAATACACAATTTTTTTCAGCTACAGTGTGGTTTATTTACCTGTCCATTTGTTCTACAGGCCTGAATAATCAAACTGCTATAGCACTTATGGCATGCTAATTTTTGCCTCTCAAGGGATATAAAAATGCATCACTATCACATCACTGAAAAGAAAAAATGTTTCTGGAATGGTTCATGTGTAGTAGCTTTTTATATATTGATGTTTTTGTTTACTCTGACAAAACCTAAAAAAATTATACATTTTAACATATCTACATGCTAAACATTTTCATTATCAGCCAGCAGGTGGAGATCCGGGCTCCTTTTCACCTGGTCTTTTGGGCCATGCTTATTCTAACATAGTTTAATAAGTTAGGCTGAAATTGACACACACAGCTAAATAAATCGGTGCACTGACTCCTCGCTTCCTCTGCATCTTTCTCTGTACAGACAGCTCCATTAGGGAGTTTCATTCAGAAGTAGGAAGGCAAACTGATTTTGCTAAACTCTGTTGAGAAACCATAATGCTATCCAAATCCTTTGTCATGAGTTCCCCTTTCTATTATTTTATTTATTTATTTTTTTATCAAAGGTTTTTTATTAGCAGAAAAAAACAGATTTTAAACATCTGTTTTAAAAGTGTTAAAACCTACAATGTAAAATAAAATTGTTCCAAAACCAATATAGCTTCCCTTCAATACCTGAGATGTTCAAGGGAAATGTTTTAGGCCCTCTCTAATACCTGGGACTTTCCCCTTGGGATTTGTAACACTTGGCAAAAAAAGCCAATTTAGGGTGTTAAGGTTAGTGTGCATTGTGTTATGGCAAAGTCTAAAGTGCTCCTTTTTTTATTGCCAGAACACTGCTAGACTTTAAAAAAAGAAGCAAAAAAAACCTACAAAAATGACATCTAGAAATGTCTTACAAAAGGGATATTTTTTATGATTACCTTTTAAAAAGCCTTTCTTGTCCTGATCCCTGGTAAAAGTATATTAGTAGGGATTCCTTGAAAAGTAATCTATTCTTATATGTGCCTTTTAAACTATAATGAACATTGTAATTCATTGTTTATCCCTGATAAATTGAGGTTGAATATCTATCTGTAACAACAAACCTAAATCCAGCTTTACATCAGCTCAGACTCACTAAAGTGCCAACATGGAAATGTGTTTAATAGGAAATATATGTAAATCCTGACACTGGCACTGGTCAAAAAATTCCCAACCCATTCTTTCCTTTATTCAGTCTTCCTAAAGGCAACATACACATTGCAGTGCTCTTGCCTATCTGCTAATACATGATGCAGACCAGGATGTTATGCGCATTTGTGGGATCTCCTGGTCATGGGAATGGCAAGATGGCAGTGTCTATATCCAAGAATAACCCATGTGCTTGGATGGTCAGGGACTTTACAGAAAGGTATAGTTCTTGATTAAACAGGGTAGACTTTGGGATTTGGAGTTGCTGCTGCTAATATTTGGTATTAGTAAGTACCACTATAAGGTTGCTTTAGTAACATAATTTAGATTACCAGGAGTAGATGTTTTAGGTCATTACCACCATCATCAAAATTTAGAGAGCTAGATCTCTACTGCTCTATAAGATATACATAACAAACAAAAAGTCAGCAAATGGGTATTTTCAAGCATTGCAGTCATGCAACTCTTAATATAGTTGGTAATAGTTAAGAAAGTAGTTTATGTGAAAAACACAAAAATAATATGTATGCTATTTGTATCCTGCAAGATTTTTTAAAGGACTGTTCATTCACAAGTCTCCTTTTGACAAACTCTTAATTCACCAAGTTTTTTTTTAAAAACTTTGAGTCACAAACTAGCACGCAAGGAAGGAGTATGCCCATATCTAAACATAATAAAACCTTATACAGTTTTAGGAATGTTACAATTACAGAAATTCCTCCATCTATAAAGCTACAAATCGAATTCTCATTAAAACTGGCCATACCTCCAAATGTAATGGTTTTATAGTCTTAATTTATTATTATGTATGATTGTAAATGTAATTATTGTATTAGATTTTTTTGAATACTCTCAATCCATTGTGTTTTAAATCCAATGTTTAAAATAATTGCTAGTTAGTTAACTTAAAATCTTAGTAATTCACCCTTACAATCTTTGTTTTTGTGTAACTCGGCTCTAAAAGCATTGTATACAAAGATATGAATAGTTATTGTTTATTTGTAGCAGAAATTGATTGCATTCAAGAAGACATGCACTATGGGGTTGCCAGATTGAAAAATGAATAATTGAAAAATAGTATAGCAGTAGTTTAGAGCTGGTTAAAAATAATGGAAAAAAATAGCACAATACTAAGTAGTTGATTGCCACAAAGAAAAGCAGATTAGGTTAGTTCTAACAGTTTTGGAAACTCAGCTAAAAAATTGGTAACTGGATAAAAACCAGCTTTCCTGGTAAACCTGATAAACAAACTTTTTCTCAATTGTCATTAAAAGTCTATAACCCACATCTGGTTTGTGGAAACCTTCAGATAGAGATAATTATTATTGTAGCTTACAAAATGTTTTGTAAAAAGTACAATTAATTTAATGTAATGGCAATTATAACCTATAATTGTATTGGTATAAAAAAAATGTCAGTACAATACAAGTCAATACAACTCCATTTCCTGAATGGTTCAAATAATAAAAAAAATACATAAAAAAAATTCCGTGCATTTCGAAAAAAATGAATTTATTTTTCACAGCGCAAAAAAAAAGGTAGGGGGGGTCTGTCTTTATATTTTTACCTTTCATTGTGTAAGTACTACACTTAATGAGGATTCACCACTGTCTCGGCTTTCACTTTGGCAAGATCAAACCCTTCTCCTGTTCTGTACTTCTGTAGCAGATCTGTCTTAAGTGATAGGTGGCCGTCCATCTGGTTTTGTAATGTTGACAGTGGAGAGGCATTTGCCGAAAAAAAAAAAAAAAAAGTACGTTTGCTCTGAGCTTATAAAAAGGTCAAAAGAACAGTATGTAGAATTGAATCATGAGATATCAAAATCTTTGTATAAAAATTTCATCTTCGACTTATTTGATCACGTTGCTTAGATCCTTATTTCTGGAACAATTCCTATCGCTGACCGCCTACGGATTGCCAGTGGGGAATATTTTAATTCCTAGCGGCAACCCAATCTATATTTCTGCATTGCTTGGAAAAAAATATATTGGCCTTTTGTAAAGGCTGTTTTCATCTTTGTTGTAGGTTTGAATATGGTACCATGTGGTCTATGTGTGTCCCACTTTTATTATTATTCTAAAAAAAGTTATAATAAAAAGGTCATTTTGCTATGTATTAGACCATATAAGGTAAATTTAATATGTCTGTTAAATAAGAGAACTTCTGAAAAGGTGGTTTTTGTTGAAGCCCCATTGCTTTGTGTTTGATGCCCCACAAGACATAATGTCCACATTTTATTTTATGAGCTTTTGAACACAACCTGAATTTTAAGAAAGTAAATCTCTCTGTAATATCCAACTAACAGTTTTAAAGGCATAGAACGGAACAAAAATACGAACAAAGCCAACCAATACTTGTATAAACACCGTTTTCTTAAGAGCTAAAAGATTAGAGCAGATGATGGATAACTAAAAGGGACCAAATTCTGCCAATATATTTATGGATAGGGAAGAGTCAAATTGACCCCTTAGACCGTTCAGGTCTAATTTTGCCATTATACTTGGTCATGTTCACCAGTCATAAATCTTAAAAGCTTGCCTACCCCAGCCTGCAGACAAGACCCACAGTACCAACAAAGTCTTCCAGTACATTTACATACTCTCATCCCATTGTATTCTTACCGTACAAAGACAATAAGTAGAGTCAACTATGTTTTGAGCTTTCTTACATCTCTTCTATGTTGTGTAAGTATTTGGTTTGGTTTTTGTTCTGGTTATTAATTGTCTAGTATACCTGTGTCATAATTGTGTGCACCATCAGAGTCAAAATTATAGTGTGCAGTAATGTAATTGCATATTTTCATATCCTTGCAGATGGTGGACCTACAAGAACTGTTCAACAATTTTATTATGATTACAAGATAACAACCGCCAACAAATAACATCCTTATCCTTACTTTTTTTCCCCAGATGCTTCTAATTTTTTTTTTTTTTTTTTTAAGTAGTTCAATGTTTATCTGCAGCAAATATAGCTAAAATATGAAAACCTTACTACAGCTTTTCTTGCAGGATTAATCTTTGCTGAGTATGCTTTAACAGTACACAAATTCTTTGTGTTTGTGATGCACAGATGTGAAATTGAGGAAACACTGGAGAGGCTGAAAAAGCTTGAGCGAGACTTGAGCTTTAAGGAGCAAGAACTGAAAGAACGGGAGAAGCACTTAAAAATGTGGGAGCAGAAGCTCACAGAACAGTCGCACACACCGGTAGGTACATTTACCTATAAGTGGTAAGTGCTCTATGATATTATTTGGTCTATGCCGCAAAAACTCTCGCATTTGAGGATACCAAACCAATAGTAGGTAGCATACTGACACTCTTCTGTCTATTTAGAAGCACTGGCGTGCTGAGATTGACATGGACAAATAGTTGGTAGGGACCTTTTTTTTTCTTTTAAATTAGATATGGCAAAAAGTACATCAGATAGCAAAAAGTAACAGGTCTGTTAGATAGCAGTTGTGGTATTTAGCCTCCAGTTACATTTCACACATTCTCTCCTAGCCCAAACCCCCAAAATCATTCTGTAATTTTTGATTGTATACTAGATTTAAGCTTACTAAAGACCCTTCCCCAATGTGACAGCATTTGGGTCTGAGATTTGGTCACTCCAGCAAAAAGCACTGCATTGTGGGAGGCTGGGTAAAGAGTAATGCGCTCTCCCATGCTCAGATCTACCAGTTTTTTTTCAAGGCTCTGGTATGCAAATGAGCTGGCAGAGAAGTATGTGGAAAATACGTACAGGCTCAGTGCTCTACCTGTTATGCAGTGAACCCTTTACTGTGGTTCGAATGGTAAAACTACAGGTTCCCTTTAAAGGGTATCTCCACTTTTGCAGCCACATAGGGATAATGCCTTCTTTATACTTGTTACATTCACATAGCAAAACGTAATAAAAATATTTAAAAATTGCCACACACCTTTTGAGATGCTCTTATTTGGACCTTTCAGCAAGGAAAGATTCTACTTAGTGCAGTTATGAGGGGTGCTGGGAAGCTTTCACCATAGTTAACCCTGTCTGGAGGCAGAATTCTCCTCAGTTGCACTAGATGTAAACACTGTCTGTCTTTACAAAAGGTATGTTTAGGAGCTGGGCTTCTCCGTTGTATGCTAAGGAGAACATCACACTTTTCTAGCTGAGAAATGGCTGCAGTCAGCCATGGCACTTTCTCCATAGAAACATCTAAAGGGTAAGAAATAGATTTTTTTTTTATTATTTGGGTATGCTGTGTAAAAAACAATACATAACACAACATATAATGGGACTTTCTCACATTTGACTACAAAAGTATAAATACACTTTAAGAGACTTTGTATAACTTCTGATCATACTTGGCCAAAGCCATCTTGTAAGCTTAGATCTGCCAAGCTTACTTTCCTCTTTCCCTCTTCAAAGAAAAGAGTAGGGTGAAGGAGTAGATAACGCTGGTGTTGTCTTATTGGTGGGACAGACTAAATAAGTAGGTTCGGGTTTTGTAACTAACCCAATCCCTTTATTCCCCTGGACCGCAGTCACCCAATCTAGCCATTTTCATCAATCATCTCATATCTCATGTCTATAAGTACCTTTTAAGCTATGGATAGCCAAATGCACTTTGTCTTCTTTTATGTTAATTTCCTGTTTATCATACAATCGAACATTATTAAATTGTATCGTGCAAAAGAGCCTTTACTGCCTATTTATGCCTTTTTTAATGCATAATTATATTAATCTACTATGTATTCCCATTTAAAGTACAAGATTCTTTCATCATATCTATATTGCATTTGTTTTCAACTATAGATTTTGCTAAACTATATTTTGTTGTATAGCAGATATCTTTTTCTCAATTGCCAGTTAGGTAATCCTTCCATATATTTAAATCCAGTGACACTAGATAATGAATGCACGTATGTTATCTCACAGTGGATTGTTCTCACCAAGGTGTCATTGTCTGACAATGCATGGCTTTATTAAACACAAGGACACTCAATGTTTTCTACAATGCAGTTGTGCTCTTTGAAATGTATTCAGCTGAAGTTGCTTAATGTGATACTGCAAGCTGTTTTTTTTTTATTTATTTATTTTTTATTTTTTGATGATTTAACCAAAACATGCACGGCACCTAAGTACAGTGCCTTAAAAAAGTATTCATACCCCTTGAAATTTTCCACATTTTGTCACATTACAACCAAAAACGTAAATGTATTTTATTAGGATTTTATGAGATAGACCAACACAAAGTGGCACATAATTGTGAAGTGGAAGGAAAATGATAAAATTGTTTTCAACATTTCTTACAAACAAATATCTGAAAAAGTGTGATGTGCATTTGTATTCAGCCCCCTTTACTCTGATACACCGAATTGAAAAATAGTGGAACCAATTGCCTTCAGAAGTCACCTAATAAGTAAATAGAGTCCACCTGTGTAATTTATTCTCAGTCTAAATACAGCTGTTCTGTGAAGCCCTCAGAGGTTGGTTAGAGAACCTTACTAAACAGCATCATGAAAGCCAAGGAACACACCAGACAGGTTGGGGAGTTGTGGAGAAGTTTAAAGCAGGGTTAGGATATAAAAAAAAAAAAAATATCCCAAGCTTCAAACATCTTACAGAGCACTGTTCAATCCATCATCTGAAAATTGAAAGAGTGGCACAACTGCAAACCTACCAAGACATGGTCATCGTCCTAAATTCACAGGCTGGTTAAGGAGAGCATTTAATCAGAGAAGCAGCCAAGATGCCCATGGTAACTCTGGAGGAGCTGCAGCGATCCACAGCTCAGGTGGGAGAATCTGTCCACAGGACAACTATTAGTAGTGCATTCCACAAATCTGGCCTTTTTGGAAGAGTGGTGAGAAGAAAGCCATTGTTTAAATAAAGCCATAAGAAATCCCATTTGCACTTTGCGAGAAGCCATGTGGGGGACAACGCAAACGTGTGGAAGAAGGTAAGCTGGTCAGATGTGACCAAAATTGAACTTTTTGGCCTAAAAGCAAAATGCTATGTGTGGCAGAAAACTAACACTGCACATCACCCAGAACACACCCTCTCCACCGTGAAACGTGGTGGCAACAAAAGATTTGAGAGGTTTACCTTCCAGCAGGACAACGACCCTAAACATACAGTCAGAGCTACAATGGAATATTTTAGGTCAAAGCATATTCTTTGATCTCAGAATTAGGGATCGACCGATAATCGGCAACACCGATATTTCAGAGGCCGATATGCACTTTCCCCGATATATCGGAATCAGCCCCTGAGGTTACCAATAATGCCGATCTTTAGGGAAAGTGATTGTACTGGAGTGATGCCTGCAGCTAGAGGAACCAGCCCAGTACCAGTGTCCGTAGCCGACGGTCGGCTGACTTGTAATGACAACCGGCTGTCATTACAAGGAGCGAGAGGGGATGTCCCACTGCCTTCCATGGCTCGCCCAGGTCTCCCTTCCCACCGGGAGACCCGGGCATCCTACCGTCGCCGAAGAGTAGGCCCGATCAAAGCCGCATTCGGCTCTGATCGGGTTTCCATGTAAAAAACCCGGAAGTGATGTCATGACATCACTTCCGTGTACTCGGCGCCAAATTAAAAAAACTGACAGCATTCAAATTTGAATTCTTTTCAGTGCCGAGGCGGGGTTTGGGATCTTTTAGACCCCCAGATCCCTCCACAAGGAGTACCTTTAAAAAAATAAAAATGTTTTACATGTCCGAAAATATCGGCCGATATCGGCATCCGATGACCAAAATATCTGTATCGGCATTAAAAAAAACGATATCGGTCGATCACTACTCAGAATCTGTGGCAGGACTTGAAAATTGCTGTTCACAAACGCTCTCCATCCAATCTGACAGAGCTTCAACTATTTTGCAAAGAAGAATGAGCAAAAATGTTACTCTCTAGATGTGCAAAGCTGGTAGAGACATCCCCAAAAAGACTTGCAGCTGTAATTGCAGCGAAAGGTGGTTATACAAAGTATTGACTCAGGGGGGCTGAATACAAATACACGTCACACTTTTCACATATTTATTTGTAAAAAATGTCGAAAACCATTTATCATTTTCCTTCCACTTCACAATTATGTGCCACTAACACATTAAATCCCCCCCCCCCCCCAAAAAAAAATAGATTTACTTTTATAGTTGTAACATGACAAAATGTGGAAAAATGTAAGGAGTATGGATACTTTTTCAAGGCACTGTAAATCATAATCTTAGAGTCATAATATTTTTACATGGACTTAATTTGTAAAGAATACGTTTAGTGTTGCTAAAACTGATGTAGCCCACTCCCTGTCCTCTTTATTTGAAATTTTCCCCATTTTAAATACCCCCAGACAACATATGACAGCTGTGGGGTGCAAGGAGATGCAGCTTTCTTTACGAGGCTTCACTACGGCTTTCTCCCCTGCTGTCCCCACATGCTTAGTCCTGTTCCATAAAAATTAATGGACTAGAGAGTGGAGGTTGTAAACAAACACCTTTTTTCTCCCTATACATAGCTTTATTTTTTATTCGATGCTTCTAGTAGATCCACTAATTTTTCCAGGTTCTTTTAACAGGGTAACAAAGTTTTTTTAAACTGCAGTGAAATGCAAATCTGCATTGTCACACTGTGGACAGGGTGTAACTAAAATGCATGTCCTTTTGACTGGACTTGTCATGGACTTTAAATAAGCAAAGAAAAAAATCAAAAATCTGTCTCCAGCTGACTCTTTTCAAGAAGTTGCAGCAACATTTTTTTTCTTTTAGAAAAGAGTTTAAACAACATGTATAAGATAACCTTTGTAAACACCCCTGGTTGGTTTGCCCCCAACCCTGTAATTGCAGTTTTGCTGGACAGCTAGACTTACCTGTAAATGTGGAAACCAATTTTAATAAAAATCTGTAAATAAAAGAGGAATTCATATATTAATACTACCATTGCAAGTATTACTACATAGTTACCAGAATACAATATGTTTCGTTATAATGGACTAATAGTAGATTTTACTTTCAATGAATTTTTATTGAAATTTATACAATACAACATAGAAAGTCGTGCATATACATTGTTCCAAGCAGTTAAATTCAACAACTTCAACAGGTACAAGGAGCAGTAAACTGTAACAATCAAAAGTACAACATAGAAACATGGGTTCATCATAATAGTAGATTTTTAATGGGGCGCAAGGTTAGACTGGGGCAAGTTTTTTACAGCTAAACTCATTTTTTAGGCTCCTACTAGAAGACCAACGTACTGTGCTTTAACCTTCCCAAATGTCTATAATGGTTGAAAATCCCATCGATATTGAGATAGAATAAATAATAAATACATGCACAATTATTTAGCAAGGAAAAAGCAATGTTGGTAACACTTTGCAAGCTTCCCTAAACTGAAATCTTATTGGTTGTTGGGGATTATTGCACTTTGTCTGTTTTCATTGCTGTTTGAACCTCCAAATTAGCTTAACAGAGCAATCTTCTGTTGACGACATTGAGATGCACTTCAGAATGGAAAAATGGGTTTGTAATAGAAGTGTGTCTCTTATATTGTACACCTTGGAAGGAAAATCCAAGATCATGCTTTATCTGATTTATAAGACTGATAATAAAAATTAATAATGTACAGGCCGGACTGCACCTTTAATAGCTTTTGTTATGGTGCATGCTGAGCTGATCAAGAATGACATTTATTGGGATAGTATCACTCTGTAGTGTTCTGCCAAGAGAAAGATCTCAGAATCTTTTACAGGATAACTATAAATTAATTGGCTGACCTGCCAGGCAGCTGGTAGTGATGTGTGACCTCTGTATCAGCTTCTAGATCCTTGAAAGAAGGCAAGTCACATTGTGTTCCTTGCTTAAGGGAATAAATAGGGATGTACTTGCGAGAAGCAAGAACACATCACAGGATTAAATTGTCGAGTGTTCAGAAATGGACTAGATTCCAATTAAGTGGTGTAAACCCTTTTTTGGGCACATAATGATCTTGAAGGGAATGGAACTAGCAAAACTGTGTGTTTTCCAAGTACAAAAAAAAAAAAAAATCTAGCTCAAATTATCTGTGATATCAAACAGCATTCTAACAACATGTCAATGTTTTACGATCTTCTTTTCTGGTATATTTTAGAAGTGCAGTGTAACTTAATGTCATTTTACTTTTTTTGTGGGTTTACTTGTTATCCATCTGCTTGTTTTTGATACTGAGATTCCTAGTGCGGTTTTATTAATCTTTTGGGCTTTTTGTGTTAGTTGATGGGGTTGTGAACAGTACTGCAGGTGGAACTCAGGTGGTTATACATGGGTTGGATTTTGACAGATAATTGTTTTAATAACCATACCGGCACTTCTGTGTGACTAATAAAAGTAGGACGTGCTTTTTAGATACCAGTTTATCAAGCCAAGTGGTTGTTTACTGACATTTACAGACTTGGGGCCCTATTTCAAAAGGAGAGCGATGACCGCAACTCACACTGTGCCTAATTTTTTTGTAGTCATTAATAAAATGCAGGTCTCGGTATCCGGAGGGTTCTATGCATAGCAAAATCAAAAGATATCTGGAATTCGCTGACACGCTTTACCTTTATTGATCCTTCATGCAAAAGACATCACAGACAGTGCGGGTGCAGTAAAATTTGACGCGTTTCGCGCTCTAGCACTTACTCATATCCTCATATGTGTGCATTAGTCACATCATGAAACGTGTCAACTTTTATTGTACCCCATGCTGTCTGTGATGTCTTTTGCATGAAGGATCAATAAAGATGAAGTGTTGCAGTGAATGCCGGTGTTCCGTGAGAATTACCTACCCGTGAGAAAAACCTACCCCCGTCACTTCCGGTTCACGGCAGTCTGTGTAACGCGAGCAGTTACATTAAAACAGCTGTGCTGCACTATGAGTCATCTCCGCTCCTGTCCCGGTCACTTCCCTGCTCTCGGCTACTAAATATAAAAGCGGCGGCGGCTGTATGAAAAGATAAATCACGGAGCCGCCAGCCGCTTTTATATTTACTAGCCAAGATCAGGGAAGTGACCGGGACAGGAGCGGAGATGACTCCTATTGCAGCACAGCTATTTTATGTCACCGCCGCGTCTGTAGGTTTTTTTAACGGACACCGAGATCATTTCAGACTAGTGCGCATGCGCACTAGTCTGATCCTCAGCTCTTCCATTAGGTATCCGGGGCTGTGAGCATGCGCACTGCTGCGCTGCTCAGCTGTTCCTGGCCGGAAGTGACGAGGGGTAGGTTTTTCTCACGGGGTAGGTAATTCTCACGTTACACCGGATTTCTTTTGATTGTGTATCTGCAGGCGAGCTATGCTAGCACCTTACCCTAAACCCTGGCTATGCTGTGGATAGATGGCTAATGTGCTCACCTGGAGCTGCTTTCTCTTCAGTGGTGGGTCTCTCCATAACACTGCAACTGTCTGTGATGGGAAAAGCGCTTGGTCACAAGTCTTTGACAGGTCACATGACTGGACTTTCTTCTTTCCAGCACTTATTTTTTCTTGTTCAGTAAAATGAATATGCTTTTGCATGCTACAGTATACCAAAGCAAGCAAGGGCCACATTTGTAAAGCACTGCGCTGTACATTGTGAATCTGCCAGAAGATTTTGTTTTCTGAAAAGCAGTATGACTGTGATGACCAGTGTTTGATAAATAGTTTGTTGGGCGCTTCCGCTGGGAGATGGGTCCCCAATACAAGAGTCTTGATGGGAGAAGGGCAACCAGACAGATGACTGGACTTCTGGGGTGCACAGATGCGCCACGCTAACACTGAGGGCAGCTCTACCAGGCAGAAGCAAAGTCCCGCTGGCAAGCAAGAGAGAAAATAGGCGCCACTGAGTGTAGCAGATGTAACTTTATTACATGACAACAACATAAACTTACATAGAAGGAGGTATATATCCTCGTGGCTCTGGGGTCCCTTCCTGGTCCGTGGTGGTTCCCTCTGGAGGGACCCCAGAGCCACGAGGAAATATACCTACTTCTAAGTAAGTTTATGTTGTTGTCATGTAATAAAGTTACATCTGCTACACTCAGCGGCGCCTATTTTCTCTCTTACTGCTTGATAAATAGGCCACTAAATGTCTAGGTCTGTAGTATAAAAAGTATAAAAATTAGACTTTTTATTATAATATTATATTTTATTGACTTTTTATTTATTGCTATTTTATTTTTAACCTGTGGCATCTCACATAACACATGTGCAGTGGCAAAAGGGTGCCCACATGGCACACATAAATCGCTGGATGGCTGATGTTTCTGTGCTGATAGCATGCACGCTGTACACACCCAGCACAGAGACCAAGCTGTCAGACAATTCTCAGTCCCCACTAATAATCAGTATCTAGTACAGAGAAAAAGAGGTGATTTAGTGAAGAGGTTAAACATTGGCACTGAGAAAATTGTGAGAATACTCAGTCAAATATCAAATCATGTGAAAAGCACCTGCACATGATTGGATATTCAAAGTGATCAGTATTTTGTTTTTCACATGAATAAATAAAGTAAGTAAATATTCACAATTTTGCAGTGAAGATTATTTTAAAGGCAAATAGGCTGTAAACTTTGCAAGGGAATTTTCCCTTAGCTTAGTGAATGTCGTGAAATTTCACTGAGCAAAAAAAGCAATACCATCATGGAAAAAAAAATGATTGCACACAGTTGGATAATGCAAGTCATCAGAGATTCACCTCATTTCATTCACTTGAAAAGTTAAAAGTCCCTTGCAAATTGAATAGCCGATTTGCTTTTAGTAAACCAACCTCCAAAGTGAGCAAAATTCTGGTTTTAAAAAGTTATCACTGGAACAAGTGTCTCCATTGGAAGATTTACTCCTACCTTTTGTTCTGCTGACAACTGTAAAATTTTGGATTTCCCATCACTTTGTGTTTGAATGACAGTGGCCACCAGGACATATAGCTACGGGGAATCTACCTAGCAGAGACCAAAAACAATCAAAAGCTGGACAGGGGTCCTAACACTTCCCTACTCTATTCAAAACCATAAAAAAAATAAAAAAAAAAACGTTTTGGCAGTTCAAAAGGTTTAATCTGGATTCTTGATTAGGATTCCATGTGCCATTACAAATTCCTATCACAACCAATAGGAAGTTTGTACAAATAAAACCCGCAAACTTACAGAAATATGCTTTGCAAGAATTTCTTCTTTCTTTTGGAAATCTTAAGCAGAAAGTTAAGCAGTTGTTTTCTGCAAATTTCTTCATATATAATTTTTGGTAAATAATAATTAAAAATAATAAAAAAATAAAAAAAAAATGGAAAATACATTCACACCTGACTTAAAAAAAAAATAAAGGATTTCAATATTTGTTTGTGATTATAACATTTCTGAATCAGTATGTTTTTTTGTATATACACTTATATTTATAAGGCACAAACATATCATGATTTTTGATAGATATTCCAAAAATTATCTGATAAATTAAAGTAATTAAAATCATCTAAAAAAAAATAAAAAATAACAAAAGTTCTTGTAACTGTGAGTCCTGGGTAACCATTGCCAAGTAACCATGATATATATATATATATAACCGACAGTGATATATTGGAACACGTAACATCTTTAGAAATGAAAGACATATAGGTATACCCTACAGTTTTGGGGAAATCAGTTTTTTGGGTCAGCTGATTTTGCTAAAGTAAAGATATTATACATATATATATATATATATATATATATATATATATATATATATACAGATTATCTGTAAATGTGAACTTACACTTTAAAGAATGTATAGATGGATAAACTATTAGTTCAGCTTTAAGTACTTAAATTATTGGATTGGCATGGTAATTTGCATTTTCAGAAGACAAATTTAGCAATGGCAATCCCAAAAAGGGCCCTGGTAAATAGGTTTTCAGTTTTAAAGACTCCTATTGTAAAGTACAAAAAAATGTATAAAGTAATAAAGTGTGTGTATATATATATATGTACATTATATAGAAGGGAGAGAGAGGATTTCTAATCACATGATTTCTCATAATGACAATTGGCTTTATATCTCTTCCATGGTTGTTTTTTAGTCAAGTAATGTGAAAACTATTTGGTTTATCAGCAGCTTATCAGAAAATATCTCTTCCATTTTTTTAACCAAATTGTGTGAAAACGTTATTAAATTTATTCACTTTTATTTTTTTTCTATTAATGTCTGAATGTGGCATTTGCTAATTAATGTACTTGTATTTTGGCATCACAAACATAGTAATGTCTGTATTCATAGTGTAATGAGAAAGCGATGGGATATTTAATAAAGCATCTTTTGTGTAAATACAAGATAGAAGTATGAATTTAAATTGTGTACAAAAGTATTCATATGTATCAAAGCACACATATCACTTGCATTTCAAAGTCTGGAGCTGATAAAATATATACAAATATATCTCTGATTATATAGTTGATTTTTATTATGTATTTTAATTCATTCTAATTTAAAGCTGAAGTATACTCCGCCATTAAACTTTTACCTACAGGTAAGCCTATAATAAGGCTTACCTGTAGGTAAATGAATATCTCCTAAACCTGCACGGTTTAGGAGATATTCGCCCTGCATGCAGCCGCTGACAGCAGCGACGCATGCGCTCTGAAGTTCCGGCGGATTTTCAGAGCTCTTTGCCGACTCCTTCCCGGAAAGAAAACTCCCGCGCGCATGCGCAGGAGTGACATCATCGCGGCTCCGGCCACTCACAGCGCCGGAGCCGCCGAGGGAACATGACGGCTCCCTCAGCGCTTTCTGGGCGACCGCGTCGGGGCTTCGTTCTATGGTAAGTATTTCATAATGAGCTAGTATGCAATGCATACTAGCTCATTAAGCCTTTGTCCTGCAGGGTTTCTTTTTTTTATGTTGTGAGGATACAACCACTTTAAAGTCAAACTGCCTTTTGTGGTACTAAAGGCAAAATAAAAAGTAAAATATATGATCCAGCCTGCCACTAGCATTAACTTCTTTGTTTTTCTGGGTCACCCCTGTAAATTTTTTTTACCTGATGACCCTGCTATTTTTTTGCAATTTCCTTTTAAAAAAGCAAGCTGTGCAGCAGAAGTGGCAGTTAGAAGGCTGAGACACGCCATTTATTACTGACAGGGCTGCTTTCAATAGTCAGCTTTTATTCAGTTATGTGAAACCTTTATTTTAAAGCAGTTGTATCCCCTGTGTTAAAAAAGAAACACCTGCAGGACAATGGCATAATAAGCTAGTATGCATCGCATACTAGCACATTATGAAATACTTACCTTAGAATGAAGCACCCACATGGTCGTCCAGACACTTCTGAGGGAGCTGACATGTTCCCTCGGCGTATCTTCCAGGTTCGGCGGCTCCGGCGCTGTGAGTGGCCAGAGCCGCAATGACGTCACTCCTGCAAATGCGAGCAGGAGTTCACATTCCGGCAAGGAGCTCTGAAAGTCTGGCAAGATAAGCCGGGCCTTCAGATTGCATTCGCCGCTGGTGTCAGCGGCTGCATGCAGGGTGAATATCTCCTAAACCGTGCAGGTTTAGAAGATATTATTTTACCTACTGGTATGCCTTATTATAGGCTTACCTGTAGGTATAAATTTAAAATCTGAGTATACTACCTCTTCAAAGGGGAAAAGATATTTCTGTACCTGCTTTAAAAAGTGTTGGCTGGAGTTAGGCTTTAAGTTGGTTGTTAGTCACTTATGTAAAGGCCATTCAACACTACCCTCTCCAGACATTGCTCCTATTCAAAGGGTGTCTCTGTTGCTCCTCCATAGATAGAGGAGCCACCCTAAGACAGGAAGTGTGTCACTCGCTAGTTCACAAGGTGAAAATAAAAAAAAATAAAAAAATGAAAACGAATGCAGCCACAAAATCTAAGGATTGATAAACTGCAATATCCTGCTTTTGGATTGACATATATATACACTTTAAGTGCTTTATTAAATATCCATGAGCCTGCCTTGCATGAAGTTGTTGCATGTTATGTGTTTTCTGTATTATCACCTGTTTGTAATTAATAAAAAAAAAACCTACTCAAAAATTGTCTTGACCATCTATTTTGTCAGCTAACCCAGCTAAAAGTACCCATTGCACAATACACTATTTCATGTACCATATAGCACTGTATTTGCTTGCCTCGGCTTTCCATTTTAGTTTGTTTTATCTGTTTTAACTGACCAAAGATAAAAATATGTCAAAATGGTTTATATTTTGGGACATCTACTGTATGTAGACACTTCTGAAGAGATTTACTCTGGGGGATATTTACTAAAACCGGTGCACAAAGAATTTGGTGCAGTTGTGCATAATAACCAATCGGCTTCTAAGTATTGGCCCCTGTTCACACTGAATGCGACTTTTAATTTGTGCTACTTCACTTGAAGTAGCGTGATTTCAAAGCTGCAGGTCAGTGCAATTGCAGGTGCGACTTGCCTGACATTTGTGCCAACTCATGCACAGATGTTTATGCAAGTCGCACCTGAAATTGCAAAAAAATAGCGCAGGAATTTTTTTTTCAAATCGGTGCGACACCGCAAAGTTAGAGTCACGCCGAAATAAATGGTTCCATTGGCAAAAGTAGGGTGCGTGCACCTTGTCATGTGATTTGGAATTGTCAAATCACATGACAAATCGCACCAGCGGGAATGGGGGCTTAATGTCAAAGCTGAATTGGTCGTCACATGATCAGGAACCCATCCCACTGACTCCCTATCTTTACTAGAGAGCAGAAGCTGTCTATGAAAGCTCAGTCACTGTGTTAGGAGTGCACACGCTCTCAGCATAGAAACCTCAGCTATCTATGGATGCATACATATGCATTGTGGCCCTTAAAACACACCATTTTGCCACTGCGCAATTACATCTCCTTTATTTTGCATAAAAAACAAGCCGTTTACGGAGTAGTGACAGCCCCTGCATTACTTGGCATCACTGCTACGATAGCATATTTGCAGATGTTCCAAGCAAAGAGGGCAGGGAGGAGGCAGGACAAATAAACAGGTCTTTCAGTTTCTGCCTTTAACCACTTCAGCTCCGGAAAGTTTTACCCCCCTTAATCACTAGGCCATTTTTGCTATTTAGCACCGCACTACTTTAACTGGTAATTGCGCAGTCATGCAATGATGTAGCCAAACAATATTTATATCATTTTTTTTCACACAATTAGAGCTTTCTTTTGGTGATATTAGATTACCACTGGTGTTTTTATTTTTTATCATATAAACTAATAAAGATGGGAAAATTAAAAAAAAAACAATATTTTTGTACTTTCTGCAACAAAACCTATCCAATAAAAACCATCACATTTCTTTATAAATTTAGGCCAAAATGCGTTCTGTCTCAGGTAAAAAAAAAAAAATCACGTAAAGTGTAAATGGATTGGTTTGTGCGAAAATTATAGCATCTACAAATGATGGTAAATACTGTATAATGGAATTTTTATTTATTTATTTTTTTATACTAGTAATGGCAGTGATCAGCAACTTATAGTGGGGCCATGAAGCAATCTGACACTGGGTGGGAACTGACTGCCACTGACATCACCAATGACACTGATACAGTGATCAGTGCTAATACTATACACTGTCACTGTACTAATGACACTGGCTGGGAAGGGGTTAACCTCTAGGGGAAATGAAAGGGTTAAATGTGTGCTGGTTTTACCAGTAGATGTGGCTGACTTTTCTCCCTGCTTTTCAGAACATCAATAAAGCAGTATGGTATCTAAAAATATATCAAACCTGTACACTTGCCTCTCTGCACTGCAGATGTCCCCTATTGGCTCGAAGTCTGAGAACTGAGTAATCGCATGACTGCTGATCACTCAGTTCTCAGTCCTCTTTGAGCAGAGAGCTATGACTGTCAGCCGCCACTCTCTGCTCTGCCCCTCCAGCTCTGGAGCGCCAGGCTGGAGTGGGGACAGGAGTAACTGTCTCCAGCTCTCAGCAGCATGCAAAGAGGCGGAGACAGCTGCCAATCAGCCATCTGGTAGGCTCCTGACAATATTGTCAGAGTCCTTCCAGAGCATGAATTGCCTCTGTGATGCGTCACCGGAGTGCAAAAGTAAGTGCACTCCTGTGACTCAAAAGAGAAATATGGCCAAAAAAGCTTCGGCCATACTTTTCTTTTAAGTGTAATGAAGACCAGAATACTGAGTAAATTGGAACTTTATAATGGTTAAGAATTTCAAATTAGGATTAGATATAACTGTTGAAACTCCGTGTAAGAAATAGCATAAAGTGAATACAGCAAGTTATTTATTTCATCTATTTACATCGCCATGAAAGTGGTCCATTTAATTTAAATATTAATAGGCTTGCTGGTTAGATAAATACAGTAAACGGTATCAATGTCTGAAATTCCTACCTTTTCTAGAGAGAATGAAACTTTGGTTGCCTCCAGTGCTGCTTGTAAATCTAAAATATGAAATAGATAAAATTAAAACCCGCGCTGCTGGTGCTAAAAATAACTCAGTATTAGTGCAAAAACAAATTAATACAGCTGCTGTGCATCTAAGTAAATCTTAGAAACAATGGTGAAGTAAAATTAAAACAGCGCTAGTATTTCATATAGATATATATAACAATATTAATGGTGAATATATAAATGTAACACACATATATTTCCAAAACAATATAAAAATGTATAAAATTCTTATGTATATGTGTCCAATAAAGTGCAAGGTGATAAATATAAATAAAAACCAGCGGTATAGTGCAAGAATTGTATCAAACAGTCCTTAAATATTGTGTCCAAATAAAGTGCTCAGGTGCAGAAACCGATCGATCAAAACTGTGCTCATGTGAGCGACCAGGCCCTTTAGGTTCCCTACTCACCACAGATAAGAGTCTCGGACGCTTGATTGAATCATAGATGGTTTTGGCAACCCAGCTTATGATGAGAATAATTCCAGGAGTAAGTAGGAGTGAGTAGGGAACCTAGAGGGCCTGGTCACTCACATGAGCACAGTTTTGATCGATCGGTTTCTGCACCTGAGCACTTTATTTGGACACAATATTTAAGGACTGTTTGATACAATTCTTGCACTATACCGCTGGTTTTTATTTATATTTATCACCTTGCACTTTATTGGACACATATACATAAGAATTTTATACATTTTTATATTGTTTTGGAAATATGTGTGTTACATTTATATATTCACCATTAATATTGTTCTATATATCTAAATGAAATACTAGCGCTGTAAATCTAAAAGCCTGAAATTGAGGGTCAGAGATTAGATTGGCTTTTCATTCCTTTTAGGAGAGATCCCATGACCAAATGTTTGGGCAATAAGTGATAGGAGCTCCGATGGAGGAAGCTTGAATCAACATTTTCTGCAAGCCTTTTATTCCACACCTTCTGTTTGTCTATTATCCATTACAACAGAGGCTTTAACTGAGTTTTATGTTACCTTTTAAGTATACGTACACTTTGAGGAGAGTAATTTTCCCATTAAAGCAAAGTATCAAAGTATTTTACTATTCCATTCACCAACCCACTTATAACCTCCCCTGTGCTTCCCTGTCACTCCATAAGTCAATGTACTGTTCGTGTTTCCTTAGTGCTATGACACCATGCTCTAGCAGCATGGTGTCATAGCGGTTAGCATGTTTATTAGGGGTAGTGGTTCAAACTACCACCATTGGTTGAGGGATTCATCTGTAAGCTAGTTTGATAAGCAGGGGCTTATGTGAATGCTGGTGTGTACTAAGCAAAGTACTGCAACTGATCGCACAATACACACATTCAAGATGTATGGCATATTGGAGATAGTTGTTTCTTTGCTTTTAGGGGATTACACAGCCCTAATTATTACCCTTGGAGCACTGCATGGGCAGGTCTTTACAGTGATGTTCCATTCGTTTTTCTAAAGCTGTTGTCTCCATTGCTCACTTAACCAATACTCGCGCGACACTGTACCCAAAAAAAAATAGATGTCCTTTTTTTCCCCCACAAATAGTGCTTTCTTTTGGTGGTATTTGATTACCTGTGCAATTTTTTTATTTTTTGCGCTATAAACAAAAAGACAATTCTGGAAAAAAAATATATTTTTCACATTCTGTTATATAACTTTCACAATTTAAAAAAATGTAAAAATCAATTTTTTTCATCATTTTAGGCCAATTTCTATTCTGCTACAAACTAGCAATGGCGGCGATCAGCGATTTTTATTGGGAATGCGACATTGCGATGGACAGATCTGACCCCTAACTGACAGCCTAGGGGGTGTTTTATAACTGTGAGGGGGATGGGCTTGTAGAATCAACACAGACCTGTGATCCTAAATAGGAGGATCACAGGCGCTCTGTTCTGATTCCTGGGAGAATAACGGTCTGCTGTGTTTACAACAGCAGACCACTGTTCTTTCTCCACGAGGAGTGATCGCGGGTGCCCAGTGGCAATCGCAGCCACCTGCCCCGTGAATCAGCTTCCCCGCTGGCTAATGGGGGCGCCCGCACCGCCAGGATTGCTCCCGCGGATCACTGTACAGGTTCGCGCAGCCGAGCCAGCCTGCCGCAATATTCTGCGGCGGGCGGGCGGCAAGTGGTTAAAGTGTATGTCCAGCAAAAATTATTTTAGTTTTTACTTAGAGCGGTGAAGGATTAGAACTCACACTGCTATTCAGGGCTCCATTAGAGATATTTCCCCTCACTTGCCATCCTAGGGTTTCACTAGACAGAAGGGAAGAAAATAATACTTAATCCTGACTAACTCTAACACTGATGTCACACAGGAATACTGTCACTAGCTGCAACTCCCCAGTGACTGGATCCCTAATTAACCACTATTCTAATACAATCACTTACTAACCAGACCAGGAAGATGTCACTAGCAAAGGAGACTCAGCAGAGCTCCAGGCCAACAACGGAGCATTTTCCTAAAGGTAAGTGGAAGCCTCTTTTGGGTGATTCTGCAGGTGGTAGTGTGGTGCTAGCAGTAAAATTGCCATTTGACAGCCTTAGGGCTCATGAACACTACAGCTTCTAAATTTGAGTTTAGGAGCTTTTGGTGTTTTTTTGCCAAAACTCCTAAACTCCACTCTATTAAAGCCTGTGTGTCTATGCAATCATAGGCTTTTGCAAGAATTTGGAAGCTATTGCGGTTAGGGGAGGTTCAATCTCCCTCTCCTGAACATGGAAGAATCACATTCAGGATAGAAATGCTTTGACTGCCGGCGCAATTTTGCAGCGTTTTGCGGTTTCCCATAGCCGGCGGTCAACCTAGTCTGTGTGCACATGAGCCCTATAAGTCCCAGATGGGGAGTTGGAAATTATGAAAGCTTCAACTGTTTGACATGAAAACATTGTGTTTGATAAGCTGGGCCATTATTGACTGATGGGTGTTGATTAAAACTTCTAAAGTAATGGTAATGAAGCAGGACCTCTTTGATGGCATTCTTTTTCTCATTTTATTTACACTCTATACTTCTGATATTCTTTTATGTATATATATTTTCAAAGCTTTCTTTTCTTCTATTCCAAAATCACCTCTGAAATGGCGAAAAAAAAAAAAAAAATTACACACACACACAATAAAAGGTTGGCTCTGATCAAGTCCTACTTGGCTTACATGTTTAAATCACTAATCATTTTACTTTCATTTATGGCCAACTAATCCTGTTTTTTATGGATCCTTTGATTTAAATTGATTCTAACTTTCCTTTTTTTTTTTTGCCTCTGTCCTTTCCTCCTTTTTAATAGCTTTACTTTCCTGTTACTGCGAGGCTCTCTCAGAAGTGTTTCTTTGAATCTAAAACAGAGGAGTCAAACAGTGCTGAGATGTCATGTCAGATCACAGCCACCAGTAACGGGGAGGTAGATGGCGTGAACAAAAGCCTGCAGGCCATGATGAAGGGCTTCGGGAATATGTTCGACATGGGCGATGTGGGACCCGTCCTGCATTCTGGGATTCAAATAAACATGCAAGCCAAGCAGAACTCCTCCAAAACCACATCAGTCAGGAAAGGCAAGAAGATCAACATGGCTGTCGGCTTCAGTGATTTTGATTGGTCAGATGATAGCAGCGAATGAACAGTCAAGTCTATTGGAGAAGATGAAGCCAAACTATTTTTATTTCTTTGAACTTTATATCATGTGTGAAGCACAAGGCCTAAATTGTTTGACCTTTGTAATATATCTGCTATTGTAGACACACTTTCTAGGTCATTTGTCATTTTAATGTAGTTGTGTTTATGAACTTGAAACAAATTGTGTCATTTCCTGAGAACAAAAATATATCATTCAGTATGGTTTGTTTTAATGTTTGTGATGCCCAGTTTTGAAGGTTTTTACAGTTTTTTTTGGCATTGTATAAATGTATTTTTTCTGTGTATGGAAACACCCCCTAGTTCACAACACTTTTACTTGATTTCATTTTCTGCTGTAGTTTTATTTACTCTACATGAATAGCCTGCTGAAATTGGACGATTTGTTATCATGATAGGACTGTTGCTTTATTAACACCTGCATTGAGCAATATATATTTATTGTCTGGTATCGACACCAAAAAATGCTCATTTATTGATCCGACAAGGGTGAATTTAATCCGTTTTGTGATATTCTTTTTTTAAGGGGGTGTCCTTTGTGTTTCTAATACACTTGCATAGTTGGTAAAACAGTCTGTGAATTGTACATACTATTAAATATTCTTGAAATAAGCCATATATAAATAAAGTAATTTGCAGAAATGTAAGGGCCTTTGTTATACTGAGTGCTAAGAACATTAAACCAAGAAATTAAATTAAATAGAAACCAAAGACAAAGCTAGTTTTAAATCGGGCTAGATCTGTTGGGTTTTTTGTTTGTGTCCACACTGAGAGCTTACGTCCAGGAGATTTGACCGTAAGAGGAAATCTCCGCCTAGAGATAGAAACTCCAACCATTGACAGTTGTGACCAAAACAGATATCCTTATAAGTAAGTTCTCCCTGCCCACCTGTTCCGTCCACAACTGTAAAATATTGAATTTCCCCTCACGTTTCTACTAATGGTCAGCTGTCACTGAAGCAGGAACTGAGGGTGAATCCAACCTCAACCACCAACCACTCTATCAAAAAAAAAAAAAAAAAAAAATGTGGCTGGCACTCCACTTAAAGTATAACCAAGAAAAGCATGCACAACATTTGAATTGTAGACAGTGGCATTTGGTATTTATGCACTTTATGACCAGTTTCTGCTGGAAGATATATTTTTTATCTCTGCCTTTTGGATTGTGTACATTCAAATGTGTGCTGGAAGATTATCATCATGGTGTCACTATATAGTCATAGTACTATAGCTATTATTTAACTTCTTCGGTCATAATAAAAAACACTTTTCTCCTACCCCGTTCTTCCACACTTTCAAAATTAATTGGTTTTAGTTTTATATTCAATATATTAACAGAAAGTTGAGCTATTTACACATGTACATTTTACAAAAAAACTCATTATGACCCTCGAGGTCAAATGGCCTCTCAAATTCCACATATAGTTACATAGTAGTTGAGGTTGAATAAAGACATCAGTCCATCCAGTTCAACCTGTACAGGTGTGTGTGTGTGTGTGTCAGTGGGCTGATCATTTCCCATAACCCTGAATGTTGGGTTCTGTGAGATGCACGTCCAAGAGTCTTTTAAAAGTAGCCATACTTCCCTGCAGCTACCACCAATTGTGGAAGAGAGTTCCACATTCTCACCGCCTTTACAGTGAAGAACCCCTTACACAGCTTAAGGTTAAACCACCTCTCCTCTACTCTCAGGGTTTTATAAAGTGGTAGGATTATAGCTTTATCTCTGGAATATATCCCCTTCCTTATGCATGCTAATATTTTGCCGGCTTTAACAGTTGCAGCTTGACATTGCATGCTGTTACTTAGTCTACCTTCTACTAGAACCCCCCAAACCTTCTCCATTCTGGATATTCCCCCAGAGGTTCCCCCGAAATGCTAAATGTGTTGTATGTACTTAATGGGGGAGGGGAGTCAGTGGTACAATGCTATGGAAAACGTAAATAACCCTAGTTTAAACTTAACCCCCTTAATACTTATTAAAAGGTAAAGTGGGAAAACCATTCCAACAATTTACTGTACTGTATCCAAAAATGTTACTTTATTTTAGCAAAATGAAAACCACACATAGGTATAGGTTAAAAACATATAATGCACAATGCCTCTCTTTTTCTCCTGATCACAAATGTCCACATTGCACTAATCATCTTGCATATATTATATTAATACTATTATGGTAGTAATAGTGTAGGTGAACACCATACAATGTTTTAACCTATGTCTATGTGTGGTTAGAGTTTTGGTGTAGTTTTCTTTTTAATTTTGGTA
Organism: Pelophylax lessonae; assembly: GCF_965119305.1. Taxonomy (NCBI): domain Eukaryota; kingdom Metazoa; phylum Chordata; class Amphibia; order Anura; family Ranidae; genus Pelophylax; species Pelophylax lessonae. The sequence goes on along the minus strand of NC_138773.1, from coordinate 249,983,366 downwards.
AATTAATAAAGTAGCATATTTTTGGATACATATAGTGGGGATCGAAAATGTGGGCACCCCAGGTAAAAATTTGTATTAATGTGCATAAAGAAGCCAAGGAAAGATGGAAAAATCTCCAAAAGGTATCAAATTACAGATTAGTCATTCTTATAATATGTCAACGAAAGTTAGATTTTATTTCCATCATTTACACTTTCAAAATTACAGAAAACATAAAAATGGCGTCTGCAAAAGTTTGGGCACCCTGCAGAATTTATAGCATGCACTGCCCCCTTTGCAAGTCTGAGACCTGCCAGTGTCATGGATTGTTCTCAATCATCGTCTGGGAAGACCAATGTCAATCTCAAAGGTTTTAAATGCCCAGACTCCTCTGACCTTGCCCCAACAATCAGCACCATGGGATCTTCTAAGCAGTTGTCTAGAAAACTGAAACTGAAAATAGTTGACGCTCACAAAGCTGGAGAAGGCTATAAGAAGATAGCAAAGCGTTTTCAGATGTCAATATCCTCTGTTTGGAATGTAATTAAGAAATGGCAGTCATCAGGAACAGTGGAAGTTAAAGAAAGATCTGGAAGACCAAGAAGAATATCAGACAGAACAGCTCGCAGGATTGTGAGAAAAACAATTCAAAATCCACGTTTGACTGCATGATCCCTCCAGAAAGATCTGGCAGACACTGGAGTTGTGGTACACTATTCCACTATAAAGAGATACTTGTACAAATATGGTCTTCATGGAAGAGTCATCAGAAAAAAACCTCTTCTACGTCCTCACCACAAAAATCAGCGTTTGAACTTTGCAAATTAACATATAGACAAGCCTGATGCATTTTGGAAACAAGTTCTGTGGACTGATGAGGTTAAAATTGAACTTTTTGGCCGGAATGAGCAAAGGTACGTTTGGAGAAGAAGGGGCACAGAATTGAATGAAAAGAACCTCTGTCCAACTGTTAAGCATGGGGGTGGATCAATCATGCTTTGGGGTTGTATTGCAGCCAGTGGCACAGGGAACATCTCACGAGTAGAAAGAAAAATGGATTCAATAACATTTCAGCAAATTTTGGATGGTAACTTGATGCCATCTGTGAAAAAGCGTAAGTTAAATAGAGGATGGCTTCTACAAATGGATAATGATCCTAAACGCACCTCAAAATCCACGGGGGATTACATCAAGAGGCCTAAATTGAAGGTTTTGCCATGGCCTTCACAATCTCCTGACCTCAACATAATTGAAAATCTATGGATAGACCTTAAAAGAGCAGTGCGTGACAGACAGCCCAGAAATCTCAAAGAACTGGAAGACTTTTGTAAGGAAGAATGGGCAAAGATACCTCAAACAAGAATTGAAAGAATTAAAAGACTCTTGGCTGGCTACAAAAAGCATTTACAAGCTGTGATACTTGCCAAAGGGGGCAGTACAAAATAGTAACTCTGCAGGGTGCCCAAACTTTGGCAGACGCCATTTTTTTGTTTTCTGTTATTTTGAAAGTGTAAATGATGGAAATAAAATCTAACTTTTGTTGACATATTATAAGAATGACTAATCTGTAATTTGATGCCTTTGGAGATTTTTCCATCTTTCCTTGGCTTCTTTATGCACATTAATACAACATTTTACCTGGGGTGCCCAAACTTTCGATCCCCACTGTATGTATATTTTAAATACTAATAAATGGGTGGTTAGAGCTAAACTGTGGGATTTTAAAAAAAGAATACACTTACAGTGGGGTCTCTCTGCACTGCAAAGACTCATTAAGTCACAACCAGAACGATATTTGCATGGAGTTTGCATGTTCTCCCTGCGCTTGCCTGGCTTTCTCCACTTATTGAGGTTTCCTCCTACACTCCAAAATCATGCTGGTAAGGTAATTGGTTCAATTGGAAATTTGTTTGCCTTACCTCCTAAGTGCTCCAGGAAAAAAAAAGTTTATAGAAATACAATTAAAAATAAAGGCCAGGGGGATTATAATTTGTACTGCTTACCTCATTCCTTCCTCTTCTGGCAAGAATTTCAGTGTTCTTTTCTTCTCCCAGGCATTCCAGGTTGTGGGCAAGCCCTCACTGTCCTACGTACAATGCAGGACTGTTGATCTTTCATTGTACATGATGGCATCAGAATGCAACCACTGTCTGGAATAGCTTAAGGAAGAGGCTTTGGGGGACTGGTTGTAGAGCACGGTTGAAGCCTGCTGGAATGGGGAGAGAGGGAAGTATTAGGGCTCTTTCAAATGGGTGACCGGGGGGGGGGGGCAAAAAGAAGGCAGCTGACTTGCAGTTTTAACACCCCCCAGCTGCCCACTCAGCTGCTGCATTTTTAACTCAGTACAGAGTTTGACAGGTGACACTGCCTGTCAAACTTGCTTATTGAGTTCAATGGGGCCACACTGCAACTACGAGCCTTGTTCCCTGAATTTCAACCGTTTTGGAAAAAAAAAACAAAAACAAAAAAAAAACGATTTGCCGTGGCATAGGTCAATGATTAAAGGAAGCACTGTTATGTGTTTGGCATAAATGGTAGGCAACTGTGACCAGTGATGAAAAGGGGTCTGCAGTCTGTCTACACCGTGTTATCAGTGCAGGGAAATTCTGAAGAAGGCCATAACTGATCACAATTATTTTAATTCCTTTCACGTTTTGTTCAATAATAACATTCAATATTTTAAGCTTGTCTGCTTCACAGCAATTAAGAGCCGCAGGTCCTGGCAATACAGATTATGTTCTTTTGATACATTCCTCTAGCAATTGTCTTGTATTGAGCCATCCGTGTTAAAATGGGATTCATCAACACATTTCAATCCACGGATCTGTCATGCCGTATTAAGAGGAATTACAGCATATTTAAGCATTGTATTTCTGTAATCAGGCAGCTTCAATGCTCTTAATGAATTTCTACATTGCTTAAAATTGAAGAGAGCATATTTATTCTGGTTGTATTAGTAATAGAAGATTATCCACGGTTTCAGTATTACAGAACAAAGCAATTTACTGTCATTAGAAGGATTACTGTCTCCAGAGTGCAGCTAAACGTGGCGCATTATAATGAATATATCACATGTATAGGAATTGGAACCAATGGCAATACGGAAGTAATGGTCTATGACCCTATGATCTTTTCATTTTCAAGAATACATAATAAGTAACCTTGGACTATGTAAATGAAAACTTCACATTAGAGCAATTATTGTATACATAGCTACGTATATCTGCGGAGCCATCGTTCCTCTGCCACTTTCCTTTCTGACATCACCACCTGCTGACATCACAAAATCCAATTGTCACAGCTTAGTTTGAATGACAGAAGAGGAATGCCAGAACAATAAATGTAGTCCGGCAGTAGGATAGAGTATAAAAAATCACTTCTGTAGTGCAAGTTAACAGCATTAGGACAGATGAGTCTAGTGCACCAATATTATGCAAATTATGCCTGTATTTAATGTAAAGTCCAAGGATGTTTTGGGCTAGAGTCTTAAGGTTTTGATCAATGTTTTCATACAAGATTCACCCAGCTTTCACCGAAAATTAAAATGGCTTTAAATCCTATTCATTTTTTTTTTTTTTTTACTTGAAATCATCCCTTGCATTAAGGTAAAAATTATTTAGGCATTTGTTTTGCCCCCCCCCCTTTCTTATATACCTAACCCTTCATTGGATCCAGCACTGTGCACATCTGCAGCTCTTCTTTCCCCCACTTCCGTGTCTCACTGACTTTGCTGGGACACCATAAGCTATTGGCTCCCAAGGCTATCAATCAAAACCAGCGACAAGGGAGCGGTGGAAAGGATGAGCCCCGCTGTCTGTGTCAATGGACGCAGCAGGGCTCGGGAGCGAGCATGCACAAATGCCCCATGGGAAATGGCTTCCCCTGGGGGCACTGGACAGTAGCGCCAGTGGGGGACCCGCAAAGAGTAGGTTCAGGGCCGCTCTGTGCAATTCCATTGCAGAGAGTAGGTAAGTATAAGGATGTTTGTTTGTTTTTTTTTTAAATCCTTCATAATAACTTTAATTTTTCACACAATATTTTATTAGAAAATTAGCAAATCTTGGGTGAAAGTTGTATGAATCTTTGGTCAACTCATTGATAAATAAACTACTTAAAGAAGTTGTAAAGGCTTTTTTTTTTTAAAGTAGTTATACTTAACTGTATTGTGCAGAGCGGTCCTAAACCACCTCTTTTTGGGTCCCCCACCAGGGCTCCTGGCTGCTCCTATTCTCAGTGCGCCACCATAGGAAGCCACTTTCTATGGTGGCACACCTGTAGGCTTGCTCCTGAGCCGGCCTTTGTGCATCTATTGAGCTGCTGCAGATGGGCACAGTGCTGGATCAATAAAGGTAAAACAGTATTCTGGGTGGGGGGGGGGACAAGATGTAGATGGTTTTTAACCTAAAGCAGGTAATGCATTAGGTTAAAAAAAAAAAACATTATGGCTTTAGAACAACTGTAATGTATATCTATATTCAAGAACAAATATATAATATATTGCAGCTTACCAGTCCTTAGATGTGGTGGCTACATTAGTTTTCTTTTTTCCAAACAGTTTAAATTGGTTATAAAGTCAGTTTTTTTTTATCTTATTCGATTCTATGCATTAAGATAAAAAGCCTTCTGTGTGCAGCAGCCACCCTCAGCCCACCTAGTACTTACCTGAGCGCCCTCTCTATCTAGCGAAGTCCCCAAATGCCTCAGCCGTCCGGGACTTTCTCTCCTGATTGGCTGAGACACAGCAGCAGTCCCATTGGCCCCCACTGCTGTCAATCGAACTCCGTTAGCCAATCAAAAGAGAGAGAAGGGGGGCCAAATTGCAGCTCCATGTCTGAATAGATACACTGAGCTGCAGCTTGGCTTGGGTGCCCTCATAGCATGCTGCTTGCTGTGGGGGCACCCAACAGAAGGGAGGGGCTAGGAGCTCCAGCCAGGAACTCAGATCTGGGCTGCCCTGTGCAAAACCAAAAAAAATGAGACTTTACAATCACTTTAGGCTTTATTTTCACCTGGTAATCATACCAGTAACTCACTTTGTGTCCTAGGGTGACAACACTCACTAGAACTTATAAATGGTGGCTGTACTGTCCTCTTTTAGCAATACCCAACAATATAATACACCGTGGGGTAGATTTACTAAAAGTGGAGAGTATAAAATCTGGTACAGCTCTGCATAGAAACTGATCAGCTTCCAGTTTGTTTGTCAAAGCTCAATTGAACAAGCTGAAGTTAGAAGCTGATTGGCTACCATGCAGAGCTGCACCAGATTTTGCACTCTCTAGTTTTAGTAAATCAACCCCTCTGTAATGTACTGAACATTGTGCAAAAAACAAATAGCCCAAATTGTAAATTGTCCCAAAAAAACTGGAAAAACAATGTACAAATATTACAAATACCATTCAAAAAAAAAAAAACATTGCATGAAAAAATTCATAGTGTCCAGTGCTTTAATTTCTTAAATTAAAGTGTCATGTTCAATCAAAGTCATATATGCAAAAACGTGTCTAGTGCATTTCAATGAGGAATGTGCCTAATATAGTTAAACAAGCTCAGGTGCAACACAATTCATGTGCAAACAGTTCACCCTGGAAAAAGCGCTTGTGAGCCAAAAGATATCTGCAATCTGTGTGTCCATTTTGTGATCTCCTCGACCACAAACACTAGCTATTCACCAAACATTAGCAGTAAACTTTAGTTTTGTATCATGTATTACAATCTGCTTATTCCACCCAATAATTGGTTAACTCGGTTAATTTTCCTCCTCAAATCCACCCTCTCTTACCTCTAAACCAGGAGTCTCCCAACTTTCTAAGCAAAAGGCCAGTTTGCTGTCCTTCAGGCTTTGAGTGGGGGGGGGGGGGGGGCTGTGGCCAGTGGGAGTAGAAAATGCTTTGTCATCAGTGCCCCATCATTTGTTTTAATGGGAGGAGAAGTGCTCCATTGATGATGTCATTAGAGGAAACTGTGCCTCATAATTGGTGGAATAGTGCCCCAAGGGCCAGATAAAGGCAAGCAAAGGGCCATCATTTGGAGACCACTGCTCTAGACCAGGGGTCTCCAAATTACGGCCCGGAGGCCAGATGTGGCTCTTTGCTTGCCTTCATCTGGCCCTTGGGGCACCACCCCTCCTACTAACACCAATGATGGGAAACCATTCCTCTTACTGACAGCATCAAAGGGGCACTATTCCTTCCACTTACATCAATGATGGGACACCATTCCTCTCACTGATAGCACCAATAAGGCACTATTCCTTCCACTGACACCATTACTCTCACTGATCGCATCAAAAAGGCACTATTCCTTCCACTGACACCAATGATGGGATACCATTCCTCTCACTGATAGCATCAAAAAGGCACTATTCCTTCCACTGACACCAATAATGGGACACCATTCCTCTCACTGATAGCATCAAAAAGGCAATATTCCTCACATTAAAACCAATGATGTGGCATTTCTTGTTTCCACCGGCCACTAAAAAACCTGAAGGACAGTAAACTGTCCCTTTGCGTGGAAAGAGACCCTTGCTCTAGATCATCTACAGAGAACAAACAGATGCTGCATAGTGTAAAATCCTTTTATTTATATAAAACCACTAAAAACAAAATGCACTTACATTCGGATGTGTCTTGCCCTGACACTAAGGTGTATATTGCATGTTTATAGAGGTACTGTCATCTCCAGAAACACACAACAAGCTGTGAGCAGTACAGGCTCTCCTTGCGGGATTGTGTGTGTAAACAGAGCCGCACTACAGCTAATAGACATACTGTACATTCAAAACACATAAATAAATGCAGTATTAACCATGCACTGCCTATTCCACTACTTGATCCAGTGTTAACAACAACTTACATAAGTGTCTGTAAATATTGCAATATTCCACTATGGCTTGTTCTTCCACCAACCACTCCAAACTTGTGATGTTCTCTTCCCACCACCATGCGGGTACACCATCCAGACAACCAAGACTTCAAAGGATTACTATCGCTTATTAGGTATCCTCCAAATCGTTATGGGTATGGCAATATATACTTCCAGGGGGTACTGTTGGTTCCGTTTCAAAGTATCAAAAGACCACAAGAGAAGCCATATGTTTAATAAAAATTAAAATCTTAAGAAGTACAGGCAAAGGTATTTTGGCTGTACTTCTGCTATGGATCACAGGAGTGCAGTTCGTTGTGCGCTCCTGTGACTCAGGTTATCAGGTATTATTTAATGAGTGCATATTTAAACAGATTAAAAATATATTTGGAATTACATTACCATTTTAGGACTTATATGAAATTTTAGTGATTGGGTTTAGATCAGCGAAAGCAACTGATGTATATGGTTTAATTTCTTTTTAAGATTTCGGCCATGCACAGGCATTATTGGTAACCCCTTCCATTTCTGAATTTTCCATAGATGTTTGCTGGGATTGTGATCCTTAACTCGCTATGTTTTCAGGCTCGAACAGTCAACAATAACTTAGACCTACTCATTAGGAAACACTATAAGCTGACATACGTTGCTCAAGGAGGAATCTCCTCTGCCGCCTATTTTACTCAGGAAGCCATGGTACCTGCGGTTGCATATATACAATGGTGGGGTCAAACAGCGACTGCTTGTGATAGGATGCAGTCCCTCTTTGGATGGAAATTTCCCACCTGGCTCAGTCAATTTTTAAATTAATTTGGGCGAGACAGGCAGTGCTTGCAGGGCCAGCCACGGCTTGAATGTCAGCCGTTTCAGCAGGAAGATTACATTATCTGTTGCGGCTGCTGATTGAGACTGGTCACTGGCTTTATAAGGGAGGAATATTTTCTCTGCAACTGCATTCTGTAGGGAAAGCAGCTGAAATCACAGAAAAAAAAAAAAAAAAAAACCTTGACTTGTCTCTAGTAAAAAAAAAAAATGACTTTCACAATTGTGGACCCAAAATAGCAAAGATTTCGGATGGAAAAGGACTAGTATTCCTATATAATTTAATTTGAAGACTTTTTTTTTCTATGGGGTGCATTGACACTTGCTAGAGTTCTTTTTAAACATGTCATCTTTTTATTGTTGAGCTCCTTTTTTTTGTCAACCCCCCACTCCTTGATACGTAGTAGGACATTTTCATGAAGCCTCAATTTCCATTAAATCGGCCTCGATGGCCACAGTAAAAATAATATTAGCTTAATGATAACCATTAGAACCGATAAATGTGACCTCAGTGTTACATTTCTTGCTATTAGATATCTACATGCAATTAGAAGTGAGTGGCAACAGGGACGTGATACGGACTTTGAACACGCGGCTTTTAGCATATGCATCTACTTATGCCATGCAAAAATGCACCGTACATATATTTTTAACCGCCACTTAATGGAAATCTATCACTGCTGATAGGAATGACAGCGATCACAATTCTGTGTTTTATTTTTCTGAATGCATAATTGGATAATCATAGTAAAAAGCAATTATTGGGAATAACAGAGGACCTTAGTGGTTCAGGCACATGTAGATAAGCGCTAACCCCCCCCAGGCGAAGACATCAGGACAAGGGAGAATAATGTATTTCAACAGTGAACTTGGCCTTGTCTTTCCTTTGCTAGAGAATTCACATCTCTCTTTTTTCTTCCACTTTTGCTCCTTAAAACCCCAGATAAAAAAAAAAGTAATAAACAAAAATGTGTATTTCTGCACATTTGTTTTGTAATTAGGCCTCCAGCTAGAAAACTTTTCACATGGCGTTCCATTTTTACCACATTCCAAGCTCTTAAGCTGGCTATACACTGCTTTAATTGTGGCCAATTTCCGGTTTATCATAGATGGGGGAATCTATGGACTTTCTTGTTCATCTCCTTGAGCTGAACGAGAGAACTATTTATGTGTATGTTTAGATTTAGTCCTCATGATATACTCTATATTGTCAAAAATATTGAGACACCTGCCTTTACACGCACATGAACTTTTGCAGAAGTGGTAGCTGCAAATACAGTGAAGGAGTTTAAGCATGCATGGGATAGGCATAAGGCTATCCTTCATATAAGTCAGGGCCAGGGACTATTCATAGGATTCAGATATATTGGGCAGACTAGATGGGCCAAATGGTTCTTATCTGCCGACACATTCTATGTTTCTAATAGTATCCCAGTCTTAGTCCGTAGGGTTCAGTATTGAATTGGCCCACCCTTAACAGCTTCAACTCTTCTGGGAAGGCTGTCCACAAGGTTTAGGAGTGTACCTGTGGGAATGTTTCACCATTCTTCCAGAAGCGCATATATGAGGTCAGGCACTGATGTGGACGAGAAGGCCTGGCTCAAAGTCTCTGCTCTTATTTATCCCAAAGGTGTTCTATGGGGTCGACGTCAGGAATCTGCATGCCAGTCAAGTTCCTCTACTCCAAACTCGATCATCCATGTCTTTATGGACCTTGCTTTGTGCACTGGTCCAAATCATTTGGTGGAGGGAGGGATTATGCTGCATGGTTGTTTTTCAGGGGTTGGGCTTGGCCCCTTAGTTTTCAGTGAAGGGAACTCTTAAGGCATCAGCATACCAAGACATTTTGGACAATTTCATGCTCCCAACTTTGTGGGAACAGTTTGGAGATGGCCTCTTCCTGTTCCAATATGACTGAATACCAGTGCACAAAGCAAGGTCCATAAAGACATAGATGAGCGGGTTTAGGGTGGAGGAACTTAACTGGCCTTAACTAATAACTGGAACTTAACTGACAGAACACCTTTGGGATGAATTAGAGCAAAGACTGCGAGACAGGCCTTCTCTCCAACGTCCATGCCTGACCTCACAAGTGCGCTTCTGGAAGAATGGTCAAACATTCCCATAGACACACTCCTAAACCTTGTGGACAGCCTTCCCAGAAGAGTTGAAGCTGTCATAGCTGTAAAGGGTGGGCCAACTCAATATTGAACTCTGAAGACTGGGATGCCAGTAAAGTTCATGTACGTGTAAAGGCAGGCGTCCCAATACTTTCACTATATTGTCATGTACACTACAGTGCCTTGCGAAAGTATTCGGCCCCCTTGAACTTTTCGACCTTTTGCCACATTTCAGGCTTCAAACATAAAGATATAAAACTGTAATTTTTTGTGAAGAATCAACAACAAGTGGGACATAACCATGAAGTGGAACGAAATGTATTGGATATTTCAAACTTTAACAAATAAAAAACTGAAAAATTGGGCGTGCAAAATTATTCAGCCCCTTTACTTTCAGTGTAGCAAACTCTCTCCAGAAGTTCAGTGAGGATCTCTGAATGATCCAATGTTGTCCTAAATGACTAATGATGATGAATAGAATCCACCTGTGTGTAATCAAGTCTCCGTATAAATGCACCTGCACTGTGATAGTCTCAGATGTCCGTTTAAAGCGCAGAGAGCATCATGAAGAACAAGGAACACACCAGGCAGGTCCGAGATACTGTTGTGGAGAAGTTTAAAGCTGGATTTGGATACAAAAAGATTTCCCAAGCTTTAAACATCCCAAGGAGCACTGTGCAAGCGATAATATTGAAATGGAAGGAGTATCAGACCACTACAAATCTACGAAGACCTGGCCGTCCCTCTAAACTTTCAGCTCATACAAGGAGAAGACTGATCAGAGATGCAGCCAAGAGGCCCATGATCACTCTGGATGAACTGCAGAGATCTACAGCTGAGGTGGGAGACTCTGTCCATAGGACAACAATCAGTCGTATACTGCACAAATCTGGCCTTTATGGAAGAGTGGCAAGAAGAAAGCCATTTCTTAAAGATATCCATAAAAAGTGTCGTTTAAAGTTTGCCACAAGCCACCTGGGAGACACACCAAACATGTGGAAGAAGGTGGTCTGGTCAGATGAAACCAAAATCTAACTTTTTGGCAACAATGCAAAACGTTATGTTTGGCGTAAAAGCAACACAGCTCATCACCCTGAATACACCATCCCCACTGTCAAACATGGTGGTGGCAGCATCATGGTTTGGGCCTGATTTTCTTCAGCAGGGACAGGGAAGATGGTTAAAATTGATGGGAAGATGGATGGAGCCAAATACAGGACCATTCTGGAAGAAAACCTGATGGAGTCTGCAAAAGACCTGAGACTGGGACGGAGATTTGTCTTTCAACAAGACAATGATCCAAAACACAAAGCAAAATCTACAATGGAATGGTTCACAAATAAACATATCCAGGTGTTAGAATGGCCAAGTCAAAGTCCTGACCTGAATCCAATCGAGAATCTGTGGAAAGAACTGAAAACTGCTGTTCACAAACGCTCTCCATCCAACCTCACTGAGCTCAAGCTGTTTTGCAAGAAGGAATGGGCAAAAATTTCAGTCTCTTGATGTGCAAAACTGATAGAGACATACCCCAAGCGACTTACAGCTGTAATCGCAGCAAAAGGTGGCGCTACAAAGTATTAACCTAAGAGGGCTGAATAATTTTGTACGCCCAATTTTTCAGTTTTTTATTTGTTAAAAAAGTTTGAAATATCCAATAAATTTCGTTCCACTTCATGATTGTGTCCCACTTGTTGATTCTTCACAAAAAATTACAGTTTTATATCTTTATGTTTGAAGCCTGAAATGTGGCAAAAGGTCGAAAAGTTCAAGGGGACCGAATACTTTTGCAAGGCACTGTATATCTTGGCATGGTATTACACAAGGCAGAGACAAGTCTGGAAAGACTCATTCAACTGGCAATAAGCTCAGACCTCACAGCATATCACCCAGCTGTCACTCATTTGGAAAGAAATCCTTATGTCTGTCTTTCTTCTTCAGTTGTGCCTCTTTTTTGGTTTGATGTGTAGACCTGTGTTATAACACGCTATTCTTTTCATTGAACTTCTTAACAATTATATTTGCTATTTTGAAAAACTTGCATGAAGCAATAATAGCAGTGAAAAGCACACTTGTGGGTTTTACAATTTCTTTTTTTTTTTTTTTTTTATAGTACTTGTATTCTGCATAACTGGGGGTGTCCACATACCTTGTACTTAAAGGCTCCCCTCTTTCTCATAGAAAAATATCATGACTGCGCTAATTTTGCCAATAAAAAATAAATGTACTTAGTGGTTTAAACTTAATGCTGCATTAGATGCATGTTAGGCCAAGGACAGCAAAGCATAGTTGCCAATATCTTTAAAGTATGTAGGCCAACCAAAAATGTAAATCTTCGCTCCGACCATTTTTGTTTTATACAGTTAGGCTGGCCATAGACTGAGCAAATTTCTTTCCTACAACCACTGGTTACATGAAAGACATTCTCTCGATTTCCCCCATTGCTAGCAGCTATAACAACCACTAGCAATAATCGCATGTAAACTCTGGTAGGCTGGTTGTACGTCAACTTGGGTACACTCAGCCTGTTTATAAATGGTTTGAATCTCAGCTGGTTCGAACCGTCTATGGCTGCCTTAAGGCTTACCATAACAGGTTTGTGCATCTCTTAGTAAACCCACTGGGAAGATTTTCCCTTACTCCCTCTCGCTTAATGCCCATATAATAAAAGATAGATTCTACCACTGCCCAGTGTAGTAAACGCATGTCTTTGTCCTGGTGTCTTCAAAAGGTTGCCTATAGCTTTCTGTGCTGACAAGATAGTAAGGGGAATTATCCAGTGAAGGACACAAATGACACTAAAAAACCCAACAGAGTCTCAAACCCTTAGGCCAGCCATACATGGTTCAAACCTTAGAGATTCGAATTGGTAATGGCCAGGCTGAATGTACCAAGTTGGTCAATTGAGTACAACCAGCTTGGGTACAACCAGCCTGCTGGATTCTCTTACGATTATCTTACGCATGCTAAACTTAAAGTTAAACTTAAAGAGGTAAAGCATGTTAAACATTGTCCTCTTCTATGTTGTAATATACAAGGTTGATCACGCCTGTTCCTGTGACCCCCTGTGTCTGCTAACCACGATAAGCATGGCTGCTGATCCATGATACTGTGGTCAGTTTATCTACCTCTGTCATCCTGCTGCTCTTCCTCTCCCCTTCCTTCCCTGCCTGTCACCTCAGAAGTCTGTGTGTGAGCCATCTCCTTTGCTCCCCCCCCCCCCAGATTTTTTCATGTAGCAGTAAAATTTGTGATTCAAATTCCTGCCAAGCCCTCTGTGATAATAAGATGTAGTACACAGTGTGTGTGTGTGTTTTTTTTTTTTTTTTTTTTAAATTCTGCAGCTAAATAACTTTTTTCACATCGGCTATGGACGGTCACGTGACTGCCCGGCTGACGTCAGAGGGGAAACTTAGCCCTTCCCACTATTTCTTAGATTGGGGGAATGTAAGCGGTGGGCGGTCATGTGACTGCACATCTGCAATTTAAAAAAAAAAGGTGTTTAGCTGCAGAATTTAAAAAAAAAAAAAACACACACACACACTGTGTAGTACTTCTTGTTATTACAGAGGGGCTGTCAGGAATTGGAATAACTGAGTCTACAACGGTTTTCTCAGCGGGGGATTGATCCGCCGATCCCCCGCTGAGCAGGCGAATGGCAGCTCTGTCTCCGCGCTGTGTGCGGAGGCAGAGCTGTCAGGTCCCGCTGTTCTCTATGGGGAATTGGATGGGGACGGACCGCCTGTCCATTCTCATCCGATCGAATCCTCTGGACGGATGGATAATAGGGTTTCCATCCGTCCAGATTTGACAGACCGGATCGGATCTGATGTCAGCTGACATGTCTCCGCTGACATCTGATGCCCCATAGAGATGCATGGGGCATCTGTTCAGATCCGCCTGAAAAACTGACAGGCGGATCTGAACGGTTCGCTAGTGTGAAAGGAGCCAAAATGTTAAAGTGGGTACAGAGGATACAGTGTTCACAGAAAGGTAAGGTAAATGAAACAACATGTGACGTCCAGCAGACGTCACATGACGAAACGCGTAGGGCGGAGTCGTAACGTCAATACGTCACTTCCGGTTTCGGAGCCTGGGCCGTGGAACGCGGAAGCTTCCCGGCCATCACCGCTGATCCTAGACAGCCTCAAACGTGAGTCTTTATGCTCTCTCTTCCACGCTACAGATATACATTACATCATGGGGTTTCTTTCTTCTAACCTGAGGTACTAAAAGCCTGGTTTGACCCACTGGAGAACCCCGGAAGAAACCGACCATCTTTTTCCTCAAGTACAGGTCGTATATCTAGGGGCGACATCTAGTGGATGTACAACAGAATTGCAACCCCATTTTTATTTATCACTTTCTCTCATTCAATTTAGCACTTTTTTTCACTTAAGTGGTATTACAAACTCCACGCACAGCACGGATGAATTTATGTTCACTGTTTTATGCAATTTTTCATTTATGAATTTAACTTATTTTCTGTCAACTGTTATCACTAAATAAATGCACATTGGGAACCCATTATTTCTTACTCGTTTAGTATATGCAGCACAGCACTTGCACTTTACTGAGTTGCACCTTATGGGCCCAGTTTATTAACCAGCTAACTTGGTCACACCACAAATCACTAGTGCACTTTATTTTTAAACTAAATGGTTTTTTATGACACAATTTTTATTGGCACTTTGTTTTAAGTTGGCACATACAATAAGCACTTATTCACTTTAAGGTAGCGCCGTTACAACCTCCTTTCATACATTCTAACCCCTTGTGGGTTTGGTTGTTGGCAGCTTACACCTTCACTATTGTCTAAGGTCTTCACTCCATAGCGCTGGTCACCCCTACCTTTCTAATGAAACAACATGACCACAAGCTCATCTCATGTCCCGCCCAACAGCAAGTAACAGTGAAAGATATGTTCATTAGTTATGGAATGAACTACTCTAGCACAGTTGCAACTGTAAAGTATTAGAATTTCACGTATTGCCTGGGATTATTATTTAATTTCTGATATACAGTATATAAATAAATTGCACATTACACTAAATAGAAGTGAAACACTAAACATGATTAATCACAATACGTGTAAATATACAAATGGGTTGGCACCCCAGTGGTACAAGGACAAGATTAGATCTTGTGGTATGGTATGGCTAATGTAATATCTCCTTTGTCTAGTTAATGAAAAGTAAAAATGAGGTCCTACAAAAAAATGGAGCAGTACTCAACTTCAAAAGTACAACTCTTCAAAAAAATTGCATGATTAAATGTAAACTGATTGGAATTTTGAACAGGCACCCACACATTAAACCTCTTTCTATCTCTTGGAAACACAAGTGGAATGTTCTCTTGAAGTTTGTCTTTACCCACTACTAAGGTAACAAAGGTAGAGTTGTTCTTTGGCAGCAAGAGTGCCAAAATATTTATTTCTTCCCTAATATTGAGAATCTTTCAAAAGGAGGGGAGAATAAACATCTCTTAGCTGCCTTAGACAGTACTTGGATGGAATTTTGGAAGGTGGTGCAGATATGTAAGCACATAATTTACCTTAGTAATAACAATGTATAATTGAAATATCTGTTCTGAAGGACTTGACCTCAGTGGTTAAACTTTACTTTACTTTTTTTGTGCATTGTGAATGCTATGACAGATCTCAAATAGCGATGCCTAAAACAATGTTCTTGTTTTCCTCCTCTCATACAGCTGCTGCCTTCATTTGATATATGCTCATGGACAGAAGAAGACGTGGTAAGGTTTCTATAGAGCATTTCAAGGTGTGGCTAAATTAATTTGTCAGTTCACTGTATCTAATCTTCTGAAATTGTAGTGAATAATATTTCAGGGTAGGCCAGCCGTCACGCCTCATATAGTGGTGCCCAAGGTTAAAAGAACTAAAGGTACCTGATTAGTTTCCTAGAAATGACTCTCAATCAATAATTTATCTATATAGTGCATATTAAGCAAGCACTCCAACAGTGCACATAGCATCAGCCTAATGAGCAGTGACCAATAGGAATCCACTGTTAATTTTGCAACCTCCCTAACTAATGGATGGTGTTCATATGTATCTACTAATTTGCACCTAGGTCAGATGGGAAACGTTTGCATCTTTCAGATTATATGAGAATTTGATTTGGTGTATCAGGACCTTAGAATTTTTGGATATGTCTGGTCTAAAACATTTTATTTGAATATTTAGGCCTTAAAAATATAAGTAAGAGGTCAAATATTTGTTTTATCTTTAATGTCTGGGTAATTTAAAATAAATAGGAAAATAGCTAAATACACAATTGAAATTTATAAATGGTTGCGGTTTGCCTACTTTTTCAGTGAGATACTGGCTGTGCGACCCTGTCATTGCCATACAGTCCCTGTTAATAACCCCCCCCCCCCCCTTTGCCCCAAGCCTGCATATGTGCTCTGCAAACTCACTCAACCCTACTGGGGGCTCTAGAATCATACAGAGCTCATACTCCTGACTAACTCTCCTTAGTCAAAAAAAATGTTTTTGTGGGGATAATTGGTTGTGAAAACTACACAAAAATAAATATCAATTACATGTGATTAAAATACATATTTTTATTGGTTCATTACATTGGAAATATGATATAAATGTTCTCTCTAAATTAAGAGGGTAAAGGGTTCAATTGGAATTACTGTATACTTTAACAAATAACAGATGAATTGCCCCATACCTCCATAAATAATGTCTTGTTCAAGTTATTAGAGATATAAGTCCTATTTCCAAAACATATTCTTTTTCTGCACATGTATCCAACATGTTTCCAGGAACAATGTCCACTTTTTGAAGGACTCACGTGCACTCATATATAGTATATCTCATATACAAAATGTCTGTCCCCAATGCCCATTGAACCATTTAAAAATGATAATGTTATTCTATTAGATTTAATTTTTGTGTTTAAATTTGGGATATGGTGGATATTGGAGTCAATAGGAGTGCAGAGCTTGTTTACCAGGAGGATTTAGACAGTCAGCTGGGTGGCACTGGATAGGGGACATGTTAGTGTAGGACTGGGATTGAGAGCTAAAGTCTGGGGGACTATAAAGAGTAGTTACACCTTAAATACTATGTCATGCAGTACTAGGTTTCCTGTGTTAAAAATACAATTGGAGATTAGCCAACCATAAAGGGACAGTACATTTCTAGTTCAGATTTGAAAATGAAAGAAAATATTGAATATTTTTATTTTCATTATAGAATGATTATACAGTGGTGATCGAAAGTTTGGGCACCCCAAGTAAAAATGTGTATTAATCTACATAAAGAAGCCAAGGAAAGATGGAAAAATCATCAAAAGGCATCAAATTGCCATATAATATGTCAACAAAAGTTAGATTTTATTTCCATCATTTACACTTTCAAAATTACAGAAAACAAAAAAATGGCGTCTGCAAACGTTTGCAGAGTTAATATGCAGAGTTAATATCTTGTACTGTCCCCTTTGGCAAGTATCACAGCTTGTAAACCCTTTTTGTAGCCAGCCAAGAGTCTTTCAATTCTTGTTTGAGGTATCTTTGCCCATTCTTCCTTACAAAAGTCTTCCAGTTCTTTGAGATTTCTGGGCTGTCTGTCACGCACTGCTCTTTTAAGGTCTATCCATAGATTTTCAATTATGTTGAGGTCAGGAGATTGTGAAGGCCATGGCAAAATCTTCACTTTACGCCTCTTGATGTAATCCCCCGTGGATTTTGAGGTGTGTTTAGGATCATTATCTATTTGTAGAAGCCATCCTCTCTTTAACTTTGGCTTTTTCACAGATGGCATCAAGTTACCATCCAAAATTTGCTGAAATTTTATTGAATCCATTTTTCCTTCTACTCGTGAGATGTTCCCTGTGCCACTGGCGGCAATACAACCCCAAAGCATGATTGATCCACCCCCATGCTTAACAGTTGGACAGAGGTTCTTTTCATTAAATTCTGCGCCCTTTCTTCTCCAAACGTACCTTTGCTCATTCCGGCCAAAAAGTTTGATTTTAACCTCATCGGCCCACAGAACTTGTTTCCAAAATGCATCAGGCTTGTCTATATGTTCATTTGCAAAGTTCAAACGCTGATTTTTGTGGTGAGGACGTAGAAGAGGTTTTCTTCTGATGACTCTTCCATGAAGACCATATTTCTACAAGTATCTCTTTACAGTGGAATAGTGTACCACAACTCCAGTGTCTGCCAGATCTTTCTGGAGGGTTTGTGCAGTCAAATGTGGGTTTTGAATTGTTTTTTTCACAATCCTGCGAGCTGTTCTGTCTGATATTTTTCTTGGTCTTCCAGATCTTGCTTTAACTTCCACTGTTCCTGATGACTGCCATTTCTAATTACATTCCGAACAGAGGATATTGACATCTGAAAACACTTTGCTATCTTCTTATAGCCTTCTCCAGCTTTGTAAGCGTCAACTATTTTCAGTTTCAGTTTTCTAGACAACTGCTTAGAAGATCTCATGGTGCTGATTGTTGGGGCAAGGTCAGATGAGTCTGGGCATTTAAAACTTTTGAGATTGACATCACATGCCATGACACTGGCAGGTCTCAGCCTTGCAAAGGGGGCCGTGCATGCTATAAATTCTGAAGGGTGCCCAAACTTTTGCAGACGCCATTTTTTTGTTTTCTGTAATTCTTAAAGTGTCAATGATGGAAATAAAATCTAACTTTTGTTGACATATTATAAGAATGCCCCTTTCACACTTATGCAACGCGATTTTACAGCGATTTTGTGATGCGACTTTGCCGCAATTTTGAAAGCAATGGCTATGGCTATATACCTCAAAACGCATTAAAATCGGCCCAAAGTAGTGCAGGAACTACTTTGAAGTTGGTGCAACTTCAAAACGCACAGATATGAATGGGGCTCATTGAAATTAATGGAAAATTGACTTGGCATGCAATTTTTGTGGTCTAAAATCGCAGGACAAGTCGCACTAGTGTGGAAGGGGCCTAATCTGTAATTTGATGCCTTTTGGAGATTTTTCCATCTTTCCTTGGCTTCTTTATGCACATTAATACAAATTTTTACCTGGGGTGCCCAAACTTTCGATCCCCACTGTAGCTCATTTTATTTATGGACCTAACACTAAAGCCAGCCTTCCCGTCAGTCTTGTACAGTTTCCCCTTTTGTATTGAAATTGCTTACTGCAATTCACTGCACACTTCAGAACTGAGCGCTCTTGAGAGGAGTAATGAGGCAGAGGTGCTGTGATTATTTTTAGATGTACAGCACCCTGCCAGCCCATTCCACCAGCCATTATCTATGTTCATTGCATAGAAAAGCACAGAGACCTAATGTCATTTATCACTGGGTCTAACATAAGGTATGTAATGCAAGCAAAAATAATTTATTTAAAAATGTCATAAGAATGGTAATGAATTCGAGGTAAAGGAAAAAAAAACAGGAATAGAAAAAATATGAAGCAGAATAAACTTTAAACTATACACTTCCAAAGAAAATTGGAGTGTCTATTAAAGATCTGACCAAACTATTGAACCAGAGCCCTTGACCAGGCTGAATTTACTGTTTTTATATGTACATTTTTGGAATCGGAAATAATAGAAATATTTTTTCACAGTTTTTCTGGGTGCAACAGTTAGTAAAGACAGGTAAGATCTGCCAGTGTTTTGTAAATGTTCTTTGTTGCTTTTTTGTTGTAAAATTTTGTGTGCAAATTGTGTAATTTTTGCTTTTGGTTACAGATGACAACTCTGCATTGCAGAGTATTTATGCCACCCTGTTCAAGGAGAACCACATTACAGGAAAGCGACTGCTCCTTCTGGAGGAAAGTGACCTCAAAGATATGGGTATTGTCTCCAAAGGACATATTATTCATCTAAAGGTATGCCACAAAAAAGATGTGTGCTATAATAATGTATGAACACTAGCAAAATGAACATTTATACTGTATGTATATGAGGTCTCAGACTGTAAGAGAGAATTATTACTACGAAACTTACTGTCCAAATAATGGTTCAACTAGTAATCCTGTGCTTCTGAAATAATTATTTTGGATAAAAAAAATATGTATTTATGTATTTTAGAGAATTTAGACTATAGACTTTAATGTAGACGGGATTGTGACGATAATGAGGTCTGATGACCCTGTACTGAGTAGGCAGTGCGAGACAGCATACATTTGGAAACACTGTGCGGCAAGGTGGGATTTACATGACCCATGTTTTGGGCGGTATGGCTGGGATATCCATTTAATAGGATGTTCCTATTGCCCTTTTACGGACCTCATGGCTTCATGGATGCAGTAGTGAGAGGCAACAGAGTCTTTGGTGGATGATATATTTATATCTATAACCAGGGGACCCAAGTCACTACTAACCAACAGCTACTTCCTTGAGATATCCATTTTTTCATATAATACAAATAGCCCTATTTTTGACAAGGGGCCCATGTTACTCATAAGATGTAATAATACACATCCCACTATTTTTGATCCACTTATATGGGCTCCCGACGCCTGCAAAAGAAGTGTTCCTTCATCCCGCCTGTCTTATTCTAAGTGCCTCATCTACTTGGTCTTTGTAATGCCCTGATGAAGCATTAATTGCGAAACGCGTTGGCCTATCCAGGGACCATTAGTCTGCATACACATTGGGATCCGTTGGTGTGGTATTTTGTTATCGATTTCAAGTAATCATACACACACGGACCTATGTACTAATTTTAGGTTTTGTATGTTTCGTTGTCACATGATATCATATCTGTTTTTTATCCTTTTGTAATAAAACGAATATGTTTTATACATAGTGGTGTTGCGTCTGTATACCTACAACCATTCAAATGCCGATATAGTCCTGCTTTCTGGGACCTCTCTTGGTCCTTTATTTTTGTTTTGTTCTATAGCTCTATGGGGATGATGGCATGGTTATCACGGTACTCTTTTTTGGTCTTATGTAATATTCTAATTTTCTGAAATACTGAATTTTGTGTTTTCACTAGCTGTAAGCCATAATCATCAGAATTAAAAGAAAGTAATGCTTGAATAAATATCACTCTATATAAAATATATGAGTTTCGCTTTCTGAATTGAATTACTGAAATAGATTAACTTTTTGAGGATATTCTAATTTTATGAGATGCATCTGTAAATCCTGTTAAACTTCATTAGCAGAAGATCTTAAAAATACTTGTCTGGTATGCAATGCAATTCTACAACACACAATCTGTGAGTCTGTTTTTTGAACTACACAAGTTAAGTTTCATACAATTTTCAAACTTTGGCTATAATGGAGAAATCAGAGAATAACAATCAGTTGATACCTGACATTCCTATGCCATATTGTACAGCAGGAGCATTGGCACATTATACTGTATCTCCTAAGAAGAATACGCATAAAATCCATATAATATCTGATGTCTATCAAATTATGATTTCATTCTATTCAATAATACTATGGTTGTTGGATGGTAAAATTTCATCATCTGCAAACATTGATATGATTAGCAAAATTGATATTAAAGGGGTTGTCCGCTGAAATATCATAAGGACTTCTGCAATACACCCCTCAGCTCCTTTGGTTGGGTGGTGTTGGCTCAGTGACACACTCTAGAACAGTGGTTGTCAACCTTATAGAGAACAGGGTCTGGTAAGTTCTTCCAAAACCTTCTGTGCCCTAGCAGGAAAAAAAAAAATAAAAATAACTATACGCTCACAAAATAAAAGTATGGGAGTAAAACATATTTATTGAAATCCTCGAATGCCTAGGAGGAGGTTGAGTATCACTGTGGAGGGATGACGTTTCTGGAGGGGTTTAGAGGGCTGCAGCAGACTTGGTGACTCTGTAGAAGAAAAGGTTTCTGGATAAAGCTGTGGGGTCTCTGGAGGGGCTGGGGCCTCTCCTGGAGGCTGGGGATTTGCAGGGGCAATGTTGGAGACTGAAGGGCACTGCAGGGGCTGGGGGGCACTGTGGGACACTATTGGGGGCACTATGGGGGCTATAGCCATTGCATCAAACTAGAAGGCATTGCCGGGAGCTGGTGGACCCTGTAAACACTGCTGCCCTCTATTATAATTAAGGGGGGGCCCCAGTGTTGTAATAAGAGATGATAAGCTGTGGGTAGAGAATTATGAATATATTGTTTTTCTATTTATTTTTTCTATTGATTGAACTACATGGACTTGTGTGTTTTTTCCACCTAACTATGTACCTATGATAAGAATCTTGTTGGCGTTTGCCAGCTCTATCTAACTCATTACTTTTTTGCTTTGCAGACTGCAATTGAAAAATTAACCCACGATTATCTGAATCTTTTTCATTTCCCACCACTAACTAAAGTAAGTATTATATAAAAACAGTTTTCAGGGCTGTGCAAGGTGATATTTGGCTCAGAAGCAAAGGGCCCAGCAGTGCTGTTTAGAGTAGTAATGTTTTAAAGGGAAATGAAGTTTGCACAGGAAATAGTGGGCCTCAAAAGAGAACTTTGGCCATTGTTGATCCTCCTCTGGAAATGCTAGTTGCCTGGCTGTGTCTATCTTCAGTACTCCTATTTCCCTGACTCAGAACAAATATGCAGATCACAAAGGTCAGAAGCCAGAGGCTCAAAGTATTGAAGCCAGATGATCGATATTACAGCCAGGCGACTTGCCTTTTAAGAAGAGGAACATGACAATGGCAGCCTTCATGTTTCTCTTTGCAAGGTTCCTTTGGGGTACCTTCCAACCCTTGCATTGCGATAGCATTCATTATAACATGCCTTACTTTAGCGCACCGCAATGCATGTACCGCAATGCCATTCATTTGTAATAGAAGCCCTACATATTATTACAATACACCTGTATTGCAGTGTACCACAATGACATGATGTCATGCAATGCATTGGAAAGATAGTGAAAATCTGATAATTGATCAATTGTGGTGTGCTGGTGGCCCATTTGAATATAACGCAACACTTAAGGCTCGACATAATCTATATGCATTAGCACACTGCCATGGGTCAATACATTTGAATGGAACCTACAATTGACTTTTCCTGGCTATGTTGTGTTGCAGGATTTGTATTCTTCAAAGGAGCAATTTAGCTCATCAAAGACAAATTACCATTAATGATCATCTTTTGTTTTATGCATGTTATCTGTATGTATGAGGTACTTGCTCCCAATTTACTTTTATTTGTATTATCTAATTATTTATAAAATAAAATAAAAAATAAAAACCTTAAACCTCCCCTAAAACCTAAAACCATTTTGTTCTTGCTAATGATCACAAAGCCTAAGGACACTGTAAATTTATCAAACTGAGACATCCTTCCAAGGACATAACCTTATCTCTGAATGCTGTTCATGTTTGCAAAGATTTCAATCGTAGCTCCTGTGTGTGTCCATTCCTTCCTTCCTTTGTTAAAGGAGTTGTAAAGTCAGAAGATTTTTTATCTTAATACATTATATGCATCATTAAGATAAGCCTTCTGTGTGTAGCAGCCTCCCCAGCACCTCATAATACTTACCTGAGCCCCATCTCTGTCCAGCGATGTCCATGAGTCCCTCGGACTGATTGGCTCCCGCGGCTTTCAATCAAAGTCAGTTAGCCAATCAGGAGACAGAGGGAGCTGGGCCGAATGGAGTTTCCTTGTCTGAATGGACACACGAAGCTGCCGTTCAGCTCGGGTGCCCTCATAGCAAGCTGCTTGCTGTGGGGGGCACTCGATAGGAGGGAGGGGCCAAAAGCAGCAATGTGGGACCCAAGAATAGGAGGATCCACACTGCTCTGTGCAAAACCAACTACACAGAGGAGGTAAGTATAACATGTTTGTTACTTTAAAAAAAAAAAAAAAGTGACTTTACAATCACTTTAAAGCAAGAAAAAAAAAAAGCTCTGTTCCCATATTCTGCTCTGTATATTTGGGGCCCAATTACTTTTTTTTTACAAGGCCAGGAAAGTTTGGGCATCTTTTTTCCGCTAATAAATTAAATCATAATTTAAAAACTGCATTTTGTATTTACTTGGGTTATCTTTGTGTAATATAAAAATGTTTTGAATGTTTAAAATGTTTTATGATCCGAATCATTTAAATGAGAAGGACAACCAAAGCTCATTTGGCTGTACTTCTCCTGTGGATCACAGGAGTGCAGTTCGTTCGGCACCCCTGTGACCCGTTTTTAGCAGACAGCGGGCTGAAGCCCTCTGTTGGCTGATGTCACAGAGGCGGTCCAGGCACAGGCAAGATCGCGAGTATAAAGTCAGGATCTGCCCACATGCCTGGGCCGGCACTCGGCTCCGCCTCGCAAACTCCCGCCCCTCCACAGCCCAGTGCTTCAGAGAGCGCAGGGGGGGGGGGGTGGGGGCAGAGCGGAGAGCGGTGGCTGATAGTCACCAGCTCTTTGCTCACAGAGCTCTGGGAACCGAGTGATCAGTGGTGTTTGATCGCTCGGTTCTTAGTCTTAAAGCCGGCGAGGGACAGATGCAGCATTGGACCAATGCTGCATCCACATAGGTGAGTATGATTTAAAAAAAAAAAAAAAGCCCAACTTATCTTTTAAGTGTGGCAAATATGCAAAAAATCAGGAAAGGGGCAAATACTTTTTCACAGAACTGTACATACATTATGTGTACACCCCTGTGCGAAGGGCTGTCTTTGCCTGTACTGAATGCACAGGTGTTCATGCATCTGCATGCAGGCAGTCCCATTCCAGTCTATTGGAACACAGTGGCTACACTGGCACAGACACCGGTCACAATTTGACAGCAATGTCGGTGTGGGTGTGTGTCCCCAAATGCAGACAGTAGGTATTAAAGGATACAAGTCCGCAACTCCATCTAATTGGGACCAGTGTCTATGTCCATGCAGCTTCGGCGTCCCTATAGACATAAATGGGACTGTCTGCATGCGGATGCACAGAACACCTGTGTGTTCGTAGCAGGCAAAGATGGCCCTTCATATGGATGTACACATAGGTATCCTTGTGCTAATGAGGCCTCACGATAAGGACTGGTTCACACTGGTGCAATGCCAGACATTGCATGTGAATCGCAGCGCATTGCTGTGCAGATCACATGTGATGTCTGTGCGATGCGATTTCAGCCATACAAACTGTATGGCTGAACTTGCATCGCATTTAGACCAAACTCGTGCAGGACCCTTTTTTTTTTTTTTTTGTCCACACCAGAATTGGATCTCATGTGTGTTTACACCCACGCGATCCGATTCCTGTCCGAATTCACAGTTCGCTTTTGTGATCTGCGAACCGATCTGGGGGTGTCATTAACGTATTGACACCCGCAGCGGCTCGCAGAGGGCAGTGTGAACCGCTGTCGATTCAGGTGCCACGCGGGAACCTGCACTGGATTTGCAGAGTTTCCCACATCGCACCAGTGTGAACTGGCCCTAACAGAGAAATGTCACCCCTCCTGGCTGTGTTGTCTAAGGGAGTTGTATTAACCACAAAAATGGCTGGGGTGAATTAAAAATTCTTTGGCAGAGAAGACATTTAATATATCTATATTTCATCTGTGTATTTAACTGTTTCTCTGAAATTCAGCTTTAATCCCGAGCTGCCTCCCTATAAGAGCTTCCTAATGCCAGGGGGCAAAGGCAGGCTGCCCTGATCCTGTGACCACTGCGTTCAGCTGTCACAGCCGTCACACCATTTGATGCTTGATCATAAACAATGACTGAGGACTGTCTGGGACAGCTCAGTCACTGTGCTGATAGCATATGTGTGGCCCACCCGTCCTGTCACTGCATATATGCTTATGACCAATAGGAAAGCCAGAACGATTTTTGCCCATCTGCTGCCTAACTGAGGAGATTCACCCTCTTGATTTTTCCTGGTAACCATTGTCACCAGATATCAAATTGAGGAAAAATCCAAAATTTTGAACAGTCACCCAAATAGGAAGAGAGTAAATCTTCAAATTGGGAAATCAGTTTCTGTGACAACTGTCTAGATGAGGATTTCACTAATTATTTTCCTCTCACTTCCTGGTGTCTCTACTAAACAGAACACAAGAGGCAACAAAAAAAAACTGATCAGGTATTTTACTAGAGGGATTCCAGAGACTTAAGGTTTTTTTTTACCTTTATGAATTCTGTACATGAAGGTAAAAAACCTTTTATATGCAGCCCCCCCCCCCCCCCAACACGCCCTAATACCTACCTGTGCCCGATCTTGATCCAGCAATGTGCATGAGAGCAGTAGCGATCGGCTCGGGCGTGTTTGGCTGAGTCCTCTCATAGCGAGCCACTGGCTAGAGGAAAAGGGAGAGAGGTGAGAGAGCAACTGCTCTCTAGAGATGGGCTCGGGCGTGCTCGGGATCCCAACCCACCTGCCAGATCCCGCCAAGGAAGCAGTCAATGCACACCGCTTGTCACAGGCAATGAGACATTTCCCAGGTTGCAGCTGCACAGACTGGGAATTGCTCTGCCTGTGATTAGCAGTGTGCAGTGATGGCTTCCTGGCGGGATCGGGCTGAGGTGGGTTGGGACTAGGATCCCGAACAAGCCTGAGCCCATCTCTAGAGAGCAGCTCTCTCCCTCTTCAGAAGCCGGAGCCAGTGGCTCGCTATGAGGGGACACAGGCAAACATGCCCAAGCCCATCGCTACTGCTCTCATGCACATTGCTGGATCGAGATCTGGCTCAGGTAGGGTTTCGTGGGGAATGGGGGGAGGCAGGAGCGCTGACGAGGAACCCAAAAAGAGGAGGATTGGGGCTGCACTGTGCAAAACCCTTGTGCAAAGCAGGTCGTTAGTACATGTTTGTTCGTTTTTTTGCTTTTTTTTTATTTTTGCCTTTAGTACTTTTTAAGATTATGCAAAGCTGCCAAATGTTACAAAGGCATTAGGATTCAGGTAGCTTGCCCTTTAATTCGCTGTTTTTGAAAAAGCAGAAATTGTCTCACATTCTACAGATAGCTAAAAACCCAAAAAAGTATAATTTTAAAAAAATGTGAAAATTGTTACTGCGGTTCCCCTTTAGAAATTGTATTTGCAATGCAGTTCAGTTTGTGTTATAATACAGTGCATCTTCTGGGGAGTATTTTTGGATAAACTCACTTGAAGAATGCACCTGTTTTTTTTCCCAGAATCTGGTCTTTGAAATACATTAAGGGTAGAGCATTGTTCCCATTATTTAATTGTGTGGGAGGCAACTATCCTCAGCAGTGATGTCAACTGCGAGACTGAAAATAGTTGTTAAAGAAACATTTCAGCTGTTGGCTGTGATAAACTCCTGAATGTTGTCTGTAAAGCTAAAAAAAGATCCACAATAGAAGTGACACAAATTACTCCATCTGTGCTGCAGGATCTCGCTATAGAGAATGAAGAGGAAGAAAAGATTGTGAACTTAGAACTTGTGTTTGGATACCATTTGAAATCCGCTAACAGCCCGGAGGTAAATGTCTATAATGATAAATCTCTGTACACTGTCTAATGGCTTCATGTGTCACATTTCTATTACTGTGGGATTTGGACAACACCTAATGGGATAAGTGGCGTGTTTACAGACACTTTCTAAACCCTAAAGGCCCATTCACACCTTTCCAGTGCGATAATACACGTTCCGTGCATTAGCCTGTTGCGGTGTCATTGCTTTTGAATAGTACAACAATGCGTAACGTCAATGCAGCTCCAACACACATGCACCACAATGCATGCTAACCCATTACTGTACATTGTGTTGTGTTGCCAATAATTGTCAATGTCTGTTTTTTAACGATTTGGTGCATTGCCTACTCATTTATTTGAATATTCGACCCTAACATAACAAACGTGCGCATGCGACAAAAATGTGCATTAACATAACGCACTGGGACACTGTCCTGATTGGGCCCTCTTACTGAACCAATGGTATTAAACTGAACAGCAAATATTATTATATTGCAGCTTACCAATTAGATGTGATAGTTGCATTATTTTTCTTTTATAAAGTGTAACTCCACTTTTGTTGAGAAAAAAAATATTCCCCTCTGGGTGATCTCTGTACATTGCAAGGATTTTAACCACTTTACAACCGGAGGATTTTGCTGTCTTCCGTCCAGGCCACTTTTTGCGATTCGGCGCTGTGCGACTTCAACTGACAATTGCGCGGTCGTGCGACGCCGTACCCAAACGAAATTTACGTCCTTTTTCTCCCACAAACAGAGCTTT
This sequence comes from Pelophylax lessonae, assembly GCF_965119305.1. Taxonomy (NCBI): domain Eukaryota; kingdom Metazoa; phylum Chordata; class Amphibia; order Anura; family Ranidae; genus Pelophylax; species Pelophylax lessonae. Next base: position 249,955,463 of record NC_138773.1, on the reverse strand, counting down.
CTTTTGGTGGTATTTGATCACCTGTGCGATTTTTACTTTTTGCGCTATAAACAAAAAAAGAGCGTTTATTTTGAAAAAATAACAATATTTTTCACATTTTTTTATATGAAATTCCCCCCAAAAAAGATGTAAAAACCAATTTTTTTAAAAGTTTTTGGCCAATTTGTTTTATGCTACATATGTTTGGTAAAAAAAATCGCAATAAGCGTATTTTGATTGGTTTGCGCAAAAGTTATTGCGTTTACTAACAAAGGGAAAGATTTCTGTCATTTTTGGTGTTTTTTTTTTAACGCGTAATGGCGGCGATCTGCGATTTTTTTTGCGGGACTGCGACATTGCGGCGGACAGACCGGACCCCTGACTGACATTTTTGACACTTTTGGGGGTACCAGTGACATTACTGCAGTAATCAGTGCTATATATATGCACTGTTACTGTAAAAATGACACTGGCAGGGAAGGGGTTAATTTTATTGGAGAGGGAGGGGTTAATGTATGCCTGGTGCTTACTGACGTGTAGGGGGGGAGGTGACTATGTGATTCATGGACAGATCGGATGTCCAGCTATGCTGAACAGTCCGATCTGTCACTCCCTGTCACTATGGAGATCCGCCCGCTGTGTTTACACACAGCGGGCGGATCTCCAGACTCGATCCCCGACGATCGGGTAAGAGCAGCGGCGATCGCCGCTGCTCCTCCCCTGGCCCGACTCCCGCTGTGAATGAAAACAGCGGGAGCGAGCCTCCGGCGGCGCGCAAGCGCCGCCCAGAAGGGGAGGAGTCCAGTCACGTTAATACTACGTGACTGGACGGGAACGAGCCACTCTGCCGCAGTACTATTACCGTGAGCGGTAGTAGAGTGGTTAACAAACTTTGTTGCAGATTCCTACCTTTTTTATTCTGAAGAATTCTCTGTATGTTTTTCTGTATCCAAAGGCAACAAATAAAAACGTTGGTGCAAAGCACCTATCTCATGCGCTCCGAGAGGTGTAATCCTCTATCCACCTCACCTCAGCCACAAACCTGCAGTTGTTGAGAACTACCGACACGGTAACACTGGATAACTTTGGCCTTGCAGCCCCTTACAAGACCAGGGTAGTCTGGGACCACTGAAAATGACAAATAAACACATTTTTAATTCATTACATTATTACCATTACTTCCTCTTGGGGGCGATACCCTATCAAAATGGATAGACATCTGTGGGCGGGTACCTCATGCACACGCCCTGGAGAGGGAGGGTCCTGATCCTATTGCAGGGGTGTCTAACTCAATTTCATTGCGGGCCGCATCAACATTATGGTTGCCCTCAAAGGGCTGGTTATATCTGTAAGATTAGATGTCCAGAGCACATGAGACGCCAAGAGCCCCCCACCATCATAAGTCATAAGTCAAGTGTCACCAACCCTTCCTTACATCACAATGCATCCCCGTACCTTGTGCTACTGCCAGGAAGATGATGTGGGTGGATCAGGGAAGAATAAAGTGCCAGATCTGGAGGAGGAACAGAGGAGGGCTGGAGTCAGCTTACAGAGTCTTCTGAATGCTGAGTCCAGGGGAGGCAGAGACAAGGTGGTGGTGTGGCTGCACAGAGAGGTTCAGGATCTGTAGGAGGAGTTCTGCCCTCCTCTCTGCTGCAGACTGCTGAGAAGGGGGGGGGCAAAGATGAGCCTTTCTGCAGCAACACAGAGAAGCACAGGATTTGGCAAAGGAGTTCTGTCCTCTCTGCTGCCGACTACTGAGACAAGGGGGGTGCCGCAGCTGCAAGAGAGGTGCGGGGGCCACATGAAATGGCCTGGAGTGCCACATTTGGCTCACGGGCCTTGTGTTTGACACCTGTGTCTTATTGTATCTGGTTCATTAAAGCGGAGTTCCACCTTGGATTTTTTTTTTTTAATACCCCCGGGACAGTCAGGGCTAGTGCATTCCACAATGGCTAGCCTCTGATCTGTCCCGGGTTGCACTTACCTGTTAGGACAAATACTTACCTTGCAAACGTCTTGTCCAGCGCTGCCATCTCAGATGTGGGCAGCTTGAAGCCAGCACGTCCTCTTCGGCGTCTTCTTCCGCCTTCTTTGGTCCCACGATGCTCTGCGCCGGCCCCGACGTCACTTCCGGGTCGCGCACGTCATCCCTCCACAGCTTCTGGGCATGCCCAGAAGCTGTTTAGAAGGGGATGACGCGCGCGACCCGGGAACTGACGGGGCCGGTGCAGGCGCAATGATTCCTGGGAGCTATGACGTCCAGCTCCCAGGAATCATTGCAGAGCCAGGAAGTGACGACGGGCCGCGGCCGAGGAAGGAGGAAGAAGGAAGTAAGGTAAGTATATTTTCTTCGCTACGAGGTAAGTAAAAAAAAAAAAAATATGCGATTATCCATTTCTTTTTCAGGTGACCCGGAGCGAGAAGATGGAGGTAAGTATAAAAATAGGGTGGAACTCCACTTTAAGTCAGTATCCAGTATTTAAAGCACAGGCTTAGACATGCCATTTAGTCTCTGAAGAAGAGACTAAGCCTCGAAACGCGTAAGCCTTTACAGCTTCCAGGGACGGTTTATCCTTAGATCTCGATGCTGAGGACTGCGTACCTTGTTTGATATGCTTTTACCAAGAACTCGTTTGTGAGTATTTTTATACCTTTCATTTTAAATAAATCTTTTAAAGGATAATGCACTAGGCCAGTGCGCCCTTGTGTTTGTTTGGCATTTTCATGTTTTTCTGTATCCATGTGGGAAAGTTAGTCTAATGGAAGTGGTTTCATAATTATCAATCAGCTGCTGCACCTGTAGGGCACTAATAAAGAAAGCTGCCCACTGCATCCCTTTAGACATTTTTGTTGCAGGGGATGCCTGAAATCTGACTTGTATCTTAGTGCAGACTTCTGGGAAAATTGGTGAGCCAATCACACAAGCAGGAAATGGTGTTTCTGGGGGGCATTCTGTACACATTCTGTAACTATATATTGCATTGGATTTTCAGAAAATCCCAGAGCTGCAGAATGAAAAGGAAATTACAATATGACTTGTGTCGCAATTGTATACGCCATATTATTTTTTCTTTGTTTTGTTATTTTTTTTCCACGAAAACAGAGTTTCCCTTTAAGCTTTTTTCCTTTATTTTCCTCTGGTGATCTGGCCCGTAATTCTGTTGTTTTTCAAAAGAACAAGCTTTCCTGCAAATGTATCCGTTACAGAGATGAGACAAGCAAATTATCACCGAGTGCCGGTTCACACTATAGCGATGTCAGACATTGCATGTGATTCGCCCCGCACTGGTCTACAAATCACATGCGATGTCTGTGCGATGCGAATACAGATTGTATGGCTGAATTTGCATTGCATTCGGACCAAAGTCGTGCAGGACCCTTTTTTGTTCCGCACCAGAATTGTATCGCATGGGTGTTCACACCTATGTGATCCGATTTCTGTCTCAATTGACAGTTCACACTGCGATATGCGAACTAATCTAGGGGGGTGTCATTAACTTTGTATTGACATCCCAGCTGTTTGCATATGGCAGTGTGAACTGCCTGCGAGTCGGGTGCGACTCAGGAACCTGCAGTGGATCCGCAGGGTTCCCGCATCGCACCAGTGTGAACCGGCACTGACAAAGGTACTCCTAATGATCAATTTTTATTTAAAACCTGTTTGCTGTAACCTCCTATAAAGTATTAGCTGGAGTTCAGCTTCAATTTATTTTGTGTATCCAAATCTGCTAGTACATCTAAGGCTGGCTATACATTGTTCAATTTTCTTGTACAATTTTCCTTTACCAAAACCATATAATATGAGGTCAAAACTAAACAACTTTCAATTGTATCCAATTAGGCAGGCCCTTGTACACCATAGTTTAAGGTAAATTTAAAGGAAAATTGTACAAGAAATTTGAACATGTATGGCCAGCCTAACACTCCCCTCCCCCCAGATTAACAATGCTCCTGTCCAAAGGTGCCCTCTGTGCCCCTTCATCCAGAGTGGGAGCATTCTGATACAGGAGATGTGATATTGGCCAGATCACCAGGTGAAAACGGGGGGGGGGGTGGGGGGTGCCTACTAAAAGAAAACAATTGCAGCCACCACATCCAATGATTGGTAAGTTGCAGTATATTACAGTTTTGGTTTTGGGCTTTTGCCCTCGTTCGCACTGAGTGCGGGTTTGAAATAGTGCGGGTTCAGCTAAATTAGCAAGATTTCAAACCCGCATTTCAGTGCGAGTTTGGGGGTGATTTGACAGACATCTCTGCGGGTTCCTGCACAGATTTCCATTGAAGTTGGCCCCTGAAATTGCCAAAAGTAGTGCGGAAACTACTTTTGGGAAACTTTTGAAAAAGTCAAATTGGCCCGATGTGAACAGGGCGTTATACTGCTTTATACTGGCTACAGAGGAGGAGCCAAGAGCATTGGTGAGGGACCTGAAAAGCGGAGGATCGGGGCTGCTGTGTGCTAAACCATTGCACAGAGCAGGTAAGTATAACATTTTTTTTTTTTTTTAAATGAGCCTTTAAGATCCCTTTAAATGCCTCCTTGGTTAATCACCTGGCTTAACAGAAGTACCATTCCCCATACCCCTGGGTTCATATTTATTGCGCAGTAGCCGCATCACACTCAATACCTCTTAACAGGAGATGCACTGCTCCAGGTCTACAATTATTCTGCTGGGCCTGGCCACTTCTACAGACATACAAATAGCCTCTGAAGTGGCAAGTTTGCAGCCTTTGGACTTTTATAAGGCACCCGCAAAAATAATAAGAAAACAATTTAAAATATCTACATAGAGGACAAATAGATTCTCTTTGAACAGTGGACTTTATTGCTTAAATAATCTAGAAGAATTATCTGTATTTTCCAGATATTCTCTCTTTCCTTCTCCAGGGCAGATTTACCATTTTCTTAAAATTGTGGTTGACAGCCTTTTGTGCTAAACCAATGGCTTAAATTCAGAATCACTGATTTGCAACAATTATCCAGATTGGGAAAGTCAGAGAAAAGTAAAAATCTGTATCTACAAAGCTGTTGCGGGTCACTGACCCAAGCCATTGACGCCAGAAGACCAGCAATACCACCGGTCTAGAAGCCATTTTAAGAAGGGCATCTAATAGCATGTTCCTCACATAAATGGTCAGTTATTTAAAAAGAAAATTAAAAATACAAGCTGATTCAGTCAACTTATAAATCTATAGCTCTTTTCTCCCAGGGGTCTCAAAGCGCCTTACAGTATCTTCTGTTGGGGCAGTAAGACCGCTATCTTGGACGTGCTCAGTAGAATCTCATACTTGGGCAATTGTAAATGGGAGCCAGTTAGCCTACCAGCATTCCACATGTACATCACATCTTTGGAGTGTGGGAGAAACCTGGAGGAAACCCACGTAAGCACTGGGAGAACATACAAGCTCAGTCCAACAAAGAAAACATGCTCTTCTGCAAATTTCCTGGGAGACTGGAAGCCAGAGCTCTGGCCCAGATGCCTTTAAAATGTAGCAAAAATCCTTTAATACAATAAAGCCTGCTACTTGCTGAGCCAGACCCAAAACAGGTATGCAGTCTGTGAAATCAAAATGTTAGATTAGAATGCTTGTTTCAGGTAAGTGAATAAAATACTGATATCGGGTAGGCGAGGCGTCCTGGCAGCCAGGATACAAGCATTTTTAGAAAAAGATCAGCAGCCAGTGGCAAATCGCTATGTTTTTCTTGGCAGGTTTTCTTTTAGCTTCTCACACAGCAGGTGATCCCATCTTTTGTTCCCAGGATAATTTATAGACATCTAGAATGTATTGCATGACTAGAGATGTCCCTGTTACTCCCATTGGGGATGCAGCATGGCGAGAATGTTACCCTTGTATCATTAGAGAACAGAATTTCTCTGTCGCTCATTGACAGACGTAGTCTCCTTGATTAATATCAACTCGGGTTATACTGCCCTCTACAGGAGTAGGACTAGACAGGAAAGAAAACGTTCTGGCCACACCTTAGGGGCAGTCCCAGAGGGTATATCCTCTCTCTCTCTGCTACAGCAAGTCAGTTTTTTTCTGTCTAGTTAGGAGTAAGGACCTAAGTTCCTTGCTGGGATCTTTTGGTTCTGGCAAGATTTTTTAGAAATACTTTTTTAGGCAGCTTTTCTTCTCCAGTGTTCCTGTGAGATCTTCAAGCAAGTACGCTGAAACTGGGCGACGGGCTGGATGTTGAGATCCAGTGGTCACCCCAGTTCAGCCTACGAGCGCGTGCAGGCCATAGCTCCGCGCTGGGTCGGCCGTGACATAGTCCCACTGGACGGGGACTGACCCTGCGAGTTAAACGTCTCGCCTGGACGCCAATGACCAGTTGCAAACTGAGTCACGGCGTCCGTATTGGTCGACAGCCCCCCCACCCCGGTGGAGAGGGGTTCTGTCAGGAGTTGGCGCCCGCCTGGTTCCGGTATGGTAAGTAAGATGTTCCCCCTCTCCCCCTGTCGGGTTTGTTGGTGGACGCGGGCCCCTCTCTGGGATGGATGGACGTGATCCTAGCAAGTGTCATTGATCCCCCTCTTAAGAGCTTGGTTTGGGAGCTGACTATCTATAGTCACTATATGACACTATAAGGGAGATGACTGAAGTCAGTGGCAGACTGCTAAAAGGCATTACTATTAAGGTATAGAGGTATCTTACCTGACATAATGTGTATACAGGGCTATGCCTGGATTACCGCATCTGCAGGTCGCCATCCTTCTATAAAGCCGGTCACCTCCGCAGGCCGCACAGCCTCCCGTAGGCCGCACAGGCCGAGGACTACCTCCCGCAGGCCGCACAGGCCGAGCGCACATTCCCGCAGGCCGCACAGGCCAAGGACTACCTCCCGCAGGCCGCACAGGCTGAGCGCACACTCCCGCAGGCCGCACAGGCCGAGCGCACACCTCCCGCAGGCCGCTGCTACCTTACAAGCCGCCGCTATCCTCCACAGGCCGCCACCATTTTCCCGCAGATCGCACGGGGCTGCCATTTTGGCGTAGCCTCGTGTCTCTAGCATGGGGGCGGCCATGTTTGAGGTGACCAAACACCTCGAGGAGCCATGGGGAGGCGCCGGAAGGCGTGTAAAGTGGCGGAGCCGCCTCCTTTACCCGGGAAAGCAAGCCAAAGACTTCCTGCCTGTAACAGACAGTGCTGGAAGCAGGTTGTATAGAAACTTCTGAGCATCAGGTGGTGAGCCTTGGGGTCTCTCTCTCTCTCTCTCTCTCTGTAGGGGTCCTAAAGCAGGTAACACTGAGGGGCGCTGCTGCGCTGGGGGACAAAAGAAAAAAAAAAAAAAGTTTTATTTTTTGATTGCAATTAATTTTTTCTGGCAAGTGTCTTGTATAATCATGGACCCTGCCACACATGTATCCCCACCTGATCCCCTCGAGGTGGCCGCAGGACCCTCCAGTGCCTCACAGAGTATTGATGCATTTTCAGCAGTTTTGGAGTCTTTGGTATCCCGGGTGGAGATGGCCTGTCAGGGACGGGGGTCAAGAAAGCGACCCCCGCCTACCCCTATTTCATCTGATACTTCAGATTCTGAGACGGTCATTGCAGCTGCAGGTCCCTCTGCAGGGGCTGTTATCTCGGGTAATGTTCCCTCAGATAGTGAGGAGGACGGTACTACCTCCGCCATAGCAAAAGAAGAAGCATTGGTGGACGCACTAGTTGTGTCTGTCCGGGAAACCTTAAGACTTGAGGTTACACCGGCAGAGGTAACCGAGATGGAAATTCCCTTTGGTACTAGTAAGCCTACCAAGACGGCGAAGGTTTTTCCCTTACCCAAATGTTTTGGTAATAAGATTAAAGAGGAATGGGATCATCCAAAACGAATCCTCACTATTTCCAAACGCATTGCTAGACGCTATCCGTTTGAGGAATCCCTCATTAAAAAATGGACGGTACCACCAGTGGTGGATCCACCGATTTCCAGACTAAATAAAACCACTGTTATCCCGTTGGAGGACGCTCCGTCCTTTAAGGATCCGGTGGATCCAAAAGTGGAAGCGGAATCCCGCACTGTTTTTTCCCTGATAGGGTCAACCTTTAGACCAGTGGTTGCCATTGGTTTAGTTTCACAAACATTGACAGAATGGGCAAAATTGTTACGCCATGACCTGGATGCCACTCCCTTGTTAGCGCATGCATCGATGTCAGCAGTAGTCCTCAGACGTGTGCTGTGGTTAAAGTGTTGGTCGGCGGATCAAGGTTCCAAGAAAGCTTTGGCGAATCTCCCTTTTCAGGGGGATCGCCTATTTGGGGCCACCCTAGATGAGATCATAAAGGATGTCACTGGGGGCAAAAGCACTTTTTTGCCGCAGACTGCTAAAGCTAAAGGACCTCGTAACAGGCGAGGACCTTTCTTTTCCGCTCATAAAAAGTTTGTTCGTTCCGCTGGGGCGAGCGTGAAGGGCAAAGCCCCTTCAGGAGGTTTCAAAAGGCGCTGGTCGGGTAAACAAAAGGCCGACTCAGCCAAACCTGAAGATAAGGCTAATACAGCCTGAAGGTGCGCCCCCACCCAGCTCAGGGGTGGGGGGACGTCTTCACCGGTGTTCAGATCCAGGGCTTTCCTGAATCCCGGACTAAAGGGTTCAGGAGATCATACGATCAGGATACAAGATCGAGTGTCGATCACTTCTACCCGAAGTTTCTTCCCTTCCAACATTTATATGCTATAGGGAGCGGTAGTTCCCGTTCCTTGAGCAGAACGTTTTCTTTACCTTTTCCAAAGATCATTCCCAGTTCCCTCCAGGAATCGGATCCGGTTGAGCGAGCGGACCAAGGAGTCTCTGGTCCGGTGACTTCGGTCTCTAATGCTCAGCCAGGAGAAGTCATCACTTCTGATAGGAATCAAGTTTCTGATAAATGTGTGGGAACCGAGAGCGATCAGATTTTGTCTGATTGCCTGGACCAAGCAGCTCTAGGGCAGCCCGGTTCGGATCCAGTCAGACAATGTCATGGTGAGGACTTAGGTCGATCACCAAAGATTTCACCATCTGTGTCTTCATTAGGGCATCCCGGAGGTAGATCTGTTGGCATATCGGCTCAACAGGAAGGCGCGGAGGTTGGTAACTCGCGTCCGCGATCCTCTAGCGGATGCAGCAGACGCGCTGAACGCCCCGTAGGGGCAGTATCAGCTATTCTATGTCTTCCCCCCTCTCAAGTTGCTGCTGAGATTTCTCCGCAGGATAGAGGTGGAGGAAACTCCAGTTATCCTGGAAATTCCGGGCTGGCCTCGTCAAGCCGGTTACGCCGACTTGGGCAGGCTAGTCGCGGACGCTCCGTGGAGACTTCCTCTCAGGGAGGATCTGCAGTCTCAAGGACCGATCTTCCATCGTGCTTTACAGTCGCTGGTTTTAACGGCCTGGCCATTGAGACCCAGGTACTGAAGGACAGAGGATTGTCAGCTTCAGTTATTCCTACTCTAATTAAAGCAAGGAAAGCGACTTCCAGCAAAGTCTATTATCGCACATGGAAGACTTATATTGCGTGGTGTGAATCTTTGGGATTTCCCCCACGTACCTATTTGGTGACCCGAATTTTGGCTTTTCTGCAAAAGGGGGTTGAGCAGAAACTATCCTTGAGCACCATCAAGGGTCAGGTTTCAGCGTTAGCAATCTTCTTTCAGAAGCCGCTGGCTACTCATTCCTTGGTGTGGAATTTCATCCAGGGGGTGCGGCACTTGGCTCCGCCAGTGCTTGCGCCCTTACCGCCCTGGGATCTTAATTTGGTTTTGTCGGTTCTGCAGAAACCTCCCTTTGAAAATATCAGGGAGATTCCCTTGCTTACTTTATCCCAGAAGGTGGCCTTCTTGGTGGCTATCACTTCTGCACGCAGGGTGTCAGAACTGGCTGCCTTATCATGCCATTCCCCATATCTAGTGGTTCATAGTGATAAGGTAGTTCTTCATCCGAAGCCATCCTTTTTTTCCTAAGGTGGTTTCAGATTTTCATCTGAATGAAGATATTGTGCTACCTTCCTTGTGTCCTAAGCCCAATCATCCTCGGGAATGTGCGTTGCATTCCTTGGATGTAGTTCGGGCAATCAGGGTATACCTGAAGACTACGGAATTGTTCCGTAAAACGGATTCACTTTTTGTGATCACGGATGGCCCCAGAAAGGGGTTGCCTGCATCTGCCGCGACTATCTTCAAATGGATTAGACAGACGGTGGTACAGGCTTATTCTATTAAGGGTCGGAATCCTCCGTTCCCTGTTAAGGCGCACTCCACTCGAGCGCTCAGTACTTCCTGGGCCTACCGCCATCAGGCGTCAGTGGTCCAGGTTTGCAAGGCGGCTACCTGGTCGTCGGTGCATACCTTTACAAAATTTTATAAAGTTGATGTGATGGCATCGTCAGATGCCTCTTTTGGCCGCAAGGTTTTGCAGGCCGCAATTTGATGAGACCGGTTAGTCTACCTCGAGGGTTTTTTTCCGTTGGAATTTCAGTTGAGTCTCACCTTTTGATTTGATGAGCCTTTAAGACTTCTAGTTGGCACCGGTTGGGCCTTCTAGATTGGATTTTGATTTTTTATCCCACCCCTCATTTGTGGCACTGCTTTGGGACGTCCCGAGTTGATATTAATCAAGGAGGACTACGTCTGTCAATGAGCGACAGAGAAAAATGGATTTTTGTAAGATCTTACCGTAAAATCCTTTTCTCTTAAGCTCATTGACAGACGTAGTACCCGCCCCTCTGTTTTTGAGTTGGGTTGGGTTAAATTCTCTAAACACTGCTTTGTGACATAACTGATTTGCTGTAGCAGGAAGTGAGAGGATATACCCTCTGGGACTGCCCCTAAGGTGTGGCCAGAACGTTTTCTTTCCTGTCTAGTCCTACTCCTGTAGAGGGCAGTATAACCCGAGTTGATATTAATCAAGGAGGACTACGTCTGTCAATGAGCTTAAGAGAAAAGGATTTTAAGGTAAGATCTTACAAAAATCCATTTTTTTCCAACTTGATGGACCTGTGGTGAAAACTTTTCCTGTGACCAGTTTAATCATTCTTCGCTCATACATGATGAGTCTGCTGCACAGCGTTGCTGAACTAAAATATATTCAAGATTATAGGCAGTGATAAAAGCATTGATGTGCAAAAACGGTAATCCAGCAAAGCCGAAATTCAGTGCCATTTATTCTGTCATTGAAAAATTCTGTGGCCACACCAAAAACGAAATGTATTCAACGTGTAAAAAAAAATGTCCTATCATTGTTATTATATGTGAAGGAATTGGTCCCACACCACAAGGATTCGATGAAGAAAAAGTTCTTTATTCACATATGTGGTACAAGGTACAGCAGGGTAGGAATATAGTAGATGCGTTTCACACGTAGCACGTAGCATTCATGTGAAACGCGTCTACTATATCCTACCCTGCTGTACCTTGTACCACATATGTGAATAAAGAACTTTTTCTTCATCTAATCCTTTGTTGGTGTGCGACCATATCCTTCACATATGTTCTTTGCGGTGGCGAGCCGAGGTTCAGAACCTATTTTGGATTGTGGACACTGACCGGCCTGAGCGGTGTTGCTCTTCTCTATACTATCGTTGTTATTGTTAAGATGAACTAGGAATCTTAGACAATTAGAAAGAGAAATGGCAGTTTGGTAGTTCAGAGGTCTTCCAGCAGTAGGAACGCAAGTTTTATGAGTGTGTTAAGGGGAACCTGGAAGGATGGAAATTTGAGAGCTGTCTAACTCGCTTTAAGGTGCCTGTTACTGGCTGCCATCTCAGCATCCAGTTGGTCACTCACCTGAAAACAGAATGAAGTTGAGTTCAGACCTCGCTGCTTCCATAACTTCTTCTGGGTCACTGACTTACCTGGTAGTAAAGGCAGAATCGAGAGGACGGCTCTAGAACTTGCATCTTTGAAAATAAGTCAGCAATAGAAGCTCACATGTTTCTGCCCTGACAGGTTCCTTTTAAATCCAATTTTGTACATATTTTTCTGTGTGTATTGCTAGCTTTCTCCAGAACATCACCAGATCCTGTCTTTCTGGTTGGATAAGGGACAGTCCATTGTGTGTAGGCCCTACCAAATAATGGAAGATATCACTGCCCATGCTTTCCTATGGGAAGAGTCACGATATTTAGTGGTCGATTGCTGTTTCCTGTTACCTCCGTAGAGACGCAAACATGCATGTCCACCCAGAGCAAAAGATAGTTAATCAGCTAGATTTAGTATGATCCATCTGATTAATTATTACTCCTTTTTTTACAAACATGCAGCACATAAGATCATTTATCTCCCAGGTTTTGTATGATCCATCTGCTGAATTATTAGGTCTAGATGGCTACTCAGCAACACGGATACCGATCTTCTCCTGCAGCTTTGCTCCCCTCAGGCTCTACCAGCATTGTGCTGCCCTGTCCTTGCTCTGTAGCCTTTTGGCCAGAAAGGGAGGTAGGCATGGTAGGAGCAGGGGAGTAATCTCTTCAGTTATCCTGTTACTGCCGATTTGATGCCTTGACGGGTTCACTAGTGTGACGTGGCATTTTAACGTGGTATTAAATCTTTGTTTTTATTCTTTTTAAATAACGTGATATACTTACCTGCTCTGTGCAGTGGTTTTACACAGAGCAGCCCTGATCTTTTCGGGTCCCCCGCCGGTGCTCCTTGCTCCTCAGCCTCGAGCAGTGCCCCCAGAGAAAGCCTCTTGCCCTGGGGGCAACGCTATGTGCTCGCTTCTGAGCCACTGCTCTATTTGTCCAAAAAAACACATAGAGCTGTGGCTCCCCCCGCTCTCCTCATTGGCTCACTGGCTGTAATTGACAGCCAATGGGCTCCTGCTGCTGTCTCAGCCATGGAGAGGGGAGAGTGCCGGGGCGGCCGAGGCTATTGTGAACATTGCTGGATCGAAGGGAGCTCAAGTAAGGAATGGGGGGGCTGGGCGGTGCTGCAAACAGAAGGTTTTTTTTACCTTCATGCATATAATGCATGAAGGTAAAAAAAACCTTCAGCCTTTAGAACCACTTTAAGTTAATGGTAGCTTTAGATGCTAGTTTAGAACCAGTAACATATTGTTGTACAGTTTGTCTGTAAGCCTGCTCTAGTCCACTTCTTTACTCCCCCAGCATGAAGGGATCAATGGCAGCAAGTTCTCCTGAAAACATCCTTTTAATTCAATGTATTCGATTTAGGACAAAGACTGAGTATATGTCAAGCTGTGTCTGTTTTATCTTTTATAATTGAACATGAGCAGAAAAAAAAAAATGAAAAAGGAAATTAAAGCTCAGAGACTAAAAAAGACTTCAAGAATATACTTGGAAGATATATTTCAGAGCTCTAATTAAAAATACCTGGTTGAAAAGAAACATTATTCTACCCTTCTTAATTTAGATCCATGTCATCTACTCATGAAAACATGTCAGGACCCTTATAAACATGTCAGCCAAGATGTTTTCAGAACTATTTGCTCTCCTGAAACATATATTGTGCCATTAAAAGTATGCTTCATGTGTCTTAATTCCATTTAATCTTAAAGAATACCCAAAGGCCTTGTTTCAGACGCCGGCAACACACATAGAAAAAAAAAATTGCAATCTTGTAGTAACCTTGTCTGCACAGTGTCTAGTTAGTACCAATCCCGCCTGACCTCAGACACGCGCTATTGTTAAGGGTATAATACATTTACATATTTTGCAATAAAACATCAGTCATTTGCATTACAGTGTCAAGATTTATTTGATTCTTCCACCTAAAAAAAAAAAATGACTCATTTTCCTTTCTTGTAGTTAAAAAAAAAAAAAAACAACTACTCTAAGCTTGTTTGAGAATAATCAAAAATTGGCCATTTAGCTTGAAGTCATTTTCTTTTCAAAAGGCAAATGTTATTTAATCTTTCAGCTGTTCATTGTGCCATCATAAATACTTTCTTTTCAGCACAGTTGTGGGGACTGAAATGAGCCCACTAATTGCCTCCCATTTCGACTGACATGTGGTGGTTTAGTGGAAAGAAAACGCAGCGGGGAGAAGGAAATAGGAGCCTGAGAAAATGGGAGCTAATTATTTTCACTGCCTCATGTCAGGCTCTGTGTCAGCCTTGTTTTTACAAACTGGAAGGTTTAGCACTAAATAAAACAAACTGGCGTCATGTTTTCATATACTGGCAGTGTCATGGAACCAGCTGCACATCTCAAAGACAATGTGATGCCGGCGTTCGTATGGACACCATCTGACAGACACTGTGAGCCACTGCTAATGAGGATATCACAGTGGTGCCAAGTGAAAGGTGCTGAATAATTTATGATTTTTTACATCAGTGCCGCAGTAGTCCTTTACATCATTATGAGACATTGTTTTCCTGAAGAGATTAAAACATCCTTTAGACCCAGACCCTGGAACCTACATGTGCTAAGAGAGGACTATTAATGGAATTTTTGGGAGAGACGTCTTTGCATGGTGGGTTTAATTTTTTTATTTTTTTTTGCTCTCCATAAGACTGTCTCATGAGACGATGCTGCGGAGGGTCGTGACATGCCAGCTATGAAAGAAGAGGAGCAAATTATCCTCACTTGTATTATGGAGCTTTTTAAATCCGAAAAGGATAAAGTGAAACGGGGTTTAACATAATGATAAATAACCCAGGTGCCGTAACTGTTATGACTCTGAAAACAGCGGGTCTCAGCAGCTGAGCTTGATAATAGCAAAGAATTTACAACAGCCAGCGGAAGCTTACATCATTAACATGAAACTCCTTTTAATAATAGCAGGAGGAAATTTAGGATTTTTTTTTTTTTTTTTAAGATTTATGTTTTCATCTTAAAAAATGTCTGTTACTTCACAGAGTCCTTTCTGCTGGGTTACAAAAGCTGAATTGGTTATCTAATATGTGTGGAAAGAAAGGTTGCCGCAGCTGTTGGCCTTAATGTTTGGGACAGTACTGGAAATAGATAGGGTTGTTTAGCACTGCCTATGGATCTCCAGAGAAAATTGTACCTGGTGGGCCGTGGCGGCTGTGTTAAAAAGGTTCAGCAATGTGTTGTGAGTCATGTTAACCAATCAGATTATGCTTTCAATTAAAATGACTTGTTATGTGCTGCTGCATGTGGCTTGTGGCCCTTTCAGTTGTTAAAAGAACCTGATGGTTTTGTTGTACTCTGTGTAAGCCAGTGGGCATAATTCAGATACTGCCCAGCTTGGCGATACATTAGGAAAGCAATGTTATACAGTATTACAACAAACAAAAATTCCCAGCTCGCTTACCAGCCAGCCTGCAAGAACTTAATTGGCCTGTCTAACAGTTCACGTTAAAAACAAGGGTTTGCGTTTGCACACATTAGCAAATATATGCGTAAGCTGCAGCAGCCACGTCATGGCACCCTAGTGTACTGCAGTCCTAATTATAATTTTGAGAATCTTTCATATTATATATATATATATGTGCTCCAACTCAGGAGACTCAGAATTATAAAGTTAGGACTGTAGTACACTGAGGGGGGGGGGGGGGGAGCATGACGTGGCCACTGCAGCTTACGCATGTATTTGCAAATGTGTGCAAACGAAAACCCTTGTTTTTAACGTGAACTGTTAGACAGGGCCAATTAGGTTTGTTGCAGGCTGGCTGGTAAGTGAGCTGGGAATTTTTGTTTGTGGTTTTTTGACATGCGTCGCCCTTCCATGTTCTCCTTGCTGCAAAGGCCAAATATAGGTTGGGGTGGTTGCCATTTGTGCTGTAAAGTATTAGGCTATGTTCACTTTTAGGTATTGTAGTACAATGTGTTAAAGGAAATATATAGTCACAGTATACTTTATTCATTTTATAGCATCAGCATTATAAATAACTATAAAACTGATCTAATCTCCCTTCATATTTTATGTTCTACCGGTCTTACATAGTTACATAGTTAGTGAGGTTGAAAAAAGACATCAGTCCATCCAGTTCAACCTATGATGTGTGTGTGTGTTTGCTGTTAACCGTACATTGTATACCCCTGTATGTTGTGGTCTTTAAGGTGCCCATCTAATAGTTTTTTGAAACTATCAATGCTCCCTGCTGATACGACTGCTTGCGGAAGAGAATTCCACATCCTTACTGCTCTTACAGTGAAGAACCCCCTGCATATTTTAAGGTTAAACCGCCTTTCCTCTAGTTTTAGTGAGTGGCCACGTGTCTTATTGTATTCCCTTTCTCTGAATAGGTTTTTCCATATGCTAGGGTTGCCAGTACAGTATTTGTACATTGATATCATATTCCCCCTCAATCGTCTCTTCTCAGGAAGAGAGAATAGGTTCAGTGCTTGTAGTCTTTCCTCATAGCCGATGCCCTCCATTCCCCTAATTATTTTTGTTGCCCTTCTCTGGACTTTCTCCAGTTCCAGCATATCCTTCCTGAGGACCGGTGCCCAGAACTGGACAGCATACTCCAGATGTGGCCGGACCAGAGTCTTGTAGAGTGGGAGAATAATCTCTTTATTTCTGGAATGAATCCCCTTTTTTATACATCCCAGTATTCTGTTGGCTTTGCTTGCAGCGGCTTGGCATTGCATGCCACTGCCAAGCCTGTTGTCTACCAGTACCCCCAAGCCTTTTTTTCGATCCTAGACTCACCCATAGGTTCCCCCCCCTAGTGAGTAGCTTGCTTTCTGGTTTCTGGCACCCAAGTGCATTACTTTACATTTTTCAACATTAAACCTCATCTGCCATGTAGTTGCCCACCCCATTATTTTGTTGAGGTCTGCTTGTAAGGTTTCCACATCCTGCCCAGAAGATATTGGCATGCTTAGTTTAGTATCATCCGCAAATACCGAGATTTTACTCGATATCCCCTCCTCTAGATCATTTATGAATAAATTAAACAGGATTGGCCCCAGGACAGAACCCTGGGGGACCCCGCTTTCCACACCCGCCCAATCTGAGTACTCCCCATTAATCACCACCCTTTGCAACCTCCCCTGGAGCCAATTCTCTATCCAGGTACTCACCTTATGGTCCATACCTACCTTCCTTAGTTTGAACAGTAAGCGTTTGTGGGGAACGGTGTCAAAGGCCTTTGCAGAGTCCAGATACACCACATCCACAGGCATAAAAGGTTAATAGATTGTTCTGGCAAGAACGATTTTTCATGAATCCATGCTGATTACTACTAACAATACCGTTTTCATTACTAAAGTCTTATATGTGGTCCCTTAACATCCCCTCAAAAATCTTGCAGACTACTGATGTTAGGCTGACCGGCCTATAGTTACCCTGGATATATCTCAGCCCCTTTTTAAATATTGGTACCATGTTGGCTTTTTTCCAATCAGCTCGCACCATACCCGTCTGTAAACTATCCTGGCACTATAACCGTCTGCTGGCCATCTCTTTCCATGATTTCCTGGAATCCCTGCATGCTTTGCCGATTCTCCTCTGCTGTTTACTTTTATTTTCTAAGAGCTACATATCCCATGGTACCTTGCTGCCTGCAAACCGTGATTTCTGTATTGACTCCACCCCCTAAAACTCCTCCTCCTCCGCACCTCTGTGGTTCAGAAGGCAGGCTCTGTGAAATGCGTGACACAGCAGTGCCTACTCACAGAGCATAGTGAATACAGGTCACAGAATTCAGGGGAGTGAAGTTTTCGAAATTTCAAGATTGGTGTAGGTTAGAAATAACTGAAATGCAATGTGGAAATGAATATATGATTTTAAAATGTGACCATAGATACACAGGGTCTTTGGTGCAGTTTGCAGGAAAATACATCTCTGGTATGAATGTAAGACATTGAAAAGAGTGCAAAAATCAATAGGAGCCGATGTTATGGGATGCTGAACTTTGAGCATCATAATTGCAGTACTTTACGGAATGAGCCTAAGGAATATTCAGGACAATTCACTGAGTTAAGATGTTATCTTGGTTGCTCCGGGTTACATCATTTTGCATTCCCATTATTTCTTTTAGCTCTGCCTTATGTATATTATAACTGGGTACTAACATTTCTAGGTAAAGTTGATCCAAGGAATATACAATTGCCTCTCGGGGGATTGGAAAGGAATTTCTTCCCCTGCTGTTGCAAATTGGATCATGCTTTGCTGGGGTTTTTCGCCTTCCTCTGGATCAACTGTGGATATAAAATTGTGTGTATGGGATTGTATGGTTGTGTTTTTTTTTTTATTGGTTGAGCTAGGTGGACTTGTGTCATTTTTCGACCTAACTATGTGAAAAAAAATCCACATGTGAGATTAAATAGGTGGTGCAGAAAAAGTAATACACACTACTCCATTTACATATTTGAACTTGTGTCAGTTGTCCCCAGCTGAAATCTGAATAGTTTCTTCTATGTGAAGCTAAAATGCTAAAGTTAGCCAGTCCAGAAATGAATAGAAGGAAACAAAGTAAGGAGGGGCAGGTCCACTGATAAGGCAGTATGACCAGCGCTCCTATACTGGGCGCGGACCCCATCAGTTGAGAAGAGAGTCTCAGGCACATGCTGAGCAGGAAGTCCGGCTGTACTGTCTTATTGCAGACATCCATCCTCTTCTGCCTCCCCTTGCAGCGCTGCCAGCTTATCCTCTTCTTTCTCCCTGACTGATAAATCTTTGTCCTCAATCACTTTCACCGAGGGAAGGGGGCCGTGTCCTGTAGGCTTCATGGGCCCCCGAGATTTCCAACAGCACAATTTATACATTTAAAATATTAATGCTAAACCCCCCCCCCTCACTAAACTTGCTGCCCTAGATAATGGCCCATGAGTGTCACTATTGTAAACACAGTCCCAAAATTAGACAAAAATTCAAAGCACTGAGCCATGCTCATAAAGCAAGGCGATCTTTTCTTAGGTGGTACTGAAGGGCCAGTGAAAAACATGGAACATCCTTGGTGGAATAATGGAATCACACAATAGTTGATAAGTTTGATGATTACATTCTTAATTTACTCCAGAGGTATGCAGGAAAATCCAGAAAGAAGTATAAGGCTCCGTTCACATCTTGATTTTCTGCTCTAAGCCTCAGCTCTAAAAACGCCCAACAAGACAAATCTCATTCAATTCAATGGTCCCTGTTCACATCTGAGCATTCTGTCACCTTAAAGCGGAGTTCCATTCAAAAGTGGAACTTCCGCTTATCTGTCCCCCCCCCCCCCGGTTCCACATTTGAAACCTTCCAGGGGGAAGGTGGGAGCGGGTATCTGTTTTTGACAGGTACCCTGTCCCCACTTCGTCGAACGTCGCCACGGCGAGGTTCGTCAGGGGTTTGGCCCCCGTCACCTCCCTCTGCTTTGTGGCCAATTACCGAGCTTCACTGCCGGGTTTCCCTTACCGACAATGGTGGCGGCAGCACCCGACAGCCGATGGAAACATCGGCTACGGTGCTGGCATTGCTGGACTCGAGGACAGGTCAGTGTCCTAATATTAAAAGTAAGCA
Source organism: Pelophylax lessonae (assembly GCF_965119305.1). Lineage (NCBI taxonomy): Eukaryota > Metazoa > Chordata > Amphibia > Anura > Ranidae > Pelophylax > Pelophylax lessonae. The sequence continues at coordinate 249,936,136 of NC_138773.1, read as the reverse complement.
GCTAAAGTATGTGTAGCTGCTGACTTTTAATTTTTTTTGGGGGGTGGGGGGGCGGAACTCCGCTTTAACCACTTTAGCCCCGCTCACATGGAGGCTACTGCGGCAAAGTGCCGCGATCCCGTCCAGCAACGTAGACCTACGTCGCTGGACTCCGCCCCTTGTGGGCGGCGCTCGCGCGCCGCCGGAGGCTCGCTCCCGCTGTGTTCATTCACAGCGAGAGTCGGGCCAGGGGAGGAGCAGCGCCATTACGCGTTAAAAAAAACCCACCAAAAATGACAGAAATCTTTCCCTTAGTTAGTAAACGCAATAACTTTTGTGCAAACCAATCAAAATACGCTTATTGCGATTTTTTTTACTAAACATAGGTAGCATAAAACAAATTGACCAAAAATGTAAAAAAAATTAGATTTTTAAATTTTTTTGGGGGGGGGGGGGGGAATTTCATATAAAAAAATGTGAAAAATATTGTTATTTTTTTGTTTATAGCGCAAAAAGTAAAAATCGCACAGGTGATCAAATACCACCAAAAGAAAGCTCTGTTTGTGGGAAATAAAGGACGTAAATTTCGTTTGTGTACGGCGTCGCACGACCGCGCAATTGTCAGTTAAAGTCGCACAGCGACGAATCGCAAAAAGTGGCCTGGACGGAAGACAGCAAAATCCTCCGGTGGTAAAGTGGTTAAGCAAAACGCCTGGCGCTCAAAAAAGTACATGAGCTTCTCTTTTGGTAGATTACAGGCGTTTTTTTTTTTTCATTGGTCATTTTTCAATCTAAAAATGCTGTAAAAACACCTGAAAAACACCTTTAAAACATCTGTAAAAATAGCAATGCCTAGATGTGAACATAGCCTTAATGTTGATTCATAGGCCTCATTTACGCAGCCCAGATTACCATGGTGTGGCAAATATACCTGTGCTGGGATCCCAGGTGTTCCGATCAGTGGTGGCTGCTCAGCCATACAACTGAATGACAGACTGAAAAAAGCCAGGGCTATAAGCATGTATCCATGTGTATCCACACATCCAGGGGTTACCTGCAGTTAGGGACAGGTGACCTTCCCTTGGCACAGATAGATTGAGATCAGACATCTGTCTCTAACTTCAGGTAACTGCTGAATGTGTAAATATGTGCTTACAGCTGCGGACAGCCCCAGTTCTCTTCAGCCTGTCATTCAGATGATCAGGCTGAGGAGAAGCCACTGATCAGAACACCTGGATCCTTGCCGCAGGTATACTTGCCACACTATGGGCATCTAGGACATGTAAATGTGGCCTTAATAGATTAGGGAAAGCTAGAAACCATATCAGCTTGTTGCTGTAGACTATCCATTACTTCCGGCCTAGTAAAGCTATTGTCATTGTCAGGGGCGTACCTAGACCATTTGGCACCCGGGGAGGATCCTAGATCTGGCACAATCGCCACGAACCGCACATTGACGTGTCACGTGTAGCGCCTCCATGCATTGCAGCCCGGAACCCTAAAGAATCCTCCCCCCGGTGACCAGGCCCCTCCTCCTCTGCAAAAACGGCGCCGATTGACCTGAGACGCCAGACAGAAATACATGTAACTGGCAGTGGCGCACTTACTGTGTGCTACTGTGTGATAGCAAGGACTCATGTTGACAAGTGTTTAGTTAAAAAACAGTGTCTATTTGAAGGCAATGCTGCCTGAATGCATTTGAATACAAACTGCAGTGTTTTACAAGAAAAGGCTTTATTTAACCTGCTTTGCTGGCAATTCAAACACACCTCAATATGGCGCGCTACTTCCAAAGAAACCCAATGCAAAGCAGGTCAAATGCAGCCTCTGAACTGTCTTTTACACTACTCCATTTAAGTGAATGGGAAACTGCTGACATGTGCTAGATGTGTGTTTCAAATGCAAGAAACAAACGCTCATATAACCACTTGCCGACCGCCCCACACAGATTTACTGCGGCTGGTCGGCTCGGCTGCACATAATCACGTAGATCTACATTATTATGCACACGCGGTCTCGACGGTGCACGTGCGCCACAGGAGCCTCGTTCCTGCTGGGATTAGATACAGCGGGAGTCAGACCATGGGAGGAGCGGGCTTGATCACCGCCGGCCTTCCGCGATCTTCAGAGACACTGACAGAAGAGTCGCCTGCCTATGTAAACAAAGCAGCGGCTCTTCTGTCAGACAGGCAGAGAGAGATCGAAGCTGAAACACCGATCTCTCTTTGCCTGTCACAGAGCCCCCCCCCCACAGTTAGCAAGCACAAGTAGGCATACATTTAACCCCTTGATTAGCCCCAGTATTAACCCCTTCCATGCCAGTATCATTTATACAGTAACAGTACATATTATTTAGCACTGATTACTGTATTAATCTCACTGGTCCCCAAAAAATGTCAGGCGTCCGATCTGTCCACCGCAATGTCGCAGTCCCGCTAAAAATCACTGATCACCGCCATTACTAATAAAATAAATAAATAAAAAGTGCAAAAATCGATCCCATAGTTTGTAAACGCGATAACATTTGTGCAAACTAATTAAAATACGCTTTTTGGGATTTTTTACCAAGTATAGCATGAATACAAAGTGGCCTACACTGATAAAAAATTTTGATTTTTTTAAAAAAATTTTATTGGGAATGTTTTATAGCAGAAAGTTAAAAAAAAATTGTTTTTCTTCAAAATTGTCGCTCTTTTTTTGTTTATAGCACAAAATCTAAAAACCGCAGAAAAAAAAAAAATCTAAAAACCGCAAAATCAAATATTACCAAAAGAAAGCTCTATTTGTAGGAAAAAAAGGACATCAATTGTATTTGGGTACAGCGTCACACGACCGCACAATTGTTAGTTAAAAAAAAAGGAGTACCGATTCGCAAAAAATGGCCTAGTCATTAACCACTTGGCAACCGCCGAGCGGTCAGCCGCTCCTGGGCAAACTGACGTCGCTCGCCCAGGAGCCCGTAGGGGCGAGCGCGCACCGCCGGAGGCGCGCTCCCGCCCCCGCTAGTTCGCGGGCGCCCCCGCGTGTGTGACCGGCGGCTCCCACTCGCGATCTTCCGCTGGAGAGGGAGAAGGGAAGACGGCTGATGTAAACACAGCCATCTGTCATTCTCCCTGAAGTAACTGCAGAGACTATACGATCCTGCTATGTAGGATCGTGTGACTCTTTGGTTACATCACAAGCCACGCCCCCCCCACAGTTAGAATCACGCCCCTAGGGATACATTTAACCCACTGATCACCAATAAAGTTAACCCCTCCCCTGCCAGTGTCATTTTTACAGTTACAGTGCATATGTATAGCACTGATTACTGTAGTAATGTCACTGGTACCCCCAAAAGTGTCAAAAATGTCAGTCAAGAGTCCGATCTTTCCGCCGCAATGTCGCAGTCCCACAAAAAAAATCGCAGCTCGCCGCCATTACTAGTTAAAAAAAAACAATACAAATTACATAAATCTTTCCCATAGTTAGTTAGCTTATTGCAATTTTTTTTTATCAAAAATATGTAGCAGAAAACAAATTGGCCTAAAATGTTAAAAATTATTTGATTGATTTTTACTTTTTTTTTTTTTTGGGAATTTCGTATAACAAAATAAAAAAATTTGAAAAATATTATTTTTTTTCAAAATTGTCGCTATTTTTTGTTTATAGCGCAAAAAATAAAATCACACAGGTGATTAAATACCACCAAAAGAAAGCACTCTTTGTGAGAAAAAAAGGGCGTCAATTTCATTTGGGTACAGCGTCGCACGACCGTGCAATTGTCCGTTAAAGTCACGCAGTGCCGAATCGCGAAATAGGCCCCAGTCTTTGAGCAGCCAAATCCTCCGGGGCTTAAGTGGTTAAGGGGGTAAAACCTTCCAGAGCTGAAGTGGATACACAAGCGCTAAATGAGGAGAAATGTCTTTTGTCCCAGATAGCAGAAAAAAAATACACAACAGGAGTTCTAACGATCCCCCATTCTATCCAAAACTAAAAATAAAAGTTTGGGTTGGACTACCACTTTCAGACTTGCAGTACTGTTTGCCTCCCTCTAAAAAGCATTCTGTGGCAATTTTATACTGCGGGATCATGCTGCAACTGCAAGCTTAGTCAAACTGTGCACCCTGAATTAGGAATGCCACAAAACAAAGCATTGCGGCCACACCATGCGTACAATCTGGGTGGGCAGATTGCTGCTCCAGCCGCCAGTCTGAAACAGCCCTAATTTTGCATTTGCAGGTCCGATTCATTAATTCAGAAAAAAAATGTAATTGAGGAAAATTTCTAAATCCACCATAAAATGCTTCATGTCTTCATTTTCAACTACAGACTGATAATCAGATGTCAAACAAAACCTACTTCACATTTCAGTGGATGTAATTTCACTCTTTTTTATTTTCAGATGACAGAGTCATTCAGCATTGTGAAAATCATTATTCATAGCACATTGTGCATTTTTTATGCTAGATTAATCCATCACATCTTTAAGCTTCTATAGCTCACATGCTTAAAATGAATTGTTGATCAATGCTTTGCATGCCTCACAGGCAAATAGGGAAATCTGCTGACCCATGACCATATATTGACTTACTAGTTGTTAACTATAAAAATGATGAAATGTTCTTCTTCCACGTGTGTTGTTTTCATTTCATTTTACCCAGTTGTTTTTGACGGCAAATAAATGTTCGTTCCTTGTAATGAAAGCAGTAGGAAAGGTTCACATGTACTTTTTCCGTAATGTGTTCACAATCATTGCACACTTTACTACAGAATGATCCATCACATGATATTATGGGATATAATACAATAGTTTATAGAGTATCTTGTTACAGGAGTACAATAATGGCTTCCTATCACTTATTGAGAATAAACCATAGTTTACCCCAGGAGAATTGTATTGTAAACTGCATTGGATTTTTAGGGCTTTGATCATCTCAATCCCAGTCCTACAAAAGCCATTAAGGCCAATCCATTCGAAAATAAGTGAGCCCCATGAGTCGATTCTTCGTAAATCTCTAGGGCCCCCTAGCACACTCCTGGAATCAAATTTATATGTCTGTGAACCCGATGAGAGTCATTGAGGCTTAAAAAATATTAATGGCTTTGAAACTTAAACTCATGACTCAAACCCTGTGTAGATGAGGTGTACAACCTGTACAATGAGATGTAAAACTGTGTTGTATTTAAATCAGATTGACATTTAAACGGAAAGGTATAGTTTTTCATATATTACCTTAGTATCTTTGTATGAGGTGTGTGACCAACGTAAAATTATGAATATAAACACGTATTGTAAACATGGAAAAATGGATAGGTATAGAAGAGTCATTATTTTATTGAAGCATCTGGTAACAGTGATGACGCCAATAGATCTGAATAAAAACATATAACCAATACATTTGGGATAGACGTGAATAGTACAGTATAACCATTACAATGGTAAAAAGGTAATCAAGTAGTCTCCTGATAATAGATATTGTTATAGGTACACATCTTGAGCATAAGTTTTTGGGATAATAAACAATTAGATACAATGAGATTACCTCCTGTAGGGCTCAACGCGTTTCGTGAAAAGTCACTTCATCAGGAGCAGGTGCAATTTATGTATCTAGAAAGAGTACATATATATAAACAACAATATATCCAGTTAACACAACTAGGTATCCTTTCAAAAGTGTAACTTACAAATAGGTTTCAAACTGTTTCTGAAGCTGCAAATCGTCTGAGGATGTGTCTAAACCTTAATTTTTTTTGCATATAGAGATGGAGGCTCAATTGTCTATGAGTCTCATACAAAGTCCAAAAATATCCCCCTCCTTTCATTATTACCCTAGTATGTCTACGATGTATTTCTAGGCTGGGCAGGTAAGGTAAGGTAAGGGGAGGTCAGATTATACACACAGCTGAAAGATTCATAAATGAGATGTCATCTTGCAGTATAGATGAACTTATCTTAAAGCATAACTCCACTTTTGTTGAGAATAAAACACTCCCCTCTGGGTGATCTCTGTACATTGCATTGATTATAACAACCTTTGTTGCAGATTCCTACCTTTTGTTATTCTGAAGAAATCACTGTTTTTTCCTCTGTACTGAGTGGATCTAATTGGAGTGGTTTCATAATTATTATAATTATCAATCACCTGCAGGGCTCTAATGAGGAAAGCTGCTAGGCCTGCATCCCTTTAGACGTGTTCCTATTGAGAATATCTCACCAAAAATGACATTTTTGTTGCAGGGGATGCCAGAAATCTGACTTGTATCATTTTTGGGAAAATTGGTGAGCCAATCACACAAGCAGGAAATGATGTTTCTGGGGTGTGGTCAGTACACATTCTGTGTACAGAACAACTCCAGGCAGCCATATTGCATTGCATTTTCAGAAAATTACAGTGGCTGCAGATTGAAAAGGAAAGGTCATTTTTAATAACATTGAATTACAATATGATTTGTGTCGCAATAGTATACGCTATATTATTTTTTCTTTAGTTGCTATTTTTTTCCCCCACGAAAGTGGAGTTACCCTTTAATTACTTGGTTGGTACAGGTTATGAACAAGCATGCAGGCAGTGCTGGCCTTCTCTATTAGGAAGTGAGTCAAAATTTGTGTGCTAGGCCTCATGGATGCTCTCTATATTAAATGCCTAATTGAGATCATTAAAAGAGGGGAAAAATATTACTTTTGTTTTAAAATTTATATCAGTAATGTCAGCTTACTCCTAATACTTGTAGGCATCTATAATAATAATAATAATAATAATAATAATAAACATCTAAGTTATACCCTAAAATAACATTACTTTATGTCAAAACAAAAAGACAAAATGATAAGTGCTCAATCAATTTTACCCAATTAGGAAGGTACACAGTTGGAGGGGCAATTAACAATATACAAATTGCAGAAAATATCCCCTGCACTCGACCTTGTTAGTCAACAAAGAAACTTAATTAAACCCTGTGTTGGTCTACAGCCGTCTGGAGTAGGTTCTTGCGTGTCATTTGGGGTACGCTTAAAACTAAGCTCCGGGGGGGGGGAAGCATTCAAATACATTCTTCATGGCCAAAAAGGAAATATATACACTATGGGGTTGAGTTATTAGAGCTGGAGCATGCAAAATCTGGTGCAGCTCTGCATAGAAACCAATCAGCTTCCAGGTTTTTTTGTAAAAGCTTAATTGAACAAACTGAAGTTAGAAGCTACCATGCACAGCTCCAGTTTTAGTAAATCAGCCCCTTTGTGTGCACCAACCAAATGCCTTTTCATTTAGGTTAAATTCACACCTGAGCGTATCGATTTAATGACTTTTTCTTTTCCCAGCTTTTTACAAGGTTTTTTTAAAGCGTTTTGGCCCCTTTCACACATATGGTCCATTCAGATACGGCTGTCAGTTTTTCAGGCGGATCTAAACGGATGCCCCGTGATGCCCTATGGGGCAGCGGATGTCAGCGGACACATGTCCGCTGACATCCAATCCGATCCTGTCCGTCAAATCCGGACGGATGGAAACCCTATTTTCCATCCGTCTGGCGGATTGAATCAGATGAGAACGGACCCCATAGAGGACAGCAGGGACCTGACACCTCCGTCTCCGCACACAGAGCAGAGACAGAGCTGTCATCCGCCTGCTCAGCGGATACTCAGCAGAACGGCTCAGTCGACGGAACGGAACCATGTGAAAGGGGCTTTTAGAAGTGCATTACAAGAGTTTTACACCTTCAGGCATTTCTGTTTAACCAATAGAAAGCACTGGGGGGGGGGGGGGAGATAAGGGTTAGAGAGCTTAATAGTGAGCGTTTTTCTGCCCAAGTGAGCGTTTGTCTGCCCAAGTCAGGTGTTTCTATTGAAGTCTATGGGGCCAAAAACTTGTAATCTGCCAAAAAGAAGCTCATGTACTTTGAGGTTCAGGTGTTTTGCTTCAGACGACAGAATGCTCATATGTAAACAGGGGCCATTGAAATTAATGGAATTCTGCTTGTTGGGCATTTTGGAGCTTCAAAGCTGAACGTTTTAAAGCTGAAAATCACTCAGGTTTGAACGGGCCATACAGTTATTACCTTCATAGCTTGTGCCCGGAGATGGGCTGGGGGGGGGGGGGGGGCTCGGCAGGCCTACAAGACCAGTTTTAAAAGGGCAGGTTAAGCCAGCTGTAATGAGTACAGGAAAGGAGACTAATTTGCTGTACTGTTCCAAGCAGATCACATTACAGATCAAATTGGTATCTGCTTATCTGAGTCTAAATAAGCACAGTTAAAATTCCTAAGCCCTGATGAAAAGGGAGTCTGTTTGGCTCCCGAAACATTTTTTTTGTTTTTTTTCTGCCCAAGAATTTTATTTTCTATTACAAACTTTGGGCTCTTAGGCGTTTGCCCCTCGCTTCTAAAGGGTGTGTATGCCTGTTTTGTGAAGTGCTACCGAACCAGTTCCAATGTTGCCAGTGATAATTTTAGTGACCCATTGAATATCTGTATTCAGCAGCCCATTTTTACTTGTGTTTGGCTTTTGTATTCAGGCAGGTGCAGCACCTGCGGCTGCCTGAATATCTGAACACTAACTACATCTAATAGGATGCAATCACTAGCCCATATTTTGCACCCAGCTCAGTCAACTTCTAAATACATTTTTGGTAACCCGAGTGGTCTACCCACAACTTGAGTGTCTGTAAATCAGCAGGAATTGCCAAAAATACGAGCGGTCTATGGCAAACTTTAAGAAGTCACATCACAGTTCAGGGTGTACACTCCTAGTGAACCTGTTGAATTATTCTCTGGATTCTTGGTGCTTTGGGTTACCCAAACTGAGATAAAAGAAACCGATATTCAAGCAGATAGACATCATACTAACAACCTCAGTTTTCATAATCTTACCTCCATTTTCCTGTTATAGCAGTTGCACAGGGTGCCTATCTTTGGCTGCACAGTGCAATAGCTACCAGTGTTTGACAGTGCTGCCCTATGCACCCCATAATGTAACACACCTAGTAAAACAAACACTCTTTCTTTCTCAGTAGGGATGAACTTGAGCATGTTCGGATCCCAGTCCGAAACAACATGAGTAAACATACGTGTGGTGAAAATGTGTGGTTGCAAGGTGGGGAATGTCTCAGCCACAAATGATTGGCCCAGTACATTGACAGCTTCCTGGTGGGCTCGCTCATGCTAAGATATGAACAGGCCCAAGCTCTTCCTTTTTCCTCAGCATAAAGTCTGTGTGAGGACAGTTGTGATAAGGGGTATTGCTGTTATTTAGAAGCTGGTCAGCAGTTTCTTTTACGACAGGATTACTTTAAAGTGTCATTAGATCCACATCATTAACCCCTTTGCGCCTAAAGGTAAAACAAATCTAAATGCCTAAGCACAATTTTGCAACTTTGACATATGTTAGTAAAACCGTACATTTCATCACAACTACTTTGTGCATCCATGTGGATTATACCTTGTTTATTTTCCGGACAAAAGGCTTTCATTTGGTGGTAAATGGTAAAGGATATCTCCTGATTTTTTTTTTCTAGTATCAAAGGAAATCTGGCCCAAAATAATCATTAATAAAAATTCATTTTTTCTACATTTAGCTGTATATTTTTTGGTACTACCATAACCTACCACCAAAGAACAACCTAAAATTATTCACCTGCTCCCTGCGATCGCAGCAATACCACATACACTATACAAGTATATTGGCAAAATTATTGGGACATCTGCCTTTACATGCACATGAACTTTAGTGGCATCCCAGTCCTAGTCCGTAGGGTTCAATATTCAGTTGGTCCATCCTTTGCAGCTATAACAGCTTCAACTCTTCTGGGAAGGCTGTGCACAAGGTTTAGGGGTGTGTCTTTTGGAATGTTAGACCATTCTTCCAGAAGCGCATTTGTGAGGTTAGGCGCTGATGTGGACGAGAAGACCTGGCTCAGAGTCTCCGCTCTAATTCACCCTAAAGGGTGTTCTGTTGGGTTGAGATCAGGACTCTGTGACCCGCTCATCCATGTCTTTATGGATCTTGCTTTGTGCACTGGTCCAAATCATTTGGCAGAGGGAGGATTATGGCGTGGGGTTGTTTTTCAGGGGTTGGGCTTGGCCCCTTAGTTCCAGTGAAGGGAACTTTTAAGGCGTCAGCATACCAAGATATTTTGGACAATTTCATGCTCCCAACTTTGTGGGAACAGTTTGGGGATGGCCCCTTCGTGTTCCAACATGACTGCGCACCAGTGCAGAAAGCAAGGTCCATAAAGACTTGGATGAGCGAGTTTGGAGTGGAGGAACTTGACTGGCCTGCCCAGAGTGCTGACCTCAACCCGATGGAACACCTTTGGCATAAATAAGAGCGGAGACTGCCAGCCAGGTCTTCTTGTCCACATCTCACAAATTCGCTTCTGGAAGAATTGTCAAATATTCCCATAGACACACTCCTAAACCTTGTGGACAGCCTTCCTAGAAGAGTTGAAGCTGTTATAGCTGCAAAGGGTGGGCTAACTTAATATTGAACCCTACGGACAAAGACTTGGAGGCCACTAGAGTTCATGTGGATGTAAAGGCAGGTGTCCCAATACTTTTGGTAATATAGTATATGAATTAGTTAGTTGTTGTATGTACCCATAGTACAGCCCAGAAATAAAGGTGTGCTTTTTCCTCTTTTTTTTTTTTTTTTTTTTATCCTACCTAAAACAGACTGACACTAACTGACACTGATACTAATTAAAAAAAAAATTATCTCCAAAAAAATTATTTTATTTTTATTTTTTTTTTCATTATTCTTTCATTTATTTTTTTAAACACACTTTTTTTTTCCTCTGCAAGGAGAGAGAGAGACACATAAAATATACTATTTACAGAGAAAGAAAACATGGGGCGGGCTTCACAGTGACTGATCACTGTGATAGCCAATCACATCGATCAGGTGACCGGTAATCTGGAGTTTTGCGTCTTATGGTTCGGCGCTCTCCCAGTACAAAGCGAGATACGCAAATATGCGGCACCACAGAAAGAAACCCAGTCTAGTGGGGCGGTATATTTGTGTTACGTTGGCATGAAGGGGTTAAATAGGATCAATAAATGGTGTATTCAATGCTGTTCATACTCACCCAGATTACTTTTCTGTATTCTGCAAAAAAACTGGTTGATCCTGCTGTTCTCTGTCTCTCCATGCCCCACTGCATCTGGGGATTTTGCAGAACAGTGATGGCAGCTAGTGCACATGTTCAGTTTTCAGTGTATTTCTACCCTGAGCATTTCCTTCCTATCACATCTGAGCAGCCCATTAGACTATAGAGACAGACATGTGGGCGTATACATGGTGGTAAATGACAGCCGACTCCTTTCCTCCTGCTTCCTGCTCACTAACCATCTTTAACCAGTTAAACACAATGGGGGTGGGATATTACATCTTTATTGATAGAGGCTTCACCTCTCTCTTATTCTAAGACACAGGCTGGAGGTGCGTGACACAGCCGAGGTCTGGCAGAAATCTGCCCACACCATGTTATTGCCAAAAATAATAAAGATTGCATTTCAAATATATATTTGTATATCAATTTAAAACAGTTTATTGCTATTAAAGGAAGATAGAAGCTTCTCCTGCCACTGTTTCCCTGCAGACAGGCTGGGAAAGAGCTGCGCCATGTGACAACTGTATGTTGATTAGGAAAAAAGGTACTTAGATATTTTTTTTAATTAAAATAATTACAGTGGCATTATCCACGTATAGAAAGAGAAGGGATAATGTAAATTAAATAGTTGGTGTTTAATAATTTTAAGAATACCTCCACATAAACTTAAGCCACGTACACAAGGGCCGAATGTCGGGACTTGTGTATGCCACCCTGTATAACAGGAGGCAGCCAATCGGTGCCCTCAGCAACCTTATTGTGCCCCGCTCTCTCGCCACCCAGTAAAGATGTGCTCCTCTGATAAAGTCTAACTCAGACTGTTCAAAATACTTCCAGGATGAAAAAATGATCTTGTCTATTCTTCTAAACACATATGTTTTTGTTATTATCTTTTATGAACCTAGCAACTCAATTTGAGTCCTGTTAAAAACACTTTTCAATAAAAAATACCTTAAGATTAAAAACATGGTTACCAATAATCATGTTCACCCAGTTAAGGCACAGTTACTGCCATTCTCTTAATATCTAGATTGCTCAGTCTTTATTATGAATTCCATTCCTTTGTAACATTTACCTTATTTAAAACACTATCTGGCCAAAATACCGCACCAAGTTGTTGAGCTCCGGTATTTCCAGTGAAGAGTACTAATAATGCTACAGCATACATTCAGACAGTTGTGCCAGGTTCAAAAAAATGGTCTGACGAGTTTGTTGGAGGATCCCAAGTGGCCTACACAGAGACATGAACTCAATGCCATTGAATGCCTTTAGGATAAATTGGAACGCCAATTACAAGCCAGATCTTTCTGCCCCATATCAGTACCTCACTAATGTTTTTTTACCTAAATGAGCTTAAATTCTTACATATACAAAATACTCTGTAAAGCCTTCCCAAAACAGTGTAGGCTGTTATAACTGCAAAGCTTGAGCCAGTTCCATATTAATAGATATGGATTTGGAATGGGATGTCCAGGAAACTCGTATAGGTGCTCAGGTGTCCTCTAAACTCCTCTTTATCCAAACTTCCACATTGCACTCTTTATAAGTCTAATCAGCAGAGGGCTGGGTCATTTCCCACCCTGCAGAACATGTAAACAAAGGGGTAGAATGCTGGTGATGTTGGTGCCCTTATATGGACACATGCCCATTTTTAGTCAATTTAATTGACTAAATAATTCAAGGTCATTGACTCAATATAGACATTTGTCCTTATAAGGGCACCAACATCACCAGCATCCCAACAGTTTGTTTACTTATGCTGCGGGGATGGTATTGACGCAGCCTGCAGCTGATTGGACCTCAAAGGATCGCTAAGTGGAAGTTTAGTTAGAGTTGATTCTGGAGGAAATCCAAGTTCATCTCTAATAGTCATGTGTCCACACACTTTTGGCCATATAGTGTACCATGGTCAATGTTACATTTACTCACTTTTATTAATTCCTTGTTTTCATTTGGTGAGTCATTGATATTTTCACTGGTTCACCATTGGTTCCTAGAAAGAGCAGCTACATTTGATATGGTACAATTGCCTGAGGGTACATTTGCTGCAAATGTGACACAATATAATTGAGGATTATAGTCTAAAATCCTAATTTGCATATGTTGTAAATTGCTGCTGGTAACCAGGGGCACTTACTGTTATACCTTTTTTGGCCAGCTCAGTAGCTAAGGCAGCTGCTGGATAACATTTCACTTTCAATTCACTATATTTTTTATGAATATGCCCCCTAGGCTTACTCCTGGCCAGGTCATATCCGCATATGGCCAGTTATAGCCAATTAATACAAAGAATCTTTTCTGTAACTTGTATAACACAATGGTACAATCCATTACAGGCGCTAAATGTAGTAAGCCTTGTGTCTCTCTCTGTTGCATTGTGTTAGCTCTATATATAGAAGGCTATTGAGAAATAAAAGATGCTATTTTCTTGTTTCCAAATTAAAATGGTCTCTTAATCTCAGGACTGCAAATGGAAAATGTACATTGAGTTAGATGGAGATGAAATTGCTATAACGTACATAAAGGACGTGACATTCAGCAGAAGTCAGGCAGAATCCGAGGTGCTGAGGATGACTAAAGTAAGTGATGTTAAAAGCCAGCACATTATCCCCACTGAGCTTATAACGCATTTTCTGTAATCCCATTTTCTATTCTTTTTTTAACACAATATACTTAGCGTATTGTACAGTATAACAATATGTTAAAATTCTAATTATTTTCATCTTTGAAAAAGGCATGAAAGTGTCATAACTAAAAATGACTGGAGCCTCTGTGTGCTGTAAAAAGTCTCACGCCTTGTTTCATTTGCATAGCTACAGTATGTCCCTGCTGTATAGGCTGCATTGCAGTACTGAATTGATAAAATTGTATACATATTAAAGAGTGGAATATATTTCCAATACACATCGTGAGTCATTACTTTGGTGACTGCTCTTAAAAAAAAAATGTAATGCAACTTTCCCAATTTTACATTCTTGGTGTACCATATTTTAATTATTATTTCAGTCTTCCTGTGACATATTGTGATGATCGCTGCCTAGCTTCCACTGTTTCTTGGAGTAGGCATCCACTGATTTTTTTATAGACAGCTGGAGTCCACACAGCAGCAAAGGCAGCTTCTTGCAGAAAAAAAAAGCAAAGTACAAAATAAATTCTTGCCTGTGGGGCACTTACACTGCATTTAAAGCCAACACTCTGGCAGGCCATTCAATTCAAGTATTTTGTGCCTTGTTTTCTCCCCCTTTCCCCAGATAGTAAAGGTTAAATGCTTCTTTAGTCTCGGTGAGAAAGTAAAGGAATACTAACCTTATTCAGCGCTTATATTTATTGGCCTTTTAGAGTTTAGCTTTAAGTCCCTGTCTATCAAGCTTTTTTTACTTACAAGGCTGCCTCCTGGTTTCTTCCTCAGGTGTTTAGAGTTCCTTTGTGCACGCAGCTACTTCTTATATAAAAAAATAACCACAGCAGTGTAATAATGGGGTCATAGCTGGACCAGCTTTTTTCATAACTGAGACGGCTTTCCTAGTACTTCTTGGCCTCCTAACTTAAAAATTGCAAAGTCTCAGCCAAGTAGAGAGAGTATTGCTTTCATCCAGTCCCCCCAACTTGGTCCACTTTCCTCAAGAAAGAGGAATAGCGAGGGCTACGCAAGTCATTTGAATCTCTTCCTGCTGAGAACTACCTATTGATGGTCAACCCATTAGCAGCACTTTAATTTCAGTGTGGCTTCAAATGATGTGCCTGCCAACAGGGGGGTAAATCTCAAGGTGGAGATTACAATTATCTATAGTCTAAGAGGCACAATCTCTGTGATCAACAACTAAGCAGGTAGCAGTGGCTTTATATGTATTGATTATAACATGGCTACACCCACGTAAGGATGTAATTACGAGCAGAAATAAGGTTTTCAAATATTTTTAGACATACTGATATGAATATTTCCATCAACCTAATGGTTAAAGAAAGCCTTTAGTGTCCCTTTTAGTTAGATAATTAAAACACATTTTGTGTATGTCCTGACTACAACGTTTTTTTTTTTTTTCCTTTACACTTAATATGTTTATTTGCCCTGCAGCCGCCATTTGTAATGGAGAAATGGATTGTTGGGATAGCTGAAGATGAGTCAGTGGAGTGCACTGTGACCTATGAGGTAATTTTCTAGTATATACAATAAAGCGACTGGGCTTGGGAACTGAGATCTGAAATGCCATGCATTGGGGCAGATCTGAGGTCTGAAATGCAAGCATTGGTAATGAACCAGGATGTGAATTGCATGCATTGGGGCTGAACTGAGATGTGAAGTGCATGCATTGGGCCTGAACTTAGATGTGATGTGCATGCATTGGGGCTGAACTGAGATGTGAATTGCATTTATTGGGGCTGAACTTAGATGTGAGGTGCATGCATTGGGGCTGAACTGAGATGTGAAGTGCATGCATTGGGGCTGAACTAAGATGTGAAGTGCATGCATTGGGGCTGCACTGAGATGTGAAGTGCTTGCATTGGGGCTGAACTGAGATGTGAAGTGCATGCATTGGGGCTGAACTGAGATGTGAAGTGCATGCATTCTGGCTGAACTGAGATGTGAAGTGCATGCATTGGGGCTGAACTGAGATTTGATATGTATGCATCGGGCCGAAATGAGAAGTGAAGTGCATGCATTGAGGCTGAACTTAGATGTGAAGTGCATGCATTGCGGCTGAACTAGAATGTGAAGTGCATGCATTGGGGCTGAACTGAACTGTGATGTGCATGCATTGGGGCCAAACTGAGATGTGAAGTGCATGCATTGGGGCTAAACTGAGATGTAAAGTGCATGCATTGGGGCTGAACTAAGATGTGAAGTGCATGCATTGGGGCTGAACTAGGATGTGAAGTGCATGCATTGGGGCTGAACTAGGATGTGAAGTGCATGCATTGGGGCTGGCCTAAGATGTGAAGTGCATGCATTGGGGCTGAACTGTGATGTGCATGCATTGGGGCTGGCCTAAGATGTGAAGTGCATGCATTGGGGCTGGCCTAAGATGTGAAGTGCATGCATTGGGGCTGAACTGTTATGTGCATGCATTGGGGCCGAACTGAGATGTGAAGTGCATGCATTGGGGCTAAACTGAGATGTGTAGTGCATGCATTGGGGCTGAACTAAGATGTAAAATGCATGCATTGGGGCCAAACTGAGATGTGATGTGCATGCATTGGGGCTGAACTGAGATGTGAAGTGCATGCATTGGGGCTGAACTGAGATGTGAAGTACATGCGTTCCGGCCTGAACTGAGAATGCTAAATTAAAAACAAACAGGTTTATATTTACCTGCTCTGTGTAATTGAATTGTGCAGTTGTGCAGCATGGCCCTGAGCCTCCTCTTTTCTGGTCCCTTCTGGCTCTTCCTCTCTGGCGCTTCCTATGGGGGCACTCTTGCGGGCTCTCTCCCAAGCCTCGTCTGCCTGTGTCTATAGACACAGACAACAAGGCTCGGCCCTGCCCCCCCCCCCCGCTCCCTTGTCACTGGCTTTGATTGATAGTCAATGGCTTTCGCTACCTCAGTGAGGGGGGGAGAGCTCCTGCAGTCGAGCACAGCACAGGATTGAATGAGCTCTCCGGTAAATATACGGAGGGGTGAAACTACTACCTAAACATTCTTTTATGTTAATGCAAAGAATGCATTAACCCCTTGACGTCAGGGGCAGACATGCATGTATGTGGCTGCTCAGTAGGTGGACCTTAACGCTGGTAGGCCGCATATATGCAGCCCTGTTAAAACAACTTATCGTGCTGAGAGTGCCCCCCTGCGTGCTCCCAGCACAGTAGCCTGCGGGTACCAGAAAGCTCCCAATGCATACTGTGACAGCCAATCACAGCGATTACATGACCCTCATGCCCGCTACTGCCTCCCAGCTTTTAGGATTCTTGAAGGGCCAGGAAGCGGTCTGCGTGAAGAGGTTAGGTTAAAAAATCTTTAGGTGTATGCATTGTGGCTGATCTGAGGTCTGAAGTGCATCCATGGGGGTAGATTTGAAGTTTGAAGTGCATGATTTGGGGCCAATTTGAGGTCTGAGGTGCATACATTATAATATAGTTAATTAATTTAACTTGCTATTAGCAGTACAGGTATGAGTACAAGAACTAAAAACAAACAAAGACTTCAGTGAGCTCACTGGCACGCTGGTTGTCTGATGTTTGTGAATATGGCATGTACTGTGGGAAAGGTTGCTGACACATAAACTATTAAAATGAGCTGGCTTTGTTATTTCCATCCTGAAAGAAACATATCTTCACAAATAAGCACCCTACATACATTTCATTATATGTGTGCCTTATTAGCAATTCCAGCCAACAAGTGATAGCAGTCAGTGAGTCTTTGATGCTATGTAGGATATATAGGACTAGTATGGAAGTCATAGGTTTCATTCAGTTTATTGAAATGTGAGTTCTATCTAACCCACAGCAGGCAGAGGTATTAGTTGATCACATATGGGGTGAGTGGGTCCTAAAGCCTGGGCTGTGCAAATTGATATGATCACCAAGGTCCTTCAGTCTTATTTATCATGTAGTAACTTAAAGTTGTTAGCTATATAATGTCAGTTTTATGTAGGATCTGCCTCTTGCATACTTGATGGTAATTCCCATCTGTAAAGGCTCGGCTTCTTCTGGTTCAAATCCATGTTATGCAATTACTGCTGAGCATGTACAAACCATAATGTGCTATCACAGATAGCATACTGTACCGTTTATTTGTAGATCTTTAGCCTGTCCATAGGCAATGCAGAGTTTAAATGAATACGATGCATGCTTATATACCACTTCCTTTTATAATACGAATATATCATACTAATTCTTATAGAAATTTGCAATGGTGGGGGGGTGTTAAGTACTCTCTGGCCATCAAATTAGCATTTGCATTCAGCTTCCAAACTGGGGAGCACATTGCACCCCCCGCTTCCTGTTAATTTAGCCAGGGTGCCTGAGAAGCCAGTGGCCAAACCTTTCAAGGCTTCAGAAGTTTGAAGCTTTCACATGAATTTTAGGGTGCTCTGTCGGCAGGTATGGGTGGCAGAAAGGTGAGTTCAGCCCGTCTATGGTGACCCTCTTTAAGGCAGACCTGTTACGTCCCCTAGTACGTGCATCGTACAGGTTCCCTTTAAAACTTGAAGTTTACACATTTTGAGTTTGCCAAGAGGTGGCATCAGTGTAAATCCATTTTTGTTCTGCTGTTATGGTATACAATAAAGACTCCTCCAGACATTTAGGAGACAATGTGGAAAACTGTAACTGGCAGCATAGTAATCAGTGATGGGGAGACTGCAGCCAGCTGGCCCAGCACCCCCTAATAAAGATCTCTTTGCCATTATCTTTGTATCTATTTTCTTCCTCTGTTGTGTTTTGGTTAATTTATATGCAGAGTGTTTATAGAGCTGTTTGTTTTTTTTTCCTTTTTGTCCAACAGAGTGATGTCAGAACTCCTAAATTTACCAAACACATTCATAAAATTCACTGGAACAAGATGAAAAAGCAGGACGCAGTGAAGTCGGTCCAACTAGCAATAAAGCCGCCACTGCTGAACTCCGAGAGCAAGCCCAGCAATGATTCTAGTAAGATTCCCAGAATTACAGGACGAGCGCCACATCATTGTATAAAATGCTTTGCTGTTTAATTAAGCCAGTCCTGTAGTAAATGCTCGAAATCCCAGTTTTAGACGGGAGTAATAAACCAGAACCATTTATAGTGTATGTGGTTGTTACAGGCTGGTGCCTATTTCCAGAGCCAACTATTATTTATACAGTGCTCAGAGTGTTCTATTATCTCCAGGCCTAATCCAACACATGTAAGTTGAGGACTTGACCTTACATATAGTCGTATTGCAAAAACCTCAGCTCCTATTGGCAAATGTCCTTAATATTATAGATGCTGCTATACCCTAAAGTGATATTTCTGTTCTAAATATATCGTAGTGAATCAGTCACTAGCTTCTAATACATCTCAGGACTTCTGAGATTTCTCCACCTGAGGTATCCTATGAGGGGTCTCCCCTCCCTGCTGGATTTTCTATTCATGTTACATTATAGAGATTGTAGCAGTAGGATTTAAACTCTCGCTGTCTTGAACAAAAGGAGTAAAACTCTGTGGTAGGAGATGGTGGAGATATTCCAGCAGAGAAATCCTACCCTTGGGAGATGTAAGAAGTGTATAAGTAATTTAGCTTGAATGTTTCTTTCCATAACTGAAATATCAGTTTTGAATGGACTGACCATTTACAGTGAAACTATACCCTGCAAGATACTCACCTCCACCTTCCAGTGGCACAAAGGTTACATCCCTTGCTGGCTGCTGTCCTCTTCCCGTGGGTTACGTCAGGGTGCCTGGCTTTTGGCCTATTGATTGACCAGCGTGGCATGATGTGATCCTGTGTATATATGCCGGAGCTGGTTATTCTTGCACAGTCAAACACATTGCACACCTCAGCGTATATTCAGTAGAAGACTGTGAGCAGGCAGGATAGCGTGCCTTATTGCAGAAGAGACCTAGGATGTCTCTTCTCCAATAAAGAGCTACCTGTTTATTAAGTATTGTATATATTCAATACATACACTTAATAGCATTATACAACAAATAATGTATTTAAAATTTTAAAGAATGTAGACCGTAGAAAAAAAAGAATTCATGTACATCTATCTTAGTATTTCAGAAGCTCAGGTTACGTTGTGAACTGAAACATATACCAGTGAACACAGCGGAGAGAACGGTTATACCACCAAGTGGCACTGTTGCTCCCTGAAAGTTAAAACAATGCACTCCAAACTTCTGAAGAGTATGATTTCTTTTGTGAGTTCAGAGTTGCTTGTGGTAATTCTAAATGACATTCTGGGTGCGGTGTATTTAGCTTAATTCAAAATCAAATTCTGTTATGGTAAAGAGGAAATTCACCCTCTAATATTTTTTTCTTCCCCTCTTACTTGGTTTCCTTGATTATCCTCAAAACACAAACTCACATAATCTGCCATCACACGTTAGGTCCTGTGTCACCATCATTTTCTTATATCATCCGGAGACGGCTGTCTTTTCCCAATTCTTGCAGCCGACTTCCTGATGATGTGCTGCAGTGCATGTGCAGTGTGTTGTAGATATCCAGAAGCCTCCTGGGATGGATGGCATGGGTTTCCTTGGGGGCTTTGGGTAGCTGGTGACGTCATTATCCCCTAGGTGAAAAAAACAGAAACATGGGCAGAGAGCTGAAAAAAAAAAATAATATAGCTGCAATTTGATTTAAGGAGGGGAGAAGTAGCAATATTTTTGAAAGAAGAATAAGTGGGTAAAGGCTTACTTTAAATACTTATTCCCAGATGAATAATTCAGGGCATTCTTTGAAATACACTGATCAGCCATAACATTATGGCCATCCACCGTAACCTTTTGAGGAGTAGCAGATCCTTTTTGTCCTGTAAGTTGTGAGGTGCAGCCTCCACGGATATCGTTTTTCCAACACATCCCACAGGTGCTCGATTGGACAAAGATCTGGAAAATTTGTAGGTCAAGTCAACATCTCAAACTCACTGTATTCCTCAAACCATTCTTGAATGCATCAGACCAGGCCACCTTCTTATATTGCTTCTGTTGTCTGGTTCTGATTTTCATTTTCACATGCCAATTGTAGGCGCCATTGGCTGTGAAAATGGGTCAGCATGGGAACCCTGACCGATCTGAGGCTATGTAGCCCCATATGCAACAAACTGCAATGCCCTGAATGTTCAGATACCTTTCTGTCAGAACCAGCAATTAGGTTCCCGGCAATTTGAGCTACAGTATCTCTTCTATTGCTATTACTACATGGGTCAGCATTTGCTCTCCACGTGCATTAATGAGCCTTGGCGGCCCATGACCCTGTCCCCGGTTCACCGTTTTCCTTCCCTGGACAACTTTTAGTAGGTCCTGACCGCTGCAGATGGGAAATATACCACAAGAACTTTCAGTGGTTATAATGTTATGGCTGATCAGTGTATGCATTATTTACTGTTTATAAAAGCATTACTGAAAGTAATAATGATTTTTCTCTTTCGTTCATTTACGGACACAGCTTCATATCTTCTTTGACAGATGGGTTATGCTGCTCTTCCTAGGAGTAGGACACTAGGCGGAAAAGGGTTAACAAAGCTTAACTACGCCTATAGGGCAGTTCCAGGTGGTATAGCATTTTTTCCTTTTTAAATTGAACTTTTTTCCTTTGGTTGTTTTCTTTCTACAATTAAGTCTGTTCCAGTGAGAACTACAATCAACTGCTGGACTGGGTGACGCACTGGATATCCTTACATTCCCCCTTGTCTGGCCAGCAAGCACGTGCAGACCGCAGCTCCTCGCTAGTTTGGCCGCGACATTGCCCCACTGGACGGGGGCTGGCCGGCGAGTGAAACACCTCGCAAGGAAGCACAGGACCTGGTCACGGCCTGAGTCGCAGCGTACCTCTGGCCCACAGCACTCCCCATTCCAAGATGGGGAGGTGATCTGCCTGGAGTGGTGCCCACCCGGTTCCAAGGTCTGGTGAGTAGTGTTCCCCCTCTCCCTTTGTGGTTCCTCAGGGTGGATGTGGGCTCCTCCCTGGGATGGTTGAACCCCCAGATTCCTTTCCATGCCCCCAGCCCCTCTAAACAGTCACAGTGGGTCTTTTGGCCCCAACACGGCCTGATCGAGCCAGAAATTGAGGCCGTGGCTTTGCGGCCTTTTCCCGGCTGATGGAACTAGCTGTCCAAGGGACTGACCAAGCTGTCTGAGTGCATGACCAAGCTGTCCAAGCTCCTGACCAAGCTGTCCAAGCTCCTGACCAAGCTGTCCAAACTGCTGATCAAGCTAACAGAGCTGCTGGCGGACACGCGACTCATGTGGCCGTCTTAGGCCCCAAATTTAGGCCACGGTTTTGTGGCCTACTCGCAGCTAGCGGTCTAAGCTGTTGACCAGGCTGTCCGAGCTGCTGACCAGGTTGATAGAGCTGTGGATGGGCATCCCCCCCCCTCAAGGGGGGGCCATATAGTCAGCCTGGCTCCTCCCTTGAACCGGGAGGGCGCTTAACTGAAGTGTGACAGACATTATTGTGTGGGTGAGGGTACTCTGCTTGCGTGTCTGCATCACGGCAGCCCCCCCCCCCCCTCAAGGGGGCTATGTCCTATTATGCCCTCTATAGAGGGCGACCCTCTTGTTTTTTTTTTTTTTTGTCTAATAGGTGGTCCTTTTGTGGACCTTTGGCCAGCGTCTCCTTGTGGGACTGTGAAGATAGTTCGGGTTCAGTGGTTCTCCTGGGAATTGCCAGCATCCCTATTACAATAGACCAAAAAACAGTTCCCCTAGAGGGTGGGACTTTAAATGGCAATAACCAGGACTTGAGTAGTACGTGTATTTAAATATTTATTAAACAAGTATGGTACAAAATTATATGACAAGAAAACATAATGTAATGAACAAAAACTTGTGGGACTGTGGTCGGCAACCTCCCCTGCTTGTTATGTTCTCAGGGTGAGCCTAGTAAGAAGCGACTCTGCTGGGTCTATGTCCACTCGCTTCGGGTGCTCTGACGGTAAGGATGATTCCTCTTTTACTGCACATGCGCATGCAAAAGCCCTGGTGGCTACACTGATTGTATCGTGCGAGTAACTTAAATATTAGGATACAGCTGCTGCTGCATCAGAGGCGCCGGTCCTCTTGGGGCCCACGGTTCCTACAAAGCGGCAAAGGTATTCCCCTTTTCCCGCCTGCTGTGACAAAATTGTCACAAATCAGTGGACTTGTTCTAAACTCAATATGGCGGTGCATGAGCATTTTGATTGACGGTACCCCCATTGAGGAGTCTCTGTTGAGTTGACCTGTGGGGGACTCTCAGCTTTCCAGGCTGAATAAATTCACCATAATTCCGGGGGAGGAGTCTCTGGTTTTTATAAAAGATCCTTTTGTCAGGAGAGCCGAGACTTGTTCACCATAGTATTGGTGTCCCTGACTTTCCCAAATGGGAATAGCTTTTGCACTGGGATCTGGAAGGGGGAACAGCCTCCACCTGCCCTTTTGATGCTGGCAGGCTTTTTGGTCCAGAGGTTTCAGTTTGTCTGTGATGCCTCTCTGGATGCAGCTCTCTTAGTCTCCGGGCTGTCCGTGACTGCAATATCCTTTGGCGCAAGATACAGCGAATATACTGGTCTGTGGACCAGGCTGTCTAGAGGGCCTTTTGTGATCTTCCCTTTGGGGGAATCGCCTGTTCGGAGTCTCCCTGTAAGGACCTGGTCTGGTATTCCAAGAGCAGGTCCTTCCAGACCTGTGGACAAGGTCTCTTCTTCTTGAAGGGGCGCCATCACTCGTGTTTGGAGTGGGGGAGGACATCTTTCCTTCCTCCGGACCGGTGGACCTCCCTGATCAGACAGGTGGGTCCATGATTTGATCGGCCCGGCTACAAGATCGAGTTTTTGATCTTCTACTCTAGTGGGTTTCTCTCCTTCCAACCTGCGTTTATCCCCAGACCTCTTGCGAGGTCTCTTCAGGGCAGTGCAAAATTTTCTGCTACAAGGGTTGATTGTTTCAGAATCAGAACGTTTGTTTCATGGCTTTTATTTCAAACATGTTCACAGGTCCTAGGAAGGAAAGTATGGTACGGCCGATCTTGGACCTACAGTTCTGAACCGCTTTGTGTGAGTACAGATGTTTCCAATGGAGTCCAGTCTTACGGTAGTGCCTCACCTCAGGGGGATCTTTTGACCTCTATCGATATTAAGAAGGCTTACTGTCATATTCGGTAATATGTCGGTCATCCGTGCTTCCTCCGCTTGCCGTAGGCAAGGAGCATTGTGTAGAGGTATCACCTCAGCCCCTTGGGCATTCACAAGTGTTGGCCCCCCGGTGTGGGCTTTGTTGCATCAGTGGAGGATTGCGGTACTGGATTACCTCGATCAGTGGTCCTCAACCCTGGTCCTCAGGGCCCACTAACAGGCCAGGTTTGCAAGATAACTGAAATACATCCCAGGTGATATAATTTGCTGCTCAGTGATTGCAGTACTCTAGTCTGCATCTCCCCAAGGTAATACTTAAAATCTGGCCTGTTAGTGGGCCCTGAGGACCGGAGTTGAGGACCACTGACCTAGATGATCTTCTATGAGCAGAGTCTGTTCTGACGGACAACCGGGAGAATACTGTGCGGACTCTGTAGAAGTTTGGTTGGAAATTTAATTTCCAGTTTTTGGTCTTGGTTCCGCCCTCCTAATAGGACTATCTGGGTCTGTTCTGGACTTGGCCTTAGCCATGGTGTTCCTCCTATGGGACAAGTTCCAATATCTGTTCCACGAGACTTCTGCAAGAGAGTCTCTTGCTATGTGAAGCGAGAATCCACAGTCTCTAGATAATCTGATCCTGTTGAGCCGTACAGGTACAAGAAGGTCCCTGCTTCAGTGGCTTTGCTCTCTGGTGCTTCAACAGGGTGATTCTTCCTTCCCCTGTACTGGAACGGTGGTCACCATGGATACCAACCTGTCCAGGTGGGGTGGCGTGTTTTTGACACAGATTGTTTTTAGGGGGGTCTGGCCTCTGGAAGAAACCAGACTACCGATCAATATAATGGACATCTCCTCGGAGGTGTTTTATTAGTGGTGTCTCTGGTGGGGAACTCCCAAGCTGGTCCTGTTGGCCTCTCATCTCCACAGAAAGGTGTTTGGGTTTGTGTCACGGTCTTGGGATCCTCTGGCCATTGCCACGGATGCACTGGTGGCTCCTTTGGGGCCGGTGTCATCTGAAATGCGGCTTTCCTCTTCTGGAACTTCTGCCAAGGCTCCTGTGTAGGCTTGAGGCAGAAGGGATTACAGCCATTCTAGTGGCTCCAGACTGGATTTGCCGGTCTTGTTACGCAGATCAGGTTGCGGTTGATCATCAATATTCCTTGGTAAGTTCCTCTTAAAGGAGATCTGTTGGCTCAAGGGCCAGTCTTCCATCTTGCTTTTTATTTTTTATTATTTATTTAAGGGCTTGGCTGTCGAAGCCAGGTGCTGCAGGCTAGAGGGTTGTCTGAATCGTTGATTCCCACGCTGCTGCAAGCTAGTAAATCTACTTTTAGGTTTTACCATCGCCTTTGAGGAGCATACTTTGCTTGTGAATTCCCTAGGGCTCACTCCCGCTCCTTTTCAGTGATTCGGAGTTGGATTCCTCCAACGCATTATTGAGCAGCACCTGGCCCCGGGTACCATAAAGGGCCAGGTTCAGCCATTGGAGGTTTGCTTTCTTTGTTCTTTGGCCAAGCATTCTGTGGTTCACACCTTTGTTCAGGGGGTTTGCCACTTGGCTTCCCCAGTACGGTCTCTGTTGCCCTCGTAGGATCTCAACTTGGCGCTGTCGGATTTCAGTAACCGCCGTTGGAAAATATCCATGAGATTCCTCTGCTTACAATGTCCCAGAAGGTAGCCTTCTTGGTGGCTTTTTCTTCTGCACCGAGGGTGTTGGAGCTGGCAGCTGTCTTTTTGTTCACCTTACTTGGTGGTTTACGGAGATGGAGTGGTGCTTCGTCTCTGCCAGTTTCCTTCCTAAGTTTGTCTCTGGTTTCCATTTAAAATAAAAGCATTGTGTAACTTTCCTTGTTTTCATAGCCTAAGCATCCTAAAGAGATTGCCTTACATTCTTTGGATGTGGTTGTGGCAATCAGGGCTTACCTGGCGGTGACTGAGTCATTCCAAAAAATTGGATTTCCTGGTTTTCCTTATGGATGGTTCCCGTAAGGGGTTGGCCGCCTCTGCTGTGACCATTTCCGATGGATCAGTGAGACGGTGGTGCAGGCCTATTGCATTAAAGGTCAGGATCCTCCGTTTTCCTGTTAAGGCGCATTCTACGAGGGCGCTTAGTGCCTCTTGGGCCTTCCGTCATCTGGCGTCAGTGGTGCAGGTTTGCATCCTGGTCGTCCATGCACACTTTCACAAAATTTATAGGGTAGATATGTTGGCATCTGTTGAGCCGCAAGGTTTTTCAGGCCGCTGTTGGAGAGGATTAGTCCTCTTTGAGGGTGTAAATTTTGGCCAGGTGAGCTCAAGTTGGTTCCTTGTTGAGCTCCTGTTTTACCTGGTTGGCTACGTTTAGCCTTTGTGAAGTATGTTTACTGCTGTGTTCTTCCCACCCCTCATATTGACACTGCTTTGGGATGTCCCATCTGTCAAATAAGATATGAAGCTCTGTCCATCAATGAACAAAAGAGAAAACTGCATTTTTGTCTTACTGTAAAATCCTTTTCTCTGATGTTCATTGACGGACACAGCGACCCACCTCTCTGTGGAGTTGGGTTATGTATTCTTCTGGCACTGCTTGTTACAAAACTGAGACCCTAGAGCAGGAAGTAGGAGTATACCACCCGGGACTGCTTAGTGTCCTACCCATCTGTCAAAGAAGATATGAAGCTGTGTTTGTCAATGAACATCAGAGAAAAGGATTTTACGGTAAGACAAAAATACAGTTATTGTGATTTTAACTGCACATTGTTTCATTAAATATAGGTAGTTTTCATTGCTAGCATAGTCCGGAAGGCCAGAATGACAGTGGAGCCCCCCTAAAGGACACTGAGAAGAACAGATACTACGCTTGATGTTAGTCAAAGGGCCTTGAAGCAAAGGAAGTATTAGAGCTGTGTAGACACACTGTAGGCATAGCTTATCTTGGTGATCAGAATAGATTTTCTTGAATATACAGAATAAGCACACCACATAGCCAAACTGCTTTAACAATAAGTTTGTATTAGGCATATATACCTACAACAGGTACAGATAACCAAGTATGTCATCTAACATCAAGCGTAATACAACAAAGATATTCCCTACAAGGTTGAATCATGGAAAAAAACATGTATGCATATGAGTGCATGGAGCTACTCATACAGGAATTCAGGACCCTTGATAGTGTAATGAAATGGAGGTTCATGAGAAAGGGGGCTTTTACATCCCCGAAACTTTGGTTTTTCCTCCTCCTTTCCCGTTTTTACCAGGGTCTGGGTCAGCTTTCCTTTCCACTATACTATCAACTGTACCGAATTCCTGTATGTATTTCTGAACATGAGCTCTTAAACATTTTAAGTGTAGCTCATTGCCACCCAGATGCATGCATGTTTTTTGCTATGATTCAATCTTGTTGTATTACGCTTGATGTTATATGACATACTTGGTTATCTGTACCTGTTGTATATATGTATGTATATGCCTAATACAAACTTATTGCTTATTACTAAAGCAGTTTGGCTCTGTAGAGTGTTTACTCTATATATTCAAAACCCTTGTACTCTACTCTACATTGTACTCTACTAAAACAGATTGATTTACTGTGGAGAGGTTTAAGCACCCGAAGAAATAGAATATTATTGGTTGCTGAATGGTGTAGTTAATAGTGGTGTGCAGACCATTAATCCTAATTACAGGATATATTTTCTTACCTGATGGACCAATTGGCCTCCCCAGCAGCAGTTCACTGCTGCCACTTGTGAGGCCCCATAAATAAGAGATGATCTGGTTGAAAAAAGGCTAGAATGGGCAAATGTCATCTCATGTCTGTGGGTGGATTTACAATTGCTGATCAGGTAATCTGCACCTGGTACCCATGAGAAAAAGAGAGAGACAGCTGTAAAATATGCAGGTTGATGGTGAAAGCAGGTAGTACATGTGTCTTGCAAAGAGGTTAGGTAAAATGTGAATAGCAGCCAGATCACAGAGCTTCACTGCTTGTCCAGAACTGATAAAAGTTTTGAAAAGTGTGATTAAATAATCATATTATTTAAAGGGGTCTAGGCATCCCTGGCCTATTATTTACATCTGTAGGATTGTACAGGAAATAAGTATTTGAACCCCTACCAACCAACAATAATTCTGGCTCCCACTGGCTACAGTATTTGCTCACACGTTCTACAGATTAGTCAATTTAAGAAGGTGCTCCTAAAGATAACTCATTATGTGTATAAAAGACACTTGTCCACAGAATCTCTTTCTTCCATTCATACCTCACTATCATGGACAAGGCCGAAGAGCTGTCAAAGGATGTCAGGGACAAGATTGTTGACAGCAAGAAGCTTGGTGAGAAGGAGACAGCTGTTGGAGCGATTATTCGCAAATGAAAGAAATACAAAATAACCATCAATCGCCCTCAATCTGGTGCTCAATGCAGGATTTGGTGTAATGGGGTAAGGCTGAACATGAGAAAAGTGAGAGATCAGCCCAGAACTACATGGGAGATGCTTGTGTATGATCTCAAGGCAGTTGGAACCACAGTCCCCAAACAAACCATTGGTAACACAATACGCCGCCATGGATTGAAATCTTGCAGTGCTCGCAAGGTCCCCCTCCTCAAAAAGGCACAGGTACAGGCCCATCTGAAGTTTGCCAATTAACATCTAAATGATTCAGAGAAGGATTGGGTGGAAGTGCTGTGATCACATGAGACCAAAATTAAGCTCTTTGGCATTAACTTGACTCGCCGTGTTTGGAAGAAGAAAAGTGCTGACTAGTATGACCCTAAAAACACCATCCCTAGAGTCAAGCACGGAGGTGGAAACATTATGCTTTGGGGCTGTTTCTCTGCTACAGGTAAAGGCCAACTTTGCCCCTTCGAGGGGCCAATGGACAGGGCCATGTATTGTAAAATATCGGATGAGAACCTTCTTCCCTTAGCCAGAACACTGAAAATGGGTCCTGCATGGGTCTTCCAGCATGACAATGACCCAAAGCATACCGCCAAGGCAACAAAGGAGTGGCTCAAAAAGAAGCACATTTAGGCCATGGATTGGCCTAGCCAGTCTCCAGACCGTAATCCTATAGAAAATTCATGGAGGGAGCAGAAACTTTGAGTTTCCAAACGACAGCCAAGAAACCTTAAGGATTTCGCGAAGATCTGTAAAGAAGAGATGTGTGCAAACCTGGTAACCAACTAAACGTGCTTGCCAACAAGGGTTTCTCCACCAAGTACTAAGTCATGTTTTGCTTGGGGATCAAATACTTATTTTCCTCGCTGAACTGCAACTCAATTTATAACATTTGTATCATGTGGTTTTTTTGGTTATTAATCTGTCTCTATCAT
This sequence comes from Pelophylax lessonae, assembly GCF_965119305.1. NCBI lineage: Eukaryota > Metazoa > Chordata > Amphibia > Anura > Ranidae > Pelophylax > Pelophylax lessonae. The sequence continues at coordinate 249,907,024 of NC_138773.1, read as the reverse complement.
TTAAAATACACCTATGATAAAAATGATAGACCCTTCATTGTTTTGTAAGTGGGCAAACCTACACAATCTGCAGGGGATCAAATAATTATTTCCCCACTGTATGGTTAGACCCACAACACCACTATGTCTAGAACATTTTTTATCTAAAAAAATAAAAATGATCAACTTTTACAAATATGTAGTCATTACTCTCTTGACAGAAATGTTATTTTATGTATAGTTTTTTTTTATAAAGGGCTAATGAATCGAATACACTAAAGGCATTCAAAAATTGTTGGTATTGAAACAGTAACAAATACATTGTCCTGCAAAGGTATCATGGGACAAGAAATTGAGTGAGTGACGGTCCAGCTATGTCCAAACTTTGGCCCTCCAGCTGTTCAGGAACTACAATTCCCATCATGCCTAGTTATGTCTGTGAATGTCAGAGATTTACAATGCCTCATGGGAATTGTAGCTCCTGAACAGCTGGAGGGCCCTAGTATGGACACCCCCTGCCCTAAAGTGATTGTAAATAATCCCCTTGTAAAACAGCCCATTCAGTTTAAAAAAGAAATGAAAGGTAAAATATTTGTGTATAGATATAAAAAAATAAAATAATAAATACCCCTTTTTTAACCACTTGCCGACCGCCGGACCACTATTATCGCGGCAGTCAGCCGCTCCTGGGCAAAGCGACGTAGACCTACGTCGCTCGCCCAGGAGCCTGTAGGGGGCGAGCGCGCGCCGCCAGAGGCGCACTCCCGACCCCGCTCGTTCACTGACATCCCCGCACGTGTGACCGGCAGCTCCGATGTCCGCCGGCCACTCGCGATCTTCCGCAGGAGAGGGAGAAGGACGGACGGCTGATGTAAACACAGCTGTCTGTCATTCTCCCTGATGTAAGCACAGAGGCTATGCGATCCTGCTATGTAGGATAATAGGTCTCTGTGGTTACATCACAAGCCACGCCCCCCCAAAGTCAGAATCACGCCCCTAGGGATACATTTAACCCACTGATCACCAATAAAGTTAACCCCTTCCCTGCCAGTGTCATTTTTACAGTAACAGTGCGTATTTATAGCACTGATTACTGTAGTAATGTCACTGGTACTCCCAAAAGTGTCAAAAATGTCAGTCAGGGGTCCGATCTGTCCGCGGCAATGTTGCAGTCCCGCAAAAAAAAAAAGGAGATCGCCGCCATTACTAGTTTAAAAAAAAAATGACATAAATCATTCCTGTAGTTAGTAAACGCATTAACTTTTGCGCAAACCAATCAAAATACGCTTATTGTGATTTTTTTTTACCAAAAATATGTAGCAGAAAACAAATTGGCCTAAAATGTTAAAACATTTTGATTTATACATTTTTTTGTTGTTGAGAATTTCCTTTAAAAAAATGTGAAAATTTTTATTTTTTCAAAATTGTTGCTCTTTTTTTGTTTATAGCGCAAAAAATAAAAATCACACAGGTGATCAAATACCACCAAAAGAAAGCCCTGTTTGTGAGGAAAAAAAGCACGTCAATTTAATTTGGGTACAGCGTCGCACGACCGCGCAATTGTCCGTTAAAGTCACGCAGTGCCGAATCGCAAGATAGGGCCTGGTCTTTGAGCAGCCAAATCCTCCGGGGCTTAAGTGGTTAAGTGTTAGCATTCCCTCTGTTCTTAGCTGCGAAAGACCTGGGGAGGGGGGAGAAACAGCAGTACACTGATCTTCCCAGTGAATGGCTGTGCATCAGGGGGGGCTCAGGACCAGTCTGATCATTGGAGGAGAGCAGGCTACATTTCCAGTATAGTTAGAGAACTGACCACAGTGTGTTCTACTGCTTAGTGTGGTCAGTTTTTAATAGGAAAGCAAGGGGGCTGGCAGGAACACCAGGGATTTCACACAAAGGAAGCAATACAAAGAGGACAGGATACCTTTTCATACAAGTACATGGTACAGATAGTATATTAGAAATATGAAATGTTGGGTTTACATATTCTTTAACTGTAACATTAATGACATTTCTATTTCCACAGGTGTTGATGGCCAGTGGATCTACATGTTAAGAATGCGTCAGATGGCGATGGACAGGTCTCCACAGCATCCAAGTGGCTTACCTCGTTCCCAGTCCTCTAGCCTTAATAATCTGTCACAGATTTTACCATACCTTCAAAACCAGGAATCCTACGCTGCTGCTGTCAGAAGAGTGCGTGTGAAGTCCACTTTACAAGTTACTCCTATCACCTACTCACGCAGTTCATCACCAACCCAATTTGGACTGACTACAAATTTGTCCTCCTTGTCTCTCCATAGTTCTAAAGGCAGCAGTGCTTCCAGTACAGCTTCAGATAGTCCCTCTGAGAGAGAGAGGGCACGGAATAGGTCAAAGAGAAACTATTTTTACCAAAACACTCATAGCCCATCCACACAAAGAAGTGGGGGAAAGAGTCCCCAAGCAAGCAATGGGAAATATTACACATCCTACACAGTACCCCAAAATCATGCGAGGACTTATGATTACAAACCTCACAGAAAGGGCCAAATTCAGACTCGACACATACCAGGGATGCCAGTGCCAACCACAGAAGAGGTTAATGGAGAAGAAGGCAAGGTTAATAATGATGGAGGGTGGATAAAAGTAGAACATTCCAAAAAACATCATAAGCAACCTTTACCAATCAAGTCAAAAAAAGATAGACCCAAAGCAACTAGTCGTAGTCGTCAATAGCATCAGTTTACACTCTTATTTATTTTTTAAAAAATGCTAATATTTTATCTAATTTAATTGGATTTTTTTAAACATCAATAGCACCATAACAATTTATATATATTTATATTTTTGCATACACATTATTAAATGCAATTTGCAAATAAAAGAATATCCCCTTTCCTATGTGCTGGTCTTGGTATTCATTCTTTATTTACTTTACAAAGATATTAAGATAGGTAGAGAACTGTCAAAAATGAAAGAAACAATAATAAGGGTGATAACATTTCTTGAAACCTTACAGCCTATGAACACAGTAAGGCCAAACGGACGAAGTTCGATCTATCAATGGGATCTTTTGATCAACTTCAGTATGATCAGCCTGTCGGGTTTTTCTTATGCGATCACTGCTGGCAGCTATAGCCGTTGGGAATGATCATTGTATTCTGAAGGCAGGGAAACCTCCCGCTGCCAGACTACAACAGCCCTGCAGGAGCGATTCCCCCATCAACACTGACTCTGTTGAGGAAATCAAGCAATTTTCTTTTCTTCAACCCATGGTAAAAGGAAAGACAATTGCATAATCTATGGCTTGCTTTAGGTTATGGCTGAATGGGATTTATTTACTAAAGGCAAATAGGCTGTTCACTTTGCAAGGAGAGTTGCACATTGAAAGGGAATTTGCCTCCAAGCTTAGTGAATGTAGTGAAGCTTCACTTTGCAATGAATACTCAATCTCATTAATACAAAAAATAAAATAACAGCAATTTTGCTTGCACATGATTGAATAAATGAAGTCAGCACAGTTTCATCTCATTAATAAGCTCTGGAGCAAATTCGCCTGCAAAGTGAACAGCCTTTATGCCTTTTCTAAATCAACCACAATATGTCTACACTACAGTCATAAAACAAGTTGTGCCTCTAATGTCAAACTAGTGATCAAGGCATCACTAGTGACAAGATCACTATGCAACTTCAAACAGGAAAGTGAATTACTCACCTGCTTCCATGTGTAACTCACACGCATGAGCAAGACAGTGTGCCTTTCCTGGTGACTTACATTCTGCAACATTTCAAGCTGCGAGGGAGGGACACCTTGCTCATCCAGCTGGCGGGGGAGTGTGACATGGGGCTTACGATGAACAGACTGGGAGTGAGAGCATGAAGCATTGTAGTTCTATATTATTATATAATCTTCATATCAAGTTATTAAGCCTAAACTGTTCTAACCAAGAATAGATTTTACAGAGAACTGTCTAACTGAGAAATAAAATTAGCACTAGCTGCTATGACCAATCAGTTTAGTTGCAGTGGTGCTCATAAGTTTACATACCCTGGCAGAATTTGATTTCTTGGCCATTTTTCCGAGAATGTGAATGATAACACAAAAACTTTTCTTTCACTCGTGGTTAGCCATTTATTATCAATCAACTGTGTTTACTCTTTTTAAATCATATTGACAACAGAAACTACCCAAACGACCCTGATCAAAAGTTTACATACCCCGGTGATTTTGGCCTGATAACATGCACACAAGTTGACACAAAGGGGTTTGAATGGCTATTAAAGGTAACCATCCTCAACTGTGATCTGTTTTGCTTAATAATTATTGTGTGTGTATAAAAGGTCAATGGGTTTCTGGACTCCTGACAGACGCTTGCATCTTTCATCCAGTGCTGCACTGACGTTTCTGGATTCTGAGTCATGGGGAAAGCAAAAGAATTGTCAAAGGATCTGCGGGAAAAGGTAATTGAACTGTATAAAACAGGAAAGGGATAACAAAAGATATCCAAGGAATTGAGAATGCCAATCAGCAGTGTTCAAACTCTAATCAAGAAGTGGAAAATGAGGGGTTCTGTTGAAACCAAACCAGGGTCAGGTATACCAACTAACATTTCAGCAACAACTGCCAGGAAAATTGTTTGGGATGCAAAGTATAAAACCCACAAATAACTTCAGGTGAAATACAGGACTCTGAAAATGTGGTGTGGCTGTTTCAAGATGCACAACAAGGAGGCACTTGAAGAAAGATGGGCTGCATGGTCAAGTTGCCAGAAGAAAGCCATTACTATGCAAAAACCACAAAGTATCCCACTTACAATAGGCCAAACAGCACAGAGACAATCCTCAAACCTTCTGCCACAAAGTCATTTGGAGTGATGAGATTAAAATTGAGCTTTTTGGCCACAACCATAAACACTACATTTGGAGAAGAGTCAACAAGGCCTATAATGAAAGGTACACCATTCCTACTGTGAAACACGGAGGTAGATTACTGATGTTTTGGGGATGTGTGCGCTACAAAGGCACAGGAAATTTGGTCAGAATTGATGGCAAGATGAATGCAGTAAGTTATCAAAAAATACTGGAGAAAAATTTGCATTCATCAGCCCAGAAGCTGCGCATGGGACATACTTGGACATTCCAACATGACAATGATCTTAAACACAAGGTCAAATCAACCTGTCATTGGCTACAGCCAGGGGCGTAACTACAGGGGTTGCAGGGGTTGCAATCGCTACCGGGCCCCATGCTCCAGGGGGCCAGGTAGCAAACCAGTGGGTGAACTTCTAGGATCTCAAAGGTCACACTTGCGTCCGGGCCCTGGCATTTCACCACTGTGGGGATGCCCCAAGATTGCAGGAAGGGGGCCCACTGCAGAACTTGTGAAAGGATCCTGATGCGGGACCATAATAAAAGGCCATTCAATGAGATTAAAGAGCCCCAGGATTAGTGGGAAGAGCCCCAGGCTTGAAGGAAAGGGCCCCGGCCAGGGTTCTGGGGGGCCCTTCATGGTTTCTTGCATCGGGGCCCTGAAGGTTCTAGTTACGCCTCTGGCTACAGCAGAATAAAGTGAAGGTTCTGGAGTGTCCATCTCAGTCTCCTGACCTCAATATCATTGAGCCACTCTGGGGAGATCTCAAACGTGCAGTTCATGCAAGACAGCCCAAGAATTTTCAGGAACTGGAGGCTTTTTGCCAGGAAAAATGGGCAGCTTTACCATCTGAGAAGATAAAGAGCTTCATCCACAAATATCATAAACGACTTCAAGCTGTCATTGATGTTAAAGGGGGCAATACATGGTATTAAGAACTGGGGTATGTCAACTTTTGATCAGGGTCATTTGGGTAGTTCCTGTTTTCATTATGATTTAAAAAGAGTAAACACAGTTGATTGATAATTAATGGCTTCAGTCAAACACTAACCATGATTAAAAGAAAAGTTTTTGTGTTATCATTCATATTCTCTACAAAAGTGGCAAAAAAATCTTAAATTCTGCCAGGGTGTGTAAACTTTTGAGCACAACTGTATATATTACAGTGTATGTAAATTGTGACAAACAACATCTCTTATTTGCTCCCATTTAGTCCCTCAAATATACTATTGGATGTAATTTGTTATATCTGTGGATAAGAGTAAAAAAGGAAACTCTTGATCTTTTCAGAAATTCAGAGCTGTTCTGTATCCTCTGCACACCATCCACTGTCCTCTGCACACTTCTTAGCTCTTATCTTCAGCTACAGATTAATTATCCTTTATGTTGTGGAGATCTGAAGTCGAAAGAGGTTGAGTAGTCTTACAAAAAGACATTGTCAGAGATGACAACAGTCAGTCCAAAAAATGCTATGGGTTTGATTTACTATAACTGGAGAGTAGGGATGGGCTCAGGCTCTGCATAGAAACCAATCAACTTTAAGGTTTTATTGTCAAAGAGTAATTGAAAAAGCTGAAGTTAGAGGCTGATTAGCTACCATGCACATCTGCACCAGATTTTGCTCTCTCCAGTAGGGATGGGCTCAGGCGTGTTCGGAGCCTAGTCCCAACACATCTGAGCAATCCCACGAGGAAGCCGTCGCTGCACACCGCCAATCATAGGTACTGAGGCATTTTCCCGCCCCCAGCTGCACATACACACGCCCTGATTAGGCGGCTCATGATTGGCGATGTGCAGTGACGGCTTCCTGGCAGGATTGCTCAGGTGGGTTGGGACTAGAATCTGAATACACCTGAGCCCATCCCTACTGGAGAGTGCAAAATCTGGTGCAACTGTGCATGGTAGCTAATCAGCATCTAACTTCAGCTTTTTCAATCAAGCTTTGATAATAAAACCTAAAAGTTGATTGGTTTCTATGCAGAGCTGCAGCAGATATACTCTCCAGTTGTAGTAAATCATGATATAGACATGGGAGCATGGTCAGACCACAAGATTACTCCTATAGAGAATAAAGAGACTTGTTGTAATGGTGTTTTGGAAGTCGAGAACAGATTAATCCTAGTATATTTTTTTTTGAGAAGGAGAATAGGCAGCTGGCTAACATCTTTTAAACAGGGAGAGTAGTTTCAGATTTCTAAGCAAGCTGTAGATTAGGTTGCATCATTTAGTTCCCAGGGATCTGCGCTCTTGGAGGATAGTTTGGGCCTGGGGCAGTGTCATATGTGGATTGAGATCTGGCTCAGGTAAGTGTTTAATGCAGAGAATGCATTAAAGTGTTGCTAAACCCAGGACCCCGCATTCACTATATCTGGTCTCCCACAGTACACAGAACATGGAAATGCAAATATTTTAGTAAATATGAACTGCCATATACCTTTTCTCGTCAGCAGTATATAGCAGTCTTGTGACTTCTATCAGTGTCCAGCCGAGCATTGGTTAACCACTTCAGCTCCAGAAGGTTTTACCCCCTTAAAGACCAGGCCATTTTTTTTGATTCGGCATTGCGTTACTTTAACAATTACGCGGTCGTGCAACGCTGTACCCAAATACAATTGATGTCCTTTTTTTCCCCACAAGTAAAGCTTTCTTTTGGACTTTTGGTGGTATTTGATCACCTCTGCGGTTTTTAGATTTAGAACAATAAACAAAAAAAGAGCAACAATTTAAAAAAAAAACACTATTTTTTACTTTCTGCTATAAAAAGTTCCCAATTAAAAAAAATTAAAAAATCAAATTTTTTTTTATCAGTTTATTCCAATTTGTTTTCTGCTACATATTTTTGGTAAAAAAAATCTCAAAAAGTGTATATTAATTGGTTTGCGCAAAAGTTATAGCGTTTACAAACTACGGGATAGATTTTTGGACTTTTTATTTTATTTTTTTGCTTTTATTAGTAATGGCAGCGATCAGCGATTTTTAGCGGGACTGCGACATTGCGGCGGATAGATAGGACTCCTAACTGACATTTTTTACACTTTTTGGGGACCAGTGACATTAATACAGTAATCAGTGCTAAATAATATGCACTGTTAGTGTATAAATGACACTGGCAGGGAAAGGGTTTAATTACTGGGGGTGATTAAGGGGTTGAATGTAAGCCTAAATGTGCTTACTAACTGTGGGGGCTCTGTGAAAGGCACACAGAGATCAGTGTTTCAGCTACCTCAGTGTGCCTGTCTGACAGGAGAGCCGCCTGCTTTGTTTACATAGGCAGGCGGCTCTTCTGTCAGTTTCCCTGAAGATTGCGGGAGGCCGGTGGCGATCGAGCCGGCTCCTCCCATGGTCTAATCACAGTGGGAGTGCAGCACCTGCGGCGCGTGCATGCGCCGCCGAGACCACATGCACAGAATCACGTAGATCTACGTGATTATGCACAGCCCAGCCGCCCTGCCACAGTAAATCTGTGTGGGGTGGTCGGCAAGTGGTTAAAGCATGTAAGAGTAGTTTTCATTCCCCTCTGACTGTTCTATGAGGCTGCATGACCCTGACTCTCTGTCTGGAAAGTGCTGATTGGCCCTGTGCCGATCACATGCACCTTTTTTTTCACAATTCAGAGGATTAACCCCTTAGGTTCCACAGCGAGTATAACAAGCATGCTTTACTGCATATACAGACTGATTTTACTGTTGTTGGTTTAGTAACACTTTAAAGTATAAAAAAAATTAAAAAAACTTTTTACCTTTATAACTATTTTAATGTTACCTGGTTATTAAGTATAAGAACAACAATAAAATGATGACAATGTAGCACTCTAAATACACACATACCCAAAGCACAAACAAAAAGGGGCAGCCAGGGCCACTGATAGGGGGGGGGACCACCAGTCCTCTCGTAGGGGGCCCAAGCTCCCAGGGGGGACCCACACAGAGGGGGGGATTAGTGATGGACAACAAATACAGAAATCTTCCTCTAGCACCTGAATCTGAACTGTCCCTCTCCCTGCTATCAGCTTTTATCTGTTGAGAAAGAGACAGTTGTCCCTCACTAATCCCACTCCCTTGTGTGGGCCCCCCTCCCAGCACTTATCTCTGCTCAGGAGTTTATCTGTAAATTGTTTCACTCTCTCTCTCTCTCTGATCACTGAGCTCCAACTGCCCAGCCTGTATATTTTTCTCATCTCTTTTTTATTTAACATAGTTTTTTTTTTTTAGATTTAGCAGGAATTATGCGAGTTATGTTAACTTTGTTTCTGATAATAGTGATTTTGTTGTAATTTTAGCTAAATATATCTGTAATATTTTCTTGGGGGGGCCCTGCCAGGTAGTCTGTACGGGGCCCCCCACAATTTCTAACAGCAGCCCTGGGGGCAGCATAAGTAGTGAAGAAACAATGGGGTTGATTTACTAAAGGCAAAAAGACTGTGCACTCTGCAAGTGCAGTTGCACCAGAGCTTAGGTCATGAACAGAAACTCTGCTGCCTTCCATCATCCAATTCTGTGCAAGCATTTACTTTCCTTGCAGGTGATTGGTTATTGTTTGCAAAGTGAACCCTTACCTCATTTCCTAATCTCTGGAGCAACTTCGCTTTCAGAGTGCACAGTCTATTTGTCTTAAGTAAATCAACCCCTATGAGTTTACTAGAAAATTGGTGTAGAGGTGTAAAGAATAACGAGTGCAGGTATCCAGCAGAAACTGGGATGACAACTTCAGTGTAGCTGTACTTCGGAAACTGAAATCAGACTAAGTATAATTTCAATAAATTTTAACAATACACACAACACCTATCCAAGACCATAAAGAAAGCAAAGGGAACAAGCAATGCAGAGGTGGGGGTAACAAGATACAAGATAAGGCAGGGATCAGGATTATCAGCAAGCAGGGATATGGCAAAGGCCCAGTGCATACGCTACAAATCCTGTCCAACAGAAGCCAGCCAAAAAGGCATGCTGGAAAACCAACATCCGATCAGCACACTCAGCCAATGGCTGCAAGCGGTGACCGGTGTGTCCATGCGGGGAGGGGGCCGGTTCCCCTGTCAGAACACAATAGCTCATTGGGGAGATCGCTCTACTAACATCCTGCTGGGTTGAATGAAAAAAAAAAAAACTGATAGTGTCTACTAGGCTTAAGAGGCTAAAGCACTCATGCAAATCAAGAGGGGGGGGGGGGCATCAGGTGGAGCCTAATTACTGTGATCTACTAGCTGCTGGGAGACCCCTCGCTGGTGGCTCCTGGAACTACACCCTTTAGCTCAAGGAACCACAGTGCCACCAGCAGGTGATTCATGTCCTGAGAAGGGATTTTAAAAGATAACTATATTTCAGTATAGGTTTTATTTAACCCTTTTACTTTCAGGTTTATATGTCACATAGACCTGAGGGGGGAGGGTTTTACACACACTGTGTGTTTATCTGACAAGCCGAATGACAGCTGTCAGATGGAAGCAACCTGACGGCTTTTCAACCACTTGATTGCTTCCAAACCCCCCCACATGTGCCCCCCCCCCCAATGTATTCTGAGCTGCACGCACTCATTGGCACACCAGGACCGCCATGGCGGGTGCTGCCGGGTAGGGTAGGGGGTAGCAGAGTGGATAAAAATTGAAGTAAAAAAATCATTAATGTTACACCCAAGCACTTAAAATCTCCCCCAAAATTTTAATTTTTTTTCACCCCCCCAGACACGCACATACAAATATAAAAGGATGCGCCTGGGGGGCCTACACATGTAAACGTGGATTATGATACACATGTGACATATTGCCGCACACGCCAGAGTGAAAGCAATAATTTTAGCACCAGAGCTTCTGTGTAACACTAAACTGATGACCTGTAGGACAGGGGTCCCCAACCCCCAGGCTGCGGACCGTTGCCGGTCCATGGCCTGTGGATGACCAGGCTGCACAGCAGGAGATGAGCGGGGGTTATCCCTTACCTCCTGCTGTGTGGCCATGCCCTTGTGTCCCTCTCCTGGCTCCTCCTCCGCCCACCCCGCCGACTATGTCATCCTATCAGCAGGGCAGAGGGCGGGAGGTGCTGCAGATCTGAATGGAGAGCTACTCCCACCCCCTGCCCTACTGATAAGATGATATTGGTGGGTGCACAGTAGGGGGGGGGGGGTGGGAGAGGACACACAAACAGATAGCCTTTACCCTGCCAAAAGGTAGGGGTCCTGTGCATGGGAGGCAAAGACTGGATTGACGAGTGTGATGTTAAAGAGAAAAGGGGGTGGATGGGGGTAAACTGCAGGGGAACTGTGATGGAGGAGGCTGTGATTGCTAGCAGCAATGTAATATAAAGGGGACTGCATTGTAAGGGGGATCCTTTTTAGTGCAGTCCCTTTTAAATCACAGTGCCCCCTTTACAGGGCAGTCCCCTTTACATCACAGTCCCACAGTGTCCTCAGTACCCCTTCACATCACACCCTTATTACATTAATGTAGAGGGGCTGTGTTGAAAAGGGGACTGCAATGTAAAGTAAAAAGAGGCTGTGATGGGAAGGGAAACTGAGGACACTGGGACTGCTTTAAAGAGGGACTGTGGACACTGATATAAAGAGGAACTGTGCAGTAAAGGGGGGGGGTTGTGGTTTGAAGGGGAGCTGAGGACAGACTCCGTGAATATCCCATCTCCCGAGCCATCCCCCAACAACCCCTGGGTAAATTGGCTGCCATGAAACCGGTCCTTGGTGCCAAAAAGGTTGGGGACCGCTGCTGTAGGAGCTTTTAAAGCTCAGGCTTATGGAAAATTTAGGGTATTAAAGTCTGTCGCCATTTCACAGTCGTATGCAATTTTAAGCCTTAACATGTTGGGTATTTATTTAGCTGGCATAACCTCATATTTTGTATTTTACCAAAATTGCGGGGGGGTTTTTTTGGCATTTTGGTGCCCTAAAGTTAACTTTAGCGTATATTTTCCAGAACTCTTGTTTTCCCTAGACCTTTGTACTATGTAAAAAAAAAATTAAAACTATCGCCATTTTATTCTCTTGTGTGTCTACTTTCAGAAAATATATAATACTTTGGGGGTTTAATGTAATCTTCAGGGCAAAAATTATTTTTAAATGTGTGTAAAAAAAATGCAAAATCAGCTTTGGCAGGAATTCCATGTATGAATTTTTTATACAGTTACGATGATCCAGCATGGACCAATGTACATACCTATGTAGATACCACACCCAGCCAATGGCCATGGAAGCTGGAAATCACTGAATTAGACACTGCTACTCCAGTGTTCTCCACTTGCTTCTGGATCCCGTGCTAAGAAGCTGCACTGCAGCATTCTGACCCCCATAGTTCCCCATAGCACAGAAGGCTAATATATGGATTACCTCCAACAATACAGAAACGGCTGCTTACACTGTCTACTGTAAAGGCAATCAATAATGGAAGCAACAGCAACTAAAAATATTTTACAAATAGCACAAACTATTTTAATCACAATAACACAGAATCGTCTGTACTGTCTTTTGTGCTTTCATCAGAGGAACACCTTCACTTTGCAAATCCAAACTACTTATAGGAGTCCCAAGAAGCTATGTTTTCCAAACCTGTGGAAATAAGGGAAAGCACAAAATCAGAGTATCTGCTTTGAAAACTACCATGGACAAAAACATCCCAGAATCAATCTCAGCTTTTCAAATGAGAAAAATATGGAGTGAGGTCAATTACACTAGGCTTCAATAACACACAATAAATCAGAGTAAAGTTCAGCAATGACACTGAGACTACCATGCAATGAGGATAAAAAACATATTTCTGGTGTGAAACTGTGCCAAAAAAAAAAAAAACTGCTAGTGTAAGCTAGTCCTTAAAGAGCAATTCCAATTTCGTGGGACAAAAATATAGCGAATAAAAAAAATATTTAAAAAAAAATTGTAGGTTTAGTGGCATTATTCCAGCCAACTTCCTAGCGCATGCTTTCTCTACAATGTTACCTCGGAGGATCCCCTTAAATATTTTTCAGGTCTCAGGGAGCCCCTGATAAAAATATCAGCAGCTCTTGGCACTTTTGTAAAAACAGTAAGTATAACAATAAGAGATAAATAGAAGAATAAAAAATGTGGTGTACTTTAAAATTTAAAGGGTAACTCCACTTTTATGGGGAAAAAAATAGAAGCAAATAAAGAAAAAACAATATAGCATATACAATTGCGACACAAGTGTATGTTAATAAAAATTACCATTCCTTTTCAATCTGCAGCTCTGTAATTTTCTGAAAAGGCAATGCAATAGGGCTACCTGGAGGTATTCTGGACACAGAATGCCCCCCAGAAACACTTCCTGCTTGTATGATTGGCTCACCAATATTCCCAGAAGTCTGCACTAAGATACAAGTCAGATTAAAGGCATCCCCTGCAACAATGACAATGACAATAGGAAATCACGTCTAAAGGGATGCAGGCCCAGCAGATTTCCTCATTAGTGCCCTGCAGGTGCAGCAGCTGATTGATAATTATGTAACCACTCCCACTAGACTCACTTTCCCACATACAGATACAGGCAAAGACACGGGGATTTCTTCAGAATAACAAAAGGTAGGAATCTGCAACAAAGTTTCATAAAATCATTGCAATGTGCATAGATCACCCAGAGGGAAAAAAAATTTTCTCAACAAAAGTGATGTTATGCTTTAAAGCTCAGAGAAGATATCTACCTACTGTACATTGCCCCCTCCTCTATACAGAAAAAAGATTTTCAGTAATAACTCTGAAATTAAATAAATAATACTAATGACCAGAAAAGAAGCAGATTGTGGGTCAGTAAGAAAGGTGCCCCTTTAGAGTGATGGTAAGGAGGAGAAAAAAAGTCCTCTGACGCTGGTGGTTTGTGGAAAATATGCTCCAATATATTGGTAGCCAATGGGAAGAATGCCACTAAAGCTGGCCATGCACAGTGTATTTCTTCCAGTTCCTGATGAACTTGGCAAAATTCAAGCCAAGGGTTGTCCTGTCGGCATCCTCCTGCCTGACATCCTTCAATTGATAGGCTGAAGGCTTGATGATCAGGAGGAGTAAAAAAGTCCTCTAACACAATTGGTCAGTGGAAAGAATGCACCACTACATTGGTAAGTAATTTGCAAAAATCAAGATGTGGGTAGCCCTGTTAGCACCCTCCTGCCCAACATTCTTCGATCTGATAAACTAAAGGCACCAGGTGAAAAATTGTCAATTGAACAGCAGATTCCTGCTGAACAGTGTGTGAATCCAATCAGATAGAGCAATGGGGATTTCTCCATTTGCGCTATTTAACGTGGGTGGTGGAATAAACTCTCCATCTGTGCTGTTTAGCGTAGGTGGGCTGAAAGAGAGAAATCTAGTGTATGCCCCCCCCCCCTCCCCTCACTTGAAGACAGCTACGAAGATTATGAGTTACCTACCTAAAAGACAAAAGAAGAGGTTTCATAGGTTGCATGCCACCGGCTCTGGCAAGTGACTTTGTTGCCAGAATTATTCAAGCACCATCAGCCAGTTGGCGAGTCTACTACTGTTCACTACTCAGGTTGTATGGTGATGCCTTTCTTGTACTACTAGGACATCTATAGCCCATGTCCTTACAAATCCCCTAGGCATCCATAGCCTGCTGCTTCACAAAGCCTACATCCTTGTGTAAGCAGGTGCCACTCTGCCACCCGTAGCCCACAACTCCTGCCGGTTGTTGCCAGGATATACACTGACAGGCTCAAGGACACAGGAGCCTGTCAGTAGCTGCTCACAGGGGAGGTGAAGACTGGGACACCAAAAGGCTGCCTGGGAGCAAGGAGACCCCACAAGGTGAGGAGAGAGACTGGACACAGAGGGAGAGGTGCCCCTATCCCGAATCAGTGTGACTGTACCTGCCACAGCTCCAAGGTCAGAGACGGACATCCGACCAGAGGGAGGACCCTGGGTGCATCTGCAGGCATTCCTGAAGGCGTAAGGCGTTCTGGTTTGTGAGGTAACCAGTCGGGCCACCTGAAGAACCTGCCTTCCAGGACATCTATCTCCTTTGGGCCTTGGTCCACCTTAAGGACACTGCATGCAGACAACATTGCTTTATCTTTGCCTACACACCTGTAGAACCTGTGTTACACTTACATCCTGCTGAACAGTCACAGTACCCATCTTGCTTACCAGAATACTGCCAGTACACTGTACATCACTCTTATCTGCCAGGATATCTTTAAATACACTTTGCTCATCCTGCCAAACAGCACACCAAGTGCATCAATGCAGAGCTATCTAAAGATACCGGGCATTTCTATTGCGAGGATTTTCCTTTTTCATTTAGCAGTGACTCAGTGTTACATATAGTTATACTTATTAAGGAGGAACTTTAGCTTTAAGCCCAAAGTTTATCATTCAAATTAGTGCCTGTTGCATCACGTATTTACCGCCTGGGTCTGTGATATACTGTTATAAATCAGAGTCTCACTATCTCCAACTACTGGGTTACCCTATTATTGTTTGTTGATGGTAGAAAGTCTCCCAGTAAATAAACTTTTCACCACAGTTTGTGTTTATTTACTACTGTGCTTGTATTAACACTGTTTACTAGGTGTACCAGAGGGGCTGGAACTGTTCTTGGGGTTGAGAGGTAGAGTACAGAACTAAACATACTTTCCACACCTTATTGGAATAGCAGTCAACTGAAGCACTACAGAATTGCCTGGATGACCGTTTGAGAAACTGAAACTTTTTTTCATTTTAAGCTTGCGTGTACCTTTTGGGCCAAATTAAACTATTGCTTTGCAGTAATACGCTCCTTAACCACTTAAGCCCCGGAGGATTTGGCTGCTAAAGGACCAGGGGTTTTTTTGCGATTTTTTACTGCGTGACTTTAACGGACAATTGCGCGGTCGTGCGACGCTGTACCTAAACGAATTTGACGTCCTTTTTTTCCCACAAACAGAGCTTTCTTTTGGTGGTATTTGATCACCTGTGCGATTTTTTGATCACGCGCTATAAACAAAAAAAGAGCGTAAATTTTGCAAAAATAACAATATTTTTCACATTTTTTTATATGAAATTCCCCAAAAAAAAAAGTAAAAATCAAAATTTTTTAACATTTTTCGGCCAATTTGTTTTATGCTACCTATGTTTGGTAAAAAAAATCGCAAAAAGCGTATTTTGATTGGTTTGCGCAAAAGTTATCGCGTTTACTAACAAAGAGAAAGATTTTTGTCATTTTTGGTGTTTTTTTTTTTAACGCATAATGGCGGCGATCTGCGATTTTTTTTTCGGTACTGCGACATTGCGGCGGACAGATCGGACCCTTGACTGACATTTTTGACACTTTTGGGGTTACCAGTGACATTACTGCAGTAATCAGTGCTATACATATGCACTGTTACTGCAAAAATGACACTGGCAGGGAAGGGGTTAACTTTATTGGACAGGGAGGGGTTAAGTGTGTCCTAGGGGCGTGCTTTCTACTGTGTAGGGACATGGCTATTGGTGTAAAAGCAAAGATCAACCGTTCTACATAGTAGAACGGTCAGATCTTCACTTTTACACAGGGAGAACTGACAGGCAGCTTGTTTACACAAGCTGCTCTGTCTTTCTCCCTTCACAGGAGCGATCGTAGTGTGGCCGGCGGACATCGAGTCCGCCGGTCACACGCACTGACTTGCCTGTGAACGAGCCGCGGCGGGCGCGCGCCTCGGCGGGCGCGCGCCCGCCCGCGATAGGCTCGCAAGTCAGTGACAGGCGAGTGACGTACCGATACGTCACTCTGCCTGGCCGGGGCTGACCGCCGCAGTATATAGTCGTGCGGCGGTCGGCAACCGGTTAAAGCACATGGTAATGCAATGTGCGGCATTGCGCGTTGGTGTGATGTTGTGCTAATGGCACCCCAAAGCAACTAGACTGAAACACAAGCACCCACTAAGTGTAGCTTTATGAACTTTAATGTAAATAAAACCAAAGAGTGTTACTCACAAAAGTGAAAACATAATGGGCACATCAGGAATGTAGAGACAAGGTCATCTTCAAGGTAGAACTGAAGAGATGAACACCCGTGGGAGGATAGCCAGCCATTATGGATAGCATTACGAGTCCCTTTTCCCTCTACATAGACCAATTCCTTTAATCCCTGGCACAAAATCTTCCATCATACATACAATATTTCACAAAAGTGAGTACACCCCTCACATTTTTGTAAATATTTTATTATATCTTTATTAACACTGAAGAACTGACACTTTGCAATGTAAAGCAATGAGTGTACAGCATGTATAACAGTGTAAATTTGCTGTCCCCTAAAAATAACTCAACACACAGCCATTAATGTCTAAACCGCTGGCAACAAAAGTGAGTACACCCCTAAGTGAAAATGTCCAAATTGGGCCCATCTAGCCATTTTCTCTCCCCGGTGTCATGTGACTTGCTAGTGTTACAAGGTCTCAGGTGTGAATGGGGAGCAGGCGTGTTACATTTGGTGTTATCGCTCTCACTCTCTCATACTGGTCACTGGAAGTTCAACATGTCAGCTCATGGCAAAGAACTCTCTGAAGATCTGAAAAAAAAAATTGTTGCTCTACATAAAGATGGAGCGCACGTCGTGACGTCATACGGGCCTGAGTGAAACGCATACCGGGACTTCCGCTCTCCACTCGTTTGCCCAGCGTGTATGACGGTCCTGTTTTGTTTGTTTTTCACGGATTTACTGATTTTATGGATTTCTCACCACGCTTATTTCACTGGACTGTGTTTCTTTGAACTTGGAAGTGTTTTACCACCTGCTTTTTATCACCTCACCGGGACTGTTTATTAAGATTTATCCATTTTATTTGGAGTGTACGGGGTGTGTGCAATGTATATATAAAAACATTCTTTAAAACAATACTGCACTATCCGGCTCTTATTTTCTTGCCTACACCCGTGGTTGGAGGTGATTTGCAGGGGGATTTTATCCCAAGGAAACGCATTGTGGCTGGAGGATACACATCTACAGCTGGAGCCTATTCGTAGTGGAGTGATACCACAGAGGGGCGCCTTCCATCCATAGGGAGAGTCTATCAGAACCTAGGAAAGGGTTCCTTTCAAGCACGATTGGTCCTAGTGCCGTAAGGTACATAGGACCCACACCGTCTGGTGAGTTGGCAATTTATACATTTCTACAGCGAAGGGATTATTTAAGGAAAAAGGAAGAAGCACTTTGGCACTTTATTCTTGAATTAATTTTTGGACTGTTCACATATTCATTTTTCACGGTTTATTATATTTATCACCAATCACCTTTGAGGGGTGAATTATATATATATATATATATAAAAAATTTTTAGAAGGATATTTATTGTATTTATATGATCTGCACAGTGATTTATTGAATTATTTATATGTATTTTTGCGCATGAGTTAAATAAGGTTATAACCTTTTTCACCTGGTATAAATTGAGCAAGCGCTATACGTCATCACATTTTGTGATCACAATTTTTTCTACATAAAGATGGCCTAGGCTATAAGAAGATTGCCAGGACCCTGAAACTGAGCTTAAACACAATGGCCAAGACCATACAGCGGTTTAACAGGACAGGTTCCACTCAGAACAGGCCTCGCCATGGTCGACCAAAAAAGTGGAGTGCGCATGCTCAGCGTCATCTCCAGAGGTTGTCTTTGGGAAATAGATGTATGAGTGCTGCCAGTATTGCTGCAGAGGATGAAGGGGTGGGGGGGTCAGCCTGTCAGTGCTCAGACCATAATTACTTCAAATTCAACAACTAATTCTATCTTCAGGTCACGGGCACAGCTAAGGGAGCCAATTTCGCTCTCAGTTATGCGAACCTTACGATGGGTTTGCAGGAGGAAAATTCTATCTGGTCCAACAACCCGTATACCTACCATATAATTTTCTATGGGAGGTACTGTATATAGAGGACATTATAGTCATCTGGGATGGCCCCCCAATCCATCTTCCAGGATTTTGTCTCACATTGCAATCATAATACATTCAATTTATCTTTCACCTCTGTTAGCGAACCAACCGAGCTGGCATTCCTCAATCTGATGCTATATCATCAAGAGGATAACATTTTGGCCAAGAATTACACCAAACCATCTGCTGGCAATTCTTTTTTACATTTCAAATGCTGTCATCACCCAGGATGGTTTTCAAATATCCCTAAGAGCCAGTTTTGTCCTTTACGCAGGAATTGCACCAAGCAAAGTGATTATAATGAACAAAGCAAATTATTGACACAAAAATGTATTGATAAAGGGTAAATTTATTTGATAAAAACCTTTAATAGAACAAGCTTACTGACAATACTTACCAGAATCATTAATCAATTGGGTAGATAGACAGGGTTCCGATACCCAACCGAATAATTTCACGACCCAATATCACATTAAATCTAAACAAAAGGAGCAGCAGATATAGACCAAACATTGGCTATTTTTGCTAGAGGATCCACATTTAAAGTCATCTATTCCTCCCAAACCCAAAGTTTCATATACAGTAGAAAGGCCAGAAACATAAAAAATACTGTGCCTCCGAGGAAATTAAAATTATCACCCAAATCCACATCTCATAGGGCTAGTTTGTGTCTCATTCCTTTAGTAGGCATGTTTCAATGCTGTACAGTGGTGATCAAAAGTTTGGGCACCCCAGGTAAAAATTTGTATTAATGTGCATAAAGAAGCCAAGGAAAGATGGAAAAATCTCCAAAAGGCATCAAATTACAGATAAGACATTCTTATACTATATGTCAACAAAAGTTAAACTTTATTTCCATCATTGACACTTTCAAAATTACAGAAAACAAAAAAATGGCGTCTGCAAAAGTTTGAGCACCCTGCAGAGTTAATATCTTGTACTGCCCCCTTTGGCAAGTATCACAGCTTGTAAACGCTTTTTGTAGCCAGCCAAGAGTCTTTCAATACTTGTTTGAGGTATCTTTGCCCATTCTTCCTTACAAAAGTCTTCTAGTTCTTTAAGATTTCTGGGCTGTCTGTCACGCACTGCTCTTTTAAGGTCTATCCATAGATTTTCCATTATGTTGAGGTCAGGAGATTGTGAAGGCCATGGCAAAACCTTCAGTTTACACCTCTTGATGTAATCACCCAGGGATTTCGAGGGGTGTTTAGGATCATTATCTATTTGTAGAAGCCATCCTCTCTTTAACTGCAGCTTTTTCACAGATGGCATCAAGTTACCATCCAAAATTTGCTGAAATTTTATTGAATCCATTTTTCCTTCTACTAGTGAGATGTTCCCTGTGCCACTGGCTGCAATACAATCCCAAAGCACGATTGATCCACCCCCATGCTTAACAGTTGGACAGAGCTTCTTTTCGTTAAATTCTGTGCCCCTTCTTCTCCAAACGTATCTTTGCTCATTCCTGGCCAAAAAGTTCAATTTTAACCTCATCAGTCCACAGAACTTGTTTCCAAAATGCATCAGGCTTGTCTATATGTTCATTTGCAAAGTTCAAAACGCTGATTTTTGTGGTGAGGACGTAGAAGAGGTTTTCTTCTGATGACTCTTCCATGCAGACCATATTTGTACAAGTATCTCTTGATAGTGGAATAGTGTACCACAACTCCAGTGTCTGCCAGATCTTTCTGGAAGGATTGTGCAGTCAAACTTGGGTTTTGAATTGTTTTTATCACAATCCTACGAGCTGTTCTGTCTGATATTTTTCTTGGTCTTCCAGATCTTGCTTTAACTTCCACTGTTCCCGATGACTGCCATTTCTTAATTACATATTGATATTGACATCTGAAAATGCTTTGCTATCTTCTTATAGCCTTCTCCAGCTTTGTGAGCGTCAACTATTTTCAGTTTTCTAGACAACTGCTTAGAAGATCCCATGGTGCTGATTGTTGGGGCAAGGTCAGATGAGTCTCGGCATTTAAAACCTTTGAGATTGACATCACCTGGTCTTCCCAGATGATGATTGAGGACAATCCATGACGCTGGCAGGTCTCAGCCTTGCAAAGGGGGCAGTGCATGCTATAAATTCTGCAGGGTGCCCAAACTTTTGCAGACACCATTTCTTTGTTTTCTGTAATTTTGAAAGTGTCAATGATGGAAATAAAATCTAACTTTTGTTGACATATTATAAGAATGTCTAATCTGTAATTTGATGCCTTTTGGAGATTTTTCCATCTTTCCTTGGCTTCTTTATGCACATTAATACAAATTTTTACCTGGGGTGCCCAAACTTTCGATCCCCACTGTAAGACAACTGTTTTTACTGAATCTGGCAATCCAGAACTTACTCTTGTCTTTTTCCTACACCTCCCTACATCCACTACTGATGTCATGACTGTGATTTCACAAGATTTTCCTCATTATTAAAAAACATCTACCTCCCCACCTTAGCATCACATGGCGGCTGGCTCACAGTAGCGCACTGCTTCTGCACCCACCTGCTGTTCACTGCTGCTGTGGCTGCGTCAGCCTGGTGTAGACACACAATGGGCGGATAATATGTTGAATAATGATAGTTCTATAAAATGCTCCTCACACACAAAGCCCGCAAGAGAACAATAATGATTTTAATCTATTAACCATTATGCTGAGATTAATTCTCTGCTTCCTCAGTGTGAGAAATTGAAAATCTGTGGGTTTTTTATACGCTAAATCACAGGCCTGCTGCAGCAATGCAGTCAGCAGCTGGAGATTGGGGGAGATAATAGGCAGGAACTTCTGCAATCCAGGCCCTTTACAATACACTTTAATGGAGCTGGAATATACTGGCATATTACCAACTAGAACCAGACAGGTGGCAACCTTACTCATTATATTTCAAATATAGATATGCAGTTCCACAGTCACTTTAAACAATGTAGCTCTTGCTGAGTATTCATCCATGGGAACATCCATATCTGTGATTTTCAGCTTTTATGCTCATTCTAATTGTAATAATACAAGCCGAGATGGTTGTAAGTAATCAAATCAGTTGCTGGCCTACGCAGGAAACACTATGATTTATTTTGATGTTGATTGGTGGCAATCAATGCGATAGCTGCTACGGTAATAAGAGGCAGAAGAACAAAACAGCGCTTTTCGAAATGTTATCAGAAAGGCCTTTTTTCAAGAGTGACAGACTGAGTAAGATTCACAAAGGGAATTGTTTGTACCTGCCTTGATTAATACCTGAACTAGCTGAATAGTATAATGATGGTACAGTAATTGCTACTATCAACTTAGGAATCAAAACATGACTAAGTGGACAATTATTTACTGACTAAATGTTTTCTAAAATATTCTTAAGATCTTCAGCATTAGAACTGTGCTTACAGGTGAATTGCAGGGAACTTACAAAATGCAAGGATCTATTCTCTAAGTGTGGAGGAATGGAAAAGTGGAAGCCTTGCTTAATTTAGCCAATCAGATTATTTAATTTTTAGATAAGTACTCCTAACACTATGAGTCAGATTGGCTGTTAAAAAATCAACATTGACTATTTTTAATCCTTATGCTGCTATCATTAGTAAACAATAGGAAAGTGTATTGAATTAACTTGCTTAAAACTTTTTTCTTTTTTACATTTCTTCAATGACTTCCTGGTTTCCAGGCCTAGGCAAATTATGTCATACATCCCAGGACTCTTCAGGAGGGTTTTTCTCAGTTAAGCCCATCCTCCTGCCTGCGTGCCTGAGCTTAGGGCAAATAGATTACAGGAAATAAATGCTACATGAGTAATCAGCCCTTACCCAAGATGATCACTGCCAGAAATGCTAGGGGGTGTTTTCCAAAATGAATTCTCAGAAAAATATTTAATTGAGACATGGATAGATGGGTGAGTTTACTTTGAATATTAAAAACCAAATAAATAGTTTTTTGGGTTTGTGGTGCTCATATGCAATGTAGTTCTGCTTTAAGGGCTACTTAATCCAAGAGAAAACAACAGGGAAGTAGATACACAATAAATAGACTTGGACCCCACATGAAAAAAAATAAACAGTGATCTAAACAAACATATATCAAATGGATATCAGGGCAAGGAGCTATTCTTTAACCTCGGAGAAACAGAGAAGTGGAAGCCTTGCTAAAATTAACTAATCAGATTCCATATCTCTTATGATACCAGATATTCTTTTAATCAGTACAGTTTTTGTCCGAAAATACAAATCATTACATCACTTCCGAATTTTTATTTTGTCGTACGAGAATTTTCATACTTTAGTAACCTATTCATTTTCGATATGGAGACTAGCATGCAAAAAAAAAAAAATGGACGATCATTCGTCCAATAACCTCATCCTGTGTACTAGGCTTATTAGACAGTTGTCACTAGAACAGGTGTTCCGATTAGATTTCTCTGCACTTTTTGTCCTCATTCCAAAACTGCATAACAATGATGTAAATATGCAATATAAAGACTTGAATCTCACATAGTTAAAGGAAAAAAATTGAATCTAAACAAACCAATATATCAGAGTTGTCATATTATTCCGTTGTTCTCAGAAGGGCTACTTGATACATTAGAAATCTCTAGGCTTCTCTGCCTTTTTACCTAAGATCAAGTATAGTACCTGTTCTTATCAGTTGGTATGGACTTTGAAGGTTCGTATCGGCAGGGATTGAAATGAACCGGAGTGCCCTGGGCGTAACTGGGGGGGAGCTGGGAAGTAGGTACTGTCAGAGAAAGCTGGAAGGATCCATTGCCTCCTTATTTGAATGGGATCCGCCCCTATCAGTTTGAAGGGAGCGAGAAAGCCAGTTTTGCCAGTTCCCCGGTTAGTACTGCTCCTGGATGTAATTGGTAAGGAATGGCGATGGCGGTGGGAGGACCTTTCCTCCTGGGTTGAATCTGGCCTTGCAAAAGGGTTGTCCCCAGTTGAAGGCAGCCTCATCCTAAGCTGTCTTAGTTCCGATGCCTCCTGGTAGGGATGGGCTACGCTACGGCACCCCATACGGCTAAGCCCATGGTGTATGTGCCCCTGGGGTGCCGTAATTCTCACTGGTGGGGGAGCTCACCTTGAGTTTTTGGCACCTTGATCACTGCACCACACACACTTTTTTCGCACCTGCCTCTTGGGACGGGCCTTTTGGCCGGGACCAGAGAAATTTTTTTATTCCTGGCTGAAGGGCCTGTCAAGGTCCTGCACCTTGACACTTTCTGCACTTCTCCACTTCCCCTTCCCCACTCTTGTGTGCTGTGTGTCGCTTTCCTATATCACTCTTTCACGATGAGTAGGGTGTGGGTCCTCAGGCCTACCTTGAAAGTCTTGGGAGGGGGTAGATATGGCCTTTTGGCTTAGTTTGCCCTCTTTCATGTGGTCTCCTTTCGGGGGAGCCTCACCTAGTACTTGGGGTGGGCTGTTTCGGCAGTCCTCCCAGAGAACTAGGTCTGCCTGGTTTCGGCTGGGCAGGCCATAGTGAGTACCCTAGTCCCTGTCAGGAGTCTTGCGCCCCGGGGGATCAAGATCAGGTCTGTCCTCTTCGGAGGTGGACTTTTCGCATACCCTGTGCACTTTTTGTGTTCTTCACGTTTGCGTGTGTGCACTTTTATTTTGCACCGGGTGGAGTTTGAATGTATTCACACACCACAGGCTTTAAAAAAAAAAAAAAATAGAAATCTCTAGGCCCTATATTTGCTGTAAGAGGGAACTCTGCTCCAACATTCCTCTAATCATGAGGCAAGGTGAGAAATTTGTCTTGGGAAGTATTTTTCTAGGTGGAATATCAAGAGATCATCATTTCGCAACCTCTACACTCTGCAAAAACAATCAGTGTTGAGGCAGCAAGGCATGTAATAGTTAATGGCAGGGTCAAACCTCAGTTAGGTGCTACTTGCATTGTATTTAGTGTCATGGCTACAGTGGTTTGTGCCTACACATGTCTAACCACCTCAACATTGTGGGAAATGCTCTTCTTTTATCCCGCAAGAAATAGTTGACTCTTTTGACTCTTCACTGAGGTCATTATACGTTCATGCTAGCATATTTACCAGTGCTGTTGGTGTCTATGCCTGAGAAGGGTTCCTGATGCTGGTAAACCACAGTTACTGTATAAATATTCAGTTTTCCAAGGTACAAGTAATCAGAAAAATCACCATACCAAGCACCATGTTGGTCTGATTCATGGAGTGTTAAGTTAGATGAGAATTTTCAGACCAGCTGAGCTTACTACATATTGGATGACTATTATAGGCATCTTTTATGCCCCATACACACGTGCAGATTATCTGCAGACTTTTGTCTGCAGACTTACCAAAACCATATAATATGAGGTCAAACCTAAACAATTTCAATTTGTATGCAATCCGGCAGGCCCTTGCACTACATAGAAAAGGTAAGTCTGCAGATAATCTGCACGTGTGTACGGGGCATCATGCCTAGAAAAAAATTCCCGGGGCTTTCCTTCACCTGGGGAGTCACACATACAGCCTGCCATTCAAGTAAACAACTGTACACAGGCATACTCTTGTAAACGCTAATGTTTCTTTGCCGCGTTTACTCACAGGTGCACATCTGACTTATTTGCTGAATGTGGAAAATACATCAGATATGCAGGCGCAGGTAAACACCAATGCAAAGAAGCATAGTCATTTACAGGAGTACGGCCACGTACAGCCAATCATCTGTATGATAGGCCAAATACGCCACATGTGGCTCCCCAGACACAGAAAAGTGCAGTAAAATTTACTCATGAAATGCTTAGAAATAGCCCTGTGCGTGAACCCTAAAAGGACAGACTGAATAGTCAGATTTACTGTATGTATAAATTACATTTGATACAACAAGCTTTCACATTTAAAGGGTAAGTCCACTTTTGTGGAAGAAAATAAAGAGCAAATAAATAAAAAATAATATAGCCTATACAATTGTGACACAAGTCATATTGTAATTGAATCTTTTTAAACAAAATACCTTTCCTTTTTAATCTGCAGCCGCTGTAATTTTCTGAAAATGCAATGCGATATGGCTGCCTGGAGGTGTTCTGTAAACAGAATGTGTACAGTACATCCCCCAGAAACAATTTCCTGCTTGCATGATTGGCTTACTGATTTTCCAAGAAGTCTACACTAAGATACAAGTCAGATTTCAGGCATCCCCTGCAACAAAAATGGAATTCTTGGTGAGATACTCCCAAAAGGAACACATCTAAAGGGATGCATGCCCAGCAGCTTTTACCATTAGTGCCCTGCAGCTGCACAGCTGATTGATAACTATGAAACCACTCCCATTAGACCCACTGATCACAGGGGCACAGAGGAACAAACAGTGATTGCTTCAGAGTAGCAAAAGGTAGCAATCTGCAACAAAGTTTGTTAAAATCCTACTAACAGTTGTACATTTTATCAAAAACAAAAATGAGCAATGTCTACAAATAGTAATTTATGTTGAAATTTTGACGATACGGGTCAAAAATCTTTACATTTTCCATTAGATTAGGGGATGAAAAGATGTTAGTTCCCTTTATAACAACATTTTGCTTAGATTTACAAATCATGTTTTTTGTAAAGGAACTTTTGTACATCTAAAAATTATACTCATGTAAATAAGTTCAATGCATTCAAGTAAACTGATACAAGCTTGCAACCAGTCATAGCTTGACCTATCATATCATCCAGCAGTTTACTGAAACATCAGATATTTTAATTTCCCAAGAATGGTGGCAGGTTTATACAGATTAACTATACCCATTTTAAAGAAAGTGACTGCATTTATCGCGTAGCCTTGACAACTGTTTATAGAGGTGTTTGTAGTAGGTTTCTGAATTGGTATAATTGCTGTTGCTACAGTTTATCCATCCAAAAGGGGTCACCTGCATTCAAGACTGCGGCATTAACTTAACTGAACAGAAATAATTTATATATGTAATGTTACAATGCTGTGTATAGTTTCTTCTGTATTTATCTTTTTACCTATCAGCATGGAGCTGTCATTATCTAGACAGAAATAATTATTCCTATGTACTGGAGAGAATAGGAAAACGCAACTTAGCGGCACAGACCATGCTTGCAATGCTTCTGAGACCCTTACATGGAATCAAACCCACACTGGGAAGCTGACAACCATGGCTTTTACCAGCAATCGAGAGACTTGCAAGACAGGGTGAACTTCTGTGGGCTGTTTAGCATTGGGCAGTCCTTGCCCTATCCTTATTTATAACATGAACATTTACAGATGCATATACATACATAACTGTTTTTATTTAGGCTTGGTTCACACTGCCACGACCTGAAAGTCGTGCGACTTGCAGTTCGACTTTGCCAGGCGACTTGAGTATTACTTTAATAAAAGTATAGAATAGAAGAGAATAAAAGTCGGATAGAAGTCTCCTTGAAGTAGTACAGGAACCTTTTCTGAAGTCAGAGCGACTTCAGTAGTGTTAATTAAGACAGCTTTCATTGACTAACATGGGATTTTACATGTCACGCGACTTGGGCTCTCACAAGTCAGATCCCAAGTCGTGGCAGTGTGAACCGAGCCTTAGGGCTATCCAACTATTTATTGATACATGACTTCTTTCTGAAAGACGGTAAAAATTACACCAAATCATATTGTTACTATAGCCCCGTACACACGTACCGATTGTCGGCCGTAAATATTCGGCCGCCGAACGATCGGCCGATTGTCGACTTGTTGGTACGATGCTTCCGACAACCGACAGCGAATTTTCGGCCGAACAGAATCTGGCGTGCAGACTTTAAAATTTTTGTTGGCCGTCACCAGAACGGCCGATTGTTCGCCAGTCAGTACAGAATTCGGCCGACAAACAGCAGATTAGCAAGACTGGGCATGCTCAGAAAAGAAAAAAAACACGGAAAGTTAACCATCACATGACATCACTTCTGCAGTCGGCTGTTGTTGGCCGAAAAAATTTGTGTGCAGTCTTTAGCACTTTTCAACCGACAGGACAGCACCGGACAAAAGACGGCCGATTGTTCGGCCGACATTCGGTATGTGTGTACGGGGCTTTAGTCTACAAAAGTAATCTATACACATTTATTACGTAAGAGCCTTGTAATCTATTTTCTTTTCCCATAATTTTCATTTGTATTATCAGAAGTTAACAAAAAGGTACAATAAGAACATCCATTTCTTGGTCAATCGTGACATATAGCAATGGTTGCAGATACGTTTCAGGAAACAACAGTCTTTAAGTAACCTCCTATAATTTGGTCAGGTAACAGGGCTGTAACCAGCATAAAAACTAAACACACTAGAAACAGCAACAACATATTCATCAAGAAAACAATGCTACAGTAGCGTAGCGTGGGTTGTCAGCACCCGGGGCAAGGCAAGTAATTTGAGCCCCCTAACCCGCGGGATTTTTGCACTCAAGTCTCTTCCACTAGATTAGTTAAAGAAACCCTTACCCCCTAAGCACATGTATTGTTTGTTATGAAAATACTGATGTAATTAAAGTAAAATGCATCTAAATACAAGTTTGAATGACCAGCGTGCCCCCTTTCAAAGTAAAATGCATCTAAATACAAGTTTGAATGACCAGCGTGCCCCCTTTCAAAGTAAAATGCTTCTAAATACAAGATTGAATGACCAGCGTGCCCCCTTTCAATGCAGAGAGACCAGCGTGTCCCCTTAAAATGCAGAATGACCAGCGTGCCGCTTTTCAATGCAGAATGACCAGCGCGCCCCCTTTCAATGCAGAATGACCATCGCGCCCCCTTTCAATGCAGAATGACCAGCATGCCCCCTTTCAATGCAGAGTGACCAGCGTGCCCCCTTTCAATGCAGAGTGACCAGCGTGCCCCCTTTCAATGCAGACAGACCAGCGTGCCCCCTTCAATGCAAAGAGACTTACCTGCAGCGGAGGCTTCTCCTCAGTGTCCCGCGTTTCCTCGAGTCCTCCCGCCTCCTCCTTTCAGCCAATCAGGAACGGGTCGCGGACCCGCTTCCTGATTGGCCAGGAGGAGGATCCATGTGACAATAGCGAATTTTCATTCGCTATTGTCACACAATGGGTGGGCTCGGGGCGCACTGTTCTGCGCCCCGGGTCCACCCTTTTTTGAAGCCTATTAGAGCCTCTGGCTCTAATCAGGTGATTAAAAAAAAAAACAACCCACCCTGTGACAGCGCTAGGCTGCTGACTCACTCACTGCTAAACTGACTGAGCAGTGAGGAGAGGCAGCATAGGCAGGGCTTGGTTTGCAACGCCACCCTACACCAATGGACAGGTGAGGCACAGACCAGCCCCCCCCCCCCCGCCCCGACCCGCGATTTTCAGCCATAGGGTGGCCGCTCTGGACATCTCCCAGCCTAAAGATGGAGGCAGCCACAGACAGTGTGTGAACTGTGTATGTCATAGTCAGACAGACAGAGTGACACTGCGGATGCGCCCCCCCCCCCAAATGTTGCGCCCGGTGCGGCCCGCCCCCCCTGCACCCCCCACGCTACGCCACTGCAATGCTATGCTGTTTCTTCAAGTTGTATCATGTTAACTACAACCCATACCATTCCGTGGGCTTCTACTGGCCCTTCTCCGGTTCATATGAAAGAGAAGTCACACAGGACCAACAATGGTATAAGAGTTAAACCAAGATGTGGAAGTAAAAGGAGAGAACAAAATGTGCACCCTCTATCTACTTTACACCTGTCCCTCCATCCAGATCAGGAAGGTCCTGAGAGATATTTTGTCCTGGGACTCATGTTTTCTTGAAATAGGCCAGCCTGTCATGGAGAATAGCCACCATGCGACCAGAATAGAGAATAGCCACCATATCATTGATCATAATCTATGTCAGTTTGGCCTTTAGGGGTTCAAGTGGAACCTTAGGGGACTTCCAGGACCGTGCAATGGAAATCCTGGCTCCTGTGAAGAGAAATGCGATCAGGCGTCCCATATATCCCCATATATCTCCTCCCTTAAAGGGCCTGCTGTGGTGTTTTGGTTAGATTAGCCTGGGTGAGGGAAAAAATAAAATTGTACTTGTAAACAAAACCACTGCATTGTAATCTGTTTTCAGGATATTGTTTCTTACATTTTAATTCTACTCCCTTTAATGACCTCCCTGAGCTCTCAAACCATTATATTTCCTCCTCACTTCTGTTTGTTTGGAACAAGCAGTGCATACTAGTTGTGGTCATGTGCTATGCTCTACACACTAGAAATCCAATGTTTTATAGTCCATAGTCAATCTTGGGAGCAAGCAAGAAGGGTTGCTACACAAAAATTTGTTTATATGAAACATGGTAAAAAATTACATTAACATGTTAAAGATCATAAGAAATTTTAGGGACTGGATTTCCATTTACTTTAATAGCACAATTCTGAAGCTATTATTCCCCAGCCTGCTATAAATATTATTAGTTAGTCTAGCTGCATAGTCCACCAGATACACACATAAAACTTGTACCCATAGACATAGTCCTAGAATGCCAGATGGGCATGTCAAGCAGACGAGTCTAATGGGATATAGTGACGTATTTTTTTTTTTTTATCTGCATATTTCCAACTGCCATCTAATGTCCAGCTTAAGAGTATGGGTAGCTGAGCTACCAGAAAATAAATCCAATAATCCTAAAAGTTTATACATCTTTTTAAAACATTAGTAAGCCAAATAAGGCCAATAATCATAACAATGATAAAAATCATAACATAATCAATTCATATTTTGTTATGTAGGGATAGGATGCACATTGAATCATATTATTTTAATTGTGAGCTTCTTTTCTGGTCAGTGGTGTATTTAGGTTTTGTGCTGCCCTGTCCTGACTAAATTTGTGCACCTCCTAATTTAAATATGACTCACTCCTTCCTGCCAAGGCCACACCCCTTCCTGTTTAAGACCCCCCTGTCGTCTGCAAACCACACCACTTCCTCTTTAGGCTTCACCAACGCAGCTGCTGGTGTGAATGGACCCTAAGCTGTGTTGAAAGGCTTTTGCTTGCTTCAAGTAGGTTTTCCATACCTATGCAAGTCTATTGGAATGCAAAATCTGCATTAAGCACAGGTAAATGTAGGTCAGAGGGAGGTCAAGTGCATCTGTCATTGAATTCTGAATGATCACTGAAACGTCTCAAACTGATGTCAGAACAAATGTCAGTGCTAAGTAATAACAAAAGCACTTCCAGTGATGGAAGTGCTCATATTCACCTGCTAAAATAGCCCTAAATGACATCACATTGGGCCAACAGATAGGGTTGGGCTAAATCTATATTTTTGGATTATTGGACAATACTGATCTGACAACACAGGTATCGCTCTTGCACTTATCCCACTGCTGTGGGTACTGCTGGTTCTGCTGTGGGTATTGCTGGCTCTGACTGATACTGCTGGCTCTGGCTAGTACTGCTGCGGGTACTGCTGGCTCTGGCTGGTACTGCTGCGGGTACTGCTGGTTCTGCTGTGGGAACTGCTGGCTCTGGCTGGTACTGCTGGCTCTCGCTGATACTGCTGTGGGTACTGCTGGCTCTGGCTGGTACTGCTGGTTCTAGCTGGTACTGTTGTGAGTACTGCCGGCTCTGGCTGGTACTGCTGGGCTCTGGCTGGTACTGCTGGCTCTGCTGTCTCTGGCTGGTACTGCTGTGTGTGCTGGTGGTGGGAAATGCTGGCTAGGAGAAGTGTAGCTGCGCCGCGCTGGAGGAAGAGGCGATGTTTCCTGTATTGGTCACAGGCGGAATGCATTTGATATCACTCCGCCTGTGACTCACTCAGACTGTCAGAATGGAGCCGGAACTATACAGGAAGCATTGGCTCCGTTCTTATAGATCAGCTGAGAGACACAGACTCAGCTGCAGGGGGGCCGGACCAGATGACTTTGCGGGACGCATACGGCCCGCGAACCATAGGTTCCCCACCCCTGCTATAGAGAAAAACCTAAGACAAGTAAACAGGTTGCAAAAACCATGAACAAAAAAAGTATATGTTCCAGGTTTACTTCTCATCTAGAAGACTACAAAAGCCCAGTATGCTGCAGAGAAGGGTAGGCGGAGCATTAGATTGCTAAGTCCTGCTGCCAGTGCCACACTTACAAGTATTTGCGGTCGCCAGTTGTATTAAGTGTGGCTCTCGGTCTGTCCAAATGTCAGGCCAGTCATCGGCCTCTGGCCAGTATGATCATACTGGCAGCAGTGTGGCCGCTTAATGGGAACGCCAGACCGATTTGCCTCCTAGGCCCTGCCACTCGGCCCAGTGAGCCCTATAAGACTGGTGCTACACTAAAAGTGTAGCGCAAGCGGTGGGGACTCTTTTCGTGCAGGAGCCGGTAGGAGGCTTTTTTTTTATGCGGGAGCAGCTATTTTGTCACCCCCTGCAAAGTGTCGCCCTAGGCCTGGGCTTTGTTGGCCTAGGCCAAGATACAGCGCTGTTTCTGGTTACTTTGCACCCCTGTCAAAGCTCTTTTTAGAACAAAACATATAGGGTATTTCTTCTTTTTTGGGAGCACAATTTTATTCTTTGGTGCACACATGGTTCTTTATTATTGGGGAGGTGGCA
The DNA here is from genome assembly GCF_965119305.1 of Pelophylax lessonae. Classification (NCBI taxonomy): domain Eukaryota; kingdom Metazoa; phylum Chordata; class Amphibia; order Anura; family Ranidae; genus Pelophylax; species Pelophylax lessonae. Next base: position 249,874,858 of record NC_138773.1, on the reverse strand, counting down.
GATGACTCAGTTTAACAACTGTTGAGGGTGGCCTGCAACATAGTTGGGGTTGCATTGGTGGAGTGAAGACAGTGTGCAGGAGGATTTAGATATGTTTCTACTTGAGGTCACTGACCCCATTTTTTGATTCCTCCATCAAAGGTAACTTTTTCCTCTCTTGACTTAACTTTTTTTTTTTTGGTGGAACAAGGTCAGTGCACAGGAGGTAATATTGGAGTTGATCTCTATCCCTTGTATTTAATGGAACTGTTTTTTGATTGATAGCACCACCAAAATTGACATTATGAAGACTTAGATTTGGAGTCCTCTTTTATTTTACCATTATTTTATCATACTGCAGTATGATGAGAGTCCTTTTGTACTAGGCTGCAGGTGGGGCAGTTTGGTTTTTCAGTTGCATTTATAGACCACATATGGTTTGGCGAAGGAATCTCAGATAAAAAATATTGATTTATTTTTCCTTCCTCACTTGTGCTCCGGAGTCCTCATGCCCCCTTGCTATAAGTACAAATACACATACAGTTTTTCCCATACATTTTAATAAAAGCTCGAATAAAGGTTAATTTTTACCCAAGTGGCCATTTGGTGTGTGGGTAGACACACTCCTGCTCTGAAGTAGAGATTTACATTTTGCCACATTAAAGAGAAATAAGAGTATACTTATAAACATTACAAGAAAGGCTTTGTGAGTTACATTCAGATCCAATACATTATTTGGAGATATTGGTAAGAAAAACACAAGGCCCTAATCAAAATATAAAAGTGGTGCTAAACTTAAAAACAAAAATGTAATATTTTACCAATTCTTAGGTGTGGTGGCTGCATTCATCTTCTTTTTTAGGCGTTTTGCCTTTATTTTAATTTTGTAATCCTGCCAGTAGATATTCTTCAACTTCCTTTATCAGACTAAGTTGTCCAGCATAAGCATCAATTAGAGGGTTAAGACCACTGACAGGGGTGCTTACAACGGTCAGCTTTTATTAATGTATGCGTTAGTCAAGTAAATCTAGATTTGCTAGTTCATCTAACACTATCCTCACCCCAGATTGACAATGCTGCTCTCCAAAGATGTCTCCATTGTTCCTCCAACCACAGTGGACAACCCCCTCGGACAGGAAATGTCTGTGTTAAATGGTTTGTCTCAACTCTCTAACTGCTACTTTTGCCAGACAGCTTGGTCTGTTAAAGGGAGTTGAATAAATAGCAGATCTTTTGGCTGGATAAGCAGGTAAAAAAAAAGGAAAATTAATGCAGCCCCCACATTTAAGAATTGGTAAGTTACAACATAATACGTTTTTAGTTTTGGGTTTAATACCACTTTAACACCTGACCATTTGCTAAAAGTATATCATCATTTTCTCTGCTTTTTCCCTTTAAAAAATATATCTGTATTGAATACAGTTAAAAGTCCTATTCAGTAATCTTCCTGAATGGTACATCACAATTATTTCTTCAATAAGTTAGAAGAGTATGCTAAGATTTGACAGCGTTTGAGTATTTATGTTAAAATTTACAAAACATATGAACAGGATTTTAATATATTCCAAAAAAAAGATAGGAAATACTTTCCATGTAACAAGAACATTCATTACAAGACTTCAAATGGAAATAGCCTTATGCTTTCCATTGCAGACAATAAACAGTTCCTCCTGTGAGATATTTCATGCTTTTCAGCTCAGCGATACACCATAACAATACCTAGTGATTTGATCATTATTTTTTTTTTTTTAACATGTTGTGTGGTGCTGTAATTAAATTGAATATTTAAGTTTGAGGTTTGTCCTACACTGGAAGAAGATACATTAAAGCAGAGCAGATATATAGAACTGAAAAAATCTTTTCAGAGAATAATTTTAACTGCAATGTATGTTTTATGAGGTCCCAAGTATGAAATTCAGTGGCTAATAGGTTGAGGACAGAGTTTCTCAACCAGCACCCTGGGGTGCCACCTGGGGTCCCTGGGGGCACTGCAAGTTTGACCTGGAACAGCATCATGAGTTGCCATGATGTGGATAGCCTGGCCACCCACATCATAACAATGATGCTCTAGAGCAGTGATGACGAACCTTGGCACCCCAGATGTTTTGGAACTACATTTCCCATGATGCTCATGCACTCTGCAGTGTAGTTGAGCATAATGGGAAATATAGTTCCAAAACATCTGGGGTGCCAAGGTTCGCCATCACTGCTCTAGAGTAAGGATGCATGGCATCATTTGTTGTTTTGGCAGGCATAATGCAAGGCCTCTCCCAGCATTAAGGAGAAGACAGAAGTCCATTTTGTCCAGACCCCCTCCACCTCCTTCACTCTGCTGTGCTGCTGGTGCCAAAAGGTAGACCTCTGATGTGAAAAGGAAACTGTGATTGGGGGGACTGTGTGGATGGGAACTGTGTAATGGAGTACCTGATGTGATGGGGACTCTCATGTATAAGGGGGGGGGGGGGGGCATCTGATGAGAAGGAGTAACTATGCTGTGTCCATTTTTTAGCCTTGTGGAATGACAAAATCTCCTGGTGCAAAAATGGCTATTTAGTGCTAGTGAAGGAGATTGTTAGATGACGGTTAACCACTTAACGACCAGGCCTATTTCTGACACTTGTTGTTTACAAGTTAAAATCAGTATTTTTTGCTAGAAAATTACTTAGAACTCCCAAATATCATATATTTTTTTTAGCAGAGACACGAAATAATACTTTATGTCAGACCGTATTTGTGCAGCGGTTTTACAAACGCAATTTTTTTTATGATGTAAAAGATAATGTTACGCCCAGTAAATAAATACCCAACATGTCATGCTTCAAAATTGCGCACGCTCGTGGAATGGCAACAAATATTGGTACTTAAAAAATCTCCATAGGCGACATTTTAAACATTTCTACAGGTTACCAGTTTAGATTTACAGAGGAGGTCTAGGGCTAGAATTATTGGCCTCACTCTAACGATTGTGGCGATACCTCTCATGTGTGGTTTGAACACCATTTACATATGTGGATGTGACTTGTTTCTGTGCACGAGCTCGGAGGGACAAGGCGCTTTAATTTTTTTTTTTTCTTATTTATTTTATCTTTTATTTTTACAATGCCCCTTTAAAAAAAATGTTTTGATCACTTTTATTCCTATTACAAGGAATGTAAACATCCCTTGTAATAGAATACAGGTCCTCTTTAATGCGAGATCTGGGGTCAAAATAACCTCAGATCTCACATCTACACCTCAAAGCAAAAAAAAAAAAAAAACTACATTTTTCTCCAGCAAGAAAAAAATGGGTCCTTTAAGGCCGTTGGGCGGAAGAGACGTATGACGTGGCTCCAGTCCTTCAAGGCCATAGAGTCGAGTGGGGGCCATCTTGCCCTCACTTGACTTCCTGCCTTGGACACAGAAGGACCGGATCATTTTCCCCGCCGCCAGCGGCTCCGGTAAGAGGGGAAAACGATCGGGAAGCGGTGGGGGGCACCTCTTCCGAATCTGCCGCTGGGACCATTTTTATGTGAAAGAGGACCGCTGGCCCTGTAAGAAGATACTGGGGTTATGGCAGCTATCTGCTGCCATAACACCGGTATTTAACGTCAAAATATAGACGTAAAAGTCCGGCGGCTGGTCCGGAAGTGGTTAAGAAACTAGTCTCATGAGATTAAAGTAGGGTTCCTGTCTGTCTGTATGTTTAAACATGTTCCCTCCCCCCCTTTGCCTACCTATGCTGCCTAGCCTGTGTAAAAAAAAATGTGTATACCTACCTATTTTCAGTCCTGTGATCCGGGCCCCCCTGTGTCAGTGAGAGGCTGCTGCAGCAGAGGAGAGGAGGGAGCGCCAACAATAGCTCCCGCCTATGGGTGACAGCACCATTTCCTAAATTCCCAGCCATTATCGAGAGTTCTCTGTTCTCTGCAGCCGCCGCTCATTGACACAGGGATCATATGGCCAGACCAGAGAAGACAAAGACAAAAAATAAGTATACACATCTTTTTTATACTGGTTAGGCTGCGTAGGTAGCAGAAAGGGGGGGGGGGGGCATTTTTTAAACATATATAGCGTTAGGCAGGAATTCCACTTTAATCTTATAGGGGTATTCTTGGTTTTTAAAAAATTGTCTCCTAAATGAGTGACTGCTTAAGTTTAAATGCACAGGGTTTTTCATCTTCATACATTCTATGCGTGGAGGTGAAAAACCTGCTGTGTATAGCAGCCCACCCTCAACCACCCCAATACTTAACTGAGCCCCCTCTCCATCCAGCGATGTCCACGAGAGCCTTGCCTCTCTGGGGACTTGCACTCCTAATTGAATTTTGGCAGTAATGTGAGCCATTAGCTCCCGTTGCTGTCAATCACAGTCAGTGAGCCAATCAGGGGGTGGGGCCGAGCCGCGGCTCTGTGTGTGAATGGACACACAGAGCCATGGGTCAGGAATGCCCCTGCTTGAGTGCCCGCAGAGCAAGCTGCTTGCTGTGGGAGCACCCGGCAGGAGGGAGGAGCTAAGAGTGCTGGCATGAGACCCAAGAAGAGGTGGGTCCAGGCTGCTCTGTGCAAAACCACTGCACAGAGCAGGTAAGTGTAACTAGTTTGGTATTTAAAAAAAAAAAAAAACAAGGGTTTATTATCACTTTAATCTGCTTACATTTTACCTTTATATATTTTTGAATAAAACTTTTCTGTTTTAATTATATACTTTATTTCAGACCTGGTGATTAAATCTCTGCGCATCCCTATGCAAATATCAAGGAGCCTTTACAGGTGGATCTCAGTGTGAAAAAGTAGCCATTCCTGGGGAGGCTACATTATGCCAGGGCCGATCCTGGGCGAGTGCGCGGGGTGCACCGCGCCCAGGCGCCGCATGAGGGGGGGGGGCGCACCGCACATAATCCTCTCCCGCAAGTCGCGGGAGTCTCTCACTGCAGCCTCGGAGCCGCTACATTCTTTGTAGTCCCGGCTCACAGGCGGAGTGATATAAAATACACTCCGCCTGTGAGAGGAGGAGCCGCACAGAGGAAGCAGCGTCTTTGCTCTCTACTGCAGCCACCTGCTTTCTCTGTACGGCTCCTCCTCTCACAGGTGGAGTGCATTTGATATCACTCCACCTGTGAGCTGGGACTATGGAGGAAATAGAGGCGCCGTTCTAACAGTGAGAGCCGCAGCCCCACCGGGATATCACACAAGAGCCCAGCACCACAGAGCCCAGCACCACCGGCACCACAGAGCCCAGCACCACCGGCACCACAGAGCCCAGAACCACAGAGCCCGGCACCACCGGCACCACAGAGCCCAGCATACCACAGAGCCCGGCACCACAGCCCAGCATACCACAGAGACCGGCACACCACAGAGGAGCCAGGAATCAGGACAAGCAGCCAAGAATCAGGACCATAAGCCAGCCCCAAGGCCCCAGCAGCCAGACCCCAGGACCAGCAGCAAAGCCCCAGGAGGACCAGCAGCCAGGCCCCAGCAGCCAGACCCCAGGACCAGCAGCCGGAATACAGGACCAGCAGCCCAGCCCCAAAAACCAGGACCAGCAGCCAAGAATCAGGAGGACCAGAGCCAGACCCCAGGACCAGCAGGCCAGCCCCAGCAGCCAGACCTTCGGACCAGCAGCAAAGCCCCAGAAGCCAGATACCAGGACCAGCAGTCAGACCCAGTACCCATTATTTAAGGTAAGTGAAGTCTTCTAGTCTCGGGCCTGGGCATCAAAGTGCTATTAATTAATATAATATTGTTTTTTTTCTATTGTTCAGTGACACTCTAATGTAGTCTCTCATGGGGGCTGGAGGGGACACTTTCTATCAGAGACTCTCCAATAGGCACAGAGAGGGCCTCTGTAAGATAAACCCCCATCCAGGTCCCATTAGACTCCGTTGTAGTCTCTAATGGGGCCTGGTGGGGGGTCTTTCTAACATAGACTTTAAAATGCACACAGAGATGACCTCTGTTTGAGAGACCCCCCTCCAGGTCCCATGATACAACCCCATTGTAGTCTCTAATGGGGCCTGGTGGGGGCTCTTTCTAACAGACTCTCTAACAGAGGCCCTCTCTGTGTTCCTTGGAGAGACCCCCTCCAGGTCCCATTAGGAAAAGGGGAGGAGTTAGTAAGTGACCACGCCCACGTGGGGGCGCCATAAATATTTCTGCATCCAGGCGTCTGTTACCCAAGGATCAGCCCTGCATTATGCAGACCATGCTAGTTAACACAATAATGTGATGTTCCATGTTTGAAAGAACTGAAATCCCATGATTTACAAGGGTGGGCCAGGGACAGGAAGGAAGGAACTAGATGATGCTGTATGTCCTCCAGTCAGGATATGGAGAGGGCTCTGTGGTTGTATAGGCTTCTTTCCTGTACTGAAAATGCCTAATTTGATTTCACTGAACACTGTGAGCTTATCACACTGTGTGGTGGAAGCTGCAGCAAGTCCGATTAGAGGATGTCCAGCATCATCTAGCCACCACTCAGGATATCCACTCCCCAAAAAAACTGAATTTTTGTAAAATCTTACCTGTAAAATTCCTTTCTCTGAGTCCTCCGACAGTCGCCGCCTCTTCATATTTGTCACTAATGGGGTTATTGACCTTTGCTCCGTAGGAGTAGCTAGGCAACAGAATATATTAATATCAAAGCTTTTAGCATATCCCACCCCCAGGGGGTGGTCCCCTCAGTCAATACCTCCCTGCTTCCTGCATACCAACTCAGTTTCAGTAGAATAGCAGTAGAGTACATAAACAAACCCCAAAAGAGGGGCGGGGGCGGCGACTGTCGGAGGACTCAGAGAAAGGAATTTTACAGGTAAGATTTTACAAAAATTCCGTTTTCTCTTACGTCCTCCGACAGTCGCCGCCTCTTCATATTCGTCACTAATGGGGACGTCCCAAAGCAGTGTAGACATGAGGGGTGGGAAAAAAAGCAGCCGCGCCTAAAGCAATGCAGTACCCACATCAGAGAAAGGAACCTTACCAAAGTAAGAGAACCAACTGGGCAACAGGAAAAACGTGCTCAACAGGAGCAACAACCCAGGAAAAACAAGTAACCCAGGGGTAAAAACACCCCAACAGCCAAGGGCCCAAACAAGGGACCCTAAGGCACCGCCGCACTAAGAACTTTACGGCCAAAAGAAGCATCTGCCGATGCCTGAACATCCACCTTGTAAAATTTTGAGAAGGTGTGAATGGACGACCAAGTCGCCGCCTTACACACCTGGGCCACAGAAGCCAGATGATGACAGGCCCAAGACGTACTCAGAGATCTGGTAGAGTGCGCCTTCACAGGCACGGGAGGAACCTTCCCCCTCAAAGCATAGGCCTGCTCAATGGTCTGTCTGATCCATTTGGCGATGGTAGAAGCCGACGCCGCCATGCCCTTCCGAGGTCCCTCAGGAAGGACAAAGAGAGAATCCGACTTGCGAAAGGATTTAGTCGCTGACAGGTAAACCCTGATCGCCCTAACAACATCCAAGGAATGTAAAGCCACCTCCTTCGGATGCTTAGGCTTCACGCAAAGCGAAGGCAAGACAATGTCCTCATTGAGGTGAAATTCCGAGATCCTCTTCGGAATAAAAGACGGGTTAGGTCGCAAGACCACCTTATCCAAGTGAATCACCAAATACGGAAACTTGCAGGACAAGGCCGCCAGCTCCGACACCCTACGAGCCGAAGTGATCGCCACTAAGAAGGCAACCTTCTTGGACAACAGAGACAACGAGATCTCCCTGATCTTTTCAAAAGGAGCATGTTGCAACAGGGACAGAACAAGGTTCAAATCCCATGGAGGCAAAGGCTCCCTCCTAGGAGGGACCAAATGTCGCACCCCTCGAACAAAGGTGCTAACCAAAGAGTTAGACGCCACAGGACGTTGAAAGAGAATGGCCAGCGCAGAAATCTGACCCTTAATCGTGGCCAACGCCAAACGCTGATCCACGCCCGTTTGAAAGAAAGCCAACACTCTCGATACCGAGTATGAGCGAGGGGAATACCCCCTGGACTCACACCAGGCAAAATACGCCTTCCAAGTACTGTAGTAAATCTTCCCTGAAGAGACCTTCCTGGCCTTGATCAAAGTGGGAATAACCTCAGGGGAGAGACCCCTATCCTTCAGGACCTGGCTTTCAACAGCCAGGCCGTTAAAGCCAGCGACTGTAAAGCAGGATGGAATATCGGCCCTTGAGACAGAAGGTCTTCTCGAAGAGGCAGACGCCACGGAGCATCGACCGCCAGATTCACGAGGTCTGCGTACTAAGACCGGCGAGGCCAGTTCGGTGCCACCAGAATCACCGTTTTTGGTTCCGAGGCCAACCTGCGAAGGAACCTGGACAGCAGCTGAATCGGTGGAAAGGCATACATCAGGCGATACTGATGCCAGGGCGTCACTAACGCGTCCGAGGCGTCTGCCCGAGGATCGCGCGTCCTTGCCACGAACCTTTCCACCTTGTGGTTTAGATGAGACGCGAACAGGTCCACATCCGGGGACCCCCACTTTGCGCACAATATCTGGAAGACATCCGGGTGAAGGGACCATTCCCCCTGGTCCAGGGTCTGGCGGCTCAGATAATCCGCCTGCCAGTTTTCCACCCCCGGAATGTGAACTGCAGAGATCGCCGGGACGTGCGTTTCGGCCCAAGACAGAATGTCAGCTACTTCCCGAGCCGCCCGGGCACTCCTGGTGCCCCCTTGGTGGTTGATGTAGGCCACCGCCGTGGCATTGTCCGTCTGCACCCGAACTGGACGGCCCTGAAGCCTGTCCGTCCAACGCAGAAGACAGAGATTTATCGCTCGCAATTCCAGAATGTTGATCGGAAGGGAGGATTCCTCCTCCGACCAAGTTCCCTGGGCGGACAGAACGCCCAGAACACCACCCCAGCCCGACAGGCTGGCATCCGTGGTGATCACCGTCCACGACAAAGGACGAAAGGACTTGCCCCCCGACACCGCCGGGGACTGGAACCACCACAAAAGACCCCTTCGTGTGAGATGGCTTAACGACAGCCGCAGATCCAGAGATTGCGGACGCCCGTCCCACTTGGCCAGGACCTCCGCCTGAAGATCCCGCGTGTGAAACTGGGCGAAGGGGATCGCCTCGAAGGCCGAAACCATCAACCCCAGACACCTCATACACGTCCGGAGGGACGAGCACTGATTGTCCCTGAGGGACCTGACTTCGCACTGAAGTGTCCGAAGCTTGTCTTCCGGCAGGAAGACCTTCGCCTGAACAGAGTCCAGAATCATCCCCAGGTAGGGAAGACGAACCGACGGACACAACGTCGATTTTGGAAAATTTATCGTCCAGCCGAATTCCTGCAGAGTCCGCATCGTGATGGACAGGTCGTTCACCAGGCCCTGACTGGTCGCAGACCGAATCAGGATATCGTCCAGATACCCCAGGACAGAAATGCCCTGGGCCCTCAATAAGGCCAGAACCGGCGCAAGCACCTTGGTGAAAACCCGCGGAGTCGAAGCGAGACCGAAGGGTAACGCCACGAATTGATAATGATCCTCCGCAATGGCAAAGCGAAGGTACCTCTGGTGACCCTCGAAAATGGGGATGTGTAGGTACGCATCCTTCAAGTCGATGGAGGCCATGAATTTCCCCGGAACCAGGGCATCCACCACCGAGCGCAGGGATTTCATGTGAAACTTGCGAACCCGCACAAAGCAGTTCAGAGCTTTCAAGTCCAGAATCGGACGTACCTTGCCCTCCTTTCTGGGCACAGTGAACAGATTGGAATAGAACCCCCGAAATCTGTCCCGATGAGGCACCGGAACCACCACTCCCTGAGCCCGCAGATCTCGCAAGCGCTCCGGAGTCAGCTGAAGGTTTGAGGGGAAAAATCTGCCAGCCGGCCGAGAGAGAAACTCGATCTTGTATCCAGATCGAACGATTTCCTGAACCCATCTGTCCCGAATGCGGTCCAGCCAGGGTTGAAGAAAACCGAGCAAACGTCCCCCCACCCCAGAAACGGGTGAGGGCGCCCCTTCAGGCCGCATTGGTATGGGCAGCGGATCCGGACTGGCCGGACTTCTGCTTACCCGCCCACGGCTTCTTCTGGGAGCCTTGGCCTTTGAAGGGCTTGCCCTTATAGTGCGACCGAAAGGCACGAAAGGACCCCTGAGAGGGTCTAAACGAAGCATTCTTCTTACCGCGAACAAACTTATTCTTGTGAGATTGGGGCAAGAGAGTGCTCTTACCCCCAGAAATACCCTTTATCAGAGTATCCAAAGATTCGCCAAAAAGGCGAGACCCCGCGTAGGGCAAATTTGCCAGAGTCTTGCGAGAAGATTGGTCAACCGACCAACATTTCAACCATATCAGGCGACGGTTCAAGACCGCCACACTAGAAAGGCGTGCCGCCAAAGGGACTAAATCCAAGTCCGCATCACACAAATACATGACACCCTGGTGAATCTGATCCACCATAGCCAAAGTTGTCGGCGGGGCAGAGTCAGCCACCAGAGTGCGCCTGAGCACCTGCGTCCAATCCGCAATAGCCTGGGCTGCCATAATGGAAGCAAAAATAGGCTTCAGCATAGAGCCAGCAACCGTATAGGCATGACGGGCCAGAGATTCCAATCTCCTGTCCGTCGGGTCCCGGAACACCGGGGTATCCTCAGCAGGGATCGCAGTGGATTTATTCAAAATCGCCACCGCGTGATCCACCTGAGGCGGTACACACCAGCGCTCATCAGTAGCTGGTGTAAAGGGATAATGCAGCTTGAACCTACTCGGCACAGCAAAAGGCTTTTGCTCATCAACCGCGCGCTGAAATTCCGTAGAGCAAGGAAAAACCTGCGATGTTTTGCGTTTCCTCTGCGTCCCATAAGAGGACATCAAATCAGGAGGACATGGTTCATCCTGCAAATGCAGCGTTTGCTTGATAGAAGCAACCAACTCATCCATGAGTGCAAGCTCTTCAGACGAGCCAGGGGGAGAACTATCAACCCCTTCCACCTCAGCCTCCCCGTCAGACCCCACAAGGTCCAGGGATGAGTGAGACCCTGAGAAGGGCACTCCAGCCATAGCAGCCCCATCGTCCTCTGAATCAGAGGAAATAGACACCCTGGGCCGTTTAGTGGATCGATCAGCCACCAGCATCTGCACCTGAGCAGCTAAGTTAGCCACAATAGTGGCCAGATCAGCCCCCTCGGGGGAAGCAGCAGCCCCTTGGCCCCCCACCAGGGTGGGAGGAAACTTGCAATCCTGAGAATCCATGCCCCAGCAAAATAATTAATAAAGGGTACTGCCCCTTTAAGATCGCGGCGAGCGCTGCCCACCGCACCCACTGAACACACTGAACCCCACAGGGACAAGAAACTGGGCAAGGAATACAGGAAAAAAGGAGATATAAAACCTGGAGAGCTCACACAGGCTGCTGCACCGATCGCTGTCCCAGAGGAAAAGGAAGTGATGCAAGACTGACCGCCCCTATGAAGCCTCTGCAAGGCTACACAAACATGGCCGCTCGGCTGAGGAAAAAACCCTGGGCAAATAGAACATGGCGCTGACATGTGGCGATCGATCGCCGCTCAAAATGGCGGTGTTTGGCGGCAAAAACGCTGTGCAGTACCTCACAGGACCTGCCACCATAATTTTGCCCCAGAAAAATGACGGATCGTCGCAGCGATCGCCGCACAGCATGCTGAAAATCAGACTGCTTCATACGACACCCAGCAGAGCGGGAGAGCCCCCCCCTCACAGCCCACACACAGGCAGCAAGTCCACACAGGAGCTGACAGGGAGCACAGCAGCCACACAGACATGCAGGGTCACACAGTCCCAGACTGACACCCAAATAGACAGGTCCCCACATAGAGTTACACTTACCAGTCCGGATGGCGTGGGGAGCCTGCTCCAGCGACCAAACCGCAGTACTGAGGACAGGGAGTGTCGCAAGCATGACGCAGTGGAGTTGCGGTGCGAAACCGCAATGGCGTCCAGTGAGGTAGCCACCTCACCGATAGCATCCCTGCAGCGAACAGGGATGGGTGGTTCAATGTGCCAGGGCAAAACCTAAGCTGAACGCTCGATGGCAGGCTGGGAAGCCCCTGGCCCTGAGCCCTGGGATCCAGGGTGGCCAGACTGAGACCCAGCGCCGCACGATCATCTTCATCAGAAGAACTAACTAACGCTGAAAATAAACAGCTGAGTAAAAGAAAGAGAAAAAAACTTCAAATAAAATCAAAAAAGAGAAAAGTGGCTGAGACTAAGAGCCCCAGCACAGGAACAGCCTGCATACTCCTGAGCTAGGCATATGAAACTGGGTTGGTATGCAGGAAGCAGGGAGGTATTGACTGAGGGGACCACCCCCTGGGGGTGGGATATGATAAAAGCTTTGATATTAATATATTCTGTTGCCTAGCTACTCCTACGGAGCAAAGGTCAATAACCCCATTAGTGACGAATATGAAGAGGCGGCGACTGTCGGAGGACGTAAGAGAAATTGGATTTTTGTCTTACTGTAAAATCCATTTCTTTGATCTTCTTAACCATTGGGTTATACTGCCTCCTACAGGAGTAGGACACTAGGCAGAAAAAAGTCTGGCTACGCCTACGAGCAGTCCCAGGGGATATAATCCCTCTCTCTGCAATAGGTACTCAGTTTTGTTACAAGCAGTGTCAGAAGAATTACAACTCCATAGAGGGGTGGGTGCTGTGTCCATCGATGAACATCCGAGAAATGGATTTTACGGTAAGTCAAAAATCCCATTTAATCTTTCGTTCATTGACGGACAAAGCTCCTGATCTTCCTAACCATTGGGACATCCCAAAGCAGTATTAAACATGAGGGGTGGGAACAGCGAGAAAGAAATTCCCAAGGCAAACTATAGCCAACCAGGTAGACTGGAGCTCAACCAAAACAACTGGAGCTTACCTGAAAAAAACAATACACCCTCAAAGAGGACCAGGTCCTCTAAACAGAAGTCTGCAAAACCTTGTGGCCAAAGGAAGCATACGCAGATGCCTACACATTCACTTTATAGAACTTTGTGAAAGTGTGCACCAAGGACCAGGTGGACACCTTGCAAAGCTGCGTCACTGACGCCTGATGACGGAAGGCCCAGGTGGCACTTAGTGCCCGAGTAGAGTGTGCCTTGACAGGGAAGGGAGGAACCTGACCCTTGATGGAATAGGCCTGAACCACCGTCTGTCTGATCAGGGTCAGGGGAAGCCGACAATCCTTTCCGAGGGCCATTCGTGAGCACAAATAATGAGTCTAATTTCCTAAAAGACTCCGTAGCTGTCAGGTACACCCTAATCGCCCGGACCACATCCAAGGCATGCAAAGCAAATTCCTTTGGATGCATAAAAGAAAGGAAAAGGAGGCGCAAACACCTAGTGCATTACCCGTGGTACTGTTTAAAATATTTTAATAAAATGCTGAATGCATACTCACAAACATGAAGAATTGAAATCGTGTTACAAATTCCCGTCCCACATATGTTGGAACATGTCCTGGAAATTGTGACCGCTAACGCGTTTCGGGAGTCAAGCGGTCGCAATTTCCAGGACATGTTCCAACATACATGGGACGGGAATTTGTAACACGATTTCAATTCTTCATGTTTGTGAGTATGCATTCAGCATTTTATTAAAATATTTTAAACAGTACCACGGGTAATGCACTAGGTGTTTGCGCCTCCTTTTCCTTTTTTTTATGCAACCGTTTTGGAGTTCCCTGCCTGAGGAGAGCAGCACGCCAGTCTTCCCCTTTGGAGTGAGCGCTTGGCTGAAATATTTGTCTGGAATTTCCTTTGGATGTTTTGGCCTGGAACACAGGGAAGGCAGCACAATGTCTTCATTCAAATGAAAATCAGAGACAACCTTTGGAAGGAACGAGGAACAGGGTGAAGAACCACCTTATCTTTGTGAACCACCAAGTAAGGTGAACGACTGGATAACGCCGCCAATTGTGACACCCTGCATGCAGAGGTGATAGCCACCAAAAAAGGCCACCTTCTGGGACAGCGTAAGCAGGGAAATCTCCCGAAGATTCTCAAAGTGAGGCTTCTGGAGGACTGAGAGCACCAAATTGAGGTCCCAAGGCTGTAACGGAGGCCACACTGGAGGAGCCAAGTGGCAAACTCCCTGAAGAAAAGTACGCACCAGGGAGTGTGTGGACAAGGGCCACTGAAAGTAGACCACTAAGGCTGACTTCTGACGCTTGATAGTACTCAAAGCCAGTTTCTGCTCAACCCTCCCCATTGAAAGAAGGTCAAGATCCGAGCCACAGAAAAAGAGCGAGGATGAACCCCAAGAGACTCACACCAATGTACATCTTCCATGTACGATAGTAGATCTTCCTAAAAGTAGATTTCCTAGCTTTCAACAGCATTGGAATCACCGACTCAGACAAACCTCTATCCATCAGCACCAGGCATTCAACAGCCAAGCTGTCAAAGTCAGCAACAATAAAGCAGGATGGAAGATTGGTCCTTGGGGCAGCAGATCCTCCCTGAGAGGAATCTTCCAAGGAACGTCAGCGACCAGCAGCGCCAGATCAGCGTACTAAGCCTGGTGAGGCCAGCCCGCAGCCATTAAGATGACTGGAATCCCTTCTGCCTCGATCCTGCGTAGAAGTCTTGGCAGAAGCTTGAGAGGATTAAAGGCGTAAATCAGGCAATACCGACCTCACGGGGCCACCAGCATGTTTGTGGCGTCCGCCAGAGCATCCCGTGACCAAGCCACAAACCTCTGCATCTTTCTGTTGAGCCAAGACGCCAACAGATCCACCTTGGGGATGCCCCACCAGAGACACAACTGATGAAACACCTCCGGATGAAGAGACTAGTCCCCTTGGTCCAATGCCTGCCGACTGAGGTAATCCGCCTGCCAGTTTTCCACCCCGGGAAAGTGTACAGCGAAGAGGGCTGGCAGGAACCGTTCTGCCCACCTTAGAATGCCAGCTACCTCCAGAGCCACCAGGACACTTCTCGTGCCCCCCGGTGATTGACATAAGCCACGGCCGTGGCATTGTCCGATTGAATGCGCACTGGACATCTCTAAAGACGATCCATCCAATGGTCCAGGCACAGTTTGATTGCTCAGAGTTCTAAGACATTGATCGGTAGTCTGGACTCTTCCAGTGTCCAGATCCCCTGAGCAGAATTTTTGCAGAGGACACCTCCTCAGTCGGACAAGCTGGAATACATGGTGACCACTGTCCATTACAAGGGGAGGAAGGATTTGCCCTTCCGAAGTGCTGGAGAACGTAGCCACCATATCAGGGACTCTTTCGTTCCCCAGCTCAGCTGGATCCGATTGTCCAGAGACTGTGGAGTCTTGTCCCATTTAGCCAGAATCTCCCTTTGCAGGGGCCTCGTATGGAACTGTGCAAATGAAACCACCTGGAAGGTAGACACCATCAGGCCCAGCACCCGCATGCAAGTCCAGGGGGATGACCATCTGCTGGACAGCAGGAGACAAATCACAGCCTGCAGTTTATGGAGTTTGTCCAGAGGAAGGAGCACTCTGGCTAAGGCCAAGTCGAGAGTCAGACCCAGATAGTCCAGCTTCTTGGAGGGAACCAAAGCAGACCTCTGAAAATTCAGAATCTAGCCGAACTCCTTCAGAGTTCATATGGTGATTTCCAGGTTTCCCACCAGAGCAGTAGGAGACTCCGCTCGCAGAAGGAAATCGTCCAAGTAGCCACGATCCCCGTTGGTGCAACAATGCTAGCACCGGGGCTAACACTTTTGTGAAGACCCGAGGAGCAGAGGCGAGACCAAAAGGGTAAAGCCACAAACCGATAATGCTCCTCTTCAGAGGAAGCGCTGGTGACTGACACATTTTGGAATGTGAAGGTAAGCATCCTTGATTTTGATAGAGGCAAGAAAATCCCCCTGATGCAGGGATGCCACCATCATGCGAATGGACTCCATTCTGAACTTCTGCACCCGCACAAAGCAGTTCAGTGCCTTGAGGTCCAGGATTGGACGCACCTTGCCTTCCTTCCTGGGAACTGTAAACAGGTTTGAGTAAAAACCCTGAAAACACTTAGATGTCGGAACCTAGACAATCACCCCTTGAAGTACCAGGTCCTGTACTGACCCAAACAGACTGTAAGCAGTCTGGGGACAGGTGCAAGTTGGAAGGAAAGAACCTTGCCGGGGGTAAGAGCGAAACTCGATCTTGTAGATGGACTAAATGACTTAGTGGACCCACCTGTCTTGTACCAGGGAAGTCCATGGGCCTGGAAACCAGAAAAGATATCCTCCTATCCCCCATACGGATAAGGGCACACCTTCATGCTGAAGGAGCCTTGTCCACAGGTCTGGAGAAGCCCCCCACTCTCGGCTTGCCAGACCAGTTTCATTTGGATCCTCCAGAGGATGCCCTAAAAGGCTTTGAGCCCTTGTCAGTCGACCATGAGGGATGATAAAACTTTTTATGAGCCGAGAAGGAGGGCCCATGTCTATGAGGAGGGTCCTTGCCCTTAGTAGCCTGCGGAAGAAAGGTACTCTTACCCCCTGTGAGACCTTTAATGATGTCATCCAGGGTAGCTCCAAACAGGCGACCTCCTTGAAAAGGGAAGATCGGTCAGGGCCTTTTTATAAGTCTGGTCCACAGACCAGCATTTGAGCCAAAAGACATGCCAAAGGGCCACTGCCAAAACAGAGAGCCAAGCTATTAGGGGAGCCGTATCCAAAGGGGCAACACAGATAAACTGCAGCCCTTGGACCAGCTGGCCCGCCAGCTCAGCAAAGGCAGGGGGGAACTGTTCTCCTTTCAGGTCACGGCGTAAAAGCTTAGCCCACTCAGTCAGAGTTTGCGAAACCAAGGCAATGGTGAATACCGGCCTCAGTGACGAAACATATTGCGGGCCACAGCCTCCGCCTTTCTGTCAGCTGGATCCCTAAAGGCAGGGGACTCTTCAACCGGAATTATAGTTGTTTTGTTCAATCTGGAAACTTGAGTGTCCACCATCGGTGGAACAGTCTACTTCTTAATAAGGGACTCCTCATAGGGGTATCGTCTAGCAAATCAATTAGGGTCCCCAAGGGGACTCTTTGGTCATTCCCACTCTTTAGCGACAATTCTGTGAAAATTGGTGGGGAAAGAAAACACCTTTGCTGCTCTGAATGGCTTGCGAGTGCCAAAGGGAACCTGTACCTCCGTCGCAGCTACATCCTCCATTTTCAAGGTCTCATGCCAAAATACAATCAGTGCTTCCACCTGCGCCTTATCGTGCGCAGTTGCAGATTTGGAGGAATCGTCCTCACTATCTGAGGATTCCGGGCACGTGGTCGCAGACCATACAGGGTGACCTATGTCCGCGGTGGCCGAATCAGACTAAGGATCTGATGAGACAGAAGAAGCAGGGGCAGGCGGGAACGCTTTTTGCTAGCCCATCACCCGAAAACCACCTCCACCCAGGTCATAAAGGACTCCAGGACCGCCATCAGTGCATCGATGGAAGGTTGGGACCCGGAGGGCCCCCTGCAGCCCCAGAGAGGGGATCAGGTGGGGAGATTTGCTCAAAAGATATTTAGGTGAGCTAACAGCTTCCTCAACCTCTGAAATAGAATCCTCATCCGAAGTAGAAGCTAAATTATTTCCTTCCTCTAGATCAGACACATCCCTAGAACTAACGGTTTCTAATTCTAGGGGAGGCAGAGATCTTCCCAAAACTCTTTTTATGGGCTCCTGAACTACCATAGCAGAAGGGCCTAGGCCAGCTAGCCTGTCACTAAAAGAGAGGCAGCTGACTCTGAACCTGCTACAGAGGAGATATATTTGTCACATAACAGTTTTTTTTATAACTATCAGGGAGCCTAGACCTACAATTTCCACAATTTTTCTTAAGTGTTTTGTCAGCCTGGAAAAAGAACATAAAGAGGAAAATAATAAAAGTATAACTTCCACTGATTGTAAATTAATCCTCACACTGACCCTAATGGCCCCACCCAGAGAGGCACATACCTTTGGTACACTGTTGGAGGAAGAAGCAGCCGCTGAATCAACTTGAGCGGGTGCTCTATCCACAGGGGTGTCTCCTGTTAAATTCTGCTCCATTGTAGGGAAGAGAACCCCCTGGTATGCACTGCTGGTAAAGGCCTCACCGACCAGGACAATGCTTCGGTGCCTGAGCCACTCTGAGGACTTCTTGCAGCGAAATAGCAGCCACCATTCCCACCGGCCATTGGGGAGATAAGAATCTCCATGTCTGGAAGCGTGCCCCGCTACTTTTGGTTCCGCGCAATCTTGCCACGTCCCTGGAAGTGCGTCATGAGACGCCATTTTGGTACACTCGCGGAGAAGGCAGCAAGAAGAGGTGCTCACACATGGTCCTCTCCCCCGGCGCACCAAGCACCTTGGAGCCTCATGGGGAGCCAATCTGTGAAATTTGCCCTACCAGACTAAGGCAAATAACACTTCAAGGGGAACCCTCAGAATAATAGGAGGATACAGTAGACAAACCACAACTAGTCTTACACCTGTACCCTAAAGAGGGTGGGGTCCGTCAACCACAGTAACCAGACCCAAGAAAAAAAACAAACATTTTGGTGTGTTCTCCTGGAGGTCTGGAAACACAAAAAAAACTGAGAGTCAGAGGAAGGGGAGGGATTTTAAATTGTGTCTGATTTGTGTTTCCTGTAGAAGGCGGAGCCAATCATCTCTCTAAGTAGCTGTCCTGGAAAATGAAGGGGGAAAAAGGTCTGCCTACTGGCTCCTGATCACTGGCTGAGAGCACTGACCAGAGTGCTCTGGCGTGGGGGGGGGGGGGGGTGTCCCTATCAGAACACAACAGAACAGCAGAGATAGCTGTACTAAGATCGGATTGTTAGTACAGTGGTTCCGACCTGAGCTATCATTTTTTTTTTCGTTCAGCCCGCTGGGTTGAACGAAAAAAAAAGAAAAACTAGCAGTGTGTACTAGGCTTTATATGAGAGACTTCTTCTAATTTCCTGTTCCAACGGCACTACAGGAAGAAACAGGAAATCTCTTTGGTAGTACGCCAACAGCAATATTAATCCAAAGGTAGTCCTTACCCTTTTCTACCCTATATAAAGGAAAAAAGCCCCACTGTAAGGGTCTTATGTGAACAGCATATACTAGTTTGAACTTTGTGTTTGAAACCAGTCCTAAACATAATTACCAAAATTCCACTGTAAGGCCCCTTTCACATGGAGCGGACCGTATTGCGATCTGCTCCGCCACTTTTTTTTTTTTTCACAGACACGGATGACATTTGTGTCATTCGGTCCGTATGTCCGCATATCATCCCATCCCATGCGGATGATATACGGACATAATGTATGTCTATGGGATTTCGGATGTCAGCGGATGACACCGCTGACATCCAATTTTGCTTCCTTTCCGTTTTTTAAACGGAAGAAAAAATAGGGTTCTGTTCCGTTCCAAAAAACGGAACAGAACTGAAAGGACGCAAATCGGATGTGAGCGGATAGTCATCCGCTGACATCCGCAATCCCATTGACATGCATTATGTCCGTATATCACCCGCAAACAGATGGGGGGGATATACGGACATACGGAACGCCGGTGTGAAAGGGGCCTTAATCATCTAAGCTCTTTTGTTTTATTTTTTTAAGGTTTTACATCCAAAACAAGACTCATCAAGAAAGCATCTGCAAAGCCACAAAGAGATTTTTCTTGTAATAAGTACTGCACTTAAAAAAAAATAAAAAAAAATAGTTCACTAAATGTTCAAGGCCTCATGAATACATCATATTTTTCATAAACTTTTTTGTTGAGCATTTTGTAAAGAGGATAATGAAATACAAATTTAGTGCCAGTGTGTGCAACTTAATAACACTTTCTTGTGTGCTGTTGTATAGATCCACAATTACATCAAATTGTGCACAAATAAACAGCTGGCGGTTTGTATTTAGAAGAAACATCTTGCGCATTATCCCTGCTACATGAGGTTGTCTAATAAGAAGAGCCTAGCTATTTCTTCATTAAAGCAGAATACAATTTGATCACAATTTTATTGTTTCTAAATAGAAACCTAAAAAGGTTCTTTGGGATTACTTATACAAGCTGTTGAAATTAAGTGTTCTTCAATTGTACAACAGTAACCACTAAATGATAAAATGGTGCCCTCTTTGCAGATATTCATCTCGAGCTATAATTTTGGAGGGTTTATTAGAACCAAAATAACCTCACAGCAAAATAACATTCTCATATTTCATTTTAAATGAACTCTAAAATATACTGTACTTTATCTTTAAAAGAGTTTGGGACAGGCACACGAATAGAAAATCCAGGTGCTTGTTTTACCCCCAACTCTTTATACTGATGCTAGAGCAATGTTTTCCAACTTACAGTATCATTCATGTACTGCTGGGGCTAAATTTAAAGGGCTGGGTGTTACTTAGCAAAGTCCAGCATTTAATGCAGGGTAGCCTTGTGGAAAATCCTATTAACTATACTGAACAAAATTATAAACGCAACACTTGTTTTTGCCCCCATTTTTAATGAGCTGAACTCAAAGATCTAAGAAAACCTGGGATTGATCCGTGAAGAGAACACCTCTCCAAAGTGCCAGACACCATAGAATGTAAGCATCTGCCCACTCAAGTCGGTTACGACAACGAACTGCAGTCAAGTTGAGACCCCAGATGAGGACGACAAGCATGCAGATGAGCTTCCCTGAGACGGTTTCTGACAATTTGTGCAGTAATTCTTTGGTTATGCAAATAGATTGTTGCAGCAGCTGTCCGGGTGGCTGGTTTCGGACAATCTTTGAGGTGAAGATGCTGAATGTGAAGGTCCTGGGCTGGTGTGGTTACACGTGGTCTGCGGTTGTGAGGCCTGGTTGGATGTACTGCCAAATTCTCTGAAAAGCCTTTGTAGACGGTTTGGTAGAGAAATGAATATTGAATTCACAGGCTCTGGTGGACATTCCTGCAGTCAGCATGCCAATTGCACGCTCCTCAAAATTTGCGAAATCTGTGGCATTGTGCTATGTGATAAAACTGCACATTTTAGAGTGGCCTCTTAATGTGGCCAGCTTAACCACTTTACCACCGGAGGATTTTCCTGCTAAAAGACCAGGGGTTATTTTGCGATTTTTTACTGCGTGACTTTAACGGACAATCGCGCGGTCGTGCGACGCTGTACCTAAACGAATTTCACGTCCTTTTTTTCCCACAAACAGAGCTTTCTTTTGGTGGTATTTGATCACCTGTGCGATTTTTTGATCACGCGCTATAAACAAAAAAAGAGCGTAATTTTTGCAAAAACAACAATATTTTTCACTTTTTTTTATATGAAATTCCCCCAAAAAAAAATGTAAAAATCAAAATTTTTTAAAATTTTCGGCCAATTTGTTTTACGCTACCTATGTTTGGTAAAAAAAAATCGCAAAAAGCGTATTTTGATTGGTTTGCGCAAAAGTTATCGCGTTTACTAACAAAGGGAAAGATTTTTGTCATTTTTGGTGTTTTTTTTTTAACGAGTAATGGCGGCGATCTGCGATTTTTTTTGCGGTACTGCGACATTGCGGCGGACAGATCGGACCCTTGACTGACATTTTTGACACTTTTGGGGGTACCAGTGACATTACTGCAGTAATCAGTGCTATATATATGCACTGTTACTGCAAAAATGACACTGGCAGGGAAGGGGTTAACAGTATTGGACAGGGAGGGGTTAAGTGTGTCCTAGGGGCGTGATTCTAACTGTGTAGGGACATGGCTACTAGTGTAAAAACAAAGATCAACAGTTCTACATAGTAGAACTGTTTGATCTTCACTTTTACACAGGGAGAACTGACAGGTGGCTTGTTTACACAAGCCGCTCTGTCTTTCTCCCGCTGTAGCGGCGATCGTAGTGTGACCGGCGGACATCGGGTCCGCCAGTCACACTCCCGCACTCCTCCGTGAACGAGCCGAGGCGGGCGCGCGCCTCGGCGGGCGCGCGCCCGCCCGCTATTGGCTCTGGAAGGAGTGACAGGCGAGCGACGTAGACCTACGTCACTCTGCCTGGCCGGGGCCGACTGCCGCAGTAAATATACTGTGCGCAGTCGGCAAGCGGTTAAGGCACACCTGTGCAATAATAATGCTGTAGACGGTTTGGTAGAGAAATGAATATTCAATTCACAGGCCACAGCTCTGGTGGACATTCCTGCAGTCAGCATGCCAATTGCATGCTCCTAAAAATTTGCGAAATCTGTGGCATTGTGCTGTGTGATAAAACTGCACATTTTACAGTGGCCTTTTATTGTGGCCAGCCTAAGGCACACCTGTGCAATAATAATGCTGTCTAATCAGCATATTGATATGCCACACCTGTGAGGTGGATGGATTATCTTGGCAAAGGAGAAGTGCTCACTAACACAGATTTAGACAGATTTGTGAACAATATTTGATAGAAATAGGCCTTTTGTGTACATAGAAAAAGTCTTAGATCTTTCAGTTTAGCTCATGAAAAATGGGGGCAAAAACAAAAGTGTTGCATTTATAATTTTTTTCAGTGTGTAATGTCTGCGAGTAGCGGCACTAGACAAATGATAAAGAAGCCAGAGTTGATGAGCTTTGAACCTAAAACCTCTGATGCCGAGAATGAAAAACTTCCAGGTGCCCTAAAGAGCAAGGGTCCTTTCAGACAAGTCGTGTCCATTCTGAAGAGCAGAGGATCTGTGAACAGCTCCCCTGTTAAATCAGAGCAGAATGAAAGAGAGGTCACTTTTCTGACATGCGTGCCCAATCAGATTTTGCCTCACTGTGCTAAAATAATCCATGTTAGGTCCATGGGCAGGCGGATGTAAATGGACATGCATCTGCTTAAATCATTTTACCTTTGATCCATCACATTTAGGTTAAAATAAAAGGAAAAGAGAGAAAATCTTTTAAAAAATTTTTGTGGACCTGTCCTGAACAGACTTGGAGGTAGTCAGATGTAAAACCAACTCACAAACCTATTTACATCCTCCTGTCTATAAACATTCCAAAACATAAGATTAAACTTCTGTTCAGATCCACCTGAAAACTGATGGATCTTCTGTAAGGACTCTAACTGTGGCCAGGCTATGGACATTCATGTATTACATATTCTTAACAAACAATAAATGAGCTTTAAATCAAGCATTCATTGGCCTCTGAAGCTGCAGGCACTGTGGAACAATTCATCCTCAAAGTTTATAGAAAGCTGAAAGGTTCCTGAGTCATTGAGAATCCGTGAAACTGAGCTGCTGAGGGAAAAACTTAAAGCGTCTTTGTTGCCTCTCTGCAAAGCAAGCAATTAATACTTACCTGCACAGCTGCCTGCACTGTTGAACTCTACTGGGTTGAAGAGATAATCTTGCTATAAATCTTCAGACTCCTGCACACATCTGAATGTGACAGATTCCTAGTTCACTGCTGTGCATTGTCCATCTGCTGCCCCCTATTCATTATGTGAAACCAGAGTGCTGCAGGGGATGCCTGCATCCGACACTCCTGGAAGTGTTGAAGGCAGAAGATCTTTGAGAAAGCTTCTATCTTTAATCAGCAGAGTTCAGTGGTGCAGACAGCAGGACCTATTTTTCACATTTTAAAAATAACGTTTGCAGTGTGAACTTTGAGGACAAATTACTTTAAAGTGCCTTCATCTGGAGAAGTTACTGAGCTCGCTGGCTACTGTTCTACTTTAATATTAAAGAAGTAGCTCCTACACAGATAGCTGCCATAACCCTGTATTTTTTTTTTAAACGGTAGGCGGTCAGCTTTAACATAAGGGTGGTCCCAGCAGCAGATTTGCCATGGGATCACCTTTATGGGCTGGCGGGAGAGGTGCCCCCCCCCCCCCCCCGCCACTTCCCGGACGTTTTCCCCGCTTACCGGAGCCGTAGAGTGAGGGCAAGATGGCCCCCACTCAACTCTATGGCCTTGGAGGACCGGAGCAATGTCATACTTCACTTCCTAGCAACAGCTTTAAAGAGCCCATTTTTTTAATCATGAAAAATATTTTTTTTTTTTTTTTTTTAGTGTAGATGTGAAATCTGAGTTTTTTTTTTTTTTTTTGAACCCCAGATCTCACATTAAAGAGGTCCTGTCATGCTTATTTATATTACAAGGGATGTTTACATTCCTTGCAATAGGAATAAAAGTGATAAATTTTTTTTTTTTAGAAGGACAGTGTAAAAATGAAAATTAAAAGATAAAAATTAAAGCACCCCGTTAGCTCGCGCGCAGAAGCAAACGCATACGCCCACATATGTAAACGGTGTTCAAACCACACATATGAGGTATTACCGCGATCATTGGAGTGAGAGTAATAATTTGAGCCCTGGACCCCCTCTAACTCTGAACTGGTAACCTATAGAAATTTTTAAAATGTCGCCTATGGGGATTTCTAAGTACCAATGTTTGTCGCCATTCCATGATCGTGCGCAATTTTAAAGCATGACATGTTGGGTATTTATTTACTTGGCGTAACATTATCTTTCACATTATAAAAAAAAAATTAAGCTAACTTTACTGTTTTCTTATTTTTTAATTAAAAAGTATTTCTTCCAAAAAAAAATGCGTTTGTAGTACCACTGCGCAAATAAGGTATGTCAAAAAATATTGCAACAATCTCCATTTTATTATCTAGGGTCTTTGCTAAAATTGCTGAAAAAAAAAATATACAATGTTTGGGGCTTCTAAGTAATTGTCTAGCAAAAAAAAATTATTTTAACTTGTAAACAACAAGTGTCAGAAATAAGCCCTGTCCTTACAGCGGTTTAATCCCCTGTGTAAAAAAAAACAAAAAACCCTGCAGGACAATGGTATAATGTGCTAGTATGCATCGCATACTAGCACATTATGAAATACCTTAGAATGAAGCCCCCACGCAGTCGCCTGGACACCGCTGAGGGAGACGACATGTTCCCTCAGCGTCTCTTCTGGGTTCGTCGGCTCTGGGGCTGTGAGTGGCCGGAGCCGCGATGACGTCACTCCCGCGCATGCACGCGGGGGTTTACTTTCTGGCAAGGAGCCGGCAAGGAGTTCTGAAGGTCCGGCAAAATATGCCGGACCTTCAGAGCGCATGCACCGCTGGTGTCAGCAGCTGCATGCAGGGTGAATATCTCTTAAACCATGCAGGTTTAGGAGATATTAATTTTACCTACAGGTAAGCCTTATTATAGGCTTACCTATAGGTAAAAATTAAAAAGCAGAGTATACTACCGCTTTAAGTGGTTAAGGGGCATATTTATAAAAAAACAGTGAAAGTGACAGTGAAAATAACTGTTATTTAAAACACATGTATTCAGAAGATTCACCTGCAGTAAATGTTTGGTGAATATCAGATTCACTGTTTTTAAATATGCTCCTAAGTGTTGGAGAATTTTTATGCTGAACTGCCCCTCCTTTGTGAATCTTTTGCTAGCTATAAACTAATTGAGCAACTTGATATTTTATCTTTGGCAGGAGATTTATGCAAATACGGTCACTGTGCTCTGTAATCATCTCTGATATCCAAGTGAAAAACACATAAATGACTTCCATGATAAGGCCAACCAAGCCCCAGCTTGGGTCCAACCTTTTTACAAATATGTTGAAGAAAACTCCAAAATGTGCATTTCTCAAATATACTGTTTCTAGACTTCAAATAATCATGTCTAAAATATAAAATGGCCCCATTTACTAATCTCAGGCACCGGTTTGTAATTTTTACCTCCACAAAATCATTGCTGGGGTAAGCCTAGGGCTTGTAACTTTGTCATTGATGCTGTAACAGCAGCTACCTGTGGAGTTTTTAAGAATTTCCATGAGAAGAGGCAATCTGCATACTAATTCCTTGTTTGCATGTAAGTATCGGAGCTAGGGAGAAATCCGTTTAGTATTTCACATCCTACAAGGGTGTCATCAGTTAAACATTGGAATTCAACAGCATTAGCAACATCATCACAAATAAACAACTTCCCAATTTAAATGTTAAATAACACATTTTTCTGACAAGAAAAAGAAAATCTTCAGAATAACGTTTTGCTCATGGCAGAGGGCGGGCTATTGGCATTCACTGCACACCAGTTAGGTTGACAAAATATATTACAATGCATCAACGTTACTTTTTTGAAAGGGATAAAAAACAAACATAAGGACTGGCATAAGAACAGTCATTCTCAATCATTGTATCCCAAAAGCTGGATACACACTATACAACTTTTATTGTTAGATTTCCCTTATATTTACCTTCAACTATGTAGTACAAGGGCCTGCCTGATTGCATACAAATTGAAAGTGTTTAGATTTGACCTCATATTATATGGTTTTGGTAAATCTAAAGGAAAAAATCTAAAGACAATTGTATACTGTGTATGGCCCAAAAGGGACCATTGAAATAATTTGTAAATCTTATCTCCCCCCCCCCCCCCAGCTGAAAAATTCCATTAGGGGGGTCAATGGCCACTTTAACCACTTCAGCTCCGGAAGGTTTTACCCCCCTTCCTAAACAGGCAATTTTTGCAGCACTGTGTTGTTTTAACTGACAATTGCGCAGTTGTGCGACACTGTACCCAAATAGAATTGTTCTTTTTTCCCCATAAATAGAGCTTTCTTATGGTGGTATTTGATCACCTCTGCGGTTTTTATTTTTTGCGCTATACCCAAAGAAAGGCCGACAATTTTGAAAAAAAAAAAAAAACACAATTTTTTTACGTTGTTATAAAACATATCCAATAAAAAAATGTAAAAAATCTAATTTCTTCATCAATTTAGGCCAATATGTATTCTGCTACATATTATTGCTAAAAAAAATGCACTGTCACTGTATAAATGACACTGGCAAGGAAGGGGTTAACATCAGGGGCGATCAAAGTGTTAACTGTCTTAACTGGGAGTGCTTTCTTACTGTGTGGGGGATGGTTTAAATGAAGAAAGACAGAGATCTATGTTCCTGCTTAGCAGAAACACAAGATCTCTTTCTTAGTAGCAGAACGGCAATCTGGCTTGTTTACATAGGCAGTCTGCCATTCTGCCTCTCTCCGAATGATCGCTGGGTTACTGTAACGCTCCTGCGTTTTCTGAAACAAGATGGATTTGCAGCTGCAGAAAAACTCCACTCAGTAGTCATGTAGAGATACGTTGAAATACCAATTCCAACTCCCAAGACTCATCACTGTGGTCTGTCTGATTCAGCATACAAATATACACACTCAATAAGATGTTCCTGGAGTGATAGATGTATATAGCAGTATAGTGGTGATGAGTTGAAGAGACAGGTATGAACAGTGACAAATAGGTGAACAGCACTTGAGAGAAATGTTCATGAGAGTATAGATGGTAACAGGTAGGATGCAGTTAGGTTAGCAATCATGTATGGTAGTAGGTGGTAGGACAGAAGATGACATACAGGAGAGACTAACCCAGTGCAAGGATAGATGTTAGTAGGCTCAAGAGCTAGCAATCTAAAACAACAGTGCAGATGATAGTTACAGTCCTTAATATGCAGAGCTAGATAGTGTAAGCTTAGTAGGAAGATTATGGAGGATTCCCCTGCGGGGTACTTATCACTAATAGCAAGCAGTAGTAGAGAGGTTCGGTATGAGCGAGTGATCCGGTAGCGGGATACAGGGATCAGCAGCGAGGTTCCGACAGCGAGGTACGCTTGTAAGCATATGAGCTTCAAGGCAGGTTGAACGAACATGTGAGTGAGAACGCCGGCGGTTGAAATAGCCGCTCTGCGGCGCTCAGTGATGACAGCATCGGTCTTAAAGGTGTATGCGCACTTACCAGAAGAGAATGGTGGGACGCATACACTGAATTGGAAAGTGGAATAAGGGTACCAGAGGTACCAGAACATTACAGTTACCGGCGTACATCGTGTTCGCCGAACCCACTGATTGGCTCCTGCTGTGTCCAATCACAGCGGGAGCAGGGCTCAAGCACCACGCGCGCATGCCCACAGAGCCAAGAAAGGAATCACATACAGGTACGTGATTTTGCGCTTAAAGGCCGCCCTGTCACAGTATTTGTACATGAGGCGGTCCTTAAGCAGTTAAGCCAGCCCTACATGAATCAAATCAGTTAACTAGGGACTGGATGGATTTTGATTCATGTATAGGCACTGTGGTTGTACAAAATTCAATCTACTGACAACCGCCCTGTCAGATTTTGCCACTCCATCAGCACAGCCGGCTATAGCCGGAAATGGTAACGCTGATCAGTGTATTCTGCTGGCCGAGTAGCTAACCCACTGTCAGAATGCAACCGCTGGTTGAATGAAAATAAAACGGTCCCATCTATGAGCTGCCTTAATCAGGACTAATAAAATTTAAAAAGGGGTAAAAAGATTTAAATAAGAAAAAGTTAAAGTATAACTACAGGCATTTTTTTCAGAAATTAGAACACCTGTCAGTTTTTATTGCTGTCTGTGCCCCTGTTAAGGAGATTCACCATCTCTGTTTGTCCTGTTTACCATTATCATTGAAAGTGAAAGTAAAACAAAAAAACCCCACAGTTTGGGTTGTCCTCAGAAAAGGAATGGAGTGAAAATCTTCCAATGGGGACACTAGTTGTGGTGACAACCAGGGATTCCCTCACTTTGAAAGGGTTTCCGTTCACTTCCTCTTTTGACTATGGGACAGGAAATTTCCCCAATATGATATAGATGGCTAAAAAAAAAAAATGAACATGGGTTTTTTAAATCTCCCTTAATCTATCCAAGATGAAAATGGGATTTTTGACTTACCGTAAAATCCATTTCTCTGATGTTCATTTACGGACACAGCTCCTGATTCTTCTTAACCATTGGGTTATACTGCCCCCTATAGGAGTAGGACACTAGGCAGGAAAAAGCTTGACTACGCCTATGGACAGTCCGGGGGGGTATACACCCACACTCAGCTATAGGCACTCAGTTTTGTTACAAGCAGTGTCAGAAGAAAGCCAACTCCACAGAGGGTGGGTGCTGTGTCCTGTATCAATGAACAACAGAGAAACGGATTTTATGGTAGGTCAAAGCCAGGGACTGTAAAGCAGGATGGAAGAATGGCCCTTGGGACAGCAGATCTTCCCTGAAAGGAAGTCTCCAAGGAGCATTGGCGTACCAAGACTGGAGAGGCCAGTCTGGAGCCACCAGAAAGACTGGAATCCCTTGCTGCCTTGATCCTGCACAGGAATCTTGGCAAAAGTTTGAGAGGGGGGAAAGGCATAAATCAGACGATACCGATGCCAAGGAGCCACTAATGTGTCTGCAGCATCAGCCAGAGGATCCTGAGACTATGCCACAAACCTCTGTTCCTTCCATGGAATGTGTACAGCAGAGAGGGCTGGAACGATCGTTCTGCCCACCTTAGAATGTGGCTACTTCCTGATCCGCCAGGACACCTATTGTGCCCCCATGGTGATTGACATAGGCCACGGCCGTGGCATTGTCCGATTGTACATTGTCCGATTGAACTTCCGAATTCGTACCCCCCGAAGACGAATTGTCCAATGATCCAAAGTCTGATCGCTCGGAGTTCCAGTACATTGATTGGCAGTGCTGGACTCCCTGAGTCCAGGCCCCCTGAGCACAAGCTGTGCGGAGGACGCCTCCCCACCCGGACAGGCTGGCATCCGTGGTGACAACCGCCCAGTACAGTGACAGAAGGATTTCCCTGTCGAAGTGCCGGAGAACTAAGCCACCTCTAGAGACTGTGGATCCTTGTCCCATTTCACCAGTATCTCTTTTTGCAGAGATCTCATGCTGAACTGTGCAAACAGAACCGTCTAATGGTAGACACTATCAGGCCCAGCACCCACATGCAAGCCCGGAGGGGTGACCGTCTGAAAATGCACAAACCTCACCTACATGATGATTGTGTAGACCTTTTCTCTTGGGTGAGGGTAAGGGGGGTGTACCAAACGTAGTCATTGCTCTGGGTGAATGTCTAGCTTCGCCAATGCTTCCGCATTAAGAAGGAGCCCTGGAAGCGATGGTTTGGTCCCACAGAGCACTGATCACAACATCATGGAGT
Organism: Pelophylax lessonae; assembly: GCF_965119305.1. NCBI lineage: Eukaryota > Metazoa > Chordata > Amphibia > Anura > Ranidae > Pelophylax > Pelophylax lessonae. Next base: position 249,844,994 of record NC_138773.1, on the reverse strand, counting down.
CAGTCTGGGATTACATGAAGACAGGATATGAGGCAGCCCAGTGCCATCTTAAGAGCCTTATAGGCTCCCGGGCAATGCAGTCCACTGGGGCCCTGCCTACACAATCACCCACGAGAATAAAAATGCAAATTATCGATAAGGCAATATTTATCGGTACCGCCAACAAAATCAGTGTTTAAACATTAACACAACGTTTGGACAATATAAGGATGTACAGGACTGATATAGGATAGCACACAGAGGATGTACATAGCAGGTATGGGATGGCACAGAGAATTTACAGGACAGATATAGGATGGCACACCGAGGATGTACAGGAAAGATATAGGATGGCATATAGATTTATGGCATACAGAGGATGTACATGGCAGGTAAAGGATAGCACAGACAGAGGATGTACATGGCAGGTATAGGATGGCAAACAGAGGATGTACATGGCACACGGAGGATGGCACACGGAGGATGGCACAGAGAGAGAGAGGAGGAGAAAGAGAGAGAAGAGAGAGGAGGAGAAAGAGAGAGAAGAGAGAGAAGGAGAAAGAGAGAGAAGGAGAAAGAGAGAGAAGAGAGAGAAGGAGAAAGAGAGAGAAGAGAGAGAAGGAGAAAGAGAGAGAAGAGAGAGAAGGAGAAAGAGAGAGAAGAGAGAGAAGGAGAAAGAGAGAGAAGAGAGAGAAGGAGAAAGAGAGAGAAGGAGAAAGAGAGAGAAGGAGAAAGAGAGAGAAGGAGAAAGAGAGAGAAGAGAGAGAAGGAGAAGGAGGGAGGAGGAGGGAGGAGGAGGAGGGAGGAGGAGGGAGGAGGAGGGAGGAGGGAGAGGAGGAGACTGATTACCTTCCACAGCGGCACAGCACATGAAGGGAGGAGGTGGGTGGAGCCATTCTAGGGGCGGAGGAGGACGAGCCGAGGAGGATCCTGTTTCGCTGTGCATGCTGGGTCCCCTCTCCTCAGGACGTCACTGGTTGCTAGATGCCAGTCGGCTGGCCTTCCTAGCAACCGATGCAGCGGAAACTCAGAGCCACAGCAAAGCAGCCGGCACCCGTTCCCAGGGGACAAACTGGTCGGGGGGGGGGGGGGCCTAGACCACCAGGTAAACTAATCTGGCCTGGGGGGGGGGGGACAGATCATTGCCATCTTGTGTGTGGGGCCCCCGGGTCGGAAAGACGGCCCTGAGGCAGCCTACATCCAGAGGTCTGAGGTAAGTTCTCCAATGCCATATTTTCTCTGAGCGGTATGGTATGGTATGCAATTTTTGCAGTTTCAATTGTCAAAAGTTGTGAATGGTACCCTAATTCCGAACTGTACCACTTTTTTGGTACCCTTTTGTTGGGGTACCAAGCACATTAGTACTGTACCAACAGGTTGGAGCTATACTGTTGAGGTACTGTTGAGCTGACGTACTGGTGGCGGTGGAAACGCAAGCCTGATCAAGGTATACTGTCCTGAACCGTACTGAACCGAACCAATCAGTGGAAACGAGGCACAAGATGTTTGAAACAACCTACCTGCTGAGTTCCATCAAAAACTGTGCACAAGTCTACCTAGAAGAATTGGTGCAAAGGGCGCTCACACCAAATATAGATTTGGATTTCTCTTCTGTTCATTTACTTTCCATTTTGTTAACTGATAAGAATAAAGTATTACCACTTCTATTTCTGAAAACATTCTTCATTTACACCATTTTTCACACATGCCTAAAACTTTTGCACAGTACTGCATATAGTATATACATATAATAGTGTATATTACAGTAATAAATGAAGAGAATTTGATCAGACATCACACTTGTGTATGTGCTTTGTACAGTCCCACACATTAGCTGCACTGACACTGAAGGGACATGAGAGGTAACCCACCTATTATACCTCTCCATGGATACACTGATATATTAGAGTCTATCAGTACTTTGTAGGGTGGGTTCCATTGCTCTGCTCTCTCCTGGGACTCGGAGGACACTACCCCTCCCCCACCATCCTCCCTCTAATAATACAGCTACATTTGGCGCCAATAAGTGGTGTGTGAGGAAAGGGGCGGGGCTATGAAATTAATGATCAGAGGAGACGGAGTGCCTATTATGAGGCGCTCCCTATCTTTATGAGGAGAGGGGCGGGGCTATGATATTAATGATCAGAGGAGACGGAGTGCCTATTATCAGGAGCTCCCTATCTTTATGAGGAGAGGGGCGGGGCTATGATATTAATGATCAGAGGAGACGGAGCGACTATTATCATGAGCTCCCTATATTGGTCAGTGAGATGTGTTCTACCTTCACCCCATGAGGAGGGCGTACACACCTAACCAACTCGGCCTACGCCTCTGGCGCTAAATAGAAGAGGGCGGGCGATAGCATTAGGTAGGCGGGCTCAGGAGTGGAGGTGGGCGGGTCACGACTGGAGGTGAACGGTCTACAGAACCAATAGGAATACAGTACAAAGTACAGCGCGCTCGTTCAGGAGGCAGGGCCCGCCCCGCCCCTGGCTCCACCTCTACTACAAACTTTTTCGCGCGGAAACTTTCGCGGGAAATCAGAGTAGTTCCTCGCTGTGGTGTGTGAAGTCTCTCCGCTCATCGTCATGGATCCCTTCCAGCTCCAGGTGAGTGCAAACCGACCCCCCCTTCCCGGAATACACTGGGCAATGTACAGGGGTGCAGTGTGCGCTCTGGGACCGGCTCCGGGGGTCTCTTGTAGGGAACCTGGAGGAGGTGATAGAAAGGTGCGGGCGTCCTCCGCTCCTGCTATATAGAGATGTGGGCGAGGCGGGGATGAGGAACTAGAGGTCCCAGCCAGCCGGGGGAGGGGTGACCACACAGAGAGGGGTGACACGTGTGCTGAGGGGGCACAAAGCTGACACGTGACTGCGGGAAGCGCGCGAACTTCTATGTGTAATGTATGGAGGGGGCGGGGCTCTTCTGTTCTCATTCCTTCGATAATCTGCATTGTATACTCTACAGATCGCAGGATATATATATGAATATATATATTATTCTACAGATCGTAGGGTGTATGTGTGTGTATATATATATATATATATATATATATATATATATATATATATATATATATATATATATATATATATATTTCTATCACACCCTCACTAGACACTTTATTAGATACACCTTGCTAGTATCTGGTTGGACCCCTTTTGCCTCCATTCTTGGTGGCATAGATGTAACAAGGTCTTAGAAACATTGCTCAGATTTTGGTCCATAGTGACATGATGGCATTGTGCAGTTGCTGCAGATTTGTCGGCTGCACATCCATGATGTGAATCTCCCATTCCACCACATCCCTAAGGAGCTCTATTGGATGAGATGTGATGAGTGTGGAGGCCATTGGAGTGCAGTGACCTCATTGTCATGTTGAAGAAACCAGTGGTGAGATGATTTGAGCTTTGTGACATGGTACATTATCCTGCTGGAAGGAGCCATCAGAAGTTGGGTACACTGTAGTCATAAAGGGATGGCCATGGTCAGCAACAATACTCAGGTAGGCATTTAAACAATGCTTAGTTGGTACTAAGGGGCCCAAAGTGTGCCAAGAAAATATCCCCACACCATTACACCAGCAGCCTGAACCATTGATACAAGGCAGGGTGGATCCATGCTTTCATTCCAAAATCTGACCCCACCATCTGAATGTCACGGCTAAAATTGAGACGACTCGGGTCAGGCAACGTTTTTCCAGTCTTCTATTAAACTTTTTGGTGAGCCTGTGTGAATTGTAGCCTCAGTTTCCTGTTGGCTGACAGGAGTGGCACTCGGTGTGGTCTTCTGCCGCTGTAGCCTATCTGCTTCAAGATTCAATGTGTTGTGCGTTCAGAGATGGTATTCTGCAAACCTTGGTTACGAGTGGTTATTTTAGTTTGTTGCCTTTCTATCATCTCTAACCAGTCTGCCCATTCTCCTCTGACATCAACAAGGCATTTACATCCACACAACAGCCGCTCACTGGATATTTTCTCTTTTTCAAACCATTCTCTATAAACCCTAGAGATGGTTGTGGAAATTCCAGTAAATCAGCAGTTTTCTAAATACCCAGACCAGCCTGTCTGGCACCTACAACCATGCCACGTTCAAAGTCACTTATATCCCCTTTCTTCCCCATTCTGATCTTCAGTTTGAACTTCAGCAAGTTGTCTTCACCACGTCTAGATGCCTAAATGCGTTGAGTTTCTGGCATGTGGCAGATTAGCAATTTCTGTTACAAAGCAATTAAACAGGTGTACAAAAAGTGGGCAGTGAGTGTTTGTGTGTGTGTATATATAATTTTTCAGTCCAGACATCAATGTCTAGAGCTCCGCCCACACCTGGCATTTCTGGGTCATGTGACAAAGCACACAGAACACACTTTGCAGTGTTGTCATGGCTGGACTCACACCTGAGCAGAGGGATCTCCTGGTTTTCCAAGTGACCAATTTTTTAGAATTGATCACTGTATTTGTGTCACTGGTCCCCAAAAAAGTGTCAGTGTCCGATTTGTCCGCTGCGGTGTCACAGTCCTGCTTTGACGCTAATCACAGTGTTCCGTGAGAATTACCTACCCCGTGAGAAAAACCTACCCCGTGAGAAAAACCTACCCCTCGTCACTTCCGGTACTCGGCACTGTATGTAATGCAGCGGGTACATTAAAACAGCTGGGCTGCAATACGAATCATCTCCGCTCCTGTCCCGGTCACTTCCCTGATCTCGGATAGTAAATATAAAAGCGGCAGCGGCTGTATGAAAAGATAAATCATGGAGCCGAGAGCCGCTTTTATATTTACTTGCCGAGAGCAGGGAAGTGACCGGGACAGGAGCGGAGATGATTCGTATTGCCGCACAGCTGTTTTATGTAAGCGCCGCGTCGGTAGGTTTTTCTCACGGTACACCGTGATCGTTTCATACTAGTGCGCATGCGCACTAGTAAGCTCCTCTGTTCTTCCATCACGTATCCGGGGCTCTGAGCATGCGCACTGCTGCGCTGATCAGCTCTTTCTGGCCGGAAGTGACGAGGGGTAGGTAATTCTCACGGGGTAGGTAATTCTCACGGAACACACAGCCATTACTATAGAAAAAAAAAATATATAAAAGTTTGCAGATGCTATAACTTATGCATACATATTGGCCTAAACTGATGAAGAAATTCGTTTTTTTTTATTTATTTTTTTTTTTTTTTATTGGATGGATGTTTTCCAGCAGCAAAAAAATATATATTTCAATTTTTTTTTGTTTTATAGCACAAAAAATAAACCACAGATAACTTGGGCTGTATTCTGTTAATGTTGGCCATACATATGCATCTTTTCTTTATTTCTACCACGGGTTGAAGGAGTGCAAATAGCTTGATTCACCTATCCACAAAGTGTTGGGGGAATCCCTCCTGTTGTATCTTATTCTGGCAGCAGCAGATTTCCCTGCTATCAGGATACAATGATTACTGCTCACGGCTTTAGCTGCTGGCAGCGATTGAATGAAGAAAAATCTAACAGGCCGGCTGTACTGAAGTCGATCTAATCAACTTCATTACAACCAGCCTGCCCATAGATGGATTCAGCTGGTTTCTACTGGCCTTAGCATTGTTTCCTGCCTTTTCTGGACTACGGAAGAACTCCCTCTTTTTTCTAAAACGGAGAAGTGGTTTATCGTCCATTGAGATGAGTGGAAACAATGCTAACTTCCTGTACTCTTCTCTGGGCTGTGATTAGTTGGCATTGTTTCCTGTTCTCTGTGAACAACAAAACACCTCCCCCTCTTATAGGGACAAGAGGGAGGTGTTATGTAGTCCTAACACTCCCTGTTCTAAGGTGACAATGCTGTCACCCTAAGGCTCCTGTCACACGGAGTGGACCTTATTGCGATCCGCTCCTGCACTTTTGTTTTTCACATTTGTGTCATCCGGTCCGTATGTCCGCATATTCCATTGTTTTGCGGATGATATACGGACATAATGTAAGTCTATGTGATTGCGGATGTCAGCGGATGACACCGCTGACATCCGATTTTGCGTCCTTTCTGTTTTTTTAAACGGAAGAAGAAAAAGGGTTCGGTTCCGTTCCAAAAAACGGAACCGAATTGAAAGGATGCAAATCGGATGTCAGCGAATGGTCATCCGCTGACATCCGCAATCCCATTGACATGCATTATGTCCGTATATCACCGCAAACGGATGGGGTGATATACCGACATACGGAACGCCCGTGTGAAAGGGGCCTAACATAGGCGTTTGCAGACAAAGTGGCTGGTTCTGGCTGCCTGCGTTTTCAGAATTGTGGGTCACGTTTGCGAGGCCATTCTTTCTTAATGGCAACCAAATGTGGTGCGATTCTGCTGCAACTCGCACAAACCAAATTGCGCAATCTATGTTGCCTAAAAGGCGGTCTAGCATTTACATCGCAGCTATTACATCTGCGATTCAAAATGCCTATGTGAATGGAGCCTAAAAAGAAGTGTTAGTGGCAGGGTTGCCAGGTTAACATACAATAAACTAATGCAGCTCACTGGTTCTTAGATGTGGGGGGCCACAGTTCTATCTATTTGCGTTCTTGGGTTCAGCTATAGCTACACTTTAAGTATAAAGTTATAGTGTATGGCAATATTAGCTAGGGAGTGTGTTTATAAAAAAAAAAAAAAAAAAAAAAAAAAAAAAACTGTATTGTAGGATTTTCACACTGGTATATATTGTAGTTCAGTAGCCACTGTCGTGTCAGCCAGTTGGATTACTTTTATGTGGCAATCAAATTTTCATCCAAACATCCTCACAGCTGTAACTGGCAGAAGCCATTGCTTCCTGTGTGAATGAGCCCCTTAGAATAAAAAAATTGTCGCGCTCCTGGAGACACATGCCATATTGCTCGGATGTGAACGAGGGCTGAGCTGTGCCCATTCCCTGGCAATGAAGCTGGAGTGTCATCTCAGTTAACCTGTTCCCACAGTATGCATATATGTGGCAGTTGGGACAGGTTGGCCTTAAAGTGATTGTAAAAGTAATTTCTTTTGTTGACTGACAGCTCCTGATCTTCATAACCATTGGCTTATACTGTCCCCTACAGGAGTAGGACACTAGGCAGAAAGATAATCTCTCTATGTCTATGGGCAGTCCTAGGGGGTATACTCCCTCTCTGCTATAGGTACTCAAATTTGGTACTCAAATTTTTTTTTTTGCCTAGTCAGGAGTATGAACCTTGTTCCTTGCTTGGATCTCTGGTCCTGGCAAATTTTTTCCATTTAGATAGAATTTTTTTCCCTGTGAGATCTACAGTCAGCTGCCAGACTGGGCGACAGGCTGGATATTCTAGATCTAGTGGTCGCCCCAGTCTGACCAGCGAACGCATGCAGACCTCATCTCCGCGTTAGGTCGGCTGCGACATGGCCCCACCGGGTGGGGGCTGGCCTGCGAGTTAAAATAAAAACAAGGTATACATCGCTTGACACAGTAATCTCAATCTCAGCAAAAGCTTAAGATGAAGGTGAATCCATAAATCACTCAATAAATGAAAGTCCAAATAGAAAAAAAGGAGTCCAAGAGGAAATCCCGTAGACCAGGTGGTGAATAGAAGGATAAAGCCTCCACCAGACACCAATAAGTGCGGCCTTTTACCGGAGTCAGATGGTCCCCATTACATGGATCTCAGTACGCCTTACAGGAACTCCTCATAACCCCCAACTCTCTGGTTTCCGGATAGAACAGGGCAACCATGACTCTGTGTGAAGAGTCCTTGGCCTTTAAGGATCTGGCTGACAGGAAGGCGGAGGCTGTGGCCCGCAATACGTACACTGGCTGGTTCGGCACGGAAGCCGGTATTCACCATTGCCCTGGTGTCACAAACTCTTACCGAGTGGGCTAAGCTTTTACACTGTGGTCTGGAGGGAGAACGGCTCCCTTTGCTGAGCTGGCGGACCAGCTGGTCCAGGGGCTGCAGTTTATCTGTGATGCCTCTTTTGATGTGGCTCCCCTAGTGGCTCGGCTTTCTCTCAGCATTGGTCCTTCGGTGTGTCTTTTGGCTTAAATGCTGGTCTGCAGACTTCCCTTTCAAATGGGATTGTGTGTTTGGGGCCACCCTGGATGACGTTAAAGGTCTCGGAGGGGAAAGAGTACTTTTCTTCCGCAGGCTACTAAGGGCAAGGAACCTTGTAGATGTGGGCCCTCCTTCTCGCCGCTCCTCCCCTGGCCCGACTCTCGCTGTGACTGAACACAGCGGGAGCGAGCCTCCGGCGGCGCACGCGCCGCACACAAGGGGCGGAGTCCAGCGACGTAGGTCTACGTCACTGGACGATAACGAGCCACATTGCTGCAGTAGCAGCAATGTGAGCGGAGCTTAAGTGGTTAAATGAATGGGGGTTTACTTGTTGGGCGTTTTGGAACGTTTTTTTGGAGCTGAAAAACACTCAAACGCCCAGGTATGAATGGAGCCTTGGGTCAATTGGTACAAAATACATTTTATTTTGCTATATGAGCTACTTTTTTATTTTTTATTTACGGTTGTTTCATATAAAATGCTGTTTTATTTTTTACAGAAAATGCAAACTGAAAGTCAGAAGAAATTTGGGAGATTTCGAAATGTAAAGTTAATCCCCATGGAGACCTCGTCCTCTTCTGATGACAGTTGTGACAGCTTTGGCTCTGATAATTTTGCAAACACGGTGAGTGAGGTAGAAGCATGCTCGGGAGCCGTTCTCTCCATGCTGGAAATGCACAAAATGTGTTGTGCTTGATTAGAACCTGCATGCTTCTCCTAGCATTTCTATAGAACGCTTATGAATATACACCTTCTCCTGTAATTTCATTTTACTTTTCGCTAGTGGTTCTAGGTAGTAATTGTTGGAAGTAGATTATCTACTTATTCTCCCCTTTGAAATGTCACCTGACCTAAGATGCTTGATGATTGCCATAACAGCTCTAAAATGGTTATTAAACCTTGGCCATTTTCTTACTAACAAAAGCTATTCTTTTATAGTACACTTGTAAATGTGATTTGAGCTCTGAACAGTTTATGGAAAATTGCAAAGCTAAAATTGTGTACGTTGTATTTTATTTTTTTTTCTCTCATAGAAAAACAAGTTTAGAGCTGGTACAAGCAGAGAATTGGCCAGATTATTTTCTGAGGAATCAGAAGCCGAGTCTTTTTCTGGATTTTCAGAAGATGAAATCCAGAATGGAATGGTGAGTTTCCATATAAGGTTTGTGTACATTTTAAGAAACAATTTAAAGGTCTTGTCCCTCATCCATTCTGTGACTGGACAGGAAAAGGGTAAACCTCAGACTGATGATCTTATTTCACTGCCACGCTTCTCACCACCATCAGCCCTTTAGCACACCCGATTGGCTTCTTGTGCTTCTTTCTTTCTGTTTTGAGCTGTTACAGGAGGCCAATGTCAAGTGAAATTCTAACACTGCTTGCATTTAAAGTATATTAAAAAAAAAAAGTATTATACAGGGCCACATTCATTTGTGTATGTTCTATCCTACTGGAGTTCAGCTTTAAATGGGTATTAAACCCAAAACCAAACTGTCGTATATTGCAGTTTAACGATCATTAGATGTGATGGCTGCATTCATTTTTCTTTTAATGCTTTTTTCTCAAAGTCGTCTTCCAGGACAGCCCATGAGACGTTAGGCTCCTCCCCCAGGGACAGGAAACACATTCCAAAATTAAAATAAAAGGCGGTCCCCTAGTCCTCACCTTCAGTATTTTTGTTTCCTCCGGACAGGGGGTAACATGTTCCTGGAACTGAAGCTCCCGGTCTCCTGGACTGTCCATGGAAAGACTTGGAAAGATGCATCTCCTCGGCCCATAGCGGTACCCCTTAGTGCCGCAATAGGGGCTGACCGCTGTCTCCTATTCTCCTAGCCTCTCGGCAGGACTACGGATGCTGTCTGGTGGAGCGTTGGGGAGTTCACTCCGTTGGTCGGCCGGTTCCTTGGAGCAGCAGTGCTGTGTACCCGTGAACCGCTAACTTCGGAAGAAATTTTGAAGTTGGCGCCAAAGACGGAGGGGGCGGAACTCAGCGTATCCACTCTGGCCTCACGGGAAGTGACAGTGTCACTTCCGGCGCAGTGACGGCATCCGCGGGCGCCGGAAACCCTCGTTCCAGTTTCCGAAGGCGCGAACAGAGAGTTCAAATGGGCGACCGATGTTAGGGGAAACAGCAGTTGCTGGGACCACCATACAGAGCGATGGACACCACGGCAGCAACCGCACAGGCGGCGGAAGTCGGCTCTGGCATCGGCACCTCTCAGGTAAGCAAGGGGGAACGACACCCTATTTGCAGGTACCTGTTAGGAACTCCGTTCCCCTTCCCCCCTCTCTTTTCTATCGTTAGGGGCAGGGGTTAAGCAGCACCGCTCCCTCTTTTCTATCCACAAGGTGGAGGGGGAAAAATGGGAGGTGGGAGGAGGACAAGTATCTCTAATTAAATTCCCTTGTCTTTTATCTTCCAGGCCAAGGCTCAGGACAATAACCCACCTCAGCCCCCCAAAAAGAAATGTGCTGTATGCGGAGAAAAATTGAGTTCCTCTTGGAACAAAGCAGTGTGCCGGGCATGCATAGCTAAACTGGTCAGAGACGATTCTGCAGTCTCTACCCAGAAAATGCTGTCCTCAGTGAGAGATGAGCTAAAAAGTACATTTAGTTCATTCAGGACTCTCATTGAAAAGATGCAGGCACCAGCCCAGCCTTCCACCCCAGCTCAGGCTCCACCATCCCTAATTGACCCATTGGTTTTGGAGGAGGAAGTTTCTTCTTCCCACTCTTCTGCAGAGGGATCAGGATCAGGAGAGGAACCAAAAAGCAATGTTTCCCATGATAGCTCCAACTTTAAACTGAGCCTGGAGGATGTAGATGATCTACTCAAAGCGGTTTATACCACTCTAGAGATTGAGGAGGAAGAAGTGCATCTCTCTAAGCATGACTTAATGTACGCTAGTCATAAAAAGCATGCTAGAGTGTTCTCTGTGCATAGCTCACTATTGGATGTGATTAAACAGGAATGGAATTCTCCTGATAAAAAGCCTTTTTTTCCAAGAAACTTAAAAAGAAGGTATCCATTTGACGAAAGTGTGGAACAGCCCTGGAACAAAATCCCTAAGCTGGATGCCTCTCTTGCCAGAATCTCCAAAGGAACTGACTTGGCATTTGAGGATTCAGGAGCACTAAAAGACCCTATGGATAAGAGAACAGATATCTCTTTACGTAGGGTCTGGGAAGCCTCCATTATGAGCTTAAAGCCAGCCCTGGCATCCACCTGCATAGCCAGACACCTGGAGCTGTGGCTATCTCAAATCCAAACACACTTGACTGCAGGAACATCGAGGGAACAGATTAATAAATCCTTTCCACTCTTATTCCAGGCAATAGGATTCCTGGCGGATTCTTCAGCTGAAGCTGTAAGAATGGCAGCAAGGACCTCAGCTTTAGCTAATACGGCCAGAAGAAGCCTATGGCTCAAGACATGGTCGGGAGATATTACTTCTAAATCTCGCCTTTGTGGTCTTCCCTTCACAGGCGACCACCTTTTTGGCCCAGGCCTAACAGAAGCCCTGGAGCGTACAGCGGATAAAAAGAAGGGATTCCCAGATAAGAAAAAATTCCCCTATGCTCAGAGGAATTTTCGTGGCAGGGGCAAACAGCAGAAGTCTTTTGAAACTCAGCAAAATTTCAAAAAACATTGGACGGGGCATAAAGGAAAGGGGAGGGGTAACATCCTGTTTAACCCTCCTAAACGCCCCAACCAGCCCCAATGACTCCCTTCTCAGAGTGGGAGGAAGATTAGGGGCCTTCCTCCCACTGTGGAAGAAGATTACTTCCAGCCCTTTTATTCTGGACCTAGTAGGCCAAGGACACAGGCTGGAGTTCTGTCTTCAACCTCCAGAAAGGATCCTGATCACAAATCTTCCCAGGGATCCAGTCAAGGCCTCCGCCTTGAGTCTTCAGTTAGGGGACCTATTAGATCAAAAAGTAATTATCCCAGTCCCCAGAGAAGAACAAGGAACAGGGTTTTATTCTCACATCTTTGTGATTCAAAAACCCTCAGGAAGCCATCGACTGATCCTGAACTTACGCAATCTGAACCTTTCAATAGCATACAAACGCTTTCGCATGGAATCAATATACTCCATAGGGAACCTACTGTTCCCAGGGTGTTTCATGGCAACCCTAGATTTGAAAGATGCGTATTTTCACATCCCCATACACACATCCTATCAGAAATTCCTGAGGCTAGCAGTAAAGATAGGACCGGAAGTCAAGCACTTCCAGTTCAGGGCACTGCCCTTCGGGCTGTCCTCAGCCCCACGGATTTTTACCAAAGTCCTAGGGGAAGCACTAGCCCCTCTAAGGCTAAAAGCTATCATGATCACCCCCTACCTGGACGACATCTTGGTAGTGGCAGAATCATACCAGAAACTGGAAGCCGACCTCCTCATAGTTCAGGAATTCTTAACTTCCCTAGGCTGGATAATCAACAGACAAAAGTCTTGCCTGGTACCCTCACAAAGAGTGACCTACCTGGGTTACGAAATCTCCTCACGGGATCAGATGATCTTCCTCCCTCAGTGCAAGATGGAGAAAATGAACCTGATGGTTGCCTCTTTACAGACCAACTTATGGGTCTCTCTGAGGGATGTCACGAGAGTGATAGGCTTGATGACCTCCTGTTTCCCAGCAGTCCCCTGGGCAAGGTTCCAACAACGTCCACTCCAAAAATTCTTTCTACAGAATTGGGATGGGCAGTCAAGTTCCTTGCAACAAAAAGTAAGGATTCCCACCAAGATAAAAAGGACTCTTTGGTGGTGGAGATCCTCTCTTCACCTATCAAGAGGGCTAAACTGGACCATCCAGGTATCACAGAGGATTACCACTGATGCAAGCGCTTCCGGATGGGGAGCATATCTGCAGGACAGATGGGCGCAGGGTACATGGTCCCCAGCACAAAGGAAGTCTTCATCAAACCAAAAAGAACTTATGGCGGTCCAAAAGGCCTTGGAGTTTTTTCAGGTAGAGGTAGAAGGGAGCCATCTACAGATCAGGTCAGACAATATAGCAACGGTAGCGTACCTGAACAAGCAGGGAGGTACTCGAAGTCTGGGCCTACAAACCATTGCACAGAAAATCTTTGTCTGGGCCGAGCGGAACCTAACATCCATTTCGGCCATTCACCTAAAAGGGACGCAGAATTATCTGGCAGACCATCTCAGCCGCCACCAAATGAACCAGGACAATTGGTCCCTCAACCCAGAGGTGTTTCTCAAAATCACAACCTCATGGGGCCTACCGGTAGTGGATCTATTTGCCTCCCAGGCAAACAGGAAAACAGAAAAATTCTTTTCCATAACTCAAGGGGATCAGGCGTTAGGCATAGACGCTTTCGCCCACCCCTGGAAAGTCAGACTCTGTTACGCATTTCCTCCGATCAGATTGATCCCACAGGTTCTTCAGAAATTCATCCTAGAAGACACAGAGATGATACTGATAACCCCATACTGGCCCAAAAGGCCATGGTTTGCACGCCTTCAGGCGTTGGCAGCGCAACCTCCAATGACCTTACCTTGGAGACCAGATCTCTTAACACAAGGTCCGGTGGTCCATCCATTTCTCAGGACCCTAAACCTGACGGCCTGGTATCTGAGGAACAAATACTAGGCTCTCAGGGGTTCTCAGACAGAGTCATCAAAACATTGACCAGCTGTCGAAAGCCGGTCACTAGAAAAATGTATGCTAAAATCTGGAAGAAATTTCATTTTTGGATGTTGGAGAATCAGAGACATTCCCCAGATATACCAACTATCTTGGATTTTTTTCAGGAAGGCTTAGACAAAGGTCTCTCCTTAGGGACTTTAAAGGTACAGGCTGCCGCCCTTAGTGTCTTTCTTCAGTTTTCCCTTAGAGAAGACCCAAATGTGAATGCCTTTTTCAGAGCAATTGCCCGGACAAAGCCAACCGTGCTTAAAACGTGTCCAGCTTGGAATCTATCCCTGGTACTCCAGGCCTTGGTTACCAGTCCGTTTGAACCCTTGGTAGACCTATCAGTAAAAATGCTCACCCTAAAAACCTTATTTTTAGTAGCTATAACTTCAGCTAGAAGAGTTAGCGAATTACAGGCTCTCTCAATCAGAGAACCTTTTCTTATGATTTTTGATGACAGGATTGTGCTAAAAACAGATCCAGGATTTTTGCCAAAAAGGGTCTCTTCTTTTCATAGGACTCAGGACATAGTCCTTCCTTCCTTTTGCAATTTCCCAAACAACAATAAAGAGAAAGAATTTAGCTGTTTGGATGTCAGAAGATCCCTCTTGAGATACCTGGAGGTGACTAAAACCTTCAGGAAGACTGATACTTTGTTTTTACAATTTTCCGGCTCCCATAAAGGGGAAAAAGCTTCTAAGGCAACCTTAGCTAGATGGATCAAACAGGCTATCACAGAAGCCTATATAGTGAAAAAGGTGGCTCCACCTTTCATTACTGCACACTCTACTAGAGCATTGTCCACGTCTTGGGCTGAAAGGGCCGGTGCCTCACCAGACCAAATCTGTAAGGCAGCTACCTGGTCTAACTTTTCGACCTTTGTTAGACATTATCGCCTGGACCTCCTCTCTTCTCAGGAACAGGCGTTTGGTCGAAAGGTGCTCCAGGCAGTTGTCCCTCCCTAGACTGGTAAGTGCTTGCTCATCGTCTCATGGGCTGTCCTGGAAGACGACTTTGAGAAAAGCTGGGTTATACTTACTGATAACTCCTTTTCTAATAGTCTTCCAGGACAGCCGGATTCCCACCCGAACTATCTGGTATTATGTATAATGTATGATATGTGTCTATATATCTATGTATATGTTTTACAGGGTGTCCTGTGGTTCTCATGAAATACTGAAGGTGAGGACTAGGGGACCGCCTTTTATTTTAATTTTGGAATGTGTTTCCTGTCCCTGGGGGAGGAGCCTAACGTCTCATGGGCTGTCCTGGAAGACTATTAGAAAAGGAGTTATCAGTAAGTATAACCCAGCTTTTTTTTTTTTTTCCTGTCTTCACTTGGTGATCTGACCAATAAGGCCCCTTTCGCACCTGCGGACCATTCGTTCAAACACTTTTTTTTTTTAAGAAAAAACGGTCAAAGTTTACATCAGTTTGTCCCCAGTCAACAGCTGCATTAAGAAAAAAACTGTCCGCCTGCGTGAAAGGGGCTTAACACTTGTCCTGTATTGGATTATCCCCCACTCAGCATTAAAGCGGTTGTAAACTCTATAAAAAAAAAAAAAAAAAACCTGCAAGACAAAGGCATAATGAGCTAGTATGCATCGCATACTAGCCCATTATGTGTAACTTACCTTAAAACGAAGCCCCGACACGGACCCCCGGACATCGCTGCAGGCGCTGCCATGGTCCCTCGTCGTCTCTTCCGGGTTCGGCGGCTCCGGCGCGATGATTGGCCGGAGCCGCGGGAGTGATTTTTCCGGCAAGCTCCCGGCAACTTAATTGAAGGTCCCCCGGACCTTCAGAGCGCATGCGCCGCTCGCGCGATCGGCTGCATGCACTGTAAATATCTCCTAAACTGTGCCGGTTTAGGAGATATTATTTGTACCTACAGGTAAGCCTTATTATAGGCTTACCTGTAGGTAAAAGTGTCAAAAAGCGGGATACTACCGCTTTAAGGAGCACCTTTGGACAGCAGCATTGTCAGTCTGGGGAAGGGGGGGTGCTAGGTGAACTAGCATATTTAGTTACACAAATTGAAGCCGAACTCCAAACTCACTGCAGTTACAGCAACTTTTTTTTTTCTTTTTGATAAAGGTTTTACATGAATAAATTAAAGCTGATCATTGTAAACACCCCTGTCAGTATTATTTGTCTCGACCCTCTTTAACTGCTTGCCGACCACCCACAGTAATTTTTTGGAATGTCCTATCACAAAATGTGAAAAATATTGTTTTTTTTCACAATTGTTGCTTTTTTAGTGCAAAAAATAAAAATTGCACAGGTGATTAAATACCACCAAAAGAGAGCTTCATTTGTGGGGAAAAAAGATGCCCATTTCGTTGGGGTACATCGTTGCACGACCACACAATTGTCAAAGTAATGCAGTGCCGAATCTCAAAATAGGGCCTGGTTAGGAAGGGGGGTAAAACCTTCCGGGGCTGAAGTGGTTAACTGATACATTTTGTTTTGAAAAAACTGATTTGGAGATCCTTTTCACACAAACAATCCGATCAGATCAGATCTGCCTTTTCAGGTGGACCTGATCGGACACGCCATGACTTCCCTATGGGGCAGCGGATGTCAGCGGAGACATCTCCGCTGCCGATTCTATCCGTGAAATCCGCACGGATGGAAACCGTTTTCCATCCGTCCAGTGGATCGGATGAGAACAGGCAGACAGTTTCCCCATAGAGGACAGCGGTGATCTGACAGCTCCGTCTCTGCACACAAGTCAGCAGAGTTCCCTTGTCTCTGACCACGATAATCATGGCTGCTGAGCCCTGACTACTGTGGTCAGGAGTACATTTCTCCGTCATCTGCAGCCCTTGTCTCTCCCCTCTGCCCGCCCTTCCGTCTGCATGAGACCGTTTCATCCCTGCCCCTCCTCCCTCTATTCTGCTGCATAATGCAGCACATTTACACGTATGTAATGCAGATATCCAGCCATTACCAAAACTGTATGTGTTAGACACTGCAGCTGTACGGTCATGTGATCGAAGGAGAGGGGCAGAGGTTCCCCTCTGCTGGCCGGCTGATGTCACAGGGCAATCTCAGCCCCTCCACTTATCTCCGTAGATCGAGGCACAAGAAATCACGTGACAACACAGGTGTGGTGTCAGAAACTGTATTTATCCTTTTAATATCTATCACATACAGTTTTGGTAATGGCTGGATATCAGCATTGCATACATGGTAAAGTGACTTTTTGAACGTTTTAATACTATTTGTGGGATGGTGGCTAAAGACCAAACCACTAGTCAAGTAGGTGCAAAGTACCCCCAGTTATGAAGGCTTTAATGGTTAATTGATTGAAGTTGTCTTGTATTTTGAGGACATGGGTGTGTGATATTCTTAACACAACTTCTCTACTCATTTCCTGTAACTCCAGCAGTGTCTCTTCAAGTCTGTGGTTAATTGTGAATAACTGGCCTGATCTTTTCTTGTATAAGAGGTGTGAGTGGTTTACAGAAACACGCTTGGTAAGCCATAGATTATGGCACCAAAGCTCGGGGAATTTGGATTTCATAAAGTACAATGTAGGTTTTTTTTTTTTTTAAATTTTTGAAAAGCCTGCATTACAAAGACTTTCTGTTGTGCTGCCTGTGCTTTATAGAAGGTCAACCTTTACAGAACTGCCCTTAGGAAGTAATCTCTAGCCTGAAAAGAGTTGGTAATGTCTTTTGGTGCAGGTTTTAGACTGCACGATTTTGTATGGCTACGGATCAGAAGCTTTTAGACCAGTGATTCTCAACTCCAGGCCTCAGGACCCACTAACAGGCCAGGTTTGCAAGATAACTGAAATGCATCACAGGTTATATATTTTGCTGCTCACTGATTGCAGTATTCTACTCTGCATACTCCAAAGGTGATACTTAAAATCTGGCCTGTTAGTGGGTCCTGAGGACCTGAGATGAGAACCACCGTTAGACCCATGTAACATCTGTATATGTGCGTCAATGAAGGGTTTGAGTATGTGGTTTGCATGTCTCTCTCCATATTTTCAGCTGTTTTCACACTGTTTAGCTTGAAAGAAATGCTCATCTCCTGACCTCTAATGGAAGCTGTCTAAACTCCACTGCCATAGTACGGCTTGTGTGTCCTGTTAGACCAAAACAGGCTGCACATCTGATGGGGTTTAACTTCATAAGTTATACATGGTGGACACAAAAAATACAGCAATCTTGACCTGTAACCCTTCTTGCTTTTCTATAGAAAATTGAATCGGATTCAGAAGAAAGCAGACCGATGAGAACTCGGTCCACAAGAGCACAAGCAAAAAAAAACACGTCTTTAAAAGTAGCTCTTAAGTTCCCACCTAAAAAGGCTCCTGGAAAAAACCCACCCAAAAAAGAACCCAAGAAGAAAGTTAAGATTGAAGATGATTCGGACATGGAGAGTGGAACCAATTTCTTAGAGAAGCGGGCCATGAATATAAAACAAAACAAAGAAATGGTAGGCAACAAGGAGGATATGTTTTCCTAATTGTGTTTGTTTTTTTTTACCTTGCAGACCCATTTTCAATGCAATCTGGGTGTGAAAAAATAAAATCTTGACCTTATAGTCATCCAGGGAAAATAGTGCAGCAGGTTCGCCATATTCTGTAAAAAGATGAATAGCTATAGTCCCTGTAAGTCTTGCAATGACACCTAGCATTTCACATAAAATCTGGCAGTTTTGTGTAGATTTGCGTTTTCATAAAAAAAACTTTCACTTGCAGTATATTTAGACCTCTTTTTTTTTTTTTTTTTTTTTTTTCCAAGGAGAATGCACGATGGCTTTACCTACACAGCCTTTAACTAAACATGTATTATAGATTTCATATAGTTTTTCACTTGCTAACTTTTATTTTTCTCAAGTTGTCTTCTAGGGCAGCATCTGAGAGATGGGTCTCCTCCCACCTAGAACAGGAAACGCATCATTCACCATTTTAAAAGGCCGTCAGATGCCTCAGTTCTTGTTTCCTCTGGACCAACGGGAGCTACAAGCAGTTTATTTTCTTCTAGGCTCTGTGCTAGTTGCAAGGGCCTCCCTGTCCGACTGCCTGCACAATCCTCTAGAGAGGTTAGGCAAGCCTGAGGACAGGCAACTAGAGGATCCCCCCCGCCCGCTTACCCCTTTTGCCCAAGGTTTCGCTCACACTGGGGGGTAAGCACCCCCCATCTGCAAGAATCTAATCAATCGCGTCCTCAGTGTGTCTCACTCATTGCTGCAGGCCAGGAGGTAGAAGGGCACTTGCTCCAACCTACTGTGATCTGGCGCACAGGGTAGATCAAGATGGCAGTGTCTTGCTCGTGGGATGTGGTGACATCATCTCTTCTGATCGGTGCCATCTTGGTGGCGGTATGAGCGGATGTTACACCACACTTCTGGCTGTCACTTGCAGGCATATCCTGATTGGTTGCAGCGGGTGACATCCCTTCTGGTTTCTCCAAGATGGCGTTTTTGGAACATGCAACCTCAATCTCACAAAGCCAGACACCCTCCGCAGCAGAGAGGATAGAGCACACTATCAGCAGGTATGTGTCCACCCATACTACTGATGGGGCAGTTGGGGGTGGGGCCGAGGCAGGAAAGCTTTCAAAGAATGTGTTGGATGTTGGTTTGAAGCTGGCAATGTTGGGCCCTGCACCCTCCTGCCAGGACCTCTCCAAGGTAAGCCCAGAGCATGCCGAGGTCACTTCTGTACTTACCAAACTATGCGCGTAATGCTAATTAGTGGTAGCGATTTAGTGTGTGTTCCCTCCCTAAGCATGGGCTTCCTATGAGGGCAAATGGCAACCAGCTGGGCCAAAAATCTTTGCCAAAAGTGCATAAGCAAACCTGTGGCAAAATAATCCCTGGGAGTCTTGAAAGGATTAGTCTGAAGTGAGAGGAAGGTGTCTGACATCTTTTACAGTCTGTGTGCAATAAAGTCTTTGTGCTTGATTTTGGTGTGGAACCTGCAGCATATAATTGACTGGATCTTGGATTAGTCCCCTATGCAAGGGCTGCATAGAAAAACCTGTGCCTAATGGCTGCTCGTTATCACAGGCAGGTGGTGTACTTCTGACTGCTCTAGCCACGTTTACAGGCTCAGGATGTCAGCAGCTTTAATTTACTACCAGGCCTGACAGGTTAAGACCTGAGGAATTGAGACTTTGTGCTTCTCACCTGAGTGAGATATTCAAGTTTTTTTTGTGGCCACTTTTTAGGGTGGCATTCTGATCGCTGTAGGGTTTTTTTGGTTCCGATTGTCTCTAGTGTGTGGAGCATTATTCCCATGGCCCACAGATTATTCTATTTCAGTATGATTCCTAAAACTGATTTAATTAGGGTTTACCTGCTGCTTTTGGTTATGTAGAACCTCAGTGGAGTCAGAGGTAATTTCCCAAATCTTTGATAGTACGGACAGAGGAAGGGGTTTCTCAATGGCTCCACAGACCGGGCAGTTAGATCAGACTAGCATCTCTTACATCTACCAATCTCAACCAGGTACCACCCAAAGGGGATTACAGGCTATTCTACCAGGGCTTCACCATCTTTATCTGGAGAAAGGAGCTATGCCAGACCAGATCTGCCAGGTGGCAACCTGGTTGAGCTTCAGTACCCTTACAAAACATTTGCAGGATAGATTTCCTGTCCAGCCAAGACCAATCTTTCTTTGGAAAGGTCCTTCACGGTGTAGACCCCCCCAGTAGCATTACTTGATAAATTCTCTGCTGCCCTGGAAGAAGACTTGAGAAATAGAGTTGGGTACCTGATAACTCCTTTACCAGGAAGTCTTTCAGGGCAGCACTCATACCCGCTCCTGAAGCACGGAGGTATATGATGGCCTTTTAAAATGGTGGATGATGTGTTTCCTGTTTTTAGGTGGAAGGAGACCTTCTCTCTCAAATGCTGCCCTGGAATTCTTCCTAGAAAAGGAGTTACAAGGTACCTAACTGTGTTTTGCTCAGAGTTTACTGTATATATGATGCATGCAATTTAATTCTTATTCCTGTGTTTTTCTCAAGTATGTTGTAGTTCTCTATACACAATGTTGACAGTTTAATAGACTTGTGTTTTTTTTTAACATTTTTTTTTTTTTTTTTCAGCTTGCAAAGTTAATGGCAGAATTGAAGAGCATACCTGAATTTATGAACTTCAAAAGCCCATTCTCACCATCTACTCCTGTAAGTAACTTCTCTTTGCTGAACTTAATGCTAAATTGCTTTTTGGCTTCTTGACTAAAGTGGTCTATGTTAAAATGCATCACACGATTCCCCAATCTTTGATGTTAGGACTGTTGATGGGTGTTCAAACTAGGTAGGCCATAAAAAAAGTGAAGCGTTCTATAATACAGAAATATGCAATAAATATCACCTTCAAATGCAAATAAGTAATATAAAGCACAGTGATGTGATCACTCTGGGCCAACTCTGACACTTCTCTCTTTTGTAAACTGTTTTTTATTTTTTATTTTTATACACACTTAAGGCATTTAAAAGGCAACATGGAACACTTTTTTTTTTGTGAAAAATGTTACATCGAGTAAATACCCAACATGTTGGGCTTTAAAATTGCGCATGCTTGTGGGATGATGGGCAAACTATGAAAAATCTCCATAGGCGACGCTTTAAACATTTCTACAGGTTACCAGATTGGAGTTAGAGGTCTAGTGCTAGAATTATTGCTCTCGCTCTGACGGCGATACCTCCTATGTGGTTTAAACAGTTTACATATGTGGGCTTGACCCTACATATTCACCACATATGCGAGCAAAGGCAGATGGAGTTGCTTTAAAAAAAAAAAAAAAAATCACTTGATCACTTTTATTCGAATTACAAGGAATGTAAACATCTTGGGGCCGCTTTATGGGGAGATCTGGGGTCAATAGTAAATGTAAAGCATTAGACCAAAATAGTGCTTATAAGGGAAAAAAGGCCTTAATTAAATTTGGCCGAAAGTGATCTCGTGGATCTCTTAGATCCTTTTAGACCGCCACTTCTAAAAATGATGGTGTCGAATCTGCCGCTCTAACCACTTATTAGAGAATCGCCAGCTGAATAAAACGGAACCAGGGTTATGGCATACTGCTGCAGCCAATACCCTGATATTCCACTGCCGACCAAGGACATCTTTGGTCAATGGCCTGGTCAGAAAGTGGATTATATGGCAAAAGTTATATTCTCAAAATGTCTCATCTCTGTGCAAAACCTCTTCAAACAATGACTGGTCCCATACACCATACAATCTTCATGTGAAAACCAGTTTCTTCTGGGTCCATAAAACACGTAATCCACTATTGTAACAATGCTGATGTACCCACCACCACAGATCCTCTTAGGGTTTCCTCTCACCTAGTTCAGTGGACCCCACTTGAATATGTAGGTCAAACTCCCTTTTATAAGAATAAAAGATTAAAGCTTCTTCCCAGCAAAGATGTCATAAAGAGCATAAAGTGAAATGAAGCAAATAGTGCAGACTGCAAACCAGGTTTTTTTTTTTTTTATATTGTTAAACCACTTCAATGCTGGGCACTTGCACCCCTTCCTGCCCAAGCCAATTGTAAGCTTTTAGTGCTGTCACACTTTAAATGACAATTGCACAGAATAGTCTTATTTTTTATTTTTACACAAATAGAGCTTTCTTTTGGTGGTGGTATTAAATCACCACTGGGTTAATTTTTTTTTTTTTTTAAGCTAGTTATGCATGGCTCGCATTATAGTACCCAGGTTAGTTCAAACTGGGTATTACATTTTTTAACTTGTTATGGTTGGGGCTGTATGCAATTGTTGCTTTGGCATAGGCTATGCAATTTAAATTTTAGTAGGGTATAATTTATGGTTAAAGTGTAAATATTTCTCTTATAGAAAATAAAGCGAACACCTAGAAGTGTACCATCAGGGGGACACACGAGGAGAAACCCAGACAGAGCCTCTCGTCCCCACACTCGGTCTCGCTCTCAGATTGATGGCCCGCCTTGCCCTGGTCTCGACGAGGAGGAGGAGGATGACCGCTACTATTTGATTAGGAAGAGAAAGATGGAAGATGAAGATGATGTATGTTCTCTATACTTGGTCTTATTTACCTGATATCGCTGAACTAGAACCCTTAAATATGAACTGAGAAACTGAACTCAGAGGAAATGGCAGTTGTAAACTTTCCTACTGAAACAATTGAGCACTATCTGATGCCTTTTATTTCAGCTAATATCCAATTTTTTTTTCAGGCTGTTGGTGCAAATGAAGCCATGGACAGTACTCAGTTGTTTCAGTTGCAAGTACACTAATATGGCTATAATCGCCTCACTGATGTGTCTTGCTTTGATCATGTCTGTTTTATTATTGAGGTTCGTCTTTGCAAATATATGCCTCCCTGTCTGTTATCACTAATTTCACTAATCGGGCATTACTGACCTAGAGCAAGTGTATATTGGGTGTTGTGACACTTTTTTTTCCTGATATGACTGCACAGGTAGTGAAGGGTGACAGCTGGCCTGGGTCTTCCACCTTTTAAAAAATAAAAATGTAGTGCTAGAGCCCATGTTTCTCTTGACTAGTGTAATAGGTCCCATGGTTAGATTGAATTGTATAAATCTGAAATGGGGATATTTTGTTGCAGTTGTATAATGGTAAGCAGCCTTTAAGAGACACTTTATGATTTTTTTTTTTTTTTTATCACAAATCCATTTATTGATCTTTCAGGATGAGAATTATGTACCACGGGTCCGCCGGCAAAGTTCCGTGACTCTGCCACACATTATAAGACCAGTGGAAGACATCACAGAGGAGGAGCTTGATGCAATATGTGTCACCGTACGAGACAAGGTCTACAATAGGGCATCTGTAAGTAGCCATATTTTTAATCTGTTTCACAGTAGCTGCAGTATTCTTTTTTGAGAAGTAGTATTTTTTATTTTATGTTGAACCTCGGCAGAGAAACGGCGCTGGGCATCGCGTTGACTGGGTTTCAGGGGTACAAGAGCCCTTAGAGGATGAAAAATAGTTGTACGTTTCAGCAGTTTGAGTTTTGCTGGGCATCCACCTTTTTATTGGCCAATTTGGCTCATAAAAAATGTGTACAAAGAATTTATGGTACTGGGTAGCTAATGTTTAAAAAAAAAAAAGCTTGGAGCCAACCATTTTTGTGCCTTTTTCAATTCCTACAATACAACTTCACCCGCTTTAATATTTAGCGATTTCTAGGCTAACTACCTGTCTCGCCTGTTTCACATTTTCATGCCCTATTCTGTGCCCTGTTTTTAGATGTCTTATCAGACCATTTCAACTCAAATTATCACAAGATATTGTATGTGCATTTTATTGTATTTTTGGGCTTGGTTACCTGTAAAAGTGTCTCATGCTTGGACACCAAAAATTCTCAGACTGCTGGTGGTTTCTGCCATCTCTGCACGTGCCGTCTGCCATTGGCAAACTTATAGCTGTCGCTCAACTGACATTTTGTGTTCTCCTGTTGCTTTCCCCCTGGCAGCTACATGAGCGGTTATGTGGGGGGGGGGGGGGGGGAGATGAGAACTGGACTAGTACAGTGAATTTCACATTTCCAAAGAAGCAGAACTAGGTTGTGCAAGATGGGATGGGGTTGTGCTCCAACCTCATCCCATTGTGATGGAATTGACTCCTGGAATTGTTTCACTCTAGCAAGTTCAGAGATGTATTGCAGGTAGCATTTTTTCCCTTTAAAATGTTAACAGTACGCATTTAAAATGGTTCGTTTTTTTCTGTGATTTTTGCAATTTTTAAGTTGGAGACAGGTTCTCCTTAACATCTGTCTGCACCAAATGACAGTTACTAAGGTTGTGGGGTAAAAGTATTTTTAAAGTGTGGTACCTTGTAATACTGTTAGACATTTGTACTAAACAGTGAGTCATGCACCTAAGTCTGAGAAGTTGTAACCATTCCATGCTCTTTCTAAAATCAAAATGTGGAAAGTTTTCTTCCAACTGCATGTTTTTTTTATTTATTTTTTTTAGGGTTCAACCTGCCATCAGTGTCGTCAAAAGACCATTGACACCAAAACCAATTGCCGAAATCCGGAGTGTGCAGGGGTGAGGGGCCAGTTCTGTGGTCCCTGTCTAAAAAACCGCTATGGAGAGGATGTGAGAACTGCGTTGCTAGATCCAGTAAGTCAGTTACCCATTATTGCACAGCAGTGACTTTTATGTACAATGTACAGCATTGAATAGCTGATATTGCCTAGTAAATGCCAATGCTAGAGAATAGCGCGTGTGCTAGAAGGATTTTTTGACACTGTTAAAAGTTCTGCAACATATATATTTTTCTTCTAGGAATGGCACTGCCCACCATGCAGAGGAATCTGTAACTGCAGTTTCTGTAGACAGCGTAATGGCCGTTGTGCCACTGGTGTGCTGGTTTACCTGGCAAAGTACCATGGTTATGACAATGTACATGCATATCTGAACAGGTATGGTATTTGTCAAGATTGAAGATGCTAAATTCATAATGTGCCCTACTGCCTAAGCTCTAACTAACTTTTTTTTTTTTTTTTTCTCCCCCCCCCAATCTTTACAGCTTAAAACGTGAGCTTGAACAAGAGGACTGATCACTGGGTGTATATTGTGATGACCGCAGAAAGCAAACTTGTTGGCTACACAGTAGAAATGAATGTTTAATATCTGGTGGTTCTTCAGTTTGGAAGAATACCTACACTTCTCAGTTTGAAGACAAAAATGTTAAATTTTTCTTTAATGCCCATTTATTAGGGGACAATTTGACTGTGCCACCTGATGACTCGCCAAGCCAGATGGATCTACTCTCTTGCTGTGAATGGGGGAATCCTTGCTGAGCTTTTGTATATTCCGACAGCGGGGAGACTTTCCTGCCATCAAGTGGGAGAAAATCCAATAGGCGGTTGTATAGACATCGATTGGTAGATGCATTTCTGTATAACCTCTCTGCCCATGCATGGATTGAAATTCAGCCAATCTCTGCTTAACTAACTGAATTTTGATCCATGTATGACCAGAGTGAGTCCTACTCCCTTGCTTCCTTCCCAGTCCTTTACAGCCCTTGTTTCATTACTTTCAGGTATTGGGGAGCATAAGGGGGATGTTGATGACCTCCATTTGGGTAAGCCCAGACTTTGATATGGACTTCTGCAGCAGCGAGATGTTGAGATAGTGTTTAATGAGTTTACCTTCTGGGTAGGGGGTTGTGTTAGGGGTTGGTTATCGGAAGGAATTGTCACTTTGCCCTCAATAGGTGGGGGACAGTGTTTCTGTAAAGAGAAGTTAACCACTGCTTTTTGATTTCCATTTGATGATGGTGTAACACGTAAACCCTATAATCTAAACAGATCTCCTATCTGAATTAGTACTTGGTGTGCGAGGGACTGGAGTGAATGGTAGATCACAGCAGATTTGTTTAAATCATGGGTGTCCTTCAAAGTGGAATATGTGTAACCTTCAGAAAGATTTATAGAAAACACTTGTTCAATTTGTGTACTTTATTAATGTATATAAAATGTATATAAAAAGGCCACTTGACTTGTAAAAGCATAGCTTTATATATCCATCTTGGCTAACTTGCAGTCCAAATTTAGTTTTGATTATGCAGATTCTTTCCTGCAAAGATTCAGCTTTTGCTACTAAGCTTCATTCCATGTGTCTTTTTTTATTTTGTTTTTTATTAAAAATTGACTTTTCTCTTTTGTTCATTGTAGAACACGGCTCTTGATCTTCATAACCATTGGATTATAATGCCCCCTACAGGAGTAGGGCACTAGGCAGAAAAATAATCTGGCTACACCTATGGGCAGTTCCAGGGGGTATACGCCCATAGGCGTTGTAAGATTCTTTCTGCCTAGTGCCCTACACCTGTAGGGGGCAGTATAACCCAATAGCTATGAAGATCAGGAGCTGTGTCCGTCAATGAACATCAGAGAAATGGATTTTACCGTAAGTCAAAAATCCAATTTTTTTAAGCTATTTTTGTAGCGCTCTTGTGGATAAATACCAGCACGTTTTTATCATATTGTGAGCATACTTTTGAAAGCGTATAGAAAATCACAGGATTTTCATAGCTTTTAATAAAAGGATTTATAAACCTTGTTTGAAAATCCATGCATCTATACAAGGTGGCTTTTAAATTTTTTTTAATTTTTTTTTGTACAAAGTATTGTATATTTGTATATAGGCAGAGTTTCTCCTAGTAGAAACATATATACTGTAAAATTCCCTTACTACATAGTAGGTATATGCCCCTTCCTCCCTGCTTGTTTTTTTTTTTTTTATTGAAGCTGTCTGAAAACGAATACCCCTTGAAAATAGTTCATATCTATTTTGTAAGGGCTCTAAAGAAATGGATAAGCTATGTAAAATACTTTGATTTTTATTGCGATTGCTGTCTCCATTGGATGGATTTCCCTCCTAAATTCATATGCAATGAGAGGGGGTCAGGAAGAGTGGGGATATTTCCCCAACAAGGAAAAACAGCAATTCAAATTTTTTTGTGCTTTCTCATGCTATATAAAGCTGCAAAAAACAAGTTTTGGCTGGAGTATAAAGCACTGCTGTAATGTCCATTCAGGTCAAATTGACAGCATGTTTCTGAAGGACCTTGTTATGCTCGTTACCAGTAATCTTGCTCCTGCTGCCAGTTGGAAAACCAGTTGATTTTTGTGTATAGGGAAGAATGTGACCTGTATTGATGAAGCCTAGTGATTGGCTGCTAGACCCCTGCACAGTCGCATGGCATGGGGTGTGATGTTGGCATTCCCCCTAGTTGCAAACACTTGACACACATGGGATTCAGATGCCAGCAGGAGTGTTGCGGTATCTCTGGTAACCATGGTGACCACACCTGGAAAGGCAGGGGAGCCTTTAGAATTACTGTCACTTCTGTCCCTCTTCAAGTGAAATGTTTTCATAGTAAAGTGAGAACTTTATTATCCAAAATGGATATCTATAAGCTGTTACGTTTTTCTTGCGTAAGTTGCTGTAGAGAATTGGGAGCTAGTCTTGGTTAGTCTTAGAAGAAACTTTCTAAGGCTACATTCATACCAGCAATTAGGGCTTGTTACTAGTCACAGTATGAATCTTCTGACTCCTGCTTCAGCTCTAAGTGGCTAGGTGCAGCTTCTCGTACCTCTGCACAGTCAGTGATCACCACAGGTACTCATGGGCTGTGCGGACACCAGCGCCTGTCAGGGTTCCAGTTGCTATAGTGAATGGGGACGGTGGCCATACCTAGCAGCTGAGTTCCACAACAGGAATCTGATTCCTGCTTCTTCTATTTGCACCAGCCCTGGTTAACAGTGTAAAATGTAGCCTAACTGTTCTGATTCCAAGAATTAGACCTCTGAACCCGGATTTCCAGCTGTTCTATTTTCAGTCATTTAATGCAGTGTGATCTTTTTGGTGGATGGTGATATTGTAGGCGCTCTCATCAATGGAATCTCCTGCGATGCAGAATACACTGAAATACTGTATTTGGGTAGTCTTTGCACTTAACAGTGATTTTTTCTTTCACTATGTTGAAATGAAAGCTTCGTGTTTTTAGTGATATGTTAAACTTTTCACACGTGGTTAAATAAAGCGTTAACATTCTATATAAGTTGTCCTTTGTTTTATTATTTTGTATTGCATATAGTTTTTTTTTTCTTTTGTGTCTGCCCAGAAAAATCTTCCCTCCTCGGAACATCTCCACTAACAGCTATAAGCATACTCTTTTCTAAAGGTTTCGTCGTAATCTATTTTCAGACTACATAATTAAAATGGAGACAAAACACTTACAGCTGGTTACAATTTGGATGCAGGATGATATATAATATTCAAGTTGTTTAGATCACTGTTCCTCCCGAATTTGAGTCTTGGCTGCTGTTTGTGATTAAAAAATATTTTTCATAGCTGTCTATACAGCTGCGTGCAGAGGGGGTATTTAAATGTGGAGACTGACAATTTGAAATTCTTGTGAACTTTTCCATACTGTAATTTAGAGTGCGATTTCCTGTCCCGTGGTCAAGAAGGTGCAGACTTTTGCAGTTATTGTAAGGGAACACAAGGGGGCCCCACTAAGTGTAGTTTTAAAAACCACTTTAATAAGACATTCAAATGTGCATGTGCATAAATTCACAAAGGGGATGCTTGTTACAGTAGTATCTGCCCATGGATCATCCACACACCCAGGAGCGTCAGCAGCAAAGTGCATGTTTGGATGAACCAGGGAGCTCCTTATTGGCTGGAATGGAGGAACATCTGGAACTATGGAACATAGAACCAGAAGTGATGACATGCCAGGGGACGATCCGTTTGTCTAGGTACCGCGTTTCAGAGCGCCAATTAACTTTTGTCAAACATAATAGTCTGTGGGAGAGGATGCTTATAGTTGCAGGGGAGCCTGTGGGAGGAACGGACAACCCCAGCACTAGGAGAGGCAGAAGTGCTGATGAAATGCACAGCAGCCTCACATGACTCCAATTGCAATTCGAGAACGAGATATTAAACCATCCACCAATAAGATTACATCTGTCCCAATAGATGACTACTAGGAGAAAAAGAGGAAAAAAAGATGTAGAGCAAGCTTAAATTCTTATTATTTTTGTCTTGAAATCGAAAATATACACTTTATTATAAACAGAGGAGATTAATGGTCAAAATCCAGTAACCCAAAGGAAGGTCAGTTGTAAAATCATGCTAATCGTTCTCTGCCATTTAAGTCCTATTGGAGCCAGCGTGTCCAATACATATATCCAGTAGGTTTCCTGTTCACACAGCCTATTAGGTTTCGGCAACAAGCTGATTGGTGCTCCAAAGAATGTTACCTAGGTAAGGAATTGTCCCCCCGTGTGATGTCCATTCCTGTTACACAGTGGTTCTGGATTTCCCTCCATTTCAGCTGACAAGTAGCGTCCTGGTTCAGCCTTCCATGCGTTTTGCTGCTGCTGACATTCTGGTTTGGTGTGTCGATGATCCATGTGCAGATACTACTGTAATCACAAGCGCTCACTTCATGGATTTTTGGCTGCCTTATTAAAGCTTTTTTATGCTGCAATTAGTGGGCACCCCCTTGTGTCCCTTTTTACTGGCTCTTCAGAGATCCATTCCTGTCTATTGGTTGAGCTGCCTGCATTGCTAGTTTTTTTTTTCTTTATTACTATGGACAATTCTGAACTTATTTAACATTTTTCATCATAGGACTCAATAGGGAGATATTTGCCTGTGTACACGTGGGACTGTCCCATATACTTTGTGGTTTTATTTGCAGTTATGTCTGGTGTATGCTTAACTTGAAAATTGACATTTCTAATACAATTTTCTCAAAAACATCTTCCAGGACAGCCCATGAGACCTTAGGGCTCCTCCCCCAGGGACAGGAAACGCATTCCAAAATTTAAATAAAAGGCGGTCCCTTAGTCCTCACCTTCAGTATTTAGTGTTTCCTCCGGACAGGGGGTAACATGTTCCTGGAACTGAAGCTCCCTGTCTCCTGGACTGTCAATGGAAAGACTTGGAAGATGCATCTCCTCTTGCCCAAAGCGGTACCCCTTAGTGCCGCAATAGGGGCTGACCGCTGTCTCCTGCTCTCTTCGCCTCTCGGCAGGACCTCGGGTGTCGTCTGGAACGCTGGGGAGTCCGCTCCGTTGGTCGGCAGGTTCCTTGGAGCAGCAGTGCTGTGTACCTGTGAACCGCCGACTTCAAAAGTAATTTTGAAGTTGGTGCCAAAAATGGAGGGGGCGGAACTCAGGCGTGTCCACTCTGGCCTCACAGGAAGTGACAGTGTCACTTCCGGCGCAGTGACGACATCCGCGGGCGCCGGAAACCCTCGTTCCAGTTTCCGAAGGCGCGAACAGAGAGTTCAAATGGGCGACCGATGTTAGGGGAAACAGCAGTTGCTGGGACCACCATACAGAGCGATGGACACCACGGCAGCAACCGCACAGGCGGTGGAAGTCGGCACTGGCATCGGCACCTCTCAGGTAAGCAAGGGGGAATGTACACCCTATTTGCAGGTACCTGTTAGGAACTCCGGTTTCCCCCCTTTTCTCTATATGTCTGTAAGGGCGGGGGTAAATAGAGCACCATTCCCTCTTTTCTGTCCACGAGGTGGAAAGGGAAAAGCGGGAGGAGGGGGCACAGTATCCCTAAATTAAAACTGTAAATTTTTGTCTTTCATCTTATAGACCAAGGCTCAGGACAAAAACCCACCTCAGCCCCCCAAAAAGAAATGTGCTGTATGCGGAGCAAAATTGAGTTCCTCTTGGAACAAAACAGTGTGCCGGGCATGCATAGAAAATCTGGTCAGAGATGACCCTACAGTCTCTACCCAGAAAATGCTGTCTTCAGTGAGAGATGAACTAACAAATACGTTCAGTTCATTCAGAACTCTCATGGAAAAAATGCAGGCACCATCCCAGGTTCCCACCTCCGTTCAGGTCCCTGCATCCCTGACCAAACCATCATTAGGTTTTGAGGAGGAAGTATCATCTTCCCACTCCTCTGCAGAGGGATCAGAGTCAGGGGAGGAACCTAAAGAACATAATCCCCATGGTAACTCCAACTTTAAACTGAGCTTGGAGGATGTGAATGACCTACTCAAAGCGGTTTATGTCACTCTAGAAATTGAGGAAAAAGTGCAGCTGTCTAAACATGACCTGATGTACGCCAGTCATAAAAAGCAGGCTAGAGTGTTCCCTGTGCATAGCTCCCTGTTAGATACGATTAAACAGGAATGGAATTCACCTGATGAGAAACCTTTCTTTCCAAGAAACCTAAAAAGAAGGTATCCATTCGACGACAGTAAGGAGCAGCCCTGGAACAAAATCCCCAAGCTGGATGCTTCTCTTGCCAGAGTATCAAAGGGAACTGACTTGGCATTTGAGGATTCAGGGTCACCAAAGCCCCGTACACACGTACCGATCGTCGTCATACAAACGTCGGCGGACGAAAGATCTGCCGATTGTACGCTTGTTAGTATGGTGCCTCCGACAGCTGTCTGCGCACATTCTGCGGACAAGAGTCTTTCTTGCAAACATGAAAATTTTTGTATGCCGACACCAGAACGGACGATTGTTCTCCAGTCAGTACAGAATTCTGCCGACAGACCGCAGATTTGCAAGACTGGGCATGCTCAGAAAAGAAAAAACACAGGGAAAGTTAACCATTACATGACATCACTTCTGCAGTCAGCTGAAGTCGGCGGACAACATTCTTGTGCTGTCTTTGCACTTTTCAACAGACATCGACATCCCGGGGAGAAAAGACGAACGTTTGTATGACGACGATCGGTACGTGTGTACGGGGCTTAAAAGACCCTATGGATAAGAAAACCGACACCACTTTACGTAGGGTTTGGGAAGCCTCTATTATGAGTTTAAAACCGGCCCTGGCATCCACCTGCATAGCCAGACACCTAGAGTTATGGCTATCCCAGATCCAAACACACTTATCTGCCGGAACTTCAAGAGAACAGATTAGCAAGTCATTTCCACTCTTATTCCAGGCAGTAGGATTCTTAGCGGATTCTTCAGCTGAAGCTGTAAGAATGGCGGCAAGAACCTCAGCCTTGGCTAACACAGCTAGACGAAGCCTATGGCTCAAGACATGGTCAGGGGATCTCACTTCTAAATCACATCTCTGTGGTCTTCCCTTCACAGGCGACCACCTCTTTGGCCCAGGCCTATCAGAGGCTCTGGAGCGTACAGCAGATAAAAAGAAGGGATTCCCAGAAAAGAAAAAGTACCCCTATGCCCCAAAGAATTTTCGTGGCAGGGGCAAACCGCAGAGATCCAACGAGACCCAGCAAGCTTTCAAGAAGCACTGGACTGGGCATAAAGGTAGGGGGAGGGGTAACATCCTGTTTAACCCTCCTCAACGCCCCAACAAGCCCCAATGACTCCCTTCTCAGGGTGGGAGGGAGATTAGGGGCCTTCCTCCCACAATGGAAGGGAATTACTTCCAGCCCCTTTTATTCTGGACCTGGTAGGCAAAGGGCACAAACTGGAGTTTTGTCACCAACCTCCAGAAAGAACCCTGATTACAAGTCTGCCCAGGGATCCAGCCAAGGCCTCTGCCCTAAGTCTCCAGTTAGGGGACCTATTAGACCAAGAGGTGATAATCCCAGTCCCCAAAGAAGAACAGGGAACAGGGTTTTATTCTCACATCTTTGTGATTCGGAAACCTTCAGGAAGTCATCGGCTGATCCTGAACTTACGGAATCTGAACCTGTCTATAGCATACAAACGCTTTCGCATGGAATCAATATACTCCATAGGGAACCTATTGTACCCAGGGTGTTTCATGGCAACCCTGGATCTGAAAGATGCGTATTTTCACATCCCAATACACAAATCCTACCAGAAATTCCTGAGACTAGCAGTAAGGATAGGACTAGAAGTCAAACACTTCCAATTCCAGGTACTGCCCTTTGGGCTATCCTCAGCCCCACGGATCTTTACCAAAGTCCTAGGGGAGGCACTAGCCCCCCTAAGACTAAGATCCATCATGATCACCCCCTACTTGGACGACATCTTGGTAGTGGCAGAATCATACCAGAAGCTGAAAGCAGACCTCCTAATAGTTCAGGAATTCTTAACTTCTCTAGGCTGGATTATCAACAGGCAAAAGTCTTGCCTGATACCCTCGCAAAGGGTAACTTACATCGGATACGAGATTTCCTCCCGAGATCAGATGATCTTCCTCCCTCAGTCCAAGATGGAGAAGATGAACCAGATGATAGCCTCCTTACAGACCAATTTATGGGTCTCTCTGAGGGACATCACAAGGGTAATAGGCTTGATGACCTCCTGTTTCCCAGCAGTCCCCTGGGCACGGTTCCAACAACGTCCACTCCAAAAATTCTTTCTAAAGAGTTGGGATGGACGGCCAAGTTCCTTGGAACAAAAAGTAAGGATTCCCACCAAGATAAAAAGAACTCTTTGGTGGTGGAGATCCTCTCTTCACCTATCAAAAGGGCTAAGCTGGTCCATCCAGGTGTCACAGAGGATCACCACGGATGCAAGCGCTTCCGGATGGGGGGCATATCTGCAGAACAAATGGGCGCAGGGAACATGGTCCCCATCACAAATAAAGACTTCATCAAACCAAAAAGAACTTATGGCGGTCCAAAAGGCCTTAGAGTTTTTTCAGGTAGAGGGAAGCCATCTACAGATCCGGTCAGACAATATAGCAACTGTAGCGTACCTGAACAAGCAGGGAGGTACTCGAAGTCAGGGTCTTCAAGCCATAGCACAGAAAATCTTTGTCTGGGCCGAACGGAATCTAACATCCATTTCGGCTATCCATCTGAAAGGGACGCAGAATTATCTGGCAGACCATCTCAGCCGCCACCAGGTGAATCAGGACAATTGGTCCCTCAACCCAGAGGTATTTATAAAGATCACAACCTCATGGGGTCTTCCAGTAGTGGACCTATTTGCTACCCAGGCAAACAGGAAAACAGAAAAAAAATTTTCTATAACCCAGGGGGATCAGGCGTTAGGCATCGACGCCTTTGCCCACCCCTGGAAAGTCAGACTCTGTTACGCATTCCCTCCGGTCAGATTGATCCCACAGGTTCTTCAGAAATTCATCCAGGAAGACAGAGATGATCCTGATAACCCCATACTGGCCCAAGAGGCCATGGTTTGCACGCCTTCAGGCTCTAGCAGCAAAACCTCCAATGACCTTACCCTGGAGACCGGATCTATTAACACAAGGTCCAGTGGTCCATCCATTCATCAGGACCCTAAACCTGACGGCCTGGTATCTGAGGAACAAATACTAGGCTCTCAGGGGTTCTCAGTCAAAGTCATCCAAACATTGACCAGCTGTCGAAAGCCGGTCACTAGGAAAATGTATGCAAAAATTTGGAAGAAATTTCATTTTTGGATGATGGAGAATCAGAGACATTCCCCAGATATACCAACTATCTTAGATTTCTTTCAAGAAGGCATAGACAAAGGTCTCTCCCTTGGAACTTTGAAGGTACAGGCTGCCGCACTTAGTGTCTTTCTTCAATTTTCCCTTAGAGAAGACCCAAATGTGAATAATTTTTTCAGAGCAATTGCCCGGACAAAGCCGACCGTGATTAAAACGTGTCCAGCTTGGAATCTATCCCTGGTACTTCAGGTTATGGTAACCAGTCCATTTGAACCCTTGGAAGATTTGTCAGCAAAAATGCTCACCCTAAAGACTTTATTTTTAGTAGCTATAACTTCAGCTAGAAGGGTTAGCGAATTACAGGCTCTCTCAATCAGAGAACCTTTTCTCAGGATCTTTGACGACAGGATTGTGCTAAAAACAGATTCAGGATTTTTGCCCAAGATAGTCTCCTCTTTTCATAGGACTCAGGACATAGTTCTTCCTTCCTTTTGCAATTTCCCGAACAACGATAAAGAAAAAGAATTTAGTTGTTTAGATGTCAGAAGAGCCCTTCTGAGATACCTGGAGGTGACTAAAACCTTCAGGAAAAGTGATACTTTATTTATACAGTTTTCCGGCTCCCATAAAGGGGAAAAAGCTTCTAAGGCAACCTTAGCTAGATGGATAAAACAGGCTATCACAGAAGCCTATCTAGTAAAGAAGGTAACTCCACCTTTCATTAAAGCACACTCTACTAGAGCTTTGTCCACGTCCTGGGCTGAAAAGGCCGGTGCCTCACCAGACCAGATCTGTAAGGCAGCTACCTGGTCTAACTTTTCGACCTTTGTTAGACACTATCGCCTGGACCTCCTCTCTTCTCAGGAACAGGCATTTGGTCGAAAGGTGCTCCAGGCAGTAGTCCCTCCCTAGACTGGTAAGTTCTTGCTCATCGTCTATGGGCTGTCCTGGAAGACGTTTTTGAGAAAAGCTGAGTTATACTTACTGGTAACTCCTTTTCTAGTAGTCTTCCAGGACAGCCGGATTCCCACCCGGTTTATCTGGTATTATGTAATGATATGTGTGTGTGTGTGTATATATATATATCTATATATGTATGTTTTACAGAAAGTCCTACGGTTCTCATGAAATACTGAAGGTGAGGACTAAGGGACCGCCTTTTATTTAAATTTTGGAATGTGTTTCCTGTCCCTGGGGGAGGAGCCCTAAGGTCTCATGGGCTGTCCTGGAAGACTACTAGAAAAGGAGTTACCAGTAAGTATAACTCAGCTTTTTTTTTTTTTTCTGGTATATGGAATTAAATACTCTGTATTCCCTGTATATGTATTGGTTTATTCACAATTCTGTTTTTCTCTTACGTCCTCCTGACAGTCGCCGCCCACTCATACAGTCTTCACTACTGGGTATTGGTCTTATCCACAGGAGTAAGCTAGGCAGAAGATTTTGTTAGAAACATTCACAAAAACTTTGCATAGACACAGCTATAGGGGGCTATCCCTCTGGTCCAATACCCCCCTGCCAGCAGCATTCCCAATTCAGTTTCTTTTGCCTAGTTAGGAGTAGGTAGACTTCCCTTGGCTGGGGCTGCAGTCTCAGCCTTTTCTTCATTTTTATTTCTGCTAAGTGATTTTTCTTTACACTGATGGCTTTTTATTTGTTCCTGCGCTTAGTTTAGTCAGACATCGGAAGACTAAAGCGTTTGCGGAGCTGGGAATTGCACTGGTTGTACTAGAGCCTTACGGAATCCCAGCCTGCCATCGAGCGTTGGCAGGCCAATGCGTACGCCCAGGCCTCGCAAACGACCTGTCCCTGTCCTCAGGGACGAAGCCTGCGGAGTGGCTACTTCGCTAGGATGTCTCAACTGCGGTACGCCACGTGTTGCTAGCGTCCTGTTCGGCTGACGGCACCCCCACCCGAGTGGGAGGCCTTCCGTCAAGAGTGGCACCCACATTTTCGCTGGATCGGTGAGTACCATGCTACCCCTCGGTCTATGGCATTTTCTGTCGGGGGTGTATGTGGGGCCTCTGTTATGGGGATAAAGGTCTATTTGGAGTCTTTGATATCCCCCTCATATCTGTCTGTATTGTTCCCCTGTGTGCCTCACAGGCCCTGCAGGGGCGCTATAGCGGTCCTGCCGCGGTGTGGGGGGGTTTCTGGGGTCCCTGTGGTACTTGTGCAACTTTTTGGGGTAATGTTTGTGGGGGCCACAGCGGTGTAAAATCGCGTGGCCGCCATTTCGGGTGTGGGCAGGCTGTTTGGCCTCATGTAAGGGCAGCAGCCATTTTCTCTGCTTGGCACCCTTTCGGGCGCCATCTTTAGTCTGGGCAATGTATTTCCCCATGTGCTCGGCGGCCATTTTCTCTGAGCCTCCCCATAGACTTGCATTGGCAACCATTTTTCTTGAGGCTCAGGCCGATGTTCGGCCTCTAGTGGCGTGACATTTCCACTCTCCAAGCACTCAGATCGAGCTGGCAGCGTGGTATTGTAGAGATACGCTTCTGGGGGGCTTTTTCTGCTATTTTTTCGGGTTAAGATCTCTGCTGGCAGTTATATCCTTCAGTGCTTAGTAGCACAGGCTAGTCACTAATTGCGGTGGGAACCGCCGCTATCGCCAATTTAAAGCGCCATAACCTTTTTAAGTGTGTTTTATAGAGTCCCAGGATAGCAAATTCCCCCCAGCTCTGGTGGAGGGTTCAGGTACTCCTGAATCCTCTGCTATAGTCTCACTTACTGCTGCACTTGCGACTTTAGCGTCCAAAGTGGATCTGTTGTCTGAGCGGGCTTCAAAGAAAAGGCCCAGGCTTTCTCAATCTGATTCGGAGCTAGATATGGTTGCCACGGAGAGTGTACCCCCTGAGGGGTCTCAGTCGGAGGGGGAGGATTCCCCCTCCGGGTCGGCCAGAGAACGCGCTGCAATGTCTGCGCTCATTAGCTCTGTTAACGTCATGCTACATTTAGAGGATGAGCCCCACCCGCCGGGTAAGCGGTCTTCCTTTGGGACCCCCAGAAGTCGGTTCAGGTGTTCCCCTGTCCTGCTGAGTTTCACGAAACAGTGAACGTACAATGGCGCAATTTAAAGCGCAATTTTGTGGTACCTAAGCTGTTTCAGTACCGTTATCCCTTTGCGTCTCAGACGGATTTGCGCTGGACTGTGGCCCCTAAGGTGTACCACACGGTATCCAGGTTAAACAAAGCCACTCTGATGCCTGCAGAGGATTCTCCGGTGTCAGGGACCCGGCGGATAGGTGGGTGGAATCTCTTACCCAACACTCCTATATGGTGGCAGCTTCCTTGATTAAACCCGTGTTCGCCTCAGTAATGGTCTCTTAGGCTGTGGTGGAGTGGACTAAGGTGCTCAGACGCACCCTTGTGGCTAATTCCACCCCTCCTGCTACTCTGGAGATGGTGGACCAAATTATTCAGGCTGTTTTATACCTGTGTGACGCGGCCTTGGATGAGGCCCCTTTAGTCTCCCGCTTATCTGCGGTTGTAGTGACGATCCGTCGCATCGTGTGGTTGAAAAGCTGGTCGGCCGACCAGACTTCCAAGAAGACAGTGTCTGACATCCCTTATGCAGGGAATCGCCTTTTTGGGGTCTCCCTGGACGAATTGGTTAAAGGGGGTCACTGGGGGTTAAAGCACATTGCTGCCCCAGGTGTCCAGGGGCAAGTCTTTTTGCGGTAAGCGGGGCCCTTCCTTTAAACCTAACCAGGGGTCCTTTCGTGCCTTCAAGGCACAAGACGACAGGGGCAAATCCTTCAAGGCCTCTGGTGGCCAGAAGAAGCCTTGGGCGGGCAAGCCTAAAGCCACCCACACTGGCACGGCGGCCCAGTCCGCCTCGAACCAAAGGGGCGCACTCACCCGTTTCAGGGGTGGGGGGAACGTCTGCGCTGTTTTCCCGAACCTTGGTTGGCAGACAGATTCTTTCCCTCAAATCTTCATTTGACCCCAGATCGTCTTCAAGATCTCCCAACGGGCGGTTCAGGATCTCCTCCCCCGGGAGGTGATCGCCCCGGTGCCACATCGGGACAAGTTTTGGGGTTTTTACCCGAATCTGTTCATGGTGCCAAGAAAGGATGGCAAGGTGTGTCCAATTCTTGAACTAAAGTTTCTGAACCGCTTCGTGCGGGTTCAAAAGTTCCGCATGGAATCCCTCAGATTGGTGGCCTCCCTGAGTCTAGGAGATTTCCTGGCTTCCATCGACCTCAAGGATGCGTATTTACACATCCCCCATCTACGAAGGTCATCAGAGGTAGCTCCGATTCGCAATCGCGGAGGAGCACTATCAGTTTGTGGCGTTGCCTTTTGGTCTTGCTTCGGCTCCAGGGGTGGTTACCAGTGTTGGCTCCTGTCCTGGCCCTGTTGTGGGCACAGGGGATTGCACTCCTTGGGTATCTGGATGATCTCCTGTTAAGATCGAGTTCCAGTCCAACTCTGTTGCGCGATCTGTCAACCACGGTTCAGACACTCCAGGAGTTCGGGTGGACCATCAATTTTCAGAAGTTGACATGGTCTCCTTCTGTTCGCCTCCCTTACCTGGGGATGGTTCTGGACTCTGCCCAAGCAAGTCTCCCTGCCGGAGGACAAACTCCAGACTCTA
This sequence comes from Pelophylax lessonae, assembly GCF_965119305.1. NCBI lineage: Eukaryota > Metazoa > Chordata > Amphibia > Anura > Ranidae > Pelophylax > Pelophylax lessonae. The sequence goes on along the minus strand of NC_138773.1, from coordinate 249,805,918 downwards.
CAGAACGAGGTCAGGTCCCTCAGGGACAACGAATCCTCATCGCTCAGGACCTGCATGCGGTCCCTGGAATTGATGGTGTCAGCCTTCGAGGCGATACCATTTGCACAGTTCCACACACGATCTCTGCAAGCGGAGATTCTGGCCAGGTGGGACCGGCATCCTCAGTCCTTGGAAAGGAGGATATCTTTGAGCCACCTAGTCAGAGCGGAATCTGCCCAGGGCACTTGGTCGGAGGACGACTCCTCTCTAACGATAAATGTCTTGGAACTAAGAGCGATCAGACTGTTTGCTCCATTGGTCGGATCGGCTTCGGGGCCTCCCTGTGCGTGTGCAGATGGACAACGCAACTGCGGTGGCTTGCATCAATCACCAAGGGGGCACCAGGAGTGCCCGGGCGGCCAAGGAAGTGGCCGAGATTCTGTCCTGGGCTGAGACGCAGGTCTCGGCGCTTTCGGCAGTTCACATTCCGGGAGTGGAGAACTGGCAGGCTGACTATCTGAGCCATCAGACCCTGGACCAGGGGAATGGTCCCTACACCCAGAGGTGTTTCACATGCTGTGCGCACGATGGGGATCCCTGGATGTGGATCTGTTCGCGTCTCGTCTAAACAACAAGGTGGGAAGGTTCGTGGCAAGAACACGCGATCCTCTGGCAGACGCCTCGGACGCGCTGGTAGTGCCTTGGAATCGGTATCGTCTGATTTATGCCTTTCCCCCCCGATTCAGTTGTTGTCCAGGTTCCTACGCAGGTTGGTCTCAGAACTAAAGTTGGATTCTAGTGGCCCTGGACTGCCCGCGCCGGTCTTGGTACGCGGACATCATGCAACTGGTCGTCGAGCCTCCTTGGTGGCTCCCACTACGGGACGATCTGCTGTCTCAGGGGCCGATCTTCCATCCTGCTTTACAGTTGCTGGCTTTGACGGTGTGGCTGTTGAAAGCCAGGTCTTGAGAGATCGGGGTCTCTCTTAGGCGGTCATTCCTACCTTAAGGCAAGGATGGCCTCGTCCAGTAAGATTTATTATCGTACCTGGAAGGCTTATTTCGCCTGGTGTGAATCGCAGGGTTTCCATCCTCGCTCCTTTTCGGTGGCGAGGTTATTGGCATTCCTGCAATCTGGTGTGGACCAGCATCTTGCGCTGACCACTATCAAGGGTCAGTTATCTGCGCTGGCAATTCTTTTCCAGCACCCCTTGGCATCAAATTCCTTGATCCGCACCTTTATTCAAGGGGTGCGTCATCTGCCTCCCCCTAGGAGGGCACCCTTGCCTCCTTGGGACTTGAGTTTGGTTTTGTCCGTTTTGCAACGTCCTCCATTTGAGAACATCCGGGAGATTCCTCTGCCTGCGCTGTCACGGAAAGTTGCCTTTCTGGTGGCGATCACATCTGCTCAAGAGTGTCAGAGTTGGCGGCCCCATCTTGCCGCTCTCCCTACCTGGTTGTTTATAGGGATAAGGTGGTCTTGCAACCTCATCAATCTTTCCTTCCAAAGGTGGTGTCGGATTTCCATCTCAATGAGGACATTGTCTTGCCTTCACTGTGTGCGAATCCTAAGCATCCTAAGGCTTTTGCCTTCATTCCCTGGATGTAGTCCGGGCGATCAGGGTTTACCTGTCTATTGAATCCTTCAGAAAGTCGGATTCTATTTTTGTCCTTCCTGAGGGACCTCGGAAGAGTGCGTCTGCGGCAACCATTTCTAAAATGTATCAGACAGACGATTGTACAGGCTCTTTCGCTTAAGGAACGGGTTCCGCCCTTCCCTGTCACGGCGCACTCCTACCAGAGTGGTGAGTGCGTCTTGGGCTTTTCGCCATCAGGCGTTGGTGTCCCAGGTGTGCAAAGCGGCGACCTGGTTGTCCATGCACACCTTTACAAAATTTTACAAACTTGATGGTTTGGCATCGGCAGATGCCTCCTTTGGCTGCAAAGTTCTGAGTGCGGCAGTGCCTTAGGGGAAACCTGGTGTTTAGCCTGTCCCCTCCTGTTGGGGTTTTTTCCCCCTTGGTTATTTTGCTTTCCTGGGTTGGTTCGCTCCTGTTGAGCTTTCCTGTTACCCAGTGGCTGCCTTTCTGGTTCAGATAAGGTTCTTTTCTCTGACCTGGGTGCTGCGTTGCCTTTTTTGAGATGGTTATGTTCCCCACCCCTTACATCTACACTGCTTTGGGACATCCCAGTAGTAAAGACTGTATGAGTGGGCTGCGACTGTCAGAGGACGTAAGAGAAAATAACATTTTTTGTAAGAACTTACTGTAAAATTCTTTTCTCTGAGTCCTCTGACAGTCGCCGGCCCTCTTTTGGGGTTCATGGACTATCTACTGCTTGCTACCAAACTGAATTAGGAATTCTGCTAGCAGGGGGGTATTGGACCAGAGGGACAGCCCCCTATAGGTGTGTCTATGCAAAATTTTTGTGAATGTTTCTAACAATCTTCTGCCTAGCTTACTCCTGTGGATAAGACCAAAACCCAGTAGTGAAGACTGTATGAGTGGGTGGCGACTGTTGGAGAATTTTACGGTAAGTTCTTACAAAAAAATATATATTTTTTTCCCCTTCCCCTATTGGTGTGTTTTTTAATACCATTTCTGACTAGCTCCTTTTTTTTTTAGGATACCTTTTTTCTATGTTTTTATAGTTTGGCTGTCATGAAACTTGGGTTGTGTAGAGATGTAGCATGGATGGTGGGAAGAGCGCTACCAGGGAATGTAGTGTCACTGGGCATGGTGAGAACTTCGGAGCAGAGTGTAGGGAGGGGGACGATACTGGCCACTTTATTAGGAACACTTGTATAATTGCTTGGTTACATGAATTGGTAATCAGCCAATCACATGGCAGCAACTCAATGCATTTAGGCATCTAGATGTGGTGAAGACAACTTGCTGGGTAACAAATGCGGTTTAACCACTTTACCACCGGAGGATTTTGCTGTCTTACGTCTGAGCTACTTTTTGCGATTCGGCGCTGTGCGACTTTAACTGACAATTGCGCGGTCGTGCGACGCCATACCCAAACGAAATTTATGTCCTTTTTTTTCCCCCACAAACAGAGCTTTCTTTTGGTGGTATTTGATCACCTGTGCAATTTTTACTTTTTGCACTATAAACAAAAAAAGAGCGTAAATTTTGAAAAAACAATATTTTTCACATTTTTTTTATATGAAATTCCCCCCAAAACAATGTAAAAATCAAATTTTTTTTTAAATTTTTGGCCAATTTGTTTTCTGCTATTTATGTTTGGTAAAAAATTCACAATAAGCGTATTTTGATTGGTTTGCGCAAAAGTTATTGCGTTTGTTAGTAAAGGGAAAGATTTCTGTAATTTTTGGTGTTTTTTTAACGCGTAATGGCGGTGATCTGTGTTTTTTTTTTTTTGCGGGATTGCGGCGGACAGATCGGACCCTTGACTGACATTTTTTACACTTTTGGGGGTACCAGTGACATTACTGCAGTAATCAGTGCTATATATATATATATGCACTGTTACTGTAAAAATGACACTGGCAGGAAAGGGGTTAATTTTATTGGAGAGGGAGGGGTTAATGTATGCCTGGTGCTTACTGACGTGTGTGGGGGGAGGTGACTGAGTGACACAAGGACAGATCCAGGGTTCAGCTATGCTGAACCCTGCAATCTGACCCTGCCTGTCACTTAGGAGATCCGCCCGCTTGAGTTTACACAAGCAGGCGGATCTCCATACTAGATCCCTGAAGATCGGGGAAGAGTGGCGGTGATCGCCGCTGCTCCTCCCTTGGCCCGACTCCCGCTGTGACTGAATACAGCGGGAGCGAGCCTCCGGCGGTGCGCGTGCCGCCGAGAAAGGGGAGTGTCTGACGACAACGAGCCACTCTGCCGCAGTAATATTACTGCAGGCAGACGTAAAGTGGTTAAGTGACTTTGTCTTGGCATGGTTGTTATTGCCAGATATGCTGGTCTGAGTATTTCAAAAACTGCTGATCTGGGATTTTCATGTACAACCCTCTCTAGGGTTTACAGAGAATAGTCCGAAAAAGAAGATATCCAGTGCGCAGCAGTTCTGTGGACAAAAATGCCTTGTTGATGTTCAAGGAGAATAAGCAGACTGTTTCGAGATGATAGAAATTAAACCGTAAATCAAATAACCACTTGTTTACAACCAAGGTATGCAGAATAACATCCCTGAATGCACAACACATCACACCTTGAAGTAGATGTGCTACAGCAGCAGAAGACCACATCGGGTGCCACTCCTGTCAGCTAAGAAACAGGCTACAGTTTGCAGACTCACTAAGACTGGACAATAAAAATGTAAAAAACGTTGCCTGATCTGAGTTTTGATTTCAGTTGTGACATTCAGATGGATAGGTCAGAATTTGGTGTGGTGTAATGGTGTGAGGGAATATTTCTCATTTCACCCTTCCAGGACGGCCTACATATGAGAGATTGTGGCTCCACCCTACAGGAAACAACTAATTTACAGCTGTTAAAAAGGTCCTACCCATACCTTGAGCTTCAGTTCAGTTATGTTTCCAACCTACTTAGGAATGTTTTTTTTTTTTTTTTTGGACCTGAAGGAAAGTGTTTGTCTGATGGGTACCCCTGTAAGGCAGGTATGGACGGCCTCTGGCTGGTTCCTCCCTATCTGTGTCCTTTGACAAGGAGCTTACAGGTCGCCAAACATGCCAGGTAGTCGGTTACCTTAATGAGAAGGTCCCTTTTATACCTGAAGTCCTGCTGTCTCTGCAGGAAGAGTCTCCTCCATAGTCTGGAAGCGGTAAGGATTCGTATTTCCTGCCAAGCGAGTGTGCCTCAAGCCTTGCTTTGAAGACCGGAAGTTCCAGTCAAGAAGGGAGGAGTGAGTGGAACCCGGAAGGAAGCCCAAGATGGAGAAGCCAGACCCACGAGTAATCATGGCATACTCTCCGGCTACTAAGGGGCTGGAACACCCCAAAGAGACGAGCACAACCGCACTCCCCATAAAGGAAAAAGCGGCGGTGCAAGTGGCTGCAGGGAATTCGGAGAGACCGGGTCTTCCCTCAACCCAGAATGCCCCTGTCAGACCCCCATCAAATTCAGCTAGCACTAGCATGTCTAAGAAGTGCGGTAATTGTGGGGACAGGCTGTCTAGATCTTGCACAAAGCCACTTTGCCATACATGTATTAATAAGCTGGCAGGGCAGGAAGCATCTGTTTTAATGAAGGATTTTCTTAAATCCGTGCAGGATGAGATGTCAGCTACTATTCTGTCATTCAGGACTACAGCAGCTACCCCTCAGACCCTAACACAGGCAGAGGAAATCTCCAGGGATAGTCTATCCTCCCAGGATAGTGTTTGGTCTAGAACAGGACCCTCTTCTCTCCTGTCAGGGTCCCAACCCATTCCCTATGCACAAGCAAGGGATGAGGAGGATCCAGGGGAAGGTACCAGTCAGGTCAGATCCCTTTCCAGTTCGGACGAAGTGTCAGGCAGCGACAGTGAGAAGGAAAGGGATAGTTCCAAAAATCTCTTTCCCTTAGATAGCATGGAAGGTCTCCTTAAAGTTGTGCATGCCACTGAAGGGATCCCAACACCAGCCAAAGAGTCTTCCATTCAGGATAAAATGTAGAAAGGCTTGGGAAGAGCCCAGTACAGAGTAATTCCCATTCACCAGTCTTTAAAAAACATGATTCACCAGGAATGGAAATTTCCTATGAATGCTCTGTCCAGGCCTAAGACCTGGAAAAGGACGTATCCTTTTGAGGAACAAGAGTTGGAGGAGTTTACAAAAAACCCTAAGCTAGATGCACCGGAGGAGTTTACAAAAAACCCTAAGCTAGATGCACCTTTGGCCCAGCTATCAAAAAGATCAGATTTATCCTTTGAAAACGCTGGTCACATTAAAGATGTCATGGATCGTAAAATCAAATCCTTATTAAATAAAGGCTTTGTTTGCTAACTCCTATAATATGACTACGGCTCTAGAAGATACCTGTATGGCCAGAAATGCAGATTTCTGGATCAAGGAACTATCAAAACATATCTCAGCAATAGAGGGATCACAAGACCTACTAGATTCCCTATCCATGATTAGGAAAGCGGTGTCTTACTTAGCAGGCTCAGCGGTAGAGTCGGTAATAGCCTCTGCAAGAACAGCAGCTCTTGTGAATTCTGCTAGGAGGGCAGTTTGGGTAAAAGCGTGGTAAGGAGATTTATCTTCCAAGCTAAGACTTTGTGCTCTGCCTTTTGAAGGGTCTTTTTTGTTTGGCTCTGGTCTGGATGATGTTTTATCCATATCCTCACAGAAAGGGAAAAAATTCCCCACTAAGAGGAAGGACCCGTTAGGGAGGTATTCCTTTCGGAACTTCCAAGACCGAAACCAACAAAGGCCCTTCCGGGGACAAGCCAAGAGAGGGGGTCTGGCAAGGGGGGAAAGCAAAGCACTAACTTGCTGTTCCTCAAACCTGGACCCAGCGCCAAGGAGACCAAGTGACGCCAGCGTCAGGGTAGGGGGAAGGTTAGCCCATTTTGTTCCCCAATTGGAAAACATCTCAACCTACATTCTCCAAATCATTCGGGAAGGATACCGACTGGAGTTTTCCTCTCGGCCGGTGACAGAAATAACGATGACATATCCCTCAAAAGAGACAAAAAAGGGAAGCACTGCTAGAAGGTATTCAAGAGTTAGCGGAACAGAGGGTAATTACACCTGTACCATTAAGTCAGGTATTCCAGGGCTTTTACTCTCACATATTTGTGGTGCCAAAACCCTCAGGAAAATTCTGTCTGGTCATAAACCTCAAAGTTAAACAAGTTTCTAATATACAAAAAGTTCTCTATGGACAATATTTATGCAGTCAGAAAAAATCTGTTAAACATATTTATGACTACACTGGATTTAAGGGATGCCTACCTTCATGTCCCAATTCATCCGGAACATCAGGCATTCCTCAGATTCGCAGTAGTAACGGAAGGAGGGACTGCACATTGGCAGTTCAGAGCTCTTCCTTTCGGCTTGGCGGCCAGTCCAAGGATCTTTACGAAAATCTTGGCAGAAGCAGTAGGCCATCTTCAGGGCCTAAATTTGATCCCATATCTGGACGATATGTTGATCTTTGCAAGTTCAGCGAAGCAGACACCCAAAGAGTTATGTCGGTCCTACAGACGTTAGGGTGGCTTATAAATGTGGAAAAATCTTCAATGGAGCCAGCGCAGGTTCAGGTCTATCTGGGATACCAAATAGACTCCAGAGTAAAAAAACTTTTTCTCCCAGAGGAAAAGGTGGTCTCGACAGTGAAAAATGTCTGCTCCCACCCTCTGTGTTCCAGGAGACAGATTATGAGGATTCTGGGTCTGATGACAGCTTGTATCCCAGCAGTAGAGTGGGCCCAACTTCACTCACGAGACCCCCAATTTTTCCACCTGTTCTCTTGGAACAAGAGACAGCAGTCCCTAGATGAGAAAATTATGCTCTCCCCTCAACAAATATCGTCCCTAAGGTGGTGGACAGTTCCTCAAAACCTGAGGAAGGGCAGACTTTGGGGTCAAGAGCAACCCTTAAGGATCACCATGGATGCGAGCACCGGGGGTGGGGAGCTCACCTAGAGGGAGCTCATGCCCAAGGCACCTGGGATATCCAGATAAGTCAGGCCTCGTCCAACTACAGAGAGCTGAAAGCGGTGGGAGAAGCCATAAGAGCATTCAAAAGGGACATTTCAGGAAAAGTCCAGATCCATTCAGACAATGCTACAACAGTAGCTTACCTGAACCATCAAGGAGGGGCCAGATCAGACACCCTGTTAAGGTTAGCTCAGGAGACACTGTGCTGGGCAGAAAAGAGTGATTTCCCTATCAGCAGTACACATAAAAGAGAAGGACAACTGGGAAGCAGACTTCCTCAGTCGCCATTCCATCAAGCAGACAGAGTGGGAACTGAATACCAGAATATTTCAGCTACTAGTTTGGAAGTTTGGTCAGGCGGGGGTGGATATGTTTGCCACTTGGCAGCAAAAAAGTAACCCAGCTCTTTTCCCTGACGCAACAAAAGGACATGTTGGCCTTGGATGCTCTGGCGCAGCCGTGGCACTTCCAGCTAGCATATGCGTTTCCTCCTCTAAATCTGATTCCAAGAGTTCTACAGAAACTCAGTGGATGCCCGGAACTACGTCTCATTTTGGTTGCACTGTGGTGGCCAAAGAGGACGTGGTTTGCAACTCTGATGTCCCTGTCAGTAACACCCCTTGGAAACTTCCAGGGATTCTGGACCTGTTACTACAGGGACCATTTATTCAACCCAGACTGCAATTTTTTTAATTAACAGCCTGGGTAGTGAACGCCAAATTCTGAAAGAAAAAGGTTGTTCAGATAGGGTCATTGATACCCTCCTCCTAAGTAGGAAGCCGGTGACCAAGAAAAAATTATGCCAAAATTCGGAAAATATTCTGTACTTGGCAGAGTCAGAAGAAGAATTCCTCTGCCTGATTCCCATGATCCTGGAATTTTTGCAGGATGGGGTAGATAAGGGTGTGGCAGTTAACACCCTTAGGGTACAAGTAGCGGCACTTTCTGTTTTTTTTTTTTAGATAAAAGCCTGGCCAAGGAACCTTTTAATTAAAAGGTTTTTGGTAGCACGGGGAAGAGCTTCCCCGATTAATAGAGCTAGTGTCCCAGCGTGGAATTTAACTCGGGTACTAGAGACATTATCTAGTGAACCCTTTGAACCTTTGGATAAGGTTACCCTGAATATTTTGACCATTAAGTTAGTTTTTCTATTGGTTTTTCTATTAGTTGGCAATTACCACAGCTAGAAGAGTGGTAGATTTACAAAGTTTGTCCATAAAGGAGACCTTTATGCTAATTCTCCAAGACAGAGTGATTCTTAGGCCAGATCCCTTGTATCTACCCAAGGTAGTTTCTTCTTTTCACAGGAAGCAAGAGATGGTCCTGTCCTAATTTTGTGAAAAGCCTAGGTGTGCAAAGGAACGGAAATTCCATTGCTTGGATGTAAGAAGGTGTCTTCTCACCTATTTAGAAAGGACCAAAGGATTTAGGAGATCTAGTCAGTCACCTGTTGGTTCTAAATTCTGGACCAAGAAAGGGATTGCAAGCATCAAACCTTTGATTTCTAGGTGGATCAAGCAAGCCATTAGTATGTCTTATAAAGTGTCAGGTATTCCCACACCAGCAAACCTAAAGGCACATTCTACAAGGGGCATGGCAACATCCTGGGCCGAAAGAGCAGGAGCCTCCTGGGAGCAGATCCGCCATGCAGCCACCTGGTCCAGTCAAGATAGCTTCCTAAAGCACTATCGTGTGGATGTACTGTCGCAGCAAGATCTTTTGCCTTTGGTAGAAAGGTCTTACAGGCAGTGGTCCCGCCCTAAGGTAGGCCAGTATGGATTCCTTTATTATCCTCTCATATGTAGGCTGTGCTGGAAGGGTGAAATGAGAAAACTTACCGTTAGTTTACAGGTAACGGTCTTTCTATGAAAAAAAAGTGTGTAATTGTTGTATTGAATAACTGTGTCCCTCGAAGTTCGGTTGGAAAGTTACTTTTCTATTACTGAAGCTCAAGGTATGGGTGGGACCTTTTTAACAGCTGCAAATTAGTTGTATTTCCTTTAGGGTGGAGCCACAATCTCTCATATGTAGGCTGTCCTGGATAGGTTCATAGAAAGACCGTTACTGGTAAACTAATGGTACATTTTTCTTGACACACTTTGGGCCCCTTAGTACCAATTGAGCATCCTTTTTAATGCTATGGCCTACCTGAGTATTGTTGCTGACCATGCCCATCCTGTTGGCTATTTTCAGCAGGATAATGCACCATGTCACAAAGCTCAAATCATCGCATTACTGATTTCTTGAAAAAGAAAAAAAAAAAAGAGTTCATTGTACTCCAATGGCCTCTACAGTCACCACATCTCAATCCAAAAGAGCACCTTTGGGATGTTGTAGAATGGGAGATTAGCATCATGGATGTGCAAATGTGCAGCAACTGTGTGCTGCTATCATGTTAATATGGACCAAAATGTGAGAAATGTTTCCAACACATTGTTGAATCTATGCAGTGATGGATGAAGGCAGTTATTAAGGCAAAAGGGGGGATCCAATCCAAAACAAGCAAGGTGTAACTAATAAAGTGGCCTGTGAGTGTATATTGCCAGAGAAAATACTGCAGATAAATTGGGGATAGATGCGACGCATGGATGGTGTTGTGTGCACTGTTTAGGAACCTAAACATTGAGGAAATGTCTTTGCCAAAGCATGTACTTTGATTTACTAAAGGCAAATAAACTGTTGCCCCAGAGCTTAGTAAATGAGGTAAAGCTTCACTTTGCTAGAAATACCTAATCGCATGCAAGAAAAAAAAAAATAATTTGCTTGCACATGATTGGATGATTGAAGTCAGCAGAGCGTCTGCTCATACACTAACCTCCGGAGCAGCTGCTCCTGCAGAGTGCAACTGCAGTTTGCAAAGTGCAGTCTATATGTTCTTTAGTGAATCCACCCCATTGTGTTCTGGGGACTTATGCATATTGTAAGGGCTTAAATCTGAGAGCCAGTGCTTTCAATTACCTGCTTTGAAAGTGAAAAAACACTTCTTGGCCCCCAAAGAAACCTATAAGATTTAGGACCTTGAAAAAAGTGGGAGTAGTTAGTCTCAACTAAACTCCATGCATGGTCACCAGCACCTGTATTGACCACTGCCAGTCTATATAGTCTTGCTGCTGGAAATTTATATACCATCACCTTTTATAGGATATTTTCTCATTGGGGATTTGTGCAAATGTTTGTATGATTTAATAAAACAATAAAATTGGATTCAACATTTAAACTTTATTTCATACGCTTAACAGCAAAGCCACCCCAGCAAGAATCCATTTAGAAGGTCTTTCTTTGGTCTTCAGGTGAAAAGACCACACATAAGTTGAGCTTCTTATCTTTGTCTTGTAAACTGGGCATTCATACATGTTTCTTGTGTCCTGTCTGTCGTTTGGAATTGCTCGAACAAAGATGACTGGCATGATAGGATTGGGAGCCTTTAGACGAGCCTCAGCAATGTGCCCTCCTTGAATATCCCAGTGTGCACCTGTAAATATCAAAATATAAATCAAGTCAAAGAAAGAAGAAAGTGCTTTTCCTTTTGTTCATTGATACACAGCTCCTTAGGATTCTTGACTATTGGATTACACTTCCCCTAGAGGAGTAGGACACTAGGCAGAAAAAAAGCACTTGACTATGCCTATGGGCAGTCCCAGGCGGTATACTCCTCCCCCCCTCTCTGCTATAGGTACTATTGTGTGTTTTTTTTTTTTTTGTCAGCCTAGCCAGGAGTAAGGACCTAGTTCCTTGCCGGGATCCTTGGTCCTGGCAATTTTTTTTCTTTTAAATGCCTTTTTTTTTTCCTCTCCCGTTTTTTCCTGCGAGATCTACAATCGACTGCCAGACTGGACAACAGGATGAATAATCTAGATCCAATGGTCACCCCAATCTGGCCAGCGAGCACACAGACAACACTTCCACGATAGGTCGGCCGTGACATAGACCCACTAAACTGGGGCTGGCCTGCGCGTTAAACCCCTCACGAGGTCCCATATGACCGGGTCTCGGTCTGCATCACAGGGTTCCTCCTGGATGACAGCCCCCCCCATTTCAGTGGCGAGGAGGGTCTGTCTGGAGAGGTACCCGTCTGGTTCTAGATCTGTTGTACCCCTCCGGAGGGTTATGAGGTTGATGGTGGTCCTGGAGTCATTTTTGTGTCCTGGGTGGAGGTGGCTTTTGAGTGGCGGGCTAGCAAAAAGTGCCCCCCGCCTTCCCCTGTCTCCTCCAGATTCTGAATCTGATTCAGCCACTGCGGACCTGGCCTACCCTGTGAGGTCTGCAGCCACGCTTCCTTTTTTTTTTTTTTATTATTAGTAAGGACGATTCCTCCACACCTGTATCTGCGCACAAAAAGGCGCTAGTGGACACGCTGATTGTGTCCGTGCGTGAAACTTTAAAAATGGATGCAACGGAGGTGCCAGTCCCCTTTGGCATTCACAAGCTGTCCTAGAGCGGCGAAGGGCTTTCCTTTTCTCCCCCATTTTGACAGATTTGTCGCAAATGAGTGGGATGGACGTCACTTTGTGATTCCCAAATGCTTTGCGATGAGGTAACCCTTTGAGAAGTCCCTCCTTAAAAAGTAGACTGTTCTGGTGGAACCCCCCTGGTTTCCAGGTTGAATAAGGCAACCATGATTCCGGTTGAGAAATTGCTGGCCTTTAAGGATCTGGTTAACTCTGTTCATTGTTGCTGGTTTGGTGCTGGTCTTCACCATTGCCCTGGTGTCGCAATCTGACCGGGTGGGCTAAATTTTTTTCATGCCATGACCTGGAGGGTGTGCAGCAGTGGTACTTATGCACGTATTGTTGTCTGCAGTTGGTCTGCTTTAACTGATCTACCTTTTTAAGGAGACTGCCTGTGTGAGGATACCCTGAATGACATCATTAAGAGTCTCACGGGGGGGAGAGTACATTTCTTCCACAGGCTGGTAAGGTGCAGGCGTGGCCCATCCTCTGCTCACAGGAATTTTTTTTTGTCCCTCAGGATCGACTGATAAGGGTTCAAAACCTTTCAAGTCCTCCTGCGGAAGTTTCAAGCGGCCCTGGTCTGGCAAGAAAAGAGCACCCCTTCAGCTTCCTCACCTGTGCCTAGGGTAATGTGACGTCTTCCCTGGTTTCTGGGCCCATGCACCTCCTTGGTTCATTCTTTCCCTCCGGAAAGGTTCTTTCCTTCCAATGTGCTCCTGTCCCTGGACCAATTGCAAGCTCTTTGGGGCTGTTCAAGATCTGCTGCGGCAGGGTGTGATTGTCCCGGTACTAGTTTCGGAACAGTTTTAGGGCTTTTATTCAAACCTGTTCACGGTACCAAAGAAAGAGGGAAAGGTGCATCCAATTCTGGATATCAAGACCCTGAACTGCTTTGTGGGGGTACAGAATGGAGTCCAGTCGCACGGTAGTGGCATTCCTACATTGGGGGGATTTTCTTGCCTCTATAGACATCAAAGATGCTTACTTGCACATTCAAATATGTGCCCGGCACCAGTGTTTCCTCCGCTTTGCTGTAGGAGAGGAGCATTATCAGTTTGTGGCATTACCCTTTGGTCTTGCCTCCGCCCTTTGGGTCTTCACAAAAGTGTTGCCCCCGATTATGGTGTTGCTATGTCAGTGGGCAATTGCAATACTGGGTTACCTGGACGGCCTTCTCCTGTGAGCGAAGTCCTACAGTTCCTCCACATCGTCCTGATGGGCGATGTGGAGATCACTATAGAGACCCTGAGGGAGTTCAGCTGGCTTCTGAATTACCAAAAGTCTGCTCTGATTTCATCCAGAAAATTGGATTATCTGGGTCTGACTCTGGACTCCACTCTAGCCAGAGTGTTCCTCATTCTGGACAAACTCCAAAAGTTGCATGCTGCGATTCATCTCCTGCTTTCCAGTAGGGCCTTTGCTGGGCCTGATTGTATCTACTGTCGAGGCTGTTCCATTTACACATTTCCATACGAGATCCCTGCAAAGGAAAAACTTGGTCAAATGGGACAAGTGTCTGAAGTCTCTGGACAATCCAATCCGGCTGGGCCGGGAAATCAAAGGGTCTCTGATCGGGTGGCTTCGCTCTCGGGCTCTTCAACAGGGCAAGGCCTTTTTCCCCTTGTATTGGACAGTGGTTACCGCTGATGCCAGTCTGTCTGGGTGGGGAGGTGTCCTGATTTGGAGCTATGCTCAGGGTGTTTGGACTGGAAGAGTCCAGACTACTGATTTAAATGTCCTGGAACTTCAGGTGATCAGGCTGTGCCTGGATCACTGGACGGAATGTCTTCAGTGGTTTCCAGTGAGGATTCAGTCGGACAAAGCCCCGGCAGTGGCTTATGTCAATCAGCAACGTGGAACAAAAAGTGTGTTGGCAGCTCAGGAGGTAGCTGACATTCTGCGGTGGGAGGAACGCTTCATTCTGGCCCTCTCCACCATGCACATTGCAGGAGTGGAAAACTGGCAGGTGGATTATCAGCTATGTCTCCAATGGAGCACCCTTGAGATGGATCTGTTGGTGTCCCAGCTCAACAGAAAAGTTCTGAGCTTTGTGGCATGGTCAAGGGATCCTCTGGTGGCCCTGTGGGGCCAGTATTGTCTGATCTACGCTTTCCCGCCTTTGAAGCTTCCGTCGGCTCGAGGCAGAAGGGATTCCGGTCATTCTAGTGACCCCGGACTGGTCTGGCTGGTCTTGGTATGCTGATCTGGTGCAGCTGGTCACTGACGTCCTCTCAGGGAGGATCTGTTGCTCTCAGGGGCCAATCTTCCATCCTGCTTTACAGTTGCTGTCTTTGACAGCTTGGCTGTTGAAACCCAGGTGCTGAAGGATAGAGCTTTGCCTGGGTCGGTGATTCAGACACTGCTGAAGTAGACACTGCTGAAGGCTAGGAAGTCTTCCTCCTAAAAAGATCTACCAACGTACGTGGAAAGTGTACATTTCATGGTGTGAGTCGATTAGTACCCACCCTCGCTCTTTTCCAGTGGTTCATATCTAGACTTTCCTTCAACGGGGGGTTGAGCCGAAAATGGCCTTAGAGTACCATCAAGGGCCAGGTGTCGGCCTTGGCAGTCTTCTTTCAACAATCCCTGGCCATGCACTCCCTGGTGCATACCTTTTTTATATTCAAGGGATTTGACCTCTGACTCCACCGGGGCCGTCTCCTCTTCCGCCCTGGGATCTGAACTTGATACTTTCAGTTTTCCAGAAGCCTCCCTTTGAAAATATGCAGGAGATTCCCCTGCTTATGCGGTTCCAGAAGGTGGCCTTTTTGGTGGCTATCACCTCTGCTCACAGGGTGTTGGAACTGGCGGTGCTTGTTGTACCCCTTACTTGGTGGTCCACAAGGATAAGGTGGTTCTTTGCCCATGTCAGTCGTTCCTTCCAAAAGTTGTCTCTGATTTCCATCTAAATGAAGATGTTGTTTTGTGGCCTTACCTGTGTCCCAGGTCCAAACATCCTAAGAAAATTGTGTTACATGCCTTGGATGTGGTTCGGACGGTTCAGCCGTACCTGGCAGCTACAGAGTCTTTTCGGAAGTCAAACTCACTATTTGTGCTCACGGATGGGCCAAGAAAAGGACTGTCTGCTTCTTCTGCGACCATTTTCAGATGGATCACACAGACGGTGATTCGGGCCTATTCAATCGTGGGTCAGGTTCCTCCTTTCCCTGTCAAAGCACACTCTACTCAGGCACATAGTGCTTCTTGGGTCTTCCATCATCAGGCGTCAGTGACGCAGGTTTGCAAGGCAGCCACCTGGTAGTAGGTGCACACTTTCACTAAAATTTATCAGGGGGTCTGTTGCCTCTTTGGGGGTGTATTGTTCAGGTAAGCTCCAGTTGTTTTTGTTGAGCTCCTGTTTGTTACTAATAAGCCTTGGGAATTTTTTTTTTTTTTTTGCTCTTCCCACACCTCATGTTTGACACTGCTTTGGGATGTCCTAATGCCTAATGGTCAAGAATCCTAAGGAGCTGTGTCCGTCAATTAACGAAAAAAAAAATGGGATTTTTGACTTGCTGTAAAATCCATTTCTCTGCATTCATTGACGGATACAGTACCCACCCCTCTGTGGAGTTGTAATACTTCTAACACTGCTTGCAAAAAAAACTGAGTACTTATAGCAGAGTATACCTCCTGGGACTGCCCATAGGCATAGTAAAGTTTTTTTTTTTTTTTTACCTAGTGTCCTACTCCTGTAGGGGGCAGTATAACCTAATGGTCAAGAATCTTAAGGAGCTGTGTCAGTCCATGAACGCAGAGAAATTAATTTTACGGTAAGTCAAAAATCCAATTTTTGCCAACTCTGTGGCAAGGTCAGACTTGTTTAAAACTACTAATTTTCTGTAGTTGGTGGTATGTGATGAAAGGGGTATAAAGTCCTAAATTGTGTGTTACTCACGTTAAGGTTGCATGTAATGTATTTGGAATAACCACTTCTATCCAACCATTAACCAAATTAAATTCAGTTTAGTTTCCTAAACCAATCTACATCGTTTAGCATCGTTACAGGAAGACCTTAATAAAATAAGGGTTTGGACAGCTACATGGCATATGAGGCTAAATATTGAGAAATGTAAAGTTATGGACTTGGTTGCCAAAAAATGGACATGCAAGGTACTCCCCTGGGAACATTACTAATGGAAAAGAATCCAGGGGTGCTTGTAGACTTATCAAATAGTATTCAAACAGCATATGTTCAAGAATTTAATAAATAATTCTACCCCTTTTACAAATCCGTTCAGCCTCATCTTGCATATGCAGTAAAGTTTTGGTCACCAACATACATTCAGGAAAGAAGTGTTCAGTGATGGGCAACAAAGTTAAGAGGGGGGTGGAGGACCCCAGTCATGAGGATAGATTGGTTTTATTACTCTGGAGAAGAGGTGATAATTAGTACATAAACTGTTTATGTGAAGAGAACATATGGCCACTAGGAAGAACAATATACACGGCTATGGGAATTGTTGAAGATTGAAAATCATACACACAGGTTCAACGGGGTGCACCCTATTTCAACATTTATTAAACTATGTAACCCTTATCATACCTCCCCCCCCCCAACAATCTTCCAAATCTGCAGCCTGGTATTGGAAACTGAAAATAAAAACGCACCAGTGCTTTTTTAACATTTTCTAACAGACTCCCTAAGACACTGGTATATCATTCAGGTGCTGCCAACATCTCAAATGCCCATCATAGGAATGGAGTATCAAGCCTATAAGTCATAGCTGCGCCATGAGACTAACTACACATTATTCAGCACTTTGAATTTATAGCTTGATTGTACCCTCCACCCTGTGGGCCCTCATCTAATGTAGCAATGCTGATGGTTTGACTTGAATTTTCGCACAAAGAAAATTCAATCTAATAAGTTGCTTCACAAAGTCAAATGGCTAAAGGAATAGGTGTTTTCAGTAGGTCTTAAGCGCAGTATACAATAGGTAAAAATGAATAACATGATATGGGGATTAATAAGGATCACTTAAAAAAAAAGAAAAAAAAAAAAAAAACCTTTCGCCACAACGTATGGTACAGAATGGGGTGACATTGGCAAAGTCTAATACGGTGATATGAGAACATTGCACATAATTTTTAAATAGTGGAGGAAAGTGTCTGGGTTGTCCTTAGCAATTAGCTAGAGACATCTGACATGTTTAAAGTTTAGGCCAGAATTCCTTATAACATTCTGCATTACAAGTAATATTTATTGGTAAGGTACACCTTTGTTAGGTTTTTGAGGTATATGTATATATTTGATATACTGTTATTTATGGATATATGTTTTTCCTAGATATTTGAACTATGTATACTCCTGAGGAAGTGAATCTTCATGAAACGAGTCGAATCTCACATAGGCAAATCCAATCATTACCAGTTTCTATTATGTATTGTATTTTATGACCTCATTTACTTGTTTAATATGTATCAGAATGTGCCAGGGTTACACTGTATACATTTTTTGTATCATTATCTTGGACCATGTACACCTACATGTGTATCACTTATGTCTATCCCATTTCCATGGGTTTACATAATGTTTGTGAACACTATAGTTTTACTGTTAAGTGGTCTATAGATTTTTAATAAACAGATGTATTATTACCCCTCTGGTCTTTCTTACGTCGTATTCTCAATTTATCTGTTGCTGGCCACGCCTCATTTAAACTCTCAATTTTTGTTTTTGCTTTTCTAAAAGTTAGGTTTAGTTATGCTGTAAGTACAGATCTTGAGGACTGCCTGAATGCCTTTCGAAATGTTACCATATTATCTAAAAACAACCACTTTCATTATGCTGTGTTCACTGTATCTCAAACATTTTAATTTTTTGGTGTGGCATCACCCTTGGGATGTGCGTAAATGTAAAGGATTTTTTGCAGAGCAAAATGCATGTTTGAGAAATCTCAGATGAATGTTGACAATCTCTCACACACAGGTTCTGTGCTGGTTCTGTAATACTGTAGTGTAACCTTGACTTCAGTGAGACTGATGTCACTTCTTAGGGTATCATTGGCACGGGGGTTTTGCCATGCTGCAATTCCTAGCACCAGAAATCTACTGATGCCTGCTGCTGGGATTGACATCAGCGTGTGGATAGCATTGCCAACCAAGCCCATACACTGCAGTGAAGACTGTCATCAAGATATGTAGCGTGGCAAAACTTTCATGCAAATAGTGCCTTACCCTTGGTTCACACCTATGTGGGTTTTTATTGTGCGTTTTTTGCAGAAGCGCACTACAGTCCATTTAACATGGTGTCCTATGGCTCTAGTTTACCTAGATGAACCTAGAGTTTTGTGAGGGTGTGTTTTTTTGGAAAGGATCAGGGACTTTTTTTGCACCAGATTGCATTTTGCGTGTAGTAAACTTTTATGGACCTGCACCAAAAACGCAAGTGTTGTGTTTTTGATGCATTCTGCTTTTTTTTTTTTTTTGGCTAATAGGAAAGTACTGTATGCCAGTTCTGTTCATGGAGTGTGACTTTGATGCAACTTTACACTTTCTGGCACTCAAGTAGCATCAACGTTGTGCAAGAACCTTTGTGTCCAAAGTCACATATTTGGGTTAGAGCTAGGGTTAGCGGTAACTGTTGGGGTTGGAATGCTAACTCCCTTCCAAATTATTCTGAACACTAAATGTTCTTCTAAACTATCTTGTAACTCTGAACTCTCCTCTAACTTCTGTTCTAATCTCCTAAACTATCTTTTAACCTCTAAACTCTCTTCTGACCTTTGCCCTCTCTTCTGACCACTTGCCCATTCCCTTCCCTCCCCCCCCCCTTTTTTCTCCTCCACCCCCCCCCCCTTTTTTTCTCCTCCAACATATGACTTTGGACACATAAAAGTTTCTGTACTACCTTGATGCTACTTGAGTGGCAAAGAGTGTAAAGTTGCATCAAAGTCACACTCCATAAACAGAACTGTCATACTTTACTATTAGCCTGAACAAAAAAAGCATAACACGTGTTTAAAGACTCAAAATGTGACAAACTGCAATAACCACAACCTACATCTATGTGAACCTGGTCTTAGAGATAATAGCTCAGAAGCAAGACCGTTATCATCTACCTAAAGGCTGTCTTGAGTGGGTTTGAAACTCCCATTTAATAATCATAATTAACTACAATTACTTCACGCCTTGTAGTGACCAAACTGAAACAGTGACGCAGCAAACAGGAGCTGCTACCTACCTTCCAAGTACAGCCCATGTATGTACGCTCCTTCTCTAGCAGGCTGGGAGAATTCCTCCTTGTATTTCTTCATGACATCCACCGTAAGATGCATCTTATCTAGGGGCCATTCATTTTTCCGAGCTAAACTTTGCATGACAGCTGCAAGAATTGTTTTTAGTTGAATAACATCATCCTCAATTTGGTTCTTTATACAATCACTCAACATCTTTAACCACACAGTTAAACACCACTTTGCAAGATATAATATTCACAGAAATGTATGTTTCCTAGTTGGATAAATGGCACAAGTGAAATAAAGCAGTATAGTAGTAAACAAGCTCATTTCTAGCAGGCATACACATCTTCATACAAGTCATTATGCAACCTAAATGTAACCAAAGCAGCCTAAGTAAAGAAATCTTTTGATTTATTTTAAGCACTTCTTAAATTATTTTTGATTGATTGAGATATATACACAAACATATATATATATATATATATATATATATATATATATATATATATATGTTTGTGGGTTTGGTAGCACTTGAAGAGTCACAGGCAGCCTAACACACTTCACATAGAGGTAGGTAACTTTTTCAGAACTGTATCTTACCTAACATGGTAGCTTTGGGTGAAGGAACTTTTGGAACCAACAAAATTTGTACATGAAAACCACCCAAAACCCAGTTACTATAGCAAATTTTTTTCTGTCATGATATGTCAAATTTACATTTTACCCTTACTGGATTCTAAAATAATCTCTAATCCCTAATGTTATTAAACCATGTAACCCATCATTACAGCTGAACCTAACCCTAAGAATGTAACTCTTCACCTAACCTCTCTCTAAACTTTTACTGAAGCTAAACCTAATCAATAAACATACTCTAAGCCTTATAACCGATAAGAATGATTAAATAATCATAGAGGCAAGACACACAGTACGTAATCCCCTACACCCCAAACCCCAGCACTCAGGGTGTAAATAGAGCTGTTGCAGACCATTTAATTGTTGTGGGCTAAGCTGCAAATAAGGTCCAATACAATCTGGTTGTAATGATATATCCAAGTACAGTAATCCCCCGCTCCATCGCGGTTCAGTTTTTGCAGTCCCGGTAATTCGCGTTTTTTTTTGTAATGTTATTTTACTATATAAATCATTAAAAATGAAATATTTTTGTGTTTTTCATAGCTCTTTCTATGTCTCTTAGTATCTTTTATGTGTTTAAATGAGTTTCTATTGTTTTAAAAGTGTGTTTAAAGACCTTAAAATGCTTTTACACGTACAGTGACAGTAAAAAAATCATGCCTACAATGCATTTTAATAGGGTTTTTCTATTTCGCGGAATTTTACTTTTCGCGGCTGGGTCCGGAACGTAACCCCCGCAATGGAGGGGGGTTTACTGTACTAGTAAAAATAATGCACAGCTATACAGGTGCATCTCAAAAACTTCTACATGTAAAAATCATAATTTTTTGCTAGAAAACTACTCAGAACCTCCAAACATTATTTATATATATTTTTTTCAGCAGAGACCCTAGGGAATAAAATGGTGGCCATTGCAACTTTTTATGTCACATGGTATTTGAGCAGCAATTTTTTCAAACACGTTTTTTTTTTTGATGGATTTTTTTGATATAAATAAAAAAAAAAAAACAAAACCCTAAAGTTAGCCCAATTTTTTTGTATGTGTAATGTGAAAGATAATGTTACTCCGAGTAAATAGGTACCTACCATGTCAGGCTTTAAAATTGCGCACACTTGGGGAATGACGCCATTTCTCGGTACTTAAAAATCTCCATACGCAACACTTTAACCACTTGCCGACCGGTCACGTTGACCCTACTGCGGCAAAGTAGTTTGTCATCGTCCAGCGACGTAGACCTACGTCGCTGGATTCCTCCCCTTGTGAGCGTCGCGCTCCCGCTGTATTCAGTCAGGGATCGAGTATGGAGATCAGCCCGCTTTTGTAAACAAAGTGGGCGGATCTCCTAAGTGACAGGCAGGGACAGATTGCAGGATTCAGCATAGCTGAACCTGCGATCTGTGCCTGTGTCACACAGTCCCCTCCCCCCACACACGTTAGTAAGCACCAGGCATACATTAACCCCTTGATCACCAATAAAAGTTAACCCCTTCCCTGCCAGTGTCATTTTTACAGCAACAGTGCATATTTTTAGCACTGATTACTGTAGTAATGTCACTGGTACCCCCAAAAGTGTCAAAAATGTCAGTTAGGGGTCTGGTCTGTCCGCCGCAATGTCGCAGTCCCGCAAAAAAAAATTGCAGATCGCCGCCATTACTAGTTAAAAAAAAAAAAACAATAAAAATGACATAAATTTCCCGTAGTTAGTAGCTGCGATAACTTTTGCGCAAACCAATCAAAATATGCTTATTGCGATTTTTTTTTTTTTTTAACCAAAAATATGTAGCAGAAAACAAATGGGCCTAAAATGTAAAAAAAAAATAGATTTTTACATTTTTTTGGGGGGGGGGGGGGGAATTTCATATAAAAAATGTGAAAAATATTGTTATTTTTTCAAAATTGTCGCTGTTTTTTTGTTTATAGCTCAAAAAGTAAAAATCGCACAGGTGATCAAATACCACCAAAAGAAAGCTCTATTTGTGGGGAAAAAAGGACATACATTTAATTTAGGTACAGCATCGCACGACCGCGCAATTGTCCGTTAACCACCTCCCACCCGGGCCATAGTACATATACGGCCGGGTGGGAGTCTCGTCCTACAGAATGGACGTTCCGGAACGTCCTTCAGAAGGAGAGAGATTGCGCCGCCGCGGGCACGCGCAGCGGCGCGATCTCGATGTGCCTGTGTCCCTAGGACACAGAGCAACAAGACTCGGCAGGAGGGCCCTGTGATTGACCCTCCTGATCACATGACGGCTGTGACCAATCACAGCCGTCATGTAATGTCAATACAGCCGTTGTAACGGCTTTGATCTCTTCTCCTCCTGACAGATCCTGTCAGTGAGGAGAAGATCAGAGGATCGATTCTGCAGCCGGGGTGATCAGTGAGTATTTTTAATTACTCACTGATCACAGGGGGGGTCTGTGCTGGTAATCAGATGATTGATTACCAGTGCAGCCCTGGGGGGAGGGGATGCCACTAGAGCCACCAGGGATGCCCACCGTGACCACCAGGGATGGCAAACAGGGCTCAGAGAGCCTGCCAGTGGTGCCCCCCTATCAGTGCTGCCCACCAATGCCATCTATCAGTGCTGCCCACCAGTGCCCGTTATTGCCATCTATCAGTGCCGCCCACCAGTGCCCATTATTGCCCATCAGTGCCGCCCATCAGTGCCCATCAGTGCTGCCTATCAGTGCCCATCAGCGCTGCCTATCAGTGCCCACCAATTCTGCATATCAGTGCTATCTATCAGTGCCACATATCAGTGCCCATCAGTGCTGCATATCAGTGCCACCCCATCAGTGTCTCCTCATCAGTGCCTGTCAGTGCGGCGTCATCAATGCTCATCAGTGCAGGAAAAAACTTATCTATTTACAAAATTTTATAACCTAAACAAAAAAACTTTTTTTTTTTTTTCAAACTTTTCGGTCTTTTTTTATTTGTGCACCAAAAAAGAAAAAACCTGGCGGTGATCAAATACCACCAAAAGAAAGCTCTATTTGTGGGGAAAAAATGACATAAATTTGGTTTAGGTACAGTGTTGCATGACCGCTCAATTGTCATTCAAAATGCAACAGCGCTAAAAGCTGAAAATTGGTCTGGGAAGAAAGGGGGTTTAAGTGCCCAGTATTGAGGTAGTTAAAGTAACGCAGTGCCGAATCGCAAAATATGGCCTGGTCAGGAATGGGGTAAAATCTTCCGGTCTTAAAGCGGTTAAAAATATGCTCATTTAGAATTTTTTTGTCAAAGACATGTAGCTAAATACATTTTGGCCTAAATATATGACAAAAAATTAATATATTCGATATTTTTTAACTGTCAAAGTAGAAAAATATTGTTATTTTTTCAAAATTGTCGCATTTTTTTATTAATATCGCAAAAAATTAAAATCGCACAGGTGATCAAATACCACCAAAAAAGGACGTAAATTTCGTTTGGGTACGGCGTTGCATGACCGCGCAATTGTCCGTTAAAGTTGCACAGTGCCGAATCGCAAAAAGTGGCCTGGACGTACAGCAGGAAAACCCTCCTGTGGTAAAGTGGTTAAAAATGTTTCCAGTTTCGAGTTACAGAGGAGGTCTTGGGCTAGAATTGTTGCTCTCTCTCTAATGCTCACGGCGATACCTTATATGTGTGAAATGAATGTCGTTTACATATGTGGGCACGACGTACATATGCATTCACTTCTGCATACGGGGGCGCTTTACATTTTTTTTTTGTTTATTTTATTTTTATACTTTCCCTCTAATTATTATTTTTTGATCACTTTTATTCCTATTACATGGAATGTAAACATCCCTTGTAATAGGAATAGTGCATGAAAGGTACTCTTTATGGAGAGATCTGGGGTCAATAAGACCCCAGATATCTCCTACAGGCTAAAAAGCCTGAAATAAAAAAAACGATCTCAGCTATCCAGCTGAGGTCACGGCAGTATTTACAACTGCCAGGCAGTTGTAAACCTCCGGGAATCATAGAGACTGCCAGGGACCATTTGGTCTTCGGTATTCTCTATGGTGTACTTCCGCCACGGGCGGATTCCTTCTCTGGCTCACTGATCACACAGGCGAGCCGTAGAAGCACCGGAGCTCCCGCCGCCTATAAGAACAATCAAGTGGCTGAACAGCTGAAAAGAATTATATCTGAATAATGCCTGCAGCTGCAGGCATCATTTAGATATCCCCACTGTTAGCCCAGGACATCATATGACGTCCAGTGGTAAGGAAGTGTTTAATACAGAATTTTAGGCTTACTGAAAAGTATGTCCATGTACAATATAGTATGCACTCAATACTTGGCCGGGGCTCCATTTGCATGAATTACTGCATCAATGCGGAGTGGCATGAAGGCGATCAGCCTGCGGCACTGCTGAGGTGTTATGGAAGCCCAGGTTTCTTTCATAGTGGACTTCAGCTCGTCTGCATTGGTGGGTCTGGTGTCTCTCATCTTCGTTTTTACAATACTGCACAGATTCTCTATGGGGTTTAGGTTAGGCGAGTTTTCTGGCAAATCAAGTGATACCATGATCATTAAACCGGGTATTGGTACTTTTGACAGTGTGTGCAGGAGCTAGGTCCTAATGGAAAATGAATTCAGCATCTCCATAAAGTTAGTCAGCAGAGGGAAGCACGAAGTGCTCTAGAACTTCCTGGTAGAGGACTGCTCTGACTTTGGACTTGATAAAACACAGTGGACCAACACCAGCAGATGACATTGCTTCCCAAGTCATCACTGACTGTGGAAACTTCTCACTGGACCTCATGCAACTTGGATTCTGTGCCTTTTCACTCTTCCTCCAGACTCTGGGACCTTGATTTCCAGATGAAATGCAACATTTTCCACGGTCGGTGATGATTTGGGGAGCCATGTCATCTGCTGGTGTTGGTCCACTGTGTTTTATCAAGTCCCAGACGCAACAATGCAGACGAGCTTGAAGCCGCTATCAAAGCAACCCAGGCTTCCATAACACCTCAGCAGTGCCACAGGCTGATTGCCTCCATGCCACTCCGCATTGGTGCAGTAATTCATGCAAAAGGAGCCCTGACCACGTATTGAGTGCATACTATACTGTACATGGACATACTTTTCAGTAAGCCAACATTTCTGTATTAAAAATACTTTTTTTTATTGGTCTTATGTAATATTCAAATTTTCTGCGATACAGAATTTTGTTTTTTCACTATGTAAGTCATTAATCCTCAAATTTAACATAAAGATTGCCTAAAATATATCACTCTGTGTCTAACGCATCTATATAAAATATATGAGTTTCACTTTTTAACTGAATTACTGAAATAAATTAACTTTTTGATGATATTTTAACTGAATTACTGAAATAAATTAACTTTTAACTTTTGATATTATAAGATCAGTGTTAGAGTAGTTACTCAAAAAATGTAACTAGTTACTTCTGTAAATTGTAATGAGATTACTTTACTAGTTACTGCATTTGAAAAGTAACTTCACTACTTATTACTTTACTCTCCTCTTTCTTAATTGACCGTGTAGAAGAAGATACATGACACTCTTTCTGCATAGAGTTTATTGTATAAACACAGGCTTTGGGAAACATGAGAACAAAACCTGAAAAAACAGAATAAAACATAAAGTGCAACAAAAAGTAATAAACGTCATCTTCTCTATTCTTCGAAAAAACGATTGTATCGCACAGCTTGGGTTAACGCAGGAAAGCGCGTTCCTAAAGCCTAGTAAAGTAGTGTAGTTACCTCCTATAGCCTAGTAAAGTAGTGTAGTTACCAATATTAGTATTGTAACTAGTTACGTTTCTTTGTTACCAAAAAAAGTAATGTAGTTACTGTAATCCATTACTTTGTAACTCGTTACCCCCAACAATGTATAAGATGCACCTGTAGATGTAGCATGTTCATCAGGGATAATAGCATGCAGCAGTGTTTGTTATACTTTAACCACTTGCCGACCGCCTAATGCCGATCTACGTCGGCAGTCAGCCCCTCACAGGCAAAGCGTCATAGGTCTACGTCGCTAGCCTGTGAGGCTCTAGGGAGCAAGCCTGCGCCGCCGGAGGCGCTCCCGCTCGCTCACGGACCCCCCCCCTCGCGATTGTCCGTTAGAGCGGGAAAAAGGCAGGCGGCTAATGTAGACACAGCCGCTTGTCATTCTCCCCTGTGTAAGAATGGAGATCACACGGTTCTGCTATGTAGGACCGTTGATCTCTGTTCTTACACCAGTAGCCACATCCAATCAAAGTTAGAAACACGCCCCTAGGGACATACTTAACCCCTCCCTCTCAAATAAAGTTAACTCCTTCCCTGCCAGTGTCATTTTTACAGTAACAGTGCATATATATAGCACTGATTACTGTAGTAATGTCACTGGTAACCCCAAAAGTGTAAAAAATGTCAGTCAAGGGTCCAATCTGTCCGCCGCAATGTCGCAGTCCCGAAAAAAAATCGCAGATCGCCGCCATTACTCATTAAAAAAAAACAACAAAAATGACAAAAATCTTTCCCTTAGTTAGTAAACGCAATACATTTTGCGCAAACCAATCAAAATACGCTTTTTGCATTTTTTTTTTACCAAAAATAGGTAGCATAAAACAAATTGTAAAGGGAGAGCTGTGCTAAATTGATGGAAAACCAGAGTCACCCAGTATGAACAAAATAAGGTAAACCCACAATAACAGATGGTACTATGTCAAATAAATTCTCCTGCAACACAGACACATGTATGTCACAAATTGTCAGCAGGCATAAATACAGATGTGAGAAATAGTCCATCAAAAAAGTCCATAAGGTTGAATAGGTGTCCAGTGAAAAGGATGAAACCACACACCGCTTTCAACGTGTCTAATTCCACAGGTGCCACATGCAAAGAGCTCAAGATCTGCTTACCAGAGCTCATAGGATTATGAGCATAACACACATGTCCACAATTGGGCCAACCAAAATCGACCGTGTGTAGCGTAATACCACTATTCTTGGGCGGATGACCCCGAGCTGAAATAGGAGCCTCTCGGTGTTCCACGTTCCAAAAAAAGAAGGGTACGATAGCGTAGTACGTCCACACAAGTTTATTAAACATAGGTTAAAAGAAACACTTACATTGTATATAAGAACAAGCGCTTGTAATAGTCTAATGCCGCCCGACTTCCGGGTCGCGTCGTGGTGACGTCAGCACGCCTTCCCTACGCCGTTTCGTGACACCTCACGTCTTCCAGGGGAAGGGTCATCCCCTGGAAGACGTGAGGTGTCACGAAACGGCGTAGGGAAGGCGTGCTGACGTCACCACGACGCGACCCGGAAGTCGGGCGGCATTAGACTATTACAAGCGCTTGTTCTTATATACAATGTAAGTGTTTCTTTTAACCTATGTTTAATAAACTTGTGTGGACGTACTACGCTATCGTACCCTTCTTTTTTTGGAACGTGGAACACCGAGAGGCTCCTATTTCAGCTCGGGGTCATCCGCCCAAGAATAGTGGTATTACGCTACACACGGTCGATTTTGGTTGGCCCAATTGTGGACATGTGTGTTATGCTCATAATCCTATGAGCTCTGGTAAGCAGATCTTGAGCTCTTTGCATGTGGCACCTGTGGAATTAGACACGTTGAAAGCGGTGTGTGGTTTCATCCTTTTCACTGGACACCTATTCAACCTTATGGACTTTTTTGATGGACTATTTCTCACATCTGTATTTATGCCTGCTGACAATTTGTGACATACATGTGTCTGTGTTGCAGGAGAATTTATTTGACATAGTACCATCTGTTATTGTGGGTTTACCTTATTTTGTTCATACTGGGTGACTCTGGTTTTCCATCAATTTAGCGCAGCTCTCCCTTTACATCTTCTACTTAGTGACTCCCACTACAGCTGCTGCTTTTTCTTTGGCTTAGCGCGGTTATTTACTTTATAAAACAAATTGGCCAAAAAAGTTAAAAAATTTTGATTTTTACATTTGTTATGGGGAATTTCATATAAAAAAATTAGAAAAATATTGTTATTTTTGCAAAATTGACGCTCTTTTTTTGTTTATAGGGCATGATCAAAAAATCGCACAGGTGATCAAATACCACCAAAAGAAAGCTCTGTTTGTGGGAAAAAAAGGACGTCAAATTCGTTTAGGTACAGCGTCGCACAACTGTGCAATTGTCTGTTAAAGTCACGCAGTGCCGAATCGCAAAATAGGCCCTGGTCAGGAAGGGGGTAAAATTTTCTGGGGCTTAAGTGGTTAAAATGGCATGGATCTCAGGAGTTCCCATATAAAGGATGCATATGTAGGGTTTACTATCACTGAAAATTCAGTATCCAAATGATCACTAGATATGACCAGGAGATATGTGCAGCTGAAGTATGCAAACTCCAATGTTTATTGTAAAAGTCAAGCTTTACTCCCTCCCCCCCTCCTAGCTTTCAAGATGCCATTACTTGTATTATGATGAGCAACACCAGTAACTAAAAGTGAGGACCAAGAGACAGAAGTGGGATGAGCTCACTGTTTACAGGCAAAGTCAAGATTTGCTTATAACTTCTGTGCGTGCATTTTTTACTGGACAATAGCAATGTGCAGGAAGCATAAAGTGACTAACTCAAAGGTGCCAAAGTTTTGCCTATCCTAGTTAGTAACCTGCTGCAAGTATAGCCCCGTACACACGTACCGATCGTCGGCCAACCGATCGGCCGTCTTTTGTCCCCGGGCTGTCGTGTCCGCTGAAAAGTGCAAAAGACTGCACACGAATTTTGTCCGCCGACTGCAGAAGTGATGTCATGTGATGGTTAACTTTCCCTGTGTTTTTTCTTTTCTGAGCATGCCCAGTCTTGCAAATCTGCTGTCTGTCGGCCGAATTCTGTACTGACTGGCGAACAATCGGCCGTCCTGGTGTCGGCATACAAAAATTTCAATGCTTGCACGACAGATTCTGTTTGGCCGAAAGTGCGCTGTCGGCTGTCGGAAGCATCATACTAACAAGCCGAAAATCGGCCGATCGGTCGTCGGCCGACAATCGGTACGTGTGTACGGGCCTTATCTGTAGCTGCATGCACTTCATACTCAGCATCTGTCTTTTAACCACTTTACCACAAGAGCATTTTGCTGTCTTACGTCTGGGCCACTTTTTGCGATTCGGCACTGTGCAACTTTAACTGACAATTGCGCGGTTGTGCGACGCTGTACCCAAACGAAATTTACGTCCTTTTTTCCCCACAAACAGAGCTTTCTTTTGGTGGTATTTGATCACCTGTGCGATTTTTACTTTTTGCGCTATAAACAAAAAAGAGTGTAAATTTTGAAAAAACAACAATATTTTTCACATTTTTTTATATGAAATTCCCCCCAAAAAAATGTAAAAATCTAAATTTTTTAAAATTTTTGGCCAATTTGTTTTCTGCTACCTACGTTTGGTAAAAAAAATTCACAATAAGCGTATTTTGATTGGTTTGCGCAAAAGTTATTGCGTTTACTAACTAAGGGAAAGATTTCTGTCATTTTTGGTGTTTTTTTTTTAACGCGTAATGGCGGCGATCTGCGATTTTTTTTGCGGGACTGCGACATTGCGGAGGACAGATGGGACCCTTGACTGACATTTTTGACACTTTTGGGGGTACCAGTGACATTACTCCAGTAATCAGTGCTATATATATATGCACTGTTACTGTAAAAATTACACTGGCAGGGAAGGGGTTAATTTTATTGGAGAGGGAGGGGTTAATGTATGCCTGGTGCTTACTGACGTGTGTGGGGGGAGGTGACTGAGTGACACAAGGACAGATCCAGGGTTCAGCTATGCTGAACCCTGCAATCTGACCCTGCCTGTCACTTGGGAGATCCGCCCGCTTGTGTTTACATAGGCGGGCGGATCTCCACACTAGATCCCCGACGATCGGGGAAGAGCGGCGGCGATAGCCGCTGCTCCTCCCCAGGCCCGACTCCCGCTGTGACTGAAAACAGCGGGAGCGAGCCTCCGGCGGCGCGCGCGCGCCGCCGAGAAAGGGGGGTGTCGGACGACGTAGTACTACGTCGTCAGACGATAACGAGCCACTTTGCCGCAGTAGTACTACGGTACTCAGACGGCAAGTGGTTAAATGACATAATCTCTTTAACACTAAATTCATAATTTCAGATTTGCACCCCATATATATACCTACCTTACTGTTTTAGTGATAGGTGTTCTTTTTTGCACAGTTCAACATCCCTAGCATATTTTGGTATCAGTCCTGACCCATTTGATGGGTAACTAAAGGAAAGTGGCTGCTGATAATTTGATTTCCTAGTCACATTCCCTCTCCTAGCCTGCTGACCGGTCAATGGAGAATCAACGGATCAGTGAGCTCATCAGTGTCGATGCGGTAATCCCTCCAGAGCCATTGTGTTCTCCCAGCCCGTAGAACACAGTAAATTATTGTTAGCCGCTAGCAATAATCGCATGTAAAATCTGGCAGGCTGGTTGTACCCAAGTTGTTTAAAGCTGACCATACACTATGCAAACTGATTTTGCAATTTCCTATATATCTACCTTCAACTGTGTAGTGCAAGGGCCTGCCTGATTGGATTACAGAGCGAATGCATAGAAAGGTGGGACCTCTTATTTCATATATCTGGTACATCTAAAGGAAATATACAGAGATAGTACAGCGAGGCAGGCCCTTGCACTACATAGTTAAAGGTAGGTCTAAAGGAAATTGTACAATCAGAATGCATAGTGTATGGCCGGCTTTATACAAGTACATATGAGGGAGTGGATGGAGGCAAGCAGCTGTCAAGCCCCGTTCACATCTATGCGTAGCGGGGAACTCACATTGCTGCATGTGGCTTTTTTTGGCTATTATTGAGCATTTTCGCTTGCTAAACATAGGGCAGCCCATTCACTTAAATCACCCCAAAGAAGCTCCAGAACTCTTTTTTTAGAGCCGAGCGAGGAGCGTTTTTTACCATGCTTTTTGGTGCATTTGCAGTGTGTTTCTGAAAAGCAGGTTGTACATTTTTCAGTTTTTAGCTGTGTTTTTCACTTGGTTTTTTTTCACGTGGCAAATTGTGTTTGCTTCTGTGTTTGGTGTGTTGTTAACAATTAATGGCACCAAAAGTGCAACTAGTTCATTTTAGGTGTATAAAGGTGATCATACACTTTACAACCTTATACAATTTCTGTATGATCTCCTTTAGATTTACCAAAACTAGAAGGACATACCATCTATCTAATCACTCTGTATCCAATCAGGCAGGCCCTTGCACTACATAGTTGATGATAGATCTATAAGAGATTGTACAATCAGATTGTATAGTGTATGGTCAGCTTTACAGAGTCCAGAACATACTTCTCCTGTTTTCAATACTACAGCTCTATGCACATAGGCTATCTGATTGCTCCTGCACACTCTGCCAAATGAACGATCTATGGCTGTGTATTTAGTGAGAATAGTATTCACTGATTGCATTGTAAAAATGTGCACCCGATGAAGGATAGTAGTGAACTCCTTTCTGTATCATATCCCTAGGTCTGTCCAGGATATAATGGAGACATTTTTTTTTTTACAGCCAGCGGAACTCTGAGGTAAGAGGTGTGTGAGAAAAATATAAAGCTTTTTTTATTTCTGCAAAAGAAGCACATTAATGGAATATTGGTACATAGGGGAGCTAAAATTTAGAAAAAAAAGGTGAACGTATCCTTTAAGCAGAAAATTGAAATTCATGTCCTTCAACTACCAGTAGTTTTATTGAGCATTTTAAGAGATGTGCATAATTAAAAAAAAAAAACAACAGTCTTCAAAAAATAAAAACATAAAAAAAATTACAAAATGACCTGCAACTTGACAGTAGGAATAGGTCAGGCAGGACCTTACACCAGTAGATTGTTTAAAACAGTTTTGCATTGAATAAAAATGTTGATTAGAGAATGCATTTTTTTATATTTGTCTAACCTTCCTATTCCCCTCACCCCCAGCCTTTTACCTTTCCATTTATCCATTGTCATTTATCAATCACATTTTATTTTAAAGCTCTCATGTGAAACTCACTAAATTGTGATGTCAGTGTTGTTTTTAGTACAATATACTGTATATTGAAAATACTTGTATTGTTCTAGCAATATGCCTCTTGTACCCTTTAACTGAAGGTATATTTTGTACAAAAATTAGATTTTTACAGTTTTTTAGAGTTGTTCTTTTAAAGTAAATTTTGTAAAAAATGAAATTCAGTATTTTATTTGTCTTAAAAACAAAACCACTTGTGCATAAAATTTCATTATTACAGAAGTTCAGCTCTGTTCCATCCCCTTAATTGTCATATCTAATATCCTGGAGTACAATAAAATATGTATCCATCACTTGATAAATATATTCTAAAATGGCAAACTTGCATTCAAGTATGATAAACGTGTAGGGAAATAATTGTTTATGGCGCACAGTTTAAGCTGTTCTAGTAATCATGTTGAAAAATACAATATTTATTCATTAGATCAAATTTAATGAGGCCTCCTGGCAGTAATTATAAAAATTACTGTAGCAGTAAATTACTAATGAGTTGTGATGTGCTCCCTACCTGTGAGGAAGGACTGGGGGTTGAAGAAGCCTGATATCCAGACAACACTTGGGAGACAGAGATCTTGAGTCCAGGAGTCAAGTTCCTGGCAACGCAAAAGCAGATCGCTATACCTAGAGAGTGAGAGAAAGGAAACAATCAGTTGAATGTATTTCCACAACAACTGAAAACCTTCAGGAAATTATATATATAATTTTTTTTGTTTTGTTGCTATAAAATACTGCTTCTTTTTATTTGTATTATTATTTAAACTTTATTTAATTTTCCAAATATAAAACCGAGAGGAAGGTACAGTTCACGTCATAGTAAAAAAAAAGAAAAAATGTTTACAGTAAACCCCCCTCCATTGCGGGGGTTACGTTCCGGACCCAGCTGCGAAAAGTGAAATCCCGCGAAATAGAAAAACCCTATTAAAATGCATTGTAGGCATGTTTATTTTACTGTCACTGTACGTGTAGAAGCATTTTAAGGTCTTTAAACACACTTTTAAAACAATAGAAACTCATTTAAACACCTAAAAGATACTAAGAGACATAGCAAGAGCTATGGAAAACACAAAAATATTTCATTTTTAATGATTTATATAGTAAAATAACATTACAAAAAAACCCGCGAATTACCGGGACCGCAAAAACTGAACCGCGATGGAGCGGGGGATTACTGTACACATTAAGATAAAAAAAATTACTTTTTATGCCATCTTCACGTGTAATCTCTCTCTTCTCTCTTCTCTCTCTCTCTCTCTCTCTCTCTCTCTCTCTCTCTCTCTCTCTCTCTCTCTCTCTCTCTCTCTCTCTATATATATATATATATATATATATTCAATCCTTTTAAACCTTTCTTTAACTGTGGGTTTTAATGGATCATACCATTTTTTCATTTTTTTTTGGTATCACTTCCTTTGCTGCGTATAATAAGTATGGCACTACTGTGCATTTATATTGTTTTTTGGTCTTATCTATATTGTGAAATAAGCAGTACCATGGGTCGTCTAAGATTTCTATTAGTTATTTACCGATATCGTTTTTTCGTTGCCGATACCAATATTTTGGCCATTGCATATCGGTATCAGCTGATATAGGCCGATATTTTCGTACATTTTTTTTTTCTCACGACATCACTTCTGGGTTTTTGCATGGAGACCTGATCAGAGCCGAATGCGGCTTTGATCAGGTCTTTGGCGGCCGTGCAGGCTGGTTGCCCGGGTCCCCTCCCGCTCCTTGTAATGACGGACGAGCTGCTTCTCAGCCGCATCAGTTGTCATTACAAGACAGCTGACCATCGGCTATGGACGCCGGTACCGGGGAGATGCCCCTAGCTGCAGGCATCACTCCGGTACAAGCACTTTCTAAAATATCGGTAATATCGGCCACCTTGGACTTCTTACAGTCCCACCAAAGATGTGCCATAGAGCCTTTTTGAATACATTCCCTCAAACACTTATCTAGTTGATATTTTTACATCTTATTTGGTGTAATATATCATCTTGCCAGGCATTTATAATTAGTTTCTAGTGTGTTTATATTCACTGCTAACTCGTGTACAGCTTTTATTACTCTATTTACTTGAAATTCTGTCCAGCCTGTCCCTAACTCCTTACCCCATTTGTCGATGAATGGAGGTATTTTTGGTTATTTTAACATCGTAAGTATGTTTTATATCTGGAATATTTTATGTAGAGATGGCCTTGCGGTTCGCCCGGCGGTCGGTTCAGGGCAAATTTTGCTTGTTCGCTACCCGCCAAATTTGCGAAACACATGGCGTCGTTCGTGGCGGCCATATTTGTTTACATTGTGGAGAACTTTGACCCGTGACACAGCCGTCAGGTGGAACAGGACAGCCAATTGAAACATTCCAGCACATGGACAGTCCCCCTACCCTATAAATAGACCCGATCTGGCGGCCATTTCACATTCCGCTTTCTGCCAGTGTAGGGAGAGGTCTGCTGTGCTCGTCAGGGAGAGTTTGCTAGATACATATAGCGTTGTGAAGATCCACAAAAGTCCTTTCCAGGGCTGGTATTTTTCGGTATAGGTCTACTAGTATGTTTTGAGCTTAGGGGCAGGTATCCAGTGGTTGCTTTAGGGGCAGTTAGAGATCGGTTGCAGTCACAAATCGCTCTGTCAATGTCTACAAAAGTCCTTTCCAGGGCTGGTATTTCGGTATAGGTCTAGTAGCTTTTGAGCTTAGGGAGAGGTATCCTGTGGTTGCTTTAGGGGCAGTTAGAGATCGGCTGCACTCACACACAATTGCTTTGTCAATGTCCACCAAAGTCATTTAAAATGCTCCAATGTCGTTTTAGGCTCTATTACAGTTTCATTACTATAGGGCAAGGTATCCTGTGGTTGCTTTAGGGGCAGTTAGAGATCGGCTGCAGTCACACACAAATCGCTTTGTCAGTGTTCACCAAAGTCATTTAAAATGCTCCAATGTCGTTTTAGGGTCTATTACAGTTTCATCACTATAGGGCCAGGTATCCTGTGGTTGCTTTAGGGGCAGTTAGAGATCGGCTGCAGTCACACAGAAATCGCTTTGTCAATGTCCACAAAAGTCATTTAAAATGCTCCAATGTCCTTTTAGGGTCTATCACAGTCTCTTTACTACAGTGGCGTAGCGTGGGCTGTCAGCACCCGGTGCAAAGCAAGTAATTTGCGCCCCCTAACCTGTGGAATTTTAGCAGTACCTGGGTCTTTTCCACTAGAACAGTATTAAACCCCTTACCTAAGCACATGTATTGTATATTAAGAAAATACTGATGTAATTAAAGTAATATCAGTGTACTCAAATTTATTTTCATTTGTTATTTTATTTTATGGAGAGTAGTGCACATAGTAGCTACCTACATTGTCAGCCCAGGGGGATGGTGTGTCCCAGGAGGTGCAGGAAGATGGTGGCAGGAGACGTGAAACACCGAGTGGGAGTCCCCTGGGCCTTGCACACATCACCCCAAAACCTGCATCTTCCCATCTCAGATCACCACAAATCCTGCACCTTCCCACCTTGGATCAATCTAGATCTCTTTACCATCAGACCTCAGATCAGCTCTAACTTCTGTACCTTTACTCCTCAAATCAGCCCAAATCCTGCGCAACAGGCCTCAGAACACCCCGATTCCTGCATCTTTACACTTCCGATCAGTCCCAATTCTTGTACCTTCACACCTGAGATCGCCCCAATTCCTGCACCTTCACACCTCAGACCACCCCAATTCCTTCACCTTCACCCCTATGATCACCCCAATTCCTGCACCTTCACACCTCAGATCACCCCCATTCCTGCACCTTCACACCTGAGATCGCCCCAATTCCTGCACCTTCACACCTCAGACCACCCCAATTCCTTCACCTTCACCCCTATGATCACCCCCATTCCTGCACCTTCACACCTCAGATCACCCCCATTCCTGCACCTTCACACCTGAGATCGCCCCAATTCCTACATCTTCACACCTCAGATCACCCCAATTCCTGCACCTTCACACGTCAGATCACCGCAATTCCTGCATCTTCACACCTCAGACCACCCCAATTCCTGCACCTTCACCCCTATGATCACCCCCATTCCTGCACCTTCACCCCAATGATCACCCCCATTCCTGCACCTTCACACCTGAGATCGCCCCAATTCCTGCACCTTTACACCTCAGATCACCCCAATTGCTGCACCTGCGGGAAAAGAAACAGATTGGCTATGTGGAGGGGAAGAGCCGCTAAGCTGGATGTGCCATGGCAAGCCTGAGTGTAGTCTGGGGATGTGGAGAGGAGCTTACCAGCATTCATGCAGGGTTGCGGCATGGCACACCACCCCCTAGATCTGGTTATCTGCTGCTTCAATTTTGGCTTATGCAAGCCAGTGAGGTGGGCGGGAACAGAGGCAGGAGGGCAATGAGGTGATCCCAGCTGTGCTCCCTCTTGTGCCGGTCAGCTTTGCTGCAGCGTGGGAGTTTGTCCCAGGGATCCCTTGCATGCCCACAAAAATATATGCTGGGGGCCATTTCTGGCAAGCATGCTGGGGGTTGCCAACCTCTGATCTAGAAGTTTCCAGTGTCCTCTAGCAGACCAGGGCCAGATTAACGTAGGGGCTATTGGAGCTGCAGCTCCAGGCCCCTACCTTTATATAGGCCCCAGGTTGGCCATATTCACTGTTACCGCTCTTCTGTCACTTGTAAACACAGAAGTCTGGCTTCTATGCTCGCTTCCCCAGGCAGCTCCCTCAGAACCTCCCCACACAGCACGAAGGCCGGACAAGGAGGGACAGTTGCCGATGCATGGATGTGTTTATGGGCTTCAGAGACAGCATCCCATGTGGAATTAGGCATGCATGGCTGCACCCTTCCTCCTCTGGGTGCATGCCAAGGCACGGCCCTTAAGGCCCTTCAAAATCCTCAGCACCAAGCCCATGATGCTCTTAATCCGGCCCTGTAGCAGACAAGGGGTATATTCAGATGTACCATTGGAAGCCCACCCTGCTCTTGGCTGGTCGCTGGTTCTCCTCCTATTCCTTCTTCAAGGGAACTAAGGGTTGGACATGAATGCATTGTTTGTCCTTTGTGAACAGCTGTGACATGACATGGAAAGCTGTGTAACATCAGCTAGTAAGTCACAAGGTGAGAGGCTGCAGCAGGGGATGATCTGTGTCATACATTTGAGAACACAGCAAAGAACGGCACAGGCACCAGGAATTACATGATTGTGTCATCTCTGAGCTGGAATATCTGTCCGGGAAATAGATTGTGACCCTGGACGATGCTTGAACAAAGGTGGCTCTGTCCTTTCTGGAGAGAAAAATCAGATGAATGCAATGTCAGGGGGGTCCTGTGATCTCTGTGAGATGCAATAAATATCTGGATGTGTTACAATGACACAACACTTAGAATGCTGCAATCTGTGTGAAAAAAATACATTGCATGACAGATTCTCTTTAGCAATATAAAGTGACAGCAGTCTCTTCTAGCCAGAAACATGCAGAAAACCTGTCCTGAGAGAATTATGGGGGAGGCCATTCCTGACTGACTCTGAAAGTGCTCCCAGTAAATGCTCTCAATCTGGCTGTCTCTGAGTGTAACATGTTCTGCAGACATACAGTAGATTCCTGATTACATGGACTCAGGAATCTATCAAACAGCAGTCTGCAGAAGTGAAAAAAGAGTATGCCCAGTGACCAGCCACTAAAATAGGATTGTGGGCAGACATGTCTTTCCCCCCCCCCTCTTTTTAATTAAATGTCCCAGTCATTGCTGAGCCTGCTGCTCTCCATCCAGCCTGACTCCAGCATGACAGTTTACAGCCACCACTAACCTGGGCTCTTCTTTTCTTTGGATTTGGAGCCTGAAGCCCGCCCAGCCAGCAGTGAGTCCTGGAGAGCGAGGGGGGAGCAAGAGGCTGCACCAACCACGATCACAGCCAGCTCCGCCCGCCCCCACAGCAGCACATGACAGAGTGCAGCCAATCACAGAGGGCTTCGGCTAAGCCCAAACAAGCAGGGAAGCTCAGACGGACAGCACTAGCTTACATTATGGAGAGCACAACAGGGCACACTCTGGAGTCGGGATGGCGGGAGTGAGGACTTTTCTGCGCCCCTCTAGATATTGCGCCCGGTGCCACTCGCACCGGCCGCACCCCCCACGCTACGCCACTGCTTTACTATAGGGCCAGGTATCCTGTGGTTGCTTTAGGGGCAGTTAGAGATCGGCTGCAGTCACACAGAAATTGCTTTGTCAATGTCCACAAAAGTCATTTAAAATGCTCCAATGTTGTTATAGGGTCTATTACAGTCTCTTTACTATAGGGCCAGGTATCCTGTGGTTGCTTTAGGGGCAGTTATAGATTGGCTGCAGTCACACACAAATTGCTCTGTTAATGTACACAAAAGACATGTAAAGGGCTGCAAATTTTTTGGAATTGCTGTGCAGTGCACTAAAAAGGGGGTGGGAGGGGGTGGGGTGGGGTGGGGGAAGGGGGTAATCCACAGTATAATATACTTTGTAGAAAGCATATTATAGTGGATTAGTACTATTATTGTGCACTGTGCAGCATTGTGACAGGTGTGGTGGTGAGACTGAGCGTTTCTGCAGCAATACTACACACAATGACAAAAGCACTTATAATGTATTATAACTGGTGTGATAGACCAATTGCCCCCCCCCCCAATTGCCACATATTGAAGTGGGGTGTTATCTGAGTAAACTTTTTCAAGTGTATTTGTGTCATGCAACAGTATTGCCTAGTTTGCTGAGTGAAGTCTGGTACACACAGCGCCAAACTCACTGGCCAATTTTTTTGAACTGGTGTGCTACACCAATGCCACATATTGAAGTGGGGTGTTATTTAACAGTATAATTTTCTAAGAGTGTATTTTAGTCCTGCAAAAATTTGGCCTCTCGCATGTGTAAACAGTGCTACACACAGTGACAACAGTTACTGGCCAATTATTTGTAGAACTGGTGTAATAAACCTGTGCCTCTCCCCAATGCCACATATTGAAGTGGGGTGTTATTTAACAGTATAATTTTCTAAGAGTGTATTTTAGTGCTGCAAAAATGTTGCCTCTTGCTGTGTAAACAGTGCTACACACAGTGACAACAGTTACTGGCCAATTATTTGTAGAACTGGTGTAATAAACCTGTGCCCCCCCAATGCCACATATTGAAGTGGGGTGTTATCTGAGTAAACTTTTTCAAGTGTATTTGTGTCATGCAACAATATTGCCTAGTTTGCTGAGTGAAGTCTGGTACACACAGCGCCTAACTCACTGGCCAATTTTTTGAACTGGTGTGCTACACCAATGCTCCCCCCCAATGCCACATATTGAAGTGGGGTGTTCTCTGAGTACATTTTTTCAAGTGTATTTGTGTCATGCGACAATATTGCCTAGTTTGCTGAGTGAAGTCTAGTACACACAGCGCCAAACTCACTGGCCAATTTTTGAACTGGTGTGCTACACCAATGCCACATATTGAAGTGGGGTGTTATTTAACAGTATAATTTTCTAAGAGTGTATTTTAGTCCTGCAAAAATGTGGCCTCTCGCTGTATAAACAGTGCTACACACAGTGACAACAGTTACTGGCCAATTATTTGTAGAACTGGTGTAATAAACCTGTGCCCCCCCCCCCCCCCAATGCCACATAGTGAAGTGGGGTGTTATTTAACAGTATAATTTTCTAAGAGTGTATTTTAGTCCTGCAAAAATTTGGCCTCTCGCTGTGTAAACAGTGCTACACACAGTGACAACAGTTACTGGCCAATTATTTGTAGAACTGGTGTAATAAACCTGTGCCCCCCCCCCCCCCATGCCACATATTGAAGTGGGGTGTTATTTAACAGTATAATTTTCTAAGAGTGTATTTTAGTGCTGAAAAAATGTTGCCTCTTGCTGTGTAAACAGTGCTACACACAGTGACAACAGTTACTGGCCAATTATTTGTAGAACTGGTGTAATAAACCTGTGCCCCCCAATGCCACATATTGAAGTGGGGTGTTATCTGAGTAAACTTTTTCAAGTGTATTTGTGTCATGCAACAATATTGCCTAGTTTGCTGAGTGAAGTCTGGTACACACAGCGCCAAACTCACTGGCCAATTTTTTGAACTGGTGTGCTACACCAATGCCACATATTGAAGCGGGGTGTTATTTAACAGTATAATTTTCAAAGAGTGTATTTTAGTCCTGCAAGAATGTGGCATCTCGCTGTGTAAACAGTGCTACACACAGTGACAACAGTTACTGGACAATTATTTGTAGAACTGGTGTGCTACACCAATGCTCCCCCCCAATGCCACATATTGAAGTGGGGTGTTCTCTGAGTACATTTTTTCAAGTGTATTTGTGTCATGCGACAATATTGCCTAGTTTGCTGAGTGAAGTCTGGTACACACAGCGCCAAACTCACTGGCCAATTTTTGAACTGGTGTGCTACACCAATGCCACATATTGAAGTGGGGTGTTATTTAACAGTATAATTTTCTAAGAGTGTATTTTAGTCCTGCAAAAATGTGGCCTCTCGCTGTATAAACAGTGCTACACACAGTGACAACAGTTACTGGCCAATTATTTGTAGAACTGGTGTAATAAACCTGTGCCCCCCCCCCCCCAATGCCACATAGTGAAGTGGGGTGTTATTTAACAGTATAATTTTCTAAGAGTGTATTTTAGTCCTGCAAAAATTTGGCCTCTCGCTGTGTAAACAGTGCTACACACAGTGACAACAGTTACTGGCCAATTATTTGTAGAACTGGTGTAATAAACCTGTGCCCCCCCCCCCCATGCCACATATTGAAGTGGGGTGTTATTTAACAGTATAATTTTCTAAGAGTGTATTTTAGTGCTGAAAAAATGTTGCCTCTTGCTGTGTAAACAGTGCTACACACAGTGACAACAGTTACTGGCCAATTATTTGTAGAACTGGTGTAATAAACCTGTGCCCCCCAATGCCACATATTGAAGTGGGGTGTTATCTGAGTAAACTTTTTCAAGTGTATTTGTGTCATGCAACAATATTGCCTAGTTTGCTGAGTGAAGTCTGGTACACACAGCGCCAAACTCACTGGCCAATTTTTTGAACTGGTGTGCTACACCAATGCCACATATTGAAGCGGGGTGTTATTTAACAGTATAATTTTCAAAGAGTGTATTTTAGTCCTGCAAGAATGTGGCATCTCGCTGTGTAAACAGTGCTACACACAGTGACAACAGTTACTGGACAATTATTTGTAGAACTGGTGTGCTACACCAATGCTCCCCCCCAATGCCACATATTGAAGTGGGGTGTTCTCTGAGTACATTTTTTCAAGTGTATTTGTGTCATGCGACAATATTGCCTAGTTTGCTGAGTGAAGTCTGGTACACACAGCGCCAAACTCACTGGCCAATTTTTGAACTGGTGTGCTACACCAATGCCACATATTGAAGTGGGGTGTTATTTAACAGTATAATTTTCTAAGAGTGTATTTTAGTCCTGCAAAAATGTGGCCTCTCGCTGTGTAAACAGTGCTACACACAGTGACAACAGTTACTGGCCAATTATTTGTAGAACTGGTGTAATAAACCTGTGCCCCCCCCCCCCCCCCCCAATG
Source organism: Pelophylax lessonae (assembly GCF_965119305.1). Classification (NCBI taxonomy): domain Eukaryota; kingdom Metazoa; phylum Chordata; class Amphibia; order Anura; family Ranidae; genus Pelophylax; species Pelophylax lessonae. The sequence goes on along the minus strand of NC_138773.1, from coordinate 249,764,496 downwards.
CCACATAGTGAAGTGGGGTGTTATTTAACAGTATAATTTTCTAAGAGTGTATTTTAGTCCTGCAATATTTGGCCTCTTGCTGTGTAAAAAGTGCTACACACAGTGACAACAGTTACTGGCCAATTATTTGTAGAACTGGTGTAATAAACCTGTGCCCCCCCCCCCCCCAATGCCACATATTGAAGTGGGGTGTTATTTAACAGTATAATTTTCTAAGAGTGTATTTTAGTCCTGCAAAAATTTGGCCTCTCGCTGTGTAAACAGTGCTACACACAGTGGCAACAGTTACTGGCCAATTATTTGTAGAACAGGTGTAATAAACCTGTGCCCCCCCCCCCCAATGCCACATATTGAAGTGGGGTATTATCTGAGTAAACTTTTTCAAGTGTATTTGTGTCATGCAACAATATTGCCTAGTTTGCTGAGTGAAGTCTGGTACACACAGCGCCTAACTCACTGGCCAATTTTTTGAACTGGTGAGCTACACCAATGCTCCCCCCCCCAATGCCACATATAAAAGTGGGGTGCTATCTGAGTAAACTTTTTCAAGTGTATTTGTGTCATGCAACAATATTGCCTAGTTTGCTGAGTGAAGTCTGGTACACACAGCGCCAAACTCACTGGCCAATTTTTTGAACTGGTGTGCTACACCAATGCCACATATTGAAGTGGGGTGTTATTTAACAGTATAATTTTCTAAGAGTGTATTTTAGTGCTGCAAAAATTTTGCCTCTTGCTGGGTAAACAGTGATACACACAGTGACAACAGTTACTGGCCAATTATTTGTAGAACTGGTGTAATAAACCTGTGCCCCCCCCCCCAATGCCACATATTGAAGTGGGGTGTTATCTGAGTAAACTTTTTCAAGTGTCATGCAACAATATTGCCTAGTTTTGCTGAGTGAAGTCTGGTACACACAGCGCCTAACTCACTGGCCAATTTTTTGAACTGGTGTGCTACACCAATGCTCCCCCCAATGCCACACATTGAAGTGGGGTGTTATTTAACAGTATAAATTTCTAAGAAATTTCAAAATTTCTAGCCATCATATACTACGTTCTTTACTGTTAGTTCAACCCATGTGAGCTCATGTTTGCGGCCTAAACAGCCCGCCACCAACTTGTGTATACAGTGAACGCCTACTGTACCTCTAGCCGTCATATACTACGTTCTTTGCTGTCAGTTCAACCCATGTGAGCTCATGTTTGTTGCCTAAACAGCCCGCCACCATCTTGTGTATACTGTGAACGCCTACTGTACCTCTAGCCATCATATACTATGTCATTTACTGTCAGTTCAACCCATGTGAGCTCATGTTTGCGGCCTAAACAGCCCGGGACCAACTTGTGTATACAGTGAACACCTACTGTACCTCTAACCATCATATACTACGTTCTTTACTGTCAGTTCAACCCATGTGAGCTCATGTTTGCGGCCTAAACAGCCCGCCACCAACTTGTGTATACAGTGAACGCCTACTGTACCTCTAGCCATCATATACTACGTTCTTTGCTGTCAGTTCAACCCATGTGAGCTAATTTTTGCGGCCTATAGAGGCCGCCACCTACTTGTGTATACTGTGAATGCCTACTGTACCTCTAGCCATCATATACTACGTTCTTTACGGTCAGTTCAACCCATGTGAGCTCATGTTTGCCTTCTAAACAGCCCGCCACCAACTTGTGTATACAGTGAACGCCTACTGTACCTCTAGCCGTCATATACTACGTTCTTTGCTGTCAGTTCAACCCATGTGAGCTCATGTTTGCGGCCTAAACAGCCCGCCACCAACTTGTGTATACTGTGAACGCCTACTGTACCTCTAGCCATCATATACTAAGTTTTTTACCGTCAGTTCAACCCATGTGAGCTCATGTTTGGGGCCTAAACAGCCCGTCACCAACTTGTGTATACTGTGAACGCCTACTGTACCTCTAGCCATCATATACTACGTTCTTTGCTGTCAGTTCAACCCATGTGAGCTCATGTTTGCGGCCTAAACAGCCCGCCACCATCTTGTGTATACTGTGAACGCCTACTGTACCTCTAGCCATCATATACTACGTTCTTTACTGTCAGTTCAACCCATGTGAGCTCATGTTTGCGGCCTAAACAGCCCACCACCAACTTGTGTATACAGTGAACGTCTACTGTACCTCTAGCCATCATATACTAGTACGTTCTTTGCTGTCAGTTCAACCCATGTGAGCTCATGTTTGCAGCCTAAACAGCCCGCCACTAACTTGTGTATACTGTGAACACCTACTGTACCTCTAGCCATCATATACTACGTTCTTTACTGTCAGTTCAACCCATGTGAGCTCATGTTTGCGGCTTAAACAGCCCGCCACCAACTTGTGTATACAGTGAACGCCTACTGTACCTCTAGCCATCATATACTACGTTCTTTGCTGTTAGTTCAACCCATGTGAGCTCATTTTTGCGGCCTATAGAGGCCGCCATCTACTTGTGTATACTGTGAATGCCTACTGTACCTCTAGCCATCATATACTACGTTCTTTACTGTCAGTTCAACCCATGTGAGCTCATGTTTGCGGCCTAAACAGCCCGCCACCAACTTGTGTATACTGTGAACGCCTACTGTACCTCTAGCCGTCATATACTACGTTCTTTGCTGTCAGTTCAACCCATGTGAGCTCATGTTTGTGGCCTAAACAGCCCGCCACCAACTTGTGTATACTGTGAATGCCTACTGTACCTCTAGCCGTCATATACTATGTTCTTTGCTGTCAGTTCAAACCATGTGAGCTAATTTTTGGAGCCTATCTGAGTATACTTTTACAAGTGTATTTGTGTCCTGCAACAATATTGCCTCTTTTGCTTAGTGAAGTCTGATACACACAGTGCCAAACTCACTGGCCAATTTTTTGAACAACTGGTGTGATAAATCGGTGGCCCCCCAATACCACATATTGACGTGGGGTGTAATCTGAGTATACTTCCATAAGTGTATTTGTGTCCTGCAACAATATTGCCTCTTTTGCTGAGTGAAGTCTGATACACACAGTGCCAAACTCACTGGCCAATTTTTTGAACAACTGGTGTGATAGACCAGTGGCCCCCCAATAGCATTTATTGAAGCGGGGTGTTATTTAACAGTATACTTTTCTAAGATTGTATTTTAGTCCTGCAAAAATTTGGCCTCTTTTGCTGTGTTAACTGTGCTACACACATTGAAAACAGATACTGGCCAATTATTTGTAGAACTGGTGTGATAAACCTGTGGCCCCCTAATACCACAGATTGATGTGGGGTGTTATCTACACAGACACTGTTGCTGGTGCCTCAGACCAGATAGAGTGGGACTTTATGGGCAAGTGAGGGGTATATCAAGCGAAATGCATTATATCATTCAACAAAGGGAGTAGGGTAAATATAATGGTATTTAATATGTAGATACCGGTAGTAGATGTTATACAACAAGCATTAAGTGACAGTGGTGCTTGGGACAGAGCCCAAGTGTGAAGAAAAGAAAGATGATTCCGTGGAATCAGTGAAATCAGTGACAATGGTGTTATCAAGTGACTTAAAACATTGGATTCTTCTGTTTTCCCTTGGATGTTGAAATGGGAGAACTCAGAAAAATCCTAAATTTCTGACGCGTTTCGGCTCTCTTGTGGGCCTTTCTCAAAGCGTTCAGTCACTCAGTCTGTGGTCTATAAGAGTAATATAAGGTATAATGTGTAAGGATAATTTTAACAAATCCTTGAAATGGATCATACATTGCTGGAGTTTGAAATAATATATAGTTACATACATGGGTGCATCCATTCCTTCCGCGTATCAGCCCCTGTATCCGTCCACATTCACAGCGGGAATCATATGTTGCAAGGCCTAGGATTATAATTGTGTTGTTTCTTAAAGTGTATCTCAGATGGATCAGGTGAGTATATATGTATTTTCTTATGTATATATATATGTATATATATTCACTTACATCTGAATGCACTGGTTGGAGAGTGTTGTCTCCAGGATCCTGGGGTTAAATTCCCTCTTTATTTTATGTTACCAGGCTTGGATCTAGGATATAAGGGACAATTGTATCGATAGTATACATAAGGTATCCGGTAAATAACCCAAAACTATCCCACAAATATAAATGTGGCAGTATCTCATGAGTACTTGTAAGTGCTTAAAAGGACTTCCCGATGGTGGTGTGGTACATCAAAGTAAAGGTGACTATAAATGCTTCGGTGCCAAGTTTATTAGAAAGCATAGTAACGGTTTCACAGTCCGTTGCACTTACAATTGTGTTGTCCTTCTGGCTTGCGCAGTGTAAGAGGTCCGTCCTCTCCTCTCCGTTGGAGAGAAGTGAGGATTGCCTCATATTCCCCGGCCTTATGAAGCGCCTCGCGCATGCGCATTGCGCATTGCACGTAGATTGTCTCCATGGCGGCGTGACGTAGGCACCGACGTCTGCGCCTGCGCTAGCTGGGTGCGTGCGCAGGCCGCAACCCCGTTGCTGGGGACGCCGCTCTGGCCGCCGACACGGAAGGAGGAGCCATCTTATCCCCGAAGGGATTGGTGGGTCCTGGTATTCCCCTACGAAGTAGGGGTTACCGTGCCGGGTGTGATAGTGCGGTATAACTGGATCGACCCGCGGAGTTATGGAACACACCCCAGTATGCTCTGAATCATATACAATTTATTACAATAATATAATGATAAAAAAAGATCTTAAAAATGACAATAAATTTATATATATTTATAGGAAATGAGACTGTAGTGTTATAATTAACAGCAGTGTTGCATATAGGTCCACCATGGGTAGCCGTGGATCAAGGAGGGACAGCCCTGTTTGCCGGACAATACCAGGGATCGTCACAGGGCCATGTCAACATAGAATCGGGTTCCTATGTTTTATTAAGGGAACAGTCTTTGTTAAATGTGCTATTATGGCACTAGAGAAGATTGAGGGTAAAGGGTGGGGGGGGAGGGGAAAAAGGGGAGAGTTTTTTTGGGTAAGAAGAAATCTCGTGTATATTGAATCATATTATAAGATGTATATAGCAATCCCAAAAGTACGGATGTTTAGGATGGATGGGATGGTATTTAATCTGTCTTGCCAGAAGCAAAACCTTCCAGAAACGGACGAAAACTTTAATTTTCATTCAGACCAGGGTATTTTGTGGCATGGAGGCGTCTAATCCACCTCATTTCCATCTGAAGTAGTCTCTTGTTCCAATCCCCCCCACGATGTGGTATGTGGATTCTTTCAAGTGCCACTAGAGAGCTGGAAAAACTTAAAGGAGACAACACCAAGCAAAATCTTACTGTAGAACAAAAAGCGGCACTAAAAGAACTAGAAAGCAATGAATCAATCACAATTAAACCCTCCGATAAGGGGGGGGGGAATATTGTGATTATGGACAACAAGGATTATAAAGAGATGTGCCAAAAGATTCTGAACAACAAACGATGCTATAAGAAGATACTACCCATCATGGTGGAGTCATACAAAGAAGATTTCTACAAGAAAATCGATGGAGCTTTCAATCAAGGGATGATTTCAAAGACTTTGTGGCAATTCATGAGGACGAAACATGCGAGAATCCCGACGTTCTATGCATTGCCCAAAATTCACAAGAATAAGATTAACCCACCAGGTAGACCCATAATATCGGGCAATGGCAATCTCACCGAAAACACCAGTAAAGTTATTGATGCCTACCTGAGGCCCCATGTAACTAAACTACCCTCGTACACAAGAGACACGGTACATCTTCTCCAGATCATAGACGGCATCACCATACCCAATGAAGCGTTTCTCATCACGATTGATGTAGAAGCTTTGTATAATAACATCCCACACCAAAAGGGAATGGAAGTGATTAAAAAAACCCTGGAAGAACATAGCGGACATGATACAAAGTTTAATGACTTTATAGTCATGATGTTGGACTATATCTTAAATAATAATTTCTTCGTCTTTAATGGTAGCTACTATTTGCAGATATGTGGGGTAGCAATGGGCACAAGCTGTGCCCCCTCCTATGCCAATACATATCTAGGGGCCTGGGAACAGGATTTCCTAGCTAAAGAAGAAAACAGAGCCTTTGCCAATAATATCATCTTATGGCAAAGGTTCATAGATGATATATTCATTATATGGACAGGACCAGAAAGTATGATTCAAGATTGCCTGCAAGCGATGAACAACAACGAATATAACATGTTCTTTACTCTTAATTACGATAAAGAAAAAATTTCATTTTTGGACACCTGGATTATCAAAGGCGAAGATGGACTCCTAAAGACAACTTTATATAGAAAGGAAACAGCAGGCAACTCCATACTGCACGCGTCAAGTTTCCACCCGACCCCACTGAAAAATGCTATTCCTTACAGCCAGTTTCTTAGGCTGAAAAGAAACTGTACTCTTGATCAAGATTTCCAAAGAGAGGCCAACATCCTTACCGAAAGGTTATTGAAAAGGGGTTACACCAAGACGACACTGAGAAAAACATTTAACAGAGTGAAGAAGCAAGAAAGACACAACATTCTGTTTAAAAACAAAAACACCATAAAACTTAAAGAACAGGATAACAAAACCCGCATAATTATGAGGTTCACCAACGACCACCAAAAAATACGGAAAATCATTTCCAAACATTGGTTAATCTTAAAAGAGGACCCGATGGTAAAACAGTTTATACCAGAAAAACCACAAATAACATTCCGTAAAGCAGGATCAATGAAGCAAGCTCTCACGCATAGTGAGTACAGGGAAACAAGGAATGACCCCTGTAAACACATGTGTACATTCCCATGCGGAAACTGTGGACAATGCAGTGTGATACAAAAATGTGTTAACACCATACTCCCCAATGGGGAGCTCTTTAAACCCCGACACTTTACAAATTGCAGGACAAGAGGAGTCGTCTACCTCATGCGTTGTCAATGTGGTTCCTACTATGTAGGTAAGACCAAACAAGAATTTGGCAAACGAGTAAATCAACATATTAACAGTATGCAATTATGTAATTTCTATGTACCCCTAGGGAGGCATGTTGCCCATGAACACAAAAATAGAATGCCTCAAGTGACTTTTATGGCACTTGAAAAAATTCACATACCACATCGTGGGGGGGATTGGAACAAGAGACTACTTCAGATGGAAATGAGGTGGATTAGACGCCTCCATGCCACAAAATACCCTGGTCTGAATGAAAATGAAAGTTTTCGTCCGTTTCTGGAAGGTTTTGCTTCTGGCAAGACAGATTAAATACCATCCCATCCATCCTAAACATCCGTACTTTTGGGATTGCTATATACATCTTATAATATGATTCAATATACACGAGATTTCTTCTTACCCAAAAAAACTCTCCCCTTTTTCCCCTCCCCCCCCACCCTTTACCCTCAATCTTCTCTAGTGCCATAATAGCACATTTAACAAAGACTGTTCCCTTAATAAAACATAGGAACCCGATTCTATGTTGACATGGCCCTGTGACGATCCCTGGTATTGTCCGGCAAACAGGGCTGTCCCTCCTTGATCCACGGCTACCCATGGTGGACCTATATGCAACACTGCTGTTAATTATAACACTACAGTCTCATTTCCTATAAATATATATAAATTTATTGTAATTTTTAAGATCTTTTTTTATCATTATATTATTGTAATAAATTGTATATGATTCAGAGCATACTGGGGTGTGTTCCATAACTCCGCGGGTCGATCCAGTTATACCGCACTATCACACCCGGCACGGTAACCCCTACTTCGTAGGGGAATACCAGGACCCACCAATCCCTTCGGGGATAAGATGGCTCCTCCTTCCGTGTCGGCGGCCAGAGCGGCGTCCCCAGCAACGGGGTTGCGGCCTGCGCACGCACCCAGCTAGCGCAGGCGCAGACGTCGGTGCCTACGTCACGCCGCCATGGAGACAATCTACGTGCAATGCGCAATGCGCATGCGCGAGGCGCTTCATAAGGCCGGGGAATATGAGGCAATCCTCACTTCTCTCCAACGGAGAGGAGAGGACGGACCTCTTACACTGCGCAAGCCAGAAGGACAACACAATTGTAAGTGCAACGGACTGTGAAACCGTTACTATGCTTTCTAATAAACTTGGCACCGAAGCATTTATAGTCACCTTTACTTTGATGTACCACACCACCATCGGGAAGTCCTTTTAAGCACTTACAAGTACTCATGAGATACTGCCACATTTATATTTGTGGGATAGTTTTGGGTTATTTACCGGATACCTTATGTATACTATCGATACAATTGTCCCTTATATCCTAGATCCAAGCCTGGTAACATAAAATAAAGAGGGAATTTAACCCCAGGATCCTGGAGACAACACTCTCCAACCAGTGCATTCAGATGTAAGTGAATATATATACATATATATATACATAAGAAAATACATATATACTCACCTGATCCATCTGAGATACACTTTAAGAAACAACACAATTATAATCCTAGGCCTTGCAACATATGATTCCCGCTGTGAATGTGGACGGATACAGGGGCTGATACGCGGAAGGAATGGATGCACCCATGTATGTAACTATATATTATTTCAAACTCCAGCAATGTATGATCCATTTCAAGGATTTGTTAAAATTATCCTTACACATTATACCTTATATTACTCTTATAGACCACAGACTGAGTGACTGAACGCTTTGAGAAAGGCCCACAAGAGAGCCGAAACGCGTCAGCAATTTAGGATTTTTCTGAGTTCTCCCATTTCAACATCCAAGGGAAAACAGAAGAATCCAATGTTTTAAGTCACTTGATAACACCATTGTCACTGATTTCACTGATTCCACGGAATCATCTTTCTTTTCTTCACACTTGGGCTCTGTCCCAAGCACCACTGTCACTTAATGCTTGTTGTATAACATTTACTACCGGTATCTACATATTAAATACCATTATATTTACCCTACTCCCTTTGTTGAATGATATAATGCATTTCGCTTGATATACCCCTCACTTGCCCATAAAGTCCCACTCTATCTGGTCTGAGGCACCAGCAACCCCCGCTATAATGTACATATAGGGACGGTGGCAGAACCTACTTTAGCATATGTGTTCAAAGGAAAATCCCCCCTTCTTCATCTACACAGACACTAGCAAACACGGGCAGGGAAGGTATATCCCTTTTACTGCCCACTGGGTGAACCTTCTGACGGCCGTTAAGCATGCAACCCATGGCACCCGTGTAGATTTAGTTGTACCGCCACAAATTGCAAGCAGGCCTGCCTCTTCTCCTCCTCCTCCATCCTCCCTCTCCTCCTCGGCTGACTCCTCCTCTTCCGCTGCTACTGTCTCTTCTCCTGCGCCGCCTAAGATCCCCAGAACCTATTTCACATGCCAGGTGAGACGTTGCCATGCTGTGTTGTGCCTGGAAGCCAAGAGCCACACTGGTCCTGCACTCCTTTCAGCTTTGCGTTCACAGACAGATCAGTGGCTGACACCGCTGAATTTGTCAGTTGGTAAAGTGGTGTGCGACAACGGTGCCAATCTGCTGAGCGCACTGAAACAGGGCAAAATAACACACGTGCCATGCATGGCACACGTCCTGAACTTGGTGGTGCAGCAATTTGTTGCCAAATACCCTGGGTTCCAGGACGTCTTATGGCAGGCCAGGAAAATCTCGGGCCATTTCAGAAGATCTTACACAGCCATGGCTTGCCTTGACGAGATTCAGCGGCGACACAACCTGCCCCTCAGGCGTCTTATTTGTGACTGCCTGACGCGATGGAACTCAACGTTGCATATGCTCGATAGGCTGCTCCAGCAGAAACGTGCAGTTAATAACTACCTGTTCGAACTCGGCGGCAGGACTGGTTCTGGGGAGCTTGGGCTTTTTTCACCTCGCCAGTGGCTACCCATGCGGGACGCATGCAGACTTCTGCGGCCATTCAATGAGATCACCAAACTGGTCAGTCACGGCCAGGGCACCATAAGTGACATCATACCTTACCCCTTCTTTCTGGAGCGTGCGTTGCATCGTGCCATTGATCAAGCAGTTGAGGAGCAGGAGCACGAAGATCAGGAAGTCGCAATGTTGGATGAAATCCCAGGGGTTGCTACTCCATCTGAGACAAATCAACAGCAGGAGTCTGAAGAGGAGTCTGAGGAGGAGGATGGTGCTGGGGGGGATGAGGAGGAGCAAGAAGAGCATGCTTTAAACCTTTCTGGGATCCCTGGTGTTATCCGTGGATGGGGGGAGGGGGAGGAGAACGAGGACGACATTATCCTAGATGATGAGCTGGAAGCAGGCCGTTATACCGCTTCCAGTTTAGTGGGAATGGGGGCCTACATGCTGCAGTGTTTTAAGGGACCCCCCCGTATAAAACGCATAAAGGCCAAGTTGTGTTGTGCACAGCTAGTACGTCTTTTGTGGCTGCAAATATGACCTAAAGGTTTTTAAAGTTTGCCTCCCATTAAAGTCAATGGGGCCCGCCGCGAACTCGCGGTTCGCTGACTTTTGAGAAAATTCGCGGCTGACGTTCGCAAACCGCCCCGGCCGATGTTCGTCCATCACTAATTTTATGTTTAGTTTTTGTCTGTGATATGCATAACTTTTCTATTGGATTCAAATTCTCCTCAGATCTAATTGGTTGCAGTAATGATGCTACAAAATGTTTTAATTGTAAATACCTCCATTCATCTAATAATATCAACTCATTTTAATATTTCAATTTTTGATTTGTACAAATTTTCCCTTTTTTTATTATATCCTTTAATTGTGCTTTTTTTATCCATTCCCCAAAATGTGCCACATTTCCTGGTAAAAAAAATTGTATCTCCTAGTAAAATTAATGGTGAGTTATATTCCTATTTTGCTTGTCTATAAATCGTGCCCCACGCCTTAAAAACAATTCTAGTAATTTTGTGTGTATTTCCGTCAAAAATTCTATATTTTTGAGGTATCCAAATATTTTTGTTTAATTGAGTTCCACTTAGTGTATTTTCTATCCTTACCCAACTTTTATCATTTTTTTTTTTTTTTTTTTTATATTAGACCATTCTATCAGTCGTGTCAATGTCATAGCATTATAATATCGTTTAATGTCTGGTACTGCTAATCCACCTTGTGCTTTACTTTTACTTAACACCGAAAATTGTACTCTAGGTTTCTTCTTTTGCCATATATATTTAATGTCATTTATTATTTGAAAGAATTTTTGAGGCAAAGAAATTGGTAACATTTGAAACTTATACAATATTTTTGGAAGTATTACCATCTTTATCTATTTATGCTTTCCACCCATGATAAGGGTCTTCCTAATATTTTTTTTATTTCTGTTTTTATCTCATTTAACAAAGGATAGTAATTAACCTGGTAAAGATTCCTGAGGGACGATGTTAATTTTATCCTGAGGTATTTTAGTTCTTTTTTCCCCCCCATGTAAAAGGGAATTAATTCTATAGTGCTAGCTCTTCTTTACTCAGATATGTATTCAAGATTACCGATTTTACAGGGTTAATCTTTAATTTTGACAGTTCTCGATATATTTTCAGTTCCTTTATTAAATTTGGGAGCATAATTCTGGGGTTAGATATATAAAACAGGACGTCATCTGCATAAGCAGCAACATTGTGTTCTTCATCTCCTTTTATCACCCCCCGTATTTCCCCATTATTTTGTATAGTAGCCAAAAGTGGCTGCAGTGACAGCACATATAATAAGGGTGATAATGGACATCCCTGTCTTGTTCCATGATATATTTCAAAGGGTGATGATAGATTCCCATTTACTTTTACTAATGCTGTAGGGTAATTATATAAGGTTTTGATCCTCTGGGCCATTTTAGGGCCTATTCCTAGATGTACAACTGTATCTATCATGAGTCCCCAATCTACCCTGTCAAAAGCCTTTTCAGCATCTATTGACAGAAGTATAGTTTGGGATCTAGAATTCTTTATTTTCTGCAATAGTAGTACTGTTCTTACCCCGTTGTCTTTGCCTACCCTACCTGGGATAAACCCAGTCTTGATCTGTATGGGTCCATCTGGGCACTAGATTTTTGCATTTAGCTTTGTATCAGTATTTAACAATGCAATTGGTCTATGATTTGAGCACAAAGTTGGATTCCATTCTTTAGGTATAATTGTAATATATGCCTGCAATGATCCTTCCCTCATCTCTCCTACCTCTCCTAATTTATTCATATACCTACATATTTTTGTAAAGAGCTGCGTAAATTGACAGCGCTATATAAGTACCTGAAATAAATAAAAAATAAAATAAATAAATATTTTTGGTATTAATTGTTTCCCAATTTTTTTATAATATAGCACCATACATCCATCCGGTCTAGGGCTCTTTCCTGTCACTGTACTCTTTATAGGAAAACTTTAGCAATATCTGCTGTCATATATGCATAGTTACACAGTACATAGTTAGTGAGGTTGGAAAAAAACCCCAGTCCATCCAGTTCAACCTATGATGTGTGTGTGTGTGTTTATGTCAATAGTACATCGTATACCCCTGTATGTTGTGATTGTTAAGGTGCTCTCTAATAGTTTTTTGACATTTTTGAGCATTCCACATCCTTACCGCTCAGACGGTATAGAACCCTTTACACGGTTTAAGGTTAAACTGGTTTTCTTCTAATTTTAGTGAATGGCTACAAGTCCTTTTTATATTCCCTTTAACTGAATATGTTTGTTCCCTATAAACACAAGTACGGTACTTATACATTGATATCATATCCCCTCTCAATCGTCTCTTCTCCAGAGAGAATAGGTTCAATGCTTGCAGTCTTTCCTCATAGCTAAGATCTTCCAGTTCCTTTATTAGCTTTGTTGCCCTTCTCTAGACTCTCTCCAGTTCCAGCACATCCTTCCTGAGGACCGGTGCTCGGAACTGGATGGCATACTCCAGATGCGGCCCGACCAGAGTCTTGTAGAGTGGGAGAATTATCGTTTTATCTCTGGAGTGAATCCTCTTTTTAATACATGCCAATATTCTGTTGGCTTTGCTTGCAGCAGCTTGACATTGCATGCCATTGCTGAGCTTGTGGTCTACTGGGACCCCCAGGTCCTTTTCCATCTTAGATTCCCCCAAAGGCTCCCCCCCTAGTGAGTAACTTGCATTCATATTTCTGGCACCCAAATGCATTACCTTACATTTTTCAACATTAAACCTCATTTGCCATGTAGATGCCCACCACATTATTTTGTTCAGGTCTTCTTGTAAGGTTTCCACATCCTGCGTAGAAGTTATTGTCCTGCTTAATTTAGTATCGTCCACAAATACGGAGATTGTGCTGTTTATCCCATTCTCTAGGGCGTTTATGAATAAATTAAATAGGATTGGTCCCAGGACAGATCCTTGGGGGTCCCCACTTTCCACACCAGACCATTCCGAGTACTCTCCATTTATCACCGCCCTTTGGACTCGCCCCTGCAGTCAGCTTTTAAGCCAGGTACTTACTCTTTGGTCAATACCTACGTACCTTAGTTTGTACAGTAAGCGTTTGTGGTGAACTGTATCAAATGCCTTTACAAAATCCAGATACACCACATCCACAGCCCTTCCTTTATCTAGATGGCAGCTCACTTCTTCATAGAAGGTTAATAGATTGGTCTGGCAAGAGAGATTTTTCATGAATCCATGCTGATTTCTACTAAAGTAAAGTAATTTCATTACTAAAGTCTTGTATATAGTCCATTATCATCCCCTCCAATATCTTACAGACTATTGATGTTAGGCTAACCGGCCTGTAGTTCCCTGGTATATATCTCAGCCCTTTCTTAAATATTGGTACCACGTTGGCTTTTTTCCAATCAGCTGGTACCATTCCCATCAGTAAACTATCCATAAAAATTAGGAACAATGGTCTGGCTATCACCTAACTGAGTTCCTTAAGGACCCTTGGGTGTAAGCCATCTGGTCCCGATGACTTTTTTTATGTTAAGTTTCTAGAAGAATCTAGAAGAGTCTGTCTTCTGTTAACCACGAGGGTGATTCCTGTGACGTGTTATTAACTTTACCATTACAAGCTGGGTTAATATAGCCCCCCCCCCCAATTCTTTTGTAAATACTGAGGAGAAGAATTTATTTAGCACCTTGGCCTTCTCTCTGTCCTTTGTAGCTTGATTCCCTTTGTTATCCTTTATGGGGCCTCACTTTCTTACTATTTATATACTTAAAGAATTTCTTGGGGTTTTTTTTTTACTCTCTTCCGCTATGTGCCTTTTGTTTTCTATTTTAGCCACCCTGATTTCGCTCTTACATTTCTTATTACATTATTTGAAATGTTGGAATGCTGCTAATGACCCCTCAGCCTTGTATACTTTGAAGGCCTTTTCTTTAGTTTTTATATGCATTTTTACATTGGAGTTTAGCCACCCAGGGTTTATTTGAGCTCTTTTAAACTTATTCCCCATTGGAATGCACTGGCCAATACCTTTATTTAACCACTTACCGCATATCGACGAAGATCTACGTCGGCAGACTTTGCGGGGGTATACCGGGATGATGCCTCTAGCTAGAGGCACCATCCCGGTACCGTGGTTAACAGCCAACGGTCGGCTTTCTGTCGGTAACGACCGATGCGGCTCGGGAGCCGCTCGATCGTTACCCGGGTGAGCGGGAGGGGACTTCCCCCCCCTCCTGCCGCTTTCCGTGACTTTGCTCGGGGCTCCCGTCCCAGCCCCGAGCACCCAGCTGGCACGTCCGCCGGCTGGATGGAGTCCCGATCAATGCCGGAAACGGCTTCGATTGGGTCTCCGATGACGTAACACTGAGGCGGCGTCCATGACGTCACTTCCGGGTTACTGTGCTGCAAAAGGCGGCAAATTTAAAAAATGGCTGTATGCAAAAATGCAGTTTTCGGCGTTTTGCATACATGGAAGTGTAGTGGAGGGGTCTAGGGTCTTTTAGACCCTCGATCCCTCCATAAAGAGTACCTGTCCCTACATATTGGTGTCACAAGGGATGTTTACATTGCTTGTGACAGCAATAAAAGTGATCAGATTTTTTTTTTCTTTAAAAACCTGTAATAAAGTTAAAAAAAAAAAAATAAATAGGAAAAAAAAAAAAATTTTAGCCACCCCCGTCACCGTTAGCTCGCGCACAAAAAAAAAGTATACGGAAGTCGAGCCGCGAATGAAATCGCTGTTCAAACCACACATGTGAGGTATCACCGCGATCGCCAGAGCATGGGCAATAATTAAAAAAAAAAGAGCTACACTAACCGTTAAATAAATTTAAAGCGTCGCCTATTGAGATCTCTATTGACCGTAGTTTGTCGCCATCCCACGGGGGGGTGCAATTTTAAACCGTAACATTATGGGTATCTATTTACTCGGTGTGACATCATCTTTCACAATATACAAAAAAATGGGCTAACTTTACTGTTTAGTATTTTTTAAATGCAGTGAAATGTGATTTTTCAAAATTTTTCCAAAAAAATGGCGTTTTAAAGACTGCTGCGCAAATACCGCGTGACAAAAAATATTCCAATGACCGACATTTTGTTCTCCAGAGTCTTTGCTAAAAAAATATATGCAATGTTTGGGGGTTCTAAGTTGTTTTCTAGGAAAAAATACTGGTTTTAACTTGTGAACAAAAAGTGTCCGAAATAGGGCTGGGGCTTAAGTGGTTAATATGTTCTTAAACTTCCCCCCGTGTTCTTTGTTCCTAGGATTTTATCCCATTTAAAATTGTCTAGCATAGAGGGCAGTTTAGGGAAAATTACTCTTTTGAAATTCAGTGTCCTTGTATTACCCTTGTGTTTCCTATTTCTGTGATTTATACTGAAGCTAATTGACCTATGGTCATTGTTTCCTAAGTTGCCCTGTATTTCTACATCCGTAATCAGGTCTGTATTCGTAATCAGTAGGTTTAGTGACGCATTGTTTCTGACCCATGAAATTGTCCTGCAAAACATTTAGAAATGGCGAGCCTTAGATGAATGCGTGGTTCCTTCAGCCCAGTCTATATCTGGATAATTGAAATCCCCCATTATAATGACATTTCCCATCTTTGCTGTGATAGGAGGTCTGCCCCGCCCCCCCCTCCTCCCGCCACCCAATATTACTATCCCCATAGTACCTTCCCTTTGAAGCTCTACCCATAGGGCTTCCACCTCCTCCCTAGCTCCATTAGTTATATTGTTCCTAATATTAACTTGCAGATTGTTCTTGATATACAGGCATACCCCTCCTCCTTTTTTACCCTCTCTATCTCTGCATTGAAGGGAATACTCCTGAATGGTTGCCAGCCAATCATGAGAGCTGTCAAACCAAGTCTCTGAAATTCCCACAAAATCAAAATCCTCCTCATACATTAACAGCTCCAGTTCTCCAATCTTGTTGGCCAGACTTCTGGCATTGGTATACAAACTTCGTAATTTTGTCCAGTTGCATACTGTATCCTTGTTAGATGTTATGAGGCAGCACTTTCAGTTTGTCAGCCTACGTACCTTGGGTTTAGGATTTCTGGTCACCCCACCGCTAATGTCCCCAATAATGCCCGCTGAACCTTGCTCCCTGCTGGCTAATTCTACATCTGGACCCTCCCCTATCACCTAGTTTAAAAGTCCCTCTAACTTTTTAGCCATCTTCTCTTCCAGTACGGCTGCACCTTCCCCATTTAGGTGCAGTCCATTCCTGCTAAAGAGCCGGTAGCTGACTGAGAAGTCGGCCAAGTTCTCCAGGAACCCGAACCCATCGTTACTACACCGGCTCCCCAGCCACTTGTTAACTTCCCTAATCTCCCGCTGCCTCTCTGGCGTGGCTCGAGGTATAGGTAGTATTTCTTAAATACTACTTTGGAGGTCCTACTCCTCAATTTAGCTCCTAAGTCCCTGAAATTGTTTTTTAGGACTCTCCACCTTCCTCTAACTTTGTCATTGATACCCACGTGTACCATGGCAGCCGGGTCCTCCCCAGCCCCACCCAATAATTTGTCCACCAGATCCGTGATGTTGTGCTGAACCCGAGCGCCCAGCAAACGACAAAAAGTTTGGTGCTTATGGTCTTTTTGACAGATTGCCCTCTCTATCCTAATTGAGCCCCCGACCACCAGGACCTGTCTTTCCTTACCCTTAGCCTCGCTCCTGTCCTCACTGGAGGAGTTCTTCCCCTGGTAGCTAGGGGCATCGCTCTGCTCCAGCAATGCTGGCTCCTGACTGGTTTCCCCAACATCACGCAACAGGGCGTATTTATTGGGATGTTCTAGCCCAGAACCGACCTCCTTGACTCTTTCCACTCTACCCTTCCTTACTGTCACCCAACTACTCTGCTCTGATGCCTTGTAACGCTCCTGCGTTTTATGTATGATGTGGATTTACAGCTGCAGAAATATTCCACTTCAGTAGTCATGTAGAGAAACGCTGAGACACCAATCCCAACTCCCAAAGACTCATCATGTGTGGATGATCTCAATTCAGCAAGTAAATACACACACTCAATAAGATGTTCCTAGAGTGACTTATGTATATAGTAACACAGTGATGATAGGCTGAAGAGACAGGTTGGGTAGAGATGGTAGATGACAGACACTCGAAAGGAAATGTTCTTGAGAATGAGATAGTAACAGGTGGGATGCAGATAGGTTAGCAATCATGTATGGTAGTGTAATGTTCCGGTACCTTTGGTACCCTAAATTACACTTTCCACAAGTGTATGCGCCCCACCATTTACTTTTGGAAAGGTGCGCATACACCTTTAAGACTGGAGCTGTCATCACCCAGCGCCGGACTAGATGGCTATTTAAAGCGCCGGTTCTCACTCACATGTGTTCGTTCAAACACCCTTACTTGGATGCTAACCTTGCTTGAAGCTTCCATGCTTGCAAGCTTACTTCGCTGACGGAACCTCGCTGCGCTGATCCCTGTATCCCGCTACTGGATCATCCGCCTCTCCTGAACCACCCTTCGGCTGTATCGCTAATAGTGCTAAGTACCCCGCAGGGGAATTCTCTATAAACTTATACTAAGCTTACACTACCTAGCTCTGCATAGTAAAGACTGTTTATCACATCTGCATAACTAGATTGCTAGCTCTTGAGACTACTGCTACTTTTCTGCACTGGGTTGATCTCTTTTGTATGTCCACCTGCTATTCTGTCATCTGCTACCATACAACATTGCTAAACCTTCCTGCATCCATCTGCTACTGTCTCACCTTCAAGTGTCTATCACCTACCACCTCCACTCAACCTATCCCTCAACCTTCATCATTGTGTTACCACATACATAAAGTCATTCTAGGAACCAGCTTGCTATTGTGTGTATTTACTGGCTGAAATAAGACCTTCCACACATGATGAGTCATTGAGGTTGGGAATGGTATCTCAGCATATCTCTTACATGACTACTGACGTGGAATTATTTCTGCAGCTGAAAATCCACACCATATAAGAAACGCAGGAGCGTTACAGATTGAACGAACCCAAAAATGGATTCAGCAGAAATAACCACTCAGGTGACACAATTAAAACAGCAAGTATCTGCATTAATACACGCACTTGCTGAATTAAAAGAAGACAATCAGGCTCTGTCGCAGCAGGTAATTAGACTGACACAACTTACCTCTGCTCAGTCCCCTGAACCCAAGATAAATCCCCCTTTGGTATTTACAGGCGATCGCAAAAAATTTTGCGAATTTAAAAACGCATGTGAGTTACTTTTTTTGCTAAAACCTCGTACCTACCTTACTGATCACATTAAGGTTTGTACTATTATTTCTTACCTATCAAGCGATCCTCGAGCCTGGGCAGATTCTCTTTTTGAGAAAAACGACCAGCTTCTCAACTCCTATGCCTTGTTCCTGGCAGAGCTCACTAGCCTATATGATGACCCCAATAGGCAGAGTACTGCTGATCTTCAGTTAAGATCCTTGAAACAAGGAAGGAGGCCTGTAGAAGACTTTGTCGCAGAGTTCAAGAGATGGACCCTTGATTCAGAATGGAATGATGCATCTCTGAAAACCCAATTTAGGCTTGGCCTATCAGAAGCCGTTAAGGACGAGCTCGCCCGAGCGGATCTGCCAAAAACCCTGGATGCATTAATACAACTCAGTATTACCATAGATAGAAGACTACGAGAAAGAAAGGCTGAAAAGATGGGAATGCCATTATCCGTTTCCTCTCGGAGTCTGGCCTTTCCTATGGAGGTAGGAACCATACGCCCACCGCTATCAACTATGGAAAAAGCCAAAAGACGAAATGAAAATCTCTGCTTGTACTGTGCATCCCCGGATCACAAGATAAACGTCTGTCCCCTAGTCAACAAAAAGAAGGGTGAGTGTTCACATGTCTCCCTAGGAGGATTGACAACTTCATTCACTAACCCCTACATTTCTGTTTTTTTGACATTACAGTGGGACCAGAACAGGATTACTACTAAGGCCATGATTGACACAGGATCTTGTGGAAATTATATGGATATATGTTTTGCTGCTTTAAATAAAATTCCTATTATTTCTAAACTCAAACCTGTCTCAGTAAGTCTTATTACCGGTGTTCCGTTATCCTCTGGTCCGATCACCGATCAGACCAAAGCACTTCTAGTCACTATTAACGAGTCTCATAGGGAGACTTCTACCTTCGATTTAATACCATCACCCCACTTTCCCATTGTGTTGGGACTTCCCTGGTTGCACACACACCAACCAACCATAGATTGGAAGAAACGGTCCTTGACCTTCCCTTCTTGTTATTGCGAGGAAACGTGTAACCTCCCGTTTTCCGGGAAGATTCTGTCTGTGGTGACAGATGAGATTGCACCACTATGTTATCAGGATCTTTCTGAGGTTTTTCTTGAGAAAAATGCTCAAGCATTACCTCCTCATCGAGACTATGATTGTAGCATTGATCTACTCCCAAATAGCAAATTGCCGTTCGGTCATGTTTATCCTCTTTCACAGGATGAACTTGCCCATCTCAAAACCTATTTGGATGAGAACTTGGAAAAAGGTTTTATTAGACCTTCCACTTCTTCCACAGCAGCAGGACTCTTTTTTGTTCGCAATAAAGATTCAAGTCTCAGACCTATCATCGACTACAGGAAATTGAATGCTATCACAATAAAAGATCGCTATCCTCTACCGCTTATCCCTGAGCTCATTGAGCAGGTGCGTGGAGCTACCTATTTTTCAAAATTAGACCTGAAAGGAGCATACAATCTCATTCGAATCCGTGATGGACACGAGTGGAAGACTGCATTCAGAACTAGATACGGATTGTTCGAATATCTTGTGATGCCATTCGGCCTATGCAATGCCCCTGCAGTTTTCCAACGATTTATAAACGATATTTTTAAAGACTTACTAGATGTCTGTGTTGTGGTATATCTGGACGATATACTTATATATTCACAGACCCTGTCTGAACACATAAGACATGTAAGACTTGTATTATCGAGATTGCTTGCACATAATCTTTATGTGAAGCTGAAGAAATGCTTGTTCCATAAAGATGAGGTACTCTTTCTAGGCTACATCATATCCAAAACAGGAATCGAGATGGACATGAGTAAAATATCCTGAATTCAGGATTGGCCTACACCAACTACACGCAAGGCGCTACAGCGATTCCTGGGATTTTCAAATTTCTACAGGAAGTTCATAAAAAACTTTTCTGCTATTGTGAGACCCCTCACACAGCTCACTAGCATAAAAATACCATTTAAATGGTCAGAAGAAGCAAATAAGGCTTTCCACTTGTTAAAGACAAGGTTTACTTCCGCTCCCATAGTACGCCATCCAGACCCATCCCTCCAATACATTCTGGAGGTAGATGCGTCAAACATGGCAGTAGGAGCAATACTCTCCCAACGACCTACCCACACTTCACCACTTCATCCAGTCGCTTTTTTTTCTAAATCCCTGAGCAGTCCCGAGATAAATTACCCCGTGGGTGAAAAGGAACTGCTTGCTATAAAATTGGCTCTGGAGAATTGGCGACATTTACTCGAAGGCACCCAACTACCAATAATTATATACACGGACCATAAAAACCTCCAATATCTTCAGACTAGCAAAACTCTCTCGCATCGACGGGTACGATGGTCACTATTCTTTCTAAGGTTTAACTTCCTAGTGACCTACACACTGTCATGGTCTTAACTTCTTGCTGTTCTCCTTCGTTTGACATGTGCTGGCGGCCATCTTGGTTTCTGGGTTTCTTGTAGCCTCCCACCCTGCGGCTCCTCCTTCCCACTGGGAGGAGCTGGATGCCTAGCTCATATATATAGGAGGTCTGTGGCTTCAGTTCCCTGCTTGGTCCTCCTGTGTTCACATGCTTCTAAGACTGCTGCTACTTCTGGTTCCTGTTCCTGGCTTCGTCTGACTACCCTGCTGGTTCCTGATCCTGGCTTCGTCTGACTACCCTGCTGGTTCCTGATCCTGGCTTCGTCTGACTACCCTGCTGGTTCCTGACCCCTGGCTTCGCAAAGACTCTGCATCGGTTTCGCCATCCGTTTGGACTTTTGCTTTATAGCTTGTTTTTCAATAAAGCTTTCTTATTTTCACTTATCTGTTGTTGTACGTCTGGTTCATGGTTCCGTGACATTAGGATCAAGCCATGAATTCTGACGGTACAGGGCCATCCTCGCTACCCACGCTGGTTGCCAGACTTGATCAGCAGGATCACCTGTTGGGTCGGTTCGCCGTGGCGTTGCAAACCCTGCTTGAACGCACGGTACCACAGGCCACGAATTCTGACGGTACAGGGCCATCCTCACTACCCACGCTGGTTGCCAGACTTGATCAGCAGGATCACCTGTTGGGTCAGTTCGCCGTGGCGTTGCAAACCCTGCTTGAACGCACGGTTCATTTCGCTCCCATTGCCGATGGGTTGGTTGTCGCTCCTGGGCCCGCTCCTACTGCCGCTCCGGTTGTTGCGCCAGAGTCTACCCCGACACCTGTTGTTGCGCCTGCGGTGTTTCGGGGTATGTCCGGTTCTGCCCCCCTTCCACAGCGCTTTGGGGGAGAGCCAACTCAGTGCCGAGGTTTCCTTAACCAGGTGGGCATTTATTTCGAGTTGCTGCCACATGCCTTTCCTACTGAGAGATCAAAGGTGGGCTTCTTAATCTCGCTGCTCTCGGACAAGGCCTTGGCCTGGGCCAGTCCTTTATGGGAGAACAACAATCCGGTGGTTGCCGAGTTTTCCGGTTTTGTTGCTTCTCTTCGGAAGGTATTCGATGTGCCGGCTCGTGCTGCCTCTGCTGCGAAGCTCCTTATGTCCATCAGACAGGGTTCACGATCCGTAGCTGAATACGCCATTGAGTTTCGTACCCTGGCAGCAGAGGTGGGCTGGAATAATGAGGCTCTGGTCGCTGCTTTCTCTCATGGTCTCTCGGATGCCTTGAAGGATGAGGTTGCAGCTAAGGACCTACCAGTGGAGCTCGAGTCTCTTATTTCTTTCCTGATTTTGATTGACACCAGACTCAGGGAGAGACCTTCCTTTAAGGAGAGTCTGCGGAGGCCCCCTAACAGATTGGCGCCTACCTTTGTTGTCCCACCCGTGCCTCCCTCTCCTCCCACGCCTCCTGGGGATGACTTGTCTGGGGGTGAACCCATGCAGCTGGGGTTTGCTCGCCTGTCCGAGGGGGAGAGGGTACTCCGGAGACGCGAGGGCCGATGCATGTACTGTGGTCTCGGTGGGCATTTTCGGTTGGCATGTCCGAACAGTCCGGGAAACGCTCGCACCTGAGATCCTGTCGGGGGCAGATCTTGGGTGGAGTCTCCTCGTCCCCGGTTTCCCGTGTTGACAAACCACTGATCACTGTTGTCCTCTCCTGGGTCGGGGGCTCGGGGACGACCCAGGCGTTGGTGGACTCTGGTGCTGGTGGTTTGTTCATTGATAGTGTGTTCGCTGCCGCCAATTCCATTCCTCTGCAGGCTCGAGGTTCTCCTCTGGCTCTTGAGGCGATAGACGGCAGACCCCTTCTGCCGCCACACGTGACTCATGAGACCCTTCCAGTGGGGTTAGCCATTGGTGCCGTCCACAGAGAGTCGGTCTGCTTCCAGGTTATTTCGTCTCCACACTACTCGGTGGTCTTGGGGTACCCCTGGCTCCAGAAGCATAATCCGATTTTCGATTGGAGATCGGCCGAGATCCTCTCGTGGTCACCGCAGTGTGGGGCTAGTTGCATCCATGGGCCTGTCAAGTTGCTGTGTACTTCCTCGGACTCTCTGTTGCCCCCTGAATACGAGGAGTACCGGGATGTATTCGATAAGGTGCGCGCGGTTGCCCTACCTCCGCACCGCCCATACGATTGTGCCATCGAGTTACAATCTGGTGCCGTTCCTCCTCGTGGCAAAGTCTATCCACTGTCGGTAGCGGAGAATGAGGCCATGGAGGAGTACGTGAGGGAGGCGCTTTCACGCGGACACATTCGCAAATCCTCGTCCCCGGCAGGGGCTGGATTTTTCTTTGTGAAAAAGAAGGGCGGTGAGTTGAGGCCTTGCATCGATTACAGGGGTCTCAATCGCATCACGATCAAGAACGCTTACCCGATACCCTTGATTTCCGAGCTGTTCGATCGCCTTAAAGGGGCCACGGTCTTTACCAAACTCGACCTGAGGGCGGCATATAACCTCGTAAGGATCAAGGCGGGCGATGAGTGGAAGACCGCGTTTAACACCAGGACCGGTCATTATGAATCCTTGGTTATGCCCTTTGGGCTGTGCAATGCGCCCGCAGTCTTTCAGGAATTCATCAACGATGTTTTCCGTGACCTGTTGCAGCAGTGTGTGGTGGTCTACCTGGATGACATCTTGGTATATTCTGAGTCCATGGAGACCCACATTCTGGATGTCAAACGAGTGTTGCAACGGTTACGAGAGAACAAGCTGTTCGGTAAGCTTGAGAAATGCGAATTTCACCGATCCCAGGTAACCTTCTTAGGTTACATCATTTCCGCTGAGGGGTTCTCCATGGATCCTGAGAAGGTTTCGTCTGTCTTACAGTGGCCCCAGCCCAGTGGTCTTCGCTCCCTGCAGCGCTTTTTGGGCTTCGCCAATTATTATCGGAAGTTCATCAGGGACTTTTCCATGCTAGCCAAGCCTCTCACGGATCTGACCAGGAAGGGCAGTAATTCCCAGGTCTGGCCGCCCGAGGCCATCCGAGCTTTTGAGGCTCTAAAGTCCGCCTTTGTGTTGGCTCCGATTCTGTCGCATCCCAACCCTGGGTTGCCCTTTGTCCTCGAGGTGGACGCGTCTGAGACGGGAGTAGGCGCCCTTCTGTCTCAGCGTAGAACACCAGAGGGTCCTCTGCTTCCTTGTGGGTTTTACTCCCGGAAACTGTCTTCCGCGGAGTGCAACTACCAGATTGGTGACAGGGAGTTATTGGCCATCGTGCAGGCTCTTAAAGAATGGAGGCACTTGCTCGAGGGTTCGGTGGTTCCGGTCCTCATCCTGACGGACCACAAGAATCTGACCTACCTCTCTGAGGCCAAGAGATTGACACCACGTCAGGCCAGATGGGCTCTGTTCTTGTCACGTTTTAATTACGTGGTCTCCTACCTACCCGGTTCCAAGAACATCAGGGCGGATGCCTTATCACGGCAGTACTCCGACCTGTCCAGGGAGGAGTCGATTCCAACTTCGGTCATACCTCCGAATCAGATCCTGGCTGCCATTCGCACCAGCCTGACCTCTCCCCTGGGTGAGCAGATTTTGGCGGCTCAATCTGGTGCTCCCTCTGGGAGACCCAACGGCAGATGTTTTGTGCCTGAGGAGTTGCGCACTCGGTTGCTGCGAACCTACCATAACTCCAAGACCGCGGGGCATCCTGGAAAGAATCAGCTGTCCTGGGCTGTTTCACGTCTGTTCTGGTGGCCTTCCCTACGTTCCGACATCGCCGCATATGTAGCGGCATGCTCCGTTTGTGCCCAGAGTAAGTCCCCTCGGCACCTTCCGTTGGGCCTTCTGCAACCCTTAGCCACCGGGGAGCGCCCATGGTCACACCTGGGGATGGATTTCATTGTGGACCTCCCTGCATCCCGAGGCCATACGGTCATTCTCATGATTGTGGATCGGTTTTCCAAAATGTGCCACTGTGTTCCTCTCAAGAAGTTACCCTCTGCACAGGAGTTGGCCACGATTTTTGCCAGGGAGGTCTTCCGGTTGCACGGTTTGCCCAAGGAGATTGTGTCGGATCGGGGGAGTCAGTTTGTGTCCAGGTTCTGGCGCGCCTTTTGCTCCCAGTTGGGGATTCATCTCTCCTTCTCCTCGGCCTACCACCCTCAGTCCAATGGGGCCGCAGAACGATCCAATCAGGCCTTGGAGCAATTCCTTCGTTGCTATGTCTCCGATCACCAAGACAATTGGGTTGACCTCCTGCCTTGGGCTGAGTTTGCCAGGAACACGGCGGTGAACTCTTCCTCTGGGACGTCTCCCTTCATGGCCAACTATGGGTTCCAACCTGCCGTGTTACCGGAGGTATTCTCTCCCCAGGATATTCCGGCTGTGGAGGATCACCTTTCCGTCCTACGTGCTTCTTGGGTACAGATCCAGAAGTCCCTTGAGGTCTCTGCCCAGCGCCAGAGACTCCAGGCTGATCGCAGACGAGCGCCTGCTCCTTCCTACCAGGCCGGAGACCGTGTATGGTTGTCCACCCGCAACCTCAACCTTCGAGTGCCCACTCCCAAGCTGGCGCCTCGCTTTGTTGGTCCCTTCCGAGTGCTTCGCAGGGTAAACCCGGTAGCCTATGCCCTTGCGCTTCCTCCTGGCATGTGGATCTCCAACGTGTTTCATGTCTCCCTGTTGAAGCCTCTGGTGTGTAATCGTTTCACTTCCTCGGTTCCTCTGCCTCGTCCGGTCCGAGTGGGCAATCGTGAGGAGTATGAGGTGAGCAATATCCTGGACTCACGCCTGGTCCGCGGTCGGGTGCAGTTTTTGGTTCATTGGCGTGGTTATGGTTCAGAGGAGCATTCCTGGGTTCCCTCCGCAGATGTCCATGCTCCTGCCTTGCTCCGAGCCTTCCACGCACGCTTCCCTCAGAAACCGTTCTTTACTCCGCGGAGGAGGGGCCCTTGAGGGGGAGGTACTGTCATGGTCTTACCTTCTTGCTGTTCTCCTTCGTTTGACATGTGCTGGCGGCCATCTTGGTTTCTGGGTTTCTTGTAGCCTCCCACCCTGCGGCTCCTCCTTCCCACTGGGAGGAGCTGGATGCCTAGCTCATATATATAGGAGGTCTGTGGCTTCAGTTCCCTGCTTGGTCCTCCTGTGTTCACATGCTTCTAAGACTGCTGCTACTTCTGGTTCCTGTTCCTGGCTTCGTCTGACTACCCTGCTGGTTCCTGATCCTGGCTTCGTCTGACTACCCTGCTGGTTCCTGTTCCTGGCTTCGTCTGACTACCCTGCTGGTTCCTGATCCTGGCTTCGTCTGACTACCCTGCTGGTTCCTGATCCTGGCTTCGTCTGATTACCCTGCTGGTTCCTGACCCCTGGCTTCGCAAAGACTCTGCATCGGTTTCGCCATCCGTTTGGACTTTTGCTTTATAGCTTGTTTTTCAATAAAGCTTTCTTATTTTCACTTATCTGTTGTTGTACGTCTGGTTCATGGTTCCGTGACACACACCTGCAGATAAGAACAAAAAGGCGGATGCACTATCACGACTAACTGAAGAAAACTACTTTGAAATCCCTTCCGTTCCTATAATACCTCACAAACGCATTATTGGAGTTGTCCGTTCCTTAAAGGAAGAGGTTCTGCATGGTATAAGTTTGGATTCACCCCCACCACAACTAAATACTGATGCAGAAGGCTTCCTCTACTACAACGACAAACTTTACATACCACCTACCCTACGCACCAAGATCTTGGAATTATCGCATGATGTGCCTATGGCAGGACATATGGGTATGACAAAGACTTTCAATTTGATTTCTCGACAATTCTGGTGGCCTGACATGAAAACATCTATACAAAAATTCGTCTCTTCATGCAATGTCTGTGCCAGGTCCAAAATTGACACTACGAGACCATCCGGTCTACTATGCAGTCTACCAATACCCCAAACTCCATGGGAGGTTTTGTCATTGGACTTCATCGTAGAATTGCCTCCTTCTAAAGGATTTAATACCATCTTGGTGTCAGTGGACCATCTGACAAAGATGGCACATTTCATTGCTATTCGCAGACTACCTTCGTCCAAACAAACGGCAGAACTCCTGATGAAACATGTCTTCAGATTACATGGTATCCCAAAAACTCTTCTGTCTGACCGTGGATCCCAATTTATTTCTAAATTCTGGCAAGAACTATGTCACATACTACGGATTGAGCGGAAGCTCACTTCTCCTTACCATCCGAAAGACCAACGGACAGACTGAAAGAGTCAACCAATGCATCGAGCAGTATTTACGTTGTTACACTTCTTACCAACAGGATGATTGGTTGGATCTTCTCCCCCTGGCAGAATTTGCCTACAACAACGCAACTCACAGTACAACCAAGCAGAGTCCGTTCTACTTGAACTATGGGTTCCATCCCTCTATTCTCCCTCCACGCATCCTTCCTTCAAATAACCCAGTAGCCTCAGACTATCTTACCCAAATAAAGGATTCTCTGGGTTTACTAAATACTACCATTGCACACGCTCACAGTCAACAAAAGAAGTACTATGATCTTCGTAGAAGACCTTCTCCACAGTATACTATCGGGGACCTCGTTTGGCTCTCAACAAAAAACTTGAGACTGAAGATCCCTAGCAAAAAGCTTGGACCTCTGTTCTTGGGACCTTTCCCAATCAAGAAACTTATTGGAAAAGCTGCAGTGCAGCTTACATTGCCAATGGACCTAAAAATCCATCCCATTTTCCATGTGTCGCTACTAAAACCCCATGTTCCGGACCAAGGAATAAGGCCTAATATTCCACCTCCCCCTCCTGTACAAGTTGAAGGTGGAGAAGAATACAGTACGAGATAAAAGAGATTCTGGATTCTCGTATCTACAGAAGAAGACTTCAGTACTTGGTTAGATGGAAGAACTATGGGCCCCAAGACGACACCTGGCTAAACACCTCTGACATACATGCCCCTAGATTAATCCGCAATTTTCATGCGAGATACCCAGACAAACCAGCTCCAGAGGCCTTCAGGAGCAGGCCTTAAGGGGGGGGGTATTGTAATGTTCCGGTACCTTTGGTACCCTAAATTACACTTTCCACAAGTGTATGCGCCCCACCATTTACTTTTGGAAAGGTGCGCATACACCTTTAAGACTGGAGCTGTCATCACCCAGCGCCGGACTAGATGGCTATTTAAAGTGCCGGTTCTCACTCACATGTGTTCGTTCAAACACCCTTACTTGGATGCTAACCTTGCTTGAAGCTTCCATGCTTGCAAGCTTACTTCGCTGACGGAACCTCGCTGCGCTGATCCCTGTATCCCGCTACTGGATCATCCGCCTCTCCTGAACCACCCTTCGGCTGTATCGCTAATAGTGCTAAGTACCCCGCAGGGGAATTCTCTATAAACTTATACTAAGCTTACACTACCTAGCTCTGCATAGTAAAGACTGTTTATCACATCTGCATAACTAGATTGCTAGCTCTTGAGACTACTGCTACTTTTCTGCACTGGGTTGATCTCTTTTGTATGTCCACCTGCTATTCTGTCATCTGCTACCATACAACATTGCTAAACCTTCCTGCATCCATCTGCTACTGTCTCACCTTCAAGTGTCTATCACCTACCACCTCCACTCAACCTATCCCTCAACCTTCATCATTGTGTTACCACATACATAAAGTCATTCTAGGAACCAGCTTGCTATTGTGTGTATTTACTGGCTGAAATAAGACCTTCCACACATGATGAGTCATTGAGGTTGGGAATGGTATCTCAGCATATCTCTTACATGACTACTGACGTGGAATTATTTCTGCAGCTGAAAATCCGCACCATATAAGAAACGCAGGAGCGTTACAGGTAGTAGATGATAGGATAGCAGATGACATACAGGAGAGACTAACCCAGTGCAAGAGCAGATGATAGTAGGCTCAAGAGCTAGCAATCTAGATAGTGCAGATGTAGTAACAGTCCTTAGTATGCAGAGCTAGACAGTGTAAGCTTTAGTATGAAGGTTATTGAGGTTTCCCCTGTGGGGTACTTATCACTAGTAGCAATGTAGCAGAGGAGAGGTTCGACAAGAGCGGATGATCCGGTAGCGGGATACAGGGATCAGCGCAGCGTGGTTCCGACAGCGAGGTATGCTTGCAAGCATGAGAGCTTCAAGACAGGTTAGCATCAAGGCACATCTAGGCACACAGCAGGCTGAACGAACACATGTGAGTGAGAGCTGGTGATTTAAATAGCTGTTCAGTCCGGCGCTCAGTGATGATGTCAGCACTCTTAAAGGGAAACACACCTATATGTGCTTCATCTATCTAGGTAGATGGAAAGCACCCGGAAATGATGTGATAGGAGGCACTGAGAGTGCCAGAACCTTACATGCCTGCACCCTTGTATCTCCGCCCGCCTCTATGCTGGCCCCTGCAGGCACCTGCCAGCTATGTTCCCAGTTTTCCTTAAGTATGGAGATTCTCCTCAGTGTTGCCAGTTGCTTCCCTAGATTCAGGACCTGAGCTTTCAGGGAAGCAACGTGGTTACATTTTATGCAGCTGTATTCGCCCTCGACCAGATGATCGAGGAACGCATACATGCCACAAGATGTACACCGAGTTGCACCTCCACACCCACCAGGCATCGTACCCACTAATCTAATAGGGATTGGGAATTTACCTCTGTCCAATTAGCTGCTTACTATCTTCCTGAAACTCTAATTTCTCAGCACATAGTTACTTTTCAGTCACACACAGTTACTCAGCAGTATTTAACACTACACAGTCACTCCACTCAGGTACTCCCAATACTTAGGTACTCTCTTACTCAGGTATTCACATTACTCAAGTACTCCGCAGCACACAGTCACTCCGCAGCATTTAGTTACTCCGCAGCATTTAGTTACTCCGCAGCACTCAGTTACTCCGCAGCACTCAGCAGTACTCACCGTACTGTTACTTACCATACTCAGTTACTCCTAGTACTCAGCAGTACCCAGTTACTCCATAGTACTCCGCAGTACTCAGTTACTCCGCAGTATTCAGTTACTCCGCAGTACTCAGTTACTCCGCAGTACTTAGTCATTCCACAGTACTCAGTTATTCGCAGTACTCAGTTACTTCGCAGTACCCAGTTACTCACAGTACTCAGCAGTACTCAGTTACTCACAGTACTCAGTTACCCTCAGTCACTCATAGTACTCAGTTACTCACAGTACTCAGCAGTACTCCTCACGCTACTTCTTCCTCACCCAGTGTCCCCACTACACTCCTTCAGTTGGTCTATGTTATTTATTAGTTGTGCCTCCCCTGTACAATGCCTGTAGAGCTTGTCAGTTTCCTCCCCCTCCCCCTTCCCCTCCCCCAGTCAGCCTGTCTCTCCCTGCTCTGCTAATGTCAAACTCACACACATTCCCCCTCCAGTATGTGTATACACTCACCCGCCGCCTCTACTGGTCAGCCTCTGTTCCTCCTGGTCCTGCCTCACCTCAGCTCCTCTGTCAGTCTGCCTGCTCAGTGGAGTTTTCCCTGTACTGTTTTTCATTCTCTCTATATAGTTTATCGATTTTTTTATTTTTTAGTAATCTTGCTAGGTATTTAAGACTCAAAAAGATTCCAAGCTCTCCTTACTGACCAGTCTGCGGCCAACCGAATTAACCTGTCTGACAGTATGCGTTAAAAACAGGGGTTTAGTTACACACATCTGCAAATACGTACATGCTTAGGCCACAGAGCCCCGACAAGGCACCTCATTTTCTGTGGTCTTAACTCTAAATTCAGTGGGTCTCCAACAACAGAAGCACCTTACTCCTTACTGCATAGACCATTTACAGGTGTGGGCAGTAACCATTTGTTTATGATATGGATTATATTGGCCAGGCAAGGCAACGCACTGACACCTTTGCTGCCATGGTGCTATAGGCTGGGTGTTCAGTGTGCCCCTGTGCCTTTAGGAAAGGGGTGGGCTCCCTTCAGGTATATCTGCCCTACACCTGTCCATTTAAATGCATGTGCTTCCATTGTTGGAGACTCACTGAATTTAGAGTTAGGACCACAGAAAATGGGATTGCTTGTCGGGGCTCTGTGGCTTACGCATGTATTTGCAGATGTGTGCAACTAAACCCCTGTTTTTAAGGCATACTGTTAGACAGGTCAATTTGGTTGGCCCCAGACTGGCCGGTAAGGAAAGCTTGGAATCTTTTTGTGTCTTGTTACATGCGTTGCCCTTCCAATGCTCTTTACTGCAGAGACCAGTTACAGGTGTGAGCAGTAATCGTTTGTGCTAGGTATTTCCTTGGCTTGTTCCCCCATTGGTACCTATCTTTAGCCATTCTATTGAATACCCATCTGGTCTTCTGTTCCATTAAACCTTTAAATGTATCTCTTTTCATTACTAAGGTTTGTTGTATCGCCGGGTCTATTTTTTTTGTTATGTATCTGCTCCAGTTCATATATTTCTTTTGAAAGCCTTTCCATTATTGGATCTTTCCTTCTTTTTTTTTTGAACTAAAAGATATCAGTAGGCCCCTTACATTGGCTTTATGTGCCTCCCAAATTGTGGCTTCTAATACTCCCGGGGACTCATTTAACAGGAAATATTGTTTTAATATTTCTTTTATTTTATCTTTTTCTTCTTTATCCTGTATCAGATCTTCATATAACCTCCAGGTACCCGTGAATTTAAGCTTCGCTATTACTGGAGCATGGTATGATATTAAAGTTATTTCTATAGATGTTTTTTCTACAGAGTCCAACAGTCTATGTTCCACTATTATATAATCTATCCTTAAGTACGTCCTGTGCACAGGGGAGTAGAATGTATAGTCCCTTGCCCAGGGATGTTGGGCCCGCCATACATCTACCAGTTGGCATTGGTATAGTTTCTTCTTCACTGCCCTTAATTGAGAGTTACCAGTCCCCAGTGCACCTGACGTACTAACCACCCATGGATCCATGCAAAAATTCAAATCTCCGGCAGGAATTAATTTACCCTTTTTGAAGTCTGTTAGTTTCCCTAAAATTTCCTTCAAATACCCTTTTGGGTTTTTATTCGGGCTATATATATTTGCCAGTGTACCCTCCCTTGCAAATTTCCTTTTAAAAAAATAAATTGTCCCTCTGGGTCTACTTCCCTCTCTTCTAGATTGAACTTTACCTCTTTTGCAAACCCTATTGCAACACCTTTTGATCTTTTAATGGGTGAGTTGCCGTAATACCATGTAGGATAATATTTTGAATATAATTTAATGTTGGTGTTCTGTGTCAAATGGGTTTCCTGTAGGAATATAATACTCGCAGCATACCTTTTAACTTCTCTTAATACCTTGTGCCTTTTTTCTGGGGTATTCAACCCCTTTACATTATATGTTAAAAATGTAATGTTGTCATGTTATCTTACCCTCTCCTTCTTCCCTTTTCCCCTCTATTTTCTATTACCATCCAATAGTAAACTCAGATTTCTGGAAATCTCGAGAGAACCAAAAAGAAGGAACTCATGTCAAAGGAGAGGGAGAGACAAGCGACAGGTGGTATTCCGAGTGCTAGGCACCCTAGGTTCTTTACCTCACCCCCCCCTCCCCTTTCTTTCTTCACCTACCCTCCTCCCATCCCTGCTCCATCCCTTCCCTTCCCACCCATTACCAATGATCTTTGGTGTAGATATTTTGACCAGTTCCTGGTCCTCTAGCAGGTTCATATTGTTCCTATTGGGACCTTCTTACCCCCCTGCTCTTTTTCTTTAGGGGGGATGGTCTACCTAGTGCGCTCCTGGGACCCACTCCCCATACCTTTGGGGAGATGGTCCAGAGCCAGGCAGATTTCCAGGTTTTCCATACATTTCTTCTTATATTTATTCCTTCCACTCCACTCTCCACCCCACACTCCCTGTTTAGCAAAGTCCCATTTAGTCCAGTCCTCTATTTAAACTTAAGTTTTAGTTTTTTTTTCCTAGAGATAAGTCGCCACTGATATTCTTCTCTGATGGTTCCAGCGATCCTGGGGGCTGTCCAACCCAGAATATCTATTATAGAAATGTCTAATTTATTACAGGAGACTGGCAATTCCTCCGGAAGTCTCAGTTTTGTTGTACGTAGAGTTTAGGCTGGACGCTGTTGCCCCCCCCTCCTAAATGGTTTTCTCGGCCTTGGCCTTGGACACCAGTGCTACACTGGAGACCTTCTAAGGTCTATCTGGACATAGTTTGATTGCTATCACCAGTTATGATTTACACTGTTTTGGGTATTAGGCCTCTACCTGGGTCCCTCCTTGTTTTTGGATTGGTTTCAGGTATGGTCAGGGTATGCACCTCAGTGCGCAATGGGTTTTTGTTTTTGTTGGGCAACGTGTTTTTCCTTTTTGGTGCTGGTCTATAAGGGGGATGCTTCTCCTGAGATGCTGCTCTGACTTTACCATGTTCCTGCTGACATTTCTCTTCCATCCCCCTGATTATGGCTAACAGTACTGAAAATTCTTTAAAGATTGTTTTTTGGAACGTACGGGGGCTTAACTCAAAATTTAAACGGGCTTTGCTCTTCCAATACCTAAAATCTCACTCCCCTCAACTTATTCTTCTTCAAGAGACGCATCTCATGGGCAACAAGCTTCTGGTTCTTAAGAAACCATGGTTACAACGGATGTTTCATGCCACATATTCCACCTTTGCTAGAGGTGTATCGATTCTGGTTCATAAAGCCTTCCCGTGTGTAGTTGAGGAGATTCATACTGACCCCCAGAGTAAATATGTTATTGTGGTTTTCACTCTCTGGTAATAGAGATATGTAGTGTTAGCTGTGTATATCCCCCCTCCCTTCTCATGCCCCACTGTACACGATTCTAGAGAAGATTACCTCATACTGTCCGGCTACGGTGTTGGTTATGGGGAACTTAAATGCCATATTGTCACCTGATCTTGACAAACCTGTCCCCCCCCCAAACATTTTTGCTCGGATTTATCCACTTGGACACGGTCGGTGGGATTGACCGAGGTCTGGAGGTGGAGGCACCCTGATACTAGGGTGTATTCCTGCTTCTCTGCCTCTTACAAGACCGCCTCCTGGATTGATTTGGCCTTTGCCAACCCTGAAAACAATAAAAGCAGCGCCAGTATGAAATGAGCACATAAAAATATGCATATGATCCGTAAAGTCCTTAGAACAAGAAGGCAAAAAAATTCCAGCGCCCTGCACCAGATCAGCTGTACAGCTTTCCTCCTCCTGGCCGGGCAGCCGCCGCCACTCTGCTTTCATCTGACTGTCAGGTGGTGTCACTACTGCTGGGGAACAAGGGAGTAAAGGCTTGATTTTTCCTAGAATTGTCCATCCATCCATGAGTGTGGAAGTGAATTTCTGATTGGAGGATATGAGGAGGATGTCCTTACCATCTCGCTCATCCTGATGATTCCTAGCCTTGTTTGACTTCTCTGTAACAGGAGGGTCAAATCTTTCTGGTGGCGTCACTACTGCTGGGGAACAAGGGAGTAAAGGCTTGATTTTTCCTGGAATTGTCCATCCATCCATGAGGGTGGGAGTGAATTTCTGATTGGAGGATATGAAGAGAATGTCTTTACCATCTCGCTCATCCTGATGATTCCTAGCCTCATTTGACTTCTCTGTAACAGGAGGGTCAAATCTTTCTGGTAAGCAGTTTTTCTGGCTGTCACTAGTGGGTGATTTCATCTATTCCTCACTGAACCACCGGTGCTTGGATAATTTGGACTGCTCTCCTTCCAATTTTCTCTCCCTCTCAAGGATTCTAGGACTTTTTTGCCTTCTTGTTCTAAGGACTTTAAGGATCATATGCATATTTTTATGTGCTCATTTCATACTTTCGCTGCTTTTATTGTTTTCATTTTGTTACTTTTAGGTTTGTAATCTACCTATGTAGCTGGCTGCCTCATTTTTTATCATTTATTATATATTGTTATTAATATTATTATTTTGGTTCTGAGTGCAGATATCTCCTCCTTTTTGTTTTGCCAACCCTGAGCTCTTGGCGGATGTCCTGGATGCATTCTATTTACCCAGTGGTCTTTCCGATCATAACCCCCTTGCCTTGGTGTTATGCTCCCGTGCTTCCCGCAACGCATCTCTTTGGCGTCTCGGTCCTCAATGGGTCGCTCACCCGGCTGTGGCAGTTTGGGTCCCTCCGCTGCTGACTGAGTTTTGGGAACTTAATGAGGGGTGCTCTTCTCCAGAGACGACCTTGGATACCTTCAAGGCATATACCAGGGGCCAATATATGTCCACCATTGCTGCGGTTAGGAAGGAAAAGACTGCCACTACCCTTCTCCTCCAACAATCAGTCTTGGAACACACTGACGCATACACCTTGGCTCCTTAGGTTGAAAATTTTGACTTACTGTTGGCTTCACAAAGGGCACTCCACCTACATCTGACTGAGATCACTAGATTAGAGTTATATAAGAATAAACAATGCTTCTTTGAACAAGGGGACAGAAATGGCCGTCTAATGGCTATGCTGGCCCACCATGATTATCCCCTTACAATAATCCCTGAAATTACCACTCCTGTGGGCAAGTCTGTGACTTCCTCTTCAGGGATTCTAGACGCATTTGGGAGTTTTTATGAGACATTGTATTCCTCCATTCTTCCCCCCAATTTTCACCCTAAGGATATGCAGGGGCTCCTGGACTCCCTGGCACTTGGGTGGCTCTCAGATGGTGAGCATGTGGCTTTGGTGAAACCTTTTACCGCCCTGGAGCTTCTATATGCCATCCAGTCTTTTCCCTCTGGGAAAGCCCCGAGACCTGATGGCCTACCAATCGACTTTTATAAATCCCAGGGGGATTTCCTGGCCCCACGGTTGGCCTCCCTTGATACCAAATGTTTGCCGGAAGGGAAATTACCAGTTTCCATGTATCAGGCTCATATCATTCCTCTATATAAGCCGTCTAAAGATCCCAAACTCTGCGCCTCTTATAGACCTATTGCCCTCCTCAATAATGATCTAAAAATTTTGATGAAATTACTTGTTCAGAGACTTCACCCTGTACTGCCCTCTATTGTTGACTCGGACCAGACAGGTTTCATGCGTCACAGAGCCACTGTTGTTAATCTCCGCAGGTTGTATATGAACATTCATGCCCCTCATGTCAATGTTGGCTCGCGGGTGCTGGCCTCTGTTGACATAGAGAAGGCCTTCGACATGGTGGAATGACCCTTCTTGTGGGAAACACTCTGCAGGATTGGCTTTCCACTGGTCTTCATTGAATGGCTTAAGATCATCTACTCCAGCCCCTTTTCCTCGGTCAGACTGGGGGGGGGGGGAGGCTTGTCCGCTCCCTTCGCCCTGTACAGGGGAACGCGGCAGGGCTGCCCTCTCTCTCTGGCACTTTTTGCCATAGCGATTGAAGCTTTACGCACTTCTCCACATATTAAAGGCCTGAGAATTGGCTGGCTAGAGGAGAGGGTCACCTTGTACGCTGACGACATGCTGCTATTTCTGAATGACGCTGGTCCTTCACGGCAGGGAGCCCTTCAGGTACTCAACTCCTTTTCCAAGTATACTGGTGTCAGAGTGAACTGGTCCAAATCATTACTGTTTCCCATTGACTGAGAGGCCAGTCCCATGGCCCTCCCTAACATTCTTCTACAATGGGTAGATAATTTTAAGTATCTTGGGTTGGTGGTGTCCCGTCAGGCCTCGGATTTTATATCCTTAAACCTGACTCTGGTTCTACAGGCGGCGAGGCAGACACTGAAGGCATGGGAGAATCTCCCCTTATCTCTTCTAGGTCGCATCAACCTGAACAAGATGAAAATAATCCCTAAATTCACCTATTTATTTAGACATTCCCCACAGTGGATACCAAAACCCTTTTTTGAATCAAATATTCTCGTCATTTCTGTGGGGCCCATCAACGCCACGCTATAAAATGCACCTGACTGTCACAAATATTTTCTGGCTACCCAGTTGGTGACATTGGCATGGTCGTTAAACCCAGATTTGCTCAATCCTTCCACACTCCTAGAAGTGGCAGTGGTTCGCTCCCTAGAGGCGCTGAAATTCCTTGTCTTTAGAGGCCCCAATGCCCCATATGACTTAACCCCTTTCATGCTAACGACCCTACGGGCCTGGAGGGTTGGGCTGGCCCATGAAGGTTATCCTAAATTGGCTGTATCACCGAATGCCCCATTATGCCTTGACCCTACTCTCTCCCATTTTTATAAGATCCCAGAACCTTGTGCATGGACTAAGTATGGCATTACAGTAATCTCCCAGCTGGTGTCACGACAATCAATAGTCCCTCTATCCCTACTCTTTTCCACATACAAAATCCCCACGAATTACGATACCTACAAATCTCCCATGCCTTCAAAGCTCAGTTTCCACACTCCTCAGGTAATTTTTTGCAATCTGCCTTGGAGAGGGTGCTCCGCTCGGAGTGCGGGGTGAAGCCCTCCTCCCGTCTCTATTCTCACCTAGTCCTTGTTTCCTTGCCCCCCCTGGTTGGACTTTGTTCTCGCTGGCAACAGGACATACCGGAGCTTGATGATAAGGATTAGGACGACATCTGGGATCTCCCCTTTAAGACTTTGGTCTCCTTGTGAGACCGCCTTGTCAATTCAAAATAATTCATAGGGCCTATTTTACCCCCTACAGACTCCACAAAATTAATCCATCCCATTCTCCAAATTGCTGGAGATGTAGTGGCAATCCGGGAAACTTCTCTCACGTTTTTTGGTCCTGCCCGAAGGTAGTCTGCTTCTGGAGGGAGGTTTTGAATTTAATTAATCTGGTCACGTCTCTTTCCACTAGGCCTACCATGGAAGTCTGTATCCTGGGCTTGGTTGAACCCCTGGCACCGACTAGAACGGAACGCACTCTGATCAGCCTCCTTCTTTTCTATGCCAGGAAGTCCATTATGTTGCAGTGGAAACGACCCTCCCCGCCCTCCCTCTCCTTTTGGAAACAGCTTGTAAGCAAAAGCCTACCACTTTATAAGGACACATATACATACAGGAATAAGCTAAATGCAGCGCCAAAGAAATAAGAAATAAATCCAATAAATAATGACTATAAGACTGGATACACACTATACAACTTTTGTTATTAGATTTCCTTTAGATTTACCTTAAAATATGTAGTGCAAGGGCCTACCTGATTGCATACAAATTGAAAGTGTTTAGATTTGACCTCATATTATATGGTTTTGGTAAATTTAAAGGAAAAAATGTAAAGACAATTGTATAGTGTGTATGGCCCATAACAGTGCAATATGGTACGAATATTATCAATATAAAGTGTAATCTGCCAAGAATAAATAAATGTAGAAATATACCAATAAATAAATAAATATATATATATATATATATATATATATATACATATATATATAGTATCTATCAGAAACAATGTCACAGTGAACAAAGTGCACGTGCTGATAATTATGTGACAATCACAAATATTCCAAGTGGTAAACCATAATCAAATTACACATAGTGCCAAGTCCATAATAAATTCAACCAATGTTCTGTGCTGTGCAAATATAGCAATAAAGGTGCTGGTGCTTCAATACCATATGGGTGAATCAGTGCGCTGGTAACAGGGCCGCTGTTAGAAATCACGGGGCCCCGTACAGCCTACCTAAGCAGGCCCCCCGACCCTGCCCACCTCAGCGGGCCCCCCCAACCCCACCCACCTCAGCGCCCCCCCGACCCCACCCACCTCAACAAAATGCAGCCTTGTCCTCAAGTGATATTTGTTTTTCTCCTGCCTGTTATAAATTTGATTAGACTAGTGTTCAGACACCTGAGATCATCCTTTTTTAATGAGAATGCTGCCTCTGACTTTAAGGCATACTGTAGATTTTCTCTAAAGCGTAAGTTGACCTTTGGAAACATGTTACATGTTCCACCCGATTTTTGGGTGGAACATGTAACATGTTCCAAATCCTGCAGCCGCCACTCCCCCCGTGGCAGCAGTATGGGAAGATGTTTCCCGTACTAGCTATCACCTTTTTTAAAATCAACCCCACACGGCTATGTCATTCATTCACAAAGATCTGTGTGTGAATGAACTACAAGGCCCGACATCCTTTGTGGCTGTCGGCTTGTAGTTCTCAAAGAACTACAATGGTGCTGTGGAGCGCCATGGTAGTTATTTGATTTTTTTTCCTGTCAGTGTATCCGCAAGCCCATACGGGATGTACAGGTACACAGATATACTGACGATCTGAAGAAGACCTACATGGCACCAGGGATCTGCTGATTGCTGGTGCAATGCTTTACAGGCTCCAAAAGAAAAAAATAATAAATGCACATTTTTTTAACTGCAAAAAAATATAAATTTATTATTTTTTTTAAAAGGTGAACTTATCTTTGAAGCCTTAAGGTACATCTATGATGCCTTTAAATCAGCTGAAGCATGCACTCCAATAATTATTTAAAATCTTTATGAGCTACTATTTCACACTAGCATTGCTCTTTGAAGTGTGATCTGCATTCAGATCTCTCTTCAGAGAGCATTTGGCTGGTGGGAAGAGGCATTGTATCACCTCTTGTTTTAACCACTTCAAAATCCTGATAACAGTTGAATAGGATCGTGGCCAGTAGGCAACATGGTTGGTGGTCTAGTGGGGATAATTTTTGCTGTGCAAAAAGCTTTGCAGTTGTGACATATGTACTTTCCATCCCGCTACCTTCCAGCATAAGGGCTCTTAAAAACATCTGCTTAGCAAGGGATCCATGAGTGGATTCCCTGTTGAACTGTAGCTGCTTAGCAAGGGATCCGTGAGTGGATTCTCTGCTGACCTGGACCTTTTCGGCATAGATGTCAGTGTTAAAACATCTGTGCCAGTTCAGTCTATGCCTGCGTATACCACACAGTGGATAGGGGTGGACTTGTGATGACTATGGGTGGCCAGATGTAAATGGAAATGTGTCCATTTACATCAGGCTATGTTTGATCTGTCATGTTTAGGTCTGGAAAAATAGAAAAGGATTCAGTCCTTTTCCATTTTTTTCGGGAACTGGACATATCCAGAGGTAGGTGGATGTAAACAGACAGCAGTCCTTTTCTATTTTTCCAGACCTAAACATGACAGATCAAACATAGTCTGATGTAAATGGACAAATTTACATCTTTCCATCCATAGAGCCATCACAAGTCCACCCCTATCCACCGTGTGTTGTATGTGGATTTCTGTAGACCTACATAGAGGTCTGCACAAAAAATTGACTGGGTCTTTGTTGTGTACCATTTAGAAGTGTTTGGATATATTGTGTGTGGGTTTCCCTTTTTTGATATTTTTAATGTGTTTGCCCACTCTTATATTAAGGCTCCTGGAGGTGCGTCCAATGAATTGAAGCCCACAGCCACATTCAAGCCTATATATATATAACGCCCGTGGTTGTTCAAGTGATAAGATCCTCAATCACATAGTTTTTTCCTGTGCTGTTAGATGTAAACTGTTTCTTTTTTCTGCACATCGGCCAAAGGAGTGGAACCCTGACGGAAAAGAAAATAGACCTTCCTTTCTCCTCACAGGGGGGTCCACAGCCAATCTGTCTTTCAAAGAGGGGGCTTTTTTGTATATAAACTTGGGTCTAGGAGGTAGCACAGGTCCCAATAATTTGTCTCTTTTCAAAATGTCCCAGTGTTTAATAATTATCTTTTCAATTTGTTTATGCTGGACATTATAATCCATGATGAATTTGTACTCAAAATTATTTGGTGATGATTTAGAATTACTGGCTGTTAATAAATTATCTCTATTAAGTGCATAAAACTCCCTTTTAACTTGTTCAATTTTGTCTCTGTCATATCCCTTTTCAAAGAAGCGGTTTTCCAAAATGCCAGATTGAGCTAGGAAGTCCGATTCTTTAGAGCAATTTCTCTTCAGCCTAATAAATTGCCCTTTCGGTATATTGCACAACCAATTTCTGTGGTGGCAACTGTCCAGTGGCAGATAGAAATTTCTATCCGTGGGCTAAAAATGATTGCGAGTGAGCAATCTTCCTTGATCCTTAAAAATTTCCAAATCTAAAAATACTACTTCCTGGTCGCTCACTGTCCAGGTTAAAACTATATTCTTGTTATTCCAGTCAATTATGCTCCTAAACCGATTAAAAGATTCTACATTCCCATTCCATATTATTAGCAGGTCATCAATAAATCTCATATATCCCACAAGCTCTTTTGGTCGGTCTTTTAAGATGTGTTCCTGTTCCCAGTATGCCGTAAATAAGTTGGCTACGCTAGGGGCAAACCTAGTGCCCATGGCAACTCCTTTGATTTGCAGATAATATTCATGGTCGTAACAAAAGTAGTTGTCTTTAAGACAAAACTCCAGACATTCCAATAAGTATTTTCTATGTTAATGTGTCAAGTCAGAGCTCGGCAGGGCCCATTTGGTGGATTTAAGGGGTTCAGAATGCCCTATAATCGTATATAGAGACCCGACATCTGCTGTTGCTAATATGCAGTTCTCAAGATCTTCCAATTGGTTCAAACTTTGGATTACATGTTTTGTGTCCTTAGTACTGTATATGCTTCTGTCTGTGACACCAGGGGCTGTAGAAAGTAATCAATATATTGACCCATTCTAGTGCAGACCGAGTCAATTCCATTTATAATGGGTCTACCCGAAGGTTTGGTTGCATTTTTATGGATCTTGGGTAAAAGATATATGATAGGGATCCTATATGCTGAGGGGTTAAGATATTGGGACTCT
The DNA here is from genome assembly GCF_965119305.1 of Pelophylax lessonae. Classification (NCBI taxonomy): domain Eukaryota; kingdom Metazoa; phylum Chordata; class Amphibia; order Anura; family Ranidae; genus Pelophylax; species Pelophylax lessonae. The sequence goes on along the minus strand of NC_138773.1, from coordinate 249,722,776 downwards.
TTGCTCTTTTTTATTTAAAATATCCTTTTTAAAACCTTTCTTTACTAGATCAGCCAGTTTGTTTTTAAAATCCATGGTGGGGTTACTATTTAAAATCTGATAGGTTTCCCTGTTTGATAGTTGCCTGTGCATTTCTTCCCTCTAATATGCTTTGCTCATAATTGCTAAACCTCCCCCTTTGTCCGCCGGACGTATTACCACATTTTTATCTTGCTCCAAACTAGATATACTTTACTTGATCCATTGAGGGTAGGGGATCTTCTGGACTGGTAGCTTTCTAGATCCTCAGACACCATATTTCGAAACACCTCTATAAATTTGTTATCCTTGTTTTGAGGATTAAAAACAGATTTGTTACGTAAAGTAGAGTGATGGCCTGTTTCTACAATTGGGGGGTCTATTAAAAAAATAGGTGCGCTAAACAAGAGTGCTGAAATGAATTAACTTACTAGCACATATACAAACAATAAATCACAATAAGATTACAGTGAAAATCACGATTATTTGGACTTTGTGGACTATCATTGGTTTTTGAACCTTTATTAGTTTTTTTAAATTCCTTGATCGGATCACGTTCACTTATTGGTTCATTTTTCCCACACACAGTTATGCGATTTTCACTGTAATTTTATTGTGATTTATTGTTTGTATATGTGCTAGTATGTTAATTCATTTCAGCACTCTTGTTTAGCGCACCTATTTTTTCAATATTCATTTTCACTAGGTTTAGTTCAGGTAGCAGCTTCACCCCTATCAGCGCACCCACACTTATATCAAATTGGGGGTCTATTGTCAGGTTTGGATAGAAAGTACTTTTTTTGGTTTAGAGTGCGAACAAATATTTATAAATGTACATATATGTGAAATTTATTTAAATTTTTAACAGGAGCATACTTGAGGCTCTAATTTCCTGGTCACTGAGTCTTTTGTTGCTAATATTAAAAATGCCGGTTCCTATTGGTATTTTCTTTTTTTGGATTTTTCTTCCAGCTCTGTTTCCTCTTTGTCTCTTCTTTTTGTTACCGGGGTGTTTCCATTCGGTCCTCGATATGTCCATGGTCCCCCAGGATTCCTTAAAAAAGCATTCTGAGATTGGTCCATCCCTTGATTGTAAAGGGGGGCAAATCTATTTTCCGTAGGGCTATTAAAGGATTGAGGCTCATATTTTTCCCTATAGGGTGGGTAGTTCCTTTGATAATTCCCTTGATTCCCTTGATATTGATATCGGGGTTTCCGTCCATCTTTTCTTTCATTGGTGGTTCTGTGTATGATAGTCTCCTTGCCAGTATTGATTATCTCCTCTTACCCTCGGCTGTCCTCCTATAAAGGGTCTCCTACCTCTTCTGTTCCCCCGATAAGGTGGGGGAGCGCCCTGATGGTAATCCTTATTCATTCTTGTGTCTCGTGGTGTTTCCAAATGGGTCCTGAATGGACCTATTGGGTGAGAGGGTGTTGGATTGCTAGGGGATTCAACTGAATCTTCTCTAGGAGGAGTGCTTTCCCGTGAAGGGATAGCTACTTCCTCTTTTAAAAGACGCTGCCATTTAAAGACCTTGTGATTTTTGAAGTCGCCTAGGTCTCTCAAAATTTTTTTTCTTTTTTTCTCTTGTACTTCTTTATTTAATTTCTCTATTTTCTTTTTTAATTCTCCCGATAGTTTATTGAAATCGGTACTGTCCTTAAAAGGCTCTAATTTTTCTTTAAATTACTTGATGGTCTGTTCTAGCAAGGCTAATTTCTTTTTTCTTAGAGATAAGAGGAATTGCAATAGCTCCTTGCCTTTACTATTACAGAATAGGAACCATTCATTATATACCCCATCACCTTCCAATCTGTCATTGGGAGGAATGTCCCATCTGAGTCGTCTTGGAACCAGGTCATAGGCCAGATATTGCTCATACAGGGGATGCCCAAACAAATATGATAAAGTGTGGCATAGGTGGATATCGGAACCCTCGACGGCTTCCAGCATGCCCTCAGAAGCTTAACTGTCTCTGTGGTCTTTTTGCCCCTCACACCTCCATTTATCGTATATAGGTTTAATTGTCATGGGAAAATGCATGAGACTTGGCATACTCCATGTCAGTTTTGTGGTGATTAGCTACCCCCCTCTGTTATTTGTTATATTACTCTTCAGCTCCATATGTCTCTTATTCCTTTTTGTACTTGATTTTGCATCGTCTGCACTGTTTAATAACCTGACTTTCATGTACAGAGGTATGTTGTCCATGTTTTGTTTTATTGTGTACTATGGTTTATATCAATAAAAAGATTTAAAAAAAAATCCCCCCAGCCCCCATGCTTTGAAGATGAAGAGAGGAAGATGCGTTTGCAACCCACATCAGGAGCATAGATACATATTTTTTCATTGTGTAAACTTCCAATCCCATCAATTCACCATGTAGTTTAGATGAACAATGCAGCCATATTTGCAGTTCAGCCTATGTGACAATCATAGACAATAAATACATTGGAGAAAAAAGCATACAAATTATTGGAAAGATTTAATACTGTTGAAATTACATCAATATGTTAAAGCTTATACCGGATTTTAGTGACTGCGTTTAGGTATACTTTGAGGGAGATCTGCTTCGACAACAAGAAATGTCAAACTGGTCATAGATGGATTGAAATTCAGCAGGGACCTGGTTGAATTTCGATTCATCTATGGCTGTTCCTGTTAAAGAGGAGTTGACCTAGTGATCAACTTCTCTCCAATGGGGCAGCTGGAAAATTTGTGTTCTATCAGCACATGCAGCAAAGGAAGCCCGCTGTCAAAATATAATAAGGCAGCGGGGAGGTTTCCGTCATCTGCCTCTAATGTGTGGATGGGGGAATACATTTTTTTTTTTTTGATCACTTGGTTGACCGATAAAAATAAAAAAAGAATCATCTACAGCCAGCTTTAGATTCTTTAGTCTAAGGGTTGAACCAGGTTGTCAAGTGAGGAGCTTTCACCACTAGAATTCTCAAATCTTTAGATCCCTGAACATCAGTTTTACACCTACATATTATGATTGGCTGTCCTAGGCTTGATTACTGCTAGGTGAAAGTAGTGAAGTAATGCGTATGTTTTATTTGAATTCTAAATACATTTCTTATTTATACTATTACAGACTTTCATATTAGACTCTTCCCGAGAGCATAAAGTCCATCAGTGCACAAAAGAACAACGGGAAATGCCAATAACTAAAGGGCAGACTTTTATTGCTTCATAAAAAGGAACGATGGACATGATATGCCCAAGTGTTGCCATTGTTCAGTTTGTATTAAGGCCTGGCATCTCTATTAAGTGAAGGCAATTACCAAGCCTCACATAGATAAATAAAAATTCAGAATAATGAAGATTTATTATGTTAAGAGTAGTTAGGAGCCTTTTTCTTACAAATGAAAACAGCATATCATCTCTAAAAATCAATGCTTTGTTACATATGGCATGCCAGTGAACTCTGAAGCTGTGTCAAAGAGAGAGTGCTTGTTAATGGAATAGAAATGTCAGAGTGTTGCATATTCTAAGAAAGGCTCTTAAATAATTCCAAGAAATGTAGAAATTGCTGGGAGTCACAAGTCAGAGTGTAGAGAAGATCACGGCTTGATATTACAATGGTGTATGCTTTGTGTCTAGAATATCCCACCAGATCAGGTTCTGGCACTCTTTAGTTATTGGTAGATTTAATCTGTTAGATGGGCAAAATCAAAGGCAAACCTTACTCGTGTGTGGCCAGCTTAAAGCATAACTCCAGTTTTGTTATGAAAAGCACAATGTATTCTAAGCGATCTTTGCAATAATTTTTTTAAATCAGACCTTTTTAATAAAACATACAAAAACCAGCATCAATGGCCATACAGTGACCGTAATACAATCAACAGAAAAGGGGTTGTGCATATTTGGTAAACATAGGGATGACAACTATTTGTCCATGAAGCTATTGTCAGACAGAATTTTTGCAAGCACAAGAATTTCTTGTATTGATAACTGGTATGTACAGTTGTTCTGTAAAAAAAAACTACACACTATATGAGCATGATTACATACAAAAAAATGGGGAAAACTGTACAAATTGACCTGCATCTGTGTCTTATTTATAATATGAAAATGGAGCTAGGCCAGATTTCGCTGCCAGGGATTCCATATTTTGTTTGAATTTACAGAATCAGTTTCTGTGCTGATAAATGAGTTTTTCCCAGGCAATAACAACATTGGCTTGGATTTTCCTCTCCACTACCATGGGAGCCTCAGCCTCATCAGGTATACTGTAGTCATCAGACATAATAAGTTTTGGTTCGAAATGAAAGGCAACCTAGTAGGTAGAAGGTATTAAGGTTACAATATCTCAACAGTATCTGTGAAGTTTTGGACATCTCCATATCATATGGACCCATATTATATCTAGGGCATGCATCTGTATCTTTACAGAGGCATCTAAACATTTTGTTGAGAGTATGAAAAACTCTATGAAGAATAAAGTGTTGTGTAAGTCTCTGTGTTGGCGAATGACCCTAAGGGAAGTGATGTTAACTTAAGGCTTAACTCCAGAGCTCTTCTGTTAAGGGTCCTAGGTCGTCCTCCCATCCCTTCTTTGTCAGGATTTGGATTTGTGAATGTATCCAAGTCATTTAAAATCTTACACAGTCGAGAAATAAGCCCTAATTGGTGCAAAATCTCTTAATTCATATGAGCAACCTTAGGCCTCTAGGGCATGTTGTAAAAAAAAAAAAATATGATTTGATAGGTTGAATTCTGTCTAAAGCATTTAAAATGACTTTTATGACCCTCATAGAGCTGAGATAAGTACTTTATACCTCTTTCCTGCCTTAAGCAAAAAAAAAAAAAAAAAAAAAAAAAAAACCTTGTATTTTGTTGATTTCCATTAAATGTTTATTATCCCATAATGGAGAATAGCGAGAAAAACTTTCCCATTTTTTTTGGAAGAATTTTACAACTTTTTGTTCTGAAGAAACTGTTGTTTGTTTCACTGTTCTATTCGGACTGATTCCCAAAAATGAGGGCCTTCCTTTATTATAACCATATGTAATGCAGTCAGTCAGTAGTAATACCGCAGCAGTTTTTTATTTTTGTGTAACATAGTTTTATTAGCTTTTGATCCTTGTTACACCTGTGGGGAAAGACTTATCCCCCCCATACGACTAGCGGATCCACAGAAACCTTGAGGGAAGTGGCGAGCTCAAGTAGCAAATGGTATGCAGGATTGGCAGTGAATTTAGGAGCCTTAATACTTGTTGGATGGGATATGCAGATATCTAATCACTTCTTGAATGGTTATATAGAATTTAAATTGATAAGTGGAATATAACCGGCATGTATGTCCTGGGTTCCATCATATCAGTTGCACAAATGGTTGAAAATGTAGAGTTCCGTGGAGTAGGGCACATCTGTCTGGCGTTTTTATGTCTCTTGCAGCCACTCTAAATGGTCTGAGATGTTCATATAGAGTGCCATACACACACATTAGGCATTTTGTATCCTAAAGAGGAGCTCCAGGCTCCCCCCCAAAAAACTAAAAGTCAACAGCTACAAATACTGTAGCTGGTGACTTTTAACATTAGGGCACTTATTATTTCATTGGCTATCAGGTGCTGGTGCCACCACCTTGACTAAGGGAAACCAGCAGTGAAGCCTTGTGGCTTTACCCTTGTTTGGATTTGACCATTGCCTCCCATTAATTCTTCTTCATCACTCTTCCCCCTCCCTTTTTTTGGGAAATGACAAGTGATTATCTTTGGTGTTACACGGATTATTGATTGGTCATAAGAACCTCATCTTCCTTGAATGGTCGTCTAACATCTTATAAAAAGCATATTTTTCACTAATCACCTATATGGGGTGAGCTTACACCCTTTATATACATATATACACTTCCTTGTAAATCCTTTACATATCTTTATATATGTCACTGTCACTCATTTTATAGTTTGTTAGCACACACCTCTTTCTGTGTTTCACTATCTTTATAACACCTCACTTGGTGTTCCTTTGTTCACTCACTACCCTTTGTGGGTTATAAATCTTTGGGTTTCAGTCCCCTCTTTTTCTTGTACCCCCTCTCTTTCAAAGATAGACGTTTAACAGACAATTTTCCCCTCTCTTGTTGGAAAGAATTTAGGAATCGCTGGTCATATCTCATCTGAGACACCAACTGGTATAAAGATATAGCTGTCATTAGATACGGTTATATCCATTTCTGACTAAAATTTAAGGGTAAGTTTATGTTTGTTATTTGCTGTTTATACAGTTGATCTACTATGTTTTTTCTTTTACCCTTTTTCCGCTGTGTGGATGTGTGGGCCAATATGTTGCGCCAACTTACCACCATTTTTCCTCTCCCCCTTCCCTCTCTTTTTTGTTTTAGACACCCGTTATGGGTTATACCCTCTCGGTTAGCCTATTTCAAATAATGCCCCCCCTTTATTGCAAAGCTGCAGATATGTGACAACAGGCATATATAGTTTGAGGGAGTAGATATGACTTGCAAAACACATAACCAATTCTTGCAATCAAAACATCAATGCAATTGTGTGTTTGGCTGAGTGTTATAAACACTTTTGCTCAAACTCCATGGGGTATAAAGTAAATGTGAACTATATATACTAAATATACAACTGTGGTATTATTGCTGTCAATCCATTTAATTTATGTTTATGGCCGGATGGTAACTTTAAGCACTGAGGAAAATAAATTTAACCTTCACATAAGGAAAGGCTTCTAGCTGTATAAATGTGGAATAGACTTCCTGAGGAACTAGTTTTAGCCAGCTCAGTAGATCTTTTTACAAAAGAGCTGGATACATTCCTATATGCACAAAATATAACTCGATACTAACATTTATAGGTGATAACACCAGGAGTAGTTGATCCAGGAAATATCCGATTGCCTCTTTGGAGATCAGTAAGGATTTTTACCCCATTAAAGCAAATTTTATCATGCTTTGATTTTTTTTTGCCTTCCCCTGGATCAACTGTGGGTGCAGGATTGTGTATATGCAGGTTTTCTATTACTTTGTTTTTTTTTTTCCTATTGGTTGAACTCCACTGGGCATTGGACATCCATGTATGCCCTTCCGGCAAACTAAGCCTGCGCTGTAGCCGTCTTTCGGCAGGAAGTGGTTAAAAAGGGTTTCACAGTGCTAAACCTTTTATCCAATTTCTAAATGGCTGCAATTATAAATGTCAAAAGCCAGTATAAAGGAATAATAGTGGTTAAAAAAAAAGGACTTGTGGGTTTAACTAATCTTTTTTTTTTTTTTTTGTATAATTCTCCTTAAAGGGGGCATGGCAGGGGGTTTCCTATGCCTACATACTTTTGCTAACATGCGTGCCTCGCTCTCATCTCATAAAGTTGGGAGGTATGCAATTACAAGGATACATATTGCCACCTTAAGACTAAGTTTATCAGAGTACAATTTTGATTTTCTAAAAATCTAATTTTTTTAAAAGTGTAACTAGGGGCAATAGTATATGTTTGTAAACTTATAATAGTAAACTTATTGTTTTTTTCTTGTACCTCAGATATTCACATACTGAAGGAGGGAGGGTCATGTGATTTCCACCTGAGTTCTTTTTTTTTATGGCTAAGGGTCCAAAAACAGGGCAGTCCCAGAATATGTGTAGCAGGGTGCCAGAATGTATTTTGCTATCTCCAACATGGGGGGCAGTGGGGGAATAGCTTGAAGACTGATCCCTGGAATTTATTGGAGATAGATTGTGCAAAAAACAAGATACTGTATGTTACTTCTCTGTGGGAGTCAAAGTGGTGTCTAGATCCTCTTTCCATTTCTAAATATAGAGTACCTGGGGAAAAAAAATATCTTGGGGGGATTTAATGGGATGGAGAAGGAGTTGAAAAGGCTGTGTCTCATTGGTTTTGTCTCTATGCACACTGCTTCAACAGGTGTTGTGGTATGGATTGGGAGCCGGCCTTTTAGTTGTGTGGAAAAATTGTGGCGAATCTGCATTGCTTTCTGGAGCAGGAGATCATACATTCAATGTCATGTAAATTCATCTAGCTCCCTTTATGAAATGTTTGAAGCAGGTTTATTTGGTTTACACAAGCTGCCGGAAATGGCCCTCCTCATGGGAAATTGGGATTACTCAGAGGAGGAGTTATGGGGGATGAGTTCAGGGATATTGATTGTTGAAGGAGATCCTAAATGACAGAGAACTTTCAGAATGTTCCCGAACAGGTGATGTGATTTTATTGCCGTGGGATTATCCCCTCTGAGCCAGAGTAAATTGCACAGAAATTCTGGCAACAGATTGTTCTAGGAGCATCCATCATTTAGCTTTATGATGTTTGCACCAGTTATGAACTCTGGACATGTGAACTGCTCTGTGATACAACGGGGGATTAGGGAACCCTATTACTCAAGGACAGGGTTTCTCAACCAAGGTTCCATGGTACCCTAGAGTTCCTCAAGAGGTTGGTAGGGATTCCTTAAGCAATGAACAATTTCTGCCTCTCAGATACGTTTCTATTAACACCAATGATCTTTTTAGCAATCTATAAGGGGGTAATTCGTCCTAATAACCACACGTGTAAGGAGCATTCTTCCCAATCACACTAATATATCATGAGTTGTAGATATAGTAGTAGCAGGACTTCCTTGAGACCAGAAAGTTACTTCGAGGGGTCGCCTGTTTTGAAAAGGTTGAGAAAGGCTGCTTCGCCTTTGAGAGGAGGGAACAGTGTTATGTATGGGCTTTTTGATCCCATAAAAAGTAGGCGAATCTGCCATGGATAGTTTTAAAGAAAGCAGACATGATATGCAGATATGCACAGGTAAAGCTCGGACAAGGTATAGGAATATGGGGAGTAAGTTTAATTTCTGAAAGCTGTTCTGACCAAACCGGAAGAAGAGTCTGGTGTCCCATTAGGTGTATGCCTTGATGATTGACGTTACAGGGTGCCCATTTAAATGGACATTTTGTGGCTGTGTTTCATAGGTTGTGGCGTGGGATGTTAATGTTCACAGCTTCTCATTTTTGCAGATTTTTCTAAAAGTTAGAGAGGGCACTGAATTCTGAAAGCAGGTTTGATAGCAAGGTTGCAGGTTGGGTAATGAAAAATGCAGATTACCTGTAAAGCCAGCTACTATGTGCTAAGTATGTTTAATCTGTAGACCTTTTAGGGGCAGTCCTGTTTCATTCCATTGACCATAGGGAAGACATCAGAGATAGATTAATTTATCCTGACTGGGGCTGAAAGGTAGGAGTATGCAGTGTCAATTTATTCACCCATGTTTTCATCAACACCAATGTAGTTCAATGTTGCTTTGAGCTATGTTCAGTTTACTTGGTTGAATGCCTCTTCAGCATCAGTCAAGGGAAGCATGGTAGGGATTTTACTGAAGTGGGCCATGTAAATAGCATTTAGAGCTCTAGTAGTGGATAGGTCGTTGGATGAAAAGTAACAGGGGGTGAGCCAGGATATCAGTGAAGAGCTTTAGATCTTTAGGATTAGATATTTAGGTGAGGAATGGGACAGTAATTGGAAGATTGAGCCTGATCTTTACCTTCCTTTTGGTATAATGGTAATGAGGCCTCTCATTGTATCAGGTGGGAATTTGTGGTCTTGGGTGTAGGCTTGGAGGTATGGTTACATGAGGTGGTATTGAAACTATTTGTACTAAAGATGGGTAAAACCGTCTGGACCTGGGGCTTGGTGGGGTTTTGAGTCTTTTTAAACTGCATGTAAAACAGGTAATATTGTTTTATTTTCTCTGCTCTATATTGGAAAATTTAATTACTTATAATCTGAGCTGCTATCTTTACTTTTTTTTCACAGTCTGGGAAATAATACGTTACAGGATTCATGCATTTTGTTTATTTGTAGCCTAGGTGACCATGCTGCCAAAATATTGTGTTCTTGTACCTATACTCTGCCCTTGTTAAAGTATATGTAAACCCTCACGTTGTAAAACAATTAGTTTAGTTTATATTACAAACGAAAGGCAAAACATTTGCGTATACTGTAGATATAAAAAAAACATTCTAAACACTCCCCCCCCCCCCTTTTTTTATTTACAAGTGATCACATTCCCTCTCCCCTCAGCTGCATATGAGCTAGGGGAGGAGAAACAGCAGTACACTAAACTGCCCAGTGAAAGGCTGTGCGGGTGGGGGGGGGGTGTGTATCAGGGCATGTCTGATCATTGGGTGAGGGCGAACTGAGTTCCCAGCACAGCTAGAGAACTGACTACAGTGTGTCCTCCTGCTTAGTGTGGTCGGTTTTTAATAGGAAAGCAGAGGGACTGACAGGAACACAAGGGATTTTACAAAAAGGAAGGAATACAAAGGAAACAGGATACTTTTTAATACACGTACATAATAAAGCAGGCACATTTCAGAAATATGAAATGTTGGGTTTATATACTCTTTAACTTTTACAAATAACTGAGCTTTTGACACCTTTCATATCTGTAGCACTGGTCAAATACATAAATCACACATCTCATAAACCAGATGTGCCGGAGATTTGGAACCCAGTGTTTATCTTGTAAAAACATTATAACTTCCTATTGATTCTTCACATAAACTTAAAGCAATGCTATGACAAGGGCGTCATTGTTCCAGCCACAGCTTAGGCAGCTGAAGTACAAAGTCTACCCTGAAGTGATAAGATTCCACAGGTCTGCAGTTCTTTGTAGTGCCGCTTCCTCACCTGCACCTTGTGACTTTTGCTACACAGGTAGCAAACAAACAGTTACACCCGATTAATGATAAACAGAAAATAGTGCTAGCTATAGTAACCAGTTAATTTTAAACCTACACTAGGACAGTGAATTTGATTTGTTTTTGGCAACTCCTCCATTTTTTTTATTTTCAAAATTATAGGGGTACATTCTTTTTGCATTCACTACGTTTTCCTGTGATGCATAAAGTATCAGACTTAAAAGGAAAATAATATAAGTAAGCTAGCATTGTGCATGACTTAACCTCAAGCCTGAATCCCCAACAAATCAAGAAAGCTGTTAATTTCACTATACTCTCTTTCCTATTCACTGGTTGGGGGCATTTATAGAAAGCCTTTTTTTTTTTTATTAACCCGACTGATGACAGCTCCAAAATATCCTTGAAGTTAAAATCCACACTATTTTATCAAAATTAAATGATCCTGTAATTTAGAGCAAAGGTCCTAAAAATGTACCAATAATGTACCAATGACTAAAAACAGTGAAGACAGACATTCGTGAAAATATATTGGGCATTAAAAATTAAAGTTACTTACTGGTAACGTCTTTTCCAGTAGTCTTTCAGGACAGGCACTTCTGAGAGAACCTGGCTCCTCCCTTCTTAGGAAACACCGCCCCAATTTATTGGATTTAAGCCTCCCTCCAGCTGGCTGCCTCAGTTCTTTACGAGTACCTCCGGCCACTGGGGAGACACAAAGATATATCATACTAACCTCCATCCTCTGATCATCTTATATTCAGACCTTCTTCGGGTGGGTATTAGTGCTGTCCTGAAAGACTACTGGAAAAGACGTTACCAGTAAGTAACTTTAATTTTCCCTTATCGTCTTTCAGGACAGGCACTTCTGAGAGGATAAGAGAGTACTTACGTTCAGGGTGGGACTACCGCTTGCAGGACTTTTCGCCCAAAAGCCTGATCTTTAGCGGATAGCAGGTCCAGTCTATAGTGTTTGGAAAAAGTTGTGTAGCTGGACCAAGTTGCTGCCCGACAGATCTGCTCCGGGGTAGCACCAGCTCTTTCCGCCTGAGAGGCCGCCATTGCTCTTGTAGAGTGCGCCTTAATACCCATAGGGACCTCCTTATCGGAAAGCCTATAAGCATCACTGATGATTAATCTAAGCCATCTGGCTATTGAACGTCTGGACGCTTTAGTACCCTTCTTTGAACTATTAAATAAAACAAAAAAAGAGTCTGACTTCCTGAACTCCTTCGTGATGTTTAGGTATTGCAGAATGCATCTTCTGACATCTAAACTATGAAAATGAATTTCCTGTTCCCTCACAGGCTCTGGACAAAACGTCGGTAGCACTATCTCCTGGTCTCTATGGAACCTTGAGACTACCTTGGGTAGAAACGCTGGATCGGTTTTAAAGATAACCCGATCTGCAAAAATTTGTAAAAAAGGTGCTTTAACCGAAAGGGCCTCTAGCTCACTAACCCGCCTGGCGGTCGTGATTGCCACTAAAAAAACTGTCTTGAGGGTTAAATTTCTCACCGAACAAGACTCCAATGGCTCAAATGGCTCTTTAATGAGAGCCTGCAAAACTAAAGACAAATCCCACATTGGAAATGGGAGATTTCCTGTTGGTCTTTGCCTATTCAGGGCTTTGAAAAAACGGATCACCCAGGGATCTTTTGCTAAAGGTATTTCGAGGAATACGCTAATGGCTGAAATTTGGCCTTTTAGGGTGCTGATGGCTAACCCTTTGTTAGCCCCCTCTTGTAGGAAGTGAGAGGACTGGGAAACAAGGATTTCGGGCACAGATGTTTTTTTAAAAACAAGTTATTTTATTCAAAACATATTTAAAACCAAAGAAGAATGCAGGCATATAATTGTGTGTTAAGGACCAAATCAGACCCATAAATGGTCTATACTGTGGTATATCTTAATACATAAGATTTAGAACAATGGTTTACATACATCTTAAAGTACAGAACAATTAGTAGTCATAACATTCTGAGGACTATTCACTTACAATCAGACAAAAACCACCGGCGGACACCAAAATAAAAAAGGTGTCGGTCCGTGGGATCAACTGAGAGTGTGAATTAACTTCCACCATATAATATTTGACCTTTGCTCGACATGTTTCGCTTTCTTAGGAGAAAAGCTTCATCTGGAGCATATCATTTCGTTTGTCTGTACAATAGTAGTCAGGCATAAATCTCAATTCCGTAGGGGATTTTTTAACGAAGAGGACTGTTGTGCGTTTGTGGAAAGCACCGTATTTTGGCACCTATATGAATACGTAGTAGTGAAGGTAATCACTCCATATTTACTGGAGAGGACGGGAGCCTAATGCCTGTAGCGTGTCCCTTATGGTTATCAAAACGCTTGTGCCGTGCTGTTCCAAGCTTGCACACAGTCCTCGCCGGATGGGGTAATGCCACCATTTTTTTATTTTTTTTTTATTTTGGTGTCCGCCGGTGGTGTTTGTCTGATTGTAAGTGAATAGTCCTCAGAATGTTATGACTACTAATTGTTCTGTACTTTAAGATGTATGTAAACCATTGTTCTAAATCTTATGTATTAAGATATACCACAGTATAGACCATTTATGGGTCTGATTTGGTCCTTAACACACAATTATATGCCTGCATTCTTCTTTGGTTTTAAATATATTTTGAATAAAATAACTTGTTTTTAAAAAAACATCTGTGCCCGAAATCCTTGTTTCCCAGTCCTCTCACTCTATTAGCAATTAAGGATAGGGACACACCCTAATTGGATACCTCATGACCCAGATAGCTGCTGTCTGTGGACACATGGTCTAGAATAGAAATCCCTCTTGTAGGAACTCGAGTACTGATACTGTACTTCCTGCGTCTAAAGAGCTTGCTTTGCACCAGTTTCTAAAAAACTTCCAAGTTTTTAGGTAGATGCTCTGTGTCTCTTTCTTCCTGCTTCCTAGCAGAGTCTGCACCAGTTGGCCCGAGAAACCCTTGCTCTTTAACAGTTCTTCTTCAGTAGCCAAGCTGCAAGGTTCCAATGTTGTGTCTGAGGACAGAGTACTGGGCCCTGGGAGAGGAGATCTTCTCTCACTGGTAGCAACCAGGGGGGCTCTACCGCTAAGTGATTTAGGGTCGAGAACCACGGTCTCCTCGGCCAATGTGGTGCTATAAGTATTAGCGTCGTACTTTCCTCCTGAAACTTCCTCAAGACCGCTGGTATTAGCACTGGTGGGGGGAAGGCATAGGATTTGGGGAACACCCAGGGTTGAACTAGAGCATCCACCCCTAGAGCTCCGTCCCATCTGCTCAGGGAAAAATATTGAGGTGTCTTTGTGTTCTGCCGTGAGGCAAACAGGTCGATGTTTGGCATTCCCCATCTCTGGGTAATTCCATTGAACACCTCCTGATTTAACGTCCAGTCTCCTTCTCTTACCGTCTTTCTGCTGAGAAAGTCGGCTAGTTGATTTAACTCTCCCTTGAGATGAACTGCCGAAAGAGAGAGAACTTGGACCTCGGCCCATTGCAAGATCTTCTTTGCCAGACCCCATAGGAGATTGCTTCTGGTTCCCCCCTGTCGGTTTAGATATGCCACCACTGTGGCATTGTCTGACCGTACCTGAATTTGGTGTCCCTGCAAGTCCTCCTGGAAGGCTCTGAGGGCTAACTCTACCGCCCTCAATTCCCTCCAATTGGAGGATTGTTTTGCTTCCTCCAGTCCCCAGGTCCCCTGGGCTAGCTTGGATTCCAGATGGGCCCCCCAGCCTATGCCGCTTGCATCTGTGGTGATGATGGTGGAGGCTATCTGAACCCAACAGAGGCCTTGTGATAGATTTTCGGTTTTTCTCCACCACCACAGAGATCTTTTCACTGCGGTTGGGATCTGTATGAAGGTATCCAGGGAATCCTGGCTGCGGTCCCAAGCTTCCAGGATGAATAGTTGCAGGGGACGAAAGTGCAGGCCTGCCCACTGAACTGCTGGGATGGCTGCTGTTAGTAACCCCAGTATAGACATGGATTGTCTGACTGAGATCGCTTGGTTTGCTTGCAACTGTCCTACTGCCTTGTTTATTTTCTGCTTTTTGTCCGGGGGTAAGAAGATTTTTTGGACCCTGGAGTCTATCTCGTACCCCAAGAACAATATCCTTTGTGTTGGTACTAAGGAGGATTTTTCTAAATTTAGTAGCCAACCCAGGTCTTCCAGAATCCGTGTTGCATCCTGGAGATCCCTGGACAATTGTTCTTGGGAGTGGGCGAACAACAGCAGGTCGTCTAGGTATGCGATTACCGACAAACCCTGTAGTCGCATAAATGCCAAGGTCTCTGCCATTACCTTCGTGAATATTCGGGGGGACGAGGAGAGGCCAAAAGGGAGGGCCTGAAATTGCCAGTGCTGAATGTCCTCCCCTGTTTTTAACTCAGGAACTTTTGGCTTTTCTCTGCAATGGGAATGTGCAGGTATGCATCCTTGAGATCTATCGAGGCCATATAGCACTGTGGGGGAAGGATGGTTCTTATCGAATAGATAGAGTCCATCCTGAACTTCCTGTATCTGATTGAACGATTCAGGGGTTTTAAGTTTAAGATTAACCTGTAACTGCCTGAGGGCTTTATCACCACAAAGATGTGGGAGTAAAAACCTTCTCCCACTTCCCTTGCTGAAACTCTCCGAATGACGTTTTGTATTTTTAGTTCCTTGAGAGAGGAGAGTATGGCCCTGCACTTCTGTTCGCATTTTGGCAGATGGGTGATTAACATTCTGGCAGGAGGGGGGCTTGAGAACTCCAGCTGATAACCCTGTCTTATTATCTGCAGGATAAAGGGGCTGGAGGTGATCTCTTCCCACCGAGGGAGAAAGGTCCCCAGTCTTCCTCCCACAGTGGTGAGGTTGTCATTGAGACTTCTTGGGCTGTTCAGGAGGGCGAAAAATAGCCCCCCCGCGGCCCTTCCCTCTTTGACTCCAGGATCTTTTCTGTCCTTCAGATTTCTTTGGAGCCGAAAAATTTTTCTGGGGATAGGACTTTCTATTGAATCCCGTCTTTTTCCCCTGCTTAATTGGGAAGGATTTCTTTCGGTCTGCTGTGTGATCCAGGACTGTTTCTAATCCTGGACCAAATAAGCGGTCCCCTGTAAATGGGATCCCACACAATTTGGCTTTAGAGCCCCCGTCTCCTTGCCAAGTTTTTAACCAGAGGGCTCTCCTAGCCGAATTGGTTAAGGCCGATGACCTGGCCGTCATGCGCACCGACTCCGCAGAGGCATCCGCTATGTATGCTACTCCCCGTAGTAACATGGGAAATGAGGATAATATGGTCTCCTTACCAGTCTCAGCCTCAATATGTGCCTTTATCTGAGTTAGCCAATACTCCATGTTTCTGGCTACTACCGTAATTGCCATGGCAGGCTTAAGATTTCCTAGAGCTGAGTCCCAGGCTTTCTTCAGGAGGGAGTCTGCTCGCTTATCCATGGGATCAGGGAGTGACCCCATATCCTCGAAAGCCAAGTCCGTATGCCTGGAGACTCGCGAAAAGGCTGCGTCCAGTTTAGGTGATTTGTTCCAGACCGCCGAATCATCCTCAGAAAAAGGAAATCTTCTTTTCAGAGCTCCTGAAAAGAAAGGTTTCCTTTCTGGATCCTGCCACTCGCTCTTTATAGTGTCTACTAGGACTTCGTGTACTGGAAAAACCTTTTTCTTTGGTTTGCCCAGACTCGCGTACATTTGATCATGCAAAGATAATGTTTTCTTCTCTTCCTGGATTCCTAGAGTGGTGTGGATAGCCGCTATCAGGCCTTCCACCTCTTCCAGAGACAGTTTGTATCTAGAGGTTCTTTTGGATTCCCCATCCGACCCCTCTGCCTCAGATTCCCCTGGGGAATTGGGGGGTGTGCTATCGCACTCTTCCCCTTGATGTACAGAACCCGCAGGTGCCTCCCCACTTGTAGAGGGTAGTAACTGCGGTGTTGGAGCATTTTCCTGCCGTGCCGACTGGGGGGAACTCTGTGGAAGCTGGGTGTTAGCAAACAATTCCTTAAAGGATTGGAAAGTGCTAGCAAGCTCCTTGACAGAGGTGGCTAAATCTGCGTTTTGACTTTCCGTGTGTTCCTTCACTAAACTCTCCAGACATTCTTTGCATAAGGGTTTAGTCCAAGTTTCCCCCATATTCTCTTTGCAGGAAGGGCATCTCTTCTTGGAAACATGGGCTGGCTTTTTCTCTGAGGCTTTCTGTAATTTCAAATATAAAAGGCATAGTTTAAAAACCACTACCTAATGCTCCCCAGCCTGCACAGCTTGCCCCACCAGAGGGTGTTGCTAGGGACGACCATCACCAAGAAGATCCCACAGTGTGACCCTAAGCCTCCCTACTCCCCTTAACCCTAAGGGAACAGAAAATGGAGCTAGTGGGAGAAGTAAGGGAGAACCACCCCAGGCCTCCTTACCTTATGGTGGCTGGTGCTGTTATCTCCCGGAGCGGTAACTGAGGTCTGTGCCTCCGACATGCCTCCTGGAGTGGCTCTTCTTAACCTGGCAGCTGTCCCCCAGCTTGCAGGACGCACCAGCCTTTCATATCTGGCGCGCTCACCGCCGCGACCCGGAACCGGAAGTCGCGGTTTGCCGCCGAAAGTGCCCGCCCCTACCGGAAGTGACGTCCCCCGTCATCCGGCCCGGCTGCTCCACACCGCCGCAAGCGGGGGGCGGAATGCACCATGGCGGACGCTCTCCCCGAGCGTGGTGAGCGGGCCCCCCAGCCAAGAAACTCCGCTGAGCGAGGCTGTGGTGATAAAAAAATTTTCTGCGGCCGACAGGTAAGCGGGTCCCCCCCGGTGCTGTCTTTCTTGGCCGCCTTCTGAGAGTACCTGACTCCCTCTAACTTCAGCCTCCTGGCTTCAGCTAAGGCTCCTCTTGGACGGTGTCTCCCCGCTGGAGGAAACACCAGAACTGAGGCAGCCAGCTGGAGGGAGGCTTAAAACCAATAAATTGGGGCGGTGTTTCCTAAGAAGGGAGGAGCCAGGTTCTCTCAGAAGTGCCTGTCCTGAAAGACGATAAGGGAAATTAACACTGCTGAGGGTGAGACACTAATGTCACATGCTTGCCAGAAATATTAGTTAAAATTGGGCAGTACTGAACCACTGCCCACTAAAATTCAGAACTGATGTGGAGGAAGCATCAGAAGTAGATAGACCGAGTGCTCTCTGTTTTTTTGCTCAATCCTAAACCTTTTGAATTTCTGGTCCAAAACCATTCAATGAGTAACTAGTAACGTTCTTTTGGTATTGAGAAAAAAAAATAAATCTTTTTTAGCTGTATACACTCTAATGATTTCAGCACTTTTTTTCCTCAATCTTATCTGCTTCTGTTATGCAGATATTAGGAGGGTCTTCCTTCAGTATAATGATCAGTCCCTGTTTTGATTGTACTCCCAATATCTCTTTAGTGTTCTGTAGATTACAGAATACTTCTAAAGATGTTTGTTGCTAAAAAATCATCATCCCATGCTCTGTCTAAAATGTCTGACGATGATATGCATTAGTGTGTTCTTAAAAAGAACTAAAGATATTTTCCCACAGCCACTAATCAGATTCAAACTTTCAGGGCAGATACATCTGAATGATTGTTGTAATTTTAAATACCTGTGCTTACACTACTTTATCAGCACACTGTTTAGTATTCATAGAGCTGCTACATTGACACATGCACCTTTCATACTGTATATTGAAACAATATGGGTACTTGTCAAATTATAGTTTCCTAAAATATGGGGTCCAATTCGTAAAGCTAACACACCAGGATAAGTGAACTTATTTTTTAATAAGTTACAATGAAGTCCAATAAGATTTGAAAATTACAGTCACATGGATAAATTAGAGAATGATATTCTTGTGCTAAAACCTTGTGAATTTGGCCTATTGTATTTAAAGTAACCCTGTCAGAGTCAAGGTGCCCAAACACTTATAGATTATTTTTTTTCAGCTTGCGAGCTGAACAAAAGAAACACATCACATTCCCCAATCCAGGTTAAACAGTGTGCATGAATGAATCTTCCCTGCTGGCTCCAGAGACTGACAGAATATCAGAACAGTGTCTGAACCTGATAGGATGCAGTCACTGTTCAGGTGACAATTTTCTACCTGGCCCCTTTGACAAAAGTACCTTTTTTTAAATTCTTTATTTAAGGTATGCAACATGACAATGTAGTATGACATGACAGTCCATTCTCAATGATAACCATCATACATGTTGATCATATCCCCCCTTGCATGCCATTATTAAGCCTATGATCTAGGGGAACAGCCAAATCCTTCTCTGCCATTGACTCCCTCAGCTGTTCTCCTTCTAGAATGTACAAAGCATGCATTCTCTCAGGCCCCAAGTGCATAATTTACATTTATCAACATTAAACCCCATTTGCCACTTAGTTGCCCAATTATATAGTGCATTGAAATTGACGTAAAAGTTGGAGACATCCTATAATGATGTTATTTCAGTGCGCAGCTTGGTGTCATCTGCTAACACTGAAATGGTACTTTTAATCACAGACTCTATATCATTTATAAATGTGTTTAACCACTTGCCTACAGTGCACTTTCACCCCCTTCCTGGCCAGACCGATTTTCAGCTTTCAGCGCTCTCACATTTTGACTGAGAATTACTCAGTCATGCAACACTGTACCCATACAAAAATTGTGTCCTTTTTTCACACAAATAGAGCTTTCTTTTGATGGTATTTGATCAATACTGGGTTTTTTATTTTTTGTGCTATAAATAAAAAAAGACTGAAAATATTGTGAAAAAACGCATTTTTCTTTGTTTCTGTCATAAAATTTTGCAAATTAGTAATTTTTCTTCACAAATTTTGGCCAAAATTTATACTGCTACTTATCTTTGGTAAAAATAACCCAAGTAAGTGTATATTATTTGGTCTTTGTGAAAGTTATAGAGTCCACAAGCTATGGTGCGAATCATTGAAAATTGATCACACTTGATCACACCTGATGTACTGAAGGCCTATCTCATTTCTTGAGACACTAAAAAGTCAGGAAAGTACAAATACCCCCCAAATGACCCCTTTTTGGAAAGTAGACATTCCAAGGTATTTAATAAGGGGCATGGTGAGTTTTTTGAAGTTGTAATTTTTTCCCACAATGCTTTGCAAAATGAAGATTTTTATTTTTTTTTTTATTTTTTTTTACAAATTGCCGTATTAACAGGTTATTTCTCTCACACAGCACATGTATACTTGCAACTACACCCCAAAACACATTCTACTACTCTTCCTGAGTATGGCGATACCACATGTGTGAGACTTTTTCACAGCCTGGCCACATACAGAGGCCTAACATTCAAGTAGCCCCGTCCGGCATTCTAGGAGCACAAATTACACATATAATTTCCTGACAACCTATCGCACTTTTGAAGGCCCTGGAGCACCAGGACAATGGAAACCCCCATAAAATGACCCCATTTTAGAAAGCAAACAGCCCAACGTATAATTTTTGAGGCATAATGAGTCTTTTGAATATGTCATTTTTTTCCACAAGTTTTTGGAAAATGTGGAAAGAAAATGAAAACACATTTTTTTTTACACAAAGCTGTCCATTTATGCAATATTTCTAACACATAGCATGTACATAGCAAAAATTGCACCCCAAAATACATTCTGCTATTCCTCCTGAGTATGGCGATACCACATGTGTAACACTTTTTCACAGCCTGGCCACATACATAGGCCTAACATCCAAGTAGCGCTTTACACAAAGTTGTCCATTTATCCACTTTAAGACTGGGCCTATTTTTGACACTTGGTGTTTACAAGCTAAAATCATTTTTTTTTGCTAGAAAACTACTTGGAACCCCCAAACATTATATATTTTTTTTAGCAGAGACCCTAGAGAATAAAATGGAGATCGTTGCAATATTTTTTATCACACCATATTTGCGCAGCAGTCTTCCAAATGCATTTTTTTTTGAAAAAAAATTCACTTTTTTGAACTAAAACATAAGAAAACAGTAAATTTAGCACAATTTTTTTCCATAATGTGAAAGATAATGTTACGCCGAGTAATTAGATACCCAACATGTCATGCTTCAAAATTGCGCATGCTCACAGAATGGCGCCAAACATTGGTACTTAAAAATCCCCATAGGCAACATTTTAAAAATTTCTGCAGGTTACTAGCTTAGAGTTACAGAGGAGGTCTTGGGCTCAAATTATTGCTCTCGCTCTAACGATCGCGGCGATACCTCACATGTATGGTTTGAACACCGTTTACATATGTGGGCGGGACTTGCGTATGCGTTTGCTTCTGCGCGCGAGCTAACGGGGACAGGGCGCTTTAATTTATTTTTTTTTTTTTCCTATTTATTTTATTTATTATTTTTTTATTTTTACACAGTTTAAAAAAAAAAAATGTTTTGATCATTTTTATTCCTATTACAAGGAATGTAAACATCCCTTGTAATAGAAATAGCCATGACAGGTCCTCTTTATTGTGAGATCTGGGGTCAAAAAGACCTCACACCTCACAACTACACTAAAAAAGCAAAAAAAAAAAAAAAATTGTTGAAAGAGGAAAAAAAAAAAAGCAAAAAAAAAAGCGGCCCTTTAAACCGGTTGCTAGGCAACGACTTTTGACGTAGCTCCGGTCCTCCAAGACCATAGAGTTGAGTGAGGGCCATCTTGCCCTCACTCGACTTCCTGTCTCTGAGGATCCGGGACCGGATAGTTTTCCCCGCTGCCGGCGGGTCCGGTAAGCTGGGAAAACGTCTGGGACGCGGCAGGAGGGGGGGGGCACCTCTTCCCCTGCACCGTAAGGGTAATTCCGCGGTGAATCCACCACTGGGACCACCCTTATCTGAAAGCCGACCGCCCGCCGTTTCAAAAAATACCGGGGTTATGGGGGCTATCTGCTGCCATAACCCCAGTATTTAGCTTTTAATGGCCGACGCATATAGTCGTTAGGCGGTCAGTAAGTGATTGCATGTATATGGCAAACAGGTGACGATGACTGATGGGGTGACAGGTGACGATGACTGATGGGGTGACAGGTGACGATGACTGATGGGGTGACAGGTGACGATGACTGATGGGGTGACAGGTGATGATGATTGATGAGGTGAATGGTGATGATGATTGATGAGGTGACAGTTGACGATGATTGATGAGGTGACAAGTGACGATGATTGATGGGGTGACAGATGACAATCACTGACGGGGTGACATGTGACGATGATTGATGGGGTGACAAGTGACGATCACTGATGGGGTGTCAAGTGACGATGATTGATAGGGTGACAGGTGACGATGACTGATGGGGTGACAGGTGACGATGACTGATGGGGTGACAGGTGACGGTGATTGATGGGGTGACAGGTGACGGGCGATGGTCACTGATGGGTGACAGGTGACGGGCGATGGTGCACGGCGGTACTGATGGCAGTCTCTGGTGACCGGTGAACTTTAGGCTATGTTCACATGTGAGCGTAGCGATCACGGGCAGAATCACTGCGATTCTGCCCGTGATCCAGAAATCATTGCAAATCGCGGGATGCCTGTGCGTTGCCCGTGATTTGCAATAGCACCCCAAACGCTGTGCGATGTTGCAGCGATTTCCGCCTGCCGAATCGAGGTAACATCACGCAAACAACGCATGACGCCCCAAAAAAACTCTTGTACCTTTTTTGGGCGTCATGCGATGTTTGCGCGATGTTACCGTGATTCGGCAGGCGGAAATGGCGGCAACATCGCACAGCGTTTGGGGTGCTATTGCAAATCACGGGCAGCGCACAGGCGTCCCGCAATTTGCAATGATTTCTGGATCGCGGGCAGAATCGCGGTTATTCTGCTTGCGATCGCTACTCTCACATGTGAACGTTATGGGTGTCAATTTCTGGGCACTGATGAGGTGACTGTTGGGTGACAGGGGACATTGGGGGGGGGCTGAGGACTGTGTGTGGGGACCTTTATTAGTGTGATTTTTACTTTTTACAGGGGTACAGAGCAGTAACTCAATGTTTCTAGCTCTTCTCCCCTCACACTGGAAACTGTATGAGGAGAGAAGAGCTAGTAACACTGAGTTACTGCTCTTTGTTTACATTTTGTGATCGGCTGTGAATGGATTCACAGCCGATCACATAGTAAACAGTCACTGTCAGTGACTGTTTACTACCGCCGGTGACAGCTGTGTTCCTACGGAACACAGTGCCACCGACATGACCGCGCTGCGCGCTCCCGATCGCGCATGCGCGGTCATCTCCCGGGCGCCTCCATTGTGATCGGCTGTGTCATTGGAACACAGCCAATCACGTGGGAAACATCCATGCCTATTGGCTGTTTCCCCCCTGCCGGTGATCAGCTGTGTCCCGGGGACACGCCGACACCTGCAGTGCACGGCGGCGCGCCCGCGATCGCGCGCCTGCCCTGCTTGAATGGGCGGACGTCATATGACGGCCGCCCAGGATAATAGCCGCACCGTCCCGCCGTCATATGACGGCGGGCGGGCGGTAAGTGGTTAAAAGTAACGCTTCCAACACTTACTAAGCCTTGAGGTACATCACTAATAACCTTAGACCATTCAGAGTATGAATTATGGATCACTACTCTTAATATGGTCTTTTAGCCAGTTTCTACCCATTTACAAACTGAAATTTCTAAGCCTGTAGAC
The DNA here is from genome assembly GCF_965119305.1 of Pelophylax lessonae. Lineage (NCBI taxonomy): Eukaryota > Metazoa > Chordata > Amphibia > Anura > Ranidae > Pelophylax > Pelophylax lessonae. The sequence goes on along the minus strand of NC_138773.1, from coordinate 249,699,458 downwards.
TTTAAAAAATAAGTTCACTTTTTGTAAAATAATAATAAATGCTAATTATTTTGCAGGAGCTTGGGAAGCATTGCACCAGCGATCAGAAGATCTGCCTGTGTATCTGCTTCCCCGTAAATCCCATACAGCCAAGCAGATACTAGACAGGAAGAATAAATGAACTACAACAGGGCCAAGGTAGTTCATTGAAAACTACAAGCTGACAGCCGCAAAGGCTGCCAGACCTTGTAGTTTTCAATGCACATAGCCCTGTCAATCAGTGACACGGCTGGGAGGGCGGACCCCCGCTTGGCTACAGTTTTTGCTGACCAGCCACCGTAGATTTACTGTGGCATGTCAGCTTTGTTACGCAGAATGATGTACCTGTACCAAGGGGGAGCCAATCAGTGGGTCCCGCGGATGCGATGTCTGCTGGGCACCCACGAACGCTCCCCATGGAGACAGAACGGCGGTCTGCCGATGTAAACAAGGCAGACCACTGTTTTGTCAGTGATGAACACAGGGATCCTGTGTTCCTCCTATTTAGGAACACAGGTCTCTGTGTTCATCCAGTGATTAGATCAGTTAGAACACAGTTAGAAAGCATCCCCTAGGCACACATTTAACCCTTTGATCGCCCCTGCTGTTAACCCCTTCCCTGCTAGTGTCATTAGTACAGTAACAGTACATATTTTTAGCACTGATTACTGTAGTAATGTCACTGGTCCCCTCAAAAGTTTCAAAATTGTCAGTTAGATGTCTGATCTGTCGGCAGCAATGTCTCAGTCCCGCTAAAAATCGCTGATCGCCGCCATTACTAGTAAAAAAAATATAAATAAATAAAAATTACATAAATCTTTCCCCTAGTTTGTAGACGCAATAACTTTGGCGCAAACCAATTAATATACACTTATTGGGATTTGTTTTACCAAAAATATGTAGCAGAATACATATTGGCCTAAATTGATGAAAACATTTTATTTTTTTTTATTGGGAAAGTTTTATAGCAGTAAAAAATGTTGGGTTTTTTCAGAATTGTCACTATTTTTTGTTTATAGCGAAAAAATAAAACCTGCAGAGGTGATCAAATACCACCAAAAGAAAAGCTCTATTTGTGGGAAAAAAGGACATTACGTTTTTTTGGGTACATCATCGCTAAGGGGGTAAAACCTTTCCGGTCCTTAAGTGGATAAAATTGTGACAGCTTGCGTGGAGGGAGAAGAACCCCGCTAGCTGTCACAAGGGGAATCGGGAAGGTGTGGAGGCCGGTCCATTTGTAACATGTTACATGTTAAACCCTGAATATAGGTGTAACATGTAACATGTTATGAAAGGTGAACTTTTCCTTTAAAGCGGAGTTCCGGGCAGAGAATCGTTTTTTTTTTGAACATACCCCCGGGACAGTCAGGGCTAGCACATTCCACAATGGCTAGCCTCTGATCTGTCCCGGTTCGCACTTACCTTTTAGAAGAAATACTTACTTAGAAGTTTTCTTCCACAGCGTTTCCATCTCGGTTGTGGGCAGCTGAAGCCGGCGCGGTCCTCTTCTCCGTCTTCTTCCGCGTCTTCGTGTCCCAGAATGCGCTGCACCGGCCCCTCTCGTCACTTCCGGTGCGGCGCCGCATTCCTAAACAGCTTCTGGGCATGCCCAGAAGCTGTTTAGCAGGGGAATGCGGCGTCGCCCGGAAATGACGAGCGGGGCCGGTGCGGCGCATTGATTCCTGGGAGCTATGACGTTTAGCTCCCAGGAATCATCGCGAGGCAGGAAGTGACGGGGTGAGCCGCGGCGCTGGAGGAGGAAGCTGTCATAGGTGAGTATTTACGATCGTCAATAAAAAGGTGAGTAAACAAAAAAAAAAAAAATAACTATCCAATTCCTTTTCAGGTGCGGCATACCTAGCGGAGGGGCACAAAAAAAAAAAATCTTTTTTGTGCCCGGAACTCCGCTTTAACTTAAATGCTTTGACGAAATCCAAGTAAACTATATCCACAGGCACTCCTTGTCTACGTTTTTACTTCTTAATAAAAAGAAATCAGATCTGTTTGACAACTTTGATTTTTCATGAATCCATGCTGGCTTTTTCCTAAAATATTCGTTTCTAGCAAGTATAAACAGTTAAACGCCAAAGAAACTGTGATGATTAACTCAATCATAAGCTTAATGTGACAAAAAAACGTGCAAAAAAGTCCATAAAATCAGTGTGAACTAATATAAATATCCAAAAAGATTCTAAGAATATAATTCAGTAGTCCAAATGCAAATAAAAAGTGAAGGAAAAAGTAGCTGGTGCATCCACTCCAGTGAATATAAAATTATTGATCAGATTGTATCCAAACAACTGAACCCACACCACGAGTGAATTGCGTACTCACCGGAACAAATGGCTGCCGTCACAGCAGCATGTGCGCCTTACAGCAAACATGGAAATCTCTCTGGATTTAACACAGCACTGTGCTTGCGCTGACAGCTCTATGTGAAGTCCAACTTAGAATAAAAATAGAGATAGAAGCACCTGGAATCGCAAAGCGGCAAGATGTCAGCACCAATGTTTGCAATTCACTCAGTGGTGGTGGTTCAGTTATTTGGACACAATCTGATCAATATTTTTATGTTCACTGGAGTGGATGCAGCAGCTACTTTTTCCTTCACTTTTTTATGCATTTGGACTATTGAATTATATTCTTTGAACCTTTTTTTATATTTATATCAGTTCACACTGATTTTATGGACTTTTTCACATGTTTTATTTGTCACATTAAGCTTTTGATTGAGTTAATCATCACAGTTACTTTGGTGCTACACTGTTTACACATGCAATTTTAAGGTCTGTTTTCTACCTTTTTGTGTTCGCTGCTTATATTGATTCAGCACAGCGCAGATTTTGCCACTATTTTACATTATTTTCTAGCAACTCTTCTATGTGGTCTTTTATTAAACTCTCAAGTATCCTCCCAACTATAGAAGTTAAACTGTGTAGCAGAATGCAAATAGCTAGGGCCAGAAGTGGTGTATGTGGATAGTAGCATAAAAATTACAATTTAGGTTGAGATTGACTTGTTCTAAGCAACATACATTAATTAGACAGTTACACAAAACAAACAGATTTATAGTTAAAAAAAAAGAAGAAGGTTCTTTTGCTCCTATTATTACGGGAGAGACACCAGCTCCCTGACATGGTATTCTATCGTTATACACAACTGCTTTATTTTTTACAGTCAATACAATGATTAGGGGATATTGCTAGCCAGACCGATTTTGAAAATGTATGTAGAAAATGCGATAAACAACACAGTTTGATATCAGCAATTTATTCTATGCTATTGTTATCTCCTTCTAAACAATAGTATATGCTAAAATCGGAACAGGACCTGCAAGTGGAGTTGGATCTTGAGGATTGGCACAAACTAGCAGGCAAGTCATCCAGAACATATATGTGCAAAAGATAAATCAGCGCAATTAAATATAAGGTGATGCAGTGCTCAGACCCAATAAGTTAATGTTATGTGCTCAGTGCTCAGACCATAAATAAATGAATAAAAATAAAAATGTTAGTATACAGCAGCTATATGAAACCTCCCTCACTTGCGGGAGTAAAAACCTGTAAACAATATATATACAGCGCTATATAAATTCAATAACCCATAAAGTGAAAATGTGCATAATATAAATAAATTTTCCTCTTAAGGTGCAATATATAAAGTGTCTGTAAAGTGCAATCCAAGATAAAGTGCATGAAAAGTCCACTAACACATGAATAAAACCGTGAGCAAAAATCAATCAAGGTGCTTGATAGGTGTCTCCATATATAAAGTGCGAGTGACACCACCACCGTTTAGCCACAAGATGGCCTCTCACCTCACTGAAGTATTAAACCAGCAGTGAATCCTCTGTAAGGATAAGCCCAGTGTAGGGGATGCCACTTCCTGGATCGATCTCTCACAATTCCATCGGTATGGTATGTGGGTAAAAATAATAAAGGATCTAAGTGTTCACTGCTATTATCCTTTTATTGGAATCAAAAAATGTAGATACACTCACATGGATCTGCACAATGGGACTTGTGCGGGCCGTACACACCAAACAATATTGCAGCTGTGAGGAGCCGTGCTGATGGGTTGCCGCTCGTCCGTCCGAGTCTCCGCCCCTATACGCGTGGCATCTTATGCTTTCGCGTCACGACTTCGTCAGTAGGGGTGGAGCTAACAACTGACCAGCACACATATATGAACGCTAAACTCCTCCTCTAGAGGCGCGGTCTAAGGGTGTCCCCAGAAGCCGAGAGATAGGTAGGAAATGTGAAACCACTGCTTAAAATGCTATAACATAGTGTAAACAACGAGGAAACCGGATGGGCAAGCAGGACCCGCCAACCAGACTCTCAGCAGCCTCACAAGATCCGCAATAATATATTAATAAAATGAAAATACATAATCACAAAAAGATAAACCTGAAAATGAAAAAATGAAAGGTATAAAGAAAAAATAACCAAATATAAATAAAAATGAAAATCAAAATAAAAATAAATATTAAAATAAAAAAATGTAAATGATAAATAAAATAAAAATAAATGTAAAAATAAAAATAAAATAATGAGAATAAATGCAAAAAATAAATGCAAAAAATAAATAAAAAATAAAAATAAAATAAAAATAATAAAATAATAAAAATAAAACATATAATTTAAATATACAACTCTATTTTACAATATTTAATATTCAGATAAAACCTATAGGATAATGGCGAAAGGAAGTGCTAATCCACAACGGGACTAAAAATATAAAAGATTAAAATATTAAAATTCAACGATCACTAATAAAACAATTTATATCCAAATCAACATTCAGGCCCCTAGAGGTTAATACTTTAGTTTGATATATCCAGGCAGTTTCTCTTTTACTCAAAGCTCTGAGATAGTTACCACCCCTCCAATGTTGGGGGACTTTCTCAATCCCCCAAAATTTGAGGGTACTCTGGTGACAAACTCTAAAATGTTTGGAAACATTATATTGCACTTTGCCTTTTTTAATATTAGTTACATGCTCCCGTAGGCGGACTTTTAAAGGGCGTGATGTCCGCCCCACGTATTGCAGGCCACACCCGCATTCTAGCATGTACACTACGCCTTCAGTGGCACAGGTAAAAAAATCCTTAATAGGAAATGTAACCCCTGTACTGGTTGTCACAAATTCTTTAGTTCTTTTGCGATGTACTTTACTGTGTGAACATGCTGAGCATTTTCCACATGCATAAAACCCCTTTAAAAAATTAAAAGTGGGATTCTTAATTAAAACTGGGGGATCTATGGCTCCTGGTGCAAGTTTGTCTTTAAGAGTGGGGGCCTTTTTGTATATAAATTTAGGGATATTAGGTAAATGAGGGCCTAAAACCATATCCTTTTGCAGCACACCCCAATGTTTTTTGAAGATTTTTTCTATTTGTCTATATTGGGTATTGTAATCCAAAAGAACACCAAATTCTGATTTCCCCTGCTTGTTTGCTTTCATATTATGGGTGAAATTAGGGTTTTTATGAACCAGTGAATTCCTATTCATCTCATGTACTTGATCACGTTCTCTAGTAATAGTATCAATGTCATAACCCTCCTCATGAAATCTCTGAATGAGTATATCCGATTGATGTTGATAATCTTCATCTGACGTACAATATCGTCTAATTCGGACAAACTGCCCTTTGGGTATATTTTTGATCCAAGTACGATGATGGCAGCTGTCCACCGGTAGGTCCGCGTTGCGGGCGGTCGGTTTAAAGTGATTACGAGTATACAATTTTTCCATATATTTAAATATTTCCAAATCAAGGAAAACTATTTTTTCATTACTGATGTTCCATGTAAGTTGGATCCCTCTATTATTTTCATTTATCATTTGGACAAATGAGTCCAATGATGTATAATCACCCTTCCAATCGATAAGTATATCGTCAATAAATCGTCTCTATACTAACAATTGTTCTGGACGTACACAATCCAAGTACATTGCTTCTTTTTTCAATATAATATTTTTAGTTTCTCCTTGTAGTGTAGCCCCTGCAAGTGGAGTTGGATCTTGAGGATTGGCACCAACTAGCAGGCAAGTCATCCAGAACATATAATAATACTTCACTTATAGAGGGAAATTACAAAGTGCTATGTGGTCCCAACGAGATTGGCCTCCTACATCCCGGGAGCCTCTCCACGCTGCTTTAGAGGATGCTCCCAATATGGTTTGTGTCTCCATATATGGTGAAAGTGCCCAAAAGTCCGTAGATTCTGGATTAGGGTATACAATTTCCTCTTCACACTAACCCGTGATACTGTTTGACTTGATTAGGGCTAAACTATCCTTGATTATAATCAACGAGAAACTCTCTGCCATCCTTAATTATAAAAGTGCACAGTTTGAAAATGTTTGGGAGCCTTGGATTTACTATCTGATAGGGCACTTGTAGAGCTGGAAGGCGCATCTGGAGTCCAAGCTTTATTATTGCACCAAACATCTTATTTATACTTCACTTTTTTCTTTTTCTTTGACTAGTCCTCCAGACTGGTTATCTGGAGCCTGGGAATTCTTTTATTTAAGATTGGGTAGGTGTAAAGGCCTAATCTCAGGCCTCTTCCTGTTTTGAATGTTAACATTGGTAGACCTTAATGAATAACCATTCTTTCTATCAAATATTTGTGTTTGTTTGATATGCATTACCTAAATTTACCAATAAAAACTATTGGAAACTAAAAAAAAAAAATAGCAGAATTTTGACTTCCCTTCAAATTCGATTGTCTTGGACTACAGTACAGGACACAGGCAAAGTACTCAGACACCACAGGTTCTAGGCTTATACCTTCATGTGATTAAACATTGGCAAAGCTTGAGAGATCATGCCCCCCTGACGCCTCCCCAATAACCTTACTCAACTCTTTGAGTCCTCAGTTCTGTATCAAGCAAGGGAAAGTAAACTAAGGAATGGAAGGGAGGGCAGCCTATGACCTCTACTTTACTTTAGGATATGGGCTATACAGGTAAGTCAAAATTTCTCTTATCTTATTTTACAGTACTAGACACAGGCAAAGTATTTATATACCATGGAACATCCCCAAGCAATGAATAGGAAGGTTGGGCAACAATGAAGCAAACAGAACTGAGCCAACAGGCCCAACAGTGAGGGCCAGAAGATTAAATCTCAGAGAGCCACTACGAGAACCTTACAGGCCAAAAGCTGAAGACTGGATGTCCACCTGGTGAAATTCTGAAAAAGTATGAACAGAAGACCAGAGGGGGACTTTACACAGCTTGGCTACAGAGGGTTGGTGCCAAAATGCCCAAGAATCTCCCACCGAATTAGTGGAATGGGCACTTAAAAACGCAGGAGAAGATTTCCCTTTAATCGCTTGAAGACCAGCTGCCACAAATATACTGCGGTAAGCTGGCTCTCTTGCGCAAATCGAGGTAGGGGTACCTCGGTTTGCGGTAGCGGGTCTCAGGTGCGTGCGATGACCCCTTGGGAACCTGGCGATCGCTACAGGGACTGACAGAAGGTGATGTGCCCTTGTAAACACGGCACACTGCTCATCTGCCACTGATTGAAACAGGGCTCCTGTGTTCCTGTTATCTCGGAACACAGAAGCCCTGTTTCCATCCACCAAGTCTGGCCCCCACACAGTTAGAATCACTCCCTAGGTACACAATTAACCCTTTAATTGCCCCTGGTGTTAACCCCATTCCCTACCAGTGTCATTATTACAGTAACAGTGCATATTTTTAGCACTGATTACTGTAGTAATGTCACTGGTCCCCCCAAAAGTGTCAAAAATGTCAGTTAGGGGTCCGATCTGTCTGCCACAATGTCGCAGTCCCGCTAAAAATCGCAGATCGCCGCCATTACTAGTAAAAAAAAAAAAAATAAATAAAAATGACATAAATCTTTCCCCTAGTTTGAAGACGTGATAACTTTTGTGCAAACCAATCAAAATACACTTTTTGGGATTTTTTTACCAAAAATATGTGGAAAATTACAAATTGGCCAAAATGATGAAAAAATTAGATTTTTAAATTTTATTATTGAGAATGTTATATAGCAGAAAGTGAAAAATACTGCTTTTTTTCAAAATTGTAGCTATTTTTTTGTTTAAAGCGCATAATCAAAAAACCACAGAGGTGATCAAATACCGCCAAAAGAAAGCCCTGTTTGTGGGAAAAAATGGACATCAATTTTATTTGGGTACAGCGTCGCACGACCGTGTAGCTGTCAGTTAAAGTAACGCAGTGCCGAATCGCAAAAAATGGCCTGGTCATTAAGGGGTCAAATCCTTCCGGTCCAGAAGTGGTTAAGAATGTAAGCTCTTGCAATTAGATTTTGTATCTAACATGTAATGGTGAGTTTTGAAGAAGAGCAACCCTTGTGAAGTCCAGAATAGTGATGGACGAACATCGGCTGGGGTGGTTCGCAAACATCAGCCGCAAATTTTCTCAAATTTCCGGGAACCGCAAGTTCGCGGTGGGCCCCATTGACTTTAATGGGAGGCGAACTTTAAAAACCTTTAGGTCATATTTGCAGCCGCAAAAGACTTACTAGCTGTGCACAAATAGTCCCACCACATGGACAATGTCATAACGGAAGTTTTTTTTTTACAGCAAAATCAGCCAGAACTGACAGCAGCCGGTAAATACATGTCAAATACATATAGGGTCCATTCATACATCTGTAAAATGGGTCTGCATCCATTCCACAATTTGGCAGAACCTTTACAGACCCATTGATTTCCAATTGCAGTCTGAAAAATTAGGCATTCACAGGATAAAGAAGTAAGTGTCGGCCAGTACAGGCCCCAAAAATTATCCCACATGCGTTTACCTGACAGCTAAGAACGTTGTATTCTGTGGCTGAAGGTACATTAGGCATTCACAGTATACAGAAGTAAGTGTCGGCCATTCCAGGCCCCAAAAATTAGCCCACATGGGTTTACCTTTCAGCAAAGAATGTTGTATTCTGTGGCTGGAGGTACATTAGGCATTCACAGGATAAAGAAGTATGTGTCGGCCAGTATAGGCCCCAAAAATTAGCCCATATGGGTTTACCTTACAGCTAAGAATGTAGTATTTGGTGGCTGGAGGTACATTAGGCATACACAGGATACAGAAGTGTCGGCCAGTATAGGCCCCAAAAATTAGCCCACATGGGTTTACCTGACAGCTAAGAACATAGTATTTGGTGGCTGGAGGTACATTAGGCATTCACAGGATATAGAAGTAAGTGTGGGCCAGTATAGGCCCCAAAAATTAGCCCACATGGGTTTACCTGACAGCAGTGGCGGCTGGTGCTCAAAATTTTTTGGGGGTGCAAACAGAAAAATGTAACAGGCATTGCTTTGCGGCAAAAAACGCTGTAAAAAATTGCGTGACTTTGAGGTCACAAAAGTGTGAAAGGGGCCTTCAGTAATTAGGGTATAGTGTGCCCCCTTTCATTGCAGAGTGACCAGCGTGCCCCCTTTCAATGCAGAGAGACCAGCGTGCCCCCTTTCAATGCAGAGTGACCAGCGTGCCCCCTTTCAATGCAGAGTGACCAGCGTGCCCCCCTTCAATGCAGAGTGACCAGCATGCCCCCTTTCAATGCATACAGACCAGGGTGCCCCCTTTCAATGCAGACAGACCAGTGTGCCCCCTTTCAATGCAGACAGACCAGCGTGCCCCCTTTCAATACAGACAGACCAGCGTACCCCCTTTCAGTGCAGACAGACCAGCATGCCGTGCCCCCTTCAACGCAGAGAGACCAGCGTGCCATGCCTCCTTTCAATGCAGACAGACCAGCTTGCCCCCTTTCAATACAGAGAGACCAGCGTGCCCCCTTTCAATGCAGACAGAATAGCTTGCCCCCTTTCAATGCAGACAGACCAGCGTGCCGTGCCCCGTTCAATGCAGAGAGACCAGCGTGCCGTGCCCCCTTTCAATGCAGACAGACCAGCTTGCCCCCTTTCAATGCACAGTGAACAGCGTGCCCCCTTTCAATGCAGACAGACCAGCTTGCCCCCCTTCAATGCAGAGAGACCAGCGTGCCCCCTTTCAATGCAGACAGACCAGCTTACCCCCTTTCAATGCAGAGAGACCAGCGTGCCGTGCCCTCTTCAATACAGACAGACCAGCATGCCGTGCCCCCTTCAATACAGACAGACCAGCGTGCCCCCTTTCAATGCAGAATGACCAGCGTGCCCCCATTCAATGCCGACAGACCAGCATGCCCCCTTTCAATGCAGACAGACCAGCGTGCCCCCTTTCAATGCAGAATGACCAACGTGCCCCCTTTCAATGCAGACAGACCAGTGTGCCCTCTTTCAAGGCAGAGAGACCAGCATGCACCCTTCAATGCAGACAGACCAGCGAGCCCCCTTTCAATGCAGAGAGACCAGCGTGCCCCCTTCAATACAGACAGACCAGTGTGCCATGCCCCCTTCAATGCAGACAGACCAGCGTGCCGTGCCCCCTTCAATGCAGACAGACCAGCGTGCCCCCTTCAATGCAGACAGGCCAGCATGCCATGCCCCCTTCAATGCAGACAGCCCAGTGCACTTACCTGCAGCGGCGGCGTCTCCTTGCATCCTCCTGCTGCCTCCTCCTCGGCCAATGGAATGGTTTTTAACTTTCGGCCAATCAGGAAGCAGGTCTCGGACTCACTTCCTGATTGGCCAGGAGGAGAATCTGTGTGACAATAGCGAATTTTCATTCGCTATTGTCACACAATGGGTGGGCTCGGGGCGCACTGCTCTGCGCCCCGGGGCCACCCTTTTCTAAAGCCTATTAAAGCCTCTGGCTCTAATAAAGTGAATAAAAAAAAACCCACTTGAACTCCATGCGCCCAGCGCCCCGCATGCATATTAGGGGGCCGGGCGCATGGATGGGGGGGGCGGCACCCCTGCGCCCCCAACGCACCAGCCGTCACTGCCTGATGGCTAAGAACGTAGTATTTGGTGGCTGGAGGTACATTAGGCATTCACAGGATACAGAAGTGTCCGCCAGTATAGGCCCCAAAAATTAGCCCACATGGGTTTACCTGTCAGCAAAGAATGTTGCATTCTGTGGCTGGAGGTACATTAGGCATTCACAGGATTAAGAAGTAAGTGTCGGCCAGTATAGGCCCCAAAAATTATCCCACATGGGTTTACCTGACAGCTAAGAACATAGTATTCTGTGGCTGGAGGTACATCAGGCATGCAAAAGATACATAATAAACAAGCAAAAAATTGGGGGAGCAAACCCTGAACATGTATATCTAAAGCCGGTGCAGCTATGAACCAAGCGACATGTATATTAAAAAAGAATAGCGCACACATGCAAAAGAAATGACTATCAAATATGGAGACAATCCATAAATAAAAATGGGGATTTGGTCCCACCATATGGCCTATCGTGCTCAAGCCCACCACTACGTCAAAGTACCCCATTATCAGTGGGTCCTACACTATCCATAAAAAAGGGGTGAATCCAGCCTCTCTAACCCTTGGAGACAACACTCCTTGCTGGGAGAGATGTGCTAATGCACTACAAGGGACTCCTTCTATATCTACTTGATAGTGGACACTGATAGAGTACAGGTGTGTGTGGGGGGTGGGGTGCTCAACCTCAGAAGTCTGGTCAGACCGAATACATAATAAACAAGCAAAAAATTGGGGGAGCAAACCCTGAACATGTATATCTAAAGCCGGTGCAGCTATGAACCAAGCGACATGTATATTAAAAAAGAATAGCGCACACATGCAAAAGAAATGACTATCAAATATGGAGACAATCCATAAATAAAAATGGGGATTTGGTCCCCCAATTTTTTGCTTGTTTATTATGTATTCGGTGTATATTGTGGCTGGAGGTACATTAGGCATTCACACGATACAGAAACAAGTGTCGGCCAGTATAGGCCCCAAAAATTAGCCCACATGGGTTTACCTGACAGCTAAGAACGTAATATTTGGTGAATGGAGGTACATTAGGCATTCACAGGATAAATAAGTGTCGGCCATAAAAGGCCCCAAAAATTTGCCCACATGGGTTTACCTGAAAGCTAAGAACGTAGTATTCTGTGGCTGAAGGTTCATTAGGCATTGACAGAAAAAATAATTGTCGGCCATGAAAGGCCCCAAAAATTAGGCATTCAATGGACATGAAATGCCTTTTATTTTTACAAGGAATTGTTGTGGGTGGATGGCGGTCTGGCGGATATTTGTGGCCTGCCATGAGGAATTTCAATGAAACATGGTCTACTGGTCACATGTGTTGAATTCCTCAGAGATCCATGCCTCATTAATTTTTATAAATGTGAGGTAGTCTACACTGTCACGAGCTAGGCCAGTGCGCTAATCGGTCACGATCCCCCCTGCTGCTCTGAACGTTCTTTCGGACAGGACACTGGACGGGGGGCAAGCCAACAGTTCCATTGCAAATTGTGCAAGCTCTGGCCAGAGGTCAAGCCTGCCCACCCAGTAGTCCAGGGGTTCATCACTCCTCAGAGCGTCCACATCGGCCATTGACCCGATGTAGTTGGACACCTGTCGGTCTAGGCGTTCCCTGATGCTGGATCCGGAGTACAGCTGTCGATGGTTCGGCTGAAAGAAGGATCTCATATCTGAAGTGACCAAGACATCCTCAAACCACCCTCTTCTTGCAGGTGCTGTTGGATTGATACCCGCAACTGTCTCTCTGTGACTGGAAATTCCTCTGCCAGCACACGCAAAAGCAGAATGCAGCATTTCTCGCAGCAAGGCCTGGAAGCGCTGCATTCTGACCGCCCCCTGTGATGCTGGTAACGTTTCCGCCATTTTTTGTTTGTACCGGGGGTCTTAGTACGTTGCCACCCAGTACTGGTCCTTTCCCTTTATGCTTTTTATACGGAGGTCCCCCTTAAAACACTTGAGCATGAAGGCCCCCATTTGCACTAAACTGGAAGCGGTGTAGTGGACTGGTTCCAGCTCATCATCCAGGATAATGTTGTCTTCGTTCTCCTCCCCCATCCACAGATAACACCAGGGATCCCAGAAAGGTTTAAAGCATACTCTTCTTGCTCCTCCTCATCCACCCCGGCACCATCCTCCTCTGACTCCTCTTCAGACTCCTGTTGTTGACTTGTCTCAATTGAGTAGCACCCACTGGGAATTCATCCAACATTGCGACTTCTTCATTTCCTGCTCCTGCTTCTCAACGGCTTGATCAATGACACGACGCAATGCATGCTCCAGAAAGAAGGCATAAGGTACGATGTCACTGATGGCGCCCTGGCCGTGACTGACCAGTTTGGTGATCTCATCGATTGGCCGCAGAAGTCTGCATGCATCCCGCATGAGCAACCACTGGTGAGGTGAAAAAAAAACCAAGCTCCCCAGAACCTGTCCTGCCGCAGAGTTCATACAGGTAGACGTTAACTACACGTTTCGGCTGGAGCAGCCTATCAAGCATATGCAACGTTGAGTTCCATCACGTCGGGCAGTCACAAATAAGACGCCTGATGGGCAGGTTGTGTCACCGCTGAATGTCAGCAAGGCGAGCCATGGCTGTGTAAGATCTTCTGAAATGGCCTGAGATTTTCCTGGCCTGCCGCAAGACGTCCTGGACCCCAGGGTATTTGGCAACGAATCGCTGCACGACCAAGTTCAGGACGTGTGCCATGCATGGCACATGTGTTATTTTGCCCTGTTTCAGCGCGCTCAGCAGATTGGCAGCTTTGTCGCACACCACTTTACCAACTGTCAAATTCAGTGGTGTCAGACATGGATCTGCCTGTGAACGCAAAGCTGAAAGGAATGCAGGACCAATGTGGCTCTTGGCTTCCAGGCACAACAGACGCAGCACAGCATGGCAACGCCTCACCTGGCATGTGGAATAGGTTCTAGGGATCTTGGGCGGCGCAGCGGAAGAGACGGTAGCAGCGGAAAAGGAGGAGTCAGCCGAGGAGGAGAGGGAGGATGATGGAGGAGGAGAAGAAGAGGCAGGCCTGCATGCAATCCATGGCGGTACAACCAAATCTACACGGGTGCCACGGGTTACATGCTTGAAGGCCATCAGAAGGTTCACCCAGTGGGCAGTAAAAGTGATATACCTTCCCTGCCCATGTTTGTTAGACCATGTGTCTGTGGTCAGATGTATCTTGGCACCAACACTGTGTGCAAGAGATATATTCACTTGCCGCTGAACATGGCCATACAGCTCTGGAATGCCCTTCTGCGAGAAATATTTCCTGCCTGGGACCTTCCATTGTGGTGTTCCAGTGGCCACAAATTTCCGAAAGGCCTCCGAGTCCACCAGTTGATATGGCAGTAGTTGGCGGGCTATCGCTACAGAAGCCTGCCTTTTTCCAGAACAACGTGATGATGGCATCATGGAAGGTGGAGTGGAGGACAATTGTGAGGAGAGAGGAGAAGGAGAAGAGGCTGGACAGTGAGAGCCTGGAGTGTGGCTTTGTGGGTTCTGACGGTGTTGCTCCCACTGGGCTCGGTGATGGGAGTTCAGTGCCTTCTTAAGGCGGTCGTCCCTAGGTGAGTGTTGGGCTTACTGCGACTTATGCGTTTACTGCAAAGGCTGCAGATGGCAACACTGTTGTCAGCAACGGACACATTAAAAAAAGCCCACACTGCGGAGCCATGTGCAGGCATCCTGGGAGCGCCAGATGTGACTGTACATGGTTGATGGCTCGCTCCTGATACATATGCAGTCTGCTATGTACCTCTTGTGCAATGCGAATTCCACCTGCCTCTCCTCCCTATCTGCTGGTCCATCTCTCCCTCTGAACTCCCCTCCTCTTCCTCTCTTGTGGCCACCCACGTGACGTCCATAGACACGTCATCATCCACGTCACTTTCCCCACCACTAACATTCGAGATCTCGGAGTAGGCAGCAACAGCGGGGACCAACCTCCTTGGGCTGATCTGGGTACTGTCGTCAGACTGCTGAGTGGCGGCTGTTGCTACCTCCTCTTCCTGATCCGATGCCAAGAATGGCTGCTCATCGCAAATGTCTTGTGATGGATCGGAAAATAATTCCAGTGACTCAAGCGTAGGGTATGTGGTGGTGGTTGTGTTTGTGGTGGTGTCTTTGGGGGTGCACACAGCAGAGAGTGAAGAGGGTGCAGATAGAGAGGATGGGGAGGGTGCAGAAGAGGAAGGCTGAGTGAGTCACTCAACCAAGTCTGGTGCGTCCTTTGACGTAATCGAACGCACCTTCTGAAACTTCACACTTTGGCTCTGGCCTACTGCTCTTGCCCTACCCCTACCACCCCTGCAGAAGGGCCTGCCTCTTCCTCTGCCTGTCATATTTTAAATTACCCTGTGACAAAAGTCTCTAGAGAATCGCAGTATATCTGGAAAAAGGTATATAACGCCCCGCTTCAATCTGTGGTATTGGGGGGCCACAGGTTTATCACACCAATTCTACAAATAATTGGCCAGTAACTTTTGTTACTGTGTGTAGCACAGTTAACACAGCAAAAGAGGCCACATTTTTGCAGGACTAAAACACACTCTTAGAAAAGTATACTGTTAAATAACACCCCACTTCTATATGTGGTATTGGGGGGCCACTGGTTTATCACACCAGTTGTTCAAAAAATTGGCCAATGAGTTTGGAACTGTGTGTATCAGAGTTAACACAGCAAAAGAGGCAATATTGTTGCAGGACACAAATACACTTATAAAAGTATACTCAGATAACACCCCACTTCAATCTGTGGTATTGGGGGGCCACTGGTTTATCACACTAGTTGTTCAAAAAATTGGCCAGGGAGTTTGGCACTGTGTGTATCAGAGTTAACACAGCAAAAGAGGCAATATTGTTGCAGGACACAAGTACACTTATGAAAGTATACTCAGATAACACCCCACTTCAATATGTGGTATTGGGGGGCCACTGATCTATCACACCAGTTGTACAAAAAATTGGCCAGTGAGTTTGGCACTGTGTGTATCAGAGTTAGCACAGCAAAAGAAGCCAAATGTATGCAGGACTACAATACACTCTTAGAAAAGTATACTGTTAAATAACACCCCACTGCAATATGTGGTATTTGGGGGGCTACTGGTTTATCTCACCAGTTGTTCAAAAAATTGGCCGGTGGGTTTGGCACTGTGTGTATCAGAGTTAACACAGCAAAAGAGGCAATATTGTTGCAGGACACAAATACACTTATGAAAGTATAGTCAGATGACACCCCACTTCAATATGAGGTATTGGGGGGCCACTGATCTATCACACCAGTTGTACAAAGAATTGGCCAGTGAGTTGGCACTGTGTGTATCAGAGTTAACACAGCAAAAGAGGCAATATTGTTGCAGGACACAAATACACTTATGAAAGTATACTCAGGTGACACCCCACTTCAATATGTGGTATTTGGGGACCACTGATCTATCACACCAGTTGTACAAAAAATTGGCCAGTGAGTTGGCACTGTGTGTATCAGAGTTAACACAGCAAAAGAGGCAATATTGTTGCAGGACAGAAATACACTTATAAAAGTATACTCAGATGACATCCCACTTCAATATGTGGTATTGGGGGCCACTGGTTTATCACCCTAGTTGTTCAAAAAATTGTCCAGGGAGTTTGGCACTGTGTGTATCAGAGTTAACACAGCAAAAGAGGCAATATTGTTGCAGGACACAAATACACTTATGAAAGTATACTCAGATAACACCCCACTTCAATATGTGGTATTGGGGGGCCACTGATCTATCCCACCAGTTGTACAAAAAATTGGCCAGTGAGTTTGGCACTGTGTGTATCAGAGTTAACACAGCAAAAGAGGCAATAATATTGTTGCAGGACACAAATACACTTATGAAAGTATACTCAGATGACACCCCACTTCAATATGTGGCATTGGGGGGCCACTGATCTATCACACCAGTTGTACAAAAAATTGGCCAGGGAGTTTGGCACTGTGTGTATCGGAGTTAACACAGCAAAAGAAGCCAAATGTATGCAGGACTACAATATACTCTTAGAAAAGTATATTGTTAAATAACACCCCACTTTAATATGTGGTATTGGGGGCCACTGGTCTATCACACCAGTTATAATACATTAAAAATGCTTTTGTCACTGTTCATAGTATTGCTGCAGCAACGCTCAACACACCAGTCACAATGCTGCACAGTGCACAATACAAATCCACTATAATATGCTTTCTATATTACAAAGTATATTATACGTGGATTACACCCCTATATAGTGCACTGCACACCTATACCAAATAGCAGCCCTTAAAATGACTTTTGTGGACCTTAACAGAGCGATTTGTGTCACTGCCGATCTGTCCCTGGTGCACACACAGCATACCTGTCCCTACACTGACAAAAGACTGTACACCTATACCAAATAAAAAGCAAACCTTAAAATTACTTTTATGGACCTTAACAGAGTGATTTGTGTCACTGCCGATCTGTCCCTGATGAACACAGCATACCTGTCCCTACAATGAAAAGAGACTGCAGACGACCTGTCCCTGATGAACACAGCATACCTGTCCCTAAACTGAAAAGAGACTGCAGACCTATACCAAATACCAGCCCTTAAAAGGACTTTTGTGGATCTTAACAGAGCGATTTGTGTCACTGCCGATCTGTCCCTGATGAACATAGCATACCTGTCCCTAAAATGAAAAGAGACTGTAGTAGACCTAGACCAAATACCAGCCCTGAAAAGGACTTTTGTGGATCTTAAAAGAGCTATTTGTGTCACTGGCAATCTCTCCCTGATGAACACAGCAGACCTCTCCCTACGCTGACAAAAAGCAGAATGTGAAATGGCCGCTAGCTCTGGTCTATTTATAAGGTAGGGGGCATGTCCATGTGCTGAAATGTTTTAATTGGCTGTCCCGTTCCACCTGATGGCTGTGTCATGGGCCAAAGTTCTCCCCAATGTAAACTAATATGGCCGCCACGAACAAAACCATGTGTTTGCAAAATTGGGGGGTTGCGAACAAGCAAAATTCGCAGCAGACCGCAAGGCCATCTCTAGTCCAGAAATCAAAATAAACAGGGAATCCGTCCATCTGAATGGAGCAGTAGCCTTGAGGTATACTCTGCTGACTCTAACTATGTCCAAACAATGTGACCCAATGCAACTTGGTGTGCCACACAGGCTCTGTTAAAGCAGGGTATATATGGATTCTTGAGCATCCACCACTGGGAGTGCTGGCGCTGGATGGAGCCCGTTCCTATGGCTTCTACAAGTGGAAGGGATCCTTGTAGCCACACATCCGTGTAGTCCTTAAGATTGCAGGAGTCCAGGCTGAGGCTGCCACTCTTAAATCGATATTAGGGACAACAGAGATGTGCGGCTACAGGGATCCCTTCCACTTGTATGTCCAAACACTGTAAGAGATTTTCATAGATGCTTCAGAGCAGAGAATAAGGATGAAAGGACAATGCCCTCACTAAGGTGGAATGCTGACACTTTTGTAAGAAAGGATGGCTTTGGGTGTAAGACAACTTTGTCATTGTATAATAGGAGGAAAGACTCTTTACAGGAAAGGATTGCCAGTTCAGAAACATTTGTGGGAGATGTAATAGTGACCACAAAGGCTATTTGCATGAAAAATCCTCTAAGGGGATATCTCTGATAGTTATTCACCCGGATTCACCCAGCAGATAGAACCAAGTTGAGATCCCAATAATGCACAGGGGGCTGCAAGGTAGGCTTAATATAAGATACACCTTAAAGAAAGGTTCGTACAAGGGAGAATTAATCCAAAGGTCTTTGGAAAAGAACGGATAAGGCTGTGACGTGACCTTTGAGACTATGTAAGAGCAATTTCTGGTTAAGTTCTAAATGTAGAAAGACCAGAACATGAGGTACAGAGTGTTATAGATGCAGGTATCAGATCCCTGCCCTCTTCAGTTACTCGTTACAAAGGACCAGCAAATCTCAAACTGCGCTGTCACTTACGTAACAATGTCACTCTCAGCTGCCCCCTGCACAAATATTTTCCAGCTCACAGGACCACAATCCAGGTGCCAGCAGCCTGCGAGCGATTGTCACTGGGCTAATTAGGCAATTAACCCTTTAACTGCCACCACCTCCTTAAATTGAGCAGGAGGAACTCGTAATTTTAGTAATACCAATCATGATTTTAGAATAATGGTCTGTAACACACACTGTCACCACAGACAGGTATGTTCATGGTTTATCCTAAAGAGTAGCACTCTTCAAGAGGCAGGTTATTTTTTAGCTTGCATTAAGAGCTTAGGGACAAGGTTAACACTTTTCAAAATATGGTTTTAATAATTAAAAGGTCAAAATTGGTGCAAATAAAATAATTACAGAAAAAAGGTGTTTAAAAGAAATAAAGACATAATTCAGCAACAAAGAAATTAGGTAAAATTGAGGAGGAAGGATACTTGCATTCAATGTACTGGTTGTTATCAGAGTTCAGTCGATGAGCCAGGTGTTATCGGCTTTTCTCAAGCTTGACAGATGTTCTTGCTTTGATGGAAAAGGAAAACTCACAACTGTCTTGGCATCTCCCCTTTTCTCTGGGATCAAAGGGGTGTTGACAGATGCCCCTGACCAATAAAACAAAGTGTCCATGGGCTGTCCTGGGTTTATGACAGTATCATGTCCCTCCCTTACAGACAGTTTTTTTACCACTATTCATATCTTCCTATATGTAAAGGTTGCATTCTTGAAACTGATAGATTATTGTTCAGTATTGAAATTCGCATCCAAGAATACTAAACACAGGGTAGCTCAGATAAACTTGTCACCCAGGGAATATCTGACAACTATCTTCCCTTCTATATGTGCTAGTGTGGTCATGTATGACCTTGATTAGTTCAGTACGACATTCCTCATTCAAATATATACTTAATATTAAAGTATCATGTTCCTGTCTGAGTTTATGACTCGTGTGTGGATGTGTTACGTTTTGAATTGGGCAGAACCAATGATTGCCAACAAGGGTTTCTCCACCAACTACTAAGTCATGTTTTGCGAAGGGGTCAAATACTTTTTTCACTCATTAAAATGCAAATCAATGTATAACTTTTTTGAAATGCGTTTTTCTGGATATTTTTGTTGTTTTTCTGTCTCTTACTGGTAAAATAAACCGACCATTAAAATTATAGACTGATCATTTCTTTGTCAGTGGGCAAACATCAGCAGGGGATCAAATACCTTTTCCTCACTGTAGTTTGCCATTCTCCCCAGCAATGCAATATAGCCAGCTCAAGGGATTGTGATCAGTGATCACAGTGAAGTTCCATCCATTCAGGTACATTTGCAACTTCTGGAGAGCCCACAAGATCGCAAGACACTCCATTTTGATCGTGGCATATGCTTCCCTGGGGAGCAACTTCTGGCTCAGGTAGAGGATGGGATGTTCCTCTCCAGGCATCATTCGCCTGGCTCAGGACTGCACCCAATCCATAAGCAGGGGCATTGGTCTGCACTACGAAATGGCGGGTGAAGTCTGGAACCTGTAGCATAGGGGCACTGGCCAGTGCCTTCTTCAAGACCTTAAATGCCTTCTTACACTCTGGTGCCCAAGACACTACCTTGGGCAGTTTATTTTTGGTTAAGTCAGTCAGTCCTATAGTAGCTAGCAGTCTCCAGGAATTACATAACTTGCTTTTTGGTTTGAGGGGTAGGCCAAGCCAGGATGGCCTTACCTTCCCTATCTCGGGTCCCAGGGTGCCTCCTCCTACCTGGTGTCCCAAGTACTGGACATCAGTCATGCCTGTCTTACACTTGCTGAGTTTGACAGTCAGATTGGCAGCTGTTAGTTGGTCCAGGACCTGTGACAGGTGCACCAGGTGTTCTTCCCAGGTAGGGCTGAACATGGCAATTTCATCCAGATAGGCAACTGCAAAGAATTCCAACCCCTCCAGTAAGTCATTCATGACTCTCTGGAATGTAGCTGGGGCATTTTTCTTTCCAAACGGCATGAAGGTAAATTTGAACAAGCTGAATGGGGTGATGAAGGTCAACTTTTCCTGAGCCTCAGGGGCCAGAGGAATTTTTCAGTACCCTCTGCTCAAATCCATGATTGTGATATAGCAGGTAGCCCCTAGCGTATCCAACAACTTGTCAATTCTTGGCATGGGGTAGGCACCTACAGTGGTGATAACATTCAGCTTCCAGTAGTCCACACAGAACCTGTTCATCTGATACTTTTTGGGGACACCCAGGCACTTCTGAATCCCCCCCAGCTGCAGCATTTCCTCCACCTCCCTTTTCATGTCGGCCAGCACCTCCAGAGAGACGCAATAGGCTGACACAGTTTTACTGTGGGATGTTGAATGGTGCATCCATCTGTTCAGAAGCAAACACTAAGCACATGGGATGTTCAACCTTTAATCTATGAATGTTCTCCTTACTACCACCTTACAACTTACAAGTGGCCTGCTCCGCCCTCCTACCCTGGTCAACCTGCTCTATAGAGTTAGTATATGTGTATATATATATATATATATATATATATATACATATATATACTGATATGTGTTCTTGTATAGGCCCAAATTTTCGATCATTTATACTATTTTAGCAAATTTTGATATTATTTCAGCTTATTTCAGATGTATCTGTATTTACCTATTTCAGGTCTCTTCTTTACTGGAATCATCCTACTAGTTTTGGTATCCTATTACTCTCTAAGCCTCTAGCTATCTAGATAATTACTTTTCCAGCTTGATACTGGTACATCATTTTCTTTTGTTTTGTATAAATATACTATATATAAATATATATAACTCTCTTTTTCTCTGGGCTACCGGACTGTTGGTTGTGTGTAAGATGCATAAAGACCTATAGAGACCATTCTTTACCTATATATTATAGGCCTTTGTGATATACGAGTAATCATCAGGCTCCTCATATATAATATATATTGTTTTATATATATTTGCACACCCTTATTGATGTGCATTTTAATACTTTGATGCCCCCCACACTCGCCAGTGAGGCGTTCTATCCATCTCCCCCGTGGCCCCCTTTGGGGGACCTGATTTCAGATGTGCCGTACCCCATGATGTCCTGACTCCATGTGCAACTATTATGCATTATATTATTGGATCTTGTTGAATATTTTGATAATCAAAATGTTATTATTCTGTTGTTATCCATATATGGTTGTCGATATGTATATTCATTGTTTGATCATTGATCACTTACAGAACTCTACATATAAATTCTCCTCCTTCAACCCCTGAAGAAGCGTTTTTTACCGCGAAACATGTTGGGTATGTTGGTACACATCACCAGTTACATCATATGGTGATTCCATTGAACTGTTTGAGGAGTAGCCTGTCACCAGGGCTTTTATATGTATTCAAATATGTAATCTGGTATATATACTGTATGTATGACCTGTTATCTACGACAACCCTAACTAGTGTCTTATGTTTTCTGTTGTTTTATGTAGCCGGCATTCACTCATGTGTCCCTATTAGACAATTTTGTATTTTTAATATGTAATCAATAAAACTTATTTGGTTTTATATATACTTTTCTAAAAGTCTTTTATGCAGTACTGTAAAAGTGCCCCTTTGCCTCCCCCGCTAATTTAGCCTATTCTACAAATAATCGATTGGGACGTAGGTACTATCTATATTCTGATATAATTGCAGCACATACTAGTTAAGTTCACATGAAAGGCCTTCTGCCGTCTACTCCCTTCTACCAATCTGACCAAGTAGGTGACATCATTCAGACGCTAAGTGATGGTGTAAGGGCCTTCCCATGCTGCTTGGAGTTTGTTCTGCCCCAGGGGAAGCAGAACATGCACCTGCTGACCAAAGTTATATGTCCACTCTGTAGCATTACGGTCATAGCAACATTTCTGCCTGGTCCGGACCTGTGTCATGTTTTCCCGTACAATTCCCACCAGCTTCTTCATTTTGTCTTTGAATTTTAGGACGTAATCCACAACAGAATCCTCTGGGTCAGCAATTTTGCCCTCCCAGGTCTCACAGATTAGGTCCAGAGGCCCTTCTACCCTCTGTCTGTACATAAGTTCAAACGGCGAAAAAACTGTGGACTGCTGGGGCACCTCTCTGTAAGCAAACAGCAGATGAGGACATAATATGTGTCATCTGTATATTTTTTACAGAGAGCTTGCATCAAGTCGGACACAAACTCGGGGCCTTGATCGCTAATGAGCTCGGCCAGAAATCCCACTCTTGTGAAGATCCCCAGCAGGGGATCAGCGACCTTGTTTGCCCAGAGGGAGGAGAGAGCCACAGCCTCGGGATAACATGTGGTATAGTCGACAACTGTCAGGATATAAAGTTTGCCTGAACTGCCAGAGATGGCTATAGGCCAAATGATATCCACTGCTCCGCTCTTTAAAGGTTCATCAATCACAGACAAAGGTTGTAGCGAAACTCTTTGTACATCTTCTACCTTGCCAACTCTCTGACAGGTAGCACAGGACCGACAGCTATGTCAGTAGTCAGCTATGTCAGCGAACATAGTAGGCCAATAAAAGTTATGTATTAACCGCCCCTTGGTCTTAGTGATCCACAAGTGCTCTGCTAGAGGAATCTCATGAGCCACTTTTAGCAACTGTCCCCTGAATTGACTGGGTACAACAAGCTGTCTTCTCCCTATGTCAGTCAAATTCCCCTCTACAGGCAAACCCTCTTTGTACAGTTTCCCTTTGTCCCAGTAGACCATTTGTTTGTCATTCTCTGCAGGTGGGCGATCAGCTAGACTCCTGAGCAACTCTAGGGTTTGGTCTGTCTGCAGTGCTGTCTCAAAGGTGGAACAACAAGTCCCAGCAAGCAGTCCTATAGCAAATAAAGACAGCCTCTCAGGCTCTACAGACGTGGAGTCGACTGGATCAGAACAAGGAGAGGGCCCAGATACCTCTTGCTGCTGTTTTGCAAACAGGGCCTGCGCCTCAGCTGCCTTTTCAGCACTGCTGTAACGCTGAGCGCTCCGGTCCCTGCTTCTGGACTGGAGCGCTCGCGGCGTTCCTTCCAGATCCACTCACCTGTGCCCGCTCAGGCTCCTTCCTCCGCTCCCCGTTCACATGGTTCCCAGCGAGTGCACCCCAGCACCATAGGGCGCGCGTGAGCCGGTTGTTTGAAATTTAAGGGGCCTGTGCACCAGTAATTGGTGCCCGGTCCAAACCTCCCTTCCTGTTTCCTGTGACCTGTTTCCTGTGACCTGTTTCTTGTTTCCTGTTTCCTGTGACCTGTTTCCTGTTTCTTATATAAACCCACTCCCCCTTCCTGTCCTTGCCAGATCTTGTTGCCTTAGTGCCTTGAGAAAGCGATTTGTGTTTACCTTGCCTGTGTATCTGACCTTCTGCCGTTGACCTCTGACTTTGAACCTTTGCCGCCTGCCCTGACCTTCTGCTACGTCTGACCTTGCCTTTGCCTTGTCCTATTGTACCACGCCTGTCTCAGCTGCCAGTGAGGTTGAGCCGTTACCGGGGGACACGACCTGGTTGCTACCGCCGCAGCAAGTCCATCCCACCTTGCGGCGGGCTCTGGTGAAAACCGGTAGTAACTTAGAACCGGTCCTCTAGTACGGTCCACGCCAATCCCTCACTGACACAGAGGATCCACCTCTAGTGCAGTCATCTGCCGCCAGTCCGGACCCTGACAGTAGATCCGGCCATGGATCCCACTGATGTGCCGCTGCCTAGTCTCGTTGACCTCACTACTGTGGTTACCCAGCAGTCCCAGCAGATTGCCCAACAAGGACAACAACTGATGCAGTTGACCGCCATGATTCAACAGCTTCTGCCGTCACAGCCAGCCTCTGCATCTCCTCCTCCCTGAGCTGCCGCTGCTACCGCTAGAGTCCGCTTATCTCTCCCGGACAAGTTTGATGGAGACTAAGATGTGCTGGGGATTCTTGTCCCAATGTTCCCTGCCCCTAGAGATGTTGTCAGACCAGTTTCCCACAGAACGGTCTAAGTTGGCGTTCATGGTCAGTTTATTATCCGGGAAGGCCTTGGCCTGGGCCACACCGCTTTGGGACCGCAACGATCCTGCCACTAACTCTGTCCAGTCCTTTGTTTCTGAAATCCGCAGTGTCTTCGAGGAACCTGCCCGTGCCTCGTCCGCGGAAACAGCCTTGCTGAACCTCGTCCAAGGAGACTCTACAGTGGGCGAATATGCTATACAATTTCGCTCTCTGGCCTCCGAATTGGCCTGGAACAACGAGGCTCTCTGCGTGACCTTTAAAAAGGGTTTATCCAGCCATATCAAGGATTGTCTGGCCGCATGAGAAATACCTGCCTCCCTGACTGAACTTATCCACTTGGCTACTCGCATAGATATGCGCTACATTGAAAGGCGTCAAGAGCTCTGCCAGGAAAAAGATCTTGTTCGCGTCAGGCGATACCCACGCCTGGCTCCTCTCTTTCAGCACCCTTTGCAGTCTGCTACCGTGCCTTACACCGAGGAGGCCATGCAAGTGGATCGGTCTCGCCTGACCCAACAAGAGAGGTCTCGCCGGAGGAACGAGAACTTATGTCTATATTGTGCGAGCTCTGAACACTTCTTAAAGGACTGTTCTCTTCGTCCTCAGCGTCCGGGAAACGCTCGCACCTAGTGAACGTGGGAGAGGCGTCACTGGGTGTAAATTCTTCCTCTCCACGCCTGATCGTTCCAGTACGAATTTCTCCAGCCACTAAAGTCTTCTTCTCTGCGGAGGCCTTCTTGGACTCTGGTTCTGCAGGAAACTTCATTAAAGCCTCCTTCATCAACCGGTTTAACATCCCTGTTATCCATCTCTTCAAGCCCTTCTTTATTTCCACAGTTAACGGAGAGAATCTGAACTGCACCGTGCGTTACCGCACAGAACCCGTGCTCGTGACCATAGGGGTTCTCCACCAAGAGACGATTGAATTTTTTGTTCTGCCTAACTGCACTTCTGACATCCTTCTTGGCTTGCCTTGGCTCTAGCGCCACGCTCCTACCCTCGACTGGACCTCAGGGGACATTAAATCATGGGGCCCTACCTGCCACACTCGTTGCCTCAAGTCGGTACCCACCAGACAAATCTCCTCTCCTTTGCTCGGCCTTCCTAACGCCTATCAAGACTTTGCTGACGTATTTTGCAAAAAACAGGCAGAGGTCTTACCACCACATAGACCCTTCGACTGCCCCATTGACTTACTTCCTGGTACCACACCACCTCGTGGCAGGATTTACCCTCTCTCCGCTCCTGAAACCAAGGCCATGTTGGAGTACGTTCAGGAGAATCTTGAGAAAGGTTTCATCAGGAAGTCTTCTTCTCCTGCCGGAGCAGGATTCTTTTTTGTTGCCAAAAAAGATGGGTCACTATGCCCTTGTATTGATTATCGCAGTCTCAACAAAATCACGGTAAAGAATCGCTACCAGCTGCCTCACATCTCGGAGCTCTTTGACCGTTTGCGCGGAGCAAAGGTCTTCACTAAGCTTGACCTCAGGGGCGCTTACAACCTCATCAGAATCCGTGAAGGAGATGAGTGGAAAACCGCTTTCAATACCAGAGATGGCCACTTCGAGTATCTTGTCATGCCCTTTGGTCTGTGCAATGCTCCTGCAGTTTTCCAAGACTTTGTCAATGAGATCTTCCGGGACTTGTTGTATACCTGCGTAGTGGTCTATCTTGACGACATACTAATATTCTCCTCCACTCTGGAAGAACACCGTCTCCATGTTTGTCAAGTGCTCCAGCGTCTCCGTGTTAACCATCTTTACGCCAAAATTGAAAAATGCCTCTTTGAACGTAGCTGCCTTCCGTTTCTGGGATACCTAGTTTCTGGACAAGGTCTTCAAATGGCCCACGACAAGCTCTCCGCAGTCTTGAATTGGCCACGCCCCTCGGGACTTCGCTCTATCCAGCGCTTCCTCGGATTCGCCAATTACTACCGCCAGTTCATCCCCCACTTCTCCACTATTGTGGCGCCTATTGTGGCACTAACCAAGAAGGAAGCGAATCCGAGATCCTGGCCTCCCCAAGCGGAAGAAGCCTTTACTTGCCTTAAGACCGCCTTCGCCTCCGCTCCAGTCTTGTCTAGGCCCGATCCGCTGAAACCATTCTTCCTGGAAGTAGATGCCTCCTCTGTGGGAGCCGGAGCGGTTCTTCTTCAAAAGTCCGCTAAAGGAAGAAATGTCACCTGTGGCTTCTTCTCAAAAACTTTTTCCCCTCCAGAAAAGAACTATGCCATTGGAGACCGTGAACTACTAGCCATTAAGTTGGCACTAGAGGAATGGAGACATCTCCTGGAAGGATCCCTTCATCCTATCACCATCTACACTGACCACAAAAATCTCTCGTACCTTCAGTCTGCCCAGCGCCTTAATCCGCGCCAGGCCAGGTGGTCATTGTTCTTTGCCCGATTCACTTTCCAGATCCATTTTCGTCCTGCTGATAAGAACATTAGGCCGGATGCCCTATCACGCTCCACGATGCCTCCGAAGATGAAACCGTTCCTCAACACATCATTCCTCCTGAGTGTCTGATTTTAACTGCCCCTGCTTCACTGGTACCAGTTCCTCCAGGGAAAACATATGTTCCTCCACGTCTTCGCCTCCGGACTCTCAAATGGGGTCACTCCTCTCACCTGGCGGGTCACGCTGGAATTAAAAAGACAACTCAGCTAATTGCCAGACACTATTGGTGGCCTTCCTTTGAGAGAGATGTAACGGAGTTAGTTCAGGCCTGTACTGTCTGCGCACGTGACAAAACTCCCCGCCAGAGGCCTGCAGGTCTTCTCCTCCCTCTGCCAGTGCCCGAACAGCCTTGGTCCCACATAGCGATGGACTTCGTCACTGACCTTCCCGTATCCCATGGCAACACAGTCATATGGGTGGTTGTGGACAGATTTTCCAAAATGGCACATTTTGTCCCGCTTCTTGGTCTCCCTTCTGCGCCACAGCTGGCGAAGCAATTCTTTTTACACATATTCCGTCTCCATGGTCTTCCAACACATATCGTCTCTGATAGAGGCGTTCAGTTTATCTCAAAATTTTGGAGAGCACTCTGCACTCAATTAAAAATCAAATTGAACTTTTCTTCCGCCTACCACCCTCAGTCAATGGCCAAGTGGAGAGGGTTAACCAGATCCTTGGTGACTATCTACGACATTTCGTCTCCTCCCGTCAGGATGATTGGGTCGACCTGTTGCCCTGGGCCGAATTCTCATATAATTTTAGAGACTCTGAGTCATCCACCAAATCTCCGTTTTTTGTGGTGTACGGCCGTCACCCGCTGCCCCCCTCCCCATTCCCACCTCTTCTGGAGTTCCTGCCATTGATGACTTGACCCTGGACTTCTCCTCCATCTGGAAAGAAACTCAAAAGTCGCTCACCCTGGCCGCTTCTCGCATGAAGAGACATGCAGATAAAAAAAGAAGAACTCCTCCTGTCTTTGCCCCTGGTGACAGAGTGTCGTTAGAGGTAAAAAAATGTTTCTTGTTGACTGGGAGAATTGTGGTCCCGAAGAGAGGTCATGGGAGCCCGAGTCCAATATCCTCGACAAGGAGCTCATCCACAGGTTTCTGGGTACCAAAAAGAGGGGGAGACCATAGGGGGGGGGTACTGTAACGCTGAGCGCTCCGGTCCCTGCTTCTGGACTGGAGCGCTCGTGGCGTTCCTTCCAGATCCACTCACCTGTGCCCGCTCAGGCTCCTTCCTCCGCTCCCCGTTCACATGGTTCCCAGCGAGTGCGCCCCAGCACCATAGGGCATGCGTGCGCCGGTTGTTTGAAATTTAAGGGGCCTGTGCACCAGTAATTGGTGCCCGGTCCAAACCTCCCTTCCTGTTTCCTGTGACCTGTTTCCTGTGACCTGTTTCCTGTTTCCTGTGACCTGTTTCCTGTTTCTTATATAAACCCACTCCCCCTTCCTGTCCTTGCCTAATCTTGTTGCCTTAGTGCCTTGAGAAAGCGATTTGTGTTTGCCTTGCCTGTGTATCTGACCTTCTGCCGTTGACCTCTGACTTTGAACCTTTGCCGCCTGCCCTGACCTTCTGCTACGTCTGACCTTGCCTTTGCCTTGTCCTATTGTACCACGCCTGTCTCAGCTGCCAGTGAGGTTGAGCCGTTACCGGGGGACACGACCTGGTTGCTACCGCCGCAGCAAGTCCATCCCGCCTTGCGGCGGGCTCTGGTGAAAACCGGTAGTAACTTAGAACCGGTCCTCTAGTACAGTCCACGCCAATCCCTCACTGACAGGATCCACCTCTAGTGTAGTCATCTGCCGCCAGTCCAGACCCTGATAACTGCGAGTTACCACCAATATTGGCAATGCATCATCATCATCACATTTAACATTTACAGTTGTAGCATTATTGAAACAAACACCTGTTAACTTCACAGGCAAGGGGGTCTCCTCTCCTTCCTTCGAAGAAAGAGGACCTTGTATTTCCACTCCACCCTCCCTCTCCCCCTCCCCAGGTTGCCCAGATATTAACATACAACAAGGAATAAGGCGCTAAAGCTGCAGATCAGGACCGTTGACGTCGCGATCCCGCACCAGCGGCATCTCAAGCCTCGTTTTGGTCAGATAAACAACCACCGTTCAGCCGGCCTTTCAACGGAGACCAGCGAGACTAAATGACATACATACTGCTCTGTAGGATGCGGCCACCTCCAGGGAATTAATCTTGTCATAGATGTGCCTGTTTTCACTCACTTTTATTGTGAGTTATATATTACTTTTTATCTAAATTAAACTGGAAAAGTCTGCACTTATAGGCACCTCTCTCTTTTATCTGCCCGGGTATTAAACCCACATCTGTACACCTTGGGGAGTCCAGAGGGATCCGTGGGGGTGTCCTAAGCAGGGGCATAATATAAGACAAGGTCCCTAAATTGGCACCCAACAACACAGCAGTGGGGATCTCCTCAGAGACTCCCACCTCTCGCATCCCATTTTCTGCATCCCAATCAATGAACACATATGCATGGGGTATGGGGGAACGCGGCTCCCCAATTCCGGTGAGGGTAAGAAACTTCTCTGGGATGTTGTCTGTTTCTTCTATCACCTCAGGTCTGACCAATATGACTTCAGCTCTAGTGTAATGAAAACCAGTTACACTCCGGTTTCCTACGATGACTGGCTACAAGTTGGAGTTGATTCCCTGAGGTTTCCCACTGACAAACAGCAGAAGGAAGGGTTGCTGGCCGGTTGGCCAGATTATGTCATCTTCTGCTCAAGGCATTGTGTCCTGAGATGGCAGAGTTTTCCACAGGTGTGTCATCTGCAGTTGTCAGTCAGAAATGGCTTGGCACCAGGAAATGCAGGTGCCGACCGCTGAGGAACAGGAGTAAGAGTTGTCATTAGTGATTTCCCTCCTTTCCAGGCATTCAGAAGAGCCTTGCGATAGTCAGATACCCAAGAGTTGATATAGGTATCTGCCAGTTCTGCTGCTGCTTTGGCAGAGGCTGACTCCCGCTCCAACACAAACTGCCGTCCACAGGATAGATGTGGAAAAGTTGATCTTTAATCATAAGATCTTCCAGGGATGCAAATGAATCAGCTTTCAAGCCTCTAGTCCACTGCAGGAAAAACAACTTACCACATCCATATATCGGTTCCCAGGCCCTATTTGCAAGGCTTTCGGTACACTTCTGGGGTTAACTGTTACTTTTGGGTGATCGCAGCCTTTATAGCCTCATAATTGTCGCCCTGCTCCTCTGGAGATTTGACATAAGCATCCAGGACCTTTCCCCGCAGTCAGGTGCCGGGCTCATTTTGCTTGGGGTAGATGGTACTGACGGCAAGTTTTTTCAAACGACAGTAGATACATGTCAATGTCACTGTCCCTTTCCATGACCGGAAATTTGGCTGCCTGGCTCAATGGCAGAGAGGCATCCCTGTGCTCTAGGGATCTGAGGCTCTGAGCCTGTCGCTGCTGCGGGAGCCTAGCCATCTCCAGTTCGTGCCGGCGATCAGCCTCCCTCTGCATAGCCTCTTTCTCAGCCTGGCGCTCAAGAAATTGCAGGTACACTACATGATCCGTCTCCATGATTCCTTGTAGCGTTTCCTGCATTTGAAGAGAGTCTATGCTGGTTGCAGGCAATCTGGGGCTGGCCTTCTCATGCTGCGGCTTGGAGGTGACATTCAGTGATACCTCAGTGTCAGTCTCTGCTTGCCCATCCTGCGATGCCGTCTCTGAACAACTGGGCTCTGAAGTAACGGGAACCCTTTCAGGTTCCCTCCAGGTTCTGGTCTGCCTAGATATCATACTCCTGTAGGACATGAATGATGCCTTCGCAATTTTTGCCACCAAGGTCAATTCCTCTTAATGTACACTCAGTAGTTAGGTCATTTGTGCACATCTTTTTATATTCTGACAACCCTGGCATTGTGCAAGTAGAAAAGATAGAACAGAAAGCAAAGATAGGAAGGAGCTGTGAGAAGTAGCTGTTGCTGTATGTCTCTGTAAAAAAAAAAAGAAAAAATATGCACCGGCTTGTCTCTAAGGACTGTTGCCCCAAAGGTTACAATCTAATTCCTAACAATGCACTCAATGCTCTAACTATCCCACTATGCTGCCAGTGCTTTGATGGTAAAGGAAAACTGTCTTGGCATCTCCCTTTTTCTCTGGGATCAAAGGGGTGTTGACAGATACCCCTGACCAATAAAATAGAGAGAGTCCAAGGGCTGTCCTGGGTTTATGACAGTTATCCTCATGGTTGTCGACAGGTTCTCCAAAATGTGCAACTATGTTCTGTTTTAATGGCTGCCTACCACTCAGGAGCTTGCTTCAGTGTTTGCCAGGTAGGTCTTCCATTTACACAGGTTGCCTAAGGAGATTGTCTCAGACCGTGGGAGCCAGTTTGTCTTCAGGGGCTGGCGCGTCTTCTGCTCCCAGTTGGGTATTCAACTCTCCTTCTCCTCAGCCTACCATCCGCAGTCCAATGGTGCCGCTGAGCATTCTAACCAAGCTTGGGAGCATTTTCTCTGCTGCTATATCTCTGACCATCAGGACAATTAGGCTGATCTGCTAACCTGGGCGGAGTTTGCCAGGAACTCTGTCATCAACTCGTCTTCTGGAATGTCTTCATTCATGGCCGATTATGGGTTCCAACCTGCTGTGTTGCCCGAGTTGTTCTCGACACAGGACATTCCGGCTGTGGAGAATCATCTTCGTGCTCTTCGTTCCTCTAGGGTACCGATTCAAGAGACTTTACGGGTCTCTGCAAAGCCTCAGAAGCTCCAGGCAGACCAGAGACGTTTATCTGCATGCTTGGTTGGGGAGAGGGTGTGGTTGTCGACCTGTAATCTCAACCTCAGGTTGCCCACTCCAAAACTGGCAACCTGTTTTGTTGGGCCTTTTTGCATCCTCCGTAAGGTGAACCCGGTGGCCTATGCCCTTGGTCTTCCTCCTGGCATGCGTATCTCCAATGTCTTTCAGGTGTCACTTTTGAAGCCACTGGTTTGCAATTGCTGTACTTCTTTACTTCCTCACCCTCATCCCATTCCTGTGGGCAATCATGAGGAATATGAAGTTAGCAGCATCTTGGATTCTCGTCTGTACCAAGGTCAGGTTCAATACCTGGTGCACTGGGAGGGTTATGGTCCTGAGGAGCGCTCCTGAGTTCCCTCTGCTGATGTTCATGCTCCCGCCCATCTCTGCGCTTTCCATGCTCGCTTTCCCCAGAAACCATTTTTTGCTCCACGGAGGAGGGGCCGTTGAGGGGAGGGTACTGTCAAGGTCTTACCTTGCCCTCCTGTTGGCAGCCATCTTGGACATGTGCAGACTGCTGCCTCTAATAAACTCTGATTGCATCAACACTTGCCTGCTGCATGGGTGTCGCACAGTGATGCACACATGATTATATCTATCACCTGATGGGTTGCAGTCCTTGCCCTTGTGTTTGTACTCCAAGGTGCATCTCTGCTAGCAGTCTTCTATTTTCCATGTTCCTTTGTGTATGACCTGACTTGGCTGATGGCTCTCCTGGCTCTTGACCCGGCATCAGCAGAGGACCCGGCATTGGCATACTACCTGCTTCTGGACTCGACCCCGGCTTGGGTGACTACCTGTTTCTGGACTTGACCCCGGCTTGTTCCTTCTCTCACTTCCTCACTCTTGCTGTGCGTTTATTGTTGTTTGCTCCAATAAACTGCTTTATTTTACATGCATCCCTATGTAGTCTGGTTTCCTTGCACCCTGACATCAAGACAGTGAATGATTTTTTTGAAAATGGAGGAAGCAGGAAAACTGCTTTTACAAGATATGTTTCTATCGGTTACAATATAAATGATCTGATAAATATAAAGAAGCACTGGGGACCTGACCTCTTAAGCTGAGGTGTCAGAGACCAGTACTAGATCCCCCCCACCCCATCCTCTTTCACATGTTTCCCACTCATATTTTAAAATTTTAGCAAGGTCCTTTTTTCCTCCCCACGGTTGAGGCTTATTCCTTTACCACCGATTGGCTCAAAACACAGGTGTAGTTTCCTACCAATGCAAAGTGAAAAAAAGCTCTGATGAAGTGGGTAAATTGAAACACGAAGATAGGCATCTTGGATGTCTACAGATGCTCCGTATTCCCTTTGTCTCAGAGAGGCAATTAAGGACCTTGCATATTCAAAGCAAATTTTTGCAATTTGAAGGAATTTGTTGAGAAATTTTAAATCCAGAATAGAAGGAATACACCTGTTGGGCTTTGGTATTGTAAACAAGTCGGAGTAGAATCCTTTGAACCTTGAGTTGGTACCGGGACAAAGACTCCTTGGGATAAAAGGAGGTTTAGGGCATTCTACAAATCCCACTGTCCTTGAGCAGTTTTATTTATTTGAAAGAAGAAAGTGATGAGGTGGTAGAGTTTTGAACTCTTTGAAACCACTGACTGAACCCACTGGTCTAGGGTGTCTGTGACCCAGAGAGAAGTAAACTGTAACAAATACCCCTATTCTTAGATGTGAAGGCGTCCCTTCCATGTGAAGAGGGCATTGGGGAAAACTTGGTGGCCTTGATGGGCCAAGCCTTCCAACGAAAACAAAGGGCTTAAAATGAGCTCTGCTTTTAGGGGAGCTAGAGGCTCCTTAACCACTTACAGACTGCCCGCCGCAGTTTTACGTCGGTACTTTGACGTTAAATACCAGAATTATGGCAGCAGATAGCTGCCATAACCCCAGTATTTTTTTAAACTGCGGGCAGTCCGATTTAACATAAGGGTGGTCCCAGTGGCAGATTCGCCATGGGATCACCCATATGGGCGGTGGGAGAGGTGCCCCCCCCTCCCCTCGCTTCCCAGTAGTTTTCCCCGCTTATCGGACCCGCCGGTAGCAGGAAAACGATCCATTCTGCTGTCCCCTCAGGCAGTAAGTCGAGTGAGGGCAAGATGGCTCTCACTTGACTCTATGACCTTGGAGGACCGGACATCATACATCGTTTCCCACCAATGGATTTAACCACTTTAGGGCTGAATGATTTTCCTGCTTTACGTCCAGGCCACTTTTTGTGATTCGGCACTGTGCGACTTTAACTGACAATTGCGCGGTCATGCAATGCTGTACCCTATCAAAATTTACGTCCCTTTTTTCCTACAAACAGAGCTTTCTTTTGGTGGTATTTGATCACTTCTGCGCTTTTAATTTTTTGCGATATTAATAAAAAAAAGTGACAATTTTGAAAAAATAACAATATTTTTCTACTTTGACAGTTAAAAAATATCCAATATATTCAATTTTTGTCATATATTTAGGCCAAAATGTATTTAGCTACATGTCTTTGACAAAAAAATTCGCAATGAGCGTATTTTTAACCTCTTTAAGACCGGAAGATTTTACCCCATTCCTGACCAGGCCATATTTTGCGATTCGGCACTGCGTTACTTTAACGGACAATTGCGCGGTCGTGCGATGCTGTACCCAAATTAAATTTATGTCCTTTTTTTTCCCACAAATAGAGATTTCTTTTGGTGGTATTTGATCACCTGTGCGATTTTTACTTTTAAACAAAAAAAGAGCGACAATTTTGAAAAAATAACAATATTTTTCACATTTTTTTAAAAGGAAATCCCCCCCCCCCCCAAAAAAATTTAAAAATCTAATTTTTTTAACATTTTAGGCCAATTTGTTTTCTGCTACATATGTTTGGTAAAAAAAAATCGCAATAAGCGTATTTTGGTTTGCGCAAAAGTTATCGCTACGGGAAATGAATGTCATTTTTATTGATTTTTTTAACTAGTAATGGCGGCGATCTGCGATTTTTTTTGCGGGACTGCGACATTGCGGCGGATAGATTGGACCCCTAACTGACATTTTTGACACTTTTGGGGGTACCAGTGACATTACTACAGTAATCAGTGCAATAAATATGCACTGTTACTGTAAAAATGACACTGGCAGGGAAGGGGTTAACTTTTATTGGTGATCAAGGGGTTAATGTATGCCTGGTGCTTACACGTGTGTGGGGGGAGGGGACTGTGTGACACAGGCACAGATCGCAGGTTCAGCTATGCTGAATCTATGCTGAATCCTGGAATCTGTCCCTGCCTGTCACATAGGAGATCCGCCCGCTTTGTTTACACAAGCGGGCGGATCATCCTCACTCGATCCCCGACGATCGGGGAAGAGCGGCGTAGATCACCGCCTCTCCTCCCCTGGCCCGACTCCCGCTGTATCTGAATACCGCGGGAGCGCCGCCCACAAGGGGAGGAGTCCAGCGACGTAGATCTATGTCGCTGGACGATAACGAACCACTTTGCCGCAGTACGCTCCATGTGAGCGGTCGGCAAGTGGTTAAAGGGCCCATTTTTTTTCATCATGGAAAAAAATTACTTTTTTTTTTCTTTTATAGTGTAGATGTGAGATCTGAGGTCTTTTTGACCCCAGATCTCACATTAAATAGGTCCTTTCATGCCTATTTCTATTACAGGGGATGTTTACATCCCTTGTAATAGGAAAAAAAGTGATCAAAACATTTAAAAAAAAAAAAAACCGTAAAAATAAAAAATAAAAGATAAAATAAATAGTAAAAAAAAAAAACCGAATGCGCCCCGTCCCAGTTAGCTCACGTGCAGAAGTGAACGCATATGCGTGTGCTAAATCCTCCTATCAACTGTAAACTTATCATTAAGTGCAAGTATTACTGTGCAAATATACAATGAATAAATGAATTCAACATAAGTGAAATACTTAAAGTTGGGGTAACTAAAATCATTGACATCAATTATAAAGCTTCAGATGACGTCATTATAGTGACGAAGCGCGTCAAGCTGTAACACACACTGCCTCACTCTGGGCCCTGCTTTGAACCGCACATCGCTCTACCCTACTTTCGGGTGCAGCACGGCTCCCAGGACTGACACACGCTGCACTGTAAGGTGCGAGGGAGACCAAGGAATTCAGCACCAGATACATATATATTTTTTTTTATGTAACAGTCTGCTGGATATTATTTCAATATTTTTTAATAAAATTGGAGTATTTTAACCTATGCTACACTATGAGGAGTCCTCTTAATTTTTTTTGCCCTCTAAGGAAATGCATCCATCAACCCAGTGGGACACCAGCATTCCAGCGTAAGGAGACCCATAAGCGCAATTTGATCTTTAGTTGACATATACCAGCTAAGATCAACATCATCTGGTGAGTCTGCAATTTTACCACACTTTGGCGGTGAATCGGAGGGTGCCACCACTACTGTTCATAATCACGCACAGTCACCTTTTTTGGGTTATCATTTGCACCAGGGACTCCTCATCCTTGTTTGGACTATATATTGCTTTTACACCGCTCCAGGCTATTTATTTATTGTGGCAATCAAGCACAGTTATTGTGGCACAATTTATGCACTTTTGGTATTGCACTTTAGACTTTATTTATGCAAATTAGTATTGTGTCTGTAACACTGATTAGGCACTTTATAGCACAGCACTTTCAGCTAAATAATTTATGTCAATCATTTTAGTTACCCCAACTTTAAGTATTGCACTAATGTTGAATTAATTTATTTATTGTATATTTGCTCAGTAATACTTGCACTTATTGATAAGTTTAAAGTAGATAGGAGGATTTAGCGCTGTCTAATATTGTCCTTGCTTTGATACTCACCCCTTGGGGTTCCTTGTAGCAGCAGCTTATCCCACAGATTCGATTAGTCCAAGCTATTTAACCCTAGCGGCGCAAGTGACTTATCACAGCATATGCATGTGAGCTATCACAGTGATCGTTAGAGTGAGAGCAATAATTTGAGCATTAGACCTCCTCTTTAACTCTGAACTGGTAACCTGTAGAAACTTTAGTGGTATTTTAGTGAAAATAAAGTGTCGCCTATGGGGATTTTAAAGTACCAATGTATGTCGCCATTCCACGAGTGTGCGCAATTTTGAAGCATGACATGTTGAGTATCTATTTACTTGGCGTAACCTTATCTTTCACATTTTAGAAAAAAATTGGGCTAACTTTACTGTTTTCCTTCTTTTTTAATTAAAAAGTGAATTTTTTCCAAAAAATTGCGTTTTCTATTTACACACGGAGCCGCAGCTCTGTCCCTACCTCTCCATCTCCTGATTGGCTTACTGGCTGTGATTGACTCCAGCTACTGCCAATAGCCAATCAGGAATGCGAGCTTTGGGAGAGGCAAGGCTCTAGTGGACATCACTGGATTGAGAGGGGGCTCAGGAAAGCCATGTGGGGGGGCTGCTGCACACATAGAATGCATGAAGGTAAAAAACCCTGTGCCTTTACAACCACTTAAAATACCTATAAGAAAAAGTGTTGAAATGTTTGAAATTAAAGGATGACAGCACCTTTGAATACAGTATCAGGATCAATACTGCTTTTAATCAATATGTTTGCAAAATCAAGGCTATACAATTCTCACTGTGGAGGTGAACATTTCAGGATCTCCTTGAGCCACATAATACATAAATTAGTGGTAAAATCCCAAACCAGTTATCAAACACAAAAACTAGGCAAGTAAGAAATTTCTCTGTCAGAGTAGAGAGTAAATGGGTATAAGCAACAACCATTTCGCAGGCTTGGTCCAACAACACAAAGCAATTAAAAAGCACTAAGTTACATATATTATTTTTTCAGGACAAACGCCTTACTTCGGTGATATTATCTTGCAAGAATTATTTTCTACACAATCCACAGACAAAAGCATGTTAAAAAAAAAATGCAAAAAATATTTACAGATGACATAAAACTTTTTTCAGTTTTGCACATTTTTTTATGTGATACTGAAAAAGTTAAAAGCAAAATAAATACAAATGAAAAAAAAAAAATTATTAATTATTGAAAAAATAGAAATAAAAAATGGCAGAAAAATAATAGCTACGGGGGAAGGGGAAGAATTTAATTAAGACAATTACAATTAAATAAGGGCTAATAGGGCGTGGCCTGACCTGCATGGAGTGAGGACCTTCCTGGGCACATTCGCTTAGTGGCAGCGATCCCCTGCTCTCCCCAGCACATCCAGTGGTGCCTCCTAAGCGCCCAGCGGCGGCCGGCAACACAAAGGAGGGCTCCAATCCTTCTCCCCGCACTCCTCAGGGTCTGAACCTGCAGCTAAGATGGCGCCTGGCCATGAGGCTGCTCAGCATGCTTCCCTGGCTCACAGTAATGGCTCCCTGGGACTGTTGGTGACACCCCAGGTGAGATACTCCAGCCCATCCACCTTAATACATTCAGCTGGCCAGCTTTCTTCCCCATCAGAGCTTGAGGCAGCTGAAACAGATTGGGACCTCAGAGAACACATCAGAGCTCTACCAACTAAGTATGATATACAGCAACTGATAGCTGCAGTGGAGCTCTCATGTAAACAGGCAGCGGAGGGCCTCAGGGAAGACACAGTAGCTTTGGGCAATAGAGTGGAAGCCTTGGAGACTAGCCAAGATGACATTCTTCACTCTATGGCTGCCATACAGCACACTACTAAACATCATAAAGATTTCCTAAACTCCCTATTAGACCAGCTTGATGACTATGAGAGTAGGGATTGGTGTCAAAATATCCATATTCACGGCCTCCCAGAAGCTACGCATGTTGCTGATCTGCTCCCTACAGTACAAGGTCTATTTCGTCAAATCCTTTGGGATGCAGCTCTTGATTTAATTGAAGTGGATAGGGTGCACCATGCTCTGCTCCCTGTTAGGGATGATCGAACGGTTCGGGTCGACCATCGGTTCGATCCGAACATTGACTGTTCGAAATTCGGCTGCATTCCGAACCTTTTGCTGAAAAACTTTGGAATTCGGCAACCAGAACCGACCAAAATGCAATGGGAG
The DNA here is from genome assembly GCF_965119305.1 of Pelophylax lessonae. Taxonomy (NCBI): domain Eukaryota; kingdom Metazoa; phylum Chordata; class Amphibia; order Anura; family Ranidae; genus Pelophylax; species Pelophylax lessonae. Next base: position 249,660,312 of record NC_138773.1, on the reverse strand, counting down.
AGGAACTGGGCTTTAAAAGCCCATTATTGGACCAGAACCATCAGTAAAAGCCAATTGAGGGGGCAGGAGGATGCTAGGAATGTGATTGGAGTGACTAGGGGGTCCAGAGGCCAATCAGTAGTGAATACGCCCCCCAGTATATAAGATAGCCCCGCCAAATCTCTAGCATTGTAATACAGGGATGTGGAAGAGAGTGGAAGCAGTTCTGTTACTCCTGCTTCAAAAGTGTCATTTAGCAATTATAAGTGTGAGGAAAGGGATATCTAGTGTAGTTAGGGTACTATTTTCCACTATAGTTAGATTTAATAATCTATTTTGTGTAGGGAAAGTGTTAAGCGTCAGGGTGACTGTAGTGTAGTGTAGGGTTAACTGACTCTGACTGCTATGGCAGGGTGACCAAACCCTTCCATGTCAGGGTGACCGCCATAAAAAAAAGATCATTTGTATTAGAGTTGCAGTAGAGCAGGATAGTGGCTTCGCTACTTTCACACCTGGCCGTTTTTGTTGCAGGCGTTTATTAGGCTTTTTTGTGGATGTCTTTGGAGGCAGGCATAACATCTGAACTTCTGTGTAGGGGTATATATACACACACACATGTATGTATATATACACATACACATATATAGGTGTGAAAGTAGCAGAACCCTATGCCTGCGCTAATGAAATAATTTGCAAGCATAGGGCTTCGCTCCTATCACACCTATATGTGTGTATGTGTATAAATACATATAAGTGTGTGTGTATATATACCCCTATACAGAAGTTCAGATGTTATGCCTGCCTCCAAAGACGCCCAAAAAATGCCCAAAAAAAACGCCTGCAACAACACACCTGGGCATTTTTGTTGCAGGCGTTTTTTGGGCATTTTTTTGGGCGTCTTTGGAGGCAGGCATAACATCTGAACGCTACTACTGCCACACAGAACTGTATTTCCCCATCCTAGTTTCATCAACCTGTGAGTATTTAACACTCCTTTGAGTTTTTACCATTCCATTGAACCTTTTTTATTTAATTATCAACATTTTTTACTCCAAAATGTGTTCCCTTATAGACATACCCTGTATGGATTTATCTCTGAAGAAGCGAGTGCATAGCTCGCGAAACGCGTCAGATCAGGATGCAGTATATTTCATTACTATGGAACTACAACATGTCATTAAGGTTGCCTTTGAAACTAAGCTGTATTACAAGATGTATACCTATATATGTGATATATCATTATTTATGCTGTAATGTATATTGTTCACACTTTAGTCATATTTCAATATGCAAACTAGTGTATGATACCATTCATCACTTGTATAATATTTTTATATATCGCAATAAAAGTCTACTCTATTACCTATCTACATCAGCATTTCATTACCAGCCACTAGCACCTACCTCATTCAAAGCCTTTGAAACCAAGCTGTATTATAAGATGTATACCTATATACAGTGCCTTGCAAAAGTATTCGGCCCCCTTGAACTTTGCGACCTTTTGCCACATTTCAGGCTTCAAACATAAAGATATAGAACTGTATTTATTTGTGAAGAATCAACAACAAGTGGGACACAATCATGAAGTGGAACGAAATTTATTGGATATTTCAAACTTTTTTAACAAATAAAAAACTGAAAAATTGGGCGTGCAAAATTATTCAGCTCCCTTAAGTTAATATTTTGTAGTGCCATCTTTTGCTGCGATTACAGCTGTAAGTCGCTTGGGGTATGTCTCAGTTTTGCACATCGAGAGACTGAAATTTTTGCCCATTCCTCCTTGCAAAACAGCTCGAGCTCAGTGAGGTTGGATGGAGAGCGTTTGTGAACATCAGTTTTCAGTTCTTTCCACAGATTCTCGATTAAATTCAGGTCTGGGCTTTGACTTGGCCATTCTAACACCTGGATATGTTTATTTGTGAACCATTCCATTGTAGACTTTGTTTTATGTTTTGGATCATTGTCTTGTTGGAAGACAAATCTCCGTCCCAGTCTCAGGTCTTTTGCAGACTCCATCAGGTTTTCTTCCAGAATGGTCCTGTATTTGGCTCCATCCATCTTCCCATCAATTTTAACCATCTTCCCTGTCCCTGCTGAAGAAAAGCAGGCCCAAACCATGATGCTGCCACCACCATGTTTGACTGTGGGGATGGTGTGTTCAGGGTGATGAGCTGTGTTGCTTTTACGCCAAACATAATTGTGCATTGTTGCCAAAAAGTTCGATTTTGGTTTCATCTGACCAGGGCACCTTCTTCCACATGTTTGGTGTGTCTCCCAGGTGGCTTGTGGCAGACTTTAAACTACACTTTTTATGGATATCTTTAACCGCTTGCCGACTGCGCACAGTATATTTACTGCGGCAGTCGGCCCCGGCCAGGCAGAGTGACGTAGGTCTACGTCGCTCGCCTGTCACTCCTTCCAGAGCCAATAGCGGGCGGGCGCGCGCCCGCCGAGGCGCGCGCCCGCCTCGGCTCGTTCACGGAGGAGTGCGGGAGTGTGACTGGCGGACCCGATGTCCGCCGGTCACACTACGATCGCCGCTACAGCGGGAGAAAGACAGAGCGGCTTGTGTAAACAAGCCACCTGTCAGTTCTCCCTGTGTAAAAGTGAAGATCAAACAGTTCTACTATGTAGAACTGTTGATCTTTGTTTTTACACTAGTAGACATGTCCCTACACAGTTAGAATCACGCCCCTAGGACACACTTAACCCCTCCCTGTCCAATACTGTTAACCCCTTCCCTGCCAGTGTCATTTTTGCAGTAACAGTGCATATATATAGCACTGATTACTGCAGTAATGTCACTGGTACCCCCAAAAGTGTCAAAAATGTCAGTCAAGGGTCCGATCTGTCCGCCGCAATGTCGCAGTACCGCAAAAAAAATCGCAGATCGCCGCCATTACTCGTTAAAAAAAAAAACACCAAAAATGACAAAAATCTTTCCCTTTGTTAGTAAACGCGATAACTTTTGCGCAAACCAATCAAAATACGATTTTTGCGATTTTTTTTACCAAACATAGGTAGCGTAAAACAAATTGGCCGAAAATTTTAAAAAATTTTGATTTTTACATTTTTTTTTGGGGGAATTTCATATAAAAAAAAGTGAAAAATATTGTTGTTTTTGCAAAAATTACGCTCTTTTTTTGTTTATAGCGCGTGATCAAAAAATCGCACAGGTGATCAAATACCACCAAAAGAAAGCTCTGTTTGTGGGAAAAAAAGGACGTGAAATTCGTTTAGGTACAGCGTCGCACGACCGCGCGATTGTCCGTTAAAGTCACGCAGTAAAAAATCGCAAAATAACCCCTGGTCTTTTAGCAGGAAAATCCTCCGGTGGTAAAGTGGTTAAGAAATGGCTTTCTTCTTACCACTTCCATAAAGGCCAGATTTGTGCAGTATACAACTGATTGTTGTCCTATGGACAGAGTCTCCCACCTCAGCTGTAGATCTCTGCAGTTCATCCAGAGTGATCATGGGCCTCTTGGCTGCATCTCTGATCAGTCTTCTCCTTGTATGAGCTGAAAGTTTAGAGGGACGGCCAGGTCTTCGTAGATTTGCAGTGGTCTGATTCTCCTTCCATTTCAATATTATCGCTTGCACAGTGCTCCTTGGGATGTTTAAAGCTTGGGAAATCTTTTTGTATCCAAATCCGGCTTTAAACTTCTCCACAACAGTATCTCGGACCTGCCTGGTGTGTTCCTTGTTCTTCATGATGCTCTCTGCGCTTTAAACTGACCTCTGAGACTATCACAATACAGGTGTATTTATACGGAGACTTGATTACACACACAGGTGGATTCATCATTAGTCATTTAGGTCAACATTGGATCATTCAGAGATCCTCACTGAACTTTTGGATAGAGTTTGCTGCACTGAAAGTAAAGGGGTTGAATAATTTTGCACGCCCAATTTTTCAGTTTTTTATTTGTTAACAAAGTTTGAAATATCCAATAAATTTCGTTCCACTTCATGATTGTGTCCCACTTGTTGTTGATTCTTCAAAAAAATTACAGTTTTATATCTTTATGTTTGAAGCCTGAAATGTGGCAAAAGGCCGCAAAGTTCAAGGGGGCCAAATACTTTCGCAAGGCACTGTATGTAATATATCATTATTTACGCTGTATATTGTTCACACTTTAGTCAGGGGGCTATTTCAATATGCAAACTAGTGTATGATACCATTCATCACTTGTATAATATTTTTATATATCGCAATACAAGTCTACTCTATTGCCTATCTACCTCAGCATTTTATTTCCAGCCACTAGCACCTACCTCATTCAAAGTCCCGCGGGTCAATCTCCTTTGTCCCTTCAGTTGAAAGGGGCTCCATACAGCTCATTTTTTTGTCCTTCCTATGGGTTCTTCTGTAGGACCCTCAAAACTCTTTATAGTTGTCACATGGCCACATATGCGTTTTTATTTCTCTTCAGTTATATGCTGCCACTATATTACCAAGTTAAAAGTATTTTTGCATGATATGCCCAGGATGTCCTATAGGCCGCATTCATGCACTCAGTAATTTTCCCCACAATAGGTATGCCCCCTACCCGGGGGTCCAATACTCTGCATATTTGCAGTAGGGTGATTAGCCCTTTGGGAGTGTTTTTCGTCTCTCCCGGGTCTACCCGTCTTTGAGGTAATATTATTTTTCCCCTTTTTCTTTACTTTCTTTGTCTGTTTCCTTCTTCTCAATGCTACCTCTCAGGGGTGTCAGGGAATGTAAATGTATAGTATCTCACAAACGTGAGTACACCCCTCACATTTTTGAATATATTTTATTATATCTTTTCATGTGACAACAATGAAAAAATGACACTTTGCTACAATGTAAAAGAGTGGGTGTGCAGCTTGTATAACAGTGTCAATTTGCTGTCCCCTCAAAATAAGTCAACACACAGCCATTAATTTCTAAACCGCTGGCAACAAGTGAGTACACCCCTATGTGAAAATGTCCAAATTGGGCCCAAAGTGTTAATATTTTGTGTGGCCACCATTATTTTCCAGCCCTGCCTTAACCCTCCTGGGCATGAAGTTCACCAGAGCTTCACAGGTTGCCACTGGAATCCTCTTCCATTCCTCCATGATGACATAACAGAGCTGGTGGATGTTAGAGACCTTGCGCTCCTCCACATTCCATTTGAGAATGCCCCACAGATGCTCAATAGAGTTTAGGTCTGCAGACATGCTTTGTCATTCCATCACCTTTACCCTTAGCTTCTTTAGCAAGGCAGTGGTCGTCTTGGAGGTGTGTTTGGTGTCGTTATCATGTTAGAATACTGCCGGCGGCCCAGTCTCTGAAGGGAAGGGGATCATGCTCTGCTTCAGTCTGTCACAGTACATGTTGGCATTCACGGTTCCCTCAATGAACTGTAGCTCCCCAGTGCCGGCAGCACTCATGCAGCCCCAGACTGTGACACTCCCACCACCATGGTTGACTGTAGGCAAGACACACTTGTCTTTGTACTCCTCCCCTGGTTGCTGCCACACACGCTTTGACACTATCTGAACAAAATAAGTTTATCTTGGTCTCATCAGACCACAGGACATGGTTCCAGTAATCCATGTCCTTAGTCTGCTTGTTTTCAGCAAACTGTTTGCAGGTTTTCTTGTGCATCATCTTTAGAATAGGCTTTCTTCTGGGATGACAGCAATGCAGACCAATTTGATGCAGTGTGCGGCGTATGGTCTGAGCACTGACAGGCTGACCTACCCCACCCCTTCAAACCCCTGCAGCTATGCTGGCAGCACTAATACGTTTATTTCCGAAAAACAACCTCTGGATATGACGCTGAGCACTCAACGTCTTTGGTCGACCATGGCGAGACCTGTTCTGAGTGGAATCTGTCCTGGTAAACCACTGTATGGTCTTGGCCACTGTGCAGCAGCTCAGTTTCAGGGTATTGGCAAACTTCTTATAGCCTAGGCCTTCTTTATGTAGAGCAACAATTCTTTTTTTCAGATCCTCAGAGAGTTTTTTGCCATGAGGTGCCATGTTGAACTTCCAGTGACCAGTATGAGAGAGTGAGAGTGATAACACCAAATTTAACACACCTGCTCCCCATTCATACATAAACCCTATTAAAACACTAATGAGTCACATGACACCGGGATAGGAAAATGGGTAATTGGGCCCAATTTGGACATTTTCACTTAGGGGTGTACTCACTTTTTTAGCCAGCAGTTTAGACATTAATGGCTGTGTGTTGAGTTATTTTGAGGGGACAGCTAATTTACACTTTTATACAAGCTGTACACTCACTACTTTACATTGTAGCAAAGTGTAATTTCTTCAGTGTTGTCATATGAAAAGATATCATAAAATATTTGTGAGATTCTGTATGTACATGCTGGGGTGTGGTCTTTGGCTGATTCCCATCTCATGGTCTTTGGTGTTATTATGTGTTATGTAATATGTTTTATGATCTCAATATACTCTCATTGTGGCTGGTGACCTAAAGATGTTGTCCTATAATGTAATGGGGCTTTGTTCCCCAACTAAAAGGGGTCACCTCTTGCAAGAACTGCTCCATCTGTCACCAAATGTTGTTTTCCTGCAGGAGACGCACTTGACGGCCAATTCTACGCCTCGTGTGCCCCTTTCTACATTTAACCAATGGTTTCATAATACCTCCCCTATCCCAAGGGCTAGAGGTGTCTCAACAGTCCTACAAAAGTCTTGCCTTTTTTTTCTTGCAGTTCATGCTGGCTGATCCTGAGGGCCGCTTCCTTTTCAATAAAGGGCTGATTCATGGTCGCCTGTATACTTTTGCCAATATTTATGCTCCTAACTCTGCACAGTCAATTTTCTTTTAGCGACCCTCGGGAGGCTGGCGGACTCCAGGGAAGAAATGCTGGTATGGGGGGGGGGGGGGGGGACGACTTCAATATCACTCTCGACCCTGGTTTGAACACCTTGTCTGGTAGAACTTCTTTTTCTTTCCAAGCCTTCAAACATGTTAAAAATTGCTACTTTCTCTCCATCTGGTGGATAGTTGGCGAGTGCTGCATGCCAGGGACAGAGATTATAGTTATTTCTCTAAATCTTTTGATACCTATTCTCGTTTGAACCTCCTTTTCGTGGGTCAGTTTTATTTGAATGAAGTCCGGTCCTCCACTATGGAATCTATAACAGTCTCTGATCATTCCCCTGTAACATTGGTCCTTTGACGCTTGTCTGCTTGCCAGATTAAAAGGACGTGGTGGATTAATGAGACCCTTCTGGGCAATTGATTGGTTATTGAAGCGGTTTCTCTGAAATCCTATTTTGAGCTCATTTCCCCCAGCAAGGTGTCCACCAAGGCAGTCTGGGAAGGCCATAAAGCTGTCATCAAAGGGGAACTGATATGCCAAGGCTCTCGTATTAAAAAGGAAAAGCAAAAATAAATTGTTAAATTATTAGACAAGATTTACGCTCTTGAGGTAAAACACAAAATGCATTTTACTCCAGCGGATGTCCAACAGTTGGAGGTGCTACGGTCTAGCCTCTTCCAGGGTTTCGACCGCAGAGCTAGGGCAAATCCCCTGTACTATGTACACTGCTTTTGCGCACATTGGAATAAATGTGGTTGCCTACTGGCCAGACAGTTAAGGAAACAATAGGCTCACATCATGTTCATGGTTTATTGGTCCAGACCAGGCAGGTTGTTGACTCCCAATCCATAGCAGCTGAGTTTCAACAGCACTATGCCTCCTTGTAAGGCATTTCACCACCTTCTCCATAGGGAAAAACCTTGTCTCATGTGGATAATGTTAGGGCATATCTTAGGGCCTCTGAGTTTCCTACCCTGTTGCCTCAGGTGTTGGATGAGCTGGAACGCCCTATTACCTCAGAGGAGATCAGTGTAGCGGTGGCGAGTTTGTAGTTAGGTAAGAGTCCTGGACCAGACGCTTATTATAAGAAATTGTTCCCAATCCTGGCCTCTCCACTCTGTAGCTACTTTAATTCTATTGACGCCATTAACCCATTGCCCTCCGAAGCCTTTCTTGCCCATGTGACTGTACTACCCAAGCCGGGCAAAGATCCCCAACATTGTGCAAATTATAGACCCATTTCCCTGTTGACACCAAATTACTGGCTAAGATTTTGGCTCTCTGCCTCCAAGATCATGTAGCTGCATTAATCCATCCTGACCAAACAGGTTTTTTGGTGGGCCGAGAGGCGAAAGACAACACGATTAGGGCATATTCTTCATTAGGCTCAAAGTTGGCTGGAGCGAATACCCTGCGCTGTTCTCTTGATGGATGCTGAAAAGGCCTTTGACAGGGTAAATTGGGTCTATATGTTTGAAGTGTTACGCAGGATGGGCCTGGGTGACCGTATGATGGGTTGGGTAGCGTCCCTTTAAAACGATCCTAAGGCACGAGTGAAAGGTAATGGTGTACTCTCAGACTCCTTTGTCATACGCAATGGGACCAGGCAGGGGTATACGCTCTCTCCGCTATTGTTCACTTTGGTCCTAGAACCCTTTTTACAAAGTGTACGGAGCAATAAGAACATTTTCGGGATACATACCTGCTCTACAGAACAAAAACTATCTGCCTACGCTGATGATCTCTAATTTTATCTCTCACATCCCCTAGTTGCTCTACCAGTATTCATGTCCTAAGTACGGAAATGTGGTCAACTTTCAAATTACAAAAACAGTTTTGCAAAGTCGGAGCTACTGCCTGTCCATGTCCCAGCTGCAATGGCGACATCCCTACAGCAATCTTTTCCCATTGTGTGGCGTGCAGGTTCTTTGCCTTACTTAGGGACCCACATCTCCCGTGATCCGACTATCTTATACAACCTTAACTATGGTACCTTACTGATGGGGATCATGAAGGACCTTCAGACTTGGAGAGGTTTACTGCTTACATGGTTTGGACAAATAAGTGTTCTTAAGATGACAGTCTGTCCCAGAATAATTTATATCTTATATGTCATACCAATTGCCCTCCCACGGGCCTTTTTCAAAAAACTACATAGAGCCTTTCTGGTATATTGTAAGGCAGGACAAACACCCCAGACTGGCCTATGATCTCCTATGTAGACAAAAATCGGATGGTGGAGTTGGTCTTTCGGATATAGCACGTTACTTTAAGGCAATGTCTCGTATGTATCCTGAACTGGTGCCATGATTCTGCTAGCAAAGTATGGGTTCCATTAGAAAAACCAATGGTGGGCAGAAACCTATCTGGGGCCCCCTGAATTCAGGCCAGCTCCAGAGGACTATCTAAATGGACTTCCCCTCTGGCTCGGTCCTCTCAAGCTATCTGGGATCGACTGAATGTGAGAGGTCTCTACACTTCCCAGACATCTGCTCTGGCACCCCTGGGAGGGTATCCCTGGTTTCCACCATTAGAAGAACAAGGTTTCTTCGGCTTCTGGGTCGCCGATGGGAAAGTTGCTTGCGCTAAATTTGCCCCACTGGGTACCCTAATGCCTCTTGCCACCTTACAATCTTCCCTAGGTGTTATTCCCTTTGCAACCTGGAGAAACTTTCAAATAGCAGACTTTCTCCACAGACTACAACCCTCCCTACAGTCTTTTGATACCCTTACTTCTTTCGAATCCTTATGTATTTACCTCCCAGACTCTAAACATCTACTATCCCAAATGTAAAGGTTAGTGTTGAGCTCGCAGTCTTCAAATGGCCTGTATTATATTAGGGAATGGGAAAAATAACTGGGTCCAGAGGATATTTAAATTTATGCATTCTACTTCTGTCAGTTCCTGTATCCAAGAGTCCTCATATACTGTACATTTATTACTAGATGGTACAGAACACCATCCCGTTTAGCGCAAATGTTTCTGGCAGCGGATGCCAGATGTTGGAGAGGATGTGGACAGCGGGCCACTTTTCTCCAATTGTTGTGGTCGTGTCCCAAGATTAGGGCCTTTTGGTAGGCCGTCACCCCGTGGATCAAAAAGACAACCGTACGACCCATAGAGAGCTCCCCTCTTCACTTTCTCTTCCATGGAGTGCCGTCCTCTTTAAAATTATATAAAAGGAGTGTTACTCCCCACCAGTGGCGGCTGGTGCTCAGAATTTTGGGGGGGGGGGGCGCAAACAGAAAAATGTAATAGGCATTGCTTTGCGGCAAAAAACGCTGTAAAAAATTGCGTGACTTTGCGGTCACAAAAGTGTGAAAGGGGCCTTCAGTAATTAAGGTATAACGTGCCCCCTTTCAATGAAGAGAGACCAGCGTGCCCTCTTCAATGCAGAGATCATCATGCCCCCTTTCAATGCTGAGATCCCAGCATGCCCCCTTTCAATGCAGAGATACCAGCGTGCCCCCTTTCAATGCAGAGATACCAGCGTGCCCCCTTTCAATGCACAGAGACCAGCGTGCCCCGTTTCAATGCACAGAGACCAGCGTGCCCCCTTTCAATGCACAGTGACCAGTGTGCCCCCTTTCAATGCAGTGACCAGCGTGCCCCCTTTCAATGCAGTGACCAGAGTGTCCCCTTCAATGCAGAGATCATCGTGCCCCCTTTCAATGCAGAGATGCCAGCATGCCCCCTTTCAATGTAGAGATGTCAGCGTGCCCCCTTTCAATGCAGAGATCATCGTGCCCCCTTTCAATGCAGAGATGCCAGCGTGCCCCCTTTCAATGCAAAGACCAGCGTGCCCCCTTTCAATGCACAGAGACCAGCATGCCCCCTTTCAATGCACAGAGACCAGCGTGCCCCCTTTCAATGCAGTGACCAGCGTGCCTCCTTTCAATGCAGAGATCATTGTACCCCTTTCAATGCAGAGATGCCAGCGTGCCCCCTTTCAATGCAGAGATCATCGTGCCCCCTTTCAATGCACAGAGACCAGCGTGCCCCTTTTCAATGCAGTGACCAGCGTGCCCCCTTCAATGCGTAGATCATTGTACCCTCTTTCAATGCAGAGATGCCATCGTGCCCCCTTTCAATGCAGAGATGCCAGCGTGCCCCCTTTCAATGCACAGAGACCAGCGTGCCGCCTTTCAATGCAGAGATGCCAGTGTGTCCCCTTCAATGCAGAGATCATCGTGCCCCCTTTCATTGCAGAGATGACAGCATGCCCCCTTTCAATTTAGAGATGCCAGCGTCCTCCCCTCCCCGGGCACGCACCCCCGGAGGCCCAGATGACACACAGCCGATCCCTACCTGCCGTGGAACCAGTCCTTGCAGGCATCGCACTCGATCATGAAGCGGGTCACGTCGTAGGGCAGGCGGCAGATGCAGTACACAGGCACCGTTGCCATGTTAGATCCCCACTCACAACGACACTCCCAGCCAGGGAGGGAGAACAGGACACCGGGGGGAGACGGGGGAGGAGAGGGGGAGGGGAGCCGGGCGGCACAGCTCGGGATTCGGGCACAATGCGGGGGGCGGAATGCGGGAAACTTTCCATGGGCTCTCCCTGAGCTCCTCCCGAGTCAGTGCGAGGGAGGCTGCGGCTGAGCGGGGCCTTTCGGCCAATCAGGAAGCGCGTATCGGACCCGCTTCCTGATTGGCCAGGAGGAGGATCCGTGTGACAATAGCGAATTTTCATTCGCTATTGTCACACAATGGGTGGGCTCGGGGCGCACTGCTCTGCGCCCCGGGTCCACCCTTTGCTGAAGCCTATTAGAGCCTCTGGCTCTAATCAGGTGATGCAAAAAAAAAGTCCATTGATCTCCATGCGTCCAGCGCCACGCATGTAGATTAGGGGGCCGGACGCATGGATAGCGGGGGCGGCGCCCCTGCACCTCCAACACAGCAGCCGCCACTGCTCCCCACTTTCTCAATGCAGCCAAATCCCTGATTTCCAGGTTTTGGAAACAGGCTGCTTATCTCTCCATTGCAGACTGGAAGAGGGAGGTGAATGCTACCATGGAGGCAGAGCATTGGATATAAATTGCTAAAGACCAATGTGATAAATTTAAAGACATCTGGTCTGGCTGGATGTAATATTCCTCAGAGATCACAGCAGACTAACTAAAACCATAAATCATGATTGATAATATGATAGCCTCTGCCCCATACTTACTCCTCACTTTTGCCAGCTTCTGGCTAACTTCAGTCAGTGCAAGATCGAACCCTGTCCCCCGGAATTGGTTCCCCTCCTACCCCGTTTTTCTTTGCCCCCCTTTTTCTCCCACCTTTTTTTTTTCTCTTGCTTTCTCTTGTTCCCTCTCCTTCATCTGTTTCTTTTCCATTGTTTTCCAATGGTTTCTCGTTCTTGATTGGCTCTCGTTACCTTTCTATTAACACCAAGGATATGTAGATAGAGCAACAGAATCGTGATTGAATCTAACATTTTTTGGATCTGCCTAGATATGCTGGCACTCTGGTGCTGTTGGCTCCACACCGGTCTGATGTCCCCCTGTTCTCTGCTGAGGATGACGTGGGAATGGGTGGAAGGCCTCTGTGACTTTCTTATTATGTTCTACACTAAACCTGTAATTGTATTTTTTTTTTTCTGACGATAAATTGATTTTGTTAGCTCAACTCCTGTTATGTGAGCCTATTTATTTACTTGGCGTATTTTTTTTCATTCTGTATTCTCATTACTCTTCGTATAAATCTGAATAAAAATGTTGATTATAAAAAAAAAATAGGGGTTAATAGGAGTTAAATAATAAAGTGGCAGAAATAGGCTAACAGAGTCAGAAAAACTGAGATGCAAATACAGGTAACAAGTAAAAACTGTATTTTGTAGGAAAATATTGCAATTTTTTATGATACACAGTACAGTACACTCCAGCTCCTTCTCTATTCTGAGCAGCTGGTCTCTTTGGTAAAATGACAGTCAGTGTAATTAAACCCTCTGCCTTTCAGCCTAGATCGTCATGCACCTGCCATTGGGGATGCATCACCATGCAACCTGAGCTCACAGTACTCCTGGACAGAGCAGCATTCATGTCATTACATAAGTGCTGCTCAGTCCAGGAGAAAGAACAAGAACCAGTAATGTCACAGGACCAGCCTGAAGACTGCACAAAAAATATATGTTTTAATTACTAAATAAATAAATAAACAAGATCCACAGGGAGTTTGTGTAGAGGGTGGGAAAACTGGAGTTACACTTTAAGTATTACATTTTTTTCATGAATTATAGGGACATATTAATGAATTATTAGTTCAAATAATACCTTGTGCCTCTTGCCATTGGGGGCCATGTTAAAGAACTTTTGTAACAAGGTGACAATACTCTGTCTCACTGCGTTGTCACCTTGCCATATGTTCTGCCAATGCAGACCACAAGTGGTCATGCAAAAAACACTACACAGGCATATTCTACTGTTATCACTACCAGGAAACCCACCCTGAGAAAATCCATGCAACCATCACTTGAATACATGTAGACAGGAATTGCTGCCAAAAGACTGTAGGGAATCAGCAGCACTAAGAATTAATAAAGGATGAAATAGAATTTTGTGAAAAAAACATGCCAATTGTTTGATACATAGTGGTTTAGCAAATTAAATGTTATTCAGTTAGGGCTTTACCTACTTTATACAATAAATCTGATTAGATTCAACTTTGCTCCTGTATCAATAAAATAAATGTTTTATAGTAAATATTTTAGCTGTGCAGTGCTGTCAGCTACCCTCTCATACTATCAATCCAGCAACCACCCCAAATGTTTTTTTCTCATTGCAACAAGCATCTTTTATTTTTTACATAGTAAATTTAGATGATCTTTCCTAAGGTATCCTATAATTCGATTTTTTTTCTTATTTTGCTATAGCCACACCCGCTACATCTCTTCAACCGTCCTTGAAAGATGTCCATATTAGTTAACCTGCTATATAAATAAGTTTATGCTGAATTTTCTTATGAAGCAAATTTATAAAGGAAGATTATGTTGTAAATATAAAATACACGTGCAATTCCAGAAAAAAAAAAAAAAAAAAACAACATACAGCTTTCCTGTGGCGTTGTTAGAACAACAAATTGCCACTTTTATATTTTGGGTCTGTACTTACATTTTCGTTTCCATGAGATTTTTTTTTATTTAAATCAGTATAATTTTCCACACAATTACAGTACAGATAATCTTTAGAGCATTTTAGACAGAACCATTTTAAGATGTGGAATTCAATGAATCACTTTTGAAAATATTGTCTAAAACCACAGTGCAGACAATGAGAAAGCAAGATAAATTCTAGATTATTTGCAAGTCATTATCTGCAATAAAAATAGTGCTCATTTAAAAGCAATTTAAATAAAACACGTGGAACTGAACTGTGAGTATATGAAAAGAGGCAAAAACTAGCAAACTGCAGTTGATGCTCGTTTTTAGCCAAAAAATAATAAATTAGTTGAGCTTGTCTTCTTGAAAATATTGAGACTATTGGGTTGATTTACTAAAAGCAAATAGAGTATCTACTTTGCAAGGGAATTTGTCCAAGAGCTTAGTGAATGAATTGAAGTCCTGCTGACTTCCATCATCCAATCATGTGTAAGCAAAAAAGCTGTTTTTTATTTTCCTTGCATGTGTTTGGGTATTCTTTGCAAAGTGAAACTTCACCTCAATTCAACAATTTCCCTTACTAAGTGAACAGCCCATTTGCCTTTTAGTAAAGCAACCTCTATATCTGAATTTCCTTTACTCTCCTATGTGCACAACACATCACCCTGGCTATAATATTATCACTTTGTTAGGACTACAATGGCTTTGAATTACAAGATAGGTTAGGTTATGTATAATGCCCTCTTTGATAATTCATTGATGTAGACAATTTTAAAGAAAATTATGCAATCTATAGGAAACGAATATGTATACGCTGGAGTTCAAATATTGAATCCTATGCATTTAATGAAGTAATGATGTTTTTTGAAGAAAAGTTTTCATTGGTCCCTTTCATATACAGAGATATTTATGTTGTAATACTAGGAGAGCGTATTGTAGGGTCAGCTGTATGTCATCAACTCCTTTTCACTAGTATGCCATTTACTTTTCTTGCACATATAGGAGATGGCTAGTATAGAAATAATGTCAATGGTTCACATAATTGATGATCATAGTGCCAATATGACAGCAGACAATAAACAGCCATATTTTTCTAAGTACACTAAGTTTGCGGCCACTGGCCCTGCTTACCAAATTTAATTTAATCTATACTCCTTCTAATAAATTATTCCACAGGATTCAGTGGAAAATTAGGAGACATTGAGGAATGTAGACAAGTACCCACTTATTATATCTCGTATGAACATTAAAGTGACCTTGTCATCAATTTAAAAAACTGCAGGTAAAAGCAAAGAAAAAGCAGGTATTTCAGTTGGTTACTTGCAGTGTTTTTCAATAAACTTTGGGAGTGTCTAATTACTGTCTGTGCTGGCCAAGCTCTATTACCTTTCCCCTTCCACATTATGTGATTGCTAATGGAGGAGCAAAGGGGGATACTATAGAGCAGTGATGGTGTTCCTTGGTTTTGGAACTTAATTTCCTATGATGCTCAACTACACTGCAGAGTGCATGAGCATCATGGGAAATGTAGTTCCAAAACATCTGGGGTGCCAAGGTTCGCCATCACTGTTATATAGAGTGTCACTTGAGTGACAGATCTACAGTATGTCTGTTGGGGCTGACATCACATCCAAGATGACAGCCTGGGCCTTTTGGATTTCTACACAAGAAAAGCATATAAAGACAAAGGTACCTAAGCAGCTACATTTCTCTAGTCCTGGTGAGAACTGTCTACACACCTCTGACGTAGGACCAATTTATACCTATGCCTTTTCCCCACGTTTCTACCTAATGAAAAATAAGATATTTTACAGCATGCAAACCGCAACAAGCCTTTTCACAGCATAGAGTATCTATGGTGATGAGCTAGCTTAACAAAAAATACTGGGGGGTTTATTTACTAAATCTGTAGAGTGCAAAATCAGGCTCACGTCTGCATAGAAACCAATCAGCTTCCAGGTTTTATTGCCAAAGCTTAATTGAACAAGCTGAGGTTAGAAGCTGATTGGTTTCTATGCAGAAATTAGCCTGATTTTGCACTCTCCGGCTTTAGTAAATAAACACCACTGTGTGCTAAATATAAAGCATATAGTCTGTAGGGTGTAAAAAAAAGGCTAAAGAAGATAGGTTAGAAATAACCCTTCAGTGGAGAAAATATTCAGCGCAGAAAAACAAAAATAAAAAATAGAAATGCAAGCTGAACAATACAAGGACGAAGCACAACCCCCTTGGTAGCTTGTAAAACAAAAATTCAGTGCAGCGCAAATAACCAATCAGTATATGAAATGAGTCCATACAATATATTAAAGCATGGAGGTATCGAGATGTCAGCCACAATGGGAAGAAAAGTGTCCTTTGTGAACAAACACAAGTGAAGAGTTAGTACAACCCGTCCAGCACAGACAATATTATACTCTCACCTCCTTGATAGGACCTATTCAGTCAGCAGGCACTTTCCCATATTATGGGGGCATATCATCAAACGATAAAACCTTGATTCATTCTGCCATTAGCTTAGGATAGCAGATGCATGTAAATGAAAAAGCAGAAAGATCTAGTGCTCTCAGCATTAAACCACTAGTTTACTAAAAAAGATGAAAACTCCTTTACATGTGGGGCACTTGTACCAAGTGCATGTATACAAACAGTCAAACCATAAAGATGGCCGCGGGTGACGTACAGTTACGTCCGTAGGCAGGACTTCGTCAGCGGGTTCGGGGCCACGTAGACAACCAGTAACTAAGTAACTAACTTAGAAACTAACTTAGTAACTAAGAATCACCATAGCAACCAAACGCTATCTGATCAGTCTCTCAGAGTGTGCTCAGCAGCGTGCCATATTCAGGAAACAATTCCATAATAGATGGCTGCGCCGCAGCCATCATTAAAGGAGCACTCCACCCTATATAAAGAGATCATAATGTATACTAACTTTTTATCTTTGCAAAGACACAGTAAAATTACTTTGATAACTAATATATAAACAATCTCATATAGAGCCTGCTAAAATGGTTACAACAATGGCCCATAATAATATAAAAGGGCACTCCACCCTCCGATGCACTAATGTGTTAATAATATATTAATATTAAAGGGGCATTCCACCTTCCAATACGGTATTGTATTGGTGTTAAAGGGGCAATTCCACCATCCTTCATCCAGGTGTCATCTGAGAGGGAAAAAAATAATGTAATAATACGTCACACCGCGGCCATCCTTTCACAAACTAAAATCATAAATATAAAAATACAAAAAATTCAACTATCTATCAGAAATAAAACAGTTAGGAATGAAAACAACATTCAAGCCAGCAGGTGTCAGGACTTTGGTTTCGTAAATTCAAAAAAATTCCCCGTGGCTCAGATGTCGTACAAAATACCACCCCTCCAGTGCCTAGAAACCTTCTCTATGCTCCAAAATTTAAGGCTACTAGGATTCCTGTGATGACAAGCCCCGAAGTGTCTAGACACACTATAGGTTTTAAGGATTGGGCATGAGGATGCCATGGCATCAGTCAAATGGGCGTTTGGAGTTAACTAGAAAACATAAAAAAATGTATCCTTACAAGTTTGGATTTTTGTTTGATGAATAATTACTTTTGGTTCGATCATCAATACTTCCTACAGACCAGAGGTGTGATGATGGGCGCTCGGCTCGCCCCTAGTGTGGCCAACTTGTTTATGGCCTACTGGGAGGAAAAAATGTTTTTTTCCAATCCCCCCCTCAAAACTGATCTGTTATAGGAGGTATATCGATGATCTTATCATGATTTGGGATGGGGACATTGCAAGTGTAGCAGGTTTTCCAGGCCTCTGGCCTGATATGGGTCTGCCATCGTTACCGGTTACCTCTCCAGCCCATGTGAGCTGCGGCCCGGGGTGTGAGAACTGACCCATGGACAACTCCGGAATCTTTGTTTTGTTGTTTTTATTGTATTTGAAGGGGATGGGAGAAGGGAATGAGTGGGATACTCCTTTTCGGCTCAACTAAGTACAACTTGAGACTTTTTCCTGAAAATGTCTGTTAACGCTGTCTTGACGCCATCTGACGCTAGCCAACGCTCACTGACGCTTGAAACACACTGTAACCTGGATGAAGTGCTGAATTCTCGACTTTAAGTCCAGAAGTCCCAGGACTGTGGAGTATTGAACTACTTACACCGCTGCACTGCGAAGTCACTGACTACTCTCTCCCAGCCTGGCACTGGCTTGAGGTAGCTTGACATGAATTCCTGTATGGCTGCAACTCTCTTCTTGACACTCTGCACAATTCAGTGCCCAAACTGCAGGTGCCCCCTTTAACCTTGAACTCTTTGGGGTTTACTGACTATGTACCCCCTCAGTAACTTCAGGATCCTCAACCTAGGTACCCCCTTTCCTCAGCTAGCTGGAACTGGATCCTAGAACCTCCTCCGGAGCGGCCTCCTCTAACACTTTAGGCAGACCCCCAGGGGCAATCCTCAGTACTCATGACCTGTGTAGGCTTTCCTGGGACTGGACCCCTCTCACTTTCCACTGGTTCTCGGCACACTGGATCCCCTCAGCTCAACTCAGCACTCTCTGGATTTCTTAGGCGACACCCCGAGACATCCGCTTCCTCAGACAGGAGGAGAGACAGCCATACTCTCCCTCCTGGGACTCTGCTTCCCACCAAAGACCACGAGTCATGTGCCCCCTTCAGATTTATACCCCTCCCCAGAATCCTCTGTGGCAGAATCTGCCTTCTGGGGTAGATATGAGTCCAAATGTATCTCTGATTGGGTTT
Source organism: Pelophylax lessonae (assembly GCF_965119305.1). NCBI lineage: Eukaryota > Metazoa > Chordata > Amphibia > Anura > Ranidae > Pelophylax > Pelophylax lessonae. The sequence continues at coordinate 249,641,653 of NC_138773.1, read as the reverse complement.
CCTCCACTGCCCTATCAGAAGCCTCTAACAGAGCCAGTGGGGAGACTCCTCTCTCAGGAGACACACTTGGAAACCATGACAACCTACCTAGCAAAAGAAACCTGACCCTGCTGTTAGGCAGACAAAGCCCTCCATGAATTTACCTAGCACCTACCTGTAGGGTGCTACACAAGTCTAGAAGTATTTACCAACAAATTGAACAACAACAATAAGAACATCAACCTTACCTGGATTATAGATTTGCATCGTATGATCTTTTTAGATTTAGATATCTATAAAGAGGAAAGTCAATTTAAAACTCTGAACCATTTCAAATCTACTCACAGGAACGCAGATATACCTTTAAACAGCTGCCACCACAAAATGTGGTTATGCAATATCCCCAGGAGTCAGTTTATCAGACTCCAATAGAATTGTTCATTTGAGGATGATTTTCTGTCCCAATCACAGGTATTAGTAAATCGATTCCTACAGAAAGGGTATGAATCAACTAATTTTGCTAATGAGATTGAGAAAGTCAGGTCCTTGGATAGGGGTAAGATTTTAGCAGAGACACAAAATCAAAAAAAAAGAGAATAATGGTGAATATCGTATGGTCCTTGATTATTGTATTTAACATAAGAACATTGAGAAGATTGTGACCAAACATTGAGTGATTCTCAAACAAGATAGAATACTTGGCCCATTGCTTCCCGAACGTCCATAATTTATATACAGGAAAGTACCCTTCACTTCGGGACAAATTGGCCCCAGGAGTCATCGACTCTACAAAAAATCCTGACAATAGACTATTCTCGTTTTTGTCAGGATTTTATGTGTGTGGTAGGTGTGCAGCTCGCAAAAGCGCTAAGGGAAACATTAAAAAATGAAAGGAGTTCAGTTCATCGACTACACAGAAACAGTACAAAATTAAAGATTTGATAATTTGTACTAATCAAGGTGTTGTTTATATGCTTGAATGTGAATGCGGGCTTCAATATATTGGTAGGACATCTAGGGCCTTGCATTTGTGGATAGTTGAGCATATAAACAACATCAAGAAAGGCCTTAAAACCCATAGTGTGTCTAGACACTTTATGACTTGTCATCACAGGAATCCTAGTAGCCTTAAATTTTGGGGCATAGAGAAGGTTTCTAGGCACTGGAGGGGTGGTAATTTTGTACAACATCTAAGCCACAGGGAATCTTTTTGGATTTACCAAACAAAAAGTCCTGACACCTGCTGGCTTGAATGTTTATTTCGATCGTCATTTTTAAATTTATGATTTTAGTTTGTGAAAGGATGGCTGCGGTGTGACATATTATTACATTATTTGATTTTATTATTTCCCTCTCCGATGACACCTGGATGATGAATGGTGGAATTGCCCCTTTAACACCAGTACATATTGGAAGGTGGAGTGCCCCTTTAATATTAATATATTATTAACACATTAGTGCATCGGAGGGTGAAGTGCCCTTAAATATTATTATGGGCCATTGTTGTAATCATTTTAGCAGGCTCTATATGAGATTGTTTATATTTTAATTATTATAGTAATTTTACTTACAAAGATAAAATTTAGTATACATTTCACAACTCTTTGACACGTCTTTATCTCCTGATCCCTCCATTGCCCTCTTGAACCTGAAACCTGCCGCTCTGACGCACCGCCAATTTAAGCTTCTTCTCCATGTCACCACCTCCTCCAAGCAGACCATAGCTAAGGCTTGGAAAACCCCCTCATTATGCGTACTGGCCACTAAACACAAGATAACCCAAGCCATGATCCATGCCAAAATAGAGGCTGTCCTTCAGGACACGGTCCCGAAGTTTGAAAAATTATGGACTCCTTGGATCACCCATTTTTTGCCCCCTGGTCTTGACATCGCTTTGCTGCGCCCATGATTGTACCCTGGGCCATGAATCCAAACTTATTCAACCTGCGGTTCTCTGGTCGGTCCTCCCCTGGGGGAAACGTGCACCCCACGTCTTCCCCCCCTTCACTTGACCTTTCCCCCTTCTCCCCCCCCTTTTTCTTTTTTTTTTCTTTCTCTCCCTCCCCCTCTACCTTCTGCTTCTCCCTTCCCGCCTTTTAGGCGGCCCCTGATTATTCCCACCCACCCATGTATCATGGTCTCCCAGACTCCTCTGGCTCTTTGGCATTGTCCCCCGTTGGGGTGCCAAGGGGCTTTATTTGTGTTGTCATTTTGCATCTCTTATGGGGGACGACACTACAATTTAATCTCACCAATGACTTGCACTCTTCCTCCTGCTTGTTAATCTACATCCCTGTTATACGATGTTACTATTAACGATTTTGTTCCACTCTGTATTTTTACACCACAGTTGAATGATTCATTGTTACTGATTTCATATCGTTGGTACCTACTGCCATATGTTGTGCTCAATTTCGCACTTGATTGTTCACCCTTTATTCTAAATAAAATTTTTGAACAAGAAAATTTAGTATACATTATGATTAGAGTTGAGCGGACACCTGGATGTCCGTGTTCGGTGGGTTCGGCCGAACTTAAAAAAAAAGTCCGGGTCCGTGTCCCGGACTTTAGCCGAACTTTTCCCGGACACCGAACCCCATTGAAGTCAATGGGGACCCGAACTTTCAGGCACTAAAATGGCTCTAAAACACCAATGGAAAGGGCTAGAGTGCTGCAAATGGCAGCAAAACGTAGTTAAGAGCATGGCAAGTGCTCTGCAAACAAATGTGGATAGGGAAATAACTTAAAACAACAACAAATAAAACAATGTTCTTCATCTCTGAAGGACGAGGCCCATATGGAGTAGGAGGGAGGTTGAGGTGGTGGTGGATGTGGCGGTGTCATAGGCGTGCGCACAGGGTGTGCCGGGTGTACCTGGGCACACCCTAATCACCTAGGGCACATAGCATTATCGCTCTGTTTGCCAGTGAGGAGATGGGAAAGATCTCCCTCGGACCTGCTCTGCTCTATTTCTCTTTGCCAGCAGGGATAGTAATGTATCGGGGCCATGTACATGTAGGCAAACACATGCATGTGTATTTAAACTTTGGGGTGCACACCCTAATGCAATAGGCTGCGCACACCTATGGGCGGTGTAGGTGGAAGCGGCGGTGGAGGAGGACCAGGGCCGGATTAAGAGCATCATGGGCTTGGTGCTGAGGATTTTGAAGGGCCTTAAGGGCCGTGCCTTGGCATGCACCCAGAGGAGGAAGGGACTAGCCATTCATGCCTAATTCAACATAGGATGCTGTCTCTGAAGCCCATAAACACATCCATGCATCGGCAACTGTCCCTCCTTGTCCGGCCTTCGTGCTGTGTGGGGAGGTTCTGAGGGAGCTGCCTGGGGAAGCGAGCATAGAAGCCAGACTTCTGTGTTTACAAGTGACAGAAGAGAGGTAACAGTGAATATGGCCAACCCGGGGCCTATATTAAGGTAGGGGCCTGGAGCTGCAGCTCCAATAGCCCCTATGTTAATCTGGCCCTGAGGAGGACGAGGTAGCCAACACTGCTTTTTTTTCAGAAATTTTAAATGAGGGTACACCCCAAAAGAGTGAGAAAGAGCAAAAATAGAACAATGGCTGGGTAAGGTCGGTATCCATCGCTATTCTGCACAAGGTACGGAAAAGTCCCGTGGGATCCATGCCTGGTTCATTTTAATGAACGTGAGCTTGTCCACATTGTCTCTGGACAGGCGGATGCGCTTGTCTGTGATAACGCCCCCAGCCGTGCTAAATACCCGTTCAGATAATACACTGGCTGCAGGGCACGCCAGCACCTCCAAGGCGTAAAGGGCAAGCTCAGGCCATGTGCCCAATTTGGAGACCCAGAAGTTGAAGGGGGCAGACCCGTCATTCAGTACGTCTAGGCGTGTGCACACATACTGCTCCACCATGTTGGTGAAATGCTGCCTCCTGCTAAGACGTTCCATATGAGCTGCTGGTGCTGCTGTTTGTTGTGGCGTGCTGACAAAGCTTTTCCACATTTCGGCCATGCTAACCCTGCCTTCTGAGGTGCTGGCGGTGCCCTGGTTGCGTTGGCGACCTCTTCCTCCTCCTCCTCCTCCTCTGCCTTGTGCTTCCACTGTGGCCCCGCTGTCAGGTGGGAATGCCAGCAGCATCGCATCTACCAGCGTGCGCTTGTACTCGCGCATCTTGCGATCGCGCTCCAGTGAGTGAATTAAGGACGGTACGTTGTCCTTGTAACGGGGATCCAGCAGCGTGTCCACCCAGTAATCAGCAAGTTAGAATGTGGGCAACTCGGCGGTCGTTGTGGAGACACTGCAGCATGTAATCGCTCATGTGTGCCAGGCTGCCCAGAGGCAACGAAAGGCTGTCCTCTGTGGGAGGTGTATCGTCCGTGTCCTCTGTATCCCCCCAGCCACGCACCAGTGATGGCCATGAGCTGGCCTGGATGCCACCCTGCTGTGAACATGGTTCCATCTCCTCCTCCAGCTCCTCCTCCTCATCCTCCTCATCCTCCAGAACTGTGCCCCTGCTGGACAATTGTGTCCCTGGCGTTTGTGTGTGCAGGAACCCACCCTCGGAGCCCCTTGTGAATGACTGCCCTGAAAGCCTTGGAAATGTTACCTCTTCATCCTCCTCCTCCTCCTCATCCTGTGCCACATCCTCTTCCATCATCGCCCAAATAGTTTTTTCAAGGAGGCATAGAAGTGGGATAGTTAAGCTGACAACGGCGTCATCGGCACTGCCCATGTTGGTGGAGTACTCAAAACAGCACAACAAGGCACACAGGTCTCGCATGGAGGCCCAGTTATTGGTGGTAAAGTGGTGCTGTTCCGCAGAGCGACTCACGCGTGCGTGCTGCAGCTGAAACTCCACTATGGCCTGCTGCTGCTCGCACAGTCTTTCCAGCATGTGCAAGGTGGAGTTCCACCTTGTGGGCACGTCACATATGAGGCGGTGAGCGGGAAGGCCGAAGTTACGCTGCAGCGCTGACAGGCGAGCAGCAGCAGGGTGAGAACGCCAAAAGTACGCACAGACGGCCCGCACTTTCTGCAGCAGCTCTGACATATCGGGGTAGTTTTTAAGGAACCTCTGCACCACCAAATTCAGCACATGCGCCAGGCAAGGGATGTGCATCAAACCGGCTAGGCCCAGAGCTGCTATGAGATTTCGCCCGTTATCACACACCACCAGGCCGGGCTTGAGGCTCGCTGGCAGCAACCACTCATTTGTCTGCTGTTCCATGCTCCTCCACAACTCCTGCGCGGTGTGTGGTTTTTCCCCCAAACAGGCAAGTTTTAAAACTGCCTGCTGTCGTTTACCCCTGGCCGTGCTGAAGTTGGTGGTGAAGGTGTTACGCTGTCCGGATGAGGAGGCGGTAGAGGATGAGGAAGCGGAGTAGGAGGAGTTAGGAACAGGAGGCAAACTGAAACGCCCTGCAATCCTCGGTGGTGGAAGGACATGCGCCAAATTGCTATCTGCCTCAGGCCCATCCGCCACTGCATTTACCCAGTGTGCCGTTAGGGGGATATAATGCCCCTGACCGTGCTTACTGGTCCACGTATCAGTAGTTAGGTGGACCTTGCCACAGATGGCGTTGCGCAGTGCACACCTGATTTTTCCCCCACTTGGTTGTGCAGGGAAGGGATAGCTTGCCTGGAAAAGTAGTGGCGGCTGGGCACGACGTACTGTGGGACAGCCACCGACATAAGGTTTTTAAAACTGTGCGTCTCCACCAGACGGAATGACAGCATTTCAAAGGCCAAGAATTTTGAAATGCTGGCATTCAGGGCCAGGGATCGCGGGTGGGTAGGGGGGTACTTCCTCTTCCACGGGACATTGTGGAGATGGTTGGTGACCCAGGTGGTGGTGTTGCTGACAGATCGTCTGTTTGCGGGGTGGCAGGTGCCGGTATCACTACAGATGTGGCTGGAGCGGCCGAGACTGCAGCAGAAGAGGAAGGATGAGCCAGAGACGTTTCTTGGTTTTGAAGGTGTCTACTCCACTGCAGCTCGTGCTTTGCACTTAGATGCCTGATCATGCAGGTTGTGCTCAGGTTGAGAAGGTTTATGCCTCGCTTCAGGCTCTGATTGCACAGGGTGCAAACCACTCGTGTCCTGTCATCAGCACATTTTCTAAAGAACTTCCACGCTAGAGAACTCCTTTGAGCTGGCTTTGGTGCGCTCGTTCCCTTGCTGCGTTGGGCAGTAGCAGGCGTAGTGTCTAGGGCACAGCCGCTCCGCTTCTGCACCCTGCTCCCTCTTCTGCTATGCTGGTGGCTCTGTGCGACCACCGCCTCTTCCTCCAAACTACTCAGGTCACCTGCATGACCTTCATTCCATGTGGGGTCGAGGACCTCATCGTCCTCCACATCATCTTCCACCCAGTCTTCACCCCTGCCCTCCTTGTCGGTCTCCACAATTCTGAACGCCGCAGCAGTTGGCACCTGCGTTTCGTCATCATCGGAGACGTGCTGCGATGGTCCTTGCATGTACTCATCTTGAGAAATAAGTGGTTGGGCATCGCTGCACTCAATCTCTTCCACTTCTGGAGCAGGGCTAGGTGGATGGCCCTGGGAAACCCTGCTGACAGAGTCATCAAAAAGAAGAAGAGACTGCTGGCTTTAGACTGTATGGCTTCGGGCTCAGACTGCTTGCCTGATTTGCAAGGGGGTGAGGTGAAAGACGGTTGGACATCGGCTGCAGGTGCCAACTCTGACCTTTCTGCAGTAGACTGGGTGGGAGACAATGTGAAGGAACTGGAGGCACTGTCAGCAGCAAACCAATCTACTATCGCCTCTACGTGTTCTGGCATCATCACTTCTAGAGGCGTATGATGCCCTACCAAATACTGATGCAAGTTCTGTCGCCTACTAACGCTTGAGGAAGGTGTTTCACTTGTGCGTGTAGCTGGCACAGATCGACCACGTCCTCTCCTTGCAACAGGAGCTCTACCAGCAGCACCACGGCCCCTATTTGACGGTCTCCTCATATTTCTGTAATTTAAGATCTTGCCCTAGAAGGGTGTTTATTGAATAGCGGAACAAAACAACAACAGTATCGCTCGGGTGTATCTCACAGTCAAATATGCAAACTATGCCGCAATTTAATGTTTTTTACCCCAAAAGGGTGTATATTGAATAGCGGAACAGGAAAAAGGATAAAAAAACGGTGTATCTCACACGTACAAACACAGACTAGGCCCCGAGTAAAATTTTTTGTACCCTAAAGGGAGGATGAGGAAGAGGAGTAGGAGAAGTTGGGAACAGGAGGCAAACTGAAGCGCCCTGCAATCCTTGGCAGTGGAAGGAGATGCGCCAAACAAATTTAAAAGGTGTATCTCACACGTACCGATACAGACTATGCCGTAATTTAATTTTTTACACTCCAAAAGGGTGTATATTGAATAGCGGAATAGGAAAAATTTTTATAATACGGTGTATCTCACACATGCAAACACAGACTAGGCCCCGATTACAATTTTTTGTACCCTAAAGGCAGGATGAGGAAGAGGAGTAGGAGGAGTTGGGAACAGGAGGCAAACTGAAGCGCCCTGCAATCCTCGGCGGTAGAAGGAGATGCGCCAAACAAATTTAAAAAGGTTTATCTCACATGTACCGATACAGACTATCCCGCAATTTAATTTTTTACACTCAAACAAGGTGTATATTGAATAGCGGAATAGGACAAATTTTACAAAACGGTGTATCTCACACGTACAAACACAAACTAGGCCCCGATTACAATTTTTTGTACCCTAAAGGCAGGATGAGGAAGAGGAGTAGGAGGAGTTGGGAACAGGAGGCAAACTGAAGCGCCCTGCAATCCTCGGCGGTAGAAGGAGATGCGCCAAACAAATTTAAAAAGGTGTATCTCACATGTACCGATACAGACTATCCCACAATTTAATTTTTTACACTCAAACAGGGGGTATATTGAATAGCGGAATAGGACAAATTTTACAAAACGGTGTATCTCACACGTACAACCACAAACTAGGCCACGATTACAATTTTTTGTACCCTAAAGGCAGGATGAGGAGTAGGAGGAGTTCGGAACAGACAGGAGGCAGACTGAAGCACCCTCAAATCCTCGGCAGTATGAGATGCGCCCCAAAAATTGGAAAGGTGTATCTCACACGTACCGACACAGACTATCCAGCAATTTAATTGTTTTTACCCAAAGGTGTAGATTGAATAGCGGAATAGAAAATATGATATCAAAAGGTGTATGTATCTCACACGTACCGACACAGACTATCCCGCAATTTATTTGTTTATACCCAAAGGTTTTTATTGAATAGCGGAATAGAAAATATTATCAAAAAAAGTGTATGTATCTCACACGTACAGAACCAGACTAGGCCCCAATTACTATTTTTTGTACCCCCAAAGGCAGGATGAGGAGTAGGAGGAGTTCGGAACAGGCAGCACCCTCAAATCCTCGGAAGTATGAGATGCACCCCAAAAATTGGAAAGGTGTATCTCACACGTACCAACACAGACTATCCCGCAATTTAATTGTTTATACCCAAAGGTTTTTATTGAATAGCGGAATAGAAAATATTATCAAAAAAAGTGTATGCATCTCACACGTACAGAACCAGACTAGGCCCCAATTACAATTTTTTTACCCCCAAAGGCAGGATGAGGAGTAGGAGGAGTACGGAACAGGCAGCACCCTCAAATCTTCAGAAGTATGAGATGAACCCCAAAAATTGGAAAGGTGTATCTCACACATACCAACACAGACTATCCCGCAATTTAATTGTTTTTACCCAAAGGTGTAGATTGAATAGCGGAATAGAAAATATGATATCAAAAGGTGTATGTATCTCACACGTACCGACACAGACTATCCCGCAATTTAATTCAATGTTTATACCCAAAGGTTTTGATTAAATAGCGGAATAGAAAATATTATCAAAAAAAGTGTATGTATCTCACACGTACAGAACCAGACTAGGCCCCAATTACTATTTTTTGTACCCCCCAAAGGCAGGATGAGGAGTAGGAGGAGTATGGAACAGGCAGCACCCTCAAATCTTCAGAAGTATGAGATGAACCCCAAAAATTGGAAAGGTGTATCTCACACGTACCAACACAGACTATCCCGCAATTTAATTGTTTATACCCAAAGGTTTTTATTGAATAGCGGAATAGAAAATATTATCAAAAAAAGTGTATGTATCTCACACGTACAGAACCAGACTAGGCCCCAATTACTATTTTTTGTACCCCCAAAGGCAGGATGAGGAGTAGGAGGAGTTCGGAACAGGCAGCACCCTCAAATCCTCGAAAGTATGAGATGCACCCCAAAAATTGGAAAGGTGTATCTCACACGTACCAACACAGACTATCCCGCAATTTAATTGTTTATACCCAAAGGTTTTTATTGAATAGCGGAATAGAAAATATTATCAAAAAAAGTGTATGCATCTCACACGTACAGAACCAGACTAGGCCCCAATTACTATTTTTTGTACCCCCAAAGGCAGGATGAGGAGTAGGAGGAGTACGGAACAGGCAGCACCCTCAAATCTTCAGAAGTATGAGATGAACACCAAAAATTGGAAAGGTGTATCTCACACGTACCAACACAGACTATCCCGCAATTTAATTGTTTATACCCAAAGGTTTTTATTGAATAGCGGAATAGAAAATATTATCAAAAAAAGGGTATGTATCTCACACGTACAGAACCAGACTAGGCCCCAATTACTATTTTTTGTACCCCCAAAGGCAGGATGAGGAGTAGGAGGAGTACGGAACAGGCAGCACCCTCAAATCTTCAGAAGTATGAGATGAACCCCAAAAATTGGAAAGGTGTATCTCACAGGTACCAACACAGACTATCCCGCAATTTAATTGTTTATACCCAAAGGTTTTTATTGAATAGTGGAATAGAAAATATTATCAAAAAAAGTGTATGTATCTCACACGTACAGAACCAGACTAGGCCCCAATTACTATTTTTTGTACCCCCAAAGGCAGGATGAGGAGTAGGAGGAGTTCGGAACAGGCAGCACCCTCAAATCCTCGGAAGTATGAGATGCACCCCAAAAATTTGAAAGGTGTATCTCACACGTACCAACACAGACTATCCCGCAATTTAATTGTTTATACCCAAAGGTTTTTATTGAATAGCGGAATAGAAAATATTATCAAAAAAAGTGTATGTATCTCACACGTACAGAACCAGACTAGGCCCCAATTACTATTTTTTGTACCCCCAAAGGCAGGATGAGGAGTAGGAGGAGTACGGAACAGGCAGCACCCTCAAATCTTCAGAAGTATGAGATGAACCCCAAAAATTGGAAAGGTGTATCTCACAGGTACCAACACAGACTATCCCGCAATTTAATTGTTTATACCCAAAGGTTTTTATTGAATAGCGGAATAGAAAATATTATCAAAAAAAGTGTATGTATCTCACACGTACAGAACCAGACTAGGCCCCAATTACTATTTTTTGTACCCCCAAAGGCAGGATGAGGAGTAGGAGGAGTTCGGAACAGGCAGCACCCTCAAATCCTCGGAAGTATGAGATGCACCCCAAAAAATGGAAAGGTGTATCTCACACGTACCAACACAGACTATCCCGCAATTTAATTGTTTATACCCAAAGGTTTTTATTGAATAGCGGAATAGAAAATATTATCAAAATAAGTGTATGTATCTCACACGTACAGAACCAGACTAGGCCCCAATTACTATTTTTTGTACCCCCAAAGGCAGGATGAGGAGTAGGAGGAGTTCGGAACAGGCAGCACCCTCAAATCCTCGGAAGTATGAGATGCACCCCAAAAATTGGAAAGGTGTATCTCACACGTACCAACACAGACTATCCCGCAATTTAATTGTTTATACCCAAAGGTTTTTATTGAATAGCGGAATAGAAAATATTATCAAAAAAAGTGTATGCATCTCACACGTACAGAACCAGACTAGGCCCCAATTACTATTTTTTGTACCCCCAAAGGCAGGATGAGGAGTAGGAGGAGTACGGAACAGGCAGCAGCCTCAAATCTTCAGAAGTATGAGATGAACCCCAAAAATTGGAAAGGTGTATCTCACACATACCAACACAGACTATCCCGCAATTTAATTGTTTATACCCAAAGGTTTTTATTGAATAGCGGAATAGAAAATATTATCAAAAAAAGTGTATGTATCTCACACGTACAGAACCAGACTAGGCCCCAATTACTATTTTTTGTATCCCCAAAGGCAGGATGAGGAGTAGGAGGAGTACGGAACAGGCAGCACCCTCAAATCTTCAGAAGTATGAGATGAACCCCAAAAATTGGAAAGGTGTATCTCACACGTACCAACACAGACTATCCCGCAATTTAATTGTTTATACCCAAAGGTTTTTATTGAATAGCGGAATAGAAAATATTATCAAAAAAAGTGTATGTATCTCACACGTACAGAACCAGACTAGGCCCCAATTACTATTTTTTGTATCCCCAAAGGCAGGATGAGGAGTAGGAGGAGTACGGAACAGGCAGCACCCTCAAATCCTCGGAAGTATGAGATGCACCCCAAAAATTGGAAAGGTGTATCTCACACGTACCAACACAGACTATCCCGCAATTTAATTGTTTATACCCAAAGGTTTTTATTGAATAGCGGAATAGAAAATATTATCAAAAAAAGTGTATGTATCTCACACGTACAGAACCAGACTAGGCCCCAATTACTATTTTTTGTACCCCCAAAGGCAGGATGAGGAGTAGGAGGAGTACGGAACAGGCAGCACCCTCAAATCTTCATAAGTATGAGATGAACCCCAAAAATTGGAAAGTTGTATCTCACAGGTACCAACACAGACTATCCCGCAATTTAATTGTTTATACCCAAAGGTTTTTATTGAATAGCGGAATAGAAAATATTATCAAAAAAAGTGTATGTATCTCACACGTACAGAACCAGACTAGGCCCCAATTACTATTTTTTGTACCCCCAAAGGCAGGATGAGGAGTAGGAGGAGTACGGAACAGGCAGCACCCTCAAATCTTCAGAAGTATGAGATGAACCCCAAAAATTGGAAAGGTGTATCTCACACGTACCAACACAGACTATCCCGCAATTTAATTGTTTATACCCAAAGGTTTTTATTGAATAGCGGAATAGAAAATATTATCAAAAAAAGGGTATGTATCTCACACGTACAGAACCAGACTAGGCCCCAATTACTATTTTTTGTACCCCCAAAGGCAGGATGAGGAGTAGGAGGAGTACGGAACAGGCAGCACCCTCAAATCTTCAGAAGTATGAGATGAACCCCAAAAATTGGAAAGGTGTATCTCACAGGTACCAACACAGACTATCCCGCAATTTAATTGTTTATACCCAAAGGTTTTTATTGAATAGCAGGATAGAAAATATTATCAAAAAAAGTGTATGTATTTCACACGTACAGAACCAGAGTAGGCCCCAATTACTATTTTTTGTACCCCCAAAGGCAGGATGAGGAGTAGGAGGAGTACGGAACAGGCAGCACCCTCAAATCTTCAGAAGTATGAGATGAACCCCAAAAATTGGAAAGGTGTATCTCACACGTACCAACACAGACTATCCCGCAATTTAATTGTTTATACCCAAAGGTTTTTATTGTATAGCGGAATAGAAAATATTATCAATAAAAGTGTATGTATCTCACACATACAGAACCAGACTAGGCCCCAATTACTATTTTTTGTACCCCCAAAGGCAGGATGAGGAGTAGGAGGAGTTCGGAACAGGCAGCACCCTCAAATCCTCAGAAGTATGAGATGCACCCCAAAAATTGGAAAGGTGTATCTCACACGTACCAACACAGACTATCCCGCAATTTAATTGTTTATACCCAAAGGTTTTTATTGAATAGCGGAATAGAAAATATTATCAAAAAAAGTGTATGTATCTCACACGTACAGAACCAGACTAGGCCCCAATTACTATTTTTTGTACCCCCAAAGGCAGGATGAGGAGTAGGAGGAGTTCGGAACAGGCAGCACCCTCAAATCCTCGGAAGTATGAGATGCACCCCAAAAATTGGAAAGGTGTATCTCACAGGTACCAACACAGACAATTTAATTGTTTATACCCAAAGGTTTTTATTGAATAGCGGAATAGAAAATATGATATAAAATTGGTGTGATTTATCAATAGCACATGTGAACAGCAGTGTCTTATATCATTCAGCTCTGCTGCTGGCTATGGAGGGGAAAAAAAAAATCCCCTTTTAAGTTTGTAATTTTTAACTAGATTAGTACAGACTATGCCACAATTTAATTTTTTTAACCCAAGGCTGTATATTGAATAGTGGAATAGAAAAAAGTGTATGATTTTTGAAACCACTCAATAATAGCACATGTGAACACACACAGCAGTGTATTATCACAGTCAGCACAGCAGCACTGAAGGAAAAACGCTGCACACAGTGACTGATAGAAAAATACTTTTCTCCCTCCTCCTCAGTGGGCAAAAAAGATTGTGTTCACTGCACCCCACATACAGCAAAATCGATGTGGACCACTGACACCTGCCTATCTCCAGCCTCTCCCTAAAAGGATTGATAAGATCGGTCACTGCAAACCCCCCCCACACAGCAATATCGATTGTAGAACACTGACCCTAAAAATCAGCAGCCTCGCCCTAAAATGCCCTACAACTCGCCCTGCCTAACACACTCTGACCTGTCCCTCAATTCTATCCGGACACAAATGATTTTTGCCTGTCTGTCCCTAATCAGCAGCCAGCACGTATGATGTGTGCTCTGTCCCTGAACTACACAGCAGAATGACGCAGCGGCGCTGGCTCGAACTTTTAAAGACTTGGTCACATGCTTCAGATGGCCAATCACAGCTACTAATACATTTGTAGGCATGGCTGGGATGGCTTAAGGCACACCAGTTAAACGCTTGTTGATTGGCTGTTGAAAGCCCGCCATGAAAAGCGTGCCAATGCATACAAAACCCGGAAATAAAATGACCGAACACGGATTTTTACCCGAATATACAGTAAAGTTTTCGGGTCCGTGTTCGGGTAACAAAAATCCAATTATTCGGTACGAACACGAATAATACAGTCCGTGTTCGCTCAACCCTAATTATGATCTCTTGATACAAGGTGGAGTGTTTATTTAAGGATGGTTATGGCGCAGCCATCTATTATGGGATTGTTTCCTGAATATGCCACGCTGCTGAGTCGCCCATTCTGAAGGATTGATCAGATAGCGTTTGGTTGCTATGGTGATTTTTAATTAACCAGTTTAAGACCAGCCACCGCAGATATACTGTGGCAGTCTGGCTCTCCTGCGCAAACCGCCGTACCTGAACGTCGGTCACTAGCGGGGATGGGGGGGGGGGCACGTGCCCCCCTGCCGGCCTCCACGATGGACTGATTTGGTTCAGAACCGATCAGTCATCAGGTCCAGGCCAATGATTTTTGACCTGGACCTGGTGATTGGTTCTGAACCAATAGCATCTTGTCCCCTACATAAGTAATGTAAACACAGGCAGGGAAAGTGATGTCATCTTCTCTCCTGGCGTCCTTTTTGGATCCATTGAGAGAAGAGAACAGTCACAGGGAGTACACCTAAGCACTACACTTACACCAGCACAGATAGGTACACAATTAACCCCTTGATCACCCTGAGATCACCCCCCAGTTAACACGTTCACAGTGCACACTACATAAAGTATATGGATTTTTAACTCTATTAATGTCATTTGTGAGTTTAGTGATGTAGACAGTTTGTATCATTTAGCGGAAGGCCCAGATAGGTTTAGGGTACCTTCCATCCCCCCCCAATAAAGATTTAACCCCCTGATTACCCCCAGTTAACCCCTTCAGTGACATCAGTTAGCGTTAATGCTAGTTAGCGTCAGTTTAGGACAGCGTCAGATCCCCGCCGCATATTTAGTTATATATTTTAACCCTTTGATTGCCAGTGACGCACACACACAAACACACTAAACACCTCCATTACTAGTATAGTGTTTGAACTGATCAATATGTTTGATCTGATCAGAACTAGTGTCCCCATAGTTTAGTGTTCCCAAAACACAACGTTAGCGGGGTCATCTGCGACACCTGCCAACACTTGCGTTTAGTCCATCCCCCAAGTGCAGTATTCAATAGATTACTGTCACTTCCTATACACAACACACAAAACCGCAGTGCTAGCAGAGTCAGGCCTGATCTCTGCTAGCACTAACAGTTAAATTTTTGGGTAGCAATTCAAAAAGTCCTTGACAACTAGGTACTTTTTTACCTGTGATTCACACTAGGTACCTATACATTTTTTTGCCAAAATGTCAAGTCAGAGGTACTCTAGTGAAGAGGCCTACAGGATACTGAGCATGACCGATGAGAGCGATGGGGAAGCTTCACGGTCAGAATCAGGCTCAGTATATGAACCTGTAGACAGCAGCAGCACCCTAACAGATAGTTCTGACGACGGAGTAGCGGTCCCTGCTAAGGCCAGGGGTACCGACCCCGTTCTTCTGTTGCTGAGGTGCAGAAATTGCAGGGTTCTCGTATGCAGCGCCAGTACTAGTGCTGCTCAACCTTCTGGTGAACTGGCAATCACCAGCGGCCTAGTACACCCTGGTCGTAGTCAAACCAGCACTGCAGTATCACTTGGTGACGTGGCGAGTCCCATAAGTGCAGTTCAAGCTGGTGTGGTGGCTAGCACAAGTAGTGTCCCGCAGCCACCGAGAAGCCCATAGTGCCCTCTCTGATGCACTGACAAATCCTGATTGGCAGGCCACAGATTCTGCATCGCCCGTACTTCCCCCATTCACTGGCCAACCTAAAATTCAGGTGGAAACAGCCAATTTTAATTTCCTGTATTCAGGGCCGGTACAAGGGGGGGGGGCGCGGAAGGGGCAGGTGCCCTGGGCGGCACAATTTAGTGGAGGAAGGGGGCGCAATGCAGGTGAAGTATGTGAGACTAACACACCGGGCGGGCGAGCGGCCGCTAATAGCTGCAACGAAGTGAGCCCTTCACTTCCCTGTCAGGCGGGTATCTCCGCTGACAGGGAAGTGAAGGGCTTACTTTGTTACAGCCATTAGCGGCCACTCGCCCGCCCGCCCGGTGTGTTAGTTCATACCAGGGTGGACTGATCCATCTGACCAGTGGGGGGCCCCATGAGAGGCTCCTGGGGATGAAGTCAGTGCCGGATCAACGTCCGGCATTGCGATTTACTCAGTGAAGATTCCTGTCAGCTTGCGCCTCTGTTCTTTGTGCCTTCAGTTCTCAGAATTCCCTGACCGCCTCCTCTCTCCCCGTCCGTCTCAATGACCCTCTTGGTTGCTAGGAGGACTGCCGCTGTACACACACACACACACTGAGGAAATGATCTGTAGAAATGCTCCGCCTCTTAGCTCCACCACCCAGCTCCGACTCTTACACACACCTTGCTTGCAGCAGTACTTGATTCCCGCCGGTCTAATAATAGAACACAAAGGAGACTCCATATTTCCTGGGATGCTACAATAAAGGTTAATTGTCTACCAGAATGGCCTGTGAGAGTATGCATAATGACTGCTGATATAATGGTTGGTGACCAACTATTAGATCAGAAGCACCCCCACTTACAGATCCTCCAATAGATTATAATCTCCTTATATCAGCGGACTGACCCTTTTGGGGGGAGGTGAAGCTGGGAGAGCAGAGGCAGCGGCAGTTGCTAGGTTACAGTGGCCTAGTTACTAATGGCAACCCAGACTTTGTCACCCTCCTGAAGCCTCCTGGGAGGGCAGAACAATGTGATCCTTGCCACCTGTAACCATAATCATTAGTCATGAGTGAACTGAGCTGAGACTAGGTGATCAGCTTCATGATCAGGAAGGAGGGCTGGGTACCAAACCAGCAGCTGGTGGTTCATTTTCAGCCCTAGCTGACCAGCCCGGCCCCTGGTGAGACCCACAATGCCAACCTCCAGCTCTGGGGAGAAGATCAGACAAGAGCCTTGCACTGGGGAGAAGATTCCAGCTGAACCAGGCACAGGAGAGGAGATCAGAAGCTCTGTACTGGGAGTCATGTATTATCTAGGAGTCCAGGGGGTCTGGTGGGGGGCATAGAGGTCTGGTGTTATCTAGGAGTGGGGGTATCGGGGGGCTGGTGTTATCTAGGAGTGGGAGTATAGGGGGGCTGGTGTTATATAGGAGTGGGAGTATAGGGGGGCCCGGTGTTATCTAGGAGTGGGAGTGTAGGGGGGCTGGTGTTATCTAAGAGTGGAGGATACAAGGGTGTGGTGTTTTATAGGAGTAGAAGATACAGCGGGTCTGGTGTTATCTGGAATTTAGGGGTCCAGGGATCTAGTGTTTTTTAAGAATAGGGGCTTTAGGGGTTTTGGTATTATCTTCTAGTGGGAGGGTATAAGAAGTCTGGTTTTATCTGGGACTGTGGATACAGGGATCTGATCTTATCTGGGATGGAAGGGGGAGAACGTTTTTGTGAAGGGGGATCAGGGGTCTGGTTGTATTTGGGAAGAAGTGTACAGGGGGGTCAGGCATTATCTGAGTAGGATCCGGTGCTATTTGTAAAGGAGGATTATTTGGAAGGTGAGGAGTCTACACATGTACGTCTGATTTTCTATATGACATCTTGCATTGTATACCTGTATGATGATCTATCACACCCTGTATACTTGTACACACCTACAGTATAGCGAGTGACAGACACTATGACTTGTGCGGGTGTAAGAAGATGTCCGCCTCTGCTTCGTGTTCTGTCACGTTAGGAAACCTATTGGAATGCATAGCGGCCATGATGGAACGCATGGCGCATGCGCAGTAAGTTGTTTTTGGCCGAACGTCACTTCACTGCAGAATCTGATAGGTAGCCCTATTTTGATAGAACACCCCCCGCCCACCAACTCCCCTGTGATTTGACACAGCAGGAGACTGTCAGCAGATCCCAGCCAATGATTCATGGCCGGGACCTTTTGATTGACCTGAGAGGAGGGGGGTGCAGTTTGCCATCTTCGCCCTGGGCACTGGATGACCTTGTCCCAGCACTGCCTGTATTTTCACAAGCTGTTTTTCACGGAAGATCTGTACAGATCTGTTGTGGACCAAAGCAATTTATATGCTGATCAGTTAATCGCCACAAACCCAAATTTGACCCTTGCCAGAGAATTCAGATGGAAACGTATCACTGTTTCCGAATTTAAGACCTTTCTGGGCCTATCCCTCCTCATGGGCATTACTAAAAAGAGTGAGTTGCGGTCATATTGGTCCACTGACCCGATTCACCATATGCCTGTGTTCTCTGCTGCTCGATATGAACAAATCCTGCGGTTCATGCACTTCAGTGACAATGAAATCTGTCGTCCTTGGGGTGACCCTGGAAATGATCGGATCCACAAGATTCGGCCCCTCGTAAATCACTTCAACCAGAAGTTTGCAGCCTTGTATACACCCCAACAAGTTGTCTGCGTTGATGAGTCCCTGATTACGTTTTCTGGCCGTCTTGATTTCAAACAGTTTCTCCCCAACAAGCGTGCCAGATATGGGGTGAAGATGTATAAGCTCGGTGACATGGCAACAGGCTATACATGTTCTTTCTGAATTAACGAGGGAAAAGATAGCACTGTGGAGCCCCACAACTGGCCAGACTACATAGGGAGCAGCGGCAAGATTGTGTGGGACTAGGTGTCACCCTTATTTGGAAAGGGGTACCATTTATACGTGGACAACTTTTATACAAGCGTGCCACTTTTTAGTCACCTGCTTGAATTTCAAATTGGCGCGTGTGGCACCGTGCAATCTAATCCAGGGGGCTTCCCCCAACAGCTTGTAGATTCTCGACTTAGACGGGGGGGAAAGAGCCTGCTTGAAAACAAACAGATTGCTTGCAGTGAAGTGGAGGGCCACACGGAATGTTTTCGTTCTGTCCTCCATTCACACAGACACGGCAGTCCAAATTTCAATGGCAACCGGTGTTTTGGAGAAGCCCCTCTGTGTCCACGACTACAACCTTAATATGGGAGGGGTGGACCTCAAGGACCAGATGATGGCGCCGTACTTAATTGCCTAGAAAGCCAGATGCTGGTACAAAAAAGTGCCTATTCCAATTGGCTTTGCTGAACGCTTTTGTCTTATACAAGGCATCAGGACGAAGTGGATCCTTCCTTAACCACTTCCATACAGAGCAGTTAGACCCCCTTCCTTCCCAGACCAATTTTCAGCTTTCAGCACTGTCACACTTTGAATGACAATTGCTCAGTCATGCTACACTGTAACCAAACAAAATTTTTATCATTTTTTTCACACAAATAGAGCTTTCTTTTGGTGGTATTTGATCACAACTGGGTTTTTTTTTCTTCGTGATATAAGCAAAAAAAGAGCAAAAATTTTGAAAAAAAAACACTTTTTTTTAGTTTCTATTATACAATTTTGCAAAAAATTAATTTTTCTTCATACATTTGGGCCAAAATTTATACTGCTACATATCTCTGGTAAAATTAACCCAAATTAGTGTATATTATTTAGTCTGTGTGAAAGTTATTGAGTCTAGAAGCGATGGTACCAATTACTGAAAATTGATCACACCAGATGTACTGACTGCCTATCTCCTTTCTTGAGGCCCTGAAATGTCAGGACAGTACAAATACCCCCCAAATGACCCCTTTTTGTAAAGTAGACAGTCCAAGGTATTTAGTAAGAGGCATGGTGAGTTTTTTGAAGTTATAATTTTTTCCCACAATTCTTGGGAAAATTAAGAAAAAACATTTTTTTTCTTTTTTTTCCCAAAACGTTGTCAATTTATAAGCTATTTCTAACACATAGCATGTACACAGCAAAAATGACACCCCAAAATTCATTCTGTTACTCCTTCTGAGTATGGTGATACCACATGTGTGAGCCTTTTACACAGCCTGGCCACAAAAAGAGACTCCACGTCCAAGTAGCACCATAAGGCGTTTTAGGAGCATAAATACACATAAAACTTTCTTACTACCTATCACACTTTTCAAGGCCCTAGAGCACCAATACAATGGAAAAGTCCACAAAATGACCCCATTTTGGAAAGCAAACACTCCAACGTATATTCTATGAGGCATTATGGGTCCTTTAAACATGTCATTTTTTTCCACAAGTTTTTGGAAAATGTGGGGAAAAAATAAAAACTTTTTTTTTTTACACAAAGTTGTCAATTTATAGGATATTCCTAACACATAGCATGTACACAGCAAAAATGACACCCCAAAATACATTCTGCCACTCCTCCTGAGTATGGCAATACCACATGTGTGAGACTTTTTCACAGCCTAGCCATATAGAGGGGCCTAACATCCAAGGCGCATCATCATGCATCCTAGCCACTTGCCTAGGCCTATTTTTGACATTTGGTGTTTACAAGCTAAAATCAGTTGTTTTGCTAGAAAACTGCTTAGAACCCCCAAACATTATATATTTTTTTTTAGCAGAGACCCTAGAGATTAAAGTGGAGATTATTGCAATATTTTTTATCACACCGTATTTGCGCAGCGGTCTTCCAAACGCAATTTTTTTGGAAAAAATTCACTTTTTTTAATTAAAAAATAAGAAACCAGTAAAGTTAGCCCAATTTTTTTCCATAATGTGAAAGATAATGTTACGCCGAGTAAATAGATACCCAACATGTCATGTTTCAAAATTGCGCACGCTCACGGAATGGCGACAAACTTTGGTACTTAAAAATCCCCATAGGCGACAATTTAAAAATTTCTACAGGTTGCCATCTTTGAGTTACAGAGGAGGTCTAGGGCTCAAATTAATCCCCTTGCTCTAACGATCGCGGTGGTTTGAACACCGTTTACATATGTGGGCGGGGTTTCCACATGCGTCGCTTCTGCGCGTGAGCTAACGGGGACAGGGCGCTTTAATTTTTTTTTTTTTTTTTTTTTTACTATTTATTTTATTTATTATTTTTTATTTTTACACCGTTTAACAAAAAAAAAAAATTGATCATTTTTATTTCTATTACAAGAAATGTAAACATTACTAGTAATAGAAAAAGGCACGACAGGACCTCTTTTTGTGAGATCTGGGGTCAAAAAGTCCTCAGATCTCACAAGTACACTAAAAGATAGAAAAAAAAAAAAAAAAAAAAAATTATTATATAAAATGAAAAAAAAAAAAAAAGGACATTTAAACCGGTTGCTAGGCAACAACATTTTCCGTAGCTCCGGTCCTCCAAGACCATAGAGTCAAGTGAGGGCAAGCTTGCCCTCACTCGACATCCTGTCTGTGAGGATCCGGGACCGGATCGTTTTCCCCGCTGCCGGCGGGTCCGGTAAGCGGGGAAAAGGACCGGACGCGGCGGGAGGGGGGGGGGCACCTCTTCCGCCATCCCGGAAGGGTGAACCCACGGCGAATCCGCCACTGGGACCACCCTTATCGGAAAGCCAACCGTCCACCGTTTAAAAAAATACCAGGGTTATGGCAGCTATCTGCTACCATAACACCGGTATTTAGGTTTAAACGGACGACAAATATAAACCTTTTTGGACTTGGACATGGTGGCTGTATGAAGGGTGACAGGTACTCGGGTAATTTGTTGGACAGGTGACAGGCAGGTGACAGGTACTCTGGTACTGATGAGCAGGTGGCAGGTACTCGGGTACTCCGATAGGCAGGTGACAGGTACTCGGGTACTCTGATGGGCAGGTGACAGGCAGGTGATAGGTACTGATGAGTAGTACTGATACTGATAGGTGATACTGTACTGATGGGTACTGATGATCAGTACTGATAGGTGATAGGTACTGATGAGTACTGATGAGTAGTGATGGGTACTGATGAGCAGGCGGCAAGTACTCGGGTACTTCAGGCGTCAGGTACTCTGATGAGCAGGTGGAAAGTACTCGGGTACTCTGATGGGTAGGTGACAGGTACTCAGGTACTCTGATGACGGGTACTCCGTTGACAGGTAATCAAAGTATCCGAGTACCTGTCATCAGAATACCCGAGTATCCGTCATCAGAGTACCCGAGTACCCGTCATCAGAGTACCCGAGTACCCGTCATCAGAGTACCCGAGTACCCGTCATCAGAGTACCCGAGTACCTTTCGTCAGAGTACCCGAGTACCTGTCATCAGAGTACCCGAGTACCTGTCATCAGAGTACCCGAGTACCCGTCATCAGAGTACCCGAGTACCCGTCATCAGAGTACCCGAGTACCTTTCGTCAGAGTACCCGAGTACCTGTCATCAGAGTACCCGAGTACCTGTCATCAGAGTACCTGCGTACCTGTCATCAGAGTACCCAAGTATCTGTCATCAGAGTACCCGAGTACCCGTCATCAGAGTACCCGAGTACCTGTCATCAGAGTACCCGAGTACCTGTCATCAGAGTACCCGAGTACCTGTCACCAGCCCATCAGAGTACCCGAGTACCTGTCATCAGAGTACCTGATGGGCTGGTGACAGGTACTCGGGTACTTTGATGGGCTAGTGACAGGTACTCTTTATTGGGGGGGGGCAATCAGTGTGGTTGGGGTGCACTGTATTTGGTAACTAGCTGTTACCACACTCTCTTCCTCACACAGGATCAGTGTGTGAGGAGGAGAACACGGTGACAGCTAGTTACCGTGTTCTCTGTTGACATTTGTGACCGGCTGTGATTGGACACAGCCGGTCACGTGGTAAAGAGCCAATTTCATTGGCTCTTTACCTAGATCGGGGATCGACTCTGTCCGAGGGACGAGCCTCGTCCCCGATCGCTGCTCTGCGCGCCCCCGGGGGCGCGCATTGCAGAGAGAACGAGCGGCTCGTGCAGGAGCCGCTCATGTGATCGGCTGTGACTGACACAGCCGATCACATGGTAAACAGCCAATATCTATTGGCTGTTTACCTTGATCAGGGATGGGCTATGTCCGAGGGACGAGCCTCACCCCCGATCGCCGCGCTGCGCGCCCCCGGGGGCGCGCAGTAGGAGCTAGAGCGGGCGGACGTCATATGACGGCCGCCCGGAACGGTAAAGCCATCCTGCCGGCGTCATATTACTATGCGCCGGTATGGATGTGGTTAAGTTCCAGGAAAAGATCATCACAGCCCTACTGTATCCAGGAGGTCCAGAGGCCGTAATTCACAATCCAGATGCAGTGAGTGGGCTGCATGAGAGGCACTTTCCGGATGTCCTCCAGAGTACCCCTACCCAAAGAACACCCCAAAGAAGATGTTGTGTCTGTCGAAGACGCGGATATAGGTGTGACACCCGCTATTTTTGTCCCTCCTGTCCTGGCCAACCTGGTCTCTGCATTGGGGACTGTTTCTGTCGCTACCACACACTAGTGGAGTATTAGTATAGGGTACAGCAAGGCACAGACCCTAACCTGGAACCTTTTTATAGTTACAAAAAAAGTGCAAAAAAAGTTACAAAAAATAAATAAAAAAAATAGTTGTCGTTTTATTGAGTTTATTTTCTGTCCTTACTCTACTTTTCTACTTTTTCTACTTTTACTATACTTTATAATATACTGTAATGTTTTATTGTTACTGTTTTTCATTGTTAACCATTTTTTCATTTTCAGATACCCCCATTCTATGCCATTATAATGTAATGTTTTATTGTTAACCCTTGTTTGCCTTCCAGGTACGCTCATCAGCTGCCGCACTAATTTGTTTATGCTGACACTGACAGCGTTTGCTCTCAGCATATACGGATTTTACCACCGCAGTTATAAAGAGAGCATATATGGCGAAGCATAGGGGATGGGTGTGGACACAGAAGGAGGCTATCCCCTATGCTTCGCCATATCTTTTTTAACACTTTTTTTTTGTGGCATAGATTTCTTCATCCACATTGATTGATGCGAATGGAGTAATCTGCTATGTTCTTTTTTAGAGTCTAAAAGAACCCAATTTAAGAGTACCTGTCACTACTTATTGCTATCATAGGGGATATTTAAATTCCCTGTAATAACAATAAAAATGATAATAAAATTAAAAAAAAATGAAAGGGAAGGTGTCAAAATAACATAAAAAAGCAAAATTAAAGAAAATAAAATTCAAGCACCCCTGTCCCCCCGTGTTTGCACACAAAAGTGTGCGCATGCGTCGTCTAGTGTCATATGTACAGTACACAGCAATTGCAGCATGCATGTGAGGTATCGCCACGAACATCAGATCGAGTGCAGTAATTCATGCAGTAGACCTCCTCTGTAGGTCTAAAGTGGTAACTTGTTAATGCTTTTAAAGGCTTTTAAAAATGTGCATAGTTTGTTGCCGCTGCACGGGCGTGCGCAATTTTAAAGCATGTCATGTTTGGTATCTATGTACTCGGCATAAGATCATTGTTTATACTTTATCAAACAATTATGAAATATATAGTGTATTTGTGCATTCAATTTAAAAAAAGTGGGTTTTTTTTTTTTTTGCAAAAATTGCATTTGGAAATTCTCTGCGCAAATACTGTGTGACAAAAAAAAAAATTCAACTCCCACCATTTTGTTCTATAGGGCCTCTGCTTTAAGCTTTAAAAATATATATAATGTTTGGGGGTTCAATGTGATTTTCTAGTAAAAAAAATGTTTTTTTTATGTAAACAAAAAGTCACAGAAAAGTCTTGTTTTTCAAGTGGTGAGAAGAGTGGGTGATGTGTGGCTAAGATTGAGCATAAAATGCTAGGACAGTTCAAACACCCCCCAAATTACCCCTTTTTGGAAAGTAGACACCCGAAGCTATTTGCTTAGAGGCATGGTGAGTCCATGGAATATTTTATATTTTGCCACAAGTTTGTGGAAAATGACAATTTGTTGTTTTCTTTTGTGTTTTTTTACACAAAGTTGTCACTAAATAATATATTGCTCACACATGCCATGGGTATATGTGGAATTACACCCCAAAATACATTCTGCTGCTTCTCCAGAGATACCCCATGTGTGAGACTTTTTTGGAGCCTAGCTGTGTACGGGACCCCAAAATCCAATCACCACCTTTAGGTTTTCTAAAGGCGTAAATTGCTTACTTCCTCACTACCTATCACAGTTTTGGATGCCCTAAAATGTCAAGATAGCCCACCCCCCCCCCTCGTTTGGGTACATTATTGCATGACTGCGCAATTACAAGTTAAAGTCACGCAGTGTCAAATTGAAAAAAGTGGACTTGTCATTATGGGGGCAAATCCTTCTGGTCCAGAAGTGGATTAGAACAGGTTGTCTACGTAGCCTCGATCCCGCTGACAAAGTCCTGCCTATGGACGTAACCATATGGGGCAGGAGCTAGGTATGACGTCACCCATGGCCATCTTTATGGTTTGACTGTTTATATACTACGATGCCTTTCTACATGCACTTTGTACAAGTGCCCCACTTGTAAATGAGTTTTCATCTTGCTATCCTGAGCTAATGGCAGTATGAATCAAGGCTTTATCGATGGATGATATGTCCCCATGATATGGGAAAGTGCCTACTAACCAAATAGGTCCTATCAAGGAGGTGAGAGGCTAATATTGTCTGTGGTGGATGGGCTGCACTCACTCTTCACTTGTGTTTGTTCACAACGGACACCTTTCTTCCCACTGTGGCTAACATCTCGATACCGCCATGATTTACTATATTGTATGGACTCATTTTATATATTGATTGGTTATTTGCTCTGCACTAAATTTTTGTTTTACATTAGTAATAACTCTTGCCTTTTTGTTCAGTCAGTGCCATTTGTTTCACAAAGTAGTGCAGTGCCAAACAAAATACTAAATGAAAAACATGTGTCACTGAGAGAAGGGGGTAAACTGGTGCAGGTAGTTTAAAATGTTCGGTCAGTGCAGAATCTCAGGTAATGGCAGGCACAGATTTGACATTTTCTCAGTGCCAAAGCCTGTCCTTCCCTTCCTGCACTTTCCTATTCGCTAGCGAGATTGCCTGTCATGGAGATGGGCCAGTAGGAATGTTGAGCTGTTTTGCGGCAAGTTCCAAAACTACCCATATGTGTCGGCAGTGCCGGGACAAGGTCACCTAGAGCCCAGGGCAAACATGTCAAACTGCGCCCCCCCAGAGGTATTGAGCATTATGTGTCAGCAAAAATGGACACTAATCTTCACGATTACCTCCTAAGCATAGATTCTCCCTAAAACCAGTACAAATCGGCGCCCTTCTGAAATCGTCCTCCCGGCACAAATCTTTGCCCCCTCCATCCCCCCACCACAAATGCCCCCCTCACAAAAAGGATCACCCCTCCTAGCACAAATCCTGCATCCCCATCCCCCCCCCCCAGTACAAACACCCCCCAATCATCCCCTACTAGCACAAATCTCCCCATCCCCCCCAAAAAAAAATATTCCCCTCATAGCACAAATCTCCCCCTCTCTACCATATCACCTCTTCTAGCACAAATCCCCTAAATCCCCCCCTAACTCAAATCCTCCTATATCAACACTCCTAGAACCCCCCCCCCCCCACAAAAAAATCCCCTCCTAGCACAATTATTCTCCCCTGCTGCCCCCCCCCCCAAATTTCTCCTCCCAACACAAATCCCCTCTCCCCTCAATCTCCTTGCGGTGCCCCCCCCACCTCACATGATACCACAGTGCCCAGGGCAGCCGCCCCTCCTGCCCACCCCTTGTCCCGGCCCTGTGTGTCGGAGCTTTGCCGTTTAAATGGCAAATTGCTGCAACTGGGAGGTATGGCTGATTCAGGTATGCGCAAAGACCTTTAGATGCCTGAACTTCATACCTACATCAGTCATCCACCCACTTTCCACATAAAAGTCTCTTTTAGAAGCGAAGAACTATTAGTGTATACCTTTACAGTTATAAAAACAGGAACACCCAAGTTTATGCCTAATTTTAATAACTTTATTTATTTAATCTGGTTTTATTTTTTTGTTTCCTTAAATAATAACAAAGCATAATTGTAAATCTTTAAACCCTTTCACTGCCTGGTCCATACGGCGTATGGACCTACAGCACTGCTTGCAGCTGGCCAGATCCGTACGCCGCACAAACCTCATTTCTCCCCCTGCTATAAGTTCATGGTCACTTCAATTACCATGAACTTATAAAAGAATTGTTCAACAGACTCTGCTAAACAATTCTAAAACCCTGATCAGCGGACTACAATCTGCTGATCAAAATTATTAACCTAAAATGTGACCCCCCCCCCCCCCCGCAGCTTCCCTGTCCCCAGCCTCTCCACCTCCCGCCACTCCCTGTCACCTAAATTTACTCCCCCCACCCTCTTTTCCTGTTCCCTCTTCCCCTCTTCTTTACCCCCAGCACTGACTCCCCCCCCCCACACCCGATCCTCCCCCCCCCACAAACCCGATCCCCTGCAGCTACCTTTAGAAGACAGGATCCCTCTTCTGCCACTCCCGTCGGCTTCAGGTGCTGCTGGGGCTTGGGGGGATCACAGAATGTCCCCTGCGACAGACCGATTCCTCCCTGTACCAGCCCCTGCACCCCCCATCTATCCATCCCCGCAGAGGCATCCCTTAGTTTCCCTCCCGCCTGCAGCTGCTGACCAGCAGTCATGCTGAGCAGAGGAGGGGGTGCTGGTGAAGCTGGGGCTTGGGGTGGCTTTGTTAACATGTGTTTTACCAGCCACCGATGGCTCCTGTGTCCACTGACAGCTCAGCTGATCAGCTGATCACATAGTAAACCAAGAGTTTTCTATGTGTCAGACGGACAGCTTTTGAATGTATAAGGAGTCCCTATACAGGAAAATAAAAAAATATATTTGTAAAAAAAAAAAAAAATATATATATATATATATATAAAAAAAAAAACTATAGAGCTGAACAGGCGGATGACAGATCCACGTCTGGCCCACTAATGCAGAACGGACAGGGACACGTCCCACTGTTCTCTATGGGGGGGTTGGATAGAAACAGGCCAAATGTCCATTTCCATCTGATTTGATCTGATGGGATCCCCATCTGTCTGTTTTTAATGGACCGGATCGGATCAGATGCAGGCGGGTGTAAACGGACACATGTCCATATACATCAGCCTCTCCATAGAAAACAATGGGTGGCCTGATTGGGCCCGCTTTAAAAACAGACAGGCAGACCCGATCTGTCTGCTTGTGTGAAAGGTGCTTAAAGCCTTGTTTACACCGGGCGTACACAGCATACCTTTACAGGGATGCACAAGTGCTCCATGCATCCCTGTGCAGGCAATCCCATTGATGTTATTTGGGATGTAGCAACTGCACGAACAGAGCTGTCACTCACAACATGTAGGTCCGCGTGCATGTCCCTGAGCTCAATCTGTCTGCATTCGGGGTCATGCACCCACACCCACTCAGATGTCAGATTGTGAACAGCAGCTATGCCTGTGCAGCCGTTGCATCCCAATTGACATAAATGGAACTGTCTTTACAGGGATGCACGGAACACCTATGCATCCCTGCACGGGTAAACATGGCCCTCCATGGGCGTACACTTTAGTATGCCACATGTGAACGATGCTTTAGTAGTAATTTAGCAGGAATTTTGCAAGTTATGTTGTGTTTATGAGCACTGTTAATGAGTTAAGTGTATTTTTAGTAAAAATAGCGATATGATGAACATTTGCGCAATTATTGCGGGGCTCAAAAAATCAGTAGCACTTTTTTTATTCTACAGGTCATTTGCTTTCAGAAAATGTCTGGTTTAAGGGCCAGTTCACACTGGTGTGATGCCAGACACCGCATGTGATTCGCACCGCATTGATGTGCAGATCACATCCAATGTCTGTGCGATGTGAATTCAGCCATACAAACTGTATGGCTAAATTTGCATTGCATTTGAACCGAACTCGTCCAGGACCCTTTTTTTTGTCAGCACCAGAATTTGGTCACATGGGTGTTCACACCCATGCAATTTGATTCCTGTCCAAATTCACAGTTCACACTGTGATCTGCAAACCGAGCTGGGGTTATCATTAACTTTGTATTGACACCCACAGCAGTTCATAGAGGGCAGTGTGAACTGTCAGAGATTCAGGTGCGATGCGGGAACCCACACTGGATTCACAGAGTTTCCCGCATCACACCAGTGTGAACCAAGCCTGAGGGGACTTTTCAAATTCTGTAAGCTGTAAGTGAAAAATGGTAACCTCTGGGTTTTTAGAGTAGACTCTTTTTATATACAGTTTTGCATACATTCTGTTTTTACCATTTCACAAAAAGGTACAATTGAAATGTACGAATATTTGTTTTTCAATAACTCAATACAGTTTTAAGTTTTATATTTAGTAGGATTTTTGTACATTTTGCCATGTATGAATCCACTATTAATGATTTTAATGTATTTTTTGCGAAAATATTGGTTTGATAAAGATTTGCGCAAATATCATGGTGTCTTTAAAAATCAGAAGCACCTTATTTTTATTCTACTGGCCATGTGCTTTCAGAAAATATATGGTTTGGGGGGTCTTTTATAAACGCTGTAAGCTGTAAGTAAAAAAGGAAAACCTCCAGATTTTTAGAGGTCTTTTTGCGCATGTCCGATTTTCACTATTTTTCAAAAAGGTACAATTTAAAATGTACCAATATTTGTTAATTATTAATTCAATACAGGTTTAGCTTTTATATTTAGAAGGAACTTAGCAGGGATTTTGTAAAAATCTGCTGTGTTTTATCTGCTATAAATGATTTTAGTGTATTTTTACCGAAAATATTGATTTGGTAAACATTTGTGCAAATATTGTGGGGCCTTAAAAATCAGTAGCACCTTCCTTTTATTCTACTGGTCCTATGCTTTCAGAAAACATATGGAGTTGGGGGGTATTTAACAAACTGAAAGCTGTAAGGGAACAATGAAAACCTTAAGATTTTTAGAGAAATGTGGTTCTTTACATTTTTGCATACATTCAATTTTCACCAATTTGCAAAAAGGCGTAATTTAAAAATGACAAATATTTGTTATTTATTAAATCAATACAGGTTAAGCTTTTATATTTAGTAGGAATTTAGCAGGAATTTTGTAAAATTTGCTGTGTTTATATCTGCTTAAAATAACATTTGGAGAATTTTTTAGCGAATTTATAGTTTTGATAAACACTTATGCAAATGTCACAGGGCATTAAAATCAGTAGCACCTTCTTTTAATTCTACAGGTCATGTGCTTTCAAAAAATATAAGGTTTGGGGGGTCTTAAACAAACTCTGAAAACTGTAAGAGAACAATGGAAACCTCTACATTTTTTGTTAAATTTGGATATTTCCATTTATGACTAGGGTTGAGCGGACACCTAGATGTCCGTGTTCGACGGGTTCGGCCGAACTTTAAAAAAAAAGTCCGGGTCCGTGTCCCGGACTTTTACCGAACTTTTCCCGGACACCGAACCATATTGAAGTCAATGGGGACCCGAACTTTAAGGCACTAAAATGGCTCTAAAATACCAATGGAAAGGGCTAGAGTGCTGCAAATGGCAGCAAAACGTAGTTAAGAGCATGGCAAGTGCTCTGCAAACAAATGTGGATAGGGAAATAACTTAAAACAACAAAAAAAAAACAGAAAAATAAAACAATGTTCTTCATCTCTGAAGGACGAGGCCCATATGGAGTAGGAGGGAGGTTGAGGTGGTGGTGGATGTGGCGGTGTCATAGGCGTGCGCACAGGGTGTGCCGGGTGTACCTGGGCACACCCTAATCACCTAGGGCACATAGCATTATCGCTCTGTTTGCCAGTGAGGAGATGGGAAAGATCTCCCTCGGACCTGCTCTGCTCTATTTCTCTTTGCCAGCAGGGAGAGTAATGTATCGGGGCCATGTACATGTAGGCAAACACATGCATGTGTATTTCAACTTTGGGGTGCACACCCTAATGCAATAGGCTGCGCACACCTATGGGCGGTGTAGGTGGAAGCGGCGGTGGAGGAGGACCAGGGCCGGATTAAGAGCATCATGGTCTTGGTGCTGAGGATTTTGCAGGGCCTTAAGGGCCGAGCCTTGGCATGCACCCAGAGGAGGAAGGGTCCAGCCATGCATGCCTAATTCAACATGGGATGCTGTCTCTGAAGCCCATAAACACATCCATGCATCGGCAACTGTCCCTCCTTGTCAGGCCTTCGCGCTGTGTGGGGAGGTTCTGAGGGTGCTGCCTGGGGAAGCGAGCATAGAAGCCAGACTTCTGTGTTTACAAGTGACAGAAGAGCGGTCACAGTGAATATGGCCAACCCGGGGCCTATATAAAAGGTAGGGGCCTGGAGCTGCAGCTCCAATAGCCCCTACGTTAATCTGGCCCTGAGGAGGAGGACGAGGTAGCCAACACTGCTTCTTTTCACAAATTTTAAATGAGGGTACACCCCAAAAGAGTGAGAAAGAGCAAAAATGGAACAATGGGTGGGTAAGGTCGGTATCCATTGCTATTCTGCACAAGGTACGGAAAAGTCCCGTGGGATCCATGCCTGGTTCATTTTAATGAACGTGAGCTTGTCCACATTGTCTCTGGACAGGAGGCTGCGCTTGTCTGTTATAACGCCCCCAGCCGTGCTTAATACCCGTTCAGATAATACACTGGCTGCAGGGCACGCCAGCACCTCCAAGGCGTAAAGGGCAAGCTCAGGCCATGTGCCCAATTTGGAGACCCAGAAGTTGAAGGGTGCAGACCCCTCATTCACTACATGTAGGCGTGTGCACACATACTGCTCCACCATGTTGGTAAAATGCTGCCTCCTGCTAAGACGTTCCATCTGAGCTGCTGGTGCTGCTGTTTGTTGTGGCGTGCTGACAAAGCTTTAACACATTTCGGCCATGCTAACCCTGCCTTCTGAGGTGCTGGCGGTGCCCTGGTTGCGTTGGCGACCTCCTCCTCCTCCTCTTCCTCCTCCTCCTCTGCCTTGTGCTTCCACTGTGGCCCCGCTGTCAGATGGGAATGCCAGCAGCATCGCATCTACCAGCGTGCGCTTGTACTCGCGCATCTTGCAATCGCGCTCCAGTGAGTGAATTAAGGACGGTACGTTGTCCTTGTAACGGGGATCCAGCAGCATGGCCACCCAGTAATCAGCACAAGTTAGAATGTGGGCAACTCAGCGGTCGTTGTGGAGACACTGCAGCATGTAATCGCTCATGTGTGCCAGGCTGCCCAGAGGCGACGAAAGGCTGTCCTCTGTGGGAGGTGTATCATCCGTGTCCTCTGTATCCCCCCAGCCACGCACCAGTGATGGCCATGAGCTGGCCTGGGTGCCACCCTGCTGTGAACATGGTTCCATCTCCTCCTCCAGCTCCTCCTCCAGCTCCTCCTCCTCCTCATCCTCCAGAACTGTGCCCCTGCTGGACAATTGTGTCCCTGGCATTTGTGTGTGCAGGAACCCTCCCTCGGAGCCCCTTGCGAATGACTGCCCTGAAAGCCTTTGAAATGTTACCTCTTCATCCTCCTCCTCCTCCTCCTCATCCTGTGCCACATCATCTTCCATCATCGCCCGAATTGTTTTTTCAAGGAGGCATAGAAGTGGGATAGTTAAGCTGAGAACGGCGTCATTGCCACTGGCCATGTTGGTGGAGTACTCAAAACAGCGCAACAAGGCACACAGGTCTCGCATGGAGGCCCAGTTATTGGTGGTGAAGTGGTGCTGTTCCGCAGAGCGACTCACGCGTGCGTGCTGCAGCTGAAACTCCACTATGGCCTGCTGCTGCTCGCACAGTCTTTGCAGCATGTGCAAGGTGGAGTTCCACCTTGTGGGCACGTCACATATGAGGCGGTGAGCGGGAAGGCCGAAGTTACGCTGCAGCGCTGCCAGGCGAGCAGCAGCAGGGTGAGAACGCCGAAAGTGCGCACAGACGGCCCGCACTTTCTGCAGCAGCTCTGACATATCGGGGTCGTTTTTAAGGAACCTCTGCACCACCAAATTCAGCACATGCGCCAGGCAAGGGATGTGCGTCAAACCGGCTAGGCCCAGAGCTGCTATGAGATTTCGCCCGTTATCGCACACCACCAGGCCGGGCTTGAGGCTCGCTGGCAGCAACCACTCATTTGTCTGCTGTTCCATGCTCCTCCACAACTCCTGCGCGGTGTGTGGTTTGTCCCCCAAACAGGCAAGTTGTAAAACTGCCTGCTGTCGTTTAGCCCTGGCCATGCTGAAGTTGGTGGTGAAGGTATTACGCTGTCCGGATGAGGAGGCGGTAGAGGATGAGGTAGCGGAGTAGGATGAGTTAGGGACAGGAGGCAAACTGAAGCGCCCTGCAATCCTCGGTGGTGGAAGGACATGCGCCAAATTGCTATCCGCCTCAGGCCCATCCGCCACTGCATTTACCCAGTGTGCCGTTAGGGAGATATAACGCCCCTGACCGTGCTTACTGGTCCACGTATCGGTAGTTAGGTGGACCTTGGCACAGATGGCGTTGCGCAGTGCACACCTGATTTTTTCCCCCACTTGGTTGTGCAGGGAAGGGATGGCTTGCCTGGAAAAGTAGTGGCGGCTGGGCACGATGTACTGTGGGACAGCCACCGACATAAGCTTTTTAAAACTGGGCGTCTCCACCAGACGGAATGACAGCATTTCAAAGGCCAATAATTGTGAAATGCTGGCATTCAGGGCCAGGGATCGCGGGTGGGTAGGGGGGTAATTCCTCTTCCTCTCAAGTGTTTGGGAGATGGAAAGCTGAACACTTCCACGGGACATTGTGGAGATGGTTGTTGGTGACCCAGGTGGTGGTGTTGCTGACAGATCGTCTGTTTGCGGGGTGGCAGGTGCCGGTATGACTACAGAGGTGGCTGGAACGGCCGAGACTGCAGCAGAAGAGGAAGCAGGATGAGCCAGAGACGTTTCTTGGTTTTGAAGGTGTGTACTCCACTGCAGCTCGTGCTTTGCACTTAGAAGCCTGATCATGCAGGTTGTGCTCAGGTTGAGAAGGTTTATGCCTCGCTTCAGGCTCTGATTGCACAGGGTGCAAACCACTCGTGTCCTGTCATCAGCACATTTTCTAAAGAACTTCCACGCTAGAGAACTCTTTTGAGCTGACTTTGGTGCGCTCGTTCCCTTGCTGCGTTGGGCAGTAGCAGGCATAGTGTCTAGGGCACGGCCGCTCCGCTTCTGCACCCTGCTCCCTCTTCTGCTGTGCTGGTGGCTCTGTGCGACCACCGCCTCTTCCTACAAACTACTCAGGTCACCTGCATGACCTTCATTCCATGTGGGGTCGAGGACCTCATCGTCCTCCACATCATCTTCCACCCAGTCTTCACCCCTGCCCTCCCTGTCGGTCTCCACAATGCTGAACGCCGCAGCAGTTGGCACCTGCGTTTCGTCATCATCGGAGACGTGCTGTGATGGTCCTTCCATGTACTCATCTTGAGAAATAAGTGGTTGGGCATCGCTGCACTCAATCTCTTCCACTTCTGGGGCAGGGCTAGGTGGATGGCCCTGGAAAACCCTGCTGACAGAGTCCTCAAAAAGAATAAGAGACTGCTGTATGGCTTGGGGCTCAGACTGCTTGCCTGATTTGCAAGGGGGTGAGGTGAAAGACGGTTGGACATTGGCTGCAGGTGCCAACTCTGACCTTTCTGCAGTAGACTGGGTGGGAGACAATGTGAAGGAACTGGAGGCACTGTCAGCAGCAAACCAATCTACTATCGCCTCTACGTGTTCTGGCCTCATCACTTCTAGAGGCGTATGATGCCCTACCAAATACTGATGCAGGTTCTGTCGCCTACTCACACTTGAGGAAGGTGTTTCACTTGTGCGTGTAGCTGGCACAGATCGACCACGTCCTCTCCTTGCAACAGGAGCTCTAGCAGCAGCACCACGACCCAGGCCACGGCCCCTATTTGACGCTCTCCTCATATTTCTGAAATTTAAGATCTTGCCCTAGAAAGGTCTTTATTGAATAGCAGAACAAAAGAACAACAGTATCGCACGGGTGTATCTCACAGTCAAATATGCAAACTATGCCGCAATTTAATGTTTTTTACACCAAAAGGGTGTGTATTGAATAGCGGAATAGGATAAAAAACTGTGTATCTCACACGTACAAACACAGACTAGGCCCGATTAAATTTTTTCCTACCCTAAAGGGAGGATGAGGAAGAGGAGTATGGAACAGGCAGCACCCTCAAATCGTCAGAAGTATGAGATGAACCTCAAAAACTTGGAAAGGTGGATCTCACACGTACCGACACAGACTATTCCGCAATTTAAT
Source organism: Pelophylax lessonae (assembly GCF_965119305.1). Classification (NCBI taxonomy): domain Eukaryota; kingdom Metazoa; phylum Chordata; class Amphibia; order Anura; family Ranidae; genus Pelophylax; species Pelophylax lessonae. The sequence goes on along the minus strand of NC_138773.1, from coordinate 249,606,670 downwards.
TGATCCCCAAAGGTTTTTATTAAATAGTGGAATAGGAAATATGATCAAAAAAAGTGTATGTATCTCACACGTACAGAAGCACACTAGGCCCCAATTACTATTGTTTGTACACCTAAAAGGATGGATGAGGAGGAGGAGGAGTATGGAACAGGCAGCACCCTCAAAGCTTCAGAAGTATGAGATGAACCCCAAAAACTTGGAAAGGTGGATCTCACACGTACCGACACAGACTATTCCGCAATTTAATTGATCCCCAAAGGTTTTTATTGAATAGCGGAATAGGAAATATGATCAAAAAAAGTGTATGTATCTCACACGTACAGAAGCACACTAGGCCCCAATTACTATTGTTTGTACACCTAAAAGGATGGATGAGGAGGAGGAGGAGTATGGAACAGGCAGCACCCTCAAAGCTTCAGAAGTATGAGATGAACCCCAAAAACTTGGAAAGGTGGATCTCACCCGTACCGACACAGACTATTCCGCAATTTAATTGATCCCCAAAGGTTTTTATTGAATAGCGGAATAGGAAATATGATCAAAAAAAGTGTATGTATCTCACACGTACAGAAGCACACTAGGCCCCAATTACTATTGTTTGTACACCTAAAAGGATGGATGAGGAGGAGGAGGAGTATGGAACAGGCAGCACCCTCAAAGCTTCAGAAGTATGAGATGAACCCCAAAAACTTGGAAAGGTGGATCTCACACGTACCGACACAGACTATCCCGCAATTTAATTGATCCCCAAAGGTTTTTATTGAATAGCGGAATAGGAAATATGATAAAAAAAGTGTATGTTTTTCACACGTACAGAAGCACACTAGGCCCCAATTACTATTGTTTGTACCCCTAAAAGGATGGATGAGGAGGAGGAGGATGAAACAGGCAGCACCCTCAAATCTTCAGAAGTATGAGATTGTGTTCACTGTACCCCACAAAGATTGTGTTCACTGCACCCCAAAAGGATTGTCTTCACTGCACCCCACAAAGATTGTGTTCACTGTACCCCACAAAGATTGTGTTCACTGCACCCCAAAAGGATTGTCTTCACTGCACCCCACAAAGATTGTGTTCACTGTACCCCACAAAGATTGTGTTCACTGTACCCCCCAAATATTTTGTTCACTGCACCCCACAAGGATTGTCTTCACTGCACCCCACAAAGATTGTGTTCACTGTACCCCACAAAGATTGTGTTCACTGCACCCCAAAAGGATTGTCATCACTGCACCCCACAAAGATTGTGTTCACTGTACCCCACAAAGATTGTGTTCGCTGTACCCCCCAAAGATTTTGTTCACTGCACCCCACAAAGATTGTGTTCACTGTACCCCACAAAGATTGTGTTCACTGCACCCCAAAAGGATTGTCTTCACTGCACCCCACAAAGATTGTGTTCACTGTAATCCACAAAGATTGTGTTCACTGTACCCCCCAAAGATTTTGTTCACTGCACCCCACAAAGATTGTGTTCACTGCACCCCACAAAGATTTTGTTCACTGCACCCCACAAGGATTGTCTTCACTGCACCCCACAAGGATTTTGTTCACTGTACCCCACAAAGATTTTGTTCACTGCACCCCACAAAGATTGTGTTCACTGCACCCCAAAAGGATTGTCTTCACTGCACCCCACAAAGATTGTGTTCACTGTACCCCACAAAGATTGTGTTCACTGCACCCCAAACGGATTGTCTTCACTGCACCCCACAAAGATTGTGTTCACTGTACCCCACAAAGATTGTGTTCACTGTACCCCCCAAAGATTTTGTTCACTGCACCCCACAAGGATTGTCTTCACTGCACCCCACAAGGATTGTCTTCACTGCACCCCACAAAGATTGTGTTCACTGTACCCCACAAAGATTGTGTTCACTGCACCCCAAAAGGATTGTCTTCACTGCACCCCACAAAGATTATGTTCACTGTACCCCACAAAGATTGTGTTCACTGTACCCCCCAAAGATTTTGTTCACTGCACCCCACAAGGATTGTCTTCACTGCACCCCACAAGGATTGTCTTCACTGCACCCCACAAAGATTGTGTTCACTGCACCCCAAAAGGATTGTCTTCACTGTACCCCACAAAGATTGTGTTCACTGTACCCCACAAAGATTGTGTTCACTGTACCCCAAAAGGATTGTCTTCACTGCACCCCACAAAGATTGTGTTCACTGTACCCCACAAAGATTGTGTTCACTGTACCCCACAAAGATTTTGTTCACTACACCCCACAAAGATTCTGTTCACTGTACCCCACAAAGATTGTGTTCACTGCACCCCAAAAGGATTGTTTTCACTGCACCCCACAAAGATTGTGTTCACTGTACCCCACAAATATTGTGTCCACTGTACCCCCCAAAGATTTTGTTCACTGCAACCCACAAAGATTGTGTTCACTGTACCCCACAAAGATTGTGTTCACTGTACCCCACAAAGATTTTGTTCACTGCACCCCACAAAGATTGTGTTCACTGCACCCCAAAAGGATTGTCTTCACTGCACCCCACAAAGATTGTGTTCACTGTACCCCACAAAGATTGTTATCACTGTACCCCCCAAAGATTTTGTTCACTGTACCCCACAAAGATTGTCTTCACTGCACCCCACAAAGATTGTGTTCACTGCACCCCACAAAGATTGTGTTCACTGTACCCCACAAAGATTGTGTTCACTGTACCCCACAAAGATTGTGTTCACTGCACCCCAAAAGGATTGTCTTCACTGCACCCCACAAGGATTGTCTTCACTGCACCCCACAAAGATTGTGTTCACTGTACCCCACAAAGATTGTGTTCACTGCACCCCAAAAGGATTGTCTTCACTGCACCCCACAAAGATTGTGTTCACTGTACCCCACAAAGATTTTGTTCACTGCACCCCACAAAGATTGTGTTCACTGTACCCCACAAAGATTGTGTTCACTGTACCCCACAAAGATTTTGTTCACTGCACCCCACAAAGATTGTGTTCACTGTACCCCACAAAGATTGTGTTCACTTTACCCCACAAAGATTGTGTTCACTGTACCCCAAAAGGATTGTCTTCACTGCACCCCACAAAGATTGTGTTCACTGTACCCCACAAAGATTTTGTTCACTACACCCCACAAAGATTCTGTTCACTGTACCCCACAAAGATTGTGTTCACTGCACCCCAAAAGGATTGTCTTCACTGCACCCCACAAAGATTGTGTTCACTGTACCCCACAAAGATTGTGTTCACTGTACCCCCCAAAGATTTTGTTCACTGCAACCCACAAAGATTGTGTTCACTGTACCCCACAAAGATTGTGTTCACTGTACCCCACAAAGATTTTGTTCACTGCACCCCACAAAGATTGTGTTCACTGCACCCCAAAAGGATTGTCTTCACTGCACCCCACAAAGATTGTGTTCACTGTACCCCACAAAGATTGTGTTCACTGTACCCCCCAAAGATTTTGTTCACTGCACCCCACAAAGATTGTGTTCACTGTACCCCACAAATATTTTGTTCACTGTACCCCACAAAGATTGTGTTCACTGCACCCCAAAAGGATTGTCTTCACTGCACCCCACAAGGATTGTCTTCACTGCACCCCACAAAGATTGTGTTCACTGTACCCCACAAAGATTGTGTTCACTGCACCCCAAAAGGATTGTCTTCACTGCACCCCACAAAGATTGTGTTCACTGTACCCCACAAAGATTGTGTTCACTGTACCCCACAAAGATTTTGTTCACTGCACCCCACAAAGATTGTGTTCACTGTACCCCACAAAGATTGTGTTCACTGTACCCCACAAAGATTTTGTTCACTGCACCCCACAAAGATTGTGTTCACTGTACCCCACAAAGATTGTGTTCACTTTACCCCAAAAGGATTGTCTTCACTGCACCCCACAAAGATTGTGTTCACTGTACCCCACAAAGATTGTGTTCACTGTACCCCACAAAGATTTTGTTCACTGCACCCCACAAAGATTGTGTTCACTGTACCCCACAAAGATTGTGTTCACTGCACCCCAAAAGGATTGTCTTCACTGCACCCCACAAAGATTGTGTTCACTGTACCCCACAAAGATTGTGTTCACTGTACCCCCCAAAGATTTTGTTCACTGCAACCCACAAAGATTGTGTTCACTCTACCCCACAAAGATTGTGTTCACTTTACCCCACAAAGATTTTGTTCACTGCACCCCACAAAGATTGTGTTCACTGCACCCCAAAAGGATTGTCTTCACTGCACCCCACAAAGATTGTGTTCACTGTACCCCACAAAGATTGTGTTCATTGTACCCCCCAAAGATTTTGTTCACTGCACCCCACAAAGATTGTGTTCACTGTACCCCACAAAGATTGTGTTCACTGTACCCCACAAATATTTTGTTCACTGTACCCCACAAAGATTGTGTTCACTGCACCCCAAAAGGATTGTCTTCACTGCACCCCACAAAGATTGTGTTCACTGTACCCCACAAAGATTGTGTTCACTGTACCCCCCAAAGATTTTGTTCACTGCACCCCACAAAGATTGTGTTCACTGTACCCCACAAAGATTTTGTTCACTGCACCCCAAAAGGATTGTGTTCACTGCACCCCAAAAAGATTGTGTTCACTGCAGCCCACACACAGAAAAATGGATGTGGATCACTGACACCTGCCTATCTCCTATCCCACACCACACAGCAATATCGATTGTAGTTTGTAGAACACACTTTCTCTAGTCTAAAATTCAGCAGCAGCCTCTCCCTAACAGGATTGAGAAGAGATCGTAGATCGGGACTAAGTGCAGACCCCACCCCACACAGCAATATCGATTGTAGTTTGTAGAACACACTGACCCTATAATTCAGCAGCAGCCTCTCCCTAACAGGATTGAGAAGAGATCGTAGATCAGGATTAAGTGCAGACCCCACCCCACACAGCAATATCGATTGTAGTTTGTAGAACACACTGACCCTATAATTCAGCAGACTCTATCCCTAAAATGCCTACAACTCGCCCTGCCTAAACACTCCGACCTGATCCTAAATTCTATCCAGACACCAATTTGTTTTCCCTGCCTGTCTTTCCCTAATCAGCAGCCAGCACATATGTGTGCACTGTCCCTGAGCTAAGCAGCAGAATGACGCCGCTGCGGCTGCCTCGAACTTATAAAGACTTGGTCACATGCTTCTGACGGCCAATCACAGCTACTCATACATTTGCAGGCATGGCTGGGATAGCTTAAGGCACACCAGTTAAACGATTGTTGATTGGCTGTTGAAAGCCCGCCATGAAAAGAGCGCCAAAACATGCAAAACCCGGAAATAAAACGACCGAACACGGATTTTTTACCCGAACATACAGTAAAGTGTCCGTGTCCGTGTTCGGGTAACAAAAATCCAATTATTTGGTACGAACACGAATAATACAGTCCGTGTTCGCTCAACACTATTTATGACCGATTTTCACCATTTTGCAAAAAGGCGCAATCAAAAATTTACAAATAGTTGTTATTTATTAACTCCATACAGATTAGCTATTATATTTAGCAGGAATTTTGTAAAATGTGCTGTGTTTTTATCTGCTGATAATGATTTTAGTTTATTTTTAGCAAAAATATTGTTTTGATAAACATTTGCCCAAATATCATTATATCATTGTGCCCTAAAAATCAGTAGCACCTTATTTGCATTCTACTGGTCATGTGCTTTCAGAAAATATATGGTTTGGGGGGTCTTTAGCAAACTCTGAAAGCTGTAAGGGAAAAATAAAAAAAGTAGTGGAAAAGTGCAAAAATGGCCTGGCCAGCTAAGTTTAAAAGTGGAGCACAGGGCCTGGCAGTAAAAGGGTTAAATTAAAGTTTCACAACAATTTCAGTCTGTGCTAAATAAGCCTCCTGCTTGGACTCTGTACAACATAGTTGACATTATTTATAATGTATTTTATATACATGTTGGATTCACCCCCATTTTATTTTTAAATTAGAGATTCCTTATGCTGTTTGCATAGTAAATGCAAGTTCTGCTGCAGCTTACAGACTAAAAAAAGTACTTGATATTATGTACATTTACTGGTAATGTTTACACTGATCAGAGTTGTCATTAAGTGTACAACTTACAGTTTGATTACACTTTATTGACCCTTTGACTCTGTTGTCCCTAACTTACCACTGAGCCAAATTGTAGGTTGATGGGTAAGCCAGCTTCGTCCACTTTTCAGGAACAGTATCGAAAAACACAGCTGACTGTAGTTGCTCCATTTCGGAAGAGATTGCCAGTTCACCCTAACAAAAGAAAACATCAGTGAGCTATTTGCTTTTCAGATAGCAACTGTGATACGATGACATGATAAATGGTAAAGAGCGTTCTCTCTTTTTCCCAGAAATACACAGGGTGCCGAAAGTTGACGCCTGAACAATGCACAACCCTCAGCTTTCAGCAGACACATAACTCATTTACTAAAAGGAATATTAAGCAGTAACAACACCTAGAGTATTTCAGATAAAGTGTCTTGTATGCTCAGGAGGAGTGCATAAATCAAAAGTGTTTTTCTGCATAATTATTTCTTAGCCCAGAAAGACTTCACGGTAGAACATTATCAGTAAAATGGCATTTCATTTGATGAACAAATTGGTCCTGCTTTCTTTGAAATATTCTTGAGATTGGGCCAATTGTTCAGAATTTAGAAAACAAAAAACACAAATAGCTTAATGCCTAAAACACAAACTTGCTTTAAGATTGAATCAAATATTTTGCTTATAACACGTTTGCTACATTTACCTTTCTTTTTAAATGTCATTTAAAGGATAACTGCACTTTTTTTAAAACAAAAATTGTGCTTCACCCCCTTTCCTCATCAGATCTGTAAATTCAAGTACATGCTTCTGATAAAGACAAATCACCCCTTCCTGGCTAACCTGCCCATTCTGTATTCTACAGTGTCATGACATCCTTGAAAATTGTAGTTTCATGTGAATTTGTTGAGCTAGTCATAGAGAAAAAAAGCCATCATGGGCACATGATCCAAACTAGACAAGGGTGGACTTTATTCAACATGGCTGGGCCTACCACTTGAGAAAACACAGAGAACCCCCCCCCCCTCAATCCTTTTGCTTTGTCTGTACTGCAATGGCTCCATCAGACACACACTGCCTACACTTCCACCCTTGATAAAGTGACAGGCAGGTTTACAGCTTTAAACAATTGGTTTACTGCAGGAATTTAGAAGTTGTAGCTGGGCCCCCTGAACATTCACCGAACTCTAAGCTCCTGCCTAGATTGCCTGTTGGATGATCTGGCTCTTAATGCAGACAGGTGGAATGTCACATTTTCAAGAACATGTAGTTACCTTATAAATTGACACAAAGGGCATCTAGACCAGGGTAGGAGTGTCTTGAAATTGTTTTTCGATTGTGCAGATTTACTTTAGGTGTATCACTAATCTGTATGCAAGCTAAAAACTGGTGATTACCTTAAGACCAAGATCAAGTTCCTTTAAAGAACGTCTGATCTCATAAAGTAGAAGGTTCATCCTCTCACACTCCTGGAAGCAGACAAGGATATATGGAGAGCGTTCTGTCGTCTTTGAGGTTATATCAGGTATGTTGTATGCCTCAGGAAGTTTATCTACAATATCCTCCAAAAAGGTCTTAACCTGAAAAAAATGTTGTGTAGTTGAATATCTCAATGCTGCCAATTATGTCAATTTGTTTTCCTATATGAGTTGAAAATGTTCAATAAAATTTAAAATCAAGTAAATTAGTATCAAATGGCATATCTCATATCTGACTTTACATTATACTAGTTAATTGTGCCGATATACAGTATGTGATATATGTTTAACCCTCCCTAAAACAATATTTTTTTTTGCTTGTGTTTACAGACGCTGCTGAATAAAAATGATTCTAAATAATTCAATAGACCATAATCAGTAAACAATAACTTTACTCTAATCTGTTTCCAGGGATCCAGTTATTCCCTCACTTTCATCCTCTCTCTATAACTTATACCACGTATGATTGTACCCTTAATAAATTGGAGCATATAATAGCCCAGGCACAGTAGTGGCGGGCAGGGGAAACCACAGTGCACAGCGGTAAACACACAAAAAGTGTTGGATACCAGATGCAGCCATAGTCCTAACAGACAGTGAAGACTGGAGTTGCCACCTGCTGGACAGGTAAGTATTCTTCTCCATTTCAAAGGTAGTGCTAATTCACTTTTCTCTTTTGTTCATTGATGGACACAGCGCTCCAAAAAGCCTAACTAATGGGTTATATTGCCTCCTCCAGGAGTAGGACTAGGCAAAACACCTTGCTACACCCATGGGCTATCCTCAGCTGGTATATAACCCCCCTCTCTGCTCTAGGTAATCAGTTTTAATCTGTCTAGTCAGGAGTAAGGACCTAGGCTGCCGGCTGGGATCTCTGGTCCTAGCAATTTTCTCATTCCTTACTTTTTTTTTTGTTTTCTCTTGGGAGATCTACAATCATCTGTCGGGCTGGGCAATGGGCTGGATAATCTAGATCCAGTGGTCCGCCCAACCCAGCCAGTGAGCGTGTGCTGATGGCAGCTACGTGCTAGGTTGGCCGCAACATAGCCTCACGGACAGAGGCTGGCCTGCGAGTTAAACATCTCGCAGGGTCGCATACAACTGGGTTTGGGTCTGAGTCGCAGCGATCCCTTGGCCAATAGCTCCCCTACTTTGGTGGCGAGGAGTTCTGTCTGGAGCGTTACTCACACCATAGAAGGGTAAGTAAAGTCTCCCCTCTCCCCTTCTGGTGGTTTGCTTTGGGGTGGTCGTGGGTAACCTCCAGAAGGGGAGAGGGGAGACTTTACTTACCCTTCTATGGTGTGAGTAACCCATCCTTAAATCCCTCACTGAGCTGGGATTCCCCCACTTCCATTCCTCAACTGTCTGGACCTAGAGTCTGGTGGGGGTCCCAGGGCAGAGAATGCAGCAGAGACCCCTGGGGTCTCCTCCCCCTCCCCACTCTGTAAGGGTCCTGGGATAGTGTGTGCTTTGCCCTGGTATTCTGCAGGGGTCCCAGTGTAGGAGACCCTAGGTGCATCCCTTGCTGTTTGCAGTGTGGGTATAGTGCAGGGGGGTCCCAGTGCAGAGGCTGGTGCAGAGTGCACAGCAGAGTCTCCCCTAAATGTGTATCCTACCATCAGGCAGTGTCCCCTTGCAGAGGGTACAGCATTGCAGATGGTGCAGGAAAGATCCTGGCAGAATGCTTCAGTGTTTGTAACTGATGATGGCCATTTTCCCTTAGTCTGGTTGGTCTCGGGCTGGTGGCTATGTTTGTGTAGCCGGCTAATGTCAGGGGGGCCATTTTTCCTTAGTCTGGGAGATGCTGGAAACAACTAAAGCCTTGTGGGCATACTGAAACTCTTCCTCTTCCTCCTTAGTTTCCTCTTCCTGTGCCTGGGACATATGAACAGGGATAGCGTCCATGATGATGCTAGGTATGAATTCTCGGTGCTCCTCCGGTCGGTAGTGTGAGTCTTTTGGGGGTCCCTGGTTTCTCTCTCTCTGCTGATAGGAACCCTGAGCCTTGAGGGGATCATTTAGTGGTGCCAAAAAATAATTTTCCTACTGCAAGGTCTTCCTTTCCTTATGGAGCCTCAGGGTCACAGCTCCCCCACTGACCCCTCCCCCCCCGCCCCCATGGAGGTGGCAGGTCCCTTGAGAACCCAAGCTTCCCATGGTTGCACTGACGGCGATCCTGCAATCCTTAGTGTCCTGGGTGGAAGTGGCATGTGGGCACAGGCCCCCGAGGAAGCGTCCCCCGGCATCCCTTGCTCAGGCTGTCTCATCTGATTCTGAGCCCAATGCCACTGTGGACTGCCCGTCCAGGGGAATTTAATATGACACCCCCTGATCCACCCGATAGTGAGGAGGATTCCTCCATGGTTGCAGCAGCGAATGAAAAAGCGTTGGTAGATGCACTTATCACTGCAGTGTGTGAGACTTTAAAAATGGAGTTTGGCTGTGTCGTACCGTACCCCAAAGGTGTTTCCTTATGTGCCTTATTTTGACTGGTTTTCCTGTAAGTAATGGGAACAACCAAAATTACCCTTTGTGGTCCCCAAACGTTTTGCTGTACGTTACCCTTTTGAGGAGTTACTTTTTAAAAAGTGCGCTAGTCCACCAGTGGTGGACCCTCCTGTTTCCAGGTTGAATAAAGCAACCATGATCCCAGGAGAGGAATCCCCGTCCTTTAAGGAACTGGCTGACAAGAAAGCCAAGGTTGTGGCACGCAGCATGTTTACTATGGCTGATTCGGCATTGTGGGCAGTCTTTGCCCCAGTCCTGGGGTCCCACACCCTAAGTGAATGGGCCAAGCTTTTGCGCCAGGGCCTGGGGGGTGAGCAGGTCCCCGCTGCTTATGTTAATTTAGTGGACCAGTTGGTCCATGGGCTGCAGTTTATTTGTGATGCAGCTTTGGATACAGCTCCTGTGCTGTCCAGAATTTCTGTGATTAGGTGCATGCTGTGGCTTAAAAATTGGTCTGTAGACCAAGCCTCTAAGAAATCTCTCATTGATCTGCCCTTTCAAGGCAATCGCTTGTTTGGGGGGGAGAAGAGTACCTTCCTGCCACAGTCAAAGAAAGGGAAGGAGCTTCGAGACGAGGGCCCTCCAACTCAGCCCATAGACAAATCTTTTGTACTTCTTGCACAGAGAATAAGGAAATAGATCTTTTAAATCTTTCCCGGGAGGTTCCAAGCTATCTTGGTCGGGTAAGCCTAGAGCTCCCTGGACCAGCAGACAAGGCTCCTTCAGCATGATGGTCTGCCCTCACCCATTATTGGGGTGGGGGGGACATTTTTGCTGGTTTCCTATTCCGTGGACTTCTTTGGTGAGTGTCAAGGAGATCCGCAAAATGTTTCTTTTGGGGGTACCCAGAAAGGGGGACAAAGCTTGTCCTTTTCAGGTCTTTTAGGTCCTGAGTCTCCTTGTGCGGATTTAATTCCTGCAAATGTTCAGGTGATGTCTGAACTACCTAAGGTCCCCCTTATCCCTGTCCAGGGAATTGATTTACCTAGGTCTGATTCTATTTCTGCACAAACCACAGGCCGTGATTCACTGAGTACTGTCACACAGATAGTTCTCTCTCCCATTTTACATACAGGTTCTGAGTCTGGTGGTATCCCCCTTCAAGACATTTCTGTTTGCACAGTATTACATGCAGCTCCTTTAGAAGGTTCAGCTCCACAGAAGAATACCAAAGTTCGTGACGAGGTCATGGGGTCCTCTGATAGACAACACAGGTGTCCAAGGGCCATGGTAAGGCCAGTATCATCCTCGGCTAAGGCTTCTTCTGCAGTTCCTGCGAGAAATCAAGAGCAAGGATCTTCCAATCATCCTTGTGGCTGTAAACGTTCCTTGGGGGGTTCCTCTCAGAGAAGATCAGTTGTTCCAAGGGCTGATCTACCATCCTGCTTTACAGTCACTGGTTTTAATGGCTTAGCTATTGAAAGCCAGGTACTGAGGCATAGAGGTCTGTCTGGATCAGGGATCCCTACTATGGTGAAGGCGAGGAAGTTGTCTTCCATCAAGATATACTATCGTACATGGAAAGCATACATTTCTTGGTGTGAGTCCATTTGCACTCATCCTCGATCCTTTTCTGTGGCTCGGATCTTAACCTTTCTTCAATGGGGCGTTGATCAGAAGTTGGCCTTGAGTACCATCAAGGGACAGGTGTCTGCCTTGGCAATCTTCTTCAGCGACCCCTAGCCACACACTTTAGTTTGTACCTTCATTCAGGGGGTTTCACATGTGGCTCCACCTGTACGGTCTCTTTTGCCGCCATGGGATTTAAATTTAGTACCTTCGGTTCTCCAGAAACCTCCATTTGAGAATAGTCAAGAGATTCCCTTGCCTACGTTATCCCAGAAGGTGACATTCTTGGTGGCTATTACCTTGGCCCGCAGGGTATCGGAATTGGTTTAATTTTCCTGTCGTGGTCCCTATTTATTGGTTCATAGGGATAAAGTGGTTCTTCGTCCCTGTACATCATTCCTGCCCAAAGTTGTCTCTGACTTCCATTTGAATGAGGACATTGTGTTGCCTTCCTTGTATCCCAATCCGGCTTATCCCAAGGAATTTACCTTGCATACCTTGGATGTAGTTCGTGTGATTTGGGTGTATCTGGCAGCTACTGAGTCTTTTCAGAGGTCAGACTCGCTTTTTGTGGTTGTGGACGGACCAAGAAAAGGGCTGGCAGTTTCTTTGGCTTTCTATCTCCAGATGGTTTAGACAGACTGTGCCTCAGGCCTATTCCATTAAAGGTCAGGTTCCACCTTTCCCTGTCATAGCGCATTTTACTCGGGCGCTGAGTACCTCTTGGACCTTCCATCATCAGGCTTCAATATTGGAAATTTGCAAGGCTGCCACTTGGTCGTTCATGCATACTTTTACAAAATTCTAAAGGGTAGACACTTTGGCATCTGCAGATGCTTCTTTTGGCAGCAAAGTTTTGTAGGCTGTTGTTTAAGAGGAGCTTTTCCCTCTTGAGAGGTGTTTTTTCTTTAATCCTTTATTTTTCAGACGGGGCTTCTGTGACCAGGTTAAGGCTCCTGTGTCCTGGTTAATGACTCTTATGTTTAGCCTTGGGTTATTTTTCCCCACCCCTTATTTTCCTTTTGGCACTGCTTTTGGTTGTCCCACTAGTTTTGATTTATGAAGCGCTGTGTCTGTTGATGAATGAAAGAGAAAATGGGATTTTTGTTCTTACCGCTGTAAAATATATTTCTCTGATTTCATAGACGGACACAGCACTCACCCCTCTATGGAGTTCTGATACTTCTAATACTGCTTGCTACTAAACTGATTACCTACAGCAGAGAGGGGGGTTATATACCAGCTGAGGATGGCCCATGAGCGTAGCCAGGTGTTTTTGTTATGCCTAGTCCTACTCCTGGAGGAGGCAATATAACCCACTAGTTTTGATTTACGGAGCGCTGTGCCCGTCAATAAACTCAGAGAATTGGATTTTACAGTAAGTACAAGAATCCAATTTTTTATCCTATAGCAACAGGATTGCTTTAAAGTGGAATAAATTCACTTTAGTCATAGGGAAGCAGAGGTTTTTTTTAGAAGAAAATACATGCAAAGTTTTTTTTGTAGAAAAAGAATTCTGTGGCTCCTGGTGACTTGGTGTTCTGTGTACACTGCACTGCATATGTTTTGCACTGTGCAGTGTAGAGCCTAGCTCTATTCTAGGCAGGTAGAAAACAGAGACAGGTGCATGAGACAATAACTCCTGCACACATCAGTGGCTGCCCAATGGTTGAAGAAGAATGCTGTGGGACCCAGAAAAATCAGGGAAAAGACGGCGGTGGCCACGGACGCAGTTGAGGTAGGATCCTGAACCTGTAATCGCTGGAGGACAACACAGATGGAGACGTGTGCTGTGTGTGCTTAAAGATTATGGGAAAAGCTCACCCCCACTAACAAGTTTACTTCATCTTTAAAGAAAAAAGCCAGGTATACAATGTTATTGTGTCTATGCAGATTTTTTTAAACATTATATAGTTGTTTGTTTGTGTCTGTATACACACATAATTGCATTTTAATGGATAGATAGTACTGTAAAACAGCAACACTTATAATGAGTGGAAACTGTAGAGGTCATCTGCAGGAATAGAAGAGGTTGGGACTCTGGGGAGGACAGATGAAGTAAACCTGGATGCGTATTAGTTTATTCTAGCACTTGAATTCCCTGGTGGGATCAGTGAAAACTGTGAGCTTTTTATTTCTTACATATAACAGCATCCTTTGTCTACATCACTGATACAGAACCTGAAGGTATTAAAATATATAAATAAAACTGAAGCTTAGTACAGTCAATTTAGCACACTGACCGAGGAATTTGCAAAGGGAACACATAGCATAAAGAATCATGTAAACAGGTTAATGAATTCTTCCACAGGAAAGACGTCCATCCTTAGATCATAACCATTCTCCTCATTAAACTCTCCAATTTAATGACTTGTCTTTGATAAGTAAGGATTTGAGATGATGTTATCCTTTGGGAGATTTATTATTCAGGCATTCAAGTTTTACTGGTGTAATATTTGGTGTAGTTTAAAATGACTCAAAGGGATTTGTTTTTCACATTATAAACTAGAAGTGGACCGCTGGTTCAGACCTGCATGAGTGGCAAGACAAGAGGTTCTACTCCATTTTCAGTTGACAAAATACTGGCAGTAACCATTATCATGTTTTCAGACAATAACAAGTCATCTGTATCAAAAACATTTTAAAATTAGAAAATGTGTGCTATATTGATCAAGATGAAAATGAAGGGCACCTTGAATTATTAAAGAATACATTACCTGTCAAAGAGCATTGCTTGAATCTAGCTAGTGTAAACTGGCATCTATTACGTTTTTGCACTTCAGGGGAAAGGAAACAGGCAGGGGCAAAGCAACAGGTTCATTTTAAACGGGTTGATTTTAAAGCACAGCTGCACATACTTACCTCTCCTTCACTCCACCATCACTCCATTCAGCTTTTAGCAGTGAAGGAAGAACTGTTAGCTAGTCAGAGCTTACACAGGAATGAGGAGTCTCCTTGAACCCCCTCATTCCCCAATGTGACAGGAGTGAGCCAATCAGTGACCTCTGGGTTGAACTATGTCATCATTATAGTGGTTTGATCAAGAACCAAGAGTTTAGTTGCTGCCCTCAGGGACCAATCAGTGATACACGGGGACTGTTGGCTTCGGTGGGATTTGTTTCTCTCGTCCGATGAATATCTGACATATCTTTAGTTGATCAAGTATAGAAAAAAGTGACGGCACTCCGAAGATTGGTTATGAGTAAGCGACCCCTTGTGTCGTGAAACGCGTCAACCTTTTTGTCCCATGTCTCACCAGTTCGATCTTTGATGTATATGATGAAGAATAAAATTACTCATCTTTTGATTTGAATCTTCGGAATGCGGTCACTTTTTTCTATACTTGATCAGCTTACCGGATGACGGATCTGACCTGCACCTGAATCGTACCTCACCTGGAGCGGTCACACCTGTGCTTGGATTTCAGAAAAATATCTTTAGTTGAACCCTGCTCCTGGTGGAGCGGCGGGGTTTTAGGCGGCCAGCGGCACCGGAGTACCCCCCCTCCCCGGAGTATCCCCCCCATTTTTTTTTCCTCTCCCTATTTTCAACACGGCCTCTCCGCTTCCCACCTGCCACTCCATCCACTAAGCTTCTTTTTCTTCCTTCTGCTCCCTGTCTCTTTTTAGGGCACATATGTGCCGTTTCATTCCTTTCCTTTTAATAAACGGAAAAAAGTGCTTCATGGGTATGTATATCCTGTCAAGAAAGTGAGCTTGTTTGTTGGATCGTCATTTTGCGTACAAGGTGGCACGGGGGGTCCTTGCTGGGCCAATAGATAGATTCCGGCGGGACTTTCCCCTCACCCCTGGTACTTTGGTTATAGGTCTTCCGTGTTCACTCTCCCTACGTTATATTTTTGGGATTACAATACGGTTTAATTACCCTTTTCACAGGACTTGTATAATAACATTGTTTAAGACTGCCACCTCTAACGTTCTGTGTTCTGTAACCTTATGATTCATGATGGAAGTTACATTGTACTGTTTGTGATCCCTGTATTGTCTTTTTATTGCATACCTTTAAAAATAAAAAAAAGAACCAAGAGTTTTCTGCTAGGGCTAGGAGAACTTTGGAATCCACACTACCATATGGAAGAAAACTGAGATCCCCACTGTGCCACATCCAATATGCAGAAACACAAAATGTGTTGGAGCTAGTCCCACTAAAATGTGGGACTTTATTGGCACTCACATGAGACAAGACACTAGAACAAAATGTTTCAATCTTTATTTACATGATACAATAAACCCCAACAAGGTGAATGAGAGTGTAAGGTCTGAATCCAAAGGTCAATGCATTTGCATATAGCGTAGCTTCCTCAGAGCCTTATATTATGGGGTATCAGTCTGCAACCAACTCAATAAGAAAACATTGCTCATTTCCTCATTGCCAAATTCTAACTGAAATGATTGCGCATTTAGATGAAATTAGTAATGTTTTCTTCTTTGTTTGCTGTAAAATTATACCCCATAATATGCAGTCCTGAGGAAGCTACTCTATCTGCGAATGTGGGGATTTGGACTCTACACTCCAATTCACCCTGCTTGGGTTTATTGTATCATACATAGGTGATCTTGTCTTGATCCCATTGGGGTATATTTTTGACCAGGTCCTCATATTTAAAGGCACTGTTGATGTCTTCTTCTATGGGTGTATATGCACAAGAATTTTATTATCATGATTTATAAATAAAGATTGAAACATTTTATTTCAGTGACTTGTTTCATGTGAGTGCCAATAAAGTTTAACATTTTGGTGGGAGTCCGTGGGACTAGCTCCTACACATTTTGTGTTTTTACTAGACATTTTGTGTTTAGACTAAAGTCTTCCTACCTGACTTTATTAGTCTGATTTTTTTATGTATAAGAACCAACACATTTTCTTAAAAAAAAAAAAAAAAAAAACAATATGGTAATTAATGTAAGTAACAACAGATGGAGATTTAAGTCCTGTTTTTAAAATGGCTTTGTAAGGTAGAAGCCCAGAGGATTTCCAATTTTTGGGAAATCCCTTTAATTTAATGTTTGTTTTATCCTGTATTTGCTAGCACTGAGGCATAATCACAGTACAGGAATATGATGAAGAACCCTAATAGCAATGTAAATAGCTTTTACAGATGTATGCTGGTATAAAATATCATGTCATATGTAGAGATCAAGTACACTGAAACCTGGCACTGTAGGGAACATGCACAGAATACAATGTTGTACAAGCTTCATCTGACTAACCTTTTCCTCCTCTGTCTGAGGCGCTCCTTCCCTGCTTATAGAATCTCGTGACTGCAATTCTAACAAGGTGCGGAAAAGATTGTCTGAAGTCACAGTTAAGAATTCAATCTCTGCATTGGGGTGGAGGCCGTAATGGATGGGGCTCTCAGGTGGTAACATCTCATCAATGTATCTATGGTAGCCTTCATAATCAAGGTTAGAGGGTATCACAAATCCAGGCGCCAAGGCAAGCTTTCTATCAAACTAGAGCAAAAAAAAAAAAAAGAGAATGATAGATACAATCATCATGACAAAAAATATATTTCTCAATGATTCTCTTGGGAATATTGGTAGATATTTCAGCAAAATGACCATCAATGACATTATTTCAGGAAAATCAGCCAAGCTGTTGTGGCAGAAGCCTTGTACTAACATATCCGCTCTTTGCAATCCTTTTATTTTTCTTGTTTGTTTTTCTCCCCCCCCCTCCCTGTACACTAGGGACCCTTAGATTTGTGCTATAAAGAAGTTTCATTGAATATGACAGAAAACAGAAATAATCCTTCTTGGCGGGTGGCTACAGATCCAGGTTTCTTGCGATTTCACCAGCGGGAACTCCGTTCTTAATTCTCTTGTCCCTGCAATTCTTTTCAGTCATTGTTCCAAGAGATCAAGAGAATGTCTGGCTCAATGCATGCTGTTTCTACTGCTCCGTGCAGTAAGTTTGACTAACTTACAGCGTGAATAATATTGAGGGTCAAGTATTTTAAGGCTTAAAATATGAGTCTGGAATGATATCATGCAACACAAGGGGCCAGTTGATGTGTCGCTCTAATTCTCATCAAGAGATAAAATGGCTGTAGGATGGTGATGTTCAGCTGCAGGATAATGTACATTTTCTGTTCATAGTGTAAGCAATTATGTTTCAAGAGCATATTCAAAGATTAGCTTTAAAACATTTTCATGCATTTTCTTCTGATGTTCAGACCGGGACCTGAATTCTTGACATGATTGTAATTCACTGTACATTGCTCAATACCAAATGCAAAAAAAGGCCCCATATTAAAAATGCACTAAAAATGTTGTAGTTTACCACACCATAAAGGAGAAGTACAGTCAAAGCTTGGTTGCAGTTCTCATGTGGATCACAGGAGTGCAGTTAGTTCTGCACTCCTGTAACCTGTTTTCAGCAGACAGAGGGCTGAAGCCCTTTGTCACCTTCTGTCACAGAGCCTGTCCAGGCTGGAGCAATTTTGTGACAATATGGTAGAGATCCACCCACAACCCTGGACCGGCACATGACTCAGCCTCTCAGTGAGCCACGGCAAGCCTGAGCAAGCTGCTTCTACCCCCTCCACAGTCCCGTTTCCCGTGAGCACGGGGGTTGGGGGAAGAGCAGACAGCGGACAGCGATGACTGACAGTTACCCGCTCTCTGCTCAGGGAGCTCTGAGAATTGAGTGTGTAGCCATCTTTGATCGTTCGGTTCTCAGTCTTAGAGCCGGCAGAGGACAGCTGCAGCATCGGTCCGATGCTGCATCCACCTAGGTAAGTAGAATTCTTAATTTTTTTCCCCCATACTTCTCTTTTCAATGAGATGGCTGCATTATTTCTCCTTTTCCGGCATTGCTTTATTTTCACCTGGTCCTAGTATGGCTATGCTTGGTCACTCCATTGTATCTATGGAAGGAGCCCAGGTTGTCACACTAGGCTGCTCTCCTGATTGTAACTACAAGCATATCTCCTCTCTACATCTCCATTACATGGGGGTGGGGTAACTAGTAGTTTACAGAAGGAAGATAGCATTCTGGTAAAATCAACAGGCACTGCATTTCTGCTAAAAGTAATAGGCATTTTCTGTACTTGCTGTCTTAGTTGAAAAAAAAAAAAAAACAACAACAACAATGCAGCCACCACCTCTAAGGATTAGTAAACTGCAATATGCTAGATTTTTGTTCTGGGTTAGACATCCATTAATGTGAAACTCCAGCCAAAATGTTTTTTTTTTAATTTGAATAGAGTAGGGAATAGCTAAAGCTGCAATCAGGTTTTTATTGCTGTGTGTGCCTTTCATTTAATAAAACTTCACTATGATTAGTAATGAGGGTAAATGTCACTAGGAACAAGACAGCAATAAAAACCTGGCAGGTGCGTTTTTGTGGATTTTTTGCTGTTTGTGTCTCAATGAAGACACTTTCCCTCACTTCCTCTTCTGGTGTCACAGCAGGAAGCAAGGGGATGACCTCTACAGCAGAGCTGGAAAATAATTGGAAGATTGTTTTTAATGTTTACAGTAGATTACATTAGGTTTTCAGGTTTATATAGTGAATGGTAATGTGTCCTAAACATATATACAGTTTTAAACTTGTTTAGAATGTATATACTTTCAGAAAAGATGGGTGTTCCGTGAGAATTACCTACCCCGTGAGAAAAACCTACCCTCGTCACTTCCGGTGCACGGCAGTGTGTGTAACGCAGCGGTTACATTAAAACAGCTGTGCTGCAATATGAGTCATCTCCGCTCCTATCCCTGTCACATCCCTGATCTCGGCTAGTAAATATAAAAACGGCGGCGGGTGTATGAAAAGATAAATCACGGAGCCGAGAGACGCTTTTATATTTATTAGCCAGATCAGGGAAGTGACAGGGACAGGAGCGGAGATGACTCGTATTGCAGCACAGCTGTTTTAATGTAACCACCGCGTGGGTAGGTTTTTTTCACGGTACACCGTGATCATTTCATACTAGTGCGCATGCGCACTAGTCAGCTCCTCAGCTCTTCCATTAGGTATCCGGGGCTGGGAGCATGCGCACTGCTGCGCTGCTCAGCTGTTCCTGGCCGGAAGTGACGAGGGTAGGTTTTTCTCACGGGGTAGGTAATTCTCACGGAACACCGGGTATTGTGTACTGTATGACCATTTTTCAAAATTATTTTACTATGATAGGGTACTTTTCACAAACTGGGCACCAGAGCATTTAGTTTCAAGCATCCACACTCCTTTCTACCACAGGAAAAGAAACATTTAGGGAATACTCACAAGAGACATTCCAGCATATCCAATGGATGGAAGCAGCACACTTGAAGTTCTCTGCACTTTTCTTTTAACAAGTAAAAAGCCCCTGTTTGTGAAAATGATTGCTTTCCACATTTGCATAATTTCTGCCATCCATTGTGTGTCTGCCAATTATGTGCAGCCTTATGCATAGCCTGTAAAATGGGTAATGTAAGCGTGGCCTAAGACTTGACTTGCAAAGACGGACCACCTATCTTCAGCATCATCACCATCAACAAAGACACGGTGTGGCGTATAACTGTTAAATACAGCAGATAGCAGATAGCGGAATAAATGGGATCTAGAGCACCATTGTTTCCAACTATGTAACTGGTCCTAATATTGATTTTTATTTATGCTGTACAAACTGTTCAGCTAGATAGAAATATTAGGTTACCACTAAGCAGTAGAGCACAGCTTTCTTAAATCAGATGAAATTTACAGTTCTTGATGTCTGTCAGTAGTAAGTGGATCTATGCAAATCATTCCTTTATGAGTCTGTTGCAATTTGTGCATCCAGAACTGCCGGTTTATATTGCACAGGTACAACCTAAATTGCAGAGCCACTTGTATCCCACCTTGGATACAGTTATTTCAGGTTTTCTGTTCATTAGCCAACACGGCTGTAAGCTCTGCCCATTTGTTTTTTTTTTAATTTTGTATTAGAAATAATGACATATAGGTACAAACCTTAAATTTTTTAAAAAAAGCTATCCCTGTGCAGAAAAGTAATAATAAAAAGATCCCCAGTGAAGGAGGATCTAATACTTTTTTTTGTTCTAGGGGTTGGAATAATACACTAATACTCACCATACATCATGGCCCTGCAACAACCAGTTGTCTGGTGCTTTTCTCTCCAGTGCTGGAATGTGGGGGACACTTTCAATAGTCACATCCCATACTGACTGATGATGCTTCTGTTGGTCCTTCACTGAATAAAGTGCAGACAATAAGGGGAGATTTAATAAACTGGTGCACACGGAATCTGGTGCAGCTGTGCATAATAACCAATCAGCTTCTAGGATTTATTGTTAAAACTTAGGCCCCTTTCACACCGGCGGACTGTTCAGATCCGCCTGTCAGTTTTTTTGGTGGATCTGAGCGGTCCCCTCATGCATTCCTATGGGGCATCGGATGTCAGCGGAGACATGTCCGCTGACATCCGATCCGATCCGTCAAATCTTGAAAGATGGAAACCCTATTTTCCATCTGTCCAGCGGATCGGATCGGATGGGATCGGATGAGAACGGACCAGCGGTCCGTTCCCATCCGACTTCCCCCATAGAGATGCATGGGGAACTGACAGCTGTGTCTCCACACACAGCGCGGAGACACAGCTGTCATCCTCCTGCTCAGCGGGGGATCGGCGGATTGATCCCCCGCTGAGAAAAACGGACACCGTCCGACAGACGGAGTGTGTGAAAGGAGCCTTACTTGAAAATGTTGAAGTTAGATGCTGATTGATTACTATGCACAGCTGCACCCGATTCTGTGTGCACCAGTTTTAGTAAATTCCCCCCATGATGATATCAGTGAGGGAGGGGCAGCGACAAGACCAGTCAATGACCGGCAGAAAAGAGCAGCTTCAGTGGACTCGTTGTCATAACTGGAACAGACAGGGAGGAGGATAGTTATATTGTGCATGAAGGTAAGTATTACTCTGTGTTATCCATCCTCCAGACATAATGAGTATTAGCTTCTTCTTTAGTCTTGGAGAAGAAAGGGGGAATGAGGGATCTTTTTATTGTTACTCTACTGACCAGAATTAGGGCTTGTTCAACCTACGTCTGTTGAACTATATTTTTCTGCTGTGTCTTCTATGTGTCCTGTTTACACCATATGCTTGCAGTAGTGTGCAGTGATGTGCAGTAAAACGCAGTACAACAAACATGGTATGAACAAGCCTTTAGGCAGTAACAGTATTTAGATCGAGTTTTTGACTACTTGAATGGCCAACCTCACCATGCACTGATAGTTATTCTGTCTTGGGTATAAACATATATGCTAAGCATAGCAAAAAGGGAGTAAATGTCAGATCTTTTGTCACATATAACAAAATCATTTACAGCTTGCTTACCCTTACTCAGATATTTCCCATATACAAATAAGAATTGCTATTTCCATGATTCTAAAATATGAGTTGTTAATGACCTACAACCTATTCATGAAACTGTTATTCTTTAAATAAAATACACACAATGCCCCTGATTTACTACAGCAGTCTTTTTTTCACCATAGGGCAATGGCGGCCGGTTTATAGGGGGCGCAGGGGCGCCGCCCCCCAATCAGC
The DNA here is from genome assembly GCF_965119305.1 of Pelophylax lessonae. Classification (NCBI taxonomy): domain Eukaryota; kingdom Metazoa; phylum Chordata; class Amphibia; order Anura; family Ranidae; genus Pelophylax; species Pelophylax lessonae. The sequence continues at coordinate 249,584,517 of NC_138773.1, read as the reverse complement.
AGTGCAAAAAAAATAAAAAAAATACCATTTAAAGCCCTCTAGGGGCACCGGACCTATTGCTGGCTATTGGGGGGGGGGGGGGGGTTTGGCAATCCCCGATTGGCAGCCTTCTGGGTGTCACCGGGGCGCAGAGCAATGCGCCCCAACACTCCCCACTGTAGTCCTGTCCTGGCTGTGATTGGTCCAGACTCCAGCCTGGACTAATCATACAGAACATCCCGGTTGATGACGCGTGGGGGCAGTGCGTGCGTCAGTCACTCACTGTCCGTCACCGTCAGAGCAAGAAGGAGCAGCGGCGCGCATGGTCGGTCCAGACATCTCTCCCGTCCCGTCTTCAGCAGCACACAGCACAGCAGTCAGTCCGGTCAAGTGAGTCAGCCAGAGCCAGCCCAAGAGCAGGTAAGTGATGAAGCAGCCGCTGCCTCAGTGCCTCCGTCTCTCCTCTCTCTCCGCTCTCACCCAGGGCAGCGGCAGTGACTGTAAGGTGTCCATGTGTCCTCCTGTGCACGCTGGTCTCTGCATTGAAGGGGGCATGTACGCTGGTCACTGCATTGAAGGGGACACGCACGTTGGTCACTGCATTGAAGGGGGCATGTACGCTGGTCACTGCATTGAAGGGGTCATGTACGCTGGTCACTGCATTGAAGGGGGCATGTAGGCTAGTCACTGCATTGAAGGGGGCACGCTGGTCTCTCTGCATTGAAAGGGGGCACGCTGGCATCTCTGCATTGAAAGGTGGCACACTGGTCTCTGTGCATTGAAAGGGGGCACGCTGGTCTCTGTGCATTAAAAGGGGGCACGCTGGTCTCTCTGCATTGAAAGGGGACACGCTGGTCACTCTGCATTGAAAGGGGGCACGCTGGTCTCTCTGCATTGAAAGGGGGCACACTATACCTTAATTACTGAAGGCCCCTTTCACACTTTTGCGACCTCAAAGTCACGCAATTTTTTACAGCGTTTTTTTGCCGCAAAGACATGCCTATTACATTTTTCTGTTTGCGCCCCCCCAAAAATTTTGAGCACCAGCCGCCACTGCCATAGGGTATGCTCATTTCACATTCAAGAGATTAGAAGAAAAATGTAACAAATATTTCTCCAGAAACTGATTGGGCATTTGAAATCAACATTACCTATGGCGAGATTTATTCCCTTAGTAAATAGGAGCCAATGTATTTTTGATTACCCTTCTTCTGTTAGCTCTAAACTCTCCTTACAGTGTACAACGTCTTTGCTGCAATTGTGAAATGAGTCTGACAATGTTCATTTCAATGGAAATCTCCTCTCCCGTGATGATTGCATGTGTACAGTGTGATTATCCCTCTGAGATGTCGCTGACACAATACTGAGCAGGAAGTGTCGGTAATGAGGAAGGTTAACACACCATCGTTTTTTGTCCCATCATGGATATGTTTGCCTTACAATTAAACATGCCACATAGAGCTTTGATTGTCCCAGCAATATGATTGTCATTTAGTTTAATTGCATCATGGGCTTAGTTATTTACACAGTTCATCTTCTCAGCATCTCTGTGCTCACTATACTAGTTTCACAAAAAACTTAAAAAGTCTGATGCTCTGACATAGCAGAAAAAACAAGAGTTTTTTTCTAATTAAATTTATAGTAAATAATTTGGTTTTTCCAAACCTTTTTGTAGAGATGTACAGTATATTGTTTCTCAAAGCTGGTTTTTGTATTTTTGATTTTCTAGATTCAATGCATTGCTTTTTATGTTTCTGGAGTTCTTATTTTCATTTAGCATACTGAATAAAGTTTATGGGTATGCATTAGATTGATTTTTTCAGCACATTGACTGTGAACGTGTATAACTGATAAGCAAGGTGGCAATGCATTCTTGGAAAAAAACGGAACTCCGGAAATATATAAAAAGCACAACTAATGTGGCTATGTAATCATAAAGCTGAACTTTGGGTATTAGGCTAAATACCCCCAGGGACATCCCCCCCCCCACACACGCACACACACCCGCACTGCAAGGGTTAGGTGCTCATAATGTCTAGGGGTGCCAGAATAAAGAGAAATACTTACCTTTTCCCTGCTCCGGCATGCTCCCTCGATCCATGTGACAGGGTCGGTGCTGCCTCCTCTCTTAGGCGCTCCTGGCTGAAGTTGCACTCCAGCCTTCCCCACGTACAATGCAAGGTTAATAGCCCTTCATTGTATGTGGTAAAGCAAAGGGACTATACATAGCTCGGAGTTTCAGGAAAAGTAGGAGAGCACAGGAGCAGGCCAGAATAGGGGTAAGGTAAGTAACAATCCATCTTCATATCCCCCTTAGAGTTATGTAATAGAGCATCTTTATCTCCTAAGAGTGTACAAGTACACAATTCATATGGTGCTCCTAGAAGAAGTGCATAGTCCCTTGGTCCGTTGGAACTTTCATCTGTATCTGTAGACCATCAGCAGGGTAGAGGTATGGATGAGGCAACTGTATGGATGGATGGATGAACAGGAGAAGAGACCAAGAGTGGAACCTCTGCAGCTCCCGTAGAAGATCTGGGTAGGATCACCTCAATGTGGAAAAAAATGAATAGCAGGGTGCTAAAGGTCAGTATCAAATAAAAACACTTTATTAAAATAGGAAGCACACTTAGGCCCCTTTCACACAGGCTTTCCGATCAGGTCCACCTGTCAGTTTTTTTAGGCGGACCTGATCAGATGCTCCATGCACCTCTATGGGGCAGTGGATCTCAGGAGCTCCATCTTCGGGACATCCGGTGCTCTCCGATCCGATCCTGTCCCTGAAATCCAGATGGATGGAAATCCTATTTTCCATTCATCTGGAAGATCGGATTGGATGGGATCGGATGAAAATGGACAGGCGGTCTGTTTTCATCCGATCCCCCATAGAGGAGAGCGGGGCTCTGACAGGTCTGTCTCTGTACACAGAGCGGAGATGGACCTGTCATCCGCCTGCTCAGGTGGATCGATCCCCGCTGGGCAAAATGGAGTCTGCCGGGTGGAAAGCCCTTGTAAAAGGACCCTTCCAAGGAAGTTAGCATGAAACAGCATTGATAGGGAACATCTGGGACCAAGCAGCTGTAATCAGTGTGAAGCTGTAGACATCACTGGGCAAAACAGAGACTGAGGATGACAGGGAGTCACTCAGTTATGTAGTATCAAGTATGGGTATTGGCAGCAGTGTTCTAGGCTGCACACGAGGATGCCTGGTGGATGTTGGGAGAGGGGGTGTACATGACGCGTTTCCAGGGACTTGCCCTCTTCTTCAAATGCATGGAAAGTGAAAGGAAGTGATGGACTTATAAAGCCAAAAGGGCAGGAAGGGGAGGAACATGGGAGGGGAAGGAGGGAGATAGGTACACATAGAGCTAGAAGGGCGGGAGGGGGAGTAAAGTGGGAGGTGAGAGAAAATCACAGAAGACATAGCTGAGCCATGAACTCTTGGCTTGCAGACTACCTGTATCAGGGAATACAACATTACTACTTGAAGCAGGGAGTAAAACAAGAAAATGAAATAAAATATCTATATTACAATATTACCATTACTAGAGATATATTCATATATGATTAAAAATGGATATATATTGGGAATTTGTTCCAAAACCCAAACTCGAAAGCCATAGGTGGAGCCAGCATGAGTGTGTTCAAAATGGCGGGGAACACAAACATGATCGGTGCTGCCTTCCTCAATGAGTCTCCTGTGTTCACCAAAATGTGTGTTCACCAAAACGTGTGTTTACCAAAATGTATGTTCACCAAAACGTATGTTTTGGTGAACACAGAAGACTCATTGAGGAAGGCAGCACTGATCATAGTGTTTCCTGCCATTTTGAACACACTCATGATGGCTCCACCTATGGATTTCGAGTTTGGGTTTTGAAACAAATTACCCCCCTGTGACTCTGTGGTGGAGAGGTTTCATACCCTCTGCCGAAGAGAAACCTTCTGGATTTATCACCTCCATGGAGGCCTTGATGTGCGTGATATTTTGTAGCGAGTACCCAGTATCCTCTCTGTTCTTGTACATTTTTCAGTTTTTGGTATATTATCCGAGCTTCTGTTATCATGTACCTTTTGCTACATACCATTTTGTCTCTTTGAATTAGAAATGCATATCAGTTGTGCAGTTTTGTGTGTGTGTGTGTGTATATATATATATAATTTAATTTAGCTTATTGATTTTTTTTTTTACTATATATTGGTCTTGTATATATCTTTATTACCAATATATTTCAATTTTTAATCATAAATGAATATATGTCTAGTAATAGTAATGGTAATATTTTAATGTAATACTTGATCCTTTTATTTACAGTGCAGCTATTTTATTTTATTTTTTTGTTTTACTTCCTGCTTCCAGTAGTAACATTGTATTCCTTGATACTGGCAGTCTGCAAGCCAAGGATTAGTGGCACAGCTATGTCTTCTGTGATTTTCTCTGTCCTCCCACTTTCCTTTACTTTCCTTTGCTTTATTGCTGCGATCCAAAAATGTATATGGGAAATCAAAATGGCATTTGGATCATGGAACTCTTAGTCTTAATATATGTTTATTTTATTATCACAGAGCAGGTTATGTACATAAGATGACTTGTTACTTGAAAGTAAAAAAAAAAAAATGATTTTAAAGGTTTAAAGCCCAGAAGAGGGAGCTCTAACTCTGTATTTTAATCAGAGGTACCTGATTGGACTGCATGTACTCCTCTAAGTATGTACGGCACAGTCGTCTGTCCCAGTCATCAGTGATGTGACCGCCGTACATTATCTCCCCAAACAAGTACCGAAGGTCTTCCCAGGGCACCTGAAAGTACATCAATTCTGTTATCATGTGGCCAAAACTGCTTGTTTCTTATAAGGATTCTGTAAGTTTTGATGTGACAATATCTTGGTGAAGATTTTGTTTAAATCAAACTAAAGCAGAACTTATATTATAATTGAAAAACACAGAGACCAGCATTTTAAAGTATAAAAGGGTAAAACACAATATCTAGTGAAAAGGGTTTAGAATATACAGGGTGTATACAGTTGAAGGTACAGCAGTTTTGTTGGAATATATGAAAAAGGCCATAGTGCCACAGTGTATGAACAATAGACAAGGTAATTGCTCAAGGTTTTCACTTAGTTGCAGCATAATGTCACATTTAAAATTTAACCTGTGTTCACACTGGACAGCCAATCATACCGCAAAATTAAAAAAAAAAACATTTTTGTTTATACATGATTGGTTGACTGAAGTGAGCATAATTTCACCTTGTTCACCATCTCTACTCCTTTATTGAATCAGTAGTTGTTTTGTAGTAAACTCAATCTGTGTGGGTTGGACTGAACATCCTCTTTAAAGTGTTGTCCATAGCAACCACAATTTTTTCCAGCTTTTATTTTCATAGTGGATGTGAGAAAATGATTGTTACAGGCAACAACAAAGCTTTCCAATTCCTCTGTTTTACCATTAAAGGCCCATCCCGTTGTGTGTGTGTTTTTTTTTTCTACATAAAAAAGATCACATTTAAAAGAAACTGAAATAAATGCTTCTATTTATGATGGTTTTCTGAAAATGCAAGTTGCCTGGCAGCCATGCAGAGCCTGTGACTTCACGGACTCCAATCAAGTATGCACCTACTAATGTCAAAGTCAAGTCAGAACTCTTGAACTTCATACTTGTTCAAGGTCCATGATTCACAAAGCATTAAAGTTACAAAACCAGCATGGTGGCCAAGCTACTATCATTTTCAGAAGGAGCGCTCATAAACAGCATTCTCTATATTTATCTTTGCATAGGTCATCTTTAAAGCAATTCTATTGCATGTAACACAGATCACAGTGTTCTGGAGCGTTAAAAGGCAATGTAGAAATATATTTTATTTCCTTTTATTATTGCTGTGCAGTAATTGGCAACAATCGGCTTTAGTATAGATGTTTTCTCATTACACTTTTGACAGCAAAATGTTTGGTAGAGTCCGAGGAACCCAACCCTGCTGTGTGCCTAAACTTTAGAGATAATTATTCCAAATGGTGATGTTCACCCTCATTTTTTTTAAAAGGAGTTTTTATTATTATTTATTTTACAGAAAAGCTTGTCATTAAATATATATATATATATATATATATATATATATATATATATATATATATATATATATATATATATATATATATATATATATATATATATATATATATATTTTTATACATATCTATATATGAATTTAAACTGGCAAATGTAGCAGTAACAAAAAACACATATAGAGGTTGATTTCCTAATAGATAAGCTGTTAAGGGAATGTTCACTGAACTAAAAAATATGGTGAGGCTGTGTTCAGTTTAATCAACCAATCCTGTTAATGCAGTAATCATTTCTTTTTGTTTTCTTTATTTAATTGGGTATTGAAAGTGAACACGGGTTCACCCTATGTATTATTATTCACATTGCAAAGTGAACATACACTTTGCTATAGGAACAGCCTAAGTTGCTTTAGTAAATCAAGTCCTTTGTCAGATTAGTGAACAGCTTCATGTCAACTCAATATGCTTCTTTTTAGATATATTACCTTGACTACTTAGCATATTTAAAAAGTAAAGTTAGGAAAATATTCTACAATTACAGTGCCACAGTTTCACTTTGCCATTGTGTTATCATATTACTCTAATAATAAGGAAATCAATACATATTGTTCTAAAACATATAGTAAAACAGCAATACAATAAAATATGTACCACAGTAATGACAAGTATTAGAAAGTTAAAAAAAAAAAAAAGTGTAAATTTGTCAATAAAATATCAGCTCTGGTTATCCATAAATAAAGGTAAAATAAATCACCTTTCAAGGTCAGACATCGTACCTGTGAGTTTGCTTCTAGATAGTTGTAGAGAACATTCACAGATATTGTGAGGTCTCCGATGTTAAAAGGATATTTTCTATTCCACCCCTGGGGACCAAATTTGCGCCGCTCAGCCACACAGGCATGAAAATAGCACAAGGAAAAGAAAATGCTTTTAAACTCTTGCTCTCGCGTACACTGGTCAAGGGTGCTCTGCAAGACAACAGCGGAGGAGACATTTTTTACACACCTGTCAATATTCTGTCAATTCCCATCAGCATTCTAATGAAGTCTGAATGTAAACGATTGCTACACTTGCTGTATACTGCATAAGATTACTGTATGCTTTAAAGGCTACTCAATAATACAATTTACTAGCACTTAAATTCAAAGTGGAAATCAATCACCAAGAAACAAAGATTTAGGTATAAATTGTAACGACCAATAATACTGTCAAGTGCCCTAATTATGGAATAAAATACACATGTATTAGGTATGAGTAGGCAGTCCGTAGTTTGCTAATTAAAACCTAAACAGTAGCAATAGTGGACAAAGATGAGAAAGTTTTACTATTGCTGCAATTTTCCAAATATAATATATTGGGTTATTCAAGACTGAATAGATCTGGATCACAAAAGGCATTTTTTTTTCTGTTTTACATTTTGGTTTGCTAGTTAAAGAAAAGTAAAAATAATTTGCAAGACACTATTCACTTAGGATTTATGCACCTGTAGTTTGTTAATTGAACTATATTTCTAAGAAGCTGCTTTTTAAACCTGTATACTATCTAACATTCCAAGGTGGTGCATATCTGTGAAGTGTCCAGTAATGCTTTGCTGGATGAAACAAAACTTATCAAGCTCAGTACGGAATGCCATGAAACGCAAGAAAAACAAATCTGACAACCTTAACAGAATTGCAAAAGTGTATGTGTTCATCATTTTAAACAGCATTAAAGTGCAGTAACTAATAACATTTTCTATAATAGGAAAACGTGTAACTTTATATCATGTATAGTATGTACTGTAAATAGACTGTAAGACAGATCTAAATCAACTTGACGCTCCTCCTAGAATTTGTGACAACTATAATGTCCTCTTATCCTCTTTAGGACAGGCAAAAATATCACGCTACAGCCAAGGTTTTTAATAAACTGTTCTAAGATGTAATGTGAGAAAAACCTACATTCACTGTACACAAAAATGGAGGTTTCATTTTTTTTGGATTCCACTGTTTTTTAAAACAGATAATCACATTATCTAAATACATTAGCAGCTCAGTCTCAGCAAATAATGAAGATATTAAACTGAGTTTATTGACAGTGTAAATGTATTATTTTTTTTTTTCAGAAATATAGGTTTATGTAACATTCCAGTTGGGTAAAAATTCAGCAATACATTACTTTCTGTACTGAGAAAAAAAGCTAAATAACTTCACACCAGATTTGACACCATAGTCCTTTAATGATAAAAAAAAGACCACCAATAGTTCAAGTTCTTGAGGCAAACTTAAAAACACCAAAATAAATAATAGTAATAATACAAAAATTTCTCTAACTTTTATACAGTATTTGCCTGCCGTTGGAGATATAATTTTAATAAAAAGTTAATATATATTTTATTTCTATATATACAAACGTATGATGTCTGAATTTCAGGCCAACTAACTGAACCAATGAGCATAAAAGGGAGCGCTTGGTAGGAAAGCAAAGCACATTGGGCTCTATGGCTCAGTACACATGGGTACATCATACATCAGCTTAACATCATACTAAAAAAAAAAATCAAACTGCAGCATTTGTATAATTGTCCACCACAGTCCTTATTCACTTATAAGAGCTCCTGTGAAGGAAGATTGTATGAGCATCATGGGCGTTAGATGCAAGTCCAATTCTAGCACTTGTGTGTATGCACACTGGCTTATACTCTTGGGTCAGAAAAAATTGCACCCATTAGGATAGATCTGTTCTCTCCAAGTATTTCCACAACAATGATCACATTTTCGTGAATGGGTATTATTATCTTACACCTACCTGCCTTTAGTCTAACACAGCACAGATGAGGGTTTTGCCTCTTTTCTGACTTTTAGTAGTGGAAAGAACCCTTGGGTGCAAATTTTCACCACATGTTGGTAACAACCAATGCAATCCATACATACAAAGAAACCGAAACCAATAAGTTCATAAATTCAGTTATGTGTAATGAAATGGAATGACACAGGGAAAAAGTATTTGAAAACACTAACTGAAATCTTTTTTGTTACCCCAACACTTCATATTCCTGATATGTGACTGCTGATGAACCATGTATTTGTATGGGAAAGCCCCCTGTTCTCTTTGTATTGCTTCCTTTGTGTGAAATCCTTGGTTTTCCTGCCAGTCCCTCTGCTTTCCTAATAAAAAAACTGACCACACTAAGCAGGCGAACACACTGTGGTCAGTTCTATTGCTATGCTGGGAACTCAGCCTGCTCTCCTCTAATGATCAGACTTGTCCTGACACCCCCACCCCGCTGCACAGACATTCACAAGGAAGCTCAGTGTGCTGCTGCTTCTCCTCCCCCCGGCTCTTATGCAGCTGAGAACAGAGGATCTGTGATCACTTAAAAAATAAGGGAAAAAGGTATTTAAAATGTTTTTTTATATCCATACACAAGAGTTTTACCTTTGATTTCTATTTTAAACTGAATGGGTTGTTTTACAAGGTGATCGTTTACAATCATACATCACACATATATACAGACACACACACACACACACACACATATATACACACACACACGCATCGTACAAAATCCTTTGTTGGTAATGACAGTTTCAAGACGCCTCCTGCATTTAGGCCCATTCTTCCACACAAACAGTCTTCAAATCTTGAAAGTTTTGTGGGCCTCTTCTATAAACTGTGATCTTTAGTTCTTTCCATAGATTTACTATTGGATTCAAGTCAGGAGATTGGCTGGGCCATTTTAGCAGCTTTATTTTCATTCTTTGAAACCAACTGAAAGTTTTCTTGGCTTTGTGTTTGGGATAATTGTCTTGCTGAAATATCCACCCTTGTTTTATCTTTATCATCCTGGTAGATGGCAGCAGTTATCAAGACTGTCCTGGTACATTTTTCCATTTATCCTTCCTTCAATGATATGAAGGTTGCCAGTACTGTATGCTGAAAAACAGCCCCGCACCATGATGTTCCCACCACCAATCTTCACTGTTAGTATGGTGTTTTGGGGTAATGTGCAGTGCCATTTGACCTTCAAACATGGTGTGTTTGATGGCATCCAAAGAGTTACATTTTGGTCTCATCTGACCAGATTATATTCTCCCAGTATTTCACAGGCTTGTCTAAATGTTGTTCAGCAAACTTTACACGAGTTTCAAAATGCTTTTACTTCAGCAATGGAGTCTTGCGTGGTGAGCGTGCATACAGGCCATGGCGGTTGCGTGCAATACTTATTGTTTTCTTTGAAGCAATTGTACCTGCTAATTCCAGGTCTTTCTGAAGCTCTCCACAAGTGGCCCTTGGCTCTTGGACAACTCTTCTGATAACTCTTTTCACTCCTCTGTCAGAAATTTTGCGAGAAGCACCTGCTCGTGGCCGGTTTATGGTGGAATGATGTTCTTTCTACTTCCGGATTATGGCCCAGACAGTCCTCACTGGAACATTCAGAAGTTTAGAAATCCTTCTGTACCCAATGCCATCACTATGTTTTGCTACAATAAGGTTGCAAAGGTCCTGAGAGAGCACTTCTCTTTTACCCTTAATGAGATGATTCTTGTGTGACACCTTGGTAATGAGACATCTTTTTATAGGTCATCTGTTGAGACTGAACCAGTAGCTATTCATTTGCTTTCTAATTACTGATAGATTTCAGCTGGCGTCTTGGCTTTCCATGCCTCTTTGCACCTTCTTTGTGTGTTCAATACTTTTTCCCTGTGTCATTCAATTTTATTACACATAACTCATTTTCTGAACTTATTTGTTTTGGTTTCTTTATATGTATGGATTGCATGGGTTGTTACCGACATGTGGTTAACATTTCATGTCAATAAAACCGTTAGAAATATTTTTACCTAGAAAAATTATTTTACCCGATGTAAATTATTTTACCCGATGTAATATAAAATTATTGCAATATATAGCATAGAAAAGTATTGGGACACCTGCCTTTACACGCACATGAATTTTAATGGCATCCTAGTCTTAGTCCGTAGGGTTCAATATTGAGTTGGCCCACCCTTTGCAGCTATAACAGCTTCAACTCTTTTGGGAAGGCTGTCCCCAAGGTTTAGGAGTGTGGCTATGGCAATGTTTGACCATTCTTCCAGAAGCGCATTTGTGAGGCCAGGCACTGATGTGGACGAGAAGGCCTGGCTCACAGTCTCCATTCTAATTCATCTCAAAGGTGTTCTATCGGGATGAGGTCAGGACTCTGTGCAGGTCAGTCAATTTTTTCCACCCCAAACTCGCTCCTCCATGTCTTTATGGACCTTGCTTTATGCACTGGTCCAAATCATTTGGTGGAGAGGGGGTTTTGGTGTGGGGTTGTTTTTCAGGGGTTAGGTTTGGCCCCTTACTTCCAGTGAAGGGAACTCTTAAGGCATCAGCATGCCAAGACATTGTGGACGATTTCATACTTCCAACTTTGTGGGAACAGTTTAGGATGGCCCCTTCCAAACTGACTGCATACCAGTGCACAATGCAAGGCCCATAAAGACATAGAGGAGCGAGTTTAGGGTGGAGGAAATTGACTGGCCTGCGCAAAGTCCTGACCTCAACCCAATAGAACACCTTTGGGATGAATTGGTGCATAGACTGCGAGCCATGCCTTCTCATCCAACATCAGTGCCTGACCTCACAAATGCGCATCTGGAAGAATGGTCAAACATTCCATAGGCACACTTCTAATCCTTGTGAACAACCTTCCCAGAAGAGTTGAAGCTGTTATAGCTGCAAAGGGTGGACCAACTCAATATTGAACCCTACGGACTAAGATTGGGATGCCAATAAAGTTCATGTGCTTGTAAAAGCAGGCGTCCCAAAACTTTTGGTAATATAGTGTATGTCTCACTACTGTATTATACGTAATATGAAATGTCAAATGAATAAACCCCTTGCAAAAATGTGAAATTGGCTCTGCAGCTTAAACTCTCCCTCGCAAAAATAAATAAATAAAGTACCCTGTAAAGCAGGGGTCTTCAAACTATGACCCTCCAGTTGTTCAGGAACTACAATTTCCATCATGCCTAGTCATGTCTGTGAATGTTGGAGTTTTACAATGTCTCATGGGATGTGTAGTTTCGCAACAGCTGGAGGGCCGTAGTTTGAGCATCCCTGCTGTAAAGGAACTGTAATAATACTTATCTGTCATGCCGCTCATGGCAACAGAGACATTTTAACTGGTCAAATTCCACTACAAAACATCTTACAACATAGTGGTAATGTTTCCAAGCTTCAATCATTTTCAATAATTTGAATATGATTTCATTAAATAGAACAAGACTCTAAGAAGGAAACAATCAGAGGGGATTGATTTAGGGTCCTTTCACACGGGCTTTCCACCCGGGGGACTCCATTTTGGTCACCGGAGATCGATCCGCCGATACTCGCTGAACAGACGGATCGCTGCGCTGAGACGGACTTGTCAGATTCCCGCTCTCTTCTATGCCTGTCCGTTTTAATCCGATCCTATCCGACCCGATCCTCAAAGCGGATGGAAAATAGGGTTTTCATCCATCTGGATTTCACAGACAGGATCGGATCAGATAGTGTTAGCGGACATGTCACTGCTGACATCCGCTGCTCCATAGGGGTGCATGGAGCATCTGATCAGGTCCGCCTAAAAAACTGACAGCAGACCTGACTGGAAAGCCCGTATGAAAGGGGTCCTACTAAAACTGGAGAGTGCAAAAACTGAAACAGCTGTCCATGGTAGCCAATCAGCTTATAACTTCACCTTGTATAAGCGTTAAAAAAAAAAAATAACCTGGAATCTGGTTACAATGCAGAGCTGCACCAGATTTTGTCCCCGCCAGTTTTAGTAAATCAACCCCAAAGTGTTTTCACTCCCAATATACAGTACAATGTCACTCACCTGATCAAAATTGTCTAGTGCAGCATGCAAATTAGCCAGCATGCCAGTTGGGGGTTCGTTGGTAATTTTGATTGCATTTTCCAAGATACCTTGTGGGATGATGTGCTCTTTCAGTGTTGTGGCCGGCTCCGCACTCATAAAGACACGGTAATCAGGGTGGCTTTCATTACTGTACTTTTCCAGTAATTTTTCTAACACGCTTAACCATTTAGCTACCAGGTGAATATTCTGTGAAAACAGACTGCGTTAAATCACAGCATACAATATCATTAGATCCTATGAAGTTTATACAGTTTCCTATGTCTAAGGTTCGGTTCAGTATGAGTTAAGGGGAAAAAAATACTTAAATAAAATATTCCATATTTTAGGGTGTAGCGCCCAATATTTCAGACAGTGCATCTATCCTTGACTATAGATTAATGGGCCAAATCCTGTACATAGCAAGGATTTCTGTTGGGCTAAAGGCCTATTAAGTGGGTCATATCCTGCAGCTTTCCTATAACTATGCCCATAAGCTTCACTTTCAATACCACCCTACTCAGCCCCATTGTTGGTCTCATTCCACACTGTGACTTTCTTGCTACTACTGCATGTACCCTTTCTGCATATTTCAGAACATACACTGCAGCATGTGGCATGTAAGGAACCATGAAAAAATACAATACAAGGTCTTATAACTGTCTTTGCAACCTCACTAGAAGCAAACATTTGGTTGATCATAATTTTTATTTATAGTCATTCAATTCAATACCAACTATGTACCCATGGTACACATCCTCACTTTAACATTATTTTTTTCCTACTTTGTTACTGTTAGCCCAGTATTAAAAAATGTCACAGAGTTTTACCATTTTGGCAATCAACAAATGGAGCAAGTTTGGAGTTGAAGGAATACCATTTATTGGCTAACGGCAGCAGCAGGAGCCAATGGCTTCCATTGTTCTCAGCCACGCCTGTGAGACAGAAGAGAGGGGAGAAGAGCTGCTGCATAGAGCTAGAACAAAATCAAGCTATGTATTAAGGGGAGGGAGGGGCTGGGGATGTGCTACTATTAAAAGGTATATTACCTTAATGCAGAGTATGCTTTAAGGTAGAAAAAAAAATGTTTACCTTTACAACCACTTTAACATGCATAAAGCTGGTGGATTTTATTGCTTGGATTTAAAATGCAAATGTTTAAAAACCCAAAAATACAAAACTTACACCTACATTTTGAAATACAAATGACAAGGATCTACAAAAATCGATGCTGAGATGACCCCTAGGTATATCTTGCATCAGGGCGTAGATTTGAATAAATGTGAAATTAAAGAATACTGTACCTATCTTAATTAAGAATGAAAATAACTTTGGTAATTCCCCATATACAGTATCTCACAAAAGTGAGTACACCCCTCACATTTTTGTAAATATTTTATTATATCTTTTCATGTGACAACACTGAAGAAATTACACTTTGCTACAATGTAAAGTAGTGAGTGCACAGCTTGTATAACAGTGTAAATTTGCTGTGCCCTCAAAATAACTCAACACACAGCCATTAATGTCTAAACCGCTGGCAAAAAAATAAGTAGAACCCTAAATGAAAATGTTCAAATTGGGCACAATTAACCATTTTCCCTCCCTGGTGTCATGTGACTCATTAGTGTTACAAGGTCTCAGGTGTGAATGGGGAGCAGGTGTGTTAAATTTGATGTTATCGCTCTCACTCTCTCACACTGGTCACTGGAAGTTCAACATGGCACATCATGGCAAAGGACTTTCTGAGGATCTGAAAAAAAGAATTGTTGCCCTACATGAAGATGGCCTAGGCTATAAGAAGATTGCCAAGACCCTGAAACTGAGCTGCAACAAGACCATACTGCCAAGACCATACAGCGATTTAACAGGACAGGTTCCACTCAGAACAGGCCTCACCAATGGTCGACCAAAGAACTTGAGTGCACGTTTTCAGCGTCATATCCAGAGGTTGTCTTTGGGAAATAAACGTATGAGTGCTGCCAGCATTGCTGCAGAGGTTTAAGGGGTGGGGGGTCAGCCTGACAGTGCTCAGACCAAACGCCGCACATTACATCTAATTGGTCATCATGGCTGTTGTCCCAGAAGGAAGCCTCTTCTAAAGATGATGCACAAGAAATCCCGCAAACAGTTTGCTGAAGACAAGCAGACTAAGGATATGGATTACTGGAATCATGTCTTGTGGTCTTTGATGAGACCAAGATAAACGTATTTGGTTGAGATGGTGTCAAGCGTGTGTGGTGACAACCAGCTGAGGAGTACAAAGACAAGTGTGTCTTGCCTACAAGCAAGCATGGTGGTGGGAGTGTCATAGTCTGGGGCTGCATGAGTGCTGCCGGCACTGGGGAGCTACAGTTCATTGGGGGAACCATGAATACCAACATATACTGTGACATACTGAAGCAGAGCATGATCCCCTCCCTTCGGAGACTGGGAGACAGAGCAGAATTCCAACATGATAACGACCCCAAACACACCTCCAAGACTATCACTGCCTTGCTAAAGAAGCTGAGGGTAAAGGTGATGGACTGGCCAAGCATGTCTCCAGACCTAAACCCTATTGAGCATCTGTGGGGCATCCTCAAATGGAAGGTGGAGGAGCGCAAGGTCTCTAACATCCACCAGCTCTGTGATGTCATCATGGAGGAGTGGAAGAAGACTCCAGTGGCAACCTGTGAAGCTCTGGTAAACTCCATGCCCAAGAGGGTTAAGGCAGTGCTGGAAAATAATGGTGGCCACACAAAATAATGACACTTTGGGCCCAATTCGGACATTTACACTGACGCTGAGCACGTGCACTCAACTTCTTTGGTCGAACATGGCGAGGCCTGTTCTGAGTGGAACCTGTCCTGGTAAACCACTGTATGGTCTTGGCCACCATGCTGCAGATCAGTTTCAGGGTATTGGCAATCTTCTTATAGCCTAGAAGAAAAAACAATTCTATTTTTCAGATCCTCAGAGAGTTCTTTGCCATGAGGTGCCATGTTGAACTTCCAGTGACCAGTATGAGAGAGTGAGAGTAATAAAACCAAATTTAACACACCTGCTTCCCATTCACACCTGAGAACTTGTAACACTAACGAGTCACATGACACCGGGGAGGGAAAATGGCTAATTGGGCCCAGTTTGGGCATTTTCACCTAGGGGTGTACTCACTTTTGTTGCCAGCGGTTCAAACAATAATGGCTGTGTGTTGAGTTATTTTGAGGGGACAGCAGATTTACACTGTTTTTCAAGCTTTACACTCACTACTTTACATTGTAGCAACGTGTCAATTCTTCAGTGTTGTCACATGAAAAGATATAATAAAATATTTACAAAAATGTGAGGGGTGTACTCACTTTTGTGAGATACTGTAGGTACTGAAATTTGGGTTCCTACGCTGTGCAGTGCCCTCTGTTTTCATAGGCAAGTGCAAAGTGGATTAGAAGCGATTTACAAATACGTCAACGGTGATCAGAGCATAGAAAAAAAACGATTCAGTCGCAAGGAATGCATGAGGACACACGGTCCTACAATGCGTTTAGAGGAGAAGAGATTTAACCACAGGCTACGCAGGGGCTTCTTTACTGTAAGGGCTACAAGATTGTGGAATTCCCTGCCACAAATGGTAGTAACTGCGGGGAGTATGGCTATTTTTAAAAGACTCTTATGTCGTACATCTCAAGGATCGAAACATTCATGGGTATGAGAAATTAATATGTCCACACACACCTACACAGGTTGAACTGGATGGACTATTGTCTTTATTCAACCTCACCTACTATGTAACTATGTAACTATATAAAGGCCCGTACACACGTACCGATCGTCGGCATACAAACATCGGCGGACGAAAGATCTGCCGATTGTACGCTTGTTAGTATGGTGCCTCCGACAGCTGTCTGTGCACATTCTGCGGACAAGAGTCTTTCTTGCAAGCATTTAAATTTTTGTATGCCGACACCAGAACGGACGATTGTTCGCCAGTCAGTACAGAATTCTGCCGACAGACCGCAGATTTGCAAGACTGGGCATGCTCAGAAAAGAAAAAACACAGGGAAAGTTAACCATTACATGACATCACTTCTGCAGTCGGCTGTAGTCGGCGGACAAAATTCTTGGGCAGTCTTTGCACTTTTCAACAGACACTGACATCCCGGGGAGAAAAGACGAACGTTTGTATGCCGACGATCGGTACGTGTGTACGGGGCTTAACTCCCTTCACAAAACATGATTTTGTTGCTATGTTCCTATTTCATAAGACACGGGCACTGTGTTAGGTGCTATAACAACTAGTAGCAACCAATCAACAATCCTCTTTCTTTTTAATGCCATCTTTCCTTATTTTAACTTTATGTTAATAAATTAAATCTAATCAGTTACTTTAGGTTAGTATACACTCTTTCATGTTTTTCCCGACTTTATTGAATAAGCCCACCTGTATTCAAAAAAAAAAAAGTAGGATCTAGCTGTGCAGTGCTACAGCTGGAAAAAATAAAACAGCAACAAAATAAAAAGTCCAAGATAATAGTATTAAACATATACGCACTAACCGGTAAATATTGCCTATTTTTTTTCAGGCAAATATGCAATATATTCAGGAAGATGTGTTTTCTCTTTATGTTCTTTTCAGAATGCTAATTACATCTGCTACACAATTTTTCATTATGGTTACACGTTTTAAATTGATAGTAAAATTGGTCAGCGTAGTGTGAAAAAAAAACATTTTAGTTTGAAAGAAACACCAATGTATGAGCTGTGATCAATGCTATCTTCTTGAAATAAATAAAAATCCCACTTTCAATCAGCACAATATAACTAGAATGTATCATTAAAAAGAAACATATTTGGACAGGTACCCAATTTCATTCCACAAAGCGTTTTTGTAGAAAACGTTCTTTCTTGTAAAAGTGCAGTTTCCTAGCTTGGCAATGAAGCACTTCTATAACAAACAGAATCGGCTTACTTGAAGTATAACCCAGTGGCCTTCTTTTGATGCCTTTTCCATCGCTATTTCTGCTATAACTTCCTGCCCTTGACCCAAGGAAATATTGTGAAGTTTTCCTGAGTCAATGGTAAATCCAAGTCTGTCACCTATACGATGCAAGCAATCATATCAGCGACATAAACACACAAGAGAGGGATAAGGTTTATCAAAAATGTATAAAGAAATGCACGACAGATTACACATATGACAATAGCTAGGTTGGCAAAAGATGGTTTCCTTGAGAATAGTGGGCAGGGAGACATCTGCCAGCCCTTTCTAGCTTTAGCTTCTG
Source organism: Pelophylax lessonae (assembly GCF_965119305.1). NCBI lineage: Eukaryota > Metazoa > Chordata > Amphibia > Anura > Ranidae > Pelophylax > Pelophylax lessonae. The sequence goes on along the minus strand of NC_138773.1, from coordinate 249,566,353 downwards.
CTCCTGTTTCATACGTGACTTGCCTGATGGACAGAAGTGGTGTATACGCAGACAACACATTCATTCCTTTGATCACTCAGGAAAGGAAAGGCTTAAGCCCTATTATACAGGCATCTTTCAACAGGTTGGAAAAAACAGTCTGTATTTTAATAAATATAGAGTGCTTGTTATTACCTACAAAAATGCTAAATGACTGGCTTCTTGCTGCAGCACTGGGAGTAGGAATGGGTGATTTTTAGGAAATGTATAGTAGTAGTGTACTAAATTTTGTATGTATTATTATCATTACTGAAAAAAAAAAATACTAATTTAATTTGATGCTGCATCTGTCCCCTGCCATCTCTACACTGAGAACTGAGTGATCAAAGACCGCTGATAGCTTGGTTCCTCGGTCTTCAGTGAGCAGAGAGCAAATGACTGTCAGTGTGAAAATAGAAAAAAGTGCGCTGATAGTAAAATTTTACTGCTACCAAGATCCAATGTGTGTTGATCGAACATAATTTCTACCTTCACTCATCATTGTTATCACGTGGTGTATGCACATTGCATTTGTTTATGTTTATATGTTTATATTTATATGAACTCCTATCACATTGTAGCGCACCAATTATTTTTCACAAAAATGACTGTCAGTGGCTTGTCAAGAGGCTGAGCCAGCTGCTAGTCAGGCATCTGGACGTATCCTGACATTAAAGTCGGAATCTCTCCAGCGTCTGCACTGGCTGATTGACGCCAATCGTCAGCGGGCTGGGTGAGGACAGTGTTGGATCCTTGGACAGGTGAGTGTCTGTTTATTACAAGTCAGGAACTACAGTTTTTGTAGCTGCTAACTTTACATTTTTGCAGAACTGTCTGAAGCTCCTCTTTAAGCAGGCATTCACTTAGTTCATCCAGGCTAAGAGGCAGAATGTGAGCCACTCAAGTAAAGCCTATTAAGGCCTGTAAACACATTTCAATTTGAGATTGGAAACTAGGATATACAGTTATGTCTATGAGATTCTTTACTGAGATGAAAAAATAGTACTTATGAATCCATGTGAGTGCTAGGTCCCTCAGCTGCCACAACACTGTTTTCTGTGAACCGTGCATGTAAGGGGAAAAAAATACCAGAATAAAATGGTCATTATCACAGGCTTTGAAATTTTATCAGATCAGCTTTGATATTTCCTAACATATCACGTATAAGGCAATGCACCACAATATTGCCTATAAGGATGTAATGAGATGCTTGAGTGAACTGGACTGAAGGGTACAGTAAATCTGCATGTTGAGTGGATTGCCTCAAGGTCTCAAATTCTCACACAGGCACAGTTAGTGCCAATTCAATGGGATTTCTGGTGGTAGTTCCCTTAAGAACTAGTTACCTGTGCCTAATTTAGGCAAGTATTTGCGCCTGTGTCGGTAACATTACCAACACACAGCAAACTCAGTTAGATCTTAATACCACCAATTTGGGAAAGTGTTGTTAGGGCAGCATCAAATTCCTAAAGACTTACCGCCTGTTCTCAGGTTCAAAATTAAAACCAACTCTGAGCTGGCATACAGAGCTACACTATTACTCAGAGCAGTGAAATGTGTTGTCATGTTAATGGCTCCCTACTGCCTATGTCAATGGATTCGCCCACTCCCATGCGCTGTCAATCAAAAGTGAAGCAGATCTGATGAGGAACTAGTCTCTCAGCTCCCCCCTTACACTCCCCCACCCCTAGTACAAAACCCCTTAGCCATGCACCTTTAAGTATGGTGGATGGTTATAATGGAGCAGAATAAATCAAATATAATATTGAAGAAACTGATTATGTAGCTGCCTTGTTTGACATTATCATTTGAAACGTATATACCTAAATGCATACAACATAATGTAACAAGACATTGTGTTAAATCTTACCAAGTGTCTCTACATCCTTCAAGGGATCAACTCCAGGAGATAGTATGAAAACAATAGGAAAAGCTGGACCACTCTCCTGAAATGATTTGGCAAACTCTGTCTTACGCCGCTCTACATATTTGGCTCCAAGTTTCTCTTCAACAAAGTTTCTAAAATGTATTTGTGCTTTAAATTAGTATTAGTACAAGAAAAACAGACTTTGCAGCACTAGGTTTGGATCATTTGTAAAACCCTGAAGTAGATGTAACCCCAATGACTAAACATTTATACAAGCTTAAATATGTTAAACTCATTTCAGAAGTTTTTTGCAATCTTTTTAATTCTGCAACCTTTATTAACCACTTGCCCTCCAGAAGATTTACCCACCTTCATGACCAGGCCATTTTTTTCCTTTTGGTACTACGTTACTTTAACTAACAATTGCATGGTCATGAAATACTGTACACAGACAAAATGTATCAAATTCCCCCCCCCCCCCCCCCCACAAATAGACCTTTCTTTTGATGGTATTGATCACCACTGGATTTTTTATTTTTTTGCGCTACCAACAAAAAAAGACCAAGCATTTTTAAAAACAAACAATATTTTTTACTTTCTGCTATAAAACATAGCCAAAAAAAAAATCTAATTTATTCATAAATTTAGATTAATATGTATTCTGTTTCATGTCTTTGTTAAAAAGAATCCAAATAAGTGTATATTGATTGGTTTACGCAAATGTTATAGCATCTACACACTATGGTATATACACTATATTACCAAAAGTATTGGGAAGCCTGCTATTACATGCAGCTATAACAGCTTCAACTCTTATGGGAAGGCTGTTCACAAGGTTTAGAAGTGTGTCTATGGGAATATTCGACCATTCTTCCAGAAGTGCATTTGTGAGCTCAGACAATGATGTGGACGAGAAGGCCTGGCTCACAGTCTCCACTCAGATACATCCCAAAGGTGTTCTATCGGGTTGAGGTCAGGACTCTGTGCATGTCAGTCAAGTTCCTCCACCGCAAACTCACTCATCCATGTCCTTATGGACCTTGTGTGTGCACTGGTGCACAGTCATGATGGAACAGAAAGGGACCATGCCACAAAGTTGGGAGCATGAAATTGTCCAAAATGTCTTGGCATACTGACGTCTTAAGAGTTCCCTTCACTGGAACTAAGGGGCCATGCCCAACCTCTGAAAAACAACCCCACACCATATTTCCCCTCCACCAAATGATTTGGACCAGTGCATAAAGCAAGGTCCATAAAGACATGGATGAGTGAGTTTGGGGTGTAGGAACTTGACTAGCCTGCACAGAGTCCTGACCTCAACCCAATAGAAGACCTTTGGAATGAATTAGAGCAGAAACTGCAAGCCAGGCCTTCCTGTACACATCAGTATCTGACCTCACAAATGCGCTTCTGGAAGAATGGTCAAACATTCCCATAGACACACTTCTAAACCTTGTTGACAGCCTTCCCAGAAGAGTTAAAGCTGCAAAGGGTAGGCCAATTCAATATTGAACCCTACGGACTAAGACTGGGATGTCATTAAAGTTCATGTGCGTGTAAAGGCAGGTTTCCCAATACTTTTGGTAATACAGTGTATAATGGAATTTTTTTTTTTTTCATACTTGTAATGGAAGCAATCAGCGACTTATAGTGGCACTGTAATAGTAATGCAGTTTAACATTAACTGAAACTTTGTGGGAACCAGTGACACCAATTTAGTGATCAGTGCTAAAAAAAAGCACTGTCACTGTGCTAATGACACTGGCTGGAAAGGGGCTAAACATCTAGGGTAATCAAAGGGTTAAATGTGTACCTAAACAGTGTAGATGTTTACTGTAAGGTGCTTTTACTAAGGGATGTGCCTTGCAGGGAAGGAAAAACCGTCACGTCCCTACTGACAGGACAGAGCTCTGCCTTGTTTACTTATGCAGAGCTCTGTCCTGTCTTCTTCTTTGTCGATCAGCGGGTACTGGTGGTCATGCATTGGCCGGCACCTGCTGATCAGCTTGTGCTGTGCCTAATCACAGCACAGGCAGCATGCTTGTTTGTCCCCTACCCGGAAGTGCCAGATTACGTACTAGGTACGTCATGCGGGACAGGACAGCCACTTTGCCGCCCTACAACAGCATTATGCAGTCTGCAAGTAGTTAAAATAATACCTGATGATCCTGCATAAAGGTCCTTGTTCAGACACTTCCTGTTTTGGACAAACATCTCCCATTTGTGGTCCTCCCTTTCCGCCCTGTCAAAGGCACCCTTGCTGGAGACCGAAAGCAGCCATGCTGACACACACTGTGCAAATACAGACCACCTTTTATATTATAAGGAAGCTGGAGCGCTTGCATGTAGACAGGAAGTGGCTGAAAGAGGCTGAAAACAATATTTTTAAACAAGCCAATAGTTTTTTTTGTAGAAATCCGTTTAAGACGCTTGCAAGGTCAATCAGAATTAATTGAAATGTGCATTTGACCTTCATTGAACCTGCATCTGATCTGGTTCCAGTGGGTTTTGCATTGCTATTATCTTGTATGGAAATGAAAAACCCACTTGAAGCAAACAAAATCCTGACAACATAGCCCCTTAACCATGTCCTTTAGGAACATCCACCTTTCACCATGTTCACCAATCAATATGACACCACAGTGCAGAATACACTCTATTAAGTCCACAGAAATCACATGAAAAGGGCTAGTTGGTTGTGTGCAGTTCAAAGGTTCCCAGTCCTCTACTGGTTTCTAATATACCTGATGGCATATGTCATTCGGTCCGGTCTCAGTGCACGCAATAATATCATTTTCTGTAGGGAACTCTTGTTTTTCCATTCTTGTGGCAGTTGTTCCCTCTCTGGGCATTCTGATTCAATCACCCTTTTCCATCGCTTTGGTGATCCTTCAATGTCTCTGTCTAGACTTCTGAATTCATCCATGAAGCTCATTGTCTGTACAACACAAATATAAATTATGCCCATACATAAGCAAAATTTTAATCAGCTGCAACAAATGATCCAAGAGTGTCTGGTTTCTCATACAAAATCTGTTTTCTATACAGATAATACAGACATTTTTGGATACTCGACTATTTTTGCTTTACTGTTGTGCTACTGGCTCATTTGGTATCATTTATGTTATGCTCTTGCACAGAGTGGATAACATATGCCCTTTTAACTCAGTGGTGGTAGGGGTGATTCCCTTCTACTTCCTGTGCCAAAAGGACATCTTTCCAGTGAGATCACAAGTTGCTATTTTTTCCCCACAGTTGAAGAAACTCTGTCCCTTTCCTTGTTCATGTATATGCTGACCATTCAATGAGACAGAAAGTAAAGGGACATTTTAAAGATGTCACAAGAACAAGAGGTGTGGATAAATCCTCCAGTGGGGACCAGGGTGCCCATGGCCCTCATTTTTTGCACTGATGTCACTGCTGGGTCAGGAAGAGAGAAAATCTCTCCAACAGCAATAAGCTGACAGATTTTCTAACCTTTTTCTGAAAAATTTTGGTTTCATTAGAGTTTAAACAGCTTAAAAAACACTTGAAAAAACATGTTTGTTTAACATGCCACATAATTTGCAGTACTGTTTAGCCAATCTTGTAATTTACATACAGTACATCTTCATACTGCACACTCAGAAAGGTGACACATACAAAGTCCCTAAAATTGTAATTCTTTTTACTGGTTGAGTATTTCAGCTTCCAATGTTGCCTCACTGCCTCCTTATTTAACAGTTAATCAACATTGTTACCTCTGTCCAGTAAGCTGACCCAGAATGCAACAATGCCAAACTAGGAAATAGCAAGGTACACTTACTGACTAGCAGAAGTGTGACTATCATAAGAATGGTTGGCTAAAACTGCTCATCAATTGGCAAATAAAACACAATTATCAATAAATCACACCTGTTGCTTTTTTAAGAAGTTCTACTCTAAGATATGGGGCCACAGCTGTCAATGCAACCCTACCAAATAGGATTAACCCAGTAACTCAATAGGAAAAACAACTGAATAGGATGACTGTTATATATTTTAATTCAGACACCCCTAAACCTTATTCCATTTCAAGTATAGGTTGTACAATGTAGAAGACTCAGTTCATGAACCACCAGCAAGGAAAGATGTTGCATTACGTTAAATATAAATATACATTACATCACATTAAATATACCTTAATGGCACTCCATGCTGAATTTGAAAGAAAGTCCAGTGGACTATTATAGATGTGGTCAATGTTAAAGCGCAGTAAAAAGTCAAGTTCTTGAGCCGAGATTTCTTTATTCATTATCAAAAGCTGAAAAGGTATAACACACGTAGTTAGATAATTGGAATGCAAAACGTAAAGCCTGTCACAAGGTTCATATCAAAAAAGGGTGTCTCTTTTCTATCTGCTGGAGGGCAAGCAAAGAGTTCACATTTCCTGAACCATAGATCTGCCAGCAATGATGAAAAATAAAGACAGAAGAAGTCTTTGCTTTAGAAAATGCCTTACTAAATTATTAAAGTATGTATAACTGAATCAGGATTCTTCATATAGTACTACATACCACTTCCTAAAGCAAAGCTGTTAACCATTTTAAACATTTAAAAGCAAAAGTCCAGATTATAAAGCGCTGATCGCACAAAGTGCCTTTGTTAGCCAAACAAACCCATCTGTGTGCATCTAATTGCATTTTGTTACTAGTGCATGACTTCTTCAACTTAACCTCAACCTAAAGCTAAGTACTACCAACAACCATTCAGTTATCCAGCGAGAGACTCCATATTGGCCAGGAGTTTTTAATGGATAGAATGATAGCTTTCACCAGTGTATCAATAACCAAGAACAAAAGTAGATTGCAGCCTACTAGTCCTTACATGTGATGGCTACATTCGTTTTCTTTTTTTTCAGATTCTTTCCTTAATTTTACCAGGTGCTAATAACTTCCTGCCCTAGGTAGACAACGCTCTCTCACTGTACTGTAACTATTGAGAAGCACCAATTTCACCCTAAGGGAGAACATAGGCTAGGATACAGAATATCCCCCACAACATCCATATAAGATAGGTAGGTGGTGTTCTGCAGTTTAAAGAGAGAGATATGCTGCGAATGCAACACAGACAGAAAGTACAGGAAGTCATCAGCTCACATCATTTCTGGAAGGAGTGACTGGTGTTTTTTTTGTGCACTTATACAGATATCAAAAAGCTTTCAATTGCATATGTAACAGACAAAAAGGGAGAAAATCAGATAAGTTCATTGTTTAGGTTTACAAACACTTTAGACATGAAAATCAGGCACCTACTAACAAATTTAATAAAAATAGGATCAGAAAGGGGTTTTCTGGCTAGCAAATAAAATATCATGCAGCTGGTGCCACATGTCCTTAGGCAGAGTGTTTGAAATGCCTACAGGTTAATAATAATAATAATAATAATAATAATAATATGGTGTATAGCTCTTTGTTAAAAAAAAAAAAAAATACCAATAGCTATACCACAGTTATACAGTCATACAAGCATACTAGTATCAGTTGTTGGTGGAAAACATATTACTTGAGAACTAAGCAAGAGGAATATGGAGCATACAGAGGTGCCAGATTGTTAAGACATTTAAGCCTCGTACACACGCACCGATTGTCGGCCGACCGATCGGCCGTCTTTTGTCCAGTGTTGTTGTGTTGGTTGAAATGTGCTCTAGACTGCACACGAATTTTGTCGGCCAACAACAACCAACTGCAGAAGTGATGTCATGTTCTGGTCTACTTTTCGTGTGTTTTTTCTTCTCTGAGCATGCCCAGTCTTGATCATCACATTTTTGTCGGCCGAAATCTGTACTGACTGAGGAACAATCGGCCGTTCTGCTGACGGCCAACAAAAATTTTATAGCATGCACACCAGATTTTGTTCGGCCGAAAAGTCGCAGTCGGTTGTCGGAAGCATCATACTAACAAGCCGACAATCGGCCGATCGGACGTTGGCCGAAAATTTACGGCCAACAATCGGTGCGTGTGTACGGGGCTTTGGGCTGTTTTTTTTTTAAGGAAAATATTTCATGTTCAACAGTCTTATTCATGTTATGCAAGAATTACCCATTCTCCAGCTGGCTCTGCATTATGTTTTTTTTAAATATTCAGGGACTATAAACCTAAAGGAGATCTAATGTCATGGCATACACTTTCATTTTAAAAACACCAGAATTTTTATAGTAATAAAACTATAGTTATTTTTGACATTACAAAATAAGCTTTTTCAAAAAATCTCCTTTCATGTAGTGAGTGCTACCTGTCTGTGTGGCACTAAAATATTGTGTGAATGAGGCCCAAGGCTTTACATCCTAAACAGAGCAACTACTGTCCGATTAGGTCTAATGCGCTGTTAACCTGTGTATGCAGGGCATATCAAATCTATAGAGAACTGGATTTTGCAGAGTCCTGGTCTTACCAGACTGAGGAAGCTTTTTTCTTACATGTGTTAGTAAATTTAATATGTAATACCAAGATGATTCATAGTCCTGTGGATGATCTTGGATGCACTTCTGAGCTTTGATATTTAAGAAAACCATCATCCTATAAACTTATAGTCATTGCTTGCTCAGTGAAAAAACAACGTATGACCAAATGAAGAATGAAGTATGAATGGCTTCTGTCCATTTTTTGTTCCCACATAAAATTTAATAGAAAAGATAACTTTAAATGTGTGACTTCATCCGAAAGAATAACATGTTCTAACTGTGAACCGTTCTTTGTCTGACATCTGTGTCTCACTAAATGAAAATATTGAAACAGGCATTAGACGCTATTCCTATCTCATTTGAAACAACCAAATAGCGTAAATTTAAACCATTCTGTACAGATGTCTGAGAGTTCGTTTGCTAAAATTGAATCCAGTAAAACAGAAAAAGAGGCATTACTGGCAAAGACATAAACCATTAAAACAACACAAATATGCTGCAATCTAATAGAAAACAGCAATTGTTCATTAAATCAGTAAGGACTATAATACAGAATTAACTGGATATGCTCCGGTCGCATGGTAGGAGTCCTCATTTTCTAACTAGATGTTTCACATTTCTGGTGATCTCTGGAATTGTGTTGCTATTGTTATGATTCTCTAGGCTTTTTTTTAGCAAGATACAGATATGAAAAAAAGATTGAACCACCCAAAATTTAGTCAGCTGCCAGTAACTTATCAGCTGTTTTTGGGGGGCTGAGGGAGAACCCAGGAAAAAAATACCCATTTAAATATAGAGGTTTGTTTAGGGCAAACGGAACCCTGGACTCAAGCACCACTTTCCCCTTACCACTATAGTAATGATAATCTCCTGCACATAGGTGTGATAGTCCAATTCAGAAAAGAACTCTGTAGGCAGAAGTGGATATTACTTTAAAGCCTTAATGCCCTCTAGGACTGGGATTGTCCTCAGTACTGTGAACAATAGATAAAAACTGAGGGAGCACTGGCCTAGTGCATTATCCAAAAACAAATTTATTGAAAATAAAAAATAAAATATAACTAACTAAAAAACGTAGGTAGTAAAAGTGCTCATTAAGCTACTACAAGTGGCTGCCATCTCCAAGCTTCGCCAAAGCTTCTAGTTTAAGGAAGACCTCACCGGGGTCTCTGCTGGCTGACACAATTCGAGTCCTTCTTCATTGGCTCTGATGAAGAACGACATACCTTCAAAATGCATCAGGGAGCAGGGACCCTGGTGAGGTTCTCCTTGAGCTAGAGGCTTTGGCAGAGCCTGGAATATGCAGCCACTTGCAATGGCTTGATGAGCAATTTTAATACCTAAGTTTGTGAGTAGTTATGTTTTATCTTCAATAAATTTGTTGTTGGATAATGCACTAGGCTAGTGTGCACTCTGTTTTTATCTATTAACCACTATAGTGCCTGCATGTTATACATATGGTCCTGTTTTAAACCCTTTCAATGCTGGAGCCATTATGATTTAATTGCACACATTGACCTGAAGATTACTTAAAGTAGAATTCCAGGCACTACCTAACTAATCCTAAAAAGTCCAAGATGGCGCTGAGAGCCGATGCTTAATTCTGAGCTCTGCTGGCCGCTGCATCTATCCTACTTTTATCTTGGTGTAGGACATCATTAGTAGGCTTTCTCTGTTTCCCTACATCGGCAGGACCACATGGTGATAACCACGAGGAAAGGAGAGACTCCTGCTCGCCGAACGGGCCCGTCCGCTGCAGCCTCCACTCCACCAGAAGTGACAAGTGCGGCCGCCATCTCTGCAGATATGGCCACATAGACGGAGCCCTCATTCTCCCCTCAGGCAGAGGCAAAGGAATTTGCAGCATTAATGGCTGCTACTAAAAACTGCCATACGACCCTCACAACAAAGATCGACTACGTGCAGTCGTACATAGGTCTGATCCGGCGAGACCTAGATTAATTCTGCGACCTTATTAACACAGTGGAGCAGCTGGTCTCGGACATGGAGGACCGCCAGTGTGACCATTTGGCCGATCTCCATACGCTGAAGATGAAGGTCCGTCATCTTGAGAGCAGGGCAGGGGATATGGAGAACAGGAAGTTGCTAAATAACCAGCGAATCCTGTGCATCCCCGAGGGGGAGGAAGGTAATGACCTGGTGACTTTTACTAAGTGGCTCATTACCCAGCTTCTGCCTATGGCCTAGTTCTCTCCCTTGTTCTAAGTTGAAAGAGCCCATCATATGCCACCTACCAGAGGGCCTCCTGGAGCCACTGACCCTCTGTGCACATTTATTTTCAAGCTCCTTCATTTTAAAGACCATGCCCTGGTCCTGCAGCAGAGCACAGGGTGAGCTCCTTCATGGCAATACCAAGTGACCTTTTCTGACTACTCGGTGGAGACACAAAGACAGCACAAATCTTTTGACACGGTCCGGGCTAAACTGCGAGAACGTAGGCTCAAATACAGCATGCTGTTTCCTGCACATCTAAGTGTTCAAGATGGGGGTTCTGTGAAATTCTTCACATCTCCTGAGGATGCTATTTCTTTGCTGGAAACCCTCCGCAAATAACCTGTCTCCTCCTTGAATGTTGTGCCTTTACATTCCTGCTCTCCTGTTATGGGCAGCCCACCCTATTTGCTATTTTTTGTGCTTTTTTGGAACTACATATCCTTCATTTATATATATACATTACCTTTTGCACCTGATGCCACCGCTCTGTACTTATGGAACCTCCCTGAACATTGTTGAGAACCCTCAAATACTGTGTGCTCCTATAACCAGGAGGCCTTACTTCGCATTTATGTGCCTACTTATACCTTAGTTCCTCCTCCTTGTATTGGTGCTACTTTGTTTGGAATTTGTGGGCTGCTCAACTAATCTTTTTTTTGTGCCCCTGGCTCCTAGCCGGGTGATCTACACCTACTTTACCTTGGCCGTCAGAGACTCTTCTTTTTGTGTTTTCCTTTTTTCTGTTTTGATTGTACACTGTTTGACTGTTTGGGCTATATTGCACATAGTGCCCCCTAGTTGGTGACTTAGCCATGTTCAGGTTTGGGATAAGGGCCTCTTCAAGTTCGCTGAGGGGGGAGGCGGGGTGTGGAGTTGGGGAAGGTTCCTCCTTTTAGGCCTTGTAACTTGTTTGTTATGTTTTAGTTTTAACTGCAGCTGTGTTTATTGTACCTCTCCTACCATTTGGGAACTCTTTGATGGATATGCTATGTACAGTGTTTGGTCCTAGTTGGGTGGCCATCCGGATCTGGCCGGGCATGGCAGTAGACTATGCCTCATCTTTCCCACTACCACCATGGCAGTATGTAACATAATTTCATTGAATACTCTGGGTCTGAACGCCCTAATCAAGCGCTCTTTGGTTTTTCAGTTTCTCAAAAAGTATCAGCCCCACATGGGTATCCTCCAGGAGACGCATATGGTAGGCAGCAAAGTCCTTAGCCTTAAAAAAGCTGTGGGTAGGACACCACTACCACTCCACCTATTCCACCTATTCCAGGGGAGTTAGTATTTTTATACATAAAACCCTTCCATTTCGGCTGTTGGACCTGGTGCTGGATTCGGATGGTCGCTATGTTATTGTACAGTATATGCTCTGCTCTGTAATTTTGAGGTGGTGTAGGTGGGTCTATTCCTACCCCCCCCCCCCCCAGCCTCAATACGACTCCCTGTTTCTATAGTTAGTAAACTGGCCAAATACCAGACTGACTCCATAATCATGTTAGGTGACTTTAATATGGTGTTGAACCTGGGGTTGGACAGACTGCACTCAGATGGCTCATCTTCCAGGGAGCTTCAGGCCTGGATTGACTCGTGTAACCTTACAGATGCTTGGCGATGGAGGAATCCCTCCCTGCGCGCCCACACATGCCACTTGTCTACTCACAAAACCCTATCCTGTATTGATTTGATTTTGGCGGGTGCCTCTGTCCTTCTGCGGGTCCAAAAAATCTCAATTCTCCCCCGGGGCATATCTGATCACACTCCCCTCCTGCTCCAGCTTACCACTTCTGTGGCTCCATCCGAGGGGCTTTGGTGCCTGTCTCACTTCTGGGTCTCTGACACCAGGATAGACATGGCCTATTGCTCTCACTTGCTGACATATTGGACCAAGAATGCTGGTTCTGCACCATTGGGCACTACTTGGGACGCCTTTAAGTCGTTTACCACGGGCACATACCAAAGCCTTATTAAGCAGGCACGTTTAGCCTCCAAGGTTGACCTGGATAGGGCCGAACAAAGAGCCACATGACTTGAGGAGGTATTCTCCAGCTCTCAGGATGCTTGGGATTATCACACCTGGTAGAAAGCGCTTAGTGAGGTTCTATTGCTGCTTGTGACTGCTACTAAAAAGATGATACTTTACCAATCTCAGAGAATATTTGAACAAGGGGAAGAAAATGGCAAATTGCTGGCTTGGCTGGCTAAAGAGCAAACTGGCCCTGTCACTATTTCTAGACTTCAATCTCCTTCTGGTGATCTCTTGACAGACCCAGCCTCTATCAATGGTGCTTCGCTTCCTACTATCGATCGCCGTAAAGTTCTAAAGTAGCCTATGCCGAACATGACTTAGCTTCCTTCCTGGACTCTGTTGACCTCCCTCCGGTTAACTCCTACCTATAGTACTAAGCTTGATGGCCCTATCACTATTACCGAGGTGCGGTCAGCCCTACTGTCACTACAGGTAAGTAAGACTCCTGGGCCAGATGGCCTGCCTGCAGAGTTCTACAGGACCTATGTGGAAGATGTGCTGCCACAAGTCCATGAGAAGTTGAGTCAGTCCCTATGCCCTGGAACCCCCCCCCCTCCTCTATGTCTGAGGCTGGGGTGGTGGTTTTGCTCAAGCCGATCGGCCGATCTCCTTACTGAACGTAGACGCCAAAATCTTGGCCAAAGTTCTTGCTATCTTGAATTCTGTTATCTCAGGCCCTGGTGGATGGTGATAAGTCTGGATTCATCCCGGTTAAGGGCACTGATATTAACATTGGTAAACTGTTTAAACATATTGCCCTGGCCTCTTCGGACAGCACAGGGGTGGTGGCCTCCCTTGACGCTGAAAAAGCTTTCGATTCTGTCGAGTGAAGCTACCTCTGGGCTGTCTTGGGGGGGTTTAGGTTTGGATCCTGCATCATCTCTTGGATTTGCCTGTTATATTCAGCCCCAATAGCAAGAATCCATACTAATAGTAACCTGTCCTCTCCTTTTCCACTCTATTGAAGTATGCACCAGGGATGCCCCCTCTCCCCTGAGCTTTTTGCCCTGTCGATGGAGCCCCTTGCTGTGACTGTACGAGCTGCTACGGAAGTTCAAGGTTTACAGGTTGGAGCCTATTTGAAAAAATAGCTCTAAACGTGGATGGTGCCTTTTTATTTTAAAGGGACCCTTTTTCTTCCCTGCAGGCCGAACTTAGAATAGCAAATGATTTTGGTGCTTTCTCTGGGATAGGGATCAACTGGGATAAGTCCATTCTTTTTCCCCTTGGTACTTTGTCCTCTCCTCCTGTTACAAATACCCCACTTGTGTGGACCACTGAATTTATGTACATTGGTATACATGTTGGTACTACCACCCAGACCTTTGTAGAACTTAATTTGTTGTTCCCTGTTGCGTTTCCTGTCCCAGAGATGCACCACATGGCATACCCTTCTGTTATCAACTGTAGGTAGAATCACCTTGCTTAAAATGATCTCTACCCAAGTTCCTGTATTTTGTTCGCAAGACCCACGTAATTATCCCCAAATCCTTTTTTAATAGATCGGATGCTATTGTCAGTGCATTTATCTGGGCTGGGAGGACACCTCGTCTAGCCCGCTCTACACTAAGACATCCGCTTAATCAAGGAGGAAGGCCCCCTCTCAGATTTTCGATTGTGCTATTGGGCTGCATGTGCCTGTGTTGGTCACTGTGCCATGGTGGTTCTCTCAGCCAAAAGACAACCCAGCATTCACCCTTGAGGCAGCTATTGTAGGCTCCTACGCTACCCTCAGCAATTTGGTCTTTCGGGGCCCCCGGGTTCATCCTGCACTCATTGGCTTAATGAGAACCACCATTGTAGTCTGGCACCAGGCACAGGCCAAATATTGTAAGCCCTCCATATGCTCCCACCATATACCTATTTAGACCAACCCCCCTCTACCACATTTGCATATAATACCTGACCCTCATATATGGGCCTCTCGAGGGATTGTGGGTACACACATCATCTCAAATGGTACTTTAAAAAGCTTTGCGGAACTTAAGGCTGAATTTCATTTGCCTAAGAAAATGCTGTTCAGGTACTTGCAGCTTCGGTATGCAGTGCTTTCACAGTTCTCTACCCCCATTACTCTTGAATCTGACCCTCTAGAGCGGCTCATGACCTCTAGGGAGCTGGCAAAGTCTCTGTAATCCATTTATCTCTTTCTATCCATTGCTCATTTGTTAAATTGGATAGGTTGTATCATCAATGGCAGACAGATATACTGAACCTCACTGAAGAGGACTGGGAAGATTGTGTGAGCCACTATGCTGCTACTATGGTGTCAGCCAAGGACAGATTTGCTCAGGTTAAGTTCCTGTACAGAACCTACTTTACTCCTGCTTGTTTGGCCAATATATACCCTGCGGTCAGTCCCCTATGCAACAGGTGTCAGTCGATCACCAGCACTTTCTTTCATATGGTATGAACATGCCCTAAAATTCAGGAGTATTGGGCCTCTGTGGTGCAGGTCGTAAATCATACTTGCCACCTGTCCCTTGGTCTGGATCCCAAGGTGTGGTTGTTAGGGGTGCTAAACGGTGCAGAACTGGGGAGTTATATCAAGTTATTTGTGTTATTCTCCTCTTTCTATGCCCAGAGGGAAATCTTTCTTAAATGGAAGTCATTATTGCCCCCCCCTGTGACTTCCTGGAGCGAAGCCATTAATGCCATGCTACCTCTATACAGACTTACCTTTAAAAGCCAAAATTGCCCCAGGAAAATTTGATAAAATTTGGTTGGCCTGGATAGACTCCTAGGGTACCTGACTTGAGATCCAACTGGTTGTTTGCTTACCTCAATTGATGTTTATTAATCCTATTTATATGGGCTGATCTTTCTGTTCCTCTTCCCTTCCCATCCCCCCTCCCCATCCCTCTCCCCCATTTCCCTTCCTGAAACTATGTTGTTTTCTATTAATATCTACGCTGTATCATTGTTGATCACTGATATTACAGTGACTGATTAATGCCTCTTCCACTGATTCTTATGTATATTGTACTATTGCTCTGGTCGTTCTGACCCAACATACTGTATATGAAAGCTCTTACTTTGATGTATATCTAGAGTATTTTTACCAGCTACAGTTGTTGTATTTGGTTTTCTGTTTTCTTACCCAATAAAACACTACTTGTTAAAAAAAAAAAAATATGCCCCCCCCCCCCCAACACTTATTCTGACTAACCTGTATATGAAAGAGTTGTATACGTATCTATTTTCAGGCTGTTCAGGTCTGGTCACGTGATCTCACATGTGTCAGGAAGCACCAGCGGCAAAGGAGTGAGCACTCCGTTATTGGCTGAGAATGCCTGGGAGCGTGATGTTATCCATCGGCTTCAAATAGTCCATCAATTGTCGGTGGTCCCTCATCTCCCATACAGCTGCATTGGCTGACATAGGGGAGCCAGATCACGTGAGCGGACTAGAGTGGCTTTAAAATAGATAGGTATACAGATCATTCATACACAGGCTAGTCAGAATAGATATTAGGAGGAGTGCAAATTAGGATTAGTTAGTTGGTGCCTAAAATTCCACTTTAAAAGCATCAAAATATGACATATTTTTTGAAAGCAGACACCGTGGAAAATTAAAAATGGTGGCAGCTGTGATTTTTTTATGTCACACAACAATTTCACTACTGTTTATCTATTTTACTTACAAACACATTTGAATCAAATTTAGCGTACACAAACACAATGTAAAACAGATTTTTTTGTAAAATATAAATGTAGCACCCCTGACTCCTGGACGGGATGGGCTGACATTTCAACTAAGGGTGTAGCTCTCAGGCAGTAATGGGAAATGTGAACAGATGGGCACCAGTCACTTTTAGGTGAAACGAAAAGGAGTTTATCACTCACGAACCCATAGGAGAGAGACCCAATTAGGCAGCCTAGTGTTTGGCTGTAAAAATATATGAATAGTCATAATCCAGACAGAGTTGTATAAAGTACTCGAAACCCATACTTGAGTAAAAGTACAAGTGCTCGATCAAAAAGTGACTTGAGTAGAAGTGGATGTGCTCGATCAAAAAGGGACTTGAGTAGAAGTAGTAAAGTATTCAACATTTTTTGTACTTAAGTATTGCAAGTAGTTTTTTTTTAAATTTTGCTACTCAAGTACTGAAAGTAAAAGTACCAGTAGTTTTGAAAAAAAATTGCTACTCAAGTACTGAAAGTAAAAGTACAAGTACTGTGTTATGTAGTTGTTAAAGAAAGAAGTCAAAAGTTTGAACATCATATTGTTTTTTATTACCGGCATTTCAAATGCAACTTTTATTTATACATACAGTAGCATTTATTTTCGTATGCGCTGATAATACACATGTTTTGAGCTTCATGAAACCTGCCATCTACTGTTCTGGCAGTGGTAATTTTTATAATTGTAACGAGTAACTATGCAGCACAAAAAAAAAAATATTGGAGTAGAAGTATTGAAATCATTGAAAAAATGTAGTGAAGTAAAAGTGGAAGTAGGAGAAAAAAATTCTACTCTAGGAAAGTACAGATACCGCCTTTTGGTACTTAAGTACAGTAGTGAAGTAGTTCTAATTAGTTACTATACATCTCTGAATCCAGACCCACCCACGGACAGAGCCACCTACTGACAAAAAGGAGAACAGACAGCTTGGCTGAGCTTGTGGGAAGCTAAACAAACATAGACAACAAATTTGCATGAGCTGACTACAGCTAGCAGACTAAATTTAAAGAGGAACTCCTGCTTACGGCAGGGAGGCTACATATAATGAAGTTGTCTCAAGCAAATAGATACTAAATATTTAAAGTCTCAAAATTGCATGTGCCCGTGAAACGGCTAAAAACGAAAGTACTGAAAATTGTCCAAAGGCAATGCTTTAAAAGCCTTAACAGTTTTCAAGTTAACAGTAAATGTTTGCCCTATAATTATTCCTCTCACTCCAGCATGCACGGCAATACATAATATGTGTGGTGCAATGGAAGTTTCTGTACGTTTGCATTTGTGTTTGTATGTATGTAAACATTTAAAAATGTTTTTGGGCTTCTTAAATTTTTTCAACATTTTTTTTTTAACTTAACTTTATTGCTATCATAAGGGGCTGACAGCCCTTCTATGTGATAGAAGCATGCAGGTGACAGGTTCTCTTCAAGAAAATATCAGGGGTCTATTAGACCCAAATTTTACCTCTGTTGAAGCTGATTAAGCAGTTTGTTTACATGTGGCAGTTAAAGTGTTAATACTCTACTTACTGTATATACTGTATATGGAAACTCTTTCTAGAAGACATCTAGCTTGCCTTTTTTTCTACATAGAAAATACTATTTTTTTGCTTTTGCTTTTTTTATTTATTTATATTTGCATCTCAGTTCTACTGATCTCCACCAGCCTCTTTGCAGCCATTTTCTATCTACATGTGGCGGCAGTGCCACTGTTTAGGGTGGCTTCCTGATAGTAACAATGATGGAACATGCCTACTCAATGAGCAATATCACAGCTCTGATGACAACACAGGAGAGCAATTAGCAAACATGGACAGAGCTTTGTCACCACAGAAGAGTAAGTGTGGAAAAAAGGTGATCCATTGTGGGAAGAAAATCAGGTCATTTTTTTTTCTAAGTTATACTATTTACTTTGCTGAAACTCTCAGGTACAAAGCCAAAAAAAAGAGCCAAAAAAAAAAAATATATATATATACCACAGGTTAGCAAATGAACTGATGATCAAATATATGAACAGGTTCCCTGGTGCACCAAGTATTTCAGTGAAAACCAGAAGGGGGCTGACAACCTTTCCTTTTATCAATAAAACAAATCAAAATCATTAAACACTGGGATACAGGGAACAAACTGGTCATAGTAATGGGAAAAGGGAAAGTGGATGGATAGGGAAAAAAAGTGTCTGTGTGTGTGTTGGGGTGGGGATGGGGAAGAGCAGAAGATACCAGAAATTTCACATAACCTGTGACTTCCTGATCACTTGTACCCTCTTCTTTTTCATTCTCCACACTTGTTCCCTCTTCCTCCCTCTCAACTGTACCCTTTTTTTTCCCCTGCTCACCGGTACCCACTATTCTTTAATCCTCCACAGCTGTTCCCTCTAATTCTTCCACTTCACTTGTCCCCTCTGCTTCTTCCTGCACCGTCTTTCCTCATATGGACCTACCTAGACTAAGACATCAGCATCAAGGAGTTCAGTGACAAGTGAGTGAAGAAATGTCATCAGCGCACCAAGGATTCCTCAGAAGGGTTCAACGCTTTATTCACATGGTCACACAGTACACATACAGCAAAGTTTTGATGCCACGCAGGGCCCCTTCGTCAGTCAAATGAAGGGGCCCTGCGTGGCTCTGAAACTGTGCTGTATGTGTACCGTGTGACCATGTGAATAATGCTTTGGACCCTTCTGAGGAATCCTTGGTGCACTGATGACATTTTTTCACTCAGATTGTCTACAGTTTCCTGACAGTGGTCATTACAGCACCCAGTATTATTACAGTCATTTCCATGAATTTGTGTGTAGGGAATATTGTGTTTGGACCTGACAAGTAAGGCACAGAACTTCCTTCTCCACATATTTCTCTTATACTTCTTGCTCCACACCTTTATCCTCTTCTTCCTTATAGATATCTGTACCCTTTTCTTCCTACTGTGAGTGGGCTCAGACTATGTTTAACCATGTTCCTTTAAGCCACCCCAAATATTCTGTGCAATTTAGCCAGGCCCACATTTTACCATATTACATTCTACCAAGGTGTCCCTCTTTCTCAAGTTTCTAATGTCGGAAGGCATAAAATCACATGACAATGGAAATACCATTGCTTCTGTAGCACTGTCCCCTTAAGGACTGCCAGATTTTACATTTTCGGGTCCCCCTGAGTTACCAGTATACAAAAATGACAGTTTCAAGTCCTTACATTCCCCTTCCTTGGCTCGCTCTAATAATCAGTCCATGGGTATTTTGGTTGTTTTGTGTTTATTATAAATTAGGGATAGGAGAAGAGAATAGTGGGATACTCCAAATTAACTATGCACAAGTGGTTGAGGACTCCTGTCTTCAGGTACAGCCAGGCTGCTGATTCACCCTGCCACTATGGGTAAATTTGGGAATTAAGTCTCTTTTCCTAAGACGACTTGGTGGACTAGCAATTATCTTCAGGACAGTCTCACTAGCATCCTCTTTCTCTTCACTGCTGACACCTGTCCACTGACTATCCTACATGTGGGGTGGCTCCCCTTAGGTCAGGCCCCTTGACACAAGTCCCTGTACTCACGATACTGTGGTCCCAGGGTCTCCAGTGTCTTCCCCTCAGTCAGCTCTCCTGGACCTCTGGGTTCAGCTTCTCTCTTCCATTCCTCTGGCCCTCGGGATGACCTCTTGTGACCACATGCTACTGCTACAGAGGAGGAGGTAGCCACCCCCTCCCTCCGGGACTCTGATCTTCAGCCAAAGACCCCACAGCACATGTGCTCCTGGCTTTTATACAGTATCCTAGAATGCACCGAGGTGACCTGCCCCCTGCCAATAACCAGGACTGTATCAAAGCCCATGCATCAATTCGTCAGGTTTCCTCCCACTGTCCAACATGCCTCCCTATTGGACCAGTGTGAAACACTTCTGTAGACATAATGAATTGCATACTGAAAACATTGAGCAGACCTTACTAACTGATCCTGCTCTCTAGTAGGAAGAGAACAATATAGATTTACCTGCAGCCCCTCTGGTAAGCAGACAAGGCTCAAAACTATACTCTCTCACTAGCACCTCCCTAGGAGGGTGTTACACTTCCAATGGTGCCCGTTCACATTTAAGCACTGCAGCCAAAATTCAACTTTGGGAAAGTGCAATTTGATTTGGCCCCATAGAATATAAAAATCACATCCAAAAGGCACAAGTCACACTACATAATCGTACAGCAAATTGAGTCAAAAATCACATCACAGTACTGTGAACCTAGCCTAATACAGCTACTACTACTGCTGTAATAATAAAAATATAATAATAGTAAAAAATGACTGGAATGCTGCTAACTAGTTTAATAAAGTAAGGCCAGTTGCATGCTCTCTCCTAAAAACCTTAACATGTACATTTACTGTACCTGGAAAGCCAGCTGGGCTGTGAAGGTTATTTTATCCCTTTCAAACAGTCCTCTGCTGATGTATATGAATGTGGAATATGTCACGCAGTCAATGAGGTTATTCACTCTCAATCGGACATCATCAGATGGTTCTGCTTGCTGCACAGCCTTGTGAAACACGATATTAAAAGCCTGCACATGAGAAATTAATTCACATTATGTCAATTAACAGTGAGGACCAGAGCAAGACAACTCTTAATAGCTCTACAATTAACCCTCCAGTGTTAGTAAAAATGCTTGTTTCTGGTGGGTGTTATGCAGAGTAAAGACTTTACATAGCTTAACCATCTAACAGGCAACCTCACTTGTTCTTTTATTTTTATGAGATGACAATACATACCACGACTTGGTAGCCTGCAATCAGTCATCAATAAAATGCACTGAAAAATGTGGCAGGTCACTAATTAGTTGACATAGAATGGTGTTTTTCTAAATTGTTGGATTAAAGTTCAAATCTGAGAAAAAAAAGACCTCCATCAGGACCTTAAAACAAAAAACAAAATGATTCTCTATCATTCAACCAAAAGATTGAGGACTTCCCATGAGCACAGGTTTTCATGGACTGCCCCCTGCAGAAAGTGGCACTTATGTCATCACACCCATTGCCAGAGAAGATGCAATGAGTAGGAGGACCCTACGCACCCCATGGTCAGTCTATAGACATCTGGAATAACTAAGTATAAATAAAAACTACTGCTTGCTGCTGGAGGAAAAGTGCTTCCAAGGGGAGAGATGAGGTAACTAGAGTAGCCCGCATTTGAGCTTTAATGTTAAACGCAGTGTCAGATTTACTATCAATTCCTTCCAGCTCAATGCAACTGCTACAAAATCAGAACATGCAAACTCCTAATTGGGTCTTTTTAGCTCTTAGTAAAAATAGAAGTCTGCTTGCTTTAAATATCCACTCATGCACAGGAGAAACTACCATGTTTGTGCATTCTCTTGCACTAGATGTTTGAGGTGAACATAGTTTAAATTATATTCTTTAGTAAATCCATCCCAGAGTCTTTAACCCTTTTTTGCTGCCAGAGCCATTTATGCCTTAAAAAATATTTAAAACCCCCAAATATTATAAATTTGAAAGTAGACATCATGTAGAACAAAATGATGATAGTTCCAATTTTTATGTCACACAATATTTGTGCAATGATTTATCAAGCACAAAATGTCAGTAAAAAATACACTAAAGTTAATTTGAGGGCACACAAATGCAATGTATTACCCAATTTTTGGTAACATAAAAGATGATGCTGTGTCGGGTAACTAGATACTCAACATGTCAAGCTTTAAATTTGCATGCTCCTTCAAAATGATGATGAACTTTGGTACCCAACATTCTCCATCGGCAACATTTTTGAAAACCCTTACAGTTTAGAGTTAAAGTGGTAGTAAACCTCACACATGAAATATGATCAAAACACATCCTTCTATACTGTGTACTTGCCTCTATACAAAGCACTGAGTGTGTTTTCTCTTTGCTGCCTCATTACACAGTTAACTGTATGAGTCACTTCTGACAGATTTTCCTGACACCAAGAGATAAAAAGGTAAAGGGGAGGAAATCTCTAGCACACAGTCTGTGATTGACAGCCACAGATCTTCATATACTGTAAAGGAGGGTGGTGTGTCCCTTCTCTCCAATCAGGGCTCATGGCTCTCCTCACTAAGCTCTGCAGTATGAGACTTCAGATCCCTGCCCCTTGCTTTTCAGTTGAGCCATTTTGTGTAACTTCTGGACTTTTAATGTCTGTAGAGGGGATATTGCTGCAGATAAAGAGGTGCAACTTATGTAGGATTATTTGTTTCAGTTCTGTGTATTATCTGCTATTAGTTACTTCACTTGGCATATGTGAGGGTTTTCAACCACATTAACCATGAAAATGGACCTAGAATTATTGCTTTCACTGTGGCGTCCTTGTTAAATGTACAAGCACTGTTTTTGTACACAAGAGCCCCCCCCCCCCCCCAACCGGTGCTTTTAAGTTTGTATGCTTGCATAAGTGGAGACGAGGTGGGCTAAACATTTTTGGGGAGCCATTTAAGTACTTGGGTGTCTCTATTTTCTTTCTTTTTTTTACTTTTTTACTTCAGCTAAAATTGTATTAATATCATATAGGGGACAGTCAAAAAAGTCAGCATTTCTGTCCATCCAGTTCTGAGATTTACACAATTCTGCCACACATTACAGCCCTGTCAGTCACTGGCGGTAGTGGAATCCAGTAACACTTACAAGTCTCCTAACTACCCCCACCCTGTGCTGGACAGTAAAATGAAAAGCAACAGACTGAATAGCTTATCCCCATGTCACACTGCTCTCTCCTTCTGTCTACATGCTCTCTTTTCTAAAAGTGGTTGTAAAGTCAGAAGGTTTTTTTTTTATCTTAATGCATTCTATGCATTAAGATAAAAAGCGTTCTGTGTGCAGCAACCCCCTTCAGCCCCCCTAATACTCACCCGAGCCCCCTCTCTATACAGCGATGTCCACGAGTGTCTCAGCTGTCCAAGACTCTCTCTCCTGATTGGATGAGACACAGCAGTGGTGCCATTTGCTCCCGCTACTTTTAATCAAACTCAGTTAGCCAATCAGGAGAGAGAGGGTGTGGGGCTAAAGGGCAACTCAATGTCGGAATGGAAACATGGAGCTGCAGCTTGGCTCAGGTGCCCCTATAGCAAGCTGTGTGCTGTGGGGGCGCTCAACAGGAGGGAGGGGCCTGGAGCTCCATCCAGGGACCCGAGAAGAGGAGGATACGGGCTGCCCTGTGCAAAAGCAACTGCACAGAGCAGGTAAGTATAACATGTTTGTTATTTTAATAGAAAAAAAAATGAGACTTTACAACCGCTTAAAGCACAACTGGTTAGCTTCTTGTGCTGCTTCGTCCTCTCCAAGTTTGAGTTCTGCTGTACAGGGACTACAAGAGGCAGATACCAAGTCAAATTCACCAAAATATACTGCTTGCATTAAAAAAAAAAAAAAAAAAACTAATTTATTGATGAATTAATAAACACAAATCTGTATGGATTGCGTCTTTGAAATTTGCCTGGGATTTAGCTTTGACTAAAAGTTCTAATTGTTCATTGCTTCTTTTTTAGGAATAGTATTAGAAGTAAATTTAGGATTGCATCACATGGCTGTCCAACACTAATATGGTGTCTTCAGGATATCTATACTACGATGCAGGCTTATGTATTAGTAAGAAAGCAGTCAATAAACTTGTAGACTGAGGTATGTTTGCTTCTAGTGTTGAGAATCCGAGAGCTGTATAAAATAATCTGGTCCCCCAGTTTTGAAAGAAAACGGAAAATTGTTTCATACTTACCGTAATTTTCCTTTCCTGGTGCCTATCCATGGCAGCATACTAGTGATAGAGATCCGCCTCTACTCCTCCCTCAGGACCAGTGAGTAGCATAAAAGAAAGGCCCAGCCCCCTGTCCCATCATTCTCTGTAATATAGAATACCAGGGGTGGGAGCATATGCTGCCATGGATAGGCACCAGGAAAGGAAAATTACGGTAAGTATGAAACAATTTTCCGTTTTCCTGGTGCCTCCATGGCAGCATACTAGTGATAAATAACTAGCAAGACAAATGGGTGGGTAATGCTAAATATGCAAATCTTTAATTGGACAAAGACATGGCAGACTGAATAGTCCTTCTGCCGAACTCCACAGTTGTAAGCGACCCTGGGTCGATACGATAATGCTTGAAGAATGTATGACGTGATGACCATGAGGCGGCCCTGCAAACCGTCTCTAAGGAAACGTTGGCTCTTGCCGCCCAGGAAGCCGAGACTGCCCTAGTAGAATGAGCTCTTACTTGTGAAGGTGGAGATAGCCCCTTGACTTTATAGGTTTTCTGGATGAGCTTGATGATCCATGACGATAGAGTCCTCTTGGTGGACTCTTTGCCCCTGTTTTTCCCGAAGGGGATGACGAACAGACTGTCAGACTGTCTGAATGAGCTTGTGATTTCCAGATAGGCCCGAAGAACTCTAGAGATGTCTAGGTCGTGCTGAGTTGCATCTGCATTTTGGAAAACCGGAAGGGCCCAAGGTTCTAGAAGATGAGAAGAGGAGGAGACCTTGGGGATGAACCCCTGCCTAGGGCGAAGTTCGACTGTGTCCGGAAAAAAGGTGATGTGATCTTCACTTATTCCTAGGGCATGTAGCTCGGAGACTCGTCTGCCAGAGGTGATGGCCAAGAGGAATGGCAGTTTGTAATGACAAGTTCCAAACAGAAGCTTGTTCCACTGGAGAAAAAGGGGGGTTACAAAGGACTTCCAAGACCAGGGTAAGATCCCACTGTGGAAAAGAGCGTCTAACGGGAGGACGGATTTTCAACACTCCTCTTAAAAAGGTAACCACTAGAGGATCTTCAGCCCATCTCTTGTTGGTCACAGCCGAGATTGCTGCTACCTGTACTTTAAGGGAGCTTAGCCCCAATCCTAAGTCCAATCCTGTCTGTAAGAAGGCCAAAACTTGAGAGGTAGAGGGGAGGACGGGGTTGAAGTCCTGCCCCGCGGCAAACGCTAGGAATTTATTCCATACTTTTGAATAGACCGCGTTGGTAGAGGGCTTCCTGGCCTTCAAAAGTGTTGAGATGACTTCAGGAGTACAACCTAAGGACTGGAACCTTTGCCTTTCAGTTTCCAAACCCAAAGATCTAATCTCTGCGGATTCGGATGATATAGTCCCTGCTGGGACAGTAGGTTGGGAAAATGCGGGATCCTGATGGGGGGTTCCACACTGAGATGGATGGCTAGAGGGAACCACGGTCTCTTCGGCCAAAAAGGGAGTATCGTCAGGACTTGTACTGATTCTCTGAGAAGTCTCTGGAGAAACTTCAGAATCAGTGGGCGGGGAGGAAAGACCGTCGAGAAATTCCATGGGCATGTCAGAGCATCGACTGCTTCCGACTGAGAGTAGGGGAGGCGAGAGTAGAATCTGGGGAGTTTCGAGTTGTCCGGAGTGGCAAAAATGTCCACTTGAGGAGGGTACCAGAGGTTGGTGATTTGGAGAAAAACTTGTGGATGTAGAGACCACTCGTTGTCTGCGAACCTCCTGGATAAAGCGTCTGCCACTGTGTTCAGCCGGCCTGGAATGTAAACGGCCCTGAGATCTCGTAGGTTCCTTTCTGCCCATAGCATGATGGGTTCGACCTCATGGAGGAGGGTCCTGCTGCGAGTACCTCCTTGTCTTAGCAGGTATGCCACTGCTGTCTTGTTGTCTAATCTCAGGAGGACTCTGTGGCCTTGTAGGAGGGGTGCCAAGATAATCAGGGCTAGAAATGCTGCTCTTAGTTCCAGTACGTTGGATACCACTCCTTTGGTTGAGTAAGACCATCTTCCCTGAAGCTTGACCTCCCCGCAATGGGCGCCCCATCCGTGCCCACTTGCATCGGACGTAAGGATGGTCCAGTTGAATGAGCCTAGGTGACGGGGGTTGGCAAGATTTCCCTTCTTCGCCCACCAAAACAAGCTTCTGCGCATTAAAGCGGTCACTCGGATTTTCTGGGAGAGGTGTTGCTTCCTCCATTGTGACAGAAAACCTGTTTGGAAGAGCCTCAGGTGCCAGTGGGACCATGGCACCATGGGAATACAAGAGGACATTGTGCCGACTAGACTCAGACACTGAGAGGCCGTCAGATGAGTACTCCGAATCACAGTGAACATCCTCCGTATGATGACATCCATCTTCTGGCTGGGTAAGGACACTGTCCCCACTTGGGTGTTGAACATGGCTCCCAGGTAAACCATCTGTTGTGTCGGGGACAAGTTGCTTTTTTGAAAATTTATGAGCCAGCCAAACTCCTGCAAAGTTTGAAGGAGAATTTCCCTGTGGGATCTGAGTTGATCTGGATTGCTTGCCAACAGGAGAATGTCGTCTAGATAGTGGTACACTCTTAACCCCCTCTCCCTGAGGGGGGCTAGGACAGTTATCAAGGTCTTGGTGAACACTCGCGGAGACGTGCAGAGCCCGAATGAAAGAGCCTTGAACTGAAGGTGTATCTCACCTACAGCGAACCTCAGAAATCTCTGATAAGTTGGAAAGATTGGGATATGCAGGTAAGCATCTTGTAGATCGAGAGATATCAACCAATCTCCTGGTTGAATGACCTGGATGATAGTTTGCAAGGATTCCATCTTGAAGCTCTCGAGCTCTATATATCGGATGAGCCTCTTGAGGTCTATCACCGGTCTCCAACCTCCCGTCTTTTTTTGCACTAAAAAGAGTGGAGAATAGAAACCGGTGTACGCTCCGCCAATGGAACCGGTATGGCTGTACCTTGAAGCTGAAGATCTGTCAGGAATTGGGATAATGCCAAAGCTTTTGATGGCGAGGCTGGTATTCTTGACTCCTGAAACGAGGCATGAGGAGGAGGATGGGCAAACGCCCACCGGTGACCCTGACGGATTGTTGACAGAACCCAGGGGTCCTGACAACGCGAAGCCCAAATTGGGAAAAAGGCCTGTAGCCTGGCTCTGACTGGGAGGGATTGCAATCTTCTGGCGTCAAAAAGGCTTTGCTGCCTCCTGGGGGGTGGTGAAAGCCTTGGTCTTGCGCGTGTTCAAAAAAGAGGCCTGGGTGCCTTTCCAGGGTCTTCTGTTATCCCTGTTCTGTCTGGCTTGCCTATAATCCCTGGAATTTGAGGGCCGGAATCTAGATGAATAGACTCTTGTCCTGTTGGCTTTCCTGTCTTGTGGCAGGAGACCAGACTTGCCTCCAGTTACCCTGGAAATTGCCTTGTCCATCTTTTCTCCGAAGAGGGATTTGCCATCGAACGGAATCTTGCACCAACTCTGTTTGGACGCGAGATCAGCTGTCCATGGTTTTAGCCAGAGGGCCCTTTTGGCCATTACTGTGTGGAGCATTGACTGTGCGGAACAACGGATGGTATCAATGGCGGCCTCTCTGATGAAATCGGCAGAAATTTTCAGTTCCTCCAGTGCCTTGACAATGTCTTCCCTAGGGACATTTTGGCGTAGAGCTGTCTCTACATTTTCCGTCCATGCCCTGATGGCATTGGAGACAGATGTAAGGGCAATAGCCGGTTTACAGGCTGCGCCCGAGGCCAAGTAGCTCCTTTTTAGGTCCAGGTCTATTTTTCGATCCAGCGGATCTTTGAAAGAAGCTGTATCCTCCATAGGTAGTGTCACATTTTTGGCGAGTCGTATGACTGTAGCATCCACCACCGGCATGGAATTTAATTTTAATTTCAGCCTAGGCCAGAGGGTAGAGCTTATTAAGACGGCCCAATGAAAACTTTTTATCCGTCTTCTTCCATTCCTCTTCGATAATTTCTCTTATCTCGCCCATGAGAGGAAAGAATACTTGTTTCCTCTTAAGGAAGGGAAAATAAGTTTTTGACTTTGGAATGGGTTCTTCAGGATCCTCCCAGGCAATTGCTGTTTTTACTGCCTGAATAAAAGGTGGGATTAAGGCATAGCTAAAGCCTGACGGATCCGACTCCTCTGAGGATTCTTCTGAAAGGTGTCCTGAAGATGCCTCTCCAAGTAATGGAGCCGCAGGGCGTGAAGGGTTTAGCCCTGAGGGGCCTGGAGCTCTATCATCCCTGTTCGGAACCTGAGCTGTAGAGGGAGCCGCCTGTGCGGGTACTAGGGTTGTCAACTCCGAAAGGGAATCCTTCATTGTCTGCTTTAGCAGATCAACCACTTGTTGGTTTTCCAGCTCACGGTTGGCTGCGTAGTCCCGAAAACAGTCCTGGCAGACTAGTTTTCTGGGTAAAGGTACTGCGCCACAAGCCCAGCACTTCTTCCTTGAGGAGTGGGATGGTGGAGAAGGAGAGTGATGGTGTCTCGACCTTGATCTCTCTGAGGATCTATAGTGGGAAGATCTTCATCTGCGATCTGGACTGTCATGGTCGGGGTGCCTTGAAGACTTTCCGGATCTTTTGGAGTGCGTTGGGCTGGAACAAAGGACATTTGTTAGTCCATACAAGCGCTCTTTTCCTTCTTTCTTCAATACTTACAGAAAGGTGGTCCCATACCTATTGTGAGGATCTTGGTTACGTGATGAGTGGCTCATCGTAGGGCGCAGAAGGACCGGCTGTGAGAGGAAAGCGCAAGAAAGAAGAAAAGAAAAAAGAAGAAAAAAGAATGGGAGGGAGAAAAAAAAGTTTTATTGAAAAAAATAAAAACTGAATAAATGGGAAGGAGGGCGGAGAAAAAAAAAAAAAAGTGTTAAACGGTGCTACCTACCAAGGGCTTTAAACAAGTCGGCAGGAGCAGGGAAAGATGCTGTCTTTCAGATGGACAGCAGGTGGAATGGCCCTTTAATAGGCAGAGCAGCATAAGGGAGCAGAAAACCCCTCCCCTTAGCTTCTGTGGGAACTCAGGGCAAAATTACACCTGGTTCCCACATCCAAGATGGCCGCCCGAGCTTCAATCGCACTGCGCATGCGCCCGCGCATGCGCAGAACGTTCCGCGTGCACGGCTCCATTCTCCGCCCTGCGAGGCGGCCCGCAGAGACTCCGAGACTCTGTGGAGGAAAGGGGCGGCCTCGATCTGCATGGCGCTGCCGGGGGAATCCCAGGACTGGGAGCCATCCACACGGAATCGGATGTCTTTAGCGAACTTAAAGGGACAGGCTTTAGAAAAGGTAAGAGAAATGCAAGAAGGGGAAAAGAAGAGGGAAAGAGAAGGGGAAGATAACAATGACAATAAACACACACAAACAAACAAGTACTGGAAAACCTAGGGGAATCCAACCTGTAAAGAATGAGAGGGAAAAAAAAAAAAAAGACGGTCCTTGTGCAAAATCCTGCAAAACCAAACATTTTAAAGATTTTTAAAGAGACAGTAGCAGTATGCGTTCCTATGAGGAAACACTGCAAATTATACCCCAAAGATCCACAGAAGGGGTTCCCGGCCTTATTAGTGCTTTGAGCGACCCAAGAGCCGGGACTGCGCACGGGAGAGGCTGAACCCGGCGGAAAGCTGCCTGGAGGCAGAGGTATGGACATACTGCTTATTCTTCACCAGTCAGGAAGGTATGAGGAAAAAAAGGAGAATGATGGGAAAGGGGGCTGGGCCTTTCTTTTATGCTACTCACTGGTCCTGAGGGAGGAGTAGAGGCGGAGCTCTATCACTAGTATGCTGCCATGGAGGCACCAGGAAAATCTGTTAGGCTGTTTGGGTATTTTAGCCAACTTTTACTTTGTTCTGTTTTGTGAGAGCATGGACAACTTGCAACGTTTATGTGCAGGTCAAGTTCTACAATTTATTCCTGAGGGTGTTATTTTTTGAATGAACACATAAAGGTAAACTTGCCCTATGCTGATGTCTAGTTATGACAAAAGGCTATGAGCAAAACCTTAAATGGTCAGGCCAAACAAAACTTTGGGAGATAGAGTAGTTGAAACTCCTGACAATTTCTTACTTCTCACAGGGACTCTGTTGAAGCGATCTCTGCACTTGAGGTCTTGGGACTACACACCTGTTGTGGCAACAATGCAAGTTTCTCATTTTTTGTTGAATGTTTGCTATTATTTGTATACTATGGAAAATGCAACAGGGGGTGGTAGAAAAAGAAAAGGTAGGCAGGAACACCTAGAACTCCATAGTGGACAGGAACAGAGATAGGAATTATGGTATGGAAGTCTCACTGTTGAAATATCCAAGCTATGAGCAGCCAGGGCCTTGCTCAGCATACCATTTGCATGTATAAGTGAATTGGCAAATTTAAACATTTAGAAAAACTAATCATAAAATATAACTTATTTTGTAAACAAGGTTTTTTGATAACAGTCATTGATGAAATTGTAAAATGTGTCAGGAGAAGATACTATATTTAAAATTGGAAGAATGGGAAGAAATATTTGTAAGCACACAGTAATTTCCAAGAATCCCGCAGAGACAAAGCTATTGACATCATTTCATTTTGTTCCTTTATGTTGTTAGATGTGGACTACTGCAATCTCTGTACAGAATAGATAGAATCTTATAGCAGCTTTCTTATAAAGCAACTTTTAGGTGGGGCTATCCCTAATGGCTTGCCAAAAGTTACAATAAGACATTGACTATTCCTTTGTTACAACCTTAAGAGAGAATTGGTACATGGGGCTGATTTTCTTCAAGTCATTCATAATGAAGTAGAGAAGAGAGGCTCTTGAAGCCACAGGACGATAATGTTCCCGAGCTTCATTGATCTTCACTTCATTGACTTTGGCTTCTAGTACCTGTGTGCAAAAGAAAAAAAAAATCTTTAAAGTTTATTACAAAGAATAAAAAAAGTTTTTGTCCTTTCTAAAACCCTGCTTCATTTCATTATAAAGCTATATTGGTACTGAGATGCTAATAAAATTACTTGTGGCTCATCTAGCTGGTGCCAAACTTTTTATTTGTTGCATGTGGTTTCATATATATACTAATGAGATTATATATCAAATCAGAAATATACTAATCAGAGTGTATAAAAATACTAATTGTGAAAAAGTTGTATTATATGGTAATGTCAATGTGTTTAAATATATTATGTATCTGTCCTATTCATCAGAGGATCTGGATGTATAGCTGGCCTTTGGGCTGAAAAGGACTGATATGCCCATTGTTCTAAAATGAGGAATAATCCTTGTATTTTGGGATTTGTGATGGAATGAGACAGCTGGTGTTCTACAACAATGATCAACCATACCTTAATATATTTTTCAATTTTGAATAAATAGAAGTAAGGTTTGATCCCTGGCTTTCAGACTTGATGCAAGCAGGAGGCTTGCTCTTGGGAGCAACTATGGAAATAACAAAATGCCTTGATTGGTGGATCTCAGTCTGGAGTGGGTGTTTTTAAGCAGAATCTATTTGCATAAGACTGCTTAGCCTCCATGATTGAAATAACTAAATTCCAATGAATGGAAGAGGCAGACCAGGGATAGTAAGGCTGGAGAGAAAAAAGCTAGATGATTCTGGGCATCCTCCAGCAAGGAAAACTTGAGGATGCCTAATGAGATTATATACTAATGAGATTATATATCAAATCAGAAATATACTAATCAGAGTGTATAAAAATACTAATCAGAGTGAAAAAGTTGTATTATATGGTAATGTCAATGTGTTTAAATATATTATGTATCTGTCCTATTCATCAGAGGATCTGGATGTATAGCTGGCCTTTGGGCTGAAAAGGACTGATATGCTCATTGTTCTAGAATGAGGAATAATCCTTGTATTTTGGGATTTGTGATGGAATGAGACAGCTGGTGTTCTACAACAATGATCAACCATACCTTAATATATTTTTCAATTTTGAATAAATAGAAGTAAGGTTTGATCCCTGGCTTTCAGACTTGATGCAAGCAGGAGGCTTGCTCTTGGGAGCAACTATGGAAATAAAAAAATGCCTTGATTGGTGGATCTCAGTCTGGAGTGTGTGTTTTTAAGCAGAATCTATTTGCATAAGACTGCTTAGCCTCCATGATTGAAATAACTAAATTCCAATGAATGGAAGGGGCAGACCAGGGATAGTAAGGCTGGAGAGGAAAAAGCTAGATGACTCTGGGCATCCTCCAGCAAGGAAAACTGTTTCAGCTTGTAATGCACACTGTGAGAAGCTCAAAGCGTGAACTAAAATCAGAGTATGCAATTTCAGTATAGAAAGCAGCCTGCACAACTGTACAAGACTGAAAGTAACACTGAGGTTCAGCTTTAATGTTAATATTATTGTTTTATAATATAAACAAGTGAATGGATGATACAGCATACAACCCTGAATACAGCATTAGGATCTACATAAAATAGTACATCATTATAGTCCGCCAAACATTCACAGACATTTTCAGACACGTTTTATTAAAAGTGCTTGCGACTCAAAACAAGTGCTCATTATCTATCTTTGGATAACCTCTATGCTGTTGGATTTTTTACGAGCATTGCTCAAGTTAGTAATGCCTATTCCAAATATAGTCAGGTGTGGTCACCCTGAGCTACTGATAAAATTGAAGTAATACTAAAAGACACAAGGGGAAGGAGTTACTGATATATCTGTCTGTCTTTCTGTCTATCCATCTATCTATCTATCTATCTATCTATCTATCTATCTATCTATCTATCTATCTATCTATCTATCTATCTATCTATCTATCTATCTATCTATCTATCTATCTATCTATCTATCTATCTATCTATCTATCTATCTATCTATCTATCTATCTATCTATCTATCTATCTATCTATCTATCTATCTATCTATCTATCTATCTATCTATCTATCTATCTATCTATCTATCTATCTATCTATCTATCTATCTATCTATCTATCTATCTATCTATCTATCTATCTATCTATCTATCTATCTATCTATCTATCTATCTATCTATCTATCTATCTATCTATCTATCTATCTATCTATCTATCTATCTATCTATCTATCTATCTATCTATCTATCTATCTATCTATCTATCTATCTATCTATCTATCTATCTATCTATCTATCTATCTATCTATCTATCTATCTATCTATCTATCTATCTATCTATCTATCTATCTATCTATCTATCTATCTATCTATCTATCTATCTATCTATCTATCTATCTATCTATCTATCTATCTATCTATCTATCTATCTATCTATCTATCTATCTATCTATCTATCTATCTATCTATCTATCTATCTATCTATCTATCTATCTATCTATCTATCTATCTATCTATCTATCTACAAAATCTCACTGAAGAAATGAAATGAAGAAATGCTACAATGTAAAGTAGTGAGTGTACAGCTTGTATAACAGTGTAAACCTGCTGTCTTCTCAAAATAACTCAACACACAGCCATTAATGTCTAAACCACTGGCAACAAATGTGAGTACACCTCTAAGTGAAAATGTTGAAATTGGGAGAAGTGTCAATATTTTGTGTGGCCACCATTATTTTCCAGCATTGCCTTAACCCTCTTGGACATGGAGTTCACCAGAACTTCACAGGTTGCCACTGGAGTCCTCTTCCTCTGGATCTGGAGAAATGCCTGGCCAGTCCAACACCTTTACCCTCAGCTTCTTTAGCAAGGCAGTGGTTATCTTGGAAGTGTGTTTGGGGTTGTTATGTTGGAATACTGCCCTGAGGCCCAGTCTCCGAAGGGAGGAGATCATGCTCTGCTTCAGTATGTCACAGTACTTGTTGGCATTCATGGTTCCCTCAATGAACTGTAGCTCGCCAGTGCTGGCAGCACTCATGCAGCTGGCACTGTCACATGAAAAGATATAATAAAATATTTACAAAAATGTGAGGGTTGTACTCACTTTTGTGAGATACTGTATTTATTAAGCTATTGTTTAATCATCATCTACCACTATTTTTAAGGTAAATAAATCTTTTTTAATTAGTTAAGATATTCACCAGTGGCTATGAAGGTGTGTTCCCATTCAAACTCTTCATCTTTTTTTCCTGGATGTATGAATACCGTGCAATGCTGTAGAAAACACTTGTGTTCACAAAGCCAGACAGAAATATTCATTGCAATGCTCTGAATATTAGAAATCATATTTCATGCTCGTAAGTCTAGGGGAATATGCATAATTGGCTCCAAAATATTCAGAAACAGTATAAATGGTGTTAATTTAGTTCCTTCATTGCTCTGTAACCTCTGCAAATAAATGTGCTATGACTATAAACAGTCTGAAAAAGTGAAGGTCAAGCAGCAAACAGTGACTCTGAATAATAAGCAGCAGCTAACTTTGTTTGCATTGTTAACTGGGAAGATTCAGAGTGAATGAAACTATAGAAGTATTGAAGGGTTATAAAGAGGTAAAAGGCTACTTAAAAAAGACATGTTAGCAGTTTATTGCAGTCCCTTACCTGCTCCAGCCATGTAGACATTGAGATGGGTCATTTCAATAACCTATACTAAAATCACTTGTGAAAGTGTAATGCCTCGTACACACGATCAGATAATTGGGTGACTTATCGCTTGCATTTTGTTGCATGATACTAGTATCGAATTCAATAATCCGTACTAAACGTATGATTTTTTTTCTTACGATTCTGGAAAAGCTTCCTGTTTGCGTAGCTACATATCAGATAGTGCAAAACAAAAACAATGGCAGCCAGGATTTTTCCGGGTTATTTTTGTGTTTCTGATCATGCGTGGTCTTTTCTATTGATTTTTAGCAGACGCATACTGTACTGATTAAACGATTGTCGTTTGCTAGGCTATCGTACAACAAAAGTTTTCACGTTTGTCCCTTCGGATTTTGTTGGACGAAATGATCAGCTGTCGAAAGCTGTGTACTAACGATCAGAGTATCATGCGAACAATTTCCAATTTTTTTTTTTCCGTACGATTATCTGATTGTGTGTACGAGGAATAAGGAGCTTTAACCACTTGCCGACTGCCGCACAACTATTTACGTCGGCAGTCAGCCCCTCACAGGCAGAGCGACGCAGGGCTACGTCGCTAGCCTGTGAGGGTCTAGGAAGCAAGCAAGCGCCGCCGGAGGCGCGCTCCCGCTCCCGCGCGTGTGACCGGTGGACATCGGGTGGAGAGGGAGAAAGGCAGGCGGCTAATGTAAACAGGCCGTCTGTCATTCTCCCCTGTGTATGAATGGTGATCATACGGTTCTACTATGTAGGACCATTGATCACTGTTCATACACCTCAAGCCACAGCCAATCACAGTTAGAATCATGCCCCTAGGGACACACATAACCCCTCCCTCTCAAAAAAGTTAACCCTTTCACTGCCAGTGTCATTTTACAGTAACAGTGCATGTGTATAGCAGTCAAGGGTCCGATCTGTCCGCCACAATGTCGCAGTACCGCAAAAAAAATCGCAGATCGCTGCCATTACGCATTAAAAAAAAAAACAACAAAAATGACAAAAATCTTTCCCTTAGTTAGTAAACGCAATAACTTTTGCGCAAACCAATCAAAATACACTTTTTGTGATTTTTTTTTTACCAAACATATGTAGCAGAAAACAAATTGGCCTAAAATGTTAAAAAATTTTGATTTTTACATTTTTTTTTGGGAATTTCATATAAAAAAATGTGAAAAATATTGTTATTTTTGCAAATTGACGCTCTTTTTTTGTTTATAGCGCAAAAAGTAAAAATCGCACAGGTGACCAAATACCACCAAAAGAAAGCTCTGTTTATGGGAAAAAAAGGACATCAAATTTGTTTGGGTACAGCGTCGCACGACCGCGCAATTGTCCGTTAAAGTTGCGCAGTGCCAAATCGCAAAATAGGCCCTGGTCAGGAAGGGGGTAAAATCTTCCGGGGCTTAAGTGGTTAATTGTAGCAGGTTTACTTCAGGCTAGCTATAAAGTATACAGTAGTTTTGTTAGGCTGCCATGATTATTCCACCATGGGAGCTCAGATATACTCACCCTCTGTAAACCCACTATATTATATAGTTTTGGACAGTGTGACTGGATTTTCTAAAGCCTTCAGCTATTTCACTTTGTGGTTACTGCACCTTTGGCCAGACTACACATATCTAACTTCCCATGCCGACTCTTCTTCTGGGAATGATGACCAGTTGGTTCAGCGCTGTAGTCAGAGACAGTTGTGTGTCCATATCACCCAGACAGGCAAAAAAAACAAAATAGGACCCTCCTCCTCCACGATAAAGAAAAAAGAAGACTCAAGACCTGCAGCATCACATTTATTTATTTATATATTTCAGGTACTTTTATAGTGCTGTCAATATATGCAGCATTTTACTTATACAGTACATATTGTACATTCACATCAGTCCCTGCCCTCAAGGAGCTTACAATCTAAGGTCCCTAACTCACATTCATACATATATATATACTAGGGCCAATTTAGACAGGAACCAATTAACCTACCAGCTTGTCATTGAAGTGTGGGAGGAAAACGGAGTACTCGGAGGAAACTCATGCAGGCACAGGAAGAATATACAAACTCCAGGCAGGTAGTGTTGTTGGGATTCGAACAGGTGACCCTGGGGCTGCTAGGTAGAAGTGCTAAACATTTAGCCACTGTGCTGCCCATCACATGACCACAGACCTAGGCCAGTAGAAGAGGGTCTTACCTCCAGCAACAGCAAATCAAGGCAACCTACTGCCAATAGTTTACTGCATATATAAATATATATTTATATGGCAGGGATTGGGAAGTTGGTTGAGAATGCTAGACAATTGCTTATGGGCATGGCCAGTGTGCATATCGAAGCTTCTGAGTTGACTAGCATTTTCAGAAGCAAAGGTTAATGGCATCAAGCATGTTTCTTCCACTACAGGTTTATCTTAATCATTTTACAGTAGCTCCCCCAAATGATTAGAAAATTTCTATTGAGGACCTATAACTGTTGTACAGTGAAGGTAACAGTTCTATGGAAGGGATCATTCTAGCTTAGAAGACAAACTTATACTGCAGGTAAGTACAAGATGAAACATATCAACAGTTGTAGAGATACAAAACATATTTGCAGGTTAAATCAACATAATTATTGTAAGCTGAATTTGTCAACAAGGTTTGTGGTGATTTAACATCGTAACTCAGGGTCCCCCGATGTATGATTTTAATCAGGGATGATTGTGAGTCTTTCTATGCCTCTTAATTTTTGATAATACATTTCTTTCAAGTTACATGTTACTTTTTCCTTGTGAGGAAGATTGTTCTAATTAACCCGAGAATATAATTAGGCTCATGCATCAAAATTAGTCCTATTCGAGGTCCAAAAATAACACTAATTTGATGTTACGATGCTGGATATGTGTCATCATAAACTGAAAAAAAAAATCTACAAGTACTTTCGTCATAAGACTGGGTAGACATAGTAGATACTGAAGTCAGTGTCATTTGATAGATTTAATGTTAAAACTCAAATTACTTCGGAAAGTAAAATAGTCACGCAGGAAAATACTGCTATAGAGGCAGAGTCATTGCATGTTACATCAAAAAATCTGTTACTTTTTAAATAAAAAAATCCAAAATCAGGTGGGGAGACACCCGATTGGACACGTGAATGACATTCTTTGTAGTCCATGGTGGAAGATTTCTGATACTGTGAAAGATTTATCTTTATTGGAGACACAGGAACCGTTTTTGTCTGGAAACTTACAACCAAATTGAACAACATATCGGACTGTTATTACGTTTTTTTATTTCTTTGTTTATTTACTGCACATGTTATTTGATGATTGTATAATCTATATGCATTGTTGTATATATGCACATTCTGAGACAACATTTGGTATTTTTTTTTTTTATTGAGAAGTGCTTCACTGATTTTGGGTATGCTTCTTAAATTTGCCTCATTCCCTTAATGTCAAAATCTTCCACTGCAGTTCTCAAAACTGTAAAGTGAGGAAGCTATCTATCTTATCTATCTATCTATCTATCTATCTATCTATCTATCTATCTATCTATCTATCTATCTATCTATCTATCTATCTATCTATCTATCTATCTATCTATCTATCTATCTATCTATCTATCTATCTATCTATCTATCTATCTATCTATCTATCTATCTATCTATCTATCTATCTATCTATCTATCTATCTATCTATCTATCTATCTATCTATCTATCTATCTATCTATCTATCTATCTATCTATCTATCTATCTATCTATCTATCTATCTATCTATCTATCTATCTATCTATCTATCTATCTATCTATCTATCTATCTATCTATCTATCTATCTATCTATCTATCTATCTATCTATCTATCTATCTATCTATCTATCTATCTATCTATCTATCTATCTATCTATCTATCTATCTATCTATCTATCTATCTATCTATCTATCTATCTATCTATCTATCTATCTATCTATCTATCTATCTATCTATCTCTTTCACCCTCTGACATATTGGCTATTTGCAGAAAATGTCTAAAGATAGAGGTAGAAGCATGAACTGTAAGGTGCTGTGCAAAGACTGTAGGAGTTTGTTTTAGTAAAGGTTTTCTGTAAAAAATACAGCCTGGTCCCAGCCTGTGACTGCACAATGAAGGAACAGCAGTGCACTAATGAGGTGATCCCTTTGCTGTTCCCTCCTGTAAGCATGTTTATGTAAAGCAATAGAGCTCTGGCTGGCTCAGAGTGCTGCCCTTCCATCTCAGCAGCATTATCTGCTGTTGCACAGGGGATTATAGGAGGTTGATATCCATAAAGATTTGGATGATACAACGTAGTTCTTTTTCAAAATATTTTATATGGCCTAAAGTTTGTGGATACATGACAATCGGCACCTATATGATTTCTTCTGACATCCAAAACCAAGTGCATAAAATTAAGGATCTAGCCTTGCAATCTCCATTGTTATACATCAACCTACGAAGCCATTTTTGACAATTGTGCACCACTTTATCTTTGTGGCAAACATTTGGGAAGGCCCTTTTCTGTTCCAGCCTGTCTATGCCCCTGTGCACAAAACCAGCTCCATCAGGACATGATTTCATGAGTTTGGTGTAGGGGAACTCACGTAGCCTGAACATAGCTCTGACCTTTAAGGCTGGGTTCACATATGTGTGATTTGGATGTGGTTTTGACCTCATCCAATTCGCATGACAGGCGAGTGTGACCGGCTCTCATTGAAGCCGGTTCACACATGTCTGGGGCGACCGTGGTACGCATTCCAAAAGGTTCCTGTGCATTTTTGGGACTGGCTAAGATGTGAATTCAGGCAATAATTTGGACCTAAATCGCACCTGAACCGGTGAACAGAAATGCACCGGACCCCAGGCTGGAACCCGCGGCCGCACATATGTAAACCTGGCCTAAATGATATTAACGACATTTTTTTTAATAACAAACATGTCATACTTACCTGCTCTGTGCAGTGTTTTTGCAGAGAGCAGCATCCTCCTCTTGTCAGGTCTATCGCTGGCACTCCTGGCCCCTCCTCCCTGTGCCACCATAGCATGCAACTTCCCGACCTGCTGCTCTGTGTGTCCATTCACACATGGAGCCTGGCTCAGCCCCTCCCCTATCCAATGCAATACTGGCTGTGATTGACAGTAGTGGGAACCAATGGCTCCTGCTGCTATCTCAGTAAATGAGGAAGAAGAGACACGGGAGAGCTGCTGCTCTCGTGCACATCACTGGATTGTGATAGGGCTTAGGTAGGTATTAGGGGGGCTGCTGCACACAGAAGGTTTTTTACCTTCATGCATAGAATGCAAAAAGCCTTAAGCTTTTACAACCCCTTTAACCTTGTTGAACAACTTTGTGATGAATTGGAATAGTGATTGCAAGCCAAGTGTTTAGTGCCTGACCTCACAAAAAGACCTGGATGGCATAAGTTGATACAAAAAAAAGAAAGAGAGACTTGATGGCCCACCTGGTCTTTTTCTGCCATTATCTAAGTAAACCCTGTGTTAGCTGTGATACTATCCAGCATGGAGCTTACACAGGGTTACAGGTGCGTGCACAGTGCCCTGCTGGTCAAAGAATGCAAACTGAACAAAAAATACATATATCTGAAGACACACATAGAAAAAAAATATTTAGAGCAAAATACAAGTAACATACAGTTTACTTGTTGCCCAGAGCTGCATCTTAAATAACCTTATACACACAAATAAAAAAAGAGGTGACATTGATAATCTTTTCTAGCATACATGACAACCCAAGCAGCACTGTGCAGCCTCTACGTATTAAAGTGTTGCTAAAGTCAATTATTATTATTTTTTTTAACATAACAAACATGTTATACTTCCCTGCTCTGTACATGGGTTTTGCACAAAGTGGCCCTGATCCTCCTCTTCTGGGGTCCCTGGCGGTGATCTAGGCTCCTCCTCTTCTTTTTAGGACTACCATAGCCAGTTGCTGGCTATGGGCAGAGCGTAGTCTGCGTGCTCCCGACCTGTGTGTCTATAGAGCCACGCTCCATAGACTTACACAGTGGGACTTAGGTCCACCCCCATTTCCTCATCACTGCATCTGATTGACAGCAGCAAGAGCCAATGGCTCCTGCTGCTGCTCGAATGCTGTGTGAAGAGAAAGTAAGGGGAGAATAGATGCAGCCGTGCACAGTGCTGATCTATTTTCCCCTCTCTTCCCCTTCACACAGGGGAAAGGGGGGCACAGAGAAACTGATTTTTTTTTTTACCTGAATGCAAACAATGCAAAAAAAAAAATGTCAGGTTTAGTAACACTTTAAGATTTAATACATCTATGATGTAGTCAGATTGGCACTGCAAAAGACAGAAAAATCCCCAAAACCTTAGACAAAAGCTTATTGACAAAATATTCTCATTCTATCATGTTAGATTGTTTTTGATCTCTAACATCCTGCTGTATATTTCCAAACAGACAGCAAGTTCATCACAATGCTGTACTTACCTTCATTTCTATTTCGGCTGCTGTGTGTTTGGTCGTTTCCAGTTTTTCCACCAGGAGTGTGTCCCCCAGGAAATGACTTTCTGCTGCCGATAGGCGTGTCAGTAATTCATCCTCAAGCATTTTCAACTCAATTTTGAAATAATTTTGTTGCTTTGTGAGTTCAGACTGAAAAGAAAATGGCAAGTTTTAGACCTGTAATTCAAACCACGCTAACAATGGGAATACACTTTGCTACCTTTTAATCTTCCTTATTATTCAACATTTTACAATAGTTCTAAAGCGCTTAAGGTCAGGGCTAATATCCACAGAGAAAAGGGAGTATAATTTAGGCCCCTATCAGCTACATTCTAGTGACCATTTTATTTTGTAATTTGCTCCATTTACATGAAAAAAAAAAAAAACTTCAGGGAATGCTTTTTTGGTTAATTTGCATATTTTTTTTTTATTCCATAAAGTCCTTTTTTTTTTATTCCATAAAGTCCTTTTTTTTTCTTCATTACAGGCATTTGAGATGTAAAATATCTTAACATAAATAGATGATAATTTTAGCATAATGGGCTGACACTCGTCTCAATATTTATTAAAATATTTAAAATGTGTATGTTCTCTAAACACACTGCATATAACTACACATACAGGTATGTACAAAATCTTCACTCTCATAGGCCATGGTATAGTAGTAATGTAAAAAGATAAAAGATAAAAAATGTTAAACTCATGCTTGTTCAAGATATACTTGTGTATGTGAAAATCCTCTATATACAGAAAGCATGTGCATAAAGCAGAATTCCACCCAAAAATGGAACTTCAGCTTTAAATAGCCCTGACCCCCTGACATGCCACATTTGGCATGTCATTTTTTTGGGGGGAGGGGGAGTGGGTACCTAGTTTTGACAGCCGCTTCATACAAAGCTAGCCGACAACTTAGCTTGTACTGGAATCTCTCTTTATTGAACAGTCACACAGAATTTATATACAGCATGGACCTCCCTATCCTGATCAGATTACTACATGCAGGTCAGGGGTTGCCTGATTACATTATCATATGCAGATGAAATTGTATACAGAAATAGAATTAGCCTGAACTAATTATCTAGCCACCTGGACAGAAACAATGTGAGGTCATTAACATTTAACAATGGAACAGACACACTTAGCACAATCCACATTCCACCTTAATAGACAGGTAATAGGGAGAGCCTGCCAGTGACAGTCTGTCCATCTCCTACATTGAAGTAAATGGAATACACATACAAGCATTGCTTTGATTATTTAGGAGCCACAGACATCATGGCAACAGGCTATAGGTCTCACAGTGTAAAGTGGAATTAAATCTTCATATTTCTTGAGAGATATTGTTGATGAATATTACTCTCCCATTTGAAGTTATCCAAACCATTTTCTCAGTGTCCATTAAGTATCTGTCTTTCACTCCCAGTGATGGTGTGTACAGTCACACCCTCCCTAACTGAAATCTTCTGGGACACATCACAGGTCCCAGAAGA
Source organism: Pelophylax lessonae (assembly GCF_965119305.1). Lineage (NCBI taxonomy): Eukaryota > Metazoa > Chordata > Amphibia > Anura > Ranidae > Pelophylax > Pelophylax lessonae. The sequence goes on along the minus strand of NC_138773.1, from coordinate 249,523,906 downwards.
TTGCCCAGCCATTCAGGACGCGCAGCGCGGCTCGGCTGTCATAGCCAAGTGTCCACACTAGTGATGCCCTAGTGATCCTGGCGCCACAGAGAGAAGAGGGAGAGGAGTGAGGCTTCGGGCAGCTGCATTGCTAGACCATGGGACAGGTGAGTGTGTGTTTATTATAAGTCAGGAGCTACAATTTTTGTAGCAGCTGACTTTTAATAAACACAATAACATCTGGAACTCTGCTTTACATTCCCTCCAGTGATTGCGGGCTTAGCTTGCAGCTTAGGTAGAACCTTCAAGACACAGTAGCTTATCAGCCAGTCAGGTTTCATTTACATAAGCTAGTCACTGAGGGGTTAATGCATGCATACTTGAGACTGATTAATGAATGTTAATGTACATATTATAGGGACTGATCACTAAAGAGTTACTGCCTATACACTGCAGGGTGGTAATTGAGAGTTTAATGCACATGCACTGGAGGCTTGTCACCAAAGGGTTAATGCACACATATTAGAGACTGGTCACCAAGGGCTTAAAGCACACATTCTGAAGACTGGTCATAGAGTTTATTGTACAAAAACCTCCTCATCAACATGAGGAAAAGGTGTTTTGCCAGAGGATGTCCCTGGCAAGTTACCCCCCCCCCCCCCCAGGATGAAGGCATGTGGCCTGGTATGGTTCCCCCATTCCTGACCACCCAGGCTGCATGCTCAGAGAAGGGTTGAGTTAGGATTTTGGGGAGAACCACGTTTTTTTTTAGTGGGCTTATTCCTCCCTTAAAATCCATATCAGACTAGAAGTGTCTGGTATGGAATTTGTAGGGGCCTCGTGCGTTTGATTTTGTTTTTTTCCAGAGGGTGCCCTTAAAATCCATACCAGGCCTAAACGATCTGGTATTAATGTTGTGGCTCACACAGTTTTTTTTTTTTTTTTTTTTTTTTTATAATATCCCTGCCTGTTTGTTTAGATTCACCTGACAGTTGGCAAATCCTGAATGTCCCGTTCGGGGACGAATCACTTTTTAGGACGCCGGTGCTTGCCAGCTCCCAAACAACCAGGAGGAGTCTGTCACAGTTAGCAGTGGTAATAACACCATTGCTAAATGTTTCACTTCACTCTGCAGGTAGAGGTATGTTTGGCTGAACTCCCTTTTGTTCAGCCATTTGCCCAAGACTTTCCATACACTGCACACTGTGCAGAATTCTCTCTCATATTATGTCCGGTGATGGTCAAATATTCTTAGCCCATTAACTCTCATGGTCGAATGTTCTTAAGCTATTTTTCTAAAAGGATTGAATGATATGCTTTGTTACGCTCCTTTGGCAAAGGCAACAAGGAAACAATTACACATATTACAAATATTATGGGAATTATTTGTTGAGCTTGCATGAATGCGGAGACATCCTCAAAGGGATTTTTTAAAATAAATCAGCCCTTAATGAGGAAAAGGTTGCTGAAACCTGCCCTAGAGCATCGTTCCACTCTCAGTGTAAGTAGGACACTACATGGCTAAGGATTTTTTATTTTTATAGCCTAACACACTGCTTTACTCAAAAGGCTAACTCCACCGTTAGCAACATGATGCAAACAAAGTACATCCCACGCAGCAGCTGTCAAATTTCAAATCAATGCGGCATTGCAGGACTCCAGCCACATCTTTCATTCACAGAGGTCTGTGAAAGGAACTACAAGTTTAGTCTACCACCACAGCAGACAGACTTGTAGATCTCAATAGAATTTCAGTGTGGTAATCTGCACACTTGTAACCCATTGACGCTTCCTTCAGCTCTCCAACTGAAAGACCATACAGAGGTGGGCAAAGAGCCAGATGGAGAGTCTTCAGGAGCCTGGCATTGCACCTATGATCCACCGAACGTGGGTGCAATGCTTTGCTGGTTCCTGTGAAAAAAAATAAATGTACAGTTCTTCCCTGCAACACATATGTGCTTGAATTATTTATAAAAAATGAACTTGGCCTTTAATTATGTAATGAAATCTGTGTTAATCTGCCATTGTTTAGAAGTAGGAAATCTTGAACATGTGTGTTGAACCTCTTATTTAAGTCCCAAAACAAGAAAGAAGTATTATCAGTCTTATTCATCTCAGTTCCCACTTCCCACAATCCTTTAGGTTTTAAACAAATGAAGCAAAGACAGCTCCAGAATAAAGCACCAAACTTCCAAAGTATTCATTATGAGCAAAACCTTTGAATCCGTAATGAGATTGTTCTTTACCTTGCCCTATCTTTTCTTCCCTCTGCCTGGGCTACAGCTCTACTCTGTAGTTTATTTGTTCTACTGTTATCATAAATTCAAGTTTGGTGCCAAAGTTTTGTAACTACAAGCCATTGTTATAATATGGGATTTATACAGCGCTAACAGTTTTCACAGTGCATTACAAGAGAGACAATACAATTACAATATGATGCAAGACAAGAGGGTTAGGAGGAAATCATCTACAATTACCTTTGTATTATTTTTTTTGAAATAAGACACAGACACTGACTGGGACCACTCTTTGCAAGCTAGACAGGGGGACCTTTGTCACAGCACCAAGCTTTCCCCTCTGCTCCCCGCACATCTCCAACCACCCCACATGGCATACATGCGGGGAGGCATTCAGCCAATACCTGCCACTTCACACACAGTTCCCGCTACTCCACACCTCCTGTGTGCGAGGGGACATTTCAACACTGTTCTGGGCCTGCAGGAATACTGGTTATTACTAGGCTTCTTCATGAATTAGCAAAGTTGATTTTTTAAGATAGGACGTTCATAAGGACTGGACTGTGACACCACGCTACATTAAACCTCAGTATATGCTTAGGGGCTCAACTCTTACATGTGAGTCCATACTCCAGTGGGGGATCAGAGATGGAAGATTGTTATGGTGGCAGTTTTGGCTACACAAAGCACTTCCTTAAAGGGACAGTCACCTGAGGAACTGATGCAAGTTTATAAGTCGAAGATTTGGAGCCCTTTCTGATGGACTTTATTTAGACACTTTTGTGAAGCACTTTTTATGTTTAGGCACTTTAATCTTACAGTATGTGATTTATTTTTTTCTAATGTATAGTGGATGCACATTGCACTTGATTTTCATTCATTTAGGGTATTCACTGTATTTGTAAGGGTAAGTGCAGCTCTTTTATCTAACTTTTAAAGCAGAGTTCCATCCATATTTGCATCTTTATATAAATCAATTCCGCAAGTAAAAACAGCATTGAGCATTTTTGTTTTTTTCAGGCCTGAAGAAGAAGCGCATGCTCCGCAATGCGTCGCCGTTTGTCTGATGCTCTGCATCCTGGAAGTGACATCATGGCCCCTCTACGCGCGGACCAGCGAACCTACTGCAGCCCATGGACCTGGACAGTCCCCTGCCTGCCTGTCAGAGGGACCCCCTGGATGCCAGATGCACAGGACCTCCTTATCATGTTTTTGATGCCTGCATTCACGCTACTTTTGTAAGGAACATTGCTTTTATCCCACATTAAAGTTTTTTATGCTACACTCAGATCGGCGCTTGTGGTTCTCTCCCCTTGTGTTCCGTCTGAGACGACAGCCATGCAGACCAATTTGATGCAGTGTGCAGTGTATGGTCTGAGCACTGACAGGCTGAACCCCCCACCCCTTCAACCTCTGCTGCAATGCTGGCAGCACTCATATGTCTATTTCCCAAAGACAACCTCTGGATATGACGCTGAGCATGTGCACTCAACTTCTTTGGTCGACCATGGCAAGGCCAGTTCTGAGTGGAACCTGTCCTTTTAAACGGCTGTTTGTTTTTTGCCACTGTGCTGCAGCTCAGTTTCAGGGTCTTGGCAATCTTCCTATATCCTAGGCCATCTTTATGTAGAGCAATAATTCTTTTTTTCAGATCCTCAGAGAGTTCTTTGTCATGAGGGGCCATGTTGAACTTCCAGTGACCAGTATGAGAGAGAGAGAGCTATAACACCAAATTTAACACATCTACTCCCCATTCACACCTGAGACCTTGTAACACTAACGAGTCACATGACACCGGGGATGAAAAATAGCTAATTGGGCCCAATTTGGAAATTTTCACTTAGGGGTGTACTCACTTTTGTTGCCAGAGGTTTAAACAATAATGGCTGTGTGTTGAGTTATTTTGAGGGGACATCAATTTTACACTGTTATACAAGCTGTACATTCTCTACTTTACATTGTAGCAAAGTGTAATTTCTTCAGTGTTGTCACATGAAAAGATAAACTAAAATATTTACAAAAATGTGAGGGGTGTACTCACTTCTGTGAGATATTTTATATATATATATATATATATATATATATATATATATATATATATATACAGTATATATATATATATATATATATATATATATATATGTGTACACAATATCTCACAAAAGTGAGTACGCCCCTCACATTTTTTGTAAATATTTTATTTTATCTTTTCATGTGACAACACTGAAGAAATGACACTTTGCTACAATGTAAAGTAGTGAGTGTACAGCTTGTATAACAGTGTAAAATTGCTGTCACCTCAAAATAACTCAACACACAGCCATTATTGTTTAAATCTCTGGCAACAAAAGTGAGTACACTCCTAAGTGAAAATGTCCAAATTGGGCCCAATTAGCTATTTTTCATCCCCGGTGTCATGTGACTCGTTAGTGTTACAAGGTCTCAGGTGTGAATGGGGAGTAGATGTGTTAAATTTGGTGTTATAGCTCTCACTCTCTCATTCTGGTTACTGGAAGTTCAACATGGCCCCTCATGACAAAGAACTCTCTGAGGATCTGAAAAAAAGAATTGTTGCTCTACATAAAGATGGCCTAGGCTATAAGAAGATTGGCAAGACCCTGAAACTGAGCTGCAGCACAGTGGCCAAGACCATACAGCCGTTTAACAGGACAGGTTCCACTCAGAACAGGCCTCGCCATGGTTGACCAAAGGAGTTGAGTGCATGTGCTCAACATCATATCCAGAGATTGTCTTTGGAAAATAGACATATGAGTGCTGCCAGCATTGTTGCAGAGGTTGAAGGGGTGGGGGGTCAGCCTGTCAGTGGCCAAACCATACGCCGCACATTGCATCAAATTGGTATGCGTGGCTGTTGTCCCAGAAGGAAGCCTCTTCTAAATGTATTTAGTTCAGATAGTGTCAAGCGTGTGTGGCGGTAACCAGGGGAGGAGTGCAAAAACAAGTGTGTCCTGCCTACAGTTAATATATATATATACAGTGCCTTGCGAAAGTATTTGGCCCCCTTGAACTTTGCGACCTTTTGCCACATTTCAGGCTTCAAACATAAAGATATAAAACTGTAATTTTTTGTGAAGAATCAACAACAAGTGGGACACAATCATGAAGTGGAACAAAATGTATTGGATATTTCAAACTTTTTTAACAAATAAAAAACAGAAAAATTGGGCGTGCAAAATTATTCAGCCCCCTTAAGTTAATACTTTGTAGCTCCACCTTTTGCTGCGATTACAGCTGTAAGTCGCTTGGGGTATGTCTCTATCAGTTTTGCACATCGAGAGACTGAAATTTTCGCCCATTCGTCCTTGCAAAACAGCTCGAGCTCAGTGAGGTTGGATGGAGAGCGTTTGTGAACAGCAGTTTTCAGTTCTTTCCACAGATTCTCGATTGGATTTAGGTCTGGAGTTTGACTTGGCCATTCTAACACCTGGATATGTTTATTTGTGAGCCATTCCATTGTAGATTTTGCTTTATGTTTTGGATCATTGTCTTGTTGGAAGACAAATCTCCATCCCAGTCTCAGGTCTTTTGCAGACTCCATCAGGTTTCCTTCCAGAATGGTCCTGTATTTGACTCCATCCATCTTCCCATCAATTTTAACCATCTTCCCTGTCCCTGCTGAAGAAAAGCAGGCCCAAAGCATGATGCTGCCACCACCATGTTTGACAGTGGGGATGGTGTGTTCAGGGTGATGAGCTGTGTTGCTTTTACGCCAAAGATAACGTTTTGCATTGTTGCCAAAAAGTTCGATTTTGGTTTCATTTGACCAGAGCACCTTCTTCCACATGTTTGGTGTGTCTCCCAGGTGGCTTGTGGAAAACTTTAAATGACACTTTTTATGGATATCTTTAAGAAATGGCTTTCTTCTTGCCACTCTTCCGTAAAGGCCAGATTTGTGCAGTATACGACTGATTGTTGTCCTATGGACAGAGTCTCCCACCTCAGCTGTAGATCTCTGCAGTTCATCCAGAGTGATCATGGGCCTCTTGGCTGCATCTCTGATCAGTCTTCTCCTTGTATGAGCTGAAAGTTTAGAGGGACGGCCAGGTCTTCGTAGATTTGCAGTGGTCTGATACTCCTTCCATTTCAAGATTATCGCTTGCACAGTGCTCCTTGAGATGTTTAACGCTTGGGAAATCTTTTTGTATCCAAATCCGGCTTTAAACTTCTCCACAACAGTATCTCGGACCTGCCCGGTGTGTTCCTTGTTCTTCATGATGTTCTCTGCGACCTCTGAGACTATCACAGTGCAGGTGCATTTATACGGAGACTTGATTACACACAGGTGGATTCTATTTATCATCATTAGTCATTTAGGTAAACATTGCATCATTCAGAGATCCTCACTGAACTTCTGGAGAGAGTTTGTTGCACTGAAAGTAAAGGGGCTGAATAATTTTGCACGCCCAATTTTTCCGTTTTTTATTTGTTAACAAAGTTTGAAATATCCAATAAATTTTGTTCCACTTCATGATTGTGTCCCACTTGTTGATTCTTCACGAAAAATTACAGTTTTATATCTTTATGTTTGAAGCCTGATATGTGGCAAAAGGTTGCAAAGTTCAAGGGGGCCGAATACTTTCGCAAGGAACTGTATATATATATATATATATATATATATATATATATATATATATATACAGTATCTCACACGTCCCCCCGCTAACATTTTTGTAAATATTTTATTATATCTTTTCATGTGACAACACTGAAGAAATTACACTTTGCTACAATGTGAAGTAGTGAGTGTACAGCTTGTATAACAGTGTAAATTTGCTGCCCCCTCAAAATAACTCAGTACACTGCCATTAATGTCTAAACTGCTGGCAACAAAAGTGAGTACACCCCTAAGTTAAAATGTCCAAACTGGGACCAAAGTGTCAATGTTGTGTGTGGCCACCATTATTTTCCAGCACTGCCTTAACCCTTTTGTACATGGAGTTCACCAGAGCTTCACAGGTTGTCACTGGAGTCCTCTTCCACTCCTCCACAATGACATCACAGAGCTGGTGGATGTTAGAGACCTTGCGCTCCTCCACCTTCCATTTAAGAATGCCCCACAGATGCTCAATAGGGTTTAGGTCTGGAGACATGCTTGGACAGTCCATCACCTTTACCCTCAGCTTCTTTAGCAAGGCAGTGGTCGTCTTGGAGGTGTGTTTGGGGTTCTTTATCATGTTAGTATAATGCCCTGCGGCTCAGTCTCCAAAGGGAGGGGATTATGCTCTGCTTCAGTATGTCGCAGTACATGTTGGTATGTTGGTATTCATGATTCCCTCAATGAACTGTAGCTCCCCAGTGCCAGCAGCCCCAGACCATGACCATGACACTCACACCACTATGCTTGACTGTAGGCAAGGCACATTTGTTTTTGTACTCCTCACCTGGTTGCCGCCACACATGCTTTACACCATCTGAACCAAATAAGTTTATCTTGGTCGCATCAGACCACAGGACATGGTTCCAGTAATCCATCTCCTTAGTCTGCTTGTCTTCAGCAACTGTTTGCGGGCTTTCTTGTGCATCATCTTTACAATAGGTTTCCTTCTGGGACAACAGCCATGCAGACTAATTTGATAGCACTCATGCGTCTATTTCCCAAAAGCAACCTCTGGAAATGACGTTGAGCATGTGCACTCAACTTCTTTGGTGGACCATGGCGAGGCCTGTTCTGAGTGTAACCTGTCCTGTTAAACTGCTGTAGGGTCTTGGCCACCGTGCTGCAGCTCAGTTTAATGGTATGGCAATCTTCTTATAGCCTAGGCCAATTTCATGTAGAGCAACAATTCTTTTTTCAGATCCTTTGCCATGAAGTGCCATGTTGAACTTCCAGTGACCAGTATGGGAGATTGAGAGCAATAACACAAAAATTTAAAACACTTGCTCCCCATTCACACCTGAGACATTGTAACACTAACAAGTCACATGACACCGGGGAGGGAAAATGGCTAATTGGGCCCAATTTGGACATTTTCACTTAGGGGTGTACTCACTTTTGTTGCCAGCAGTTTAGACATTAATGGCTGTGTGTTGAGTTATTTTGTTGGGACAGCAAATGTACACTGTAATACAAGCTGTACATTCTCTACTTTATATTGTAGCAAAGTGTAATTTCTTCAGTGTTGTCACATGACAGGATATTATTAAATATTTACAAAATGGCGAGGGGTGTACTCACCTTTGTGAGATACTGTATATATATATATATATATATATATATATATATATATATATATATATACAGTACATAGAGAGAGAGAAAGAGAGAGATATATACAGATATCTGTAAAGTTTTATCTGAAAAGTTTGCCGCAGTAACAATTATATTAGTCGTTGAAGAGATTTCAAATCTCACCTAAACCCAGCACAGCAGCAGCTTCATCTGCTTGCCAGGCAATTCAGTCCATTGTCTAGATTACTTTGGGTTGCCATAACAATGGGGCAGGACCTTCCTCCCTGCCGCCGTTGTGATGGCAACCAGTGACACGACTGTGCACCGCACTGTTTTCTATACGCATGCGCGAGATCCAGAGATGCATGCTGGGTAACCAGCAGCACCTATTTCCGGAAGAAGGCACTAGTGGGCTTCACATGCCTGCAATTTAGATGGGAGCATAGTTGCCAACTGTCCCGTTTTTGGCAGGACAGTCCCGCCAAATAGGACTTTGTCCCGGCAATTTTATACTCCCGGGACTTGTCCCGTTGTTCTAATTGCCGTCTGACCTTATCTTGTCCCTGCACTCACTCTCAGTGAGTCCACAGTCCAGCCGTCATTATCTTCTTGTCTTCCTGCTCAGGATGGCCGGTGGGCGCCCTGTGATTGGGCGAACTGTGGTGGGGGCTGGCCTCTGACTGTACCTGTCGAATGGTAACTTCGGGTACGCCCCGCCCCCGCTTTCACTTGCTACACAGCTTGTGAGTCTCTCTCTCTCTTCCACTCACTTCCTTGACACAGTGTCAGAGAGAGAGAGAGACTCACAAGCTGTGTAGCAAGTGAAAGCTCTCAGACAAGCTGAGACACGGGCTGCTAACCCCCCTGTGTGGCCTGCTTGGCACCCTTACTTTGGAGGAGCCTGACCCCTGTATGGGACCAAAGACTAGCGTACACACATACTACACCATGAGTCTCCCTCCTTCCTTGTGCCCCATCTGAGACCACCACACCCATTAGGAGGATATACAGTGGACGCATATTCAATCCCTTGGGAACAGTGGAACAGATCCTCATACACATCCTAGTGGGACCTACACAAAGGAACGGTTGTGGATTATCTGGGAACCATTCCAAAGACCATTTACCTGAGCTAGACCCCAAGGGGTCGTCTGGTAAGTGGGTGCATAACGTGGTGGCAGATTCCCCCCAGTGTTTCCATCCTGCATGTGGACATCCCCTCCTTTTTTTGCACTGAGCACACAGCACTTTGGAATTGTTTGGTTTATTGCACCAGTATTTAAAACTGAACTTTGTCAAGCACAGACTTTTATTTCTCAGTAATTTTATTAATTTCAGCACTCTGAAGAACCCGTTGGGGGTTCACTTTTCATAATATTTTTAAGTGTGTGTTTTTATTTGCAGTTTTATGAATTATGTATCATTTGCACTTTATGATGTGAATTAGGATATTGTGGTATCTCTTCTTCTAGCAGTCACTTCTGTAAGGGTCCTTTCACAGGGCGCACCATCCGATGAGGTCCGTTCTGCTCAGTGCGGATTGATCCGCCGATCCCCGCTGAGCAGGCAGATGACAGCTCCGTCTCCGCTCTGTGTGCAGAGATGGAGCTGTCAGATCCCCGCTGTCCTTTATGGAGAGATCGGATGTCCGTTCTCATCTGATCCCATCTGCCAGATGGATGAAAAATAGGGTTTCCATCCGTCCGGATTTGACAGACAGGATCAGATAGCAGCGGGTGCATGGAGCATCCGATCAAGTCCGCCTGAAAAACTGACAGACGGATCAGATCGGATCGCCCGTGTGAAAGGACCCTAACTGTTAACTTTCTATTGTTTTCTTGCCCTGTCCAAAACTCCTTTTCCCCCCTTTTTCTCTGTTCCCACCAGTGCTGACTGGTGCTCCATGTGTCGTGGGGGGGGGGGTGGTAGACGGACCTGACCATGGACCACACCAGCTCCAGCCCACACCGCACACCATACCCCCCTCGGTTGCCAGCTCACTCACCCTGTGCTGCCCCTGGACTGACATGTGGAGGCAGCAGCGGCTTCCCCCTCAGTCTCCTCCGTGTCCCCCTTCGTTGGTCGGGCTTCCACAGTGTCTCCTCCCTCCTCCTCCTTCGCTAATAAGATGGCTTCTCCTTTCAACCAATCGGGAAACAGGTCTCACGACCCGCTTCCTGATTGGCCAGGAGGAGAATCCGTGTGACAGTAGCGAATATTCTTTCGCTATTGTCACACAGCTGGGTGGGCTCGGAGGGCAGTGCTGTGTGTCCCGAGACCACCCTTTTTTAAAGCCTATTAGAGCCTCTGGCTCTAATCATGTGCTTAAAAAAATAAATCCCCCCATTGGAATCCATGCGTCCGGCACCCTGCATGTAGATTAGGGGGCTGGACACATGGATAGGGGGGTGGCGCCCCTAATGGATGGGCCGCCACTGGTTCCCACTCTATTACTTTCCCTTAAGACGGTTTTCTCACTGTCTCATTCAAATTTATTGAAAACAGGTATTTATAGTGCTGTCAATTTATGTGGGAAATTGTGAGAGAGAGCAGAGAGCCATCCCTGCCGGAAGGACACAGTGGTTATTGCCAGTGGCTAATCACATGTAAATATCCAACTTGCTGATTGTACCCAAGTCGATCAGTGGATCAGCTTGGGTACAATCAGCCTGTACATAGATGGTTTGAATTCTCTTTCACATTATAGAAAAAATTGGGCTAACTTTACTGTTTTCTTATTTACTAATTTAAAAAAAGTGTATTTTTCCCCAAAAAAAAAAAACTAATTGCGTTTGTAAGACCGCTGCACAAATACAGTGTGACATAAAATATTGCAACAATCTCCATTTTATTCTCTAGGGTCTCTGCTAAATAAAAAAAAAATCTATAATGTTTGGGGGTTCTAAGTAATTTTCAGGCAACAAATACTGATTTTTTAACTTGTAAACAACATATGTCAGAAATAGGCCTGGTCCTTAAGTGGTTAATGTTTCCCTCATTCATCTTTTTTTTTTTTTTGGTGCCCCTTTTTTTTTCGGTTGTGGCCTCTCTATACTCCACCCCAAATCTGTTCTCCCCTTTTTTTACTCACTGTCCCCCCGCCACCTTTTGCCTTCTGTTCTCTTCATGTCCTCCTGGCTGCCTTTTTTCCTACCTCCCTGCCCATGCTTTTGCCCACATCCAGGTAATGTGTGTGTCCCACCATCTCAGCTTCATGAGTTGGACATAGCACAAGCAGTGAGTCAGGCAGTGAGTGGAGGTGGGGTAAAGCTCTGCTGTCCGGCTTTCAGGACATTTGATGGATGAGAGGCGGTAGAGCTGCAGAAGGAAGCAATGGGGAGTTGGGAGACATTACACACAAATAATAATAGACATTAATCATTCTCTGACAGTTGCCAGTCCTGGTCAGTGTAGTGTAGTGGTCAGTGTAGTGTAGTGTAGTGGTCAGTGCAGTGTAATGGTCAGTGCAGTGTAATGGTCAGTGTAGTGGTCAGTGCAGTGTAATGGTCAGTGTAGTGTAATGGTCAGTGTAGTGTAGTGGTCAGTGTAGTGTAGTGGTCAGTGCAGTGTAATGGTCAGTGTAGTGTAATGGTCAGTGCAGTGTAGTGGTCAGTGTAGTGTAGTGGTCAGTGTAGTGTAGTGGTCAGTGTAGTGTAGTGGTTAGTGTAGTGTAGTGATCAGTGTAGTGTAGTGGTCAGTGTAATGTAGTGGTCAGTGTAATGGTCAGTGAAGTGGTCAGTGCAGTGTAATGGTCAGTGTAGTGTAATGGTCAGTGTAGTTTAATGGTCAGTGTAGTATAATGGCCAGTGTAGTGGTCAGTGCAGTGTAATGGTCAGTGTAGTGTAATAGTCAGTGTAGTGTAATGGTCAGTGTAGTGTAATGTTCAGTGTAGTGTAATGGTCAGTGTAGTGGTCAGTGCAGTGTAATGGTCAGTGCAGTGTAATGGTCAGTGTAGTGTAATGGTCAGTGTAGTGTAATGGTCAGTGCAGTGTAATGGTCAGTGCAGTGTAATGGTGAGTGTAGTGTAGTGATAAAATGTACCTGCCTGATATAGATGCTGTGCTGCGAATGTATCTTATCGCATACCAAGGATGATGGTACTGTTGGTGGGAAATTGGTGTTATAAAGGCCTACTCAATAAAGAGAGAATTGCAGGGAATTGTGGTTGCAGCTGAATGGGAGAATTATTCCAACTCTGCTACTTTGGCCTTAAGTTTGAAATCCCCTTTTCAATTTCCTGTAATTCTCTCTTTATTGAGTAGACCCTATAATCTGATAAGTAGGCGGAGATTATGTGGAGTGGGTGGAGCTTCGGGGAAGTGGGTGTGGTAAGTAATTGATAGCTGTGCTGAAAAGTGTCCCTGGAAATTTTTTTCAAATGTTGGCAACTATGTGGGAGCCCACTGCTGCAACAATATAAAGGCTAGTTTGATAGGAAAATCGGCTATACTACAGCAATCATTAAAATCTTTAGCTTATGTACATGGATTAAAAAGAACATCTTGGGGGGTTTAAAAAAAAAAAATAAAAAGTTATGGCTGGAACTCCGCTTTAGGCATCAGGTTGTCTGGCCCACAAGATCCCCACCCTGGCACAGGGATACCTAACTACCTGAGCTTGGGGAAACCGTGCAGACATCTCTTGCTGCCAGCCCCCTGTATGCCATCTGTGCCTGTGGGTGAGAACCAAAAAAAACTGTCAGGCCACCAGGAGTTATTCTGCCTCCCCTTGTCCAGCTACCTCCCTGTCTGCATCTCTGGCTTCCTTTGCTCCCTCTCTGGACTCAGCACCTGCCCAAGACCCTGCCTCTGTGGACCCCCTGAGAAAAGTCAACTGTCCCCCAGACCACCTTATCAGCAGCCTAGGGCCACCAGGTGACCTTAGTTTGAGTCCCATAACCTTCCTGTATCTCCCCTTTGCTGTGCCATATTCCTCCTCCAGGGACTGTTCACCTTTTGCTGTGCTATATAATTACCCTCCACGGACTGTTAACCTGTGCTGTGCTTTACTGCTGCCCTGAGGATATTCTTCCCTCCTTGAGTCATACTACCTGGAAGACCGTTTGCACCTGCTGTGCCCTATTGTCTCTCCACTGATTTTTAACTCTTCTATCATGCTCCCCTGTAAATTTTATTCCCTTATTGTGCCATAATACCTGGAAGATCATTTCCCTCTTTTTTGTGTCTTACTGCTGCCCTGAGGACTACCTCCTTTGCTGTGTCCTATTGCTATTTCATGGACTGTTAACCCATTGCGGTGCCATACTTATTCTGTAACCTCTTGTTAAAAATTCTTGGCTTGTTTACTGATTACTCTTCTGCTTGATCCCTACCTGCTATATCTCCTACTTGAGCCTGGCTTGCTCACCTCCTGGTGGGGCGATCCTGAGGACCGCAGCCTTGTACTGCATGCATCAAAACGCACTTGGAACTCAGCAGCACAAAAAAAAAAAATTTTTACCAAGGGATCTTTGAACAGGTAAAAAATTCACTTGCCAGATTAAAGACTCCTAATAAATTTGAGGCTTTCATCCAGTTATGTATCTGAACTAAGCAGAGACTTACAAAAAGGTGGAAGGCAAACATGGAATGTTTGGAAGTAATGGTGGCATGCTTTTTTCTGCTAGTCCTATCATTAAGAAGGATTCAACGGTTTCTCTGGATTATAACACTTCCGAATCTATGCAGACTGGTGCTATTAAGAGATCCATTTCTACTCTAGAGAAAGAGAGAAGATGTTTGGAAAATGTATTTCTATATTGTGTATTGTATCGTCTCTGTTTTTGCAAGATATAAAGTGCAGTGTGTGTGTTTCTTTTAAATCAAACAACAGTCTTTATTGAATAAAAAGGGCATTAAACATTAGACCAAGTAACATGAGTGCTTACAGAGAAAAAAATTAAAAACAAATAACAGTACATAGAATACAATATTGTACCAGCTTACTCCAGTGGTATATCAGCAGTAGCGGGGAATGAAAACTGTGTCTAAGACTCAAAACCAGTCCATTAAGTATTCAGAGCCATTCCAGATTCAGGTGGAAAAAGTAAAAGGAAAAAACACGAGAGTCCATAGCCGCAGGGGGCTTCGGGGTGCGTCGATTGGCTCCAAACCTTGGATATACACAGCTCAGGCAATGCATGTCACAAATAAGACAAACAAATCAAGCAGACTAGATGCACGTCTCCGGGGCCTGGACCCACCTATCCCATATCTTATTATATTTATCAGGGCAACCCCGGTGCGTATAAATCAGTTTTTTGTAGGGTAGAGTAGAGTTGACCGACCTGAGCCAGTCCGCGAAGGACAGGGGGGGGGTGTCCCTCATCCACTTTTGAGCTACACACTTCCTGGCGAGGAACAGGGTCTCGTGCAGAAAATGTACAGTGAACTTATCTAGATTTACATCAGGAAGTATACCAAGCAAGCAGGGCTTCGGGGCCAATGTCAGAGGGGAGCCCATAGTATGATGAAGAAAGTCAACCACTTGTTTCCAAAATCCCTGGAGCTCAGGGCAACTCCAGAGAAGGTGGAAAAATGTACCCCGCTCCCTCCCACACATAGGGCAGTCAGAGGAGGCACCCGGCTGAAACCTAGATTGCTGTAGGGGGGTCAGGTAGGCCTTATGCATTATATACAGCTGGGTCAGATGGTCGGACAGCTTTGGGGAGGCTGTACTGTCGCTTTAGGTCCTCAAATGTACGTAGAGTGCCGTTCTCCAGCAGTTGGGCTAAAAAGTGAATACCATACCGGGCCCAGGCATGCGCATCAGTAACGGTCTCTAACTCGGGGAGTTGGGCATTATGCCACAGCGGAGTATGTTCATGCAGCGAGGGAAGTGACAATTTGTTGGACACAACATCCCATAAGCGTCTGTAGTGGTACAACATGCTCACCCTATCCCCTCCATGCCCAGTCCCCCTGGCCCCCGTCAGAATCAGGGACAAAGGGTCAGCATTAGCCGGGGCCCAGGATGGAGCCAGAAGGGCCAAGAAACGTTCCCTATCCGAGTTATGGAGGTGGAAATAGTGTGACAGCTGGGAAGCTATGTAATACATACTGAAGTCAGGGAGGGCGAGGCCACCCAGATCCGTGGGGCTTTTCAGTTTCCTCCAGGCCAACTTGTGTCGGCTGTTGCCCCAAATAAAGGGCTTAAGAATTGAGTCAATCTGCAAGAAATGTTTAAGGGGAAGGTAGATCGGGGAATGCCAAAACGTGTAGAGCAATTTAGGGAGCAACACCATTTTTACAAGGTTGATCCTACCCCTTACTCCCAGCGGGAGACGCGCCCAGGTCTGGGTTTTAGACTTCAATAAATCGAAAAGAGGTTGGACATTATCCGACAGGTAGTTTTTAGTGGAGTTGGTGACCAGAACTCCTAGATATTTGATAAGGTCCACCACCTGGAGGGGATAACGGGGATCCGGAGGTCGGGGAGGAACATCGTCTATCGGTAGAATTTGGGACTTGTCCCAATTGATCATCAGCCCGGAATAGCGGCCAAAGTGCTCTATGAGGGACAAAGCTGTCTGAAGTGATTCACCCGGGTCAGACAAGTACAGCAAGGTATCGTCCGCATACATGCCTATCTTCTCCTCCAGAACGCCAGCCCGCAGACCCCGGATGCGACCTGATAGCGATAGCCAGGGGTTCGGCCACCAGGGCGTAAAGAAGGGGGGACAAAGGGCAACCCTGGCGCGTCCCCCTGGTAAGGGGGAACCCCGCTGAGGTGCAGCCATTGGCCTAAACCCTGGTGAGCGGAGCCTGGTAAAGAATACGGACCCACTGAATAAATTTAGGCCCAAAGCCATAGCCCTTGAGGCAGCGCCAGAGGAAGCTCCATTCAACAGAGTCAAATGCTTTGGCGGTGTCTAATGAAACCACCACCCTAGATCCGGAGTTGCTGTGCCGCGCCTGGAGGTTCATAAAGAGGCGTCTCAGGTTAAATGAGGTGTTTTTGCCAGGCATAAAACCCGACTGATCGGGGTGGACCAGCGAGAGCACGACCTTATTTAGTCTCAGGGAGAGCACCTTGGCCAGGATTTTGATATCTACCTGCAAAAGGGAGATAGGGCGATAAGAGGCTGGGAAGTGGGGGTCTTTGGGTATAAGGAGGATAAGTGCCTCACGCAGAGAGGGGGGCAAGGTTGAGGTGTCAAATGCAGTTTGGAACACTTTCAAGAGGTGCGGCACCAGAACCTCCGAGTACATAGAGTAGAACTCAATAGGCCGCCCGTCCAAGCCTGGGGACTTGGACCTGGGGAACTGAGCTATGGCTTCGGTTAGTTCGTCCTGGGTCAGGGGGGCCTCTAGCATAGTCCGTTGTTCAGGGGACAGTTGGGGCAGAACGTCCGGCGTCAAGTAGGGCAGAATCGGGGAGTCGTCGTCAGGGGCTACGGAGGAGTACAGGTCTTGGAAAAAGCTGCGAAAGGCGTCAGCCACAGCACCCGGGTCTGATATAGGGGAGCCGCCAGCAGACTGAAGGGTGATCACCACAGGGGGTCTATCATTACTGTGGACGAGGTACGCTAACAGCCTGCCCGCCCGCTCACCGTGTTCAAACAATTTTTGTTTTTGAAAGAACAGGGACCTACGTGCCTTCTCATAGTCTAGGTGTTCCACCACCCTAGTGAGGAGCTTCAACTGATCCGCCCCGGCGGGCGTCGGGTCAGTTAGAAAAGCCGCCTCCGCTGAACCCAAAGCCCGTTCAGCCTGTGCATACGCCCGAGCAGAATCGGCCTTAATAGAGTTATTGGTTTGAGTCAGAGTGGCTCTAGCGTGTAACTTAAAGGTTTCCCATACCACGAGAGGGGAGGCCGAGCCCGCATTAGTGTCAAAAAAGCGTTGCCAGCTCTCAGTCAGGGTCTCCTCCTCAGGAAGCAGAGAAAGCCAAAAGTGTTTAATCTCCAGGCAGGTCGGGCCCTGTCTGTCCGTAGACCCACCGTGATCCAGTAGGGCTTATGGTCAGAGAGGCCACGCGCACAAAAGCCCGCGTCCATCAATCTGGGTATCAGCGAGGGGGAGATCAGTATAAGATCAATGCGGGACATCGATCCATGGGCAGAGGAATGGCAGGAGTACTCCCGGAGGTGCGGGTACTTGACGCGCCAGGAGTCAGTAAGGTTGAATAAGGCCATCAGGCGGGCGAACCCGTGGAGGTGGGGGGGGCACAGGGGGTCCAGAGACGTGCATCCTGTCCAGGCTGGGGTTCAAAGTATTGTTGAAATCCCCAAGCCAGATTACGGGGATCTGGGGGTGCTGAACCATGAAGTCCAATCCCTCAAGGAGTATCGTGGACGAGAAGGGAGGGGGGACATAGAACGCCATGAGCAAGTAGGGATCACCATAAAGCAATACATTCAAGAAAACATATCTACCTGCAGGGTCTACGAGGGATCCCCGGAGCTCAAAATGGACAGATTTAGCGATTAAAACCGCAACTCCACGGGAGTGTGAGGTGTGCATGGAATGAAACGTCCAGCCGAGCCACGGACGCCTCAGGGCCTGTTGCAGCGCACCATCTAAATGCGTTTCCTGTAGTACAATAATATCAGCTCTATGGCGCTTGAGCACCGCAAAGACCGCTGAGCGCTTAATCCTGTCCCTGAACCCACGGACATTCCAAGTTAGAAATTTAAGGCTAGCCATCAGAGGGGGCAAACATAAATAGGCACATGAGCTCCGGGGAGACCTCCCCGACAGTGATTACGATACACGCTCCCCCACCCCCATCACTGGCATCCACTTGTAACTTATACAAACTGCTGGAGATACAATAGCTAGTAAGCACTACACACATTGTCAGACAAAACAAAAATTCAAAAGGCATTAAATAGCAACAAGGAAAATACAACCATAAAGACTGAACACCCGCCCACCCCGCCCTGCACAAACCCCAACCCGTGCGGGCCTGAGAGAACCCCAACCAACTAGTCAACCAACCGCGTTGACAATGCCCCAGGAACATGGAAAAATGTAGACCGGTGAGGAAAGGAGAGCCACGGGAGAGAGGCCAAGGCCATGACAGGCAATGTACACCAACACTACCAGGGGGGCCTCCCGCCTCGCTCAGCAACAGCAGAGTGGGCAGCCGGTGCGTCCATGACTGGGCAGTTCTGGGAGCGAAAATTCGCTGGGCAGCGAGGCATGTAAATAGGACACAGCAGAGATACACATAGGGAAAAGGGGTAAAAGAGAGGACAACAGACTTGGGGAACACAGGGGGGACAAAATACACAGTAGGGGAAGGTTGGTACAGGCACTCCGGTGGCCTGCAAGGATGGGACACATCCTGCCGGGTCAGGTCATTGCGTGAAGTGGCAAAAAAGAAAAAAAGGGGGAAAAAACAGTACAGGGTACCCGGCAGGGATGTAAGTTGTAGGGGAGGATAAAAAGCAAAAAACCGCCTCCCAACAGCGGGGTTCGGGCTGTTGCAGGTGGTCACAGTGAACACGACAGGCATCCAAGAGGGAAATCCAAGTATGGGCAGGAACATCAGGATCCAAGGATATCCGAAACCGTCAGGTTAGTACACAGGGCACATCCAGGGGTCAAGCGCAGCATCCGGAAAGCAATCCAAGGGATGAGGCACGAGGCACACTCAAGCTCGAGCCTCAAGTCTGTCCAGCCAATTAATAGCAGCCTCAGGGTCATCAAAAAAGTTCACCCTGTCATCCCCTTCAACACGGAGACGGGCAGGGTACAGCATAGCATATTTTATGTGCTTTATGCGGAGCCTCCGCTTAGCCTCAATGAAGGCTTTGCGTTTTTTCTGGACGTCAGCAGAAAAGTCTGGGAAGATTGCTAGCCTGCCATTGCCAAAGGGGATGTTGCCTTTTTCCCTAGTAAGTCTGAGGATGGTATCCCTGTCCCGAAAATTGAGTAGCTTAGCAATAAAGGTGCGGGGGGGGGTGCCCCCTGGGGCGGTGGTCTGCCCGAGAGGCGATGTGCCTTCTCCACCACAAAAGTAGGGGAGAAAGCCTCACGACCATACGTATCAATAAGCAACTGTTCCAGGAAGTCTGAGGGATGAGACCCCTCTGCCCCTTCAGGGAGACCAATGAGTCTGATATTGCACCTCCTAAGGCGGTTTTCCATGTCATCCTGTTTTAATTGTAGCTGGGTCACCTGGAGCTGGAGGGCATCAGATGTGCGCTGAAGGGGGGGCAGGGCATCCTCCACCCCACTGATCCGCTGCTCAGCCTCGGTCACCCGCTCCCTCACCTTCTGGAGATCCTGACGGACTAGGGATATGTCAATTTTCACCTCTTCTATCTTGGTGGTGAGGGACGCCTGGCACTGTGCAATAGCGTCCAGAACCTGCTCTGTCTCGGCTCCCGCCGAGCTTACCTCTGCTCCCGCGCCATCTTGGGCCTGGTCACCCTTGTTTTGGCGGCGAAACTTGTCCAGTTTTGTGGTGATATCCGTGGATTTTTTCGGTGGCGACATGTTCCACAGCTGCAGCTGGGCTTCAGGAGGTGCTGGGGAAGCAATTTAGGATTCCAGGGTGCAGGATTAATGCAATTAGGAGATTCGGCCAGCGGAGCTCACCTCAACAGCGTCCTACCTCATGCCGCTCCAGGCCTCGCCCCCTTGTGTGTTTCTTTTAAATTATAATCCTAAATACCTTTTTCACAGCTTCTCTGTGCAGTCACATGATCTCCCTCTGCTCTGCTTCCTCGCTCTAAAAACAGCAGTGGGAGGGGTTGAGATTCCCCAGTGATGTCAGCCAGCCAGCAGAGGCAGGTCATGTGACCACATAGAGGAGTTGTGCAAAAAGTTATTGAGGATTATAATTAAAAAAAAAATGACATACTTCAGTGAAAATCTTGCTAAAACAGAGAAGATACAAGGCATTGTGGTATGTAATGCATTGGAATAGAGGCAGGAGGAGAGGGGAGGGGCTCAGAGGAGATCAGAGGAGATTGGTTATGCAGACACAGACTGGAGCTGACAGGCAAGGAGGGAGGGGAGAGGAAGAGACACTCAGAAAACTGCGGAAAAACCGAGGCACGCGGGTTCAGCAGCCATGATTACTGTGGACTGGTCAGCACACAGAGGGGGACACAGGAACTGGCAGGATCAACCAGGTATTTTAGATAAAACAAAGGGACAAATGACAATGCAACAGCACTATGCTACTGACCATGCTTTAAAGGAACAGGAGCATTTTTTTTTTTTAGGGTAACATCCTGCTGCCACTGATGTTCTAATTTATAAACAAATAAACTTCATTATCCAGTCTATTTCCCCATTCATGAAGAAAATAAAGTTAATTCTCTACTATCTCATTTTGTCATCCCAATCAAACTTATCACAGAGGGTTGTGAAATTCTTTGCTCTGCAATGCTGGACTCTGGGGCTAGGGGGAAATTTATGGACATTTTGCTCAAAGCAATAATATTCAAAAAAGAAATAAATCTGTCCCTATTGATATGGATACAGTTGATGATTCAACCTTCTCATCAGGACATGTTACCCATGAAATGGTTCCTCTGTTACTCGAATTTGAGGCTGACCCTCGTGAAACTATCAGCTTTCATACAAATTTCCTGTCATCCTGGGCATTCCTTGGTTTTGTACCCATAATTCCTCCATCAACTGGGGAGCAAGAACTGTAACTTTTATGTCCCCTCACTGCGAGGAACATTGTAGAGAATCTTGTCGAACAAGTTTTCCACGGTCAAGGAAGGACAAGTTGATGTGATAGCTACCCAGTCATATGGCAACCTGCCTCCTCAATACCATGCGTTTTGGGATGTCTGTGATAAAAAGAATGCTGATCAATTACCTTCTCTTTGCATATATGGCTGTTCTTTTGAACTGCTCTCAGCGGCAGAAATACTGTAGCTTGTGGTCACCCTTTTAATCTGTCAGAATCTGAATTGAAGGTGCTCAGGGAGTGGCTTGATGAGAATATAGAGAAGGTTTTTTTAGACATTCAACGTCCCTTGCAAGGGCAGCCCTGTTCTTTGTTGAAAAAAAAAAGGACTCCATCTTGCATCGTTGCACTGATTGCAGGGATTTGAATAAAATCACAATAAAAACCTTACCCACTTCTCTTAATCTCTGAAATGTTGGAATAACACTGTTCTGCCAAAATCTGTACAAAACTAGACTTTCGGGGGGCATATAACCTTGTCCACATTCGCCAAGGAGACAAATTGAAAACTGACTTTAGAACCATATATGATCATTTTAAGTCCTTGGTTATGTCATTTGAAACTCTCCTGCAACTTTTCAACACCTTGTCAATTATGTTTTTCATGATCTGTTGGACCAGTTTGTGATTGCTTATCTGGCTGACATTCTCATATTTTCTTTTTTTTTTTCAAATATTATCTTTTTATTTAGGAATTTGTCAGGTTATACATAACATTTCTGATATCATATACATTTCCATCTTAATATATAATATAACATCTCTTCTTGCTATTTCCTTAAATTCCCTTCTTTTTTTTTTCCTTTCCCTTTCTTTCCCTTCCCTCCGCCCCTCCCTCCCCTTACCAAACCAAACACAAAAGGGGAAAAAAAAAAAAAAAAAAAAAAAAAAAAAGATTCTTAAATTATAATTCTGCGGTCAGAGATGGGGGAGTCACCTCTCTCTCCCTATCTTACTTTTCCCTTATTTTATTTTGCTATATATTGTTTCCCTTCTTCCGAGCATATTAAGTGATTCCACAGTTCCCAAGTTTTCCTATACTTTTCTTGCCTGTTTTGTGCCGTGGCGATTAATTCTTCCAATCTCCTGTTATCTTCTATCCTATGTATCCAATCGGATACCGAAGGTGGTTGTGTTTTTTTCCAGAAACCTGGAATGCATTTGCCTTTGCCACATTTATCAAGTGGGGAATTATCGATCTTTCATATTTATTTGCTGACATGTCCGATAAGTTTAACAAAAAAAAGATTGGATTCTCCTCTATTTCATATTCCACGTGTTTCTGAACAATAGACTTCACTCCTGCCCAATATGTTTTTATCTTAGGACAGGTCCAGAAGATATGGTATAGTGTGCCCACTTCTTTTCCACATCTCCAGCATAAATTAGATTCATTTGGATACCAGCTATGTAGTTTCTTGGGCGTGACGTACCATCTCGTTAAGCTTATAGTTCGTCTCCTGTATTCTGGTACATCTAGATGGCCCAAAGGCAAACCTCAATATCTTCTGGATCTGTTCATTTGTCAAGTTACAATTCAAGTCCATCTCCCACTTTCTCACCCAAGGTAATTCTGGTTGTTCTTCTGGGTTCGTCAGTAGACCATATGTGATTGATAGAGTACGTAATAGGTTTCCTGGTTTTACGCAAACTTGCTTGAATCTCGTAAGTGTTCTACCAAAGTCCTCTGAATTCTATATGGAGACTAGGTAGTGATGTAGTTGGATTGCTTGCCAAAATGGCATATCATATGGTCCATCCCCATCAATCAATCTGGTCACTGAGGGCCACTTTTTTTGTATTAGGAATGATGAGGCCTGTTCCTGTTCTTTTTCCCTTAATATTGTAAACTGTCTATTATCTAGTCCCGGAGGGAACTGGGGGTTACCTAAAATTGGGAATAAAGGGGATCTATCCATTGTCAATTTAGAGTATATGCTTGGTCTCGTACAGATACGTAGTGTGTTTCCAATTATTAGATGATGTTTTAACTTTTTGGGTATATCCTGGTAGCACCATATAGCTCTTTTCAAGTTTACCTCTGTTTGTGCTTGTTCCAGCTTTACCCATAATTTAGACTCCGAGTGGTGTCACCAGTCCAAGATTCTACTTACGTGGGTAGCTTGGTAATATGCTCTCATATCTGGAAATGCTAAGCCCCCCTTTTTTTTTTGGTAAAATCAGAATTCGTGCTATGCGTGATTTTTTGTGAGACCAGATATACTGATAGACAAGATAACCAGAGCCTACACAAACCCAATAGCTAGGGTGAAAGCTAATGGGATACTATCAGAGCCATTTACAATAAGAAATGGCACAAGGCAGGGGTGTCCGTTATCACCCCTCCTTTTTGCGTTGACATTGGAACCCTTCCTCTGTAGAGTCCGTTTAAACCCAGACATTGAAGGAGTAAGAATAAAGGGAAAACAATACAAGATAGCCGCTTATGCAGATGATATGTTATTCTCCCTAACTAATCCAAGCATCTCACTGCCGAACCTGATACAAGAGTTTAAAAGATATGGGGCCGTATCAAATTTAAAAATCAAATTCGGGAAATCAGAGGCAATGGGAGTGGGGATGCCTCCGGTCCAAACACAAGTACTCAAAAATAGCTTCAACCTTAAGTGGAATGAAACGGCAGTGAGATACTTAGGAACATATATACCGGCGAAATTAACACAGGTTTATGATCTCAATTTCTTGCCTCTGATAGCAGCGACTAAGAGACTCCTTGAACAATGGCATGGAGGAATGCAGTCATGGTTCGGTAAATGTAACTTATTGAAGATGATCGTATTGCCAAAATTCCTATATCTTTTTCGAGCGTTACCAGTGATGATACCAAGTAGATTCTTTAAGGCGATACATTCCCTATTTGTAAAGTATATCTGGACATTCTCATATTTTCTGCTAACCTGAAGGAGCATAACAAGCATGTTTGCACTGTCTTTAAAAGATTAAAGAAGAACCGACTTGACATCATCGTGAGAAATGTGAGTTTGAACAAACCCAGATTCAGTTCTTGGGATCTATTTCTCCAGAAGCAAATATGGATCCTGAGAAGATTATACGATTTGTTGGGTTTGCCAAGAAACTTATAGGTGATAGCATCAATTTTGCAACTGACAAACAGAAGGATGGTCTCTCTGTGGTCACCTGGGGCACGTCAGCCTTTAGTAATCTAAAGACTCTTTTCACTTTTCCACCAATATTGGTACATCCAGATCCTTTTATCATGGAAGAGAATGCTTCAGACTCTGCCGTGGGAGCTATTTTTACTATTAAAAAGGAGAAAAGATGTAGCTTCATCCTTGCGCTTATTTCTCTTGCTTATGTCTTCAGTCAAAAGGAAATATGACATTCAGAATACAGAGTTGCTGGAAATTAAGGAAGCCTTTTTCAAATAGAGGCATTTGCAGGAAGGGGGCTAATCATGCTGTAACTGTTCTCACTGATCATAAAAATTTGGAAATGTATTAGTTCTGCAAATAGATTGTCTTCAAGAGAAGCACCTTTGCCCTATCGAGGATGCTGTCTGAGCCTCTCCAGGAAGGCAACTCTGAATGTACAATCCTTTTTCAGAAGAACTTCCTAGGGTCCACAAGTTCTTTTTGGCTCAAGCATACCGAGGCTGACTTACTAAAACTGGAGAGTACAAAATCTGGTGCAGCTCTGCATAGAAAACTGAAAATCCGATTTCAGTTTTTTTTTTTTTTTGTCAAAGCTGAAGATAAAAGCGGATTGGCTCTCATACACCAGATTTTGCACTCTTCAATTTTAGTAAATCAATCCGACTGTCTCAATGTAACTGGATCAGTTCAGGTAGAAGCCCTCAGGTGGATGCATTACTCTAAACTTAATAGGCATTTTGGAGTTTTTGAGACAGAAGAACATTTATCACATTCCCTTTAGCGGCCTGGTTACAAGAAAGATGTCAAGAACTTTGTGATTATGTTTTGGAACCTGTGCACGATCTTCTCCTTTGGGGTTGCTCCAACCACTCCCCGTTTCATTAAGACTAAGGGGGTCAATATCTAGGAACTTTCATTCTTCCTCGTTCGAAACAGATGACCTCTATCTTAGTAGTTGTCGACTGTCTCACTAAGTTAGCTCTTTTTATACCTGTTAAGGGGGTACCTTCTGCTGAACAAACTGCAGAGTTAATGGTTCAAGAAGTCTTTAAACTACTCTCTTTCTGACAGAAGAGTACAGGTTACTTTGAAATTTTGAAAAAGCTTTTGTTCAGCTTTAGGTATAACAAATAATCTGTCTTCTGCTCAGTTTAATAGTTACACCAAGAGGACCAATCAAACTTTAGAACCTTCGATGTTTTGTTAGTTATTTTCAGGATGACTAGGTGAACTTCCTTCTTACAGCAAACTTTGCCTATACCAATTATAAACATAGCTTAGCTTTCCAAAACTCTTTTTTCTTAAATACAGGGTATCATCTAGTTTTTTTCCTAATCTCCCTATCTCAACTCCATTTCCTGCTTTTACCACCAGATTAGCTACATTACAGGGGATTCAGGAGAAACTGATTGATAGAAGGAGGCTCAGGAATATTGCACAAAGGCTGCTGGTAGACATTGCAGATCACTTCCTGCCTTTCATGTGGGTGACAAAATGTGGTTATCAACCAAAAATTTGAAGGTCCATGTTCCATCTGCAAAGTTGGGCTAAAAGTTTGTTGGACCTTCGTTTCTGCTCAAATTAATCCAGGCACCATACACTTAAAACATCCTGACAGTCTGAAGATTCACCCTGTTTTTCACATGTCACCACTCAAACCATTTCATGAAAATCCCTTTTTCTGGAAGAATTCTTCCACCTCCTCCACCATTTGAGGTAAAGGATGAAGAAGAATTTGTGGTTGAGAACATTTTTGGTTTCAGGTTCTTTAGGAACAAATGACAATATCTGGTTCAATGGAAAGAATATGGCCCAAATGAAGAGAACATTTCTTCCCCTAGATTAGCAAGAGAATTCCACCAGAGGTTTTCTCATAAACCTGGCTCTAAGACATCTAGGGGATGTTCTGGGAGGAGGGGAGTACTGGCAGAACTGATCTGAACCTGCAACCTCTGCTGTGTCTGGCAGTATCTAAGCTGAGCTACTTGAGATGCTTGACAGCACTCTGTCTGATTCCTTTTCCTGATTGCCTTGAACCATTTTCTCTTCCCATGAACATCACCCAAAGCCAAGCTCACCAAGTGAGACCAAGTTCCCCTGCCAGCTGATTGTGCATGACTCTTCCCAGCTTCTGCTGCTACCAACCCGGGATCGGGACCAGTTTAATGAAAACTTAGCCACTGACCCCACCCTGGTAAGTTCCTGGACAACGGACTATTCAAAATCCACAACGTGCCCTTCGGAATGAAAATACCCCAGCCACTTTCCAGTGCACGGTGGATCACCTGTTCCAGAACTGCCATGACTTTCCTGTGCTTATTTAGATGACATCATCATCTTCATTGAAATGTGGGAAGACCACCTCCATTCTGTGGGCATTGTCCTGGACAAAACAGCCAGAACCTGCTAAAGTTGAAGCAATTATAGACTGGCCCCCCTCCAGACTAAGAAACAGGTTCTGGATTTTCTGGGCACTGCTAACTATTATTGAAAATTAGTTTCTCTACTATCACCAAGCCATTGACGGACCTCACCAAGAAGGCTATGCCCAGGATGGTGACTTGAACTATGGCCTGCCAAAATGGCTTTGACAAGCTCAAAAAGGCCCTCAACTGCAACCCTGTTCTGGCAGCCCCAAACTACAAGCGAATATTTATCATGCAGGCAGACACACATACATATGGACTGGGGGCCATCCTCATCCAGGTAAATGAGGAGGGGGAGGAGAACCCTGTGCCTTTCCTGAGCAGGAAACTGCTGGACAGGAAGGTGACCTATTCCGCCATGGAGAAAGAGTGCCTGGCTGTTCTATGGGCATTGAAAAGTTTATAACCCTATCTTTATGGCCAGGAATTTGCAATCCTCACTGACCACAATCCCCTCACTTGGCTAAATTGGGTCTCAAGGAAAAATGAAAACCCCCTACGATGGAGCCTGGCTTTACAACTATACAACTTTATTATTCAGTATAGAAGAAAAAACAATAACCAAAACGCTGATGAAATATCCCATCACAAGATCCACAGTAAAGAGAAGCGGCCCACAAGTGCCTCTAGTGCCGCACAGTTCCCACCACTACACACCTCTTGTGTGTGAGATGCCAGGCTATCAGATGCCCTGCTGCAGCTGGTCTGGATCTCCTGATGCAGCCTGCAGATTTCCACCCCTCCCAACACCAGAGTCTAGCACTTCTGGAAACAAAGGGCTTACCCTCTGCTGTGCCTGATGTGGCCATGCAGGAAGGGGGTGGAGCCTGTTGCTCAGGTAATCTGATGCTAAACTTCAAGTTGCCTTTCTCAAAAGATTGTGCCCCGGCTCAGGAATAGCTACTTGGACTGGGGGAAACAGTGCACACATCTCTTGCTGCCAGCCCTGTGTATGCCCTCTGTGCCTATGAGAACCTAAGACTGTAGTCGGGCCTCCAGGAGTTACTCTGCCTCCCCTTGTCCAGCTGCCTCCCTGCCTGCACTTCCAGCTTCCCTCGCTTTCTCTCTGGAGTCAGCACCCGCCTGAGACTCTGCCTCTGTGGACCCCACGAGAAAAGCCATCCATCGCCCAGACCACCTTGTCAGCTAAGGCCACTAGGTATCCTCAGTGTGGGTCCTGGAATCTTCCTGTATCTCCCCTTTGCTGTGTAATATTCC
Organism: Pelophylax lessonae; assembly: GCF_965119305.1. Classification (NCBI taxonomy): domain Eukaryota; kingdom Metazoa; phylum Chordata; class Amphibia; order Anura; family Ranidae; genus Pelophylax; species Pelophylax lessonae. Next base: position 249,496,062 of record NC_138773.1, on the reverse strand, counting down.
TCCTCCATGGACAGTTCACCATTTGCTGTGCCATATTTCGCCTCCACAGACTGTTAACCTGTGCTGTCCCTTATTGTTACTCTGCAGATCTTCTCCCCTCATTGTGCCATAATAGCTGGAGGATCATTTTCCCTTGCTGTGCCTTATTGTAACTCTATGGACTGTAAACTCTTGCTGTGCCACCATACTGCCCTAAAGATCCTCTCCTCTTGTTGTGCCATAATATCTGGAGGATCGTTTTCTCCCTTTGCTTTTTCTTTCTTCTCTGCCTTGTGGACTATTTCCCTGTTGTGTCCTATTGCTATTCCATGGACTGTTAACCTATTGTGGTGCCATACTCCCACTCCACAGACTGTTAACCCTTTCTGTGCCATAGTGCTGCCCTGATTTCCTTGCAGTGCCAAATAGTTACTCCGTGGCTGTGCCATACTGCTTTTTCATGGACTGCCTATCTGTACTTTGATTTATATCACTGCCCTGTGGACTCCTTCTCTGGGCTGTGTCCCAATGCCACCCCTCCTGTACACTCAGTCTCCCAATAAATGCCCACATGTTGGGTTCCTCTGTGCGCTCTCTTCTAGTCGGTCACGCCCTTTTCTGGTGAAACCTGGTATCCTAGCTCATCCATACAAGTGTATGGCTGTTTTCTCAGCACAATTTTATCAAAATTCTGCTACTCCACACATAAAAAGTGTGAGGGCAGTTCTGGGTATTACTAAACTTTAATGAAACATACTTCCAGTGGGAGCCTACAGCAGAACTGAGTTAAACATTTTCCTGGTTCCCACTGCTGCTATACTGTTCTCCAAAGAAAATCCTCAGTCTGATCATCAAAACGTAATACATGGTCCTTTAGAGAAAGCTGTATTTCAATGCCCTGTACAGGTACTCACCATTGTTTTTACTGAACAGCAATTGTCAGCCATTAGATTGTCAAAAGCCACATAAATATGACAAGGCTATGGAAAGTGCTATAATAATATTGACTAAGTATTTTAACATACTAAAATTGTAAAGAGTTATTAACAACTTTACACATTTACACATTCTTTTTGTAAAGGTAAATCATCTTTTCTAAAAGTTTTGTTAAGTATACCAGTATAGCAAAAATGTGCACATAAAGCATTAAATACAGAATAAACAGTAAATACTTACAGTATCTCATGAAAGTGAGTACACTCCTCACATTTTCGTAAATAATTTATTATACCTTTTCATGTAACAACACTAAAGAAATGACACTTTGCTACAATGTAAAGTAGTGAGTGTACAGCTTGTATAACAGTGTATATTTGCTATCCCCTTAAAATAACTCAACACACAGCCATTAATGTCCAAACCACTGGCAACAAATGTGAGTACACCCCTAAGTGAAAATGTGCAAATTGGGCCCGATTAGCCATTTTCCCTCCCCAATGTCATGTGATTTGTTAGTGTTACAAGGTCTCAGGTGTGAATGGGGAGCAGGTGCGTTAAATTTAGTGTTATTGCTCTCACTCTCTCATGCTGGCCACTGGTAATCCAACATGGCACCTCATGGCTAAGAACTCTCTGAGGATCTGAAAAAAAAGAAGATTGTTGCTCTACATAAAGATGACCTAGGCTATAAGAAATTTGCCAAGACCCTGAAACTGAGCTGCAACACGGTGGCCAAGACCATACAGTGGTTTAGCAGGACAGGTTCCACTCAGAACTGGCCTTGCCATGGTCCACCAAAGAAGTTGAGTGCCCATGCTCAGCATCAAATTCAGAGGCTGTCTTTGGGAAATAGACATATGAGAGCTGCCAGCATTGCTGCAGAGGTTGAAGGGGTGGGGGTCAGCCTGTCACTGCTCAGACCATACGTCGCAGACTGCATCAAATTGGTCTGCATTGCTGCCATCCCAGAAGGAAGCCTCTTCTAAAGATGATGCACAAGAAAGCCCGCAAACAGTTTGGTGAAGACAAGCAGACTAGGGACATGGATTACTGGAACCATATCCTGCGGTCTGATAAGACCAAGATAAACTTATTTGGTTCAGAGGGTGTTAAGTGTGTAAGGCACCAACCAGGCGAGGAGTACAAAGACAAGCGTGTCTTGCCTGCAGTCAAGCATGGTGGTTGGAGTATCATGGTCTGGGGCTGCATTAGTGCTACTGGCACTGGGGAGCTACAGTTCATTGAGGGAACCGTGAATGCCAACATGTACTGTGACAAACTAAAGCTGGGCATGATTGATCCCCTCCTTTCGGACACTGGGCCGTATGGCCCTACTCCAACATGATAATGACTAGGGATGATCGAACGGTTCGGGTCCACCATCGGTTCGGCCCGAACATTGGGTGTTCGAGGTTCGGCCGAATTTAGAACTTTTTGCCCAAAAAGTTCGGAATTCGGCAACCAGAACCGCCCAAAATGCAATGCTTCAGGAAATGGGCTTTAAAAGCCCGTGATTGGACCAGAACCATTAGCAAAAGCCAATTGAGGGGGCAGGAGAATGCTAGGAATGTGATTGGAGTGACTAGGGGGTCCCTAGACCAATCATTAGTGAATACGCCCCCCAGTATATAAGATCGCCCCCGCCATATTCCCAGCGTTGTTATACTGGACATGGAAGAGAGTGGAAGCAGTTCTGTTAATTTTACTTTAAAAGTGTCATTTAGCTATTTTTAGTGTGAGGAAAGGGATATCTAGTGTAGTTAGAGTGCTCCTTTACACTTAAGTTAGCTTCAAAAATTTAGTTTCTGTAGGGAAAGTGTTAAGTGTCAGGGGACCGTAGTGTAGTGTAGGGTTAACTGACAGTGACTGCTATGGCAGGGTGACAAAACCCTTCCATAGCAGGGTGACCGCTATAGAGAAATGATCATTTCTCTGTGTTGCTTCGGGACAGGCATGTGGCTTCTCACCAGCAAGCATTTTTTAATGCTGCAGGGGCTGCCACTGCCAGTGCTTTTTTGAGGACATGTTTGATGTCAGACATGACATCTGAATATGTGTATAGGGGGAATATATAGACATATATGTCTGAATATATACCCCTAGACATATATAGGTGTGATAGTAGCAGAAATAAATGCTTGCGCTAATGAAATCATTTACAGTAATATATTTCTGCTACTATCACACCTATATATGTCTAGGGGTATATATTCAGACATATATGCCTATATATACCCCCTATACACATGTTCAGATGTTTTGCCTGCCTCAAAAGAACCCCAAAAAATGCCAAAAAAACGCTAGCGTCAAAAAAAAAAGATGCCCAGGTGTGTTTTTGCTGGCATTTTTTGGGGGGTTTTGGAGGCAGGCAAAACATCAGAACTTGTGCACAGTACCACTATACACAAGTTCAGATGTTTTGCCTGCCTCAAAAGAACCCCAAAAAATGCCAAAAAAAACGCTAGCGTCAAAAAAAAAATGCCCAGGTGTGTTTTTGCTGGCATTTTTTGGGGGGTTTTGGAGGCAGGCAAAACATCAGAACTTGTGCACAGTACCACTATACACAAGTTCAGATGTTTTTCCTGACTGCAAAGAACCCAAAAAAATGCCTGCTATTAAACCGGCAAGGTGTTACAGCAGAGAAGCCATATTCCTGTGCTTAAAGTTTTCTAATACAAACGATCTTTTTTTTTATGGTTCTGGACATGCAACAGAGCTGAAACTTCACAGGTACACCTTTTAGACCCCCCAGACACAAAATCACACAAAAAAAAGTTCTTAAAAATTGTCATTTTTGATAAAAAAGCCAATTATTGAAAAATTAAAAAAAAAAAAAAAAAAAAAGAGATTTTTTGATTTTTACTTTGGATTTAGTATCTGGGGGGTCTAAAGTGTACATGTGAAGTTTCAGCTCTGTAGCATGTCCAGAACCCCCCAAAAATTAGCATTTTCTTATAATTTTTATTAGAACAGGTATACGGCTTCTCTACGGCGCTTTTTCTTGCATTTATCGGGCATTTTTGGAGGCAGGCATGACTTTTTTTGGATTTAGTGTCTGGGGGGTCTAAAAAGTGTACCTGTGAAGTTTCAGCTCTGTAGCATGTCCAGAACCAGAAAAAAGATAATTTTTCAGTAGAGCAGGGATGGTGGGACCCCTCTTTTACACTTATATGAGGTTTTTTTTTGGGGTTCTGGACATGCTACAGAGCTGAAACTTCACAGGTACACCTTTTAGACCTCCCAGACACAAAATCACACAAAAAAAAGTTCTTAAAAATTGTCATTTTTGATAAAAAAGCCAATTATTGAAAAATTAAAAAAAAAAAAAAAAAAAAAGAGATTTTTTGATTTTTACTTTGGATTTAGTATCTGGGGGGTCTAAAAGTGTACATGTGAAGTTTCAGCTCTGTAGCATGTCCAGAACCATAAAAAAAAGATGGTTTGTATTAGAAAACTTTAAGCACAGGAATATGGCTTCTCTGCTGTAACACCTTGCCGGTTTAATAGCAGGCATTTTTTTGGGTTCTTTGCAGTCAGGAAAAACATCTGAACTTGTGTATAGTAGTACTGTGCACAAGTTCTGATGTTTTGCCTGCCTCCAAAATTCCCCAAAAAATGCCAGCAAAAACACACCTCGGCATTTTTTTTTTTTGACGCTAGCGTTTTTTTTGGCATTTTTTGGGGTTCTTTTGAGGCAGGCAAAACATCTGAACTTGTGTATAGTGGTACTGTGCACAAGTTCTGATGTTTTGCCTGCCTCCAAAACCCCCCAAAAAATGCCAGCAAAAACACACCTGGGCATTTTTTTTTTTTTGACGCTAGCGTTTTTTTGGCATTTTTTGGGGTTCTTTTGAGGCAGGCAAAACATCTGAACATGTGTATAGGGTGTATATATAGGCATATATGTCTGAATATATACCCCTAGACATATATAGGTGTGATAGTAGCAGAAATATATTACTGTAAATGATTTCATTAGCGCAAGCATTTATTTCTGCTACTATCACACCTATATATGTCTAGGGGTATATATTCAGACATATATGTCTATATATCCCCCCTATACACATGTTCAGATGTTTTGCCTGCCTCAAAAGAACCCCAAAAAATGCCAAAAAAACGCTAGCGTCAAAAAAAAAAATGCCCAGGTGTGTTTTTGCTGGCATTTTTTGGAGGGTTTTGGAGGCAGGCAAAACATCAGAACTTGTGCACAGTACCACTATACACAAGTTCAGATGTTTTTCCTGACTGCAAAGAACCCAAAAAAATTCCTGCTATTAAACCGGCAAGGTGTTACAGCAGAGAAGCCATATTCCTGTGCTTAAAGTTTTCTAATACAAACGATCTTTTTTTTTCTGGTTCTGGACATGCTACAGACCTGAAACTTCACATGTACACCTTTTAGACCCCCCCAGATACTAAATCCAAAGTAAAAATAAAAAAATCTCTTTTTTTTTTTTTTTAATTTTTCAATAATTGGCTTTTTTATCAAAAATGACAATTTTTAAGAACTTTTTTTTGTGTGATTTTGTGTCTGGGGGGTCTAAAAGGTGTACCTGTGAAGTTTCAGCTCTGTAGCATGTCCAGAACCAGAAAAAAAGATAATATAGGTTAAAGTTAAAGGAGGCTCCCGAACCACATCCCTGTTCTACTGAAAAATTATCTTTTTTTTTTCATGGTTCTGGACATTCTACAGAGCTGAAACTTCACATGCACACTTTTTAGACCCCCCAGATACTAAATCCAAAGTAAAAATCAAAAAAATCTCTTTTTTTTTTTTTTTTTTAATTTTTCAATAATTGGCTTTTTTATCAAAAATGACAATTTTTAAGAACTTTTTTTTGTGTGATTAATAGTTAATGGGGCATGACCCAGAACCCTAGGCACTTTTTAGGGGCATTTATTGGGTTTTAGGGCTTAAAAATGGTGTTTTTTGATTACAGAAGTTCGGGTCCCATTGATTTCAATGGGGTTCTGAAATCCGGGCCGAACTTTCGTGAAGTTCGGGTGTTCTGGTCGAACCGAACTTTTCAAAAGTTCGATCATCCCTAATAATGACCACAAACACACCTCCAAGATGACCACTGCCTTGCTAAAGAAGCTGAGAGTAAAGGCAGTGGAGTGGCTAAGCATGTCTCCAGACCTAAACCCTATTGAGCATCTGTGGGGCATCCTCAAAAGGAAGGTGAGGAGTGCAAGGTCTCTAACATCCACCAGCCCCGTGATGTTGTCATGGAGGAGTGGAAGAGGACTTCAGGGGCAACCTGTGAATCTCTGGTGAACTCCATGCCCAAGAGCGTTAAGGCCCCACAAAATATTGACACTTTGGGCCCAAATAGGACATTTTCACTTAGAGGTGTACTTACTTTTGTTGCAAACGGTTTAGATTTTAATTGGCTGTGTGTAGAGCTATTTTTAGGGGACAGCAAATTTACACTATTATACAAGCTGTACACTCACTACTTTACATTGTAGCAAAGTGTCATTTCTTCAGTGTTGTCACATGCAAAGATATAATAAAATATTTACAAAAATGTGAGGGGTGTACTCAATTTTGTGAGATACTGTATATAAGAAAAAATGTGCAAATTTGAGATGATGGTACCTTGAAATCCTCCAGGTCGGGTCTCTCCAAATTAACCACATAAGCTAGTAGCTGATCTTCCAAACCATCCCGCGTTACAGTGAAATTGATTAGTGTGGTCTGCGCTTGGATTTCAGGCTTGTAGTGTGGATTGGCAAGTTTAGTGTGAAGAATTAGTCGAAATTTTGCGTGAAACTTGATCTCCTTATCGCCAATTCGGATGTACCTGTCAAGCAAAAGAAAACTCTTATGTGTTAATTTTAATAAACCGATTAAAGATCTTCATAGACATGTTCCGGTAAGCCTCTTTTGGCTTTAGGTGTCTGTTAGCATATAAAGTAATGTGGTAACCAGATTTTCAAAATGAAATCCAGGGACAACTTACTAGCCCTCCCTTAAAATAATGCCCCCATTTGTAGCCACACCCGCAAAATGATCAAATATAATTAATATGCACAGTGCTTAGGAAAGTCAGCCCATTAGATGATTGGTGCTCATGCATGACTGGCTGCAGAGCGCCACATTGGGGTGACGCCTGCAATTCTAAGTGACTCCATTCCTAGCATGCCTGGCAGGATTGTGAAAGACCTGGATCACCCTTGGGTACTGTGAGGAGAGGAATGATGGGTGTGGTAAAATTGCATTGTGGAAGGGTTTTAACGGGGTGTGGTCAAATTAAATCTGAACCTACTCTGCTCTGGGTCAGGAGTGTGTAACACACACAGTGCATTGGTCAGGAGTAGGGATGATCGAACTTTTGAAAAGTTCGGTTCGACCAGAACACCCGAATTTCCCAAAAGTTTGGTTCGGATTTCAGAACCCCATTGAAATCAATGGGACCCGACCTTCGGTAATCAAAAAACACAATTTTTAAGCCCTAAAACCCAATAAATGCCCCTAAAAAGTGCCTAGGGTTCTGGGTCATGCCCCATTAACTATTAATCACACAAAAAAAAAGTTCTTAAAAATTGTCATTTTTGATAAAAAAGCCAATTATTGAAAAAAATTAAAAAAAAAAAAAAAAAAGAGAGATTTTTTTATTTTCACTTTGGATTTAGTATCTGGGGGTCTAAAAGGTGTGCATGTGAAGTTTCAGCTCTGTAGCATGTCCAGAACCATGAAAGAAAAAAAGATAATTTTTCAGTAGAACAGGGATGTGGGTCGGGACCCTCCTTTAACTTTAACACCTATATGATCTTTTTTTCTGGTTCTGGACATGCTACAGAGCTGAAACTTCACAGGTACACCTTTTAGACCCCCCAGACACAAAATCACCCAAAAAAAGTTCTTAAAAAATTGTCATTTTTGATAAAAAAGCCAATTATTGAAAAATTAAAAAAAAAAAAAAGAGAGATTTTTTGATTTTTACTTTGGATTTAGTATCTGGGGGGGGGGGGGGTCTAAAAAGTGTACATGTGAAGTTTCAGCTCTGTAGCATGTCCAGAACCATGAAAAAAAAGATTGTTTGTATTAGAAAACTTTCAGCACAGGAGGTTGGCTCCGCTGCTGTAACACCTTGCCGGTTTAATAGAAGGCTTTTTTTGGGTTCTTTGCAGTCAGTAAAAACATCTGAACTTGTGTATAGTGGTACTGTGCACAAGTTCTGATGTTTTGCCTGCCTCCAAAAACCCCCAAAAAATGCCAGCAAAAACACACCTGGGCATTTTTTTTTTGACGCTAGCGTTTTTTTGACATTTTTTGGGGTTTTTTTGAGGCAGGCAAAACATCTGAACTTGTGTATAGTGGTATATATACACACATACATATATTTATATACACACCTAGACATATATAGGTGTGATGGTAGCAGAAATATATTACTGTAAATGATTTCATTAGCGCAAGCATATATTTCTGCTACTATCACACCTATATATGTCTAGGTGTGTATATAAATATATGGATGTGTGTATATACACCACTATACACAAGTTCAGATGTTTTGCCTGCCTCAAAAGAACCCCAAAAAATGCCAAAAAAAACGCTAGCGTCAAAAAAAAAAAAATGCCCAGGTGTGTTTTTGCTGGCATTTTTTGGGGGTTTTTGGAGGCAGGCAAAACATCAGAACTTGTGCACAGTACCACTATACACAAGTTCAGATGTTTTTCCTGACTGCAAAGAACCCAAAAAAATGCCTTCTATAAAACCGGCAAGGTAGGCCCCCCAACCAGAGAGAGGAGGGTGAGGCGGACCTCATGTTACAGATAGGATTGGCAGCAAGGATGGGAAATGTCATTATAATGGGGGACTTTAATTATCCTGATATAGACTGGGCAGAAGAAACCGCGCATTCAGCCAAGGCTCGGCAGTTCCTAAATGTTTTGCAGGACAATTTCATGGGTCAGATGGTGAATGCACCGACAAGAAACAATGCGGTACTTGACCTACTGATTACCAACAATACAGACCTGCTCACGGATATAGAAATACGGGAAAACTTAGGAAACAGTGACCATAGGTCAATAAGTTTCAGTATTAATTACAGTAATAGGAAACACAAGGGTAATATAAGGACACTGAATTTCAAAAGAGCCAATTTCCCTAAACTGCGCTCGCTGCTAGAAAATATCAGATGGGATAGAACCCTGGGAACAAAGAACACGGAGGAAAAATGGGAGTGCTTCAAGAGCATACTTAACAAGGGGGTGGGCCAGTGCATTCCACAGGGAAATAAATTTAAAAGAGCAAAACTAAACCTTGGGTGGCTAAACTCCAACATAAAAATGTATATTAGAGCTAAAGAAAAGGCCTTCAAAAAATACAAGACTGAGGGGTCATTGGCAGCATTTAAGCACTACAAAGAGTGTAATAAGAAATGTAAAGACGAAATCAGGGCGGCTAAAATAGAACACGAGAGACATATAGCGGAGGAGAGTAAAAAGAACCCCAAGAAGTTCTTTAAGTATATAAACAGTAGGAAAGCGAGGCCAGAGCACATTGGCCCCATAAAAGATGATAAAGGAAAAATGGCAACAGAGGACAGAGAAAAGGCGGAAGTGTTAAATAATTTCTTTTCTTCAGTCTTCACAAAGGAATCGGGGGGCTACACGAACCCAGCTTGTAAGGCCGAACTAAATAATACACCTCAGGAAGTGCCGCCATGGCTAACAGAGGATAGACTTAGAGCTAAACTAGAGAAACTTAACATAAATAAATCCCCGGGACCGGATGGCTTGCACCCAAGGGTTCTTAATGAGCTCAGCCAGGTGATTGCCAGACCATTATTCTTGATCTTTAAGGATAGTTTACAGACGGGTATGGTGCCAGCTGATTGGAAAAAAGCCAACGTGGTACCAATATTTAAAAAGGGGCCGAGATATATCCCGGGTAACTATAGGGCGGTCAGCCTAACATCAGTAGTCTGCAAAATTTTGGAGGTGATGATAAGGGACCACATACAAGACTTTAGTAATGAAAACGGTATTATAAGTAGTAATCAGCATGGATTCATGAAAAATCGTTCGTGCCAAACCAATCTATTAACCTTCTACGATGAAGTGAGCTGCCACTTAGATAAAGGTAAGCCTGTGGATGTGGTGTATCTGGACTTTGCAAAGGCCTTTGACACCGTTCCCCACAAACGCTTACTGTACAAACTAAGGAAGGTAGGTATGGACCATAAGGTGAGTACCTGGATAGAGAACTGGCTCCAGGGGAGAGTACAGAGGGTGGTGATTAATGGGGAGTACTCGGATTGGGCGGGTGTGGAAAGTGGGGTCCCCCAGGGTTCTGTCCTGGGACCAATCCTGTTTAATTTATTCATAAATGATCTAGAGGAGGGGATATCTAGTACAATCTCGGTATTTGCAGATGATACTAAATTAGGCTTGCCAATATCTTCTATGCAGGATGTGGAAATCTTACAAGCAGACCTGAACAAAATAACGGGGTGGGCAACTACATGGCAGATGAGATTTAATGTTGAAAAATGTAAAGTAGTGCACTTGGGGGCCAGAAACCAGAAAGCAAGCTACTCACTAGGGGGGGAACCTCTGGGTGAGTCTAGGATGGAAAGGGACCTGGGGGTACTGGTAGACAACAGGCTTGGCAGTGGCATGCAATGCCAAGCCGCCGCAAGCAAAGCCAACAGAATACTGGGTTGTATAAAAAAGGGGATTCACTCCAGAAATAAAGAGATTATTCTTCCACTCTACAAGACTCTGGTCCGGCCACATCTGGAGTATGCTGTCCAGTTCTGGGCACCGGTCCTCAGGAAGGATGTGCTGGAACTGGAGAAAGTCCAGAGAAGGGCAACAAAAATAATTAGGGGAATGGAGGACATCAGCTATGAGGAAAGACTACAAGCACTGAACCTATTCTCTCTGTAGAAGAGATGATTGAGGGGGGATATGATATCAATGTACAAATACTGTACTGGCGACCCTAGCATAAGGAACAAACTATTCAGAGAAAGGAGATACAATAAGACACGTGGCCACTCACTAAAACTTGAGGAAAGGCGGTTTAACCTTAAAGTGCGTAAGGGGTTCTTCACTGTAAGAGCGGTAAGGATGTGGAATTCTCTTCCACAAGCAGTCGTATCAGCAGGGAGCATTGATAGTTTCAAAAAACTATTAGATGGACACCTTAAAGACCACAACATACAGGGGTATACAATGTACGGTTAAAAGCAAACACACACACACATCATAGGTTGAACTGGATGGACTGATGTCTTTTTTCAACCTCACTAACTATGTAACTATGTGTTACAGCAGCGAAGTCAACCCCCTTAGCTGAAAGTTTTCTAATACAAACAATCTTTTTTTATGGTTCTGGACATGCTACAGAGCTGAAACTTCACATGTAATCTCTTTTTTTTTTTTTTAATTTTTTTAATAATTGGCTTTTTATCAAAAATGACAATTTTTAAGAACTTTTTTTGTGTGATTTTGTGTCTGGGGGGTCTAAAAGGTGTACCTGTGAAGTTTCAGCTCTGTAGCATGTCCAGAACCAGAAAAAAAAAGGATTGTATGTATTAGAAAACTTTCAGCTCAGGGGGTTAGCTTCTCTCCACACCTTGCCGGTTTCAAAGCAGGCATTTTTTTGGGTTCTTTGCAGTCAGGAAAAACATCTGAACTTGTGTATAGTGGTACTGTGCACAAGTTCAGATGTTTTGCCTGCCTCCAAAACCCCCCAAAAAATGCCAGCAAAAACACACCTGGGCATTTTTTTTTTTGATGCTAGCGTTTTTTTGGCATTTTTTGGGTTCTTTTGAGGCAGGCAAAACATCTGAACTTGTGTATAGTGGTATATATACACACATACATATATTTATATACACACCTAGACATATATAGGTGTGATAGTAGCAGAAATATATTACTGTAAATGATTTCATTAGCGCAAGCATATATTTCTGCTACTATCACACCTATATATGTCTAGGTGTGTATATAAATATATGGATGTGTGTATATACACCACTATACACAAGTTCAGATGTTTTGCCTGCCTCCAAAATCCCCCAAAAAATGCCAGCAAAAACACACCTGGGCATTTTTTTTTTTGACGCTAGCGTTTTTTTGGCATTTTTTGGGGTTCTTTTGAGGCAGGCAAAGCATCTGAACATGTGTCTAGGGGGTATACATACACATATATGTCTGAATATATACCCTTAGACATATATAGGTGTGATAGTAGCAGAAATATATTACTGTAAATGATTTCATTAGCGCAAGCATTTATTTCTGCTACTATCACACCTATATATGTCTAGGGGTATATATATATACAGAAATATATGTGTATATATACCCCCTATACACATGTTCAGATGTCATGTCTGACATCAAACATGTCCTCAAAAAAGCACTGGCAGTGGCAGCCCCTGCAGCATAAAAAATACTTGGCTGGTGAGAAGCCATATGGGTGTGCCGAAGCAATTCAGAGAAATGATCATTTCTCTATAGCGGTCACCCTGCTATGGAAGGGTTTTGTCACCCTGCCATAGCAGTCACTGCCAGTTAACCCTACACTACACTATGGTCCCCTTACACTTAACACTTTCCCTACAGAAAGTACATTTTTGAAGCTAACTTAAGTGTAAAGGAGCACTCTAACTACACTAGATATCCCTTTCCTCACACTAAAAATAGCTAAATGACACTTTGTAACATATTAGAACAGAACAGCATTCCACTCTCTTCCATGTCCTGTACAAGAATGCTAGGAATTTGGCGGGGCGATCTTATATACTGGGGGGCATATTCACTAATGATTGGTCTAGGGACCCCCTAGTCACTCCAATCACATTCCTAGCATTCTCCTGCCCCCTCAATTTGCTTTTGCTAATGGTTCTGGTCCAATCATGGGCTTTTAAAGCCCATTTCCTGAAGCATTGCATTTTGGGCGGTTCTGGTTGCCGAATTCCGAACTTTTTGGGCAAAAAGTTCTAAATTCGGCCGAACCTCGAACACCCAATGTTCGGGCCGAACCGATGGTCGACCCAAACCGTTCGATCATCCCTAGTCAGGAGTGTGTAGTCCCAAACACAAATTACCCCCTCCTCCCTGAATTGTACTCACTGGGCTTTAGCATTGCATTGCTTCTGCTAGTGAATTCACTGGGTCCCACCACTGCAAATGTCCATGTTTTTTTCCATCAATATGTGAATTATGCAATTGCTGACTTTTGTCCCTGCTGGCCAACTGTACAGCACTACCTGATATCACTGCCCTATCACCTACATAACAGATCTTAAAAAACAAGATGGACAGTCTGCAATTCAAACCAGTTAGTGGAGCCATGCCTATATCTTTGTTTCCCAGCAGCCAACTGTACATCTAGAACATCACAAATATAGCCTTATATTAAAAAGTTATTGTATATGGTATGTCTAGTATTTAGGCCATTATTAGCGTACGGTATGAAAACAATGGATTCTATAGAGGGCTTTGGCTCTAGGAAGACAGGGAAACCAACCAGGTAACTGTTAAGAGGTCAAAAGGGACCATGAAAGATAAGACTGCTGTAGCAATATTTCTAGGCCTTGAGCCTAATGTGGGTCTGCCATTGTCACCGGAGACACGTCCAACACATTTTAGTTGTGAACCCAAGTGTGAGAACTGAGACAATGACCATTCCGGCATCTTGGTTTTGTTTTGTTTATTTTGTAATGGGGATGGGAGAAGAGAATGAGTGGGATACTCCTATGGCTCAACTAGCTTCAACTGGGACACTGTACAGAAAAATGCCTGTCGGCACTGTCTTGACGCCAGCTGGATGCCGGCCAACGCTCCCTGGCGTTTGAAGATACTGTTCTGCTGAACTGCGCTAGAACTTCGACTTTAACACACTGGTTAAAGTGTTAAGGATGGTAGGACATTTGACTCCTGACACTCTGTTTAGCTCAAAAGTCTGATGAATAACTCCCTCCAGCCCTTCACTGACTGAGGTAGCTCCTTGTAACTGCTTGTGCTGCTGCAACTCTCAACTCTGTACACTTCACACTGTACACTTAACTCTTCAGGGCCCAACTGCTGGTGCCCCTTTACACTGCAGGGTCCTTTGACTAGGCACCCCCTCTAACACTTCAGGGTCCTCTGACTAGGCACCCCCTTTACCGCTAACCCGACTCCTGGATCCCTGGAACCTTCTCCGGAGTGGTCCCCTCTACACTAGGCAGACCCCCAGGGGCAATTCACAGTACTCACGACCTTGGAAGGCTTTCCTGGAACTGAACCCCTCTTTCTCCACTGGTCCTCAGCACACTGATTGGGTTTCCTCCCCCGTCCAATGAGAATCCTCTCATGGAGCCAGTGGGGAGACTCCCCTCTCAGCAGACACACTTAGGAGACATGACAGCCTAGCTGAAACATTGGCCCTGCTGTTAGGCAGCCAAGGCCCACTATACTTTACCTAGCACCTACCTTGTAGGGTGCTACACTTCTGTCTTTAAAAAAAGGGTAATGTGTCTTCAAAGCAGACAAGGGCTATTTTAGGACATCAGCCATCAATACTGCCAACCAATGTGTGGATGGCCTCCCTTTTTTCTGGTTTTCCTGCAGCAAATAACTGTTTGGTCCCTTTAAAAAAAATAGCCAAAGTCCATTATAACCCTAGATGATAATTTTGTAGAATATTTTGATGCAATGTGGATATGACCTTCACATATTGCATTCCTGTTGTGATTTGTGTTTGATCAGAAGTCAAGGTAAATCGCTACATGGATCAACATTTTCTGCAACATTACCATCTAGCCTTATATCTAACCTTATATGTAACCATGCCTGCCTTCTTTGGAAAATAAGAGGTTTTGAATCCTTCTATGTATATATCTAACGCTATGTAGAAAACTGCATGGAGCTGGCAGCCCTGGAATTTGATGGCAATTATTCAAAATGGTAATGATTTAACAGAATTTACCATTAAACTGAACCTGAATACAATTAAACTGAACCTTAATACTGACAAACTTTCTGTGCTCCTGGAGACAGATTCCTTTTAAACCTACTGCCTGACACTCTGACAAAGGATTTGTGTCCTCTGTTGATTCTTCAAGTTTTTTTGTCACCTCTATCTGCAAAGTATTTGTTTTGAAGTCAACAGGCATTGAAATTCAGAGTCACAACCAATGTTGCTCTAAGTAGTAGTCATTTTCTGAGTCACAACACGCCACAAAATCACTCCTTGAATCAAATACCCCCAAGAGAGTGAGAAATTAAACATACCTTTCAAAGTTGTGTTGAACTGTGCAAGCGCGTTCCGCTCGATCAATACTCAGCATGCTAAGGGCTCTGCTACAGTTATGAACTGGGGGTGGCTGACAGGGCATTTGTGTAAGGAAGCCAAACATTTTTCAAGGTTTAAAAAAAACATGAGGCAAATCCAGCTCCTGTCACACACACACACATCCTGTATTAGCAGGTAATTGGAATGATGACTAGCTGGGCTAGCTCTACTGTGCTTTCAAAATAAATTACTGTAATTGATCAGCTTAATTAGACATTGGAAATAATGAAGTGACCCTAATCAGAGATGAAATGCTAGTTATTTGCAATAAAAACACCATGTATATATTATGGTTTGATGAAATCTCAGACGCTGTAATTAGGGTAAAAAGAGACATTTACAGAAATGAAGACACTTGCTAATACTGATGGTTAAAGGTGAGGAGATTGACAAGATACTTATTACTCATAAGATAAACTGGAGCCTTTTAACAGATTTAAACTTCTTTTTTAAGATTTAAATATGGAGAACATTTGGAACCTCTATCAGATGTTTTTTCATACTCTTTCAGGGGATTTTCCCTTACTCTTGCCCCGCAGACACTTTTCATCTGCACTGAAGGCAAATGCAAATAGTGCCTTGAGATATACAGACAACAGTAAAAACTTTAGAGAAGAACGGGGAAGGGTTAGGGAATCCAGAATGCAAAGTTCATATTTTTTGCCCATTAACTCCTTTCTGATAAATTTTGTATTTTAAGATTGGACAAAGAAATGATCATCCAGTCTTGTTCTTCATGACTAAGCTCCTAAATGATCTACTACCAACAATGGGAAATGGTAACATTTTCCTTGCGCTAGTAACCCTAGTAATTTAGCTATACTTTCTGTCTGTCTCTGTAGGCCAAACAAAAAATGAGGAGTGTGGGAGTCACTGAAAAAGGAAAACACGGATCCTGTGGTCTTGTAGACAGCACATGCTGGGAGCCTGGAGCAGTATTTTCCCAAGAAAGATATTCATCCCACCCTCTCTTACTTTTCTATTAAGAAAGTGGTTCTTTAGTGAAAGAGTTAACAGCACAGAATATAAAGCATAAAAAAGAAAACACAAGTATATAATAAAAACTGTGACTTGATTATTTATTACAAAAGTGGGCTAGATAAACATTTAGCCGCAGCTGCAGGTATGCACATACAGAGGTCAGGGCAGCAATTAATGAAGTCATATGCAGGTGAATAGGCTGTTACAATACAGCACATATTACATAAATAAATATGGTGATAAGTATTTAAAATGGCATCATAAGGAGAGTTGATTAGTTTAGGGAGAACAAACTGGATAGGCGCAGCACCAATCCCAGTGAGTGAGTTAGGGTAAATGAAAAGGGTGATTATATGTAAGTGCTGGCTAGTTGTAGCCAGCAGTCCCATATTTGAATATACTTGGAGGGACAACCTATATGAAGATAAATATGTTTTTTGTAAGACAGGGACACATTGACCTCCCCCTCTCTTACTTTTAGTTCATCCATCCCACTAAGACTGTTAAAATAGCTTTATACTATTATAGATTTCAAAAAAGGGATATTTATTTTGGGAAAATAGTGTATATCAGATTATGCTTTTCTTGAAAAGGCCTTTATGAATACTATTTACTTTATGTGGGTAACATATGAAAATTTAGGTATTGTTAAACACATCAGCCAGGCCTGAGTTATAAGCTACCTCTTTCTAGCATGTACATACTATGTTTTATTATAATTGTATTTTTTTTTTTTTAGAAAATTAACCACTTCCCGCCCGCCCACCATCAAATGACGGCGGAGAGGTGCGGCTATTGTTTTGGGACGCCGTCATATGACTTGGGGTCCTTGGCCATTGGCCAAGGACTTGGGGTCCAGGTCATTGGCTCTTTACCAAGATCAGGGTCACGCCGCGTCCTAGCAACATGGCACGGCCACGACGGCCGCACTGCGGCAGGGGCACGCAGTGCGGCTGTCGTGGCCGTGCCATGTTGCTAGGACGCGGCGTGACCCTGATCTTGGTAAAGAGCCAATGACCTGGCTCTTTACCCATGTGATCTGCTGTGTCCAATCACAGCCGGTCACATGTAAATGAGGAAGTGCTGTTTATTGGCTCTCCTCACCTCACACTGTCAGAGTGTGTGGTGAGGAGAGCCAATCAGCGGCTCCTCCTCAAAGGGGAACCTAGTAAAGGTAATCAGGGCACTGATCATCCAAGGTGATTGCTGGAATGATATGTGGGATTGCCCTTTTAAATATTTAGTGTCTTCCATGGACCACCTTATCCAATATAAAATTCTACATCGGATTTATTATACTCCAGCCAGACTTGCCAAAATCTATGCTTCTGACTCGTCAAACTGTTGGCGTTGCCAGCATTCCCCAGCAGACTTTAATCATATCTTTTGGCAATGTCCACTAATACAGCTTTTCTGGTAGGAAGGGGTTCGTGCCCTTGAGGATATTACAGCTCTTTGTATACCCGGTCCCTGACTATTGTTGTGTGTTTACTTGGCATGTTAGAAGAATTAACACCTCTCAGGGCACAGAGGACCTTACTATCTATTGTTTTACGCGTAAATCAGTTCTTCTATATTCGAAGAAGGCTGAGGCACCCTCACTGACTTATTGGAAGACCCTAATTAACAAAGCAATGCCATTTTAAAAAGCCCCTTATTAAAATAGAGGTTTTCCCAAAAAATTTAAAAAGGTATGGCAAGGTCGGATTTCTGACTCCTCTACACTTACTTGAGACTGTCATGGTTAAACATTGGCTGGGTTGTCTATATTGAAAGACAGGGATGATATCCGGCTTTTGAAGTAATCATGTTGGGTACTCAGATATTTGTTCCATGTGGACAGGTAATGTAAATATATTAACATTGCTGTGAGGTTCCTGTGAAGGTGGTATTGTATGCTGAAAGTTTCCTAGGATGTATCTCACATGTAATGGTTCTCATATCCTTCTGCAGGTATTGCAGTAGGGGAGGGAGCTGGGGGTTCTAGGGAATGTTTTTTCTGCCTTACTGTTTTTCTTTTGCATCTGGCTCTACCAGTAAATGTTACTGTATTGCTTCTAGTTTTTGGTCTTTAGATACCCTGTTTTGCATGCCTTTTCAAAAAATCTAAATCAAAAAAATTATTTTCCAAAAAAATAAATAAAATGGTGTAAATAAAGACTATAAAAAAACATATCAAATATGTATAGTAAATGCTTGTATATATTTTGTTGGGGGTTTACAGTATGATTTTCTAGGGGACAATCTGTTAATAAACATATATTTTTCAGCACTTTGTTTTTTTTTTTTTTGCCTTTTTCTTTATATTTTGATGGAAGTTTGGAGTAACTAAAGCTCTTTTTCTTTCTAGTTTTTGCCATTTGTTAAATAAATGGACTCACCCTCTTCATATATCATTTTTGCTTGTCACAATGAAATATTGAGGCATGGGTGGCTACTGGCTAGACATGCAAGAATGTTGTCAGATGACATTGTAGACCAAGGATTGTTTGACTATATTGCTTGTCTCATCTGCCTACTTTTGTCCGGATCAGGCAATGTCCTCAAGTCTGTTAGACCATGCCAGATATCCCTGTGCTACATATTCTCAGAGAAAAATCTCAGATGGTCTCAGCAGACACTTTTACAATCCAGTTGATGAAAAACAAACTGGTATATTGGCTTGTGCCAGCACTTTCAACTGCCCTGGAAATTCTTGTGGCTGGCTATAGAGAGATAAATCGCTGTTACCTTCCTCTTTTAAGCATGTGTCTACCAAGCAGTGGATCAAGCACTGGGTCAATAGTTTCTTCCAAATTTTCGATCAAAACCGGGTCTCCTGCCACAACTGCTTGTTCAATGACATCAACATATCTGTATGAGGAATAGATAAAAAATAATGAAATAAATAGTTTGATGTTTCCTCATAACTAGAGTATAAGAGTGCACTGATGCATGGCAACCAATCATAGATTATAGAGGAAGTCAAACAACAGGAGGTAAAAGCTAATAGGGTAATAGCTGAGAGCTCTGATCAGAGTGTTCTGGCGGGGGGGCTGTCCCCCTGTCGAAACACAACAGCTAAGTGGGGGAGATCACTGTACTAACATTGCATTGTTAGTACAGCGGCTCCACTGGGGGGTTGAACAAAAAAAATCTTGTACCAGGCTTAAGTCTAAGAAAAACGTCAACTAATATACAGTAGATCTGCCCTCCAAAAATACAATTTCTGCCTCCTCAGTGTCAAGCAGACCTATTTTATCACTCTTATTAAGACCCTCTAATCCAGCCCCCATCAACTCTTCAACTCTCTACTTCTTTCACCACTGCCTCCACCCACTAACTCACTCACTGCCTAGGAGATCTGTATTTATTTTGAAAATAATATTGATACTTTTGATGAGGAGATCTCCTCTGTGCAGATACCTCCTCAATTTACCACTCCAAGTACAGTACATAGGTACAATCATTGCCCCCTGGACCCTTTCCCCTGCAAATGCTGCGGTCACCCTCTGGCTCTATGCTACACTCTCTAACTCACATCTTCAATCTCTTCCTCTCTTCTGGCATCTTCCCCAACTCTCTAAAACATGCACTAGTCATCCCCATACATAAACCCTCACTGGACCTCACCAATCTTAAAAAACTATGCCTCATCTCCTTGCTCCCCTTTTCCTCCAATCTCCTTGAACATCTGGTCTACAACCGACTGAGCAACCATCTCAGTGAGAACAGCCTTCTTTATCCCCTTTAGTCTGGATTTCCACAGAAACTGCTCTCTTAAAAATCACAAACAATCTACTAACCCCTAAAACCAATAGACACTAATCTGTACTCCTACTCCTGTACTTCTCTGCTGCCTTTGTTACTTACAATTGTATTTCTTCTTTCCTTTCTATGTTGGGGTCCCCCAAGGTTCTATTCCTGGAACTCTCCAATTCTCGATTTTCACTTCCTTCCTGGGTCAGCTAATAGCCACACATGGCTTCCATTACCATTTCTACGCTGATGACACCCAAATCTATCTCTCTAACCCAGTAGTGGCTGGTGCTCAAAATATTTTGGGGGGGGGGGGGCGCAAACAGAAATAATCTAATAGGCATTGCTTTGCGGCAAAAAATTGCATGACTTTGAGGTCACAAAAGTGTGAAAGGGGCCTTCAGTAATCAAAGTATAGTGTGCCCCCATCAATGCAGAGTTACTACAGCGTGCCCCCATTCAATGCAGAGTTAGCACAGCATGCCCCCATTCAATGCAGAGTTACTACAGCGTGCCCCCATTCAATGCAGAGTTACCACAGCATGCCCCCATTCAATGCAGAGTTAGCACAGCATGCCCCCATTCAATGCAGAGTTACTACAGCTTGCCCCCATTCAATGCAGAGTTACCACAGCGTACCCCTATTCAAAGCAGAGTTACCACAGCATGCCCCCATTCAATGCAATGACCAGCATGCCCCCCATCAATGCAGTGACCAGCATGCCGTGCCCCCATCAATGCAGTGACCAGTGTGCCATGCCCCCATCAAGGCAGTGACCAGCTTGCCGTGCCCCCTTCAATGCAGTGACCAGCTTGCTGTGCCCCCTTCAATGCAGTGACCAGCGTGCCGTGCCCCCATCAATGCAGTGACCAGCATGCCCCCCATCAATGCAGTGACCAGCGTGCCGTGCCCCCATCAATGCAGTGACCAGTGTCCCATGCCCCCTTCAATGCAGTGACCAGCTTGCTGTGCCCCCATCAATGCAGTGACCAGCGTGCCTTGCCCCCTTCAATGCAGTGACCAGCTTGCCGTGCCCATATCAATGCAGTGACCAGCTTGCCGTGCCCCCTCCAATGCAGTGTGGCCCCCCCCCGAGACCAGTGCACTTACCTGGAGCCCTGGAGCAGCAGCGGCGGCTTCTCTTCAGGCCCGGCGGCGACTTCTCTTCAGTCCCGGCGGCGGCTTCTCTTCAGTCCCGGCGGCGGCTTCTCCTTACTGTGTCCCCCAGCAGCGCGTCTCCTCCAGTCCTCCCGCTCCCGCCTCCTCCTCGGCCCATGGCATGGGGATTGCCTTGCGGCCAATCAGGAAGCGCGTATCGGACACGCTTCCTGATTGGCCAGGAGGAGGATCGGTGTGACAATAGCAAATTTTCATTCGCTATTGTCACACAATGGGTGGGCTCGGGGCGCACTGCTCTGCGCCCCGGCTCCACCCTTTGCATCACCCTATTAGAGCCTCTGGCTCTAATCAGGTGATTTAAATAGAAAAAAAAACAAAAAACATTAAGCTCCATGCGTTTGGCGCCCTGCATGCAGATTAGGGGCCGGACGCATGGTTGGGGGGGCGGCGCCCCTGCGCCCTCAATACACCGGCCGCCACTGCTCTAACCATTAGCTTACTCCATCATTCTTGACAAATATCATTAATTTACTAACTGACATATCAGACTGGATGTCACACCATACAAAATCAATACAATCAAATCAAAATGAATCTATACTAAACTGAGCTCATAATATTTCCTCCCCTACATGCCCCTTTCCCTGACTTCTCTGTTAAGATCGACAGCTCAACTATCAAGCCAAGGTGCTAGTTGTAATCCTAGACTCTGAACTATCCATTCGGCTCCACATCCAATCAATGTCCAAAACCTGCTGCCTCAACCTCCTCAACATCTCCAAATTACACCCCTTCCTAACCAATGACAATTTACACTGTTCACTCAATGGTCATCTCTTGCCTCGACCACTGCAACTCTTCTCCATCAGCTCATCCTCCACAGTTATTTCCTTTTGTTCTCTAGACCTTTCCTCTAAGATTGTAAGCTCTAATAAACAGGGCCCTCTGATTCCTATTGTATTCCATTGTATTGCAATTGTGTGGTAGTTGGGAAGTGCTGCATAAACTGTTGGCACTATATAAATCCTGTATAATAATATAGTAATAAATACCCAAATTTAGCTGCAGTGGCAGAACATGTGCTATTTGTCAAAGGTTGTGTTCAGTCAGAGCCTCAATTGGTAGAAGGTAAGTATGATACTCCTTTTCTAGGGATAGGCTGGATGTTTGAGTTGAACACACAAACACCCAGGGCACTCAGCGGAAAGTTTGCCCGCCGATGAGCACCCCATAATGCACTGCACGATTGCGGTGCATTAAATGCTTGTGATTGGCCAAAGCATGCACCTGACCTGTATGCTTTGGCCAATCACAGCACAATGTCCTGTCAGAGCCATGATTGGCCAAAGGCAGGGTGCCTTTAGCCAATCATGGCTCAGGGGCTAAGTCCATGCCCCACACTATATAAGGCTGCTGCTGACAGGGCAGCCGTGTATAGTGTGTGATAACAGAGATTAGGCAGGTAGTTAATGGATAGTGTGTTGAGATAGTTTAGAAGGGGGGTGGGGCGGGATTCTAAGCTGATATAAAGTTATACCACGGTACTATGCCTCCTAAGTGCAAATGAACACTGGGAGAAACTTCAACCTGGAGGGATTCAAGAGTGCCAGGCATAAATAGACATATTCACATATTTAAAAAGTAGTATATTTTATTAATATCCAAAAATGTAAAAACAAGATAATTGTGATTTTGGTATGATATGTAGAACTTTGACCTTTGATGGCTTATAAATGATATTGTGATTTAGATTGATATGTAGATGCGATTAATGATATATCTACAAGATTTGTTTGACTGTACTCTATGTTTCTAGTGGGGTCTGCTTTATCTGTCATGGGATCATGAAGAAGCCCTTATCCTCGGGCAAAACGCATAGATCCTACTCCAGATCGACCCACATCTGATGTTATCTCGGTTTAGTGAGATTCATATTGTGATATGATGTACTCAGTTTTTGTATGATTATCTTGTTTTTACATTTTTTGATATTAATAAAATATACTACTTTTTATATATGTGAATATGTCTATTTATGCCTGGCACTCTTGAATCCCTCCAGATTCCAGATTCACCCCTGGTTCACCTATGGGAGTATGAGGGTTGAAGTTTATCCCAGTGTTGAGTTAGTTTAGTTCATTCAGTGCTGTACAGGACAGGCTATACCCCACTTTTAAAATATATAGATTTGTTGTAGTCCTGGGTGCCCTCTCGGTGCTCCCTAAGTTTTGTGTCTCTGTCACTTATAGTTCGTGAGCAGTGCCATGCCAAGCTGACCAATGAGCACTGAAAGCTGAAAATTGGTCTAGGCAGGAAGGGGGTGAAAGTGCCCTGAAAAAAAAATGGCATGGGCCTCCCCCCTCCCAAAATCCATACCAGGTCCTTTAAGTCTGGTACAGATTTTAGGGCCACTCCACGCAATTTTTAAAAAAAAAAAAAACAGTGTGGGACCCCCCCCCAAGATCCATACCAGACCCTTATCCGAGCATGCAGCATGGCAGGCCAGGATGGGGGGGCGACCAAGCGCCCCCCTGCTCCTGAACCATACCAGGCTGCTTTCCCTCAACATGGGGGGTGCTTTGGGGTGCCCCCCAAAGCACCTTGTCCCAATGTTGATGGGGGGCAAGGGCCTCTTCCGGACAACCCTGAGCTGTGGTTGTGGGGGTCTGCAGGTGGAGGGCTCATGGGAATCTGGAAGCCCCCTTTAACAAGAGGTGCCCCCAGATCCCACCCACCCATGTAAATGGGTATCGGGTACATTGTACCCCTGCCCATTCACCCAAAAAAGTGTACAAAAAAAATAAGCACAAAAGACAGTTTTTGACAAGTCCTTTATTCAAAAATAAAAACAAAAAATAGTGTCCCTCAATGTAAATCCATCATCAATCACAACGCTCACCACACCCAAAAAATAGAAAAAAATTCAAAGACGAATTACCTCTTCTGAGGTGTCCCACCGTATGCCACTCTTGAGCTGTGACCGCTGTTTTATAGGCAAGAGACGGAGCCACCTGGTTACGTCACCCTGTGGCACTGCCCCCTTTGACATCACATGACGGTACGTCAGACGAGGGTCGTAACCGGATGGACCCGCCCCTTGTCTATAAAAAAGCTCAAGAGCGGCATATGGCGGGACACCTTAGAGGAGGCAAAGCTTCTTTGAATGTTTTACTATTTTTTGAGTGTAGCCAGCGTTGTGATTGATGATGGATTTACATCGAGGGACACTATTTTTTTTTATTTTTTAATAAACTGTCTGTACCCGATACCTATCCACATGTTAAAGTGGGCTTCCATATTCCGATAAGCCCCTCACCCACAGACCCCCACAACCACAGCCCAGGGTTGTCAGGAAGAGGCCCCTGTCCCCGTCATCATGGGGACAAAGTGCTTTGGGGGTACCATGTTGGGGACAGGCTGCATGCTCTTTTGCTTTTGGGGGGATTTTTAATGTTTCAATTTAAGCATTATTAAAATTACTGCTTCTGTAAAAACAATTGTTTTAAAAAATATTTTTGCATTGATACATGTCCCTTAGGGCAGTACCCAGGTCCCCATACACTTTTTATGGCAATAACTTGCGTATAAGCCTTTAAAATGAGGACTTTTTATTTTTCATGTTCGTGTCCCATAGACTTTAGTAGAGTTTGCATGTTCACTAGAACATTTCTCTGTTCAAGATGTTCTGGTGCGAACCAAACAGGGGGGTGTTCGGCCAATCACTACCCTTTTCCTATTGGATTAGATTAAAGCACATTAGCTAGAGTAACATGTTAGGATTATTTTAGGTTTTAAGAGCAATTTAATGCTACGTTCTCAGATGTAACTGCAAATCCTAAGGCTATTGATTTTTTTACATCACCAACATGTCCTTGACTTGCCCAAAACGCCACCTCATTCCTGGCTGTAGACTGGATGGCAGAAGTGGGGAGGGGGAGCTGGGGGAATTCGATACTTAACACTCTGTTAGTGGAGAGTGCTAATTGCCTAAAGCCAGCTAAATGCACGTGTAAAGCTACAGCCCAACTTCCTATTATGATATATATTTAACACTCCTACACAAAGGTGAAAAAGATACTTGTAGCTGTTACATAAATGCTTGTTGGGCATCAAACATTATACTCTGCAGGTATGTGTTTACAAGTGAAGATTAAAAAATGTCTATGGGATTAATCCAAGACTCAATATGAAATTTTAAGGTCATAAACTGCCTCACATGAGAAACATTATTTACAAAGCTTCAACAAATTTCAGTCATGTTATTTTCCTTATTTTCAGAAATAGTTATAATAAGCACATTGTACAAATTATACACATATAGTATATTTATATCATTACTGAATTACATTGCATGAATTGATTGTCTAAAGTAAAATTTGTATACTTTGTTTACTTTGAAAGTTATTATCACATTTTCTTACCCCTTCTGTCCTAAGTGAATGACTTTTAACCTGGACCCGTATCTGCTTTTAATCCATTTAATCCCTTGTAGCTGGGGGTCTATCATCAAAGGCCACCGCTCACAGTTTGATAGTATTGTGCCATTTTGAATAGACATAGTATCACTAGGCAGTCCTTCATTGTTCCATTTTGCAATTGTTGCATCATCTGCCAGCATACATATTGGGTCAAGTCCTTCCGTCACTGGAATTGGAAACTAAAGTAGGCAATAAAAAACAGTAAAATGAATTAGGATACACAGGTAATGCCATTCAACATCAAATACTGTCACTAAAATGATTTTAAGTTAATTATACTTCACCTTCTGGGATCTTAAAAATGGCATCCACAAATGCTCCACAAGCTCATGGCGATATTTTTTGGAGAAGGAGCCAGCATATGAGATGAAGGCAGCCGTGAGCAGTACATCCCCACAGAGAGTTTGTTCTTGCTTGCGATACAAGGCTACAGACTGTGCCCATCGAACATTCTCTGACTACAATGCAAAAAAAAATAATATTATGCTGGTGCTAGTTTCCTACAACAAAGATGTTTTGAAGCAAGTCATAAACTTCCACATTAAACATTAGGTTCTTCTATATTTATATATTTACCATATATGATCCCTATGAGGTTTTATGGGTGGTGGCACATATGCCAAATTCCTCAAAACCTATTTAACTAAAACATTTTTCCATGTCACAAAATTATTACACATCTTTGTTTCTGTAGATGAAGCTACAACTGCCAAATGAAAACTGCTACAAATGCTAATTTTCATTTTAAATGGTAAAGTTGAAGGCAAGTGTCTCCAAGATAAAAATATACTTACAGATGTTACATCTTAGTGTCTCCTATTGACAAAATCCTATATTACACAGTTTTGCACCTTGATAATCATAGTATATCCATGCCGTCTTTTTTCTTCATGGTATATAGGATTGCCTACTATTTTTTTTTTTCTAAACATCTAACTGCTGTGCAATCTTTATTCAAAAATTGAAGCTACGAGTACCCAGCAATGAAAAAAACAGAATGCAGATCCAGTGAAAAAAATGTTTTGGGTCCTATTGCAAAAACGAGGCATGTATGAGAAGCAGGCTCCTAAAAGCACACATACATGCAGGACTCTCTAAAACCTTTTTGTTATGGCCCAATCTCAGGCCATTCTTACAGTGAAAGCTCTGGCATTAACGCTTGTCTGCCTTTTTGTACTTTCTACATTTTCCTATTGGCCTCTGAGGTGGTCCTTCATAGTGGTGGGCCAATCGAAATGTGCTGGCTGGGCTTATAGGCAAGCTGCAACACTAGCTAAAGAGAAAGTTTAGAAATGTTGCAATGTAAAAGCAATGTTGCTTTGATACTCACTCAGAGGTTACAACCTATCTATTGAAATCCTAAATTGAATCCTGGCATTCATTTTGTGCACCAGAATACTAGGTGCAAAACTTCCCCTAGAGTTTTTAGAAAATACATGTAACCAGAGATTGCAGTTCTGTCTAGAAGTACAGCAAAAAGCCTGCTGAATCTCGCTACAATGAATTGTTCTCTAATTTGGCTTATTTCCCTCTGTCAAGGAAGAGCCTGTGGATACAGGATAACATTTTTTAACTGGGTTGATTTAAGAAACTGGATTGATTTACTTAATGCAAATAGACTGTGCACTTTTCAAGTGCAGTTGCACTTATTTTCCTAAGTAAATGTAATATGGTAGGGTTTCACTTTGTAAAGAATACCCAACCCAATCAGATCAAGGAAAGGATGATGGAAGAGTGTAAGCACATTTACTAAGCTTTGGGGAAAATGAGTGCATCTGCGCTTGCAGATGCCACACTTGCAAAGTGCACAGTCTATTTTCATTTAGTAAATCCACCCAAATGATTCTCATCTGACACATCTATTATCAGAATTCTATGATCTATGACCTGACAGCGAGCAACTAGCAGAAACAGCTCTGCACCCACTATGCCTGCACTCCCTTTCCTTCAGCACCCACCGCATCTGCCCCCCCCCTCACTTCTTTTACCAGTAACTGCATCACCTTCTGTCAGGACCCACCTATATTTGTCCTACCACCTACTGTGCCTACAGTCCCTATTCTTTTAGAACCCACTGCAACTGCAGCTCCCCTTTACTAACTGCACCTATACCCCCTTTCTCTCAGCACCAACTGAGACTGCAGCCCCCTTTCTCTCAACACTTGCCATGTCTTAACACTCGCCATTCCCTTCTCTCAGCACCCACTATACTCACAGCCCTCTTCTCTCTGCATCCACCATATCTACATCCCTCTTCTCTCAGCATCTATTGTGTCTGCACCCCCCTTTTCCCCGTATCCATTGCACTTGGAACCTCCCTTATCTTAACATCCCCTGTGCCTGCAAACCCAACCTCCCTTCTAATCAAGGCTGCACCTTCTTTCACCACCCTCCACACATACAAAAGGGGGACATGCTATTTAACGGGGGGACTAGTCTTGCTTTACAACCTGGCATCAGGGTCACTTTAGGAGGGCAGGCAAAGAAAACTTCCAGAATGGAGGTCAGCAATGGACAGTTTAGCCCCGTACACACGTACCGAATGTGGGCCGAACGATCGGCCGTCTTTTGTCCGGTGCTGTCCTGTTGGTTGAAAAGTGCTAAAGACTGCACACGAATTTTGTCGGCCAACAACAGCCAACTGCAGAAGTGATGTCATGTGATGGTTAACTTTCCACGTGTTTTTTCTTCTCTGAGCATGCCCAGTCTTGCTCATCTGCTGTTAGTTGGCCGAATTCTGTACTGACTGGCGAACAATCGGCCGTTCTGGTGACGGCCAACAAAAATTTTATAGCCTGCACACCCGATTCTGTTCGGCCGAAAAAGTCGCAGTCGGTTGTCGGAAGCATCATACTAACAAGCCTACAATCGGCCGATCGTTCGGCGGCCGAATATTTACGGCCGACAATCGCTACGTGTGTACGGGCCTTTACACACAGTATAGGTTTTCACAGGGCACTATATTCCACAACATCCCAACTAGGATTGTCTACACCCAAACTCGATACAATAAATAAAATTTAGGAAAATTGTTGTCATGTGTTTTTCTACCTCTTACCTTCCCCTTTGTTTGGCTTTGCGATTGAAATTCAATCACATTCTGTTACAATGTTACATTAAGTAACAGTCAAGCATAGGAAAAAAACATTAAATTAATCTTTAAATGAGCATTATTGGAATTTGAATAATTTAGTGACTGGATTACAATTGATGTCAGGAGGAAATATGTCTAATATCTTCCAGATCTAGAAATAAAAATCAGAGAGTCAATGCTTTGTCCTAAAAATAACACTTAACCCAAAACTGTTAATGAATGTCATGATTAATTAACCCTCTTTGTACCAGCCCTAAGTAGTTCACAAAGAGTTGATGGCATGGTCTTTATCCTTTAAGGGTTAATTAACTGGCCTAGTGATGGACAAACTGGCCCTTAAAAGCTCCATTAACATTGTTTTATTGTTATTAGCATTTCTTGCATTTTAATTAATCACATTTACAGCGGGTACATAATACTTAATATTCCAAAATGTACTGCTTCTGATTCAGGCAAAGCATTTTACATCCTTGTTGAAGCTCAACAAAGAGATGCTGGAAATGTAGTAAGGTCAGAAACATGTTTCTGCCATGAAAATAAATGCATGATAATGATATAATTCCTTTCAGCTCATCAGTTTCCCAGCTAAGTGCTTCTGTTATTGCCAGATCAGTAGTGTATAACAAAGAAGTACTTTCTGTAGGTTGCTTCATTAGCCTGCCCTGTAGGACCTCACCTCCAGACCTTTCACTAATCTGTTGGCCAGCTCAATGGTCTTGTTAGTTCTGTTCACTTCCTCTTGACAGCGGATTTTCTCTGCGGTAGCTCTTTCGAAGGCAGCTGTTAAGGCGGCCAGGTTGGTGTCTAGCTCCTGTAAATGAAGAAAGCGGAGATAGAGCAGAGTCCTCGTTTTACAAAAACTTTATAGACAGATGAAAACATCAGTCAATTTGTAGAGTTTAATATCTGCCTAACACATCATAAATAACATTTAACAAATAAAGGAACAGTAGCACACTTAGCAGGCAATAAACACTAGTGATTTAGTAAAGACAAATACACTGTATATTTTACAAAGGCATTTTCCGAAGAGCTTAGTAAATGAGGTGAAACTCTGTTGACTTCCATCATCCAATCATGTACAAGCAAAAATGCTGTTATTTTCTCCTTGCATGAAATTTGATAAAAGCTTTGAAGGAAATCCCCTTGCAAAATGAACAGCCTAATTGCCTTTAGTAAATCAACCACTATAAACAAAAAATGTGTAGAAGTTAGCACACTTTAGTCCAGGCATGTATAAAACATTTTAGAAACACTTTCAGTGTATCAAACCCAAAGAAGAGATCTAGGATTTTTATTATGTGTGATAAAATGTGCATAGTGCTATACCTGATTTTACATTCAAAATGTGCTAGATATAGATTTCCATTTGGCTAAGGAAAATAAATCCTTTGTAGGTCAGTTATACAGTATACAATGGAAGAATAACAAACTACAATGCACATTGCTACCTGCTTCTATTCTGCAGATACTGTCTGATACTGTGAGATACTGCAGTTGCCATTCCACTGACTTCCTCAAACAGCAGGAAGGTCCTAATTGGAAAGGTCTTTCTAACATAAAAGTAGTAATCCCATAACCTGAAGAGGAAATACAAACTGTATTGTACTGGAGTTGGGTTTCAATGTCCCCAACACTTTAATCAATAGCAGGATCAAGGTTCATTCCAGGGTTCATCTAATTTACTGTCCAGAGTAGGCTCCTCTATACCCAGGAGAAAGCCCTTGTGGAAGCTAGTGCAAGAGACTGAAGGACATGATGTACTGTGTACCCAGCACCAATGTATATGAATCCTTAAAGGGTATTTCCACTTTTGCAGACAAACTGGGATACCACCTATTATTTACACTTTCCGGCCACTTTATTAGGTACACCTGTTCTCGTTCTTTGTAACACATATTTGCTCATCAGCCAATCACATGACGGCAACTCAATGCATTTAGGCATCTTGACGTGATAAAGATGACTTGCAGAAGCATCAGAATAGTTAAGAAAGGGGATTTAGGTGACTTTGAACATAGCATGGTTGTTGGTGCCAGAAGGGCTAGTCTGAGTATCTCCAAAACTCCTGATCTACTGGGATTTTCACACACAAGCATCTCTAGGGTTTACAGAGAATGGTCCAAAAAAAAAGATAAAATAGCCAGTGAGTGGCAGTTGTGTGGACAAAAATGCCTTGGTATGCAGAATACCATCTCTGAACGCACAGCACATTGAACCTTAAAGCAGATAGGCTACAACAGCAGAAGACCACACCGGATACCACTCCTGTCAGCTAAGAACAGCAAACTGAGGCTACAATTCGCACAGGCTCACCAAACTTGCACAACAGAAGATTGGAAAAACATTGCCTAGTCTGATGAGTCTTGATTTCATCTGCGACATTGACATGGTAGCGTCAGAATTTGACGTAATTAACATGAAAGCGTGATTCCATCCTGCTTTGTATCAATGGTTCAGGCTGGTGATGTAATGGTGTGGGGGATATTTTCTTGGAACATTTTTGGCCCCTTAGTACCAATTAGGCATTGTTTAAATGCCTTGGCCTACCTGAGTATTGTTTCAAATTCTTTGTTAAGTATAGCAGGCTGTTAATGAGCTGGCCGCGTCCTTAACAACCAATGAGACCTGAGAGCTGAAATGTAAACAAAGGAATCCAGGCAATAAAAAAAAAGAATGCAAAAAGCATGGGATCCCCCCAATCCATACCAGGCCCTTCGGTCTGGTATGGAATCTAAGTAGAAACCCACGCCAACATTTAAAAAAAAAATGGCGGATTCTAAGGGGAATCCCAACTAAAAGCACATTGTCCCCATGTTGATGGGGACAAGGGCCTCTTCCACCGGGCGACCCCACCCCCTTGTGGCATTACTGATTGGGACATGCTGGGTTGATGATGTCACAGGGGGACAGGTACGCATGTTGACGTCATTGGGTGACTCTGTCCCTTACCTATTTAACCACTTCAAGAACAAACCTATTTCTCACATATGTTGCTTACAAGTTATAATCAGTATATTTTGCTAGAAAAGTACTTAGAACCTCCAAACATTATATATAGTTTTTTTATCAAAGACCCTAGAGAATAAAATGGCAGTCATTGCAATGTTTTATTTCACACGGTATTTGCGTAGCAGTCTTTCAAACGCAATTTCTCTTGGGAAAAAATACACTTCACTGAATTAAAAAAAAACTACACAGTAAAGTTAGCCCAGTTCGTTTGTATGTTGTAAAAAATTATGTTACGCCCGAATAAATAGATACCTAACATGTTACACTATGAATTTGCTCGCACTCATGGAATGGCGACAAACTACAGTACTCAAAAATTACCATAGGCTTTAAAAAATTTTAACAGTTACCAGTTTAGAGTTACAGGGGAGGTCTTTTGCTAGAATTATTGCCATTTTCTTTGGTGCATGAGCACATAGGGACAGGGGGCTTTAAAAATGTTTTATTTTTTAATTTTTTCACTGTTCCTTTAAAAAAAAAAAAAAAACATTTCTGATCACTTTTATTGCTGTCACAAGAAATGTAAACATCCCTTGTGAAAGTAAGGCTCGGTTCACACTAGGGCGACCTGTGAGGCGACCTGGTCGCCTCACAGGTCGCCTCCCATAGGGAAGCTGCGGACCCGTTCTAATAGGAGCGACGCAAGTCGCTCCGACCTAGAAAAAGGGTCCGGAGCTTCTTTGGGGCGACCAGGAGGCGACCGCTAGAGATGTATAGAACTGTTCGCCGGCGAACAGTTCCCGGCGAACTTCGCATGTTCGCGTTCGCCGCTGCGGGCGAACATATGCGATGTTCGGTCCGCCCCCCATAATACATCATTGAGGCAAACTTTGACCCTGAACCTCACAGTCAGCAGACACATTTCCAGCCAATCAGCATACCTCCCTCCCACACCCTCCCACCTCCTATAAATAAGCAAGGGCAGCATCCATCTTAGATCATTCTGAAGCAGTGTGTGTAGTGAGAGTAGGGAGAGAGCTGCTGCTGCTGCTGCTGCTGCTGCTGCTGTTAAGCTAGGGACAGTTAGTCAGTGTTCCTGGTCTTGCAGTGTTCTTGGTCCACTACTGCTGTAAGGACAGCACCCCAAAAAGCCCTTCTAAGGGCTGGTATTTGTGTAATTTTTTTTTTTTATATATATATATATATATATATATATATATATATATATATATATATATATATCTAGCGTCCCCAAAAGCCCTTTTAAGGGCTGGTAGTTGAGTTGTTTCTTCTTATATATATATATATCTCTATCTATCTAGTGTCCCCAAAAGCCCTTTTAAGGGCTGGTAATTGAGGTTTTTTTTTTTTTATTTATATATATACATATATATATATTTAGCGTCCCCAAAAGCCCTTTTAAGGGCTGGTAAGGGAATAGAGTTTTTTATATATATATATATATATATATATATATATATATATATATATTGTACACTGTGACTGCAGTTGCCTGCCCGCTGTGTGTGAGAGGCCACAGACCTAACACAGACTGTACTGTGTGCACACCACACTCATTTCGGGTGGCACAGGCACAGTACCTGGCATTTTAAATTTTTTTTTTTTTTTCCTCTGTCATAATTGCAGTGAGTGCTGTGTCAGGTCCACAGAGTGCACTGTACCCACTGCAGTGCACTGCCCACCACTGATATATATACGGTGGCACAGCATCTTGTTGCAATAAATTGGAAAAAAAAATATTTTTTATTATTGCAGTTGCCTGGGCTGCCAGTGACTGTCAGGTCCACAGAGTGTACTATGCCCACTGCAGTGCCACTGTGTGCCCACCCACCACTGATATATAAGGTGGCACAGCAGCTTGCAAAGTAAAAAAAAATATATATTTTTTTTAAATTGCAGTTGCCTGGGTGCCAGTGACTGCTGTCAGGTCCACAGAGAGTGTACTGTGCCACTGCCCACCCACCACTGATATATAAGGTGGCACAGCAGCTTGCAAAGTAAAAAAATATATATATTTTTTTAAATTGCAGTTGCCTGGGTGCCAGTGACTGCTGTCAGGTCCACAGAGAGTGTACTGTGCCACTGCCCACCCACCACTGATATATAAGGTGGCACAGCAGCTTGCAAAGTAAAAAAAAATATATATTTTTTTTAAATTGCAGTTGCCTGGGTGCCAGTGACTGCTGTAAGGTCCACAGAGAGTGTACTGTGCCACTGCCCACCCACCACTGATATATAAGGTGGCACAGCAGCTTGCACTCATAGTACAACAGTAACAACACATTAAAAAAAATGACAGGCAGAGGCAGGCCACCCCGCAAGGGCCGTCGTGGTCGTGGTGCTGTGATTTCCTTAGGCCCTAGAATAATGCCCAGTGTTCAGAGGCCACCACAGACCCTGAACTCAAAAAATTCTGAGGCCATAGTTGACTGGCTTACACAGGACACCCAATCATCTACAGCTTCCGCTCGGAACCTTAATGTACCATCCTCCTCCAGCTCAGCTTCGGGCACCTCTCAATTTACCACTCGCCAGCCCGCCGGCACCACCACCAACACTAGCACCACAGCCGCTTCACTTGATCCATCAGAGGAGTTATTTTCACATCAGTTGGAAGAAATAAGTGATGCGCAACTATTAGTGCCAGAGGATGTAGATAACGGGGATATGTCTCAGTCAGGCAGCATTATACACATGGACGTACATTGTGATGATGATGATGATGATGTTGTACCTGCTGCTGCTGCCTTTGCTGAGTTGTCAAGTGAAGCGGCTGATGATGACGATGTGTCTGTGGATGTCACCTGGGTGCCTGCTCGAAGAGCAGAAGAAGAGGGGGAAAGTTCAGATGGGGAGACAGAGAGGAGGAGGAGACGAGTTGGAAGCAGGGGGAGGAGGTCATCGCAAGGAGCTAGTGGCGCAGTCAGACAGCATGTAGATTCGGCACCTGGGGTCAGCCAGACAGCACGCCAATCAACGCAAGCTGTTGCCACCACCAGAATGCCGTCCTTGCAAAGCTCAGCAGTGTGGCATTTTTTTTGTGTGTCTGCCTCTGATATCAGCGATGCCATTTGTAACCTGTGCCAAAAGAAACTGAGTCGTGGGAAGTCCAACACCCACCTAGGTACAACTGCTTTGCGAAGGCACATGATCTCACATCACAAACGCCTATGGGATCAACACATGAGTAAAAGCAGCACACAAACTGAAAGCCACCATCCTCCTCCTGGTCCAGCATCTTCAGCCACGTCAACCACTGCTGTCCTCCATGCCCCCTATCAACAACCCGCCCCTCCGCCTCTCACCTTCAGCAGTTCCTGCTCACCTGCCCACAGTCAGGTGTCTGTCAAGGAAATGTTTGAGCGTAAGAAGCCAATCTCACAGAGTCACCCCCTTGCCCGGCGTCTGACAGCTGGCTTGTCGGAACTCTTAGCCCGCCAGCTTTTACCATACAAGCTGGTGGAGTCTGAGGCCTTCAAAAAATTTGTCGCTATTGGGACACCGCAGTGGAAGGTACCCGGCCGAAATTATTTTTCACAAAAGGCAATCCCCAACCTGTACTCTATTGTGGAAAAGGAAATCATGTCCCGTCTGGCACACAGTGTTGGGGCAAGGGTCCATCTGACCACTGATAGCTGGTCTGCAAAGCACGGTCAGGGCAGGTATATAACTTACACTGCGCATTGGGTAAACCTGCTGGCGGCTGCCAAGCATGGAATGCGTGGCTCTGCTGCAGAGGAGTTGGTGACACCGCCACGACTTGCAGGCAGGCCTGCTGCCACCTCCTCTACTCCTCCTACTCCCTCCTCTTTGCTAACCTCCTCGGCTGAGTCCTCTTCTGCTGTTGCGTCTTGCTCCACACCAACTGCACCCCCCCAGCTCCCCAGGGGCTATTCCACATGCCGGATACGACAGTGTCACGCTGTCTTGGGGTTGACTTGCCTGAAAGCAGAGATTCACACCGGACCAGCACTACTGTCCGCCCTGAACGCACAGGTGGATCAGTGGCTGACCCCGCACCAACTGGAGATCGGCAAAGTGGTGTGTGACAACGGCAGCAATTTGTTGGCGGCATTGAATTTGGGCAAGTTGACACATGTGCCGTGCATGGCACATGTGTTGAATCTGATTGTGCAACGTTTTGTGCAGAAGTACCCAGGCTTACAGGACGTCCTCAAGCAGGCCAGGAAGGGGTGTGGCCATTTCAGGCGTTCCTACACGGCCATGGCGCACTTTGCAGATATTCAGCGGCGAAACAACATGCCAGTGAGGCGCTTGATTTGCGACAGCCCGACACGTTGGAATTCAACACTGCTAATGTTTGACCGCCTGCTCCAACAAGAAAAAGCGGTCAACGAGTATTTGTATGACCGGGGTGCTAGGACAGCCTCTGCGGAGCTGGGTATTTTTTTGCCACGTTACTGGACGCTCATGCGCAATGCCTGTAGGCTCATGCGTCCTTTTGAGGAGGTGACAAACCTAGTGAGTCGCACCGAAGGCACCATCAGCGACATCATCCCATATGTTTTTTTCCTGGAGCGTGCCCTGCGAAGAGTGCTGGATCAGGCCGTAGATGAGCGTGAAGAGGAAGAGGAAGAGTTGTGGTCACCATCACCACCACCAGAAACAGCCTTACCATCGATTGCTGGACCTGCGGCAACACTGGAAGAGGAGTGTGAGGAAGAGGAGTCAGAGGAGGAATGTGGCTTTGAGGAGGAGGAACACCAACCACAGCAGGCATCTCAGGGTGCTCGTTGTCACCTATCTGGTACCCGTGGTGTTGTACGTGGCTGGGGGGAAGAACACATCTTCAATGACATCAGTGAGGACGAGGAATTGGACATGAGTAGCTCGGCATCCAACCTTGTGCAAATGGGGTCTTTCATGCTGTCATGCCTGTTGAGGGACCCTCGTATAAAAAGGCTGAAGGAGAACGACCTGTACTGGGTGGCCACGCTACTAGACCCCCGGTATAAGCAGAAAGTCTGTGATATGTTACCCAATTACCGGCAGTCGCAAAGGATGCAGCAGCTACAAAATAAGTTAAAAAGTATGCTTTACACAGCATATAAGGGTGATGTCACAGCACAACGGGAATCCAACAGGGGAAGAGGTGAAAGTAATCCTCCTCCTACCACCACAACCACGCCGGCAAGGACAGGACGCTTTACAGACGTCTTGTTGATGGAGGACATGCGGAGCTTTTTTAGTCCTATGCATCGCCACAGCCCTTCGGGGTCCACCCTCAGAGAACGACTCGACCGACAGGTAGCAGACTACCTTGCCTTAACTGCAGATATCGACACTCTGAGGAGCGATGAACCCCTTGACTACTGGGTGTGCAGGCTTGACCTGTGGCCTGAGCTATCCCAATTTGCCATTGAACTTCTGGCCTGCCCCGCTTCAAGTGCGCTGTCAGAAAGGACCTTCAGCGCAGCAAGAGGTATTGTCACTGAGAAGAGAAGTCGCCTAGGTCAAAAAAGTCTTGATTACCTCACGTTTATTAAGATGAATGAGGCATGGATCCCGAAGGGACTGACAGTGGGGGATGCATTTGACTAAAAAAGGCCTGGTGATGACTGAGATGCCTTGGCCTAAAAATGGTCCACACGCTGCTGTATATAATCATTCTCTGCATGCCGGATGACTTACGTGACGTCTCCGCCACCAACTACGGTTCAAGCCGCAATGTTTTAGTGCACTTTCTGCCTTAAAACCTAAATTTTTCAGGCCGCTGCTACAGCAGCGGCTGCAACAATACCTGCTTTTTCATGCATGTGTACATGCCTAATTTTTCTGGCCTCTGGTGCTACACTGTGGCTGCAAAAAAACAAAAAAAAAGGCACATACATGTGTCAATTCCCCTTCGTGATCGTTACCTTCTCGTGGTGAAGGGGCTTGCATATCACAATGAAGCGATCACCTCTAGGATTGTGTTGGCACACCCCAGATGATAAGGTCGTTGCTTCATTGTGTACAGACCAAAAGCGATCCGCAGGATAATTTTTCATAGAAAAAACATTCATTTTCTTTCATTCTTTCTGCGGAGCTGGGTATTTTTTGGCCGCGTTACTGAATGCTCATGAACAATGGCTGTAGGCTCATGCGTCCTTTTGCGGAGGTGACAACCCTGGTGGTCAGTCGAACCCAAGGCAACATCATCGACCTCATCCCATATGCGTTTTTTCTGGAGCGTGCCCTGCGAAGAGTACTGGATCAGGCTGTAGATGAGCATGAAGAGGAAGAGTTGTGGTCCCCATCACCACCAGAAGCAGCCTTGTCGTTGTCAATTGCTGGACCTGTGGCAACGCAGAGAGAGGAGTCTGAAGAAGAGAAGTCAGAGGAGGAAGGTGGCTTTGAGGAGGTGGAATACCAGCCACAGCAGGCGTCCCAGGGGGCTTGTTGTCACCTTTCGGGGACCCTTGGTGTTGTACGTGGCTGGGTGGAGGAAGAGACCTTCAATGCTGTCAGTGAGGACAAGGAACGGGACATGGCTAGCTTGGTATCCAACCTTGTGCAAATGGGGAGTTTGCGGTTGTGCAAATGGACTGACTGACTGTTAAACGGGGAGTTTGGTCTGTCAGAGTTTGGTCTGTCACTGTGAAGCGGGCGACGGGCGTAACCCTTACACTACTTGACCGATAAAACATCATACCTGATCGTATTCACACACTGGATGTTTTAGTGCTGGTTTACACTGCCGCTACCACTAAAGTAGCGTCGCTTCCAGTGCGACTTTGGTGCGACTTAGCGCGACTTTGGCGCGACCTCATCGCGAGGCGACTTTTTATTTGGCCAATCACAATATCATGTTTTGTGACCGTCACCTAATTTCCTTTTCCTGTTTTTTGTTTTACATATTTCCCCATGTGTGCAGTGTTGTCTGTGTCATAGCTCAACTGATAGGCATGTTTGCCTTGGCATATCATATTTCAGCTTGCCAGAAAGAAAAAAAGACAGCTGGAAAGACACTGCATTAGTTTTCTACTAAAAATTATAAGAAAAATGCTGTTTTTTTGGGGTTCTGGACATACTACAGAGCTGAAACTTGACAGGTACACTTTTTAGACCCCCCAGACACTAAATACAAAAAATGACATGCCTGCCTAAAAAAATGCCCGATAAATGCCTGCAAGAAAAAAAGCCAGCCGCAGAGAAGCCATATTCCTGAAAATATAAGAAAAATGCTGTTTTTTAGGGGTTCTGGACATGCTACAGAACTGAAACTTGACAGGTACACTTTTTAGACCCCCCAGACACTAAATACAAAAAATGACATGCCTGCCTAAAAAAATGCCCGCTAAATGCCTGCAAGAGAAAAAGCCAGCCGCAGAGAAGCCGTATTCCTGAAAATATAAGAAAAATGCTGTTTTTTAGGGGTTCTGGACATGCTACAGAGCTGAAACTTGACAGGTACACTTTTTAGACCCCCCAGACACTAAATACAAAAAATGACATGCCTGCCTAAAAAAATGCCCGCTAAATGCCTGCAAGAGAAAAAGCCAGCCGCAGAGAAGCCGTATTCCTGAAAATATAAGAAAAATGCTGTTTTTTAGGGGTTCTGGACATGCTACAGAGCTGAAACTTGACAGGTACACTTTTTAGACCCCCCAGACACTAAATACAAAAAATGACATGCCTGCCTAAAAAAATGCCCGCTAAATGCCTGCAAGAGAAAAAGCCAGCCGCAGAGAAGCCGTATTCCTGAAAATATAAGAAAAATGCTGTTTTTTAGGGGTTCTGGACATGCTACAGAACTGTACACTTTTTAGACCCCCCAGATGCTAAATCCAAAGAAATTTTTTATTTTTATTTTTTTTTTAATTTTTTTCAATAATTGGCTCTCTATCAAAAAATTATAATTTTTAAGAACTTTTTTATGCGTGATCCCTCTCCGGCATGCCACAGTCCAGGTGTTAGTCCCCTTGAAACAACTTTTCCATCACTATTGTGGCCAGAAAGAGTCCCTGTGTGTTTTAAAATTCGCCTGCCTATTGAAGTCTATGGCGGTTCGCGAACATTTGCCGATGTTCGCGTTCGCCGTTCGCGAACGGCGAATTTTAGGTTCGCGACATCACTAGCGACCGCCATAGACTTCAATGTTATGAAGTCCGTGGCGGCCGCTCCGAGGTCGCGGCGCACTGCTCGCACCGCGACCTCCGAGGTCGCGGTGCGAAGTAGCGTCGCCTGCATGTGAACGGGGGCTTATAGGCAGTGACAGGTACTCTTTATGGAAGGATTTGAGGTCTAAAAGACCCCAAACCCTTTCTCTGCACTTCAAAGTATTCAAAACACCAAAATCTGCATTTTTGATCGATTGGATTTTTTAAAATTGGCGCTGTTGGCTGCCGAGTAGTGACGTCACTTCCGGGTTACTACAATGGGGACCCGATCAAACCCGATTCCAGCTTTGTTCAGGACTCTGGCCACCTGGCGGACATGGATTGGGGGGGGATATCCCCTCCTACTGCTTGTGATAACAGCCATGTGGCTATTTATCCTCATTGGTTATTATCACATGAAAGCCGACCGTCCGCTCTAAAAAAAAACGTTGCCGGTGTAATGCTTCTAGCTGTAGGCATCACCCCAGTACCAACACTGAGGTACAGGTACGTTTTTTTGCGTGAAGTTGTTAATAAAGGGGGGGTGCTTGCTCGTCCTCCCCCTTTCCTGGGCTGCTGAGCTGCATGCTTGGATAAGGGTCTGGTATAGATTTTGGGGGGGACCCCACGCTGCCTTTAAAAAAATTTTTGGCATGAGGTTCCCCTTACAATCCATACCAGACCTGAAGGGCCTGGTATGGATTGGGGGGGATCCCATGCCGTTTTTTTCTGACTTTTCTATTGCGGGCATTCTTTTGTTAACATTTCAGCTGTCAGTGGGGAAGCCTGCTGTAAGCTGATAAGTCATTGTTTGTTAAGGACGCGGTGACCAGCTTCCCAGCCCACTCTTTAACAACCAGCTATTCTTCACACAGAATTCAAATTGGTCGATCACTTTTCGACCGATCTGGATTCACATTGTTCCGAAAATTTTAAATTCTTTTGAAAATGAATAAACAAAACGAATTTCAACAAAATTTGTTACTGTTTCATTCGGAGATTTGGATACATTTGAATCTCCGAAAAACCAAAAATTTGTCCAAAATTACATTCGAACCAAAACAAATTGCACATGTCTAGATTACAGTGTACCCATCTTCTGTTAGCTACTTCCAGCAGGATAATGCACCATGTCCCAAAGCTGGAATCATCTCAAACTGGTTTTGTACATGACAATGTGTTCACTGTACTCCAATGGCCTCCACAGTCACCAGATCTCAATCCATTAGAGCACCTTTGGGATGTGGTGGAATGGGAGATTCGCATCATGGATGTGCAACCAACAAATCTGCAGCAATTGCGTGATGCTATCATGTCAATATAGACCAAAATCTCTGAGGAATGTTTCCAACAACTTGCTGAATCTATGCCACGAAGAATTAAGGCAGTTCTGAAGGCAAAAGGGGGTCCAACCTGGTACTAGCAAGGTGTACCTAATAAAGTAAGCGTATCTGATATATGCTCCCAGTCACATAATATAACTATTTAAAAATTGCTGCTTAACTTTTTACTTTCTGAAAATTCTTACTTAGCTCCCCCTTATATACTGTATATGTTAGACAGGAGGCTGGCAGAAATGTTTACCATAATTAACCTTTTTTATGCTTACCATAATTAACCCTTTTTTTTGTAATTATCAGTTGTAACTTGGATGTGAACACTGTCTGTTCTAAAGAGCCTTACAGTAATTCTAAAAGTTTAAGATTTTTTACCTTCATGCATTCTTTGTGCAACATTCCCCTCAACCTCTCCTAATACTTACCTGAGCCCTATCACGATCCAGCGAATGCTGCCAATTACAGCCATTGAGCCAATAAGGTGAAGGGGCCGAGTCACGGCTCTGTGTGAATAGACACACAGAGCAGCAGTTCGGCAGCAAACCTGCTTGGGTGCCCCCATTGCGAGCTGCTTGCCCTGGGGGCACTCGGCAGTAAGGAGGGCCCAGGAGCACCGGCGGGGGACCCAAGAAGAGGACGATCGTGGCTTGCTCTGTGCAAAACCACTGCACAGAGCAGCTAAGTATAACATGTTTGTCATTTTGAAAAAAATGCCTTTGATATTACTTTAAAGATATCAAGGTTTGGGTGATACGTTGTTTGTTAATATACTTAAAAAAAAAACAACTGTTTCTCAGTCTGTCCCCTAGATGCGCTTTTCAAGTTATTCTAAACAATAGCAGCTATGAATCCTCTTTTATAAATCTGCTCTAAAGAAACAACTAGATAAGAAATATTTTTTCTTTTTAAATTATTTTAGGTGTCCTGTGTGAATAGGGTTTCTCAAATTTGTCTTCAAAATGTAAGCATTATCAAAATATAATGTAGGATAGTACAGTGGAAATGACAACAATACAGTTAAGTGTATGTGTATCAGTACTGGACCATAGAAAAAGCTTGTGGACGTTTAAAAGCTTGTCCTGAAACATTAACTGTTAGTGCAACCACAAAAAAAGTATCACAGACAGTACTCTACTGTGCCACTTGATGGTTAAAGCATAGTACACTCATAGATAACAGAAGAATTTACATAGATGTGTGACTTGTAGTGCAATATGTGATATATATTTAATTGTGAGTTAATTAACACTTTGTTCTTTACTTGGAAAGAAAGTCAATAAAGATCAATTTAAACTTAGGCCAACCTGCCATAGATCTGAAACAAATGCAATGCACACAAAACAGTACATCTACAATTTTTAATGATACCATTTTTTTTTTCATATTTTA
This sequence comes from Pelophylax lessonae, assembly GCF_965119305.1. Lineage (NCBI taxonomy): Eukaryota > Metazoa > Chordata > Amphibia > Anura > Ranidae > Pelophylax > Pelophylax lessonae. The sequence goes on along the minus strand of NC_138773.1, from coordinate 249,453,615 downwards.
GCTATACAACAATTGCAATTTTTGAAGATGAGACAGCAACTTGACTGTTTTTGCTGTTAAAATCAATTGCTTAGAGTTGATGTATGTTAATGGGATTAAATGAGAACAAACAAAGAGCCCCAGCACAAATGTCTCATTTTCATTTTTTTTTTAATTTTAAACTTTGCCCTCTTCTAGACAAGGGGAAAGGCAACTATTTTTTAGCTACTGTGATCAAACAATGTCACATCACTATGGCAATCATTGTCCATATCTGGAATACAGAGCAACGTTAATTGTGCAATGTAGCATTGCTAGTGCATGTCAATCAGAGTCTATGAATTGAGAAAAATTTGCTCTGTTCATTCTCTTAAATGATGTACCCAATTAAACCTGTTAGAATTCATGATCTTCAGTCAAGGTTAAATGAAAGTAGTTACTCCTGTCAGCTAGGTGATTAAATGCTGCCTACATCAGGAACATTTATGTGCAAAATTAAAATTTTGGTATAAAGCATGAATCTTTATGCATGCCCGTTAATTATCTCACCGTTGTTCTACTTATTAAATGCCCGCTGCATCTTTCCTTCATCATCAGCTTTCTTTCACAACTTATTGTGTAGTTCATGTAATGCCAAAATTCTGTGCTATGTCGGGAATATTGTTAGGCTAGTTCATACTGGGAAATTTGTTGCTAGGCGTAAAAGTAATTAATAGGCTGCAAGTAGATGTGGAAATTAAAATTTAAATATTATCTTTGGTTTTTAGATTACTGGTTTTACCTAAACTTTGTTTACATAATTAGGATACAATCTAGCTAGAACTTACTTTGGATGCAAATCTTTATCTCACAAATAGTTCAAAATTGAAGTATGCTTTTTTTTTTTATTTTATCGAAGTTGTCAAGAATCCCTGCCCATGTGCCAAGGAACACCACAAGCAGGAAGGGATAAACAGTTTGCCTAGATAGGCAGAACATGAATTACATTTGTATTATTAATATTACAGGTACTATATAGTGCTGTCAATTTATGCAACACTTTACATCTATATTGTACATTCACATCAGTCCCTGCCCCCAATGAGCTTACAATCTAAGGTCCCTAACATTCAAGCATACACATATTAGGGCCAATTTAGATGGGAGCCAATTAACCTACCAGCATGTCTTTGGAGTGTGGGAGGAAACCTACCAATGCAGGCACAGGGAAAACATGCAAACTCCATGTAGGTAGTGCAGTGGTTGGGATTCAAACCAATCATTACCATTGTTTCCTATGGTAGGAAAGTGGCCCTTGCAATCTTTTTTAAGATTATTGGCAAATTTACTTTATAAATGGCTCACACAAACTGCATTACACCACACTGAAGACAGCTAGCAAAAAAGGGTTTATATATATTTGTTTATTATTATTTACACCTGCCTAGAAAGAGACCAGTCATTAACAAAGAGTCCCCTAGTGGGCTTTGACTATACAGAGGCATAATAAAAAAAATATTAGGAAGATTGATAATTTCTATTGCACAGTAAGTCCAAAACAGCAGAAGATTATGGGAAAGATTTAACACATTTCACAGCTTGATTCATGGATCCCACCCTCTGCTGCTCAAAAACATCACTGTATCAATAAAAAACCCACCCAATCACCTTTTAGTTATATGTGTGCTTTTAATGAAAACTGTTTTAAGTTATGGGTGCCATTAAAATATTGTGTTGCAGTAATTCTCTCAACATATGTTGTTGTTGGGTTGTAGTGCCATTCTGAATGGCACTCCAATGCACATGCACACTCTACTGCAAAGTGGTACATTACATATTTTATGACATGTCTGATTTTCAGAATGTTTTGGTGCATTGACAGCACATTATTTTCAATAGACTGCCTTAACGCAACACACATTAACGAGCATTAACCTAATACAAAAAATTGTAAATGGGTACTACACGCATTTATGTGCATTTAGAAATGTCCAAAAGCATAAAAAATGCATTATGTTTCACGTTAATGCAATGCACCAAAATGTCCTGAAAATCAGATGTGCCACAAAATTTGTAAAACAAAGCACTATTGTGCATTGCAGTGCATTGTATTGGACTAAAATACATGTGCATTGCTTTAGTGTGTTGGTGCACTCTAATGCATACATGAATGGCACCCTAGTGAACCGATGTGAACAGGCCTTTAAAATATTGCAGCTTTACATACCCTTAGATGCAGTGGCTGTATGTGTTTTTCTTTCCCATGCTCCTTTCCTTTATTTTTACCTGGTAACACTTCATGTCCTTGGGTGGCTATGCTCAACCAACATACAGTATCTGTGTATAGAGTCCTAGTTGTCACACCAGGACTACAAACATATCCCCGTTATTTCACCTCCATTACAAAGAGGGGTGCATGAATTAGTAGTTTCCAGAAGATAACTTCAAAGGAAGATACCATAACCATAACATTGTTTGATATTTTTGTAACAGGAACACTGCATTAATAGAAACATCAGCAGGTACTTTCTGTACTTGCTAAAAATGTTAGCGTAAAAATGAAAATGATTGCAACCACCACATTACTTGTAAGCTGCTATTCTCATCAGGGGGATACATTTAGCTGCGGTAACTAAGCTTTGCATCTGAATACCCCTGTCCACTTCCACGGTGCTCAACTGTCCATTTTTAATGCCTCCCAGCAACAGATCTAAACAAGCATTTTAAAGTGCATTCTTCTGCCTTTTAAAGATTGTGCTTCTTGATTATTATAAATAATTTTAAATCTCACAAACATTAGAAATAAAAGCAGTTATACAAAACTGGTGCTTTTTAACATGAAGGTCACTCTATGCATTCAGCTTAGAACAGTAGCCAACAAAAGCAAAACAATGATTAAATATGGAAGGCTTTCTAAAGAATAGCAAACACGCTAAAATCCACAAGTAACAGTCAACATTATAGTGACAAACCTCAAGCTTTTTCCTGATGATCTCCAATTTCTCAGCTGCATAGACCAAGTCTGTGTTTGCTTGAGACAGCGACTGACGCTTGTTTTCCACTTCACAGTAAACCTAAAGAAATATTATAGTCACCAGATGTCTTACTTTACATCACTGCTCAGTGACAATTACATTTGCCATTTTAACTAAACCAAGTTTAAATGTTAGTCCATCCAAAAAGGATATTTCAGCTTTTAGTAGATGTTGTAGAAATAAAGCTGAGCCGTAGTTTTGTGCGCTCCTGCTATAATATGCTAGTATGCAGTATGCACAGTATATGGCAAGCTCACATAGCACTTTGCCCTCTACCTGTGCAGACAGTTCAGAGCTGTCCCTCACTTTTTCTCGCTTCCCCTAATTGTTCATGCTTCCATCATCTTCTTCCAGGTCCCCATTGCTTCTATTGGTCCACTGGGTGGCCACTGATAATGTAACTTCTGTGCATGCACACAGGACTTCCATTATCCCAACATCTGCCTCCATTTTTGTCAGAGATAGCAGGAATGAGCTGGGAGTAAATACTACACTGCTCATGTACCACAAGCAGTTTACACAAGAAAGAAGAAAAATAAAAGTCCTTTCTTGCAGTGGGGCTGCGCTGCACTGCACTGCCAGTGTTACCTGTTTGTTTATGTCTCGGGGACCCGATTAAAGTAGTTTTAATAATCCTCTATTTCCACAGGTGTTTCTGGATTATTAGACTGGTCCCCACAGCCTCTTTTCCTCTGCACGCTGGCAGTCTAAGGTCCTCTGGTGTCATCAAAACTGAAGCAGGCCCATACCCCAGGATGTAAGGCTGCCAAGGACAGTCCTAGGCCGATGCATTGGAGAGTGCTGTCTGCCAATGGAGCAGGGAAACAGGTATGTAAAAGTGTTTTTTCCCTTCCCCTAGACAGAAATAAGCAGGTGATCAACCAGCAGAGGACTCTGCTTTCCTGGAGTTGGGCTTTAAACCACCTAACAGTTCCGAATTCCTCTTGTGAGCTCTATCTTTATGTGTCAGTTGCTGGGTCTGCATGCCTGCTATGGCCACTACAAAGCAGTCCTTCTCTACTTGCTGAATCCTTCATTTATATTATGAAGAATGAAATTGAGGGAAAAGAAAACCCCTAGATAAGCAGAAACACCTAAAACTCCAATGTGTGCAAGCAAACAGCAAAGAACTAGGAAGAGTAGCTCTCATTCCCTCAATAGATATAGGATGCTAACATATGGTTTAGCCCAGTGGTTTTTAAACTGCAGCCTGGGGGCCAGATGCAGCCATTTCCGTGCCTTTATTTGGCCCTTGAGACACCATTCCTTCCACTGACACCAACATCAACCGTGATGTATTATTTCTTCCACTGACACCAGCAATGGGGAACTATTTCTCCCACTGACACCAATAAAGGGACTTCTATTCTATCCAATGACACCAACAATGGTGCATTATTCCACCTCCTAATACCAAAGATGGGAAACTGTTAACTATCACAACACCAGTACAATTTCTACTACTACTGGCCAAAGTCTGAACTCCTCTTGAGTCTGAAGGATTGCAAACTGGCCTTTTGTTTAGAAAGTCTGAAGACCCCTGGCTTAGCCTAACAGCCCACCTTTAACTGAAGTATTACTTTTATGTGAACGAGCTCTTTACCTAAATGGGTAACATAAATTTGCTAAGTTGTACATGATTAGCCTGTTGACTGTCACTTCATTTACAACACCTCATGGTTGATTTAATAGAAGAGTATATTTACTCTACAGAGTGAATTTTCAGCTAGTGACTGCAACAGCCAATCCTGTTTCTTATTTCTCTTGTACACAAATAGGTATTCTTTGCAAAGTGGATCTACACTTATCCTCAGCGTATTCACAAAATTCACTTTGCAAAGTGAAAACCACCCCCACTGATTTTAATATGCATTTGTTACCAAGCTGAGCAGTTTATAACCTTCCATATACAGTATTGTCCTATCTTTCACGGCTTTAATAAAACCACCATGATCTAAGAAATCTGAGCCAGAGATGAGGTAGGAATATGTCACAGGATGAAGAATGAATGCTCCTCTGCTGCCGTCCTGGTCAGTTCACAGAGGTATTTAATTAATTAGACTAAAAATTGACTTTCACACTTCCTTTAAAAGTTCTTGCTGCTCTCCAGTAAAATATTTATCATAATAAAAAGTACAAAGTGTTCCCAATATTATTTATTTTGAAAATAAATAGCCTTATTGTTACTGCAGGCAAAGCTGAAGAAGAGTACAAATCCACTGGTGACATTGCTATTCTCACTTTTATGTCTGGCTTTATTAAACAGGAGTCTATATAAGGAAATACAAATCTGATTAAATATTTTGAAAAAGTGAGTGTCTGTGTTGCAATCTTATATATCAGTGACGGCGAACCTTGGCACCCCAGATGTTTTTGAACTACATTTCCCATGATGCTCATGCACTTTGCAGTGTAGATGAGCATCATGGGAAATGTAGTTTCGAAACATCTGGGGTGCCAAGGTTGGCCATCACTGTTATATATCAACCTTTTCATTTTCTTACATGCCCCAGAAAAGGAAAACAGAGAATCTGATTGATTGCACAAGATAACACAGACACTATTCAGATAAAGTTATCGAAGAGGTCTAAAATTAGCTTTCTGACCTGTGCATGGACCATGTAGATTACAATGACTATTCCTTCAGCTGGAGCAAGTGAAGGCAACTTTAGCATAGAAATGAGATCTAGCCAGAGTCTAAACACAAATGACAAACTGTCTAAGGCCCCATTTACACTTGACAATGGTGCAGTTTGTGAATATCTACAGAATTGATTATGATTAGCTGCAGATGGGAAGCCTCATTGAAAGCTCCAGCAGCTATTCACGGCCAATTGCATGTAATCGCTTATGGGGCATAGGGTAAAATACCTTGATTTGTTAAAATGGACCTGACATAAGATATATATTTTTAAGTGATTGCAAGGTCGAGCCTTGATTTTTACTGCTCCTTGACCATCCCCCCTAAAACGTAACAGCGACTAGACAAGGTCTTGCACATGTTGCAGCCATGATGCTTTGCTTTACCGCTGCAACATGTCTCTTCATTGCTGCCCCCATGTCTCGTTCAGCAGGCAATACCCCCAACATATTTCCTGAAAGCAGAGGCCCTGTACAACAAAATGGTGGCTGTTGCAATTTTTTATATGTCACACAATATTTGTGCAGCCATTTATCAAATGAAAAGTTTCATAAATTACAAAGTATTGTCTTTATTAGATTATAGTTCAGTGCTGTCCAAAGTAACCTTTCCACATCCCTTAAGTACATATAAGAGAATAGGGGGCTGAACCTCTGGTCCCAGTCACCAGTAGGATCATGTTTAAGTGGGAGTTTTTAGGATAGGTTACACAGTAAGGCAAGCATATATTATAAAACAGTAATTTATTACAGATTTTGCATAAAATCAAACATCAACTGATGCAAATTGGTACAGAGACATTGCAAAATATAACATATAGATGAATACATAAAACTATTTGCCCTCATTCGACGCGTTTCGCAGATTCATGTGCTAAATATTGCTTCATCAGGAATGAGAGGAAAAATTCATCTATTCTACTTGTAGAGAAAGAGAAAGATAATAAGTCATAATATTCATCATACTTGATAATATAAAGAATACCTTGCAATTCAACATAATGTCATCAGCTTACCATACATTGCAGATGTCTTTTAACACAGTTTTTAATCAGAGCGGACTCCAAGAAACGAGGGGTGATTCCACTAGGTTGACAAATTCGAGTCCTGGCCATCCCACCTAAAGGGTCCAAATGTCCCACCTAGGGGTTGGCCAATACAGTGTAGACTGGACCAAACATTTGTAACGGACTCATCCCGTGGCAGGAAGTGGACTTCACACTCAATATGATAGGGATCTGGTTCAAAGAAAGGATGGGAGGAGGAAGTCACCATCACAGTCTAATTTCGCTAATAAACAAGACATCCCTCCCCATATTGCTGTCTAAGTAGACCAGCCAGTATTGCTTAGTATATGTCCTATAATGCTAGAATTTCGGCCAGTGTAGTGGCCAGTTTAAATCAACGACTCAAGGCAATTAAGTTAAATGTTGGATGATAATGCCCATATTGCTGGACAGAAAAAAAGAGGGTCAAAAAGACTTACGTGGAGGGCAGATGAAGCCATATCCTTACTAGGTTCCAAAATGGTTACTCCTAGAGGCGACTTTAATCCCCCCAGAACATATATAAAAATACTCATAGGCTAGTTCATTCATCCTATTTTGATGCCTACTGGTTATTATGAGCCTCAAAATTTGCATAGTTCAATTATTTAAATAAAGATAGCAATATTTTCAAAAGTTATTTACCAAAAGATGGGTCTCACAAATCTAATAAGGCTGTATGCTTAGCACATCATCCAACATAATGTAAAATAATGGGGAGGTTATGTCCATAGTGTACCTGTTCACTGAATCCATCAAGTTCTGCCGTTCACCTTCACGGATGTGCAGGAGGAGCCGCTGCCGGCGTTCTCCACGTGCACTCCGCTATATGTTTGGTCCCACCGGAAGTGACGCTACACCCGCCCGCGTCACTTCCGGCGCGGGCGCATTGCATGGTATTCTACGCGACGGGGGACGAGTCCGCCTCCCGCGGCGCACACAACCATTCCAGTCAAAGAGACCGGAAGAGGCACAGCAACCACTAGGGGATGCCTGCCTCTGCTTTGCGCCCGAGGCTACACTAGGCTGACTACAAGGGAAAGTCCCGTGTGGAGTCACCCATCGAGGAGCAATGGTTACAGAGATGAAAAATTCAGAAACAAATGATATTCAAAACACAAATATATAATCAGAAGATATATCTTTACCAATAATAACTTAAATCGAAACATATTAATATACATATAATTTGTATAATAAGGAGAAAAATTAGATGGAAAAAAAAAAAAAAAAAAACAGAAATTAAAGGAAATGCAGCAAGGGTGGGGCAACCCATTATAAGAATGGCTTAAAAGATACAGCCGTATTCAGGCCTGGCCATGCAGTGGCTTGCAATCTATATATCCATTTTGATTCTTGTTGTAATATTTTATTATCGAAGTCACCTCCGCGTGGATTACGTGGGATGACCTCGAGGACACAGAAGCTAATATAATCAGGGTTAAAGCTGTGATATGTCCCCACATGTTTACAGATGGGCGTAAAAATTAGGCCCAGCTCTAAATAGTACAGATGATCCTGAACACGTTTAGAAAATCTCCTTTTAGTTTTTCCCACGTAGAATGCCCCACAGAGGCAAGTGGCAAGATATACCACGCCCTCTGTGGAGCAGTCCGCGTTGAACCGAGTTTTTAGTGTGCCTCCACGTGGGAGGGCAACGTTCCCACCTTCTTGCACCCATGGGCAGAAATCACACGCTCCACATCTGAAGGTGCCTCTCCTCTCCTCAGCATCTCCAGATGTTGGTTGTGGCTGGTAATGACTGTGGACTAGTGTGTCCCTGATCGATTTGGGTCTTCTGAACGTGATCTGCGGCTGAGGTGCAACATATTTGGTAATTACATGGTCATCCCGAAGGAAATGCCAATTGTTAACCAGAACCTGCCTGATCATAGAATGATGGGCATTGTATTTGGTAATTAGACTGGTTATACCCTCCGACTGGCGTTTCTTGGGCCCAAAGATGAGTTGGTCTCTCTCTCTTGAATTAGCTCTCGCATAGGCTCTTTTAAGTACCTTATTGCTATACCCTCGAGCACGCAGGCGAATACGTAAGGCGTCAGCCTCGATTTTTTTTAAACTGGCCACTACACTGGCCAAATTCTAGCGTTATAGGACATATACTAAGCAATACTGGCTGGTCTACTTAGACAGCAATATGGGGAGGGATGTCTTGTTTATTAGCGAAATTAGACTGTGATGGTGACTTCCTCCACCCATCCTTTCTTTGAACCAGATCCCTATCATATTGAGTGTGAAGTCCACTTCCTGCCACGGGATTAGTCCGTTACAAATGTTTGGTCCAGTCTACACTGTATTGGCCAACCCCTAGGTGGGACATTTGGACCCTTTAGATGGGATGGCCAGGACTCGAATTTGTCGACCTAGTGGAATCACCCCTCATTTCTTGGAGTCCGCTCTGATTAAAAACTGTGTTAAAAGACATCTGCAATGTATGGTAAGCTGATGACATTATGTTGAATTGCAAGGTATTCTTTATATTATCAAGTATGATGAATATTATGACTTATTATCTTTCTCTTTCTCTACAAGTAGAATAGATGAATTTTTCCTCCCATTCCTGATGAAGCAATATTCAGCACATGAATCTGCGATACGCGTCGAATGAGGGCAAATAGTTTTATGTATTCATCTATATGTTATATTTTGCAATGTCTCTGTACCAATTTGCATCAGTTGATGTTTGATTTTATGCAAAATTTGTAATAAATTACTGTTTTATAATATATGCTTGCCTTACTGTGTAACCCATCCTAAAAAGTCCCACTTAAACATGGTCCTACTGGTGACTGGGACCAGAGGTTCAGCCCCCTATTCTCTTAAAAGTATTGTCTTTGTACATACTTTGTAATAAACCATTGTTTGGTAAAATATGAAAGATGATGATGGGTCGAGTAAATAGATACCAAACATGTAAAGATTTAAAATTGGGCATGCCCATTAAATGGCAACAAATTACGTTACCTAAATCGGTCTCTTGGTGACATTTTACAGTTTAGAGTTAATTGTTAATTAGAGCACTAGAATCATTGCTCTCACTCCAACGTTCACAGTGATACCAAACATATGTGGTGCAATCACAATTTACATGTATGTGCCAGACCTACGCACACATTTGCATGTGTGCATAGGGGGATGTGGGTGCTTTTAAATTGTTTTTAAAAATATTTTTATTTAAATGTATTTATTTTTTATACTTTTTACATTTTTAAAAAAAAAAATTAACTTTAATACCATCACAAGGGGGAGAACAACCTTCCTTCCCTGTAAAAGATATCAGGCAGCTGTTTACATGACAGTTGGTCATTGCCTGAAACAAATGGTACCAAGATGATTGTTACTGCTGCTGGCATAATCCTGGTGTTAACCATTTCCCATCAGGATGTTTATATACTGTATGTATGTCCGATGGGAAGTGGTTAAAAAAAGGAACTTCCAAAATCCCTCAAGAATATCCATAGACCCGAGCCTTTCAGTCTATCAGGGTAAAAAGCAGAAGTTATGTCTGCGTGACCACTTGTCACTGCAGGCAACACTGTAATATCAGCAGATAGTCACAAAAACAATACCCCCTGCGCTTGGAAAAAGTGCCTGCTCCAGATAAGTAAGCTATATCTCCAATTAAGTTCTATAGGATGCTTCCCTCAATGACTGGGGAGTCTGGAACACTGAAGCCATACAAAAGAAACGCAGGCCGCCGAAAGCAAAGAAGTGCATCCCAAAAGTGACAAGAAAAAGGTGGATTTCCTTTATGGAAACACACTTCAGCTGAGCTAGCAGAGCAAATGGTCCAGATCAGCTAAGACAAATTAGACACAGCAAGAAACTAATATGCGTGAGAATGTAAAATATAAATAGACAATATAGGAAAACCAGGGGGAGTGTAGTAAGTTTCTCAAATATAGCCCCGTCAGATGCAACAGTCTCTTCAAAAAGATGGACAGATAAAAGGAAAAAATCCTCACACAAAAATGAGTGCACCTGCACTTGCAAAGTGCACAGTCTATTTCCCTTTGGTACACCCACCCTATTGACAGGGAAAATCCTGCTGCAGCTCTGGACCTGAAACCTCTGAGAGGAATTCTCAGATAAAGCACCCTGGGGCTAGCTAGAAAACAGACAGGTAACCACTGTCAACTGCAGGAACATCGTGGAAAGACCACCATTATACTAAATAAATTGGGAAAACCTGGGATCATTAGCTATCTGGATAGGCTTCCAGATTTGTTTTAGCCTGCATTAATATATCGGTAACTTTATTGATAGAATAATATTACAACTCAAGTGAAGAAAATAGCAGAAAAGAAAGAACGTTTAGCAGTGTTCATTTTTCCTGTATGCAGCAGTATAACCCCTAGGTTGGCTTACTGTCCACATGCCATATATATATGCAAGTCCCGCACTTCAAGTGGGTAACACTTGCAGCCACAGTTGTGCATTTGCTACCATATTTTTCAGCAGGTAGAGCCGCCTGATCACTTTTACTGTACTGTAAAGGGTCAACACGTATTTCTGATCTCCTCTATGTTGAAAGGAACTGAAAATTGGAAAGCATTTTGTTTCAAGTTCGGAGCTGTAATTGCCTGGCTACTGTGACCTGGGAAGCAGCTAATCAAGCATAACCTGTGCTTGATAAGCTGCAGTGGAGGGCAGAGGTGACATCAGGGGTCCAATAGACCCATGATGTCAGCATAAAAAAGACCTGTCACCTGGCCATGCTATCACAAAGGGGGCTTGTTAGCACCCTTTTGAGTGCAATAAAGTTTAAAGGAAAAAAACATGTAAACATAATATATATATAAAGTGAAAACATGCAATGTATGTGTAGGATGCGCATATGTATGTAAACAGCAATTGCACCATATATGTGAGGTACTGCCATGAACGTTGGAGTGAAAGCAATATCTAGGGCCATAATTCATGGTTAAAGAGTAACTCCACTTTTATTGAGAAAAAACATTCCCCTCTGGGTGATCTGTGTACATTGCAGGGATTTTAACAAACTTTATTGCAGATTCCAACATTTTGTTATTCTGAAGAAATAGCTGCTTGTTTGTCCATGGTCAAAGTGAATCTAATGGGAGTGAATTTGCAATTATCAATCAGCTGCTGCACTTGCAGGGTTCTAATCAGGAAAGTTGCAGGGTCTGCAACCGTTTGGTCCTGATTTCTATTTGGGAGTATTGCACCAAAAATGACATTTTTGTTGCAGAGGATGCCCAAAATCTGACTGCAGGCTTTTGGGAAAATCAGTAGGCCAATCACACTGGAAATTACATTTTTGAGGAGCATTCTGCACACCATCTGTGTACAGAATGCCTCCAGGTAGCCATATTACATTACATTTTACAGAAATTATAGCACTCCAAATGAAAGGTAATTTTCTGTATCATATGATTAGAATATGGCATTTGTAGCAATTGTATGTGCTTTAATTATTTTGTTTTATTTGGGATTTTTTTCCCCCACAAATGTGGAGTTACCCTTTAACTCTAAATAGATAAAATGTAAAGGCTTTTAAAGTATTGGCTATGGTCCATTTTGGGTACCATAGTTTTTTTTCCACTTCACATGTGTGCCCAATTTTAAAGCTTGACATGTTTGCTATCTACAGTGCCTAAAAAAAGTATTCATTCCCCTTAACATTTTCCACATTTTGTCATGTTACAACCAAAAACATATTTACTGGAATTTTATGTGATAGACCAATACAAAGTGGCATGTAATTGTGAAGTGGAATAAAAATGATAAATGGTTTTTAACATTTTTTACAAATAAATAATATATATAATATATATCTGTGGCGTGCATTTGTATTCAGTCCCCCTGAGTCAAACCACCTTTTGCAATTACAGTACAACTGCAAGTCTTTTTGGGGATGTCTCTATCAGCTTTGCACATCTAGAGAGTGAAATGTTTACCCATTTCCCTTTGCAAAATAGCTCAAGCTCTGTCAGATGGTATAGAGAGTGTCTGTGAACAGCAATTTTCAAGTCTTGCCACAGATTCTCAACTGGATTTACGTCTGGGCTTTGACTAGGTCATTCTAACTCATGAATATGCTTTGATCTAAACCATTCCATTGTAGCTCTGGCTGTAAGTTTAGGGTGGTTGTCCTGCTGGAAGGTGAACTTCCACCCCAGTCTCAAGTCTTTTGCAGACTCTAACAGGTTTTCTTCTAAGATTGCCCTGTATTTGGCTCCATCCATTTTCCCATTAACTCTGACCAGCTTTCCTATCCCTGCTGTAGAAAAGCATCCCCACAACATGATGCTGCCACCACCATGTTTCATGGTGAGGGGGTTGTGAGTTCAGGGTGATGTGCAGTGTTAGTTTTCCGCCACACATAGCGTTTTGCTTTAAGGCCAAAAAGTTCAATTTTGCTCTCATCTGACCAGAGCACCTTCTTCCAAATGTTTGCTGTGTCTCCCATATGGCTTCCCTCAAACTGCAACCGGGACTTCTTATGGCTTTCTTTCAACAATGGCTTTCTTCTTGCCACTCTTCCATAAAGGCCAGATTTGTGGAGTGCACGACCAATAGTTGTCCTTTGGACATATTCTCCCACCTGAGCTGTGGATCTCTGCAGCTCCCCCAGTTACCATTGGCCTCATTTGTTTATTATTTTGTGTTTGTGTACAATAAAACTGATTTTAGTGTTTTTTTCCCTAAAAATATAGATTTAATAAACATTTGAAAAAATTGCAACTGCAACCATTTTTCTACAGGACCTAGGCTTTCAGAAAATATATAATTGTTTGGTGGGTTTTAAGTAATTTTTAAGCACAAATGCAGGTTTTAAAATATGTGTGAAAATATAAAAAAATGCCCTGGATGGGAAGTGGTTGATTATCAATTAACTATCCCTCAATGGACAATAGAGAAAATTATTCTTATTTCAATATGCTTCCTCAGATTCTCCAAGCGAACATGTCAATTTCCATTAAAAAGAGGGGGGCACAATACAATCAACTAAAAGATTCCTCCTCACAAATCACTAGTGCTACAAGCAACTATCTGCAGTTTTTCTTTGTAGACATTGTAAAGGAAATTTGTACAGAGTATATTATTGTATTTTTTTTTTTTTTGTATGTATTGCACACTGCACTCATTGTGCACATGGCACCAATATTGTTTTCATTACATGTTTGCATTCTTTCGAGTCCTGATTAGAATTAGCCTGCCTATGTTACGCCCTTTGTTAACCTTAAAAGTACAATTGTAATAATAATAATGTGATACCTACGTAATCATGTGTATAAAAGCCTTCAATTGTGTCAAATAAAACAGAAGAGTTATTGTGGAAATATGTGGAGTGTATCTTTTTGTGCCTGTTCCCTACTGCAATAGTTATTATTTGGAACCACTAATCAATAAGAAGATAGGAGTTGCCTATGTATAAAATGTCCAGAAAAACATCATTATTGTTACCTAACTTGTCTAAATTAGGGAAGATAGGGAATCCATTATTTCATGTGTGCAGGTTTCCCAAGAATAGATAAATGTGTAGAGGCTGCCAGTCATGTTATGTGTACACCTGATATCATCACCCTGTGCTTAGGATGACTTCTTATCTTGGATTAGCCTGGTTGCATGACATTGCTAAGGAATGTAAAAAAAATTCAGAAACTATCATGAGTATCAATGGAGGTGCACAATGTGTGCATCGACACAAACAAATACCCGTGCCTCTGGAAAATGACATACAGTATAACAACAATCTAGTATATTGATAGTGTGAAAAATCAATGTGACATGTCACAATTGCTTTATATTCCAAACCAGTGATGACTTTCATATCCTTAAAGCCCACCTACTATAATAAACCTGCCCACCTGGCACACCAAAGCCTCAGTAATGATTGATATGATCTGAAATTCCCTACAGATATATTGCAGACAAGAAAAAATATGAAACATTAATACTTTCACACTTTGTGAAGTCATTCTAGCACAATAAGAAATAAAGTACTTACATACATCTTGTTGAAGTATCCAGGAGATATGAGAGCAGATTGATAAATAACACAGAGAAAACGAAATATTCATCATGACAAATAGTGAAAAATTAAAGATTCCAAGCAGCATTAATTATGCTTGTGTAAGATGAATAGGACCTCTCACAATTAATGAGGACATACACCTTTGTCCAAGTTTTATACCCACCTGTGATAAATGCTCCAGTGCTGACAAAATACATCATGCAAACATTTCAGTTAACAGCATGTTAATAGATTGACATATGAGGATGAACAAAGCCTTTAATCATACACATTGCACCACTCCCAAGATTAGTTTCCCATATACATCAAATTAGAGGAGAAAGTGGAAAGGAAACAGCAAAGTCAGTACCACAAACAGCTTGTAAAGGAAGCCAAAACAATTTTCGATCAGCTTGGCCCAGTGGGAAAAATTATGTTGCATGGCCATTATGATGTAAAAGGCCTTTTGAACCTAAGAGCATTAACACGTTCATTATGTCAGGCAATAAAAAGGGATATGATAATATGAAAAATGCTGAACTCCTAGCAACCATATAGATTTCAGTTTACTTGAGTCAGCTCAGTGGAAGTGTTATATGGTTTAGATATTGTTTGTGTGGTGCTTGTGCAAAGTTGGTGACTTTGCACATTTTCTGGATGCCATAGAGAATAATCCCCTAGGACACAACAATGTGGATGCCCATGAGGTTATTGGGTTGAAGCATAATTGCTGCTTCCTTTATGTACCAGAAATTAGCTCACCCTGCAGGGCATAGAACAGCTTTTATACATTCCCTTTTCTTCTGACATCTGTTTTTTATATACAGTATACAGTATGGTGGTGGATATTTAAAAAAAGGGACATTTGCCAAAGGTTAATAGAAATTAACAACTGAAGGGCTGAACTAGAGAGTCTCTGTTTACTATAGCACAGTTTTCATACATTGTAACATATAAATAATTATAGAAGATAAACAGTGATGTTACTCATACAAACCAATTAGAATATACAGTACTTTTCAATAAAATTATGACACATAGCTGAAAATGAATTTACTGGTACAGGTTACTAGACCGTTGAACACTTTATTTTTAAAAAATGTCCCTTATTCAAAGTAGAACTATGAGCAAAAATTGTTTTTAATTTGGATAAAGTAAGAGAGGGTTATAACCCCTGTCCGATTTTTTTTTTTTTTTGCCATCTGTACCCCATTGGGGAAATTTATCTTTACTTCCTGTCCCATAACAAAAACAGGCAATGAGAGGAATGTGTATGTAATCGCACTATACCATCATAATACCATTTCTTGTAACTCAAACAGATCAAACCCAAACAGAATCACACAACCTCTGTTTTAAAAGTGCATGAGAAGTGCATTTAAAAAAAGCATTTTAAAGTTATACAAATACTAGTTTTGCACTTTGCACTTTGTATAGACTTCACCATTCACAAACTTGGTACATTTATACAATTGTGTGCACCTGCAGCAATTTATGGTGTTATAGATTTTGAGTTATGTTTATTTTATTCATTCCATTTGTCTCACAGAAAAGATATGTCTCATACACTTTTAAACAGAGGTTGTGTTATTCTGTTTTGGTTTAATCTGTTTAGGTTACAAGAAATGGTATTATGATGGTATAGCGTGGTTTCACACACATTTCCTATATATAATTTCAGTTAGTAACTGCAGCTTGGTATTTAATACACGGATTGCATGTGTTGTTTCATTTTGGCGCAGATCACGTTTGCTTTATAATGAGAGGAAATCCCTGCAAATTAAAGGAAACCATTGAAGCCCCCCAGGTCACCAGAACTAGTGTCCCCATTGGAAGATTTCTCCTGTATTACTGTTCTGGGGGACAACCCAAAATTTTAGATTTTCTTTTACTTTCATCTTCAATGATAATGCTAAACAGGACAAAAAGAGAGGGTGAATCTCCCTAACGAGGGCACGAAAAGCAATAAAAACTGACAGGGGTTCTAATCCCTCTCCACTTTGTCCAAAACTAAAAAAAAAAGTTATTTTTAATTATGCTTTAAAGCCTAACTCTAACCAAACTTTTCTCTAATTTTGGATAGAGATGGAATCGAGGTTTGAGCCTCTGTCAGGTTTTTATTGCACCTTTTTCTCTGTTAGGGAGATTTTTCCTGCCAGGAGTAGAAGAATGCAATCTCTCCCACAGAAAGAACAGGAAATCTCCCTAATAGGCTAACATACAGAAACTTAAACCTAAATACACAGGATGACTGGATTTGGGCGTCACGCATATGGACTGCTTGCATACAGTATATTGATGGACTGTTTTGCTCTCTGCATTTTTTCTATATGAACTTTCCATGGATGGTTATGAAATAATTTATCTTGCATGAATTATGCTTGTTTAAACACTTTACCTGTTTTAATTTGATTGTAGTATTGATACACTAGCACTTTATCTGGATAGCGCAACACTTTTTTTTTTTTGTTTGTTTAGAAATCAAAATCTGACAAAAATTCTAGCTCTCTACTCTATCCAAAACAAAAGAATACATTTTTGCTGGAGTTAGGCTTTAATATATAATAACGTTATGGAAGTATTATTGGTATCTTTTTACTTTCTATTTAATGATGTTACATAGGAAGTAAATAAAGATCAATAGTCTAAAATTATAAAAAATATTACACATAACTAACATTTACCATAAAAATGAATTGACCGTAGAAATACAAGGCCTTATGATCACTGGCCTTTACAGGCGTTTGTGATTTTTTTTTTTCTCAGCATGTAATTAAAATCTGACAAAAACTGTAGTTTTCTCTCACTCTATTCATAACAAAAAATAAAATATTTGCTGGATTGCATGTAAAAGCATCTCTATGTTAGTCTTTGTGTCCATGCACACATTTACAGGCGTATTTATTAGAAGAAAGTGTTTACAAGCTGAGAGAAAAGCCCATCACCAGTACATTCAGGAGAGGAACATTTGAGCAGAAAAATGCTGAACGGCTTAAATGCTAGATGCGTTTAGGCTCATTTGCATGTTTGCACTTTAATGCATTCTAATGGCCAGAATGAACTAATATTGGCCAAGAGAATGCATTTATGCGTATATGCATGAACACACATAAACACGTGTGCAATATGTGGCTTTCACTGCATTTTTTAAACAGCTTTCCTACCAGGAAAAAAGGTGTTCAAAGGGGATGAGAAAATGTTCAGTGTGCATTAGACCTTAAAATTATTCAAACAAACTTACAGTAAAAAAAGCAGCACGAATAGCAAAGATGAGGTTCAGAGGGCAGTAAGCTTTTTTGTAACCAAAGTAAAACTTTTTGTAAACTGAAATCTGATTGGCTAAAATGAGTTGCTGCTCTTTGCACATTATATCATTCTACCTAAATTGAGTAAAACAGCGATAATATATTAATATTATGATATACAGGCTAATCTTTATTTACTCCCCTGCTGTAAGGTCTTACCTCGTGAAACCTAATGATATTGATAACCCATGCACACAGGCCTGCAGCTGCAGAGGATTTTGTACGCACAAACTCTGGGTTAAACTCAGGATCCCTCAGGTAATCATCTTTTATAGCTTTGACTGTTACATCGGGTATATGTTCTTTGTCAAAACTGACCAAATTCTGTAGGAATTCATCCACCTATAAAGAAGCATGTACTGTATATTAATCTATAAAACTACTTGTAGTTCTTATCTAAACATTTATAGACATATTTTTTATGATGCTTGAGAAATTATTAGCTATGTTGTGGTTGAAAACCATACTAATGTGATCCAATCAATCATTTTATTCAGGGAATAATGGTGGAATGTTTGCTTTTGGCCCACTTGCACAGCTAACTAACTTAGCTGGTGCCATGGCAAGATTCTGGAGCCCATTTACAATGTAAGCAAACACTACCTAATTTTTCTCATGACCGATTTTGATCTCAACTGCTGCTAACTGATGAGTTTTGCATTTTAAACTCATCATAAAATATATTTTTATAAGAAGATTAGCAATGGAAACCCATATACTTGTCCCTGCAAATGTTCATTTTTAACATAATGCTGTAAAGGAAAGGTTGGTGGTGACACTGACTGCAACATATTCTTAACCATTTAAGCCCCAGAGGATTTGGCTGCTCAAAGACCAGGGCCTATTTTGCGATTCGGCACTGCAATTGTCCATTAAAAGAAGATAGGTTACACTCACATTTTTCAGTGTCTGCCTGATACTAGGGATCTCTGCCTCGTAACTCCTACAGGTGCTCCAAAAAAGACATTGAATGACGAAACTAGTAGGGCGGGGCTAGGACGCAGAGGAAACACCGCAGGTTTACCATACTCCACGCCTTTGGCTCAGAGATACAGCCGAAGTGTAAGCGCTACAAGGCGGAAATCCCTAGTGTCAGGCAGACACTGAAAAATGTGAGAGTGTAACCTATCTTCTTTTAATAAAGATTGTGATTTTAAGACGGAATTACACTATTTTGGGTATTCTTTCTCCTCTCACACATTGTCCTCATCCTGCAATATTGGAGAAGCAATCAGCCCATGAAGGATCAAAGCTGTAACCATCATGCTGGATAACATTTAACAAGTGAATTTGCTTGTTTATAACTTGACCAGCTCTATATCTGGTGGGTCAGATTTAGTGGAAACGATGGAGCACATATGGTGTGATTTCTTTATGTGTGATCACTGAGGATTATTTATTCATCGATTGGATTTCATCACTATTTGCACATTTTTTTCACTTGGGACTTTTTCCTAATGGACTATTTATTGATTACCTATTAATTAATTCTTATTCATTCATTGGTTGATTTTTAGAATTTGTTCGAGATTTTTTAGTGATTGATTGCACTCGCAATTTTAGGATACACATTCCAGTTTTTCGATGAATTATCACACTTGCACTTTTTTGGAATTTTTTTGTTTTATGTTATATATTCAATTTTTTACTTAATGACAAATTAGCACTCTATTTGGGAGTTACCTATACATACAGATCATCTTTATCTATTTTGCAAGATATAACATTGATTATTTTTTCAATTGATTGGCACTTCAGCACCTTTTTTATTTGGACACTTTGGGAGTTATACATATTTCTCCACTCACAGTTTATATATCGAGATATTTTGAGAGTTACACAAATTTGGGCTGATCACATCATTCCCTGTCTATAAAAAGTATAAGCATGACAGCAAAGGAACTAGTATTGTCAAAAGAAGAGTTTAGCAATGGCAGCCTCCGTTATTCTGTCATGACAGATTCCCTTTAACTACATCTACTTTTCTCCAAAAATCTGAGTGCCATTTAGCTTGGAATGTTGCGATGTATGTAGATGTTCAAGCACATGCATACATTAACATGTGAAGTCTAAATTATTTTGTGTTTCTTAGCTTATCTCCGATTTTAGGCTCCAGTAAACATGACCCCTAATAATAAGGGACATAACATGTACAGTAGCCAAGACCACTGAACAGTGCAGATGTAGCAAATTGGCCTTAAAAATGATAAGGTAAATAGCAAGTGAAATGGCCTGACCTTTATAACAGGTGCTCTCTCCACATAACACAGTGCGCACTTCATGTATGGAGATAATTGTGGCATTAGGTAAGGGTGAAGAGGCATTTCCATCTCGTGTTCTTTTTACCATTATTACTTCAGGAAATGCTGAGCTGATTATCTGCTGCTCATCCACTCGCAATGTGACAAGTGACAGCAGCAGAAGTTAGTGGAAAAGTACGTAGCATATAGGATAAAGGTCTACATAAAGTAGGCTACTGGCCTTTTTTCAGCAACTAAAATAGATTTGCAAACATATTTTTGTGTGGAAAAAAATGAGTTGGGTCAGTGTAGTAATCTCAGCAAAAAACAAGCGAAAACTGTTTATTTTTTCTCATTTAGCACCAACATATTTAGCAGCAATTTCGCCAAACCACTTACACGAGTCACTGCCCCTTAAGGAGTTCAGAAAGTTGCCATCATGATCATCTAAGCTCCTACCACGAACTGGATTTGTTGAGAAACCAACTGTTACCAATTCCCAATCAAACGTGTCTAAAGGAATAACTGTTGTGTTTGGCATTGCAATCAACTTGACTGTCCCTTTCATTCTCCATCACTGCAGATTGTTTGCTACAGGTAACTAAATCAGTCTCCTTCAGACTCCTTGATCATGAAGCCAAGTACCCTTACCTTGCTCATTAATACTTTTGCAGTTTTCCAACTTCTGTCTTTGGGTATTTTGCCATTAGGAGATAAAAGCACAAGAACGGCAGCAGCCACATTGGTGACAGCGGCTGGTGGATTTGGAAATGTTCTCAGCTCTGTAAGGTTTAACTGGATAAGCAAAGACAAGTCATTTAGGACATATTTTGTTACAGAAAAATAAAACATAAAATAATCACATACAAGGGTGTGAAGGTACCCGATTTAGAGTGTTCAGAGCTGCATTGGCTGCCTGTAGAGCCGGTTCTGCTTTGGCCAAGTCATCTGCAGATTCTTGTTGCTGCTTAGTTATCTCAGTTTGGAGAGCAGCCACCTAGAGAATGATACACAGAAAGATATACAATACACACTAAGGCTGGGTTCACACTGTGTGCGGACGCGGCTTACAGCAGAGGTCTGGTGCCTCCCTGTTCTCTGTTTCAGGGATGAATCAGGCCTGAATTTTTGCCTGAATTCGGACGTGAAACTGAGCCAAAGATGCACAAGACCTTGTGCAATTCGCTCTGCGGCCACCCTGGAGATGTGTGAATGGGCTCCATTGAGAGCCGGTCACAGTCTCCTGTCATGCGAATTAGATGCAGAGAAACCTACATCCAATTCGCATCAGTGTGAACCCAGCCTTAAAGGGGAACCCAAATGAGCACTGGTTGTACCTAAACAGATCACATGACATAAATGCATGCAAGCTCATAATTCTTTTTGTCAAAAGGTAAAAGTGAAAACTGGCGTAATGCTAAAAGTTCATGTATAACCATCCCACAAACCAAGAGGAAGAGGAAAGAAAACAATGGCTTATGCGCCATAATTCATTCACCAGCCAGTGGTAGGGATAGATTGGTAGAAAAAAGGCTGATAAATCTGCAAATAAAGTTGTGGCATGTTGCCTGACCTTTTTTGTTTGTTTTTTTAAACTGCAATAACAAAAATGATGTAACAGATAACTGTTGACAAAAGGGTGGGGTTTGTATAAAAATAAATAATGATTCACATGTGTCCAGATCAGCATATCCCCAGTGAAGAAGACAGCGGATTATTCTCTAACCACGCAGATGTATAAAGTTCTATCACTGTAAGCACTCACCTATGAAGATTGGATGAGCAACAATGACAATCAGCTGATGACTTCATGTCCAAAAAACATGTTTAAAACCAATAGAACAGTTTTCTCATGATAGATCTGCTGTGAAATCATACTTTAAACAAGCCTACCCTCCAGGGACCCCTGCACACCCTGAGGGCATCAAATTAGCAAGAGGTTTTAAATATTCTGACACGTCTTCTCCGTTACAGATCATCTCGGGGGGATAAATTGCTAGATGAAGCCACCAAAATATTCAACATGCCTCAAGTCAAGATATTAGCACACAGCATACTGAATGACAATTTTAATTCTTTTCAATCTTCCTCTGAAATATGTCAGTTTAATTTAAAACTAAACCACTATAAACTTTGGAAAATGTCCTTTACGTTACCCAGACATGAAGCAAAGCTTATATGGGGCATTTCCATCCATCACCCACATTCAAAATGCCAAACCGTATTGGTATGGAATTTTTTCCTATAATTACAATGTTAAAGGGGAATGATGTTAACAGTTCAAAAAATTCTCTGTGACTAGATAATAAAGAATCCTGGATGAATTCCAGCTTTTAGTTTTGGACAGAATGTGGAATGGTTAGAACCTCTGTCAGGTTTTTATTGATGTGTGCTTTCCCTGATTTTTAAGTTTAATCCCTGATTAATTGTAAGGTTTAAATGGTTTTATTGCTGTCTGAGTTCTCAGTGAGGAGATGCTCTATCACTTCCGGTTGAGTAGAAAATATTGGTGCACAGTAAGTAGTTAAGTTAAATCCTCAGCAGGGTCATAGTCTAGGGTGACCAGGTTTTTTTTAAATGAAATCTGGGGACATATTTTTTTCTATATTGGCAAATGGCACAGGGCTACATAATACATAGAGTGCTGGGCACAGGACTACATAATACACAGAGTGCTGGGTACAGGACTACACAATACACAGAGTGCTGGGCAGAGGACTACATAATACACAGAGCGCTGGGTACAGGACTACATAATGCACAGAGTGTTGGGTAGAGGATTACATAATACACAGAGTTCTGGGTACAGGACTGCATAATACACAGAGTTCTGGGTACAGGACTACATAATACACAGAGCACTGGGCACAGGACTACATAATACCCAAAGCTCTGGGCACAGAACTGCATAATACCCAGAGCACTGGGCACAGAATTGCATATTACACAAAGCACTGGGTACAGGACTACATAATATACAGGAGGGTGTGAGGCATAGAGTGCAGGGTTCAGAGGTTTGATATGCACAGAGGACACTTTCGCCCCCACATCCATAGCTCACCTCTGCATCTTTCACTCACAGATTATCTCTGCAGCCACCTCTTAGCCCTTCCCCCACAACATGCCCTGTCTACATTAATCCAGCCCTGAATCCGGGGACAAAACCGGGGACAGACTTGGTCCAGGGAGAGTGTCTTCTGTCCAGGGATGTCTGGTCACCCTATCATAGGCAGCTATACAAGATAACAGGACTTCTAGCACTCCCATGCACTACTAAAAATAAGAGTTTTTTTCACTGCAATTTGTGGCTCTTTTGGAGGCTGCTCCTCTCCTGTTTTCTTTTCACAAGGGGGTTGATTTGCTACAGAAGCAGAGGCTGTTTACTTAAAGTAGAACTATAGGCAACATTTTTTTAATTTGGATAGAGCAAGAGAGGGTTATACTGCTGTCAAATTTTCTTTCGCCATCTGTGTCCCATTGTAGAGATTTCCCTTCATTTCCTGTCCCATAGCCACACAGGAAGTGAGAGGAAGTCCCTGCAAATTAAGGGAATCCCTTGGGGATCCCCAGGTCACCAGAACTAGTGTCTCCATTGGAACATTTCCTCTCTTTTACTTTTCTGAGGACAACCCAAGATTTTTGGATTTTTTTACTTTCACTTTCAATGATAATGGCAAATAGGACAAATATTAGTATTATTATTATACAGGATTTATATAGCGCGAACAGTTTTCACAGCACTTTACAATGTGGAGGGGGACAGTACAATTATAGAACAGTTCAATACAGGAATAGGAGGGCCCTGCTCATGTAGCTTACAATCTAAAAGGAGGGGAAGTTGGTACAAAAGGTAATAGCTGCGTGGGGATGATCTAAAGAAGGTGACTCGGGTACAGTTCTGGTGGAGGTGGAGGTGAGGTAGGCTTCCCTGAATAAGTGAGTTTTCAGGAAGAGAAGGACAGGGTAGGTGCTGATCAGACATACTGGGGCAGGGAGTTCCAGAGGATAAGAAAGGCTCTGGAGAAGTCCTGGAGGTAAGCATGGGAGGTGGTGAGACGGGAGCTAGAGAGCAGGAGGTCTTGGGAGGAGCAAAGAGGGCTATAAGGGTGATATCTCCAGATGAGGTTGGTGATATAGCTGTGGGAAATGTCGTGGATGGCCTTGTATGTTGTTGTTAGTATTTTGAATTTTATAAGATGGGGTAGGGGAAGCCAGTGAAGGGATTGGCAGAGAGGAGCAGCAGTCACAGATTGGTTAGTAGGGTTATTAGTCTAGCAGCAGAATTCATAATAGACTAATGGGGGATAGCCTGTGTAAAGGTAGGCCAGTGAGGAGGGTGTTGCAGTAGTCAAGGCAGGAAATAACCAAGGAGTGTATAAGTTATTTTGTGGTGTCGTTAGTCAGATTACAACAAGCACTTTGGCATATGTTGAGGGACCACTGGTTGTGCCGTTGATGCCATTGGTAAAGTCAAGGGGATGGGATTGGGGAGGAGGAAATATCACAAGCTCAGTTTTAGAAAGATTGAGTTTGAGAAAGTGGTGTGACATTTACACTAATATGTCGCCCAGTAAGTTTGTGATATGTGAGGAGATTGAGGGTGTGAGTTGAGGAGTGGAGCATTGAGGTGGAACTGTAAGCCATGGTAAGGCTACCAGGGAAGAGGTAAAGAGAGAAAAAAGTAGGTGCCCAAAGACAGAGCCTTGGGGTGTGCCAACAGAAAGAGGAAGAGGAGCAGAGGAGATAGTGCTGTATGTGACACTGAAAGTGCAGTGAGGTAGGAGGAGAACCAAGAAAGAGCAGGGAGTGGGGTTTGTTGAGGAGCAGTGGGTGGTTAACTGTGTCTAGTCTCACCAACTAGTAAGTCGTTGGGGAGTTTAAGTAGGGCAGTTTCAGTGGAATGTTGTGGGCAGAAGCTGGACTGTAGGGGATCGAGAAGGTTGTTGTCAGTGAGGTAGGAGCTCATATAGTTGTGGACAAGGTGTTCAAGAAGCTTTGAGGCAAACAGGAGCCGGGAGATTAGTCCTAAGTTATTCAAACAGACGGGGTCCAGTGAGGGTTTATTTAGTATGGGGGTAACCAGTTCAAGTTCGAGCGAGCAGGGAAAGGTGCCAGAGGAGAGGGAGAGGATGAAGATGAGGGTTAGAAACTTTAGGATAGAGCGGGAAGGCAGTAGTATTGTGAGGGGACAGGTTTCGAGGGGACAGGTGGTGAGGTGGGCTGTGGAAAGGAGATTGGCAACTTCTTCTGTGGTAACAAGGCTGAAGGAGGAAAGTATTGAGTACGGTTTTGGACCTGGTGTTGTCAGGGTACCAATAGCAGGATGGCTCTAGGACCCAGTATCCGTCAGAATAGGAGAAGGGCTCTAGGACCCAGCATCTCCCTCAGCCCCTCACCTGGGCCTTTATAAGGGAGCCAGCCCTTCTCTAAGTGCTGTTTGATCTTCAGCTTCTACCAACGTCTTGTGTTTCCTGTGATTCCTGGTTACTGACTCGGCTTGTTACACCTCCATCTCCAGCTTGCTTCCTGACTTTGACCTCGGCTTGTTTAATGGATCTTCTCTGCCTGCTACCTGTCCAGACCTTGGCTACCACTTGACCTTGTCTCCTCCACTACCCACCTGGCATCGAACCTTGGCTTGAATCAACCACCCTCTGTCTCAGCGATCCTAAGTACCTGCTTCATCTCACAGGTGCCACCTGCCTGCAGTAACCCCGGAGCACAACAGCGGTATCCCTGAACCCTTTTCTGCAAGCAACTCTGCAGGTGACCTGTGCGACTTTGGGCCTAACTCCTCCTGTCTCATCTCCAGGGGAGTTTGGAACTTAGCTGCAAGGGAAGCCCTCTCTCCATTGGCCTCCAGCACTTGATACCTGATAGGTGTGCTGGTTTGGGGAGGAAGCTGGGCACTGGATATCTCATCATGAATTGTGTCGATTTTGTTTTTGAAATAATTGGCAGTCTCCTGGAGGCAGTGGGGGGTGAAATAAGGAATTAAGGGTAGAAAAGAGTTGACGAGGTTTGGATAAGAGGGTTTTGATGAGAGTGGTATAGTAGGTTTATTTAGTAGAGTAGAGGCAGGAGTTATATTTGAGAAGGGCATATTTATAGAGGGTGAATTTTTGCAGGGATTTGGTTTTACACCACGCTCGCTCAAGAACACAGCTGCATCTCTTGAGACTTTTGATGTTGTCTGTTTTCCTGGGTTGTAGCAGACGATGCCTGGTTCTACATGTAGAAAGAGAAGCGAGTGTGTCCAGGGAGGATGATAGTATGTTATTGTAGATGGAAGTGGTCAGGTCTGGGCAGGAGAGTGGTGCAATTTTATCATAAAGGCAGTCGGTAGCAGAATAAATAGGGGAAGGGTTGAGATGGTGAAGGTTCCTGTGGGTAGCTGTTTGCAGATTGGCGGCATGTGAGGTAGGAGACAGTGAGAGTGTGAAATGGATAAGGTTGTGTTCGGGGAGAGGAAAGGGGGTGTTAGAGAGGTTGCAGGGAGTACAGAGGTGGGAAAATACAATATTGAGTCGAGTTTTTCCATTGGAGTGAGTGGTGGTTTGCGTCCATTGCATCTAAAAAGAGAGGTTGAATCTCCTTAAAGGGAGTACAGACAGTAACTGAAAACTGATAGTTGTTCTAATCTATCTCCTTTCTATCCAAAACTAAAGAAAAAAGTTTTGTCCTTAGTTATACTTTAAGATGGCCATAAACAGATAGAAATTTGATCTGGTTCAGCATAAACCAGATGGATTGAAATCTATGTATGGGCAGTCTGGTTGTATTGAAGTCGCTCTAACGATCAACCTCAGTACAACCAGCCTGACTGCCAGCACCTATAGGTGCCTGCATAGATCATTCAATTCTGATGGCTGAGTAATAGGGTTGAGCGAACGCCTAGATGTCCGTGTTCGACGGGTTCGGCCGAACTTTAAAAAAAAGTCCGGGTCCGTGTCCCGGACTTTTACCGAACTTTTCCCGGACACCGAACCCCATTGAAGTCAATGGGGACCCGAACTTTAAGGCACTAAAATGGCTCTAAAACACCAAAGGAAAGGGCTAGAGTGCTGCAAATGGCAGCAAAACGTAATTAAGAGCATGACAAGTGCTCTGCAAACAAATGTGGATAGGGAAATAACTTAAAACAACAAAAAAAAAACAGAAAAATAAAACAATGTTCTTCTTCATCTCTGAAGGACGAGGCCCATATGGAGTAGGAGGGAGGTTGAGGTGGTGGTGGATGTGGCGGTGACATAGGCGTGCGCACAGGGTGTGCTGGGTGTGCCTGGGCACACCCTAATCACCTAGGGCACATAGCATTGCCAGTGAGGAGATGGGAAAGATCTCCCTGGGACCTGCTCTGCTCTATTTCTCCTTGCCTACAGGTACATGGCCCCGATACATTACTCTCCCTGCTGGCAAACACATGCATGTGTATTTCAACTTTGGGGTGCACACCTTAATGCAATAGGCTGCGCACACCTATGGGCGGTGTAGGTGGAAGCGGCGGTGGAGGAGGACCAGGGCCGGATTAACAGCATCATGGGCTTGGTGCTGAGGATTTTGAAGGGCCTTAAGGGCCGTGCCTTGCCATGCACCCAGAGGAGGAAGGGTGCAGCCATGCATGCCTAATTCAACATGGGATGCTGTCTCTGAAGCCCATAAACACATCCATGCATCGCCAACTGTCCCTCCTTGTCCGGCCTTCACGCTGTGTGGGGAGGTTCTGAGGGTGCTGCCTGGGGAAGCGAGCATAGAAGCCAGACTTCTGTGTTTACAAGTGACAGAAGAGCGGTAACAGTGAATATGGCCAACCCGGGGCCTATATAAAAGGTAGGGGCCTGGAGCTGCAGCTCCAATAGCCCCTACATTAATCTGGCCCTGAGGAGGAGGACGAGGTAGCCAACACTGCTTCTTTTCAAAAATTTTAAATGAGGGTACACCCCAAAAGAGTGAGAAAGAGCAAAAATGGAACAATGGGTGGGTAAGGTCGGTATCCATTGCTATTCTGCATAAGGTACGGAAAAGTCCCGTGGGATCCATGCCTGGTTCATTTTAATGAACGTGAGCTTGTCCACATTGTCTCTGGACAGGCGGCTGCGCTTGTCTGTTATAACGCCCCCAGCCGTGCTAAATACCCGTTCAGATAATACACTGGCTGCAGGGCACGCCAGCACCTCCAAGGCGTAAAGGGCAAGCTCAAGCCATGTGCCCAATTTGGAGACCCAGAAGTTGAAGGGGGCAGACCCGTCATTCACTACATGTAGGCGTGTGCACACATACTGCTCCACCATGTTGGTAAAATGCTGCCTCCTGCTAAGACGTTCCATCTGAGCTGCTGGTGCTGCTGTTTGTTGTGGCGTGCTGACAAAGCTTTTCCACATTTCGGCCATGCTAACCCTGCCTTCTGAGGTGCTGGCGGTGCCCTGGTTGCGTTGGCGACCTCCTCCTCCTCCTCCTCTGCCTTGTGCTTCCACTGTGGCCCCGCTGTCAGATGGGAATGCCAGCAGCATGGCGTCTACCAGCGTGCGCTTGTACTCGCGCATCTTGCGATCGCGCTCCAGTGAGTGAATTAAGGACGGTACGTTGTCCTTGTAACGGGGATCCAGCAGCGTGGCCACCCAGTAATCAGCACAAGTTAGAATGTGGGCAACTCGGCGGTCGTTGTGGAGACACTGCAGCATGTAATCGCTCATGTGTGCCAGGCTGCCCAGAGGCAACGAAAGGCTGTCCTCTGTGGGAGGTGTATCGTCCGTGTCCTCTGTATCCCCCCAGCCACGCACCAGTGATGGCCATGAGCTGGCCTGGGTGCCACCCTGCTGTGAACATGGTTCCATCTCCTCCTCCAGCTCCTCCTCCTCCTCATCCTCCTCATCCTCCAGAACTGTGCCCCTGCTGGACAATTGCGTCCCTGGCGTTTGCGTGTGCAGGAACCCACCCTCGGAGCCCCTTGCGAATGACTGCCCTGAAAGCCTTGGAAATGTTACCTCTTCATCCTCCTCCTCCTCCTCATCCTGTGCCACATCCTCTTCCATCATCGCCCGAATTGTTTTTTCAAGGAGGCATAGAAGTGGGATAGTTAAGCTGAGAACGGCGTCATTGCCACTGGCCATGTTGGTGGAGTACTCAAAACAGCGCAACAAGGCACACAGGTCTCGCATGGAGGCCCAGTTAAATTAAATAGCGGAATAGAAAATATGATCCAAAAAAAGTGTATGTATATCACACGTACACAACCACACTGGGCCCCAATTACTATTGTTTGTACCCCTAAAAGGCTAGATGAGGAGTAGGGGGGAGTATGGAACAGGCAGCACCCTCAAACCTTCAGAAGTATGAGATGAACCCCAACAACTTGGAAAGGTGGATCTCTCTCACACGTACCGACACAGACTATCCCCCAATTTAACTGATCCCCAAAGGTTTTTGATTAAATAGCGGAATAGAAAATATGATCCAAAAAAAGTGTATGTATATCACACGTACACAACCACACTAGGCCCCAATTACTATTGTTTGTACCCCTAAAAGGCTAGATGAGGAGTAGGGGGGGTATGGAACAGGCAGCACCCTCAAACCTTCAGAAGTATGAGATGAACCCCAACAACTTGGAAAGGTGGATCTCTCTCACACGTACCGACACAGACTATCCCCCAATTTAACTGATCCCCAAAGGTTTTTGATTAAATAGCGGAATAGAAAATATGATCCCAAAAAAGTGTATGTATATCACACGTACACAACCACACTGGGCCCCAATTACTATTGTTTGTACCCCTAAAAGGCTAGATGAGGAGTAGGGGGAGTATGGAACAGGCAGCACCCTCAAACCTTCAGAAGTATGAGATGAACCCCAACAACTTGGAAAGGTGGATCTCTCTCACACGTACCAACACAGACTATCCCCCAATTTAACTGATCCCCAAAGGTTTTTGATTAAATAGCGGAATAGAAAATATGATCCAAAAAAAGTGTATGTATATCACACGTACACAACCACACTAGGCCCCAATTACTATTGTTTGTACCCCTAAAAGGCTAGATGAGGAGTAGGGGGAGTATGGAACAGGCAGCACCCTCAAACCTTCAGAAGTATGAGATGAACCCCAACAACTTGGAAAGGTGGATCTCTCTCACACGTACCGACACAGACTATCCCGCAATTCAATTGATCCTCAAAGGTTTTTATTGAATAGCGGAATAGGAAATATGATCAAAAAAAGTGTATGTATCTCGCACGTACACAACCACACTAGGCCCCAATTACTATTGTTTGTACCCCTAAAAGGCTAGATGAGGAGTAGGGGGAGTATGGAACAGGCAGCACCCTCAAACCTTCAGAAGTATGAGATGAACCCCAACAACTTGGAAAGGTGGATCTCTCTCACACGTACCGACACAGACTATCCCGCAATTCAATTGATCCTCAAAGGTTTTTATTGAATAGCGGAATAGGAAATATGATCAAAAAAAGTGTATGTATCTCGCACGTACACAACCACACTAGGCCCCAATTACTATTGTTTGTACCCCTAAAAGGCTAGATGAGGAGTAGGGGGGGTATGGAACAGGCAGCACCCTCAAACCTTCAGAAGTATGAGATGAACCCCAACAACTTGGAAAGGTGGATCTCTCTCACACGTACCGACACAGACTATCCCCCAATTTAACTGATCCCCAAAGGTTTTTGATTAAATAGCGGAAAAGAAAATATGATCCAAAAAAAGTGTATGTATATCACACGTACACAACCACACTAGGCCCCAATTACTATTGTTTGTACCCCTAAAAGGCTAGATGAGGAGTAGGGGGGGTATGGAACAGGCAGCACCCTCAAACCTTCAGAAGTATGAGATGAACCCCAACAACTTGGAAAGGTGGATCTCTCTCACATGTACCAACACAGACTATCCCCCAATTTAACTGATCCCCAAAGGTTTTTGATTAAATAGCGGAATAGAAAATATGATCCCAAAAAAGTGTATGTATATCACACGTACACAACCACACTAGGCCCCAATTACTATTGTTTGTACCCCTAAAAGGCTAGGAGTAGGGGGAGTATGGAACAGGCAGCACCCTCAAACCTTCAGAAGTATGAGATGAACCCCAACAACTTGGAAAGGTGGATCTCTCTCACACGTACCAACACAGACTATCCCCCAATTTAACTGATCCCCAAAGGTTTTTGATTAAATAGCGGAATAGAAAATATGATCCCAAAAAAGTGTATGTATATCACACGTACACAACCACACTAGGCCCCAATTACTATTGTTTGTACCCCTAAAAGGCTAGGAGTAGGGGGAGTATGGAACAGGCAGCACCCTCAAACCTTCAGAAGTATGAGATGAACCCCAACAACTTGGAAAGGTGGATCTCTCTCACACGTACCAACACAGACTATCCCCCAATTTAACTGATCCCCAAAGGTTTTTGATTAAATAGCGGAATAGAAAATATGATCCCAAAAAAGTGTATGTATATCACACGTACACAACCACACTAGGCCCCAATTACTATTGTTTGTACCCCTAAAAGGCTAGGAGTAGGGGGAGTATGGAACAGGCAGCACCCTCAAACCTTCAGAAGTATGAGATGAACCCCAACAACTTGGAAAGGTGGATCTCTCTCACACGTACCAACACAGACTATCCCCCAATTTAACTGATCCCCAAAGGTTTTTGATTAAATAGCGGAATAGAAAATATGATCCCAAAAAAGTGTATGTATATCACACGTACACAACCACACTAGGCCCCAATTACTATTGTTTGTACCCCTAAAAGGCTAGGAGTAGGGGGAGTATGGAACAGGCAGCACCCTCAAACCTTCAGAAGTATGAGATGAACCCCAACAACTTGGAAAGGTGGATCTCTCTCACACGTACCAACACAGACTATCCCCCAATTTAACTGATCCCCAAAGGTTTTTGATTAAATAGCGGAATAGAAAATATGATCCCAAAAAAGTGTATGTATATCACACGTACACAACCACACTAGGCCCCAATTACTATTGTTTGTACCCCTAAAAGGCTAGGAGTAGGGGGAGTATGGAACAGGCAGCACCCTCAAACCTTCAGAAGTATGAGATGAACCCCAACAACTTGGAAAGGTGGATCTCTCTCACACGTACCAACACAGACTATCCCCCAATTTAACTGATCCCCAAAGGTTTTTGATTAAATAGCGGAATAGAAAATATGATCCCAAAAAAGTGTATGTATATCACACGTACACAACCACACTAGGCCCCAATTACTATTGTTTGTACCCCTAAAAGGCTAGGAGTAGGGGGAGTATGGAACAGGCAGCACCCTCAAACCTTCAGAAGTATGAGATGAACCCCAACAACTTGGAAAGGTGGATCTCTCTCACACGTACCAACACAGACTATCCCCCAATTTAACTGATCCCCAAAGGTTTTTGATTAAATAGCGGAATAGAAAATATGATCCCAAAAAAGTGTATGTATATCACACGTACACAACCACACTAGGCCCCAATTACTATTGTTTGTACCCCTAAAAGGCTAGGAGTAGGGGGAGTATGGAACAGGCAGCACCCTCAAACCTTCAGAAGTATGAGATGAACCCCAACAACTTGGAAAGGTGGATCTCTCTCACACGTACCAACACAGACTATCCCCCAATTTAACTGATCCCCAAAGGTTTTTGATTAAATAGCGGAATAGAAAATATGATCCCAAAAAAGTGTATGTATATCACACGTACACAACCACACTAGGCCCCAATTACTATTGTTTGTACCCCTAAAAGGCTAGGAGTAGGGGGAGTATGGAACAGGCAGCACCCTCAAACCTTCAGAAGTATGAGATGAACCCCAACAACTTGGAAAGGTGGATCTCTCTCACACGTACCAACACAGACTATCCCCCAATTTAACTGATCCCCAAAGGTTTTTGATTAAATAGCGGAATAGAAAATATGATCCCAAAAAAGTGTATGTATATCACACGTACACAACCACACTAGGCCCCAATTACTATTGTTTGTACCCCTAAAAGGCTAGGAGTAGGGGGAGTATGGAACAGGCAGCACCCTCAAACCTTCAGAAGTATGAGATGAACCCCAACAACTTGGAAAGGTGGATCTCTCTCACACGTACCAACACAGACTATCCCCCAATTTAACTGATCCCCAAAGGTTTTTGATTAAATAGCGGAATAGAAAATATGATCCCAAAAAAGTGTATGTATATCACACGTACACAACCACACTAGGCCCCAATTACTATTGTTTGTACCCCTAAAAGGCTAGGAGTAGGGGGAGTATGGAACAGGCAGCACCCTCAAACCTTCAGAAGTATGAGATGAACCCCAACAACTTGGAAAGGTGGATCTCTCTCACACGTACCAACACAGACTATCCCCCAATTTAACTGATCCCCAAAGGTTTTTGATTAAATAGCGGAATAGAAAATATGATCCCAAAAAAGTGTATGTATATCACACGTACACAACCACACTAGGCCCCAATTACTATTGTTTGTACCCCTAAAAGGCTAGGAGTAGGGGGAGTATGGAACAGGCAGCACCCTCAAACCTTCAGAAGTATGAGATGAACCCCAACAACTTGGAAAGGTGGATCTCTCTCACACGTACCAACACAGACTATCCCCCAATTTAACTGATCCCCAAAGGTTTTTGATTAAATAGCGGAATAGAAAATATGATCCCAAAAAAGTGTATGTATATCACACGTACACAACCACACTAGGCCCCAATTACTATTGTTTGTACCCCTAAAAGGCTAGGAGTAGGGGGAGTATGGAACAGGCAGCACCCTCAAACCTTCAGAAGTATGAGATGAACCCCAACAACTTGGAAAGGTGGATCTCTCTCACACGTACCAACACAGACTATCCCCCAATTTAACTGATCCCCAAAGGTTTTTGATTAAATAGCGGAATAGAAAATATGATCCCAAAAAAGTGTATGTATATCACACGTACACAACCACACTAGGCCCCAATTACTATTGTTTGTACCCCTAAAAGGCTAGATGAGGAGTAGGGGGAGTATGGAACAGGCAGCACCCTCAAACCTTCAGAAGTATGAGATTGTGTTCACTGTACCCCACAAAGATTGAGTTCACTGCACCCCACAATGATTGTGTTCACTGCACCCCACAAAGATTGTGTTCACTGCACCTCACAAAGATTGTGTTCACTGTACCCCCCAAAGATTGTGTTCACTGCACCCCACAAAGATTCTGTTCACTGTACCCCACAAAGATTGTGTTCACTGCACCCCAAAAAGATTGTGTTCACTGCACCCCAAAAAGGATGTTGTTCACTGCACCCCAAAAAGGATGTTGTTCACTCCACCCCAAAAAGATTGTGTTCACTGCACCCCACAAAGATTGTGTTCACTGCACCCCAAAAAGATTGTGTTCACTGCACCCCAAAAATGATTTTGTTCACTGCACCCCAAAAAGGATTTTGTTCACTGCACCCCAAAAAGGATGTTGTTCACTCCACCCCAAAAAGATTGTGTTCACTGCACCCCAAAAAGATTGTGTTCACTGCACCCCACAAAGGATTTTGTTCACTGCACCCCAAAAAGATTGTGTTCACTGCACCCCAAAAAGGATGTTGTTCACTGCACCCCAAAAAGGATTTTGTTCACTGCACCCCAAAAAGATTGTGTTCACTGCACCCCACAAAGGATTTTGTTCACTGCACCCCACAAAGATTGTGTTCACTGCACACCAAAAAGGATTGTGTTCACTGCACCCCAAAAAGATTTTGTTCACTGCACCCCAAAAAGATTGTGTTCACTGCAGCCCAAAAAGATTGTGTTCACTGCAGCCCAAAAAGATTGTGTTCACTGCAGCCCAAAAAGATTGTGTTCACTGCAGCCCAAAAAGATTGTGTTCACTGCAGCTCACACACAGAAAAATGGATGTGGATCACTGACACCTGCCTATCTCCAATCCCACACCACACAGCAATATCGATTGTAGTTTGTAGAACACAGTTTCCCTAAAATTCAGCAGACTCTGTCCCTAACAGGATTGAGAAGAGATCGTAGATCAGGATTGAGTGCAGACCCCACCCCCCACACAGCAATATCGATTGTAGTTTGTAGAAGACACTGACCCTATAATTCAGCAGACTCTATCCCTAAAATGCCTACAACTCGCCCTGCCTAAACACTCCGACCTGTCCCTCAATTCTATCCGGACACAAATGGTTTTTTCCTGCCTATCTTTCCCTAATCAGCAGCCAGCACGTTGATGTGTGCTCTGTCCCTGAATCTAAGCAGCATAATGACGCCGCTGCGGCTGCCTCGAACTTATAAAGACTTGGTCACATGCTTCAGACGGCCAATCACAGCTACTGAGACATTTGCAGGCATGGCTGGGATGGCTTAAGGCACACCAGTTAAACGATTGTTGATTGGCTGTTGAAAGCCCGCCATGAAAAGAGCGCCAAAGCATGCAAAACCCGGAAATAAAACGACCGAACACGGATTTTTACCCGAACATACAGTAAAGTGTCCGTGTCCGTGTTCGGGTACAAAAAATCCAATTATTCGGTACGAACACGAATAATACAGTCCGTGTTCGCTCAACACTACTGAGTAATCTTCCGCTGTCAGAACACAATAGCTACACAGGAGGGATTTCCTCATCAACATTGAATGGTTGTTGGGGGCAACGAGCAATATTCGAGCAACCAGGTCTCTACAGACAATCCTCGGCCTCCTACTGTTTTACGTTAGAAAAGCTATTAGGTTACATTGATAAAAGCCTTTTCCCCCCTCTATTTGTTTTTGGAAGCACCTAGTGAGCTCCACTTTACCTTTCTACCAAGACACTTACAGTAACAGAGGATGTCTGAAACAAATTACTAAGGTGTGGGCAGGTTGGCTTGAGGATCCTTCTATGGTTATACCTCCTAAAGTTTAATGACACCTTCATGTGTGGTTAAAACTTGATACAACTTACCTCCCTACTTCCTTTATTTGAGGTTTCATTCAGAAGGATCATATGGTTAATTTGCACTGGGCATTCATTGTAGTTTATTGCTTTCCTATCTCCTTTTACTTGAGCCACATACCAGCTCTGTGAAATAATTGGGTTTACTTTGTTTTACTATTGAAGGTTCTGTTAACAGTGTTTTCTGCACTGTGTCCAACCCCTGTGAGGGCTTGGGGATGTGACTTTTGTATAAGCTTTGGAAACTCAATAAAAAAGAAGCTTCAATTAAAACCTGTGGTTGAAGGAAAGAAAATTGCATAACAGTGCCTTGAAAAAGTATTCATACCCCTTGAAATTTTCCACATTTTGTCATGTTACAACCAAAAACGTAAATGTATTTTATTGGAATTTATGTGATAGACTAACATGAAGTGGCACATCATTGTGAAGTGGAAGGAAAAGGATAAATGGTTTTCAAAATTTTTTATAAATAAAGTGACATTTTTGCCCATTTTTTGCAAAATGGCTCAAGCTCTGTCAGATTGGAAGGGAGAGCGTCTGTGAACAGCAATTATCATGTCTTGCCACAGATTCTCAAGTGGATTTAGGTCTGGACTTTGACTGGGCAATTCTAACACATGAATATGCTTTGATCTAAACCATTTAGTTTAGTTTAGACATACAGCCATTTATCTGGCTGTATGTTTAGGATCGTTGTCCTGCTGGAAGTGGAACCTCCACCCCAGTCTCAAGACTTTAGCCAACCCTAACAGGTTTTCTTCTAAGATTGCCCTGTATTTGTCTCCATTCATTTTCCCCATCAACTCTGACCAGATTTCCCCAACATCATGCTGCCCCCACCATGTTTCACTGTGAGGATTGTGTGTTCAGGATGATGTGCAGTGTTAGTTTTCCACCACACATAGCGTTTTGCTTTTAGGCCAAAAAGTTGAATTTTCGTCTCATCTGACCAGATCACCTTCTTCCACATGTTTGATGTGCCCCCCATATGGCTTCCCGCAAACTGCAAACAGGACTCCATTATGGCTTTCTTTCAGCAATGGCTTTCTTCTTGCCCCTCTTCCATAAAGCCCAGATTTGTGGAATGCACGTCTAATAGTTGTCCTGTGGAAAGTTTCTCTCACCTGAGCTGTGGATCTCTGCAGCTCCTCCAGTTACAATGGGCCTCTTAGCTGCTTCTCTGATTAATGCTCTCCTTGCCCGGCCTGTCAGTTTAGGTGGACGGCCATGTCTCGGTAGGTTTGCAGTTGTGCCATACTCTTTCCATTTTCCAATGATGGATTGAACAGTGCTCCGTGAGATGTTAAAATCTTGGGATATTTTTTTTTTTATAACCTAACCCTGCTTTAAACTTCTCCACAACTGACCTGTCTTGTGTGTTCCTTGGCCTTCATGATGTTGTTTGTTCACTAAGGTTCTCTAACAAACCACTGAGGGCTTCACAGAACAGCTGTATTTATACTGTTATTAAATTACACACAGGTGGACTCTATTTACTAATTCGGTGACTTCTGAAGGCAGATGGTCCTATTAGATTTTAGTTAGGGGTATCAGAGTAAAGGGGGTCGAATACAAATGCACGCCACACTTTTCACATATTTATTTGTAAAAAAAATTGAAAACCATTTATTATATTCTCTCCACTTCTCAGTTATGTGCCACTTGGTTTATCACATAAAATCCCAATAAAATACATTTAGGCTTTTGGTTGTAACATGACAAAATGTGGAAAATTTTAAGGGGTATGAATACTTTTTCAAGGCACTGTATATGGCCTACCTTAGCAATGTAAATGTTTACTTAGGGTCCTTTCACACGATCCGCCTACCGATGAGCTCCGTTCTCTGCTCAGCGGGATCGATCTGCCGATCCCCGCTGAGCAGGCGGATGACAGCTCCGTCTCCGCTCTGTGTGCGGAGAGGGAGGTGTCAGAGCCCTGTTGCTCTCTATGGGGGAATCGGATGAGAACGGACCGCCTGTCCATTCTCATCCGATCCCATCCGCTGGACAAATGAAAAATAGGGTTTCCATCCATCCGGATTTCACGGACAGGATCGGATGCGGGTGTCAGCGGGTGTCAGCAGAGATGTCTCCGCTGACATCCGCTGCTCCATAGGGATGCATGGAGGATCCGATCAGGTCCGCCTAAAAAATTTGACAGGTGGATCTGATCGGATTGTTCGTGTGAAAGGACCCTTAGCTTAGTGAATGTGGTGAAGCAAAAAATGGGGAAAAAAATCCTATCCTATCACTATCAAAAATGAAAAATATCTAAAGATATATCAATTAAATACCTCCAAGGGTCAACAACGAAAAACATCAAAAAGAAAGTAATTCCAACCAAATCAGGTTTTAGTTTTGTGCGAATGTTGAGGTAGACTTACTTTGCTTGTCATCAGTGCCTATGACAGCATACAAGCATATAGACACTTTTTATAATTTTTTAAAAAATAGCAGTTTTCTGTGTTTGAAACTTTATTTTTGTAACAAAAAGTGACATGAAAAATTTGTCATCTTTGTTTAACCCTAACAACCAAACTTTGAGAGGGTAAAAGAGAGGGAGAAAGTTGTCTTGATGATATAGATGTGGGAACATCACAGCTCATATCCTCTCCCAATTTGTTCCACACAAGGGATGTACTCATGCTGTGAAACTATTGATTTCCGGTTACCTTGATATTCTACAAGACTTTTGCCTTTTATTGACGTGGTAAGATTTTAATAGGACAGGTTCACTTTCACTAGGATTCTGTATAGGGATGAGGATGCTGGTTCATTATCTACTGATCAGGGTGGAGAATCTAAAGTGATTCAGGATGCCAAAAGCTAAAACAGAAAGCAGAAAGCTGATTTGCTTAACTAGGAAATACATCTCTCTGGCAGCATTCAAAATGTGTTTAAATCACATTGCTGGCTTAACAGAATTAAATCTTTCAAAAGATTTTTTTTTGCCAGGACTAATGCTAAGTATACCCCTGTGGGTTGAACGAGAAAAAAAAAATCACAGAGTCTCTTCCGCTGTGTATTTGTTGTCCGACAGCGGGGTCCCCCACCGTCAGAATACACTGACACTGCTGATTGAATGTTGGTTTGCCAGCAGGACTGTTCGACAGAAGTCGGTCTAACAACCAAGGGGTACACAAGTACAGTTTCTGCTGAACCGTCCATATTTCTATACGTGCATACCTTGCTTTACTGTGTTCAGATCCTAGGTAATTACCTTTTGTTCCTCTGCATCTGCCACAGATTTCTCCTGGTTTAGTTTTTCTGTCTGCTGGCCAATCTTGTCGATAAGTGCTTCTGTATCTCTGTTCCTCTGATGAAGTTCTACTTCCTGTATGGCAAGTTTGGACTTCAGATCTTCCACCTGTATCATTACAACAGAGACTTGGTTAATTAAGTTTTAAGACAATATTTTCAATTATAACAAAATTGGTTAGCTTAAAGAATAAACGTTGCCTTGGGCTTCATTGTAAACGTGGGTAATTACATTGTTCCTCTGGAGGATGTGTAATTATCTCTCTGTATTTATCGAAATGCTGGCTTGAAGGCAGTCAAAATGAATCGTTGGCTTCTGATTTGCATATAAAAGGTTTCATTCTTTTCTGTAAAATTCTAAATAAATTCTTTTAGAATGCTGGCAGAGTATAATTGTCAGTGTGTGACAATATTAATGTACAACTTATAATTGCTTTGTAAAGTTACCTTGTGTCTATAAATTATCCTTTTGAAATCCTTAGAAAGGCACCATGCATAAACTTTACTGCACAGTACTACTGCCTATTAAACACACAAACCTCCTGTTTGGCCATTGCAGTCACTTTATCTTTTGATTGCACTATGTAGTAATTTCATCCTTAGAAGCATTTTAACTTCTGATTTAACAGCTCAGCTTACCCTGCTTACCCAGAAGTGGCATGGCAGCCTCCAAGCCTTCTAATTTCTAATGTTAACACAGAGCAGATGAACAGGAAGAGGGAGAGGGCAGAGCACTGAGATCTGATGTGATCAACCTAACTGCTTTTCTTGTGAAATTTGAGAATGAATTGCTCCACCATATCTACTCGATTTCAAAAACGTTTGGACACTGTACAAATTGTGAATAAAAACAGAATGCAACGATGTGGAAGTTTCAAATTTCAATATTTTATTCAGAATACAACATAGATGGCCTATCAAATGTTTAAACTGAGAAAATGTATAATTTTAAGTGAAAAATAAGTTGATTTTAAATTTCATGGCATCAACACATCTCAAAAAAGTTGGAGGCCATGTTTACCACTGTGTGGCATCCCCTCTTCTTTTTATAACAGTCTGCAAACTTCTGGGGACTGAGGAGACAAGTTGCTCAAGTTTAGGAATAGGAATGTTGTCCCATTCTTGTCTAATACAGGCTTCTAGTTGCTCAACTGTCTTAGGTCTTCTTTGTCGCATCTTCCTCTTTATGATGCGCCAAATGTTTTCTATGGGTGAAATATCTGGACTGCAGGCTGGCCATTTTAGTAACCGGATTCTTCTTCTACGCAGCCATGATGTTGTAATTGATGCAGTATGTGGTCTGGCATTGTCATGTTGGAAAGTTCAAGGTCTTCCCTGAAAGAGACGTGTTGACGTCTGGATGGGAGGATATACCTTTCAGCATTGATGGTGCCTTTCCAGATGTGTAAGCTGCCCTTGCCACACGCAAGGCTTCTGAACTGAGCGCTGGCTCGTGTTAAGTACAGGGGCTCGTGTTAAGGGGTCTGACCTGAGGGTGGCCACCCCAAGAGTAGCCAGTGGGCAGGTGTCGGCAGTTAAAAAAAGAGGATACTGAGGAGAGTGTCCTGAAGATAACCTTAGTTCATCAAGTCATCTTAGGAAAGAGACTTAAAGCTAAATCCATCTCAGTGGCAAGGTGGATCAACAGCCTGGCTGTACCAAGAGATAGAAGTCCTCCAATTATGTGCATAGTTAATTCGGAGTATCCCACTATTCCCTTCTCCCAACCCTAATTTATAAATAAACACAAAAACAACTACATACCTCTGGACTGATTATTGGACGAGCCAAGAAGCAAAAGAGAGACTGTGCATGTCAAGATTGCTAATGGTAACTCAGGGGGACCCGTAAGTGTGACACCTGGTAGTCCTCAAGGGGGAAGTGCTACATATATATATATATATATATATATAAATGCAATCAGGCCCTCCCCAGAGGCCAAATATAGAAAAAAGAAGACAAAATTGCTGCACCTAAAATTTAATGTAGAAAAAAAAACATGTAATAATATGTATTTTCGTATTTGCTTTGAATGTTATTTTTCTACATTAAACTTTAAGTGCAGCAACCCTCTCTTTATATATATATATATATATATATATATATATATATATACACAAACCCAATTCCAAAAAAGTTGGGACACTGTACATATTGTGAGTAAAGAAAGAATGGACTAATTTACAAATTTCATAAACTTATATTTTATTCACAATATAATATAGATAACATGTCAAATGTTGAAAGTGAGACATTTTGAAATGTCATACCAAATATAGGCTAATTTTGGATTTCATGAGAGCTACACATTCCAAAAAAGTTGGCAATAAAAGCAGGAAAAGTTAAATGTACATATAAGGAACAGCTGGAGGACCAATTTGCAACTTATTAGGTCAATTGGCAACATGATTGGGTATAAAAAGAGCCTCTCAGAGAGGCAGTGTCTCTCAGAAGTCAAGATGGGCAGAGGATCACCAATTCTCCCAATGCTGCGGCGAAAAATAGTGGAGCAATATCAAAAAGGAGTTTCTCAGAGAAAAATTGCAAAGAGTTTGAAGTTATCATCATCTACAGTGCATAATATCATCCAACGATTCAGAGAATCTGGAACAATCTCTGTGCGTAAGGGTCAAGACCGGAAAACCATACTGGATGCCTGTGATTTGTGAGCCCTTAGAAGCCACTGCATCACATACAGGAAGGCTACTGTAATGGAAATCACAACATGGGCTCAGGAATACTTCCAGAAAACATTGTCAGTGAACATAATCCAACGTGCCATTCGCCGTTGCCGGCTAAAACTCTATGGGCCAAAAAAGAAGCCATATCTAAACATGATCCAGAAGCGCAGGCATTTTCTTTGGGCCAAGGTTCATTGAAAATGGACTGTGGCAAAGTGGAAAACTGTTCTGTGGTCAGACGAATCAAAATGTGAAGTTATTTTTGGAAAAATGGGATGCCATGTCATCCGGACTAAAGAGGACAAGGACAACCCAAGTTGTTATCAGCGCTCAGTTCAGAAGCCTGCATATCTGATGGTATGGAGTTGCATGAGTGCATGTGGCATGGGCAGCTTACACATTTGGAAAGGCACCATCAATGCTGAAAGGTATATCCAAGTTCTAGAACAACATATGCTCCCATCCAGACGTCGTCTCTTTCAGGGAAGACCTTGCATTTTCCAAAATGACAATGCCAGACCACATACTGCATGAATTACAACATCATGGCTGCGTAGAAGAAGTATCCGGGTACTGAAATGGCCAGCCTGCAGTCCAGATCTTTCACCCATACAAAACATTTGGCGCATCATAAAAAGGAAGATGCAACAAAGAAGACCTAAGACAGTTGAGCAACTAGAAGCCTGTATTAGACAAGAATGGGACAACATTCCTATTCCTAAACTTGAGAAACTTGTTTCCTCAGTCCCCAGAAGTTTGCAGACTTTTATAAAAAGAAGAGGGGATGCCACACAGTGGTAAACATGACCTTGTCCCAACTTTTTGGAGGTGTGTTGATGCCATGAAATTTAACCACTTAAGCCCCAGCCCTATTTCGGACACTTTTGGTTTACAAGTTAAAACCAGTATTTTTTCCTAGAAAACTACTTAGAACCCCCAAAAATTATATATATTTTTTTAGCAAAGACTCTGGAGAATAAAATGTCGGTCATTGCAATATTTTTTGTCACGCGGTATTTGCGCAGCCGTCTTTAAAACGCCATTTTTTTGGAAACATTTTGAAAAATCACATTTCACTGCATTTAAAAATTC
The DNA here is from genome assembly GCF_965119305.1 of Pelophylax lessonae. NCBI lineage: Eukaryota > Metazoa > Chordata > Amphibia > Anura > Ranidae > Pelophylax > Pelophylax lessonae. Next base: position 249,410,391 of record NC_138773.1, on the reverse strand, counting down.
TAAACAGTAAAGTTAGCCCATTTTTTTGTATATTGTGAAAGATGATGTCACGCCGAGTAAATAGATACCCAACATGTTACGGTTTAAAATTGCGCCCCCCCGTGGGATGGTGACAAACTACGGTAAATAGAGATCTCAATAGGCGATGCTTTAAATTTTTTTAACGGTTACCAGTTTAGAGTTAGAGTGTAGCTCTTTTTTTTTAATTATTGCCCACGCTCTGGCGATCGCGGCGATACCCCACATGTGTGGTTTGAACAGCGATTTCATTTGCGGCTTGACTTCCGTATACGTTTTTTTTTGTGCGCTAGCTAACAGTGACGGGGGCGGCTAAAATTATTTTTTTTTTCCTATTTTATATATTTTTTTAACTTTATTACAGGTTTTTAAAAAAAAGAAAAATCTGATCACTTTTATTGCTGTCACAAGCAATGTAAACATCCCTTGTGACACCAATATGCAGTGACAGGTACTCCTTATGGAGGGATAGAGGGTCTAAAAGACCCTAGACCCCTCCACTACACTTCCATGTATGCAAAACGCTGAAAACTGCGTTTTTGCATACAGCCGTTTTTTAAATTTGCCGCCTTTTGCAGCACAGTAACCCGGAAGTGACGACATGGACGCCTCCTCCGGGTTACGTCATCGGAGACCCGATCGAAGCTGTTTCCGGCATTGATTGGGACTCCATCCAGCTGGCGGACGTGCCGACTGGGTGCTCGGAGCCCCAAGCAAAGTCACGGAAGGCGGCGGGAGGGGGGGGGTACGTCCCCTCCCGCTCACCCGGGTAACGATCGAGCGGCTCCCGAGCCGCATCGGTCGTTACTGACGGAAAGCCGACCATCGGCTCTAAACCACGGTACCGGGATGGTGTCTCTAGCTAGAGGCATCATCCCGGTATACTACCGCAAAGTTTACCAACGTAGAGCTACGTCACCTTGCGGTAAGTGGTTAAAATCAACGTATTTTTCCCTTAAAATGATACATTTTCTCAGTTTAAACATTTGATATGTCATCTATGTTGTATTCGGAATAACATTTTTAAATTCAAAACTTCCACATCATTGCATTCTGTTTTTATTCACAATTTGTAGTGTCCCAACTTTTTTGGAGTCAGGTTTGTATATACACTGCTCAAAAAAAAGAACACTTTGAAAACACATCAGATCTCCATGGGGAAAATCTCATGCTGGATATCTATACTGATATGGACTGGGCAATGTTTTAGGAATGAAAGGATGCCACATCGTTTGATGGAAATGAAAATTATCAACCAACAGGGGGCTGAATTCAAAGACACCCTGAAAATCAAAGTGAAAAAATTATGCAGCAGGCTAGTCCATTTTGCTGAAGTGTCATTGCAACTCAAAATGGTACTCAGTAGTTTGTATGGCCCCCACATGCTTGTATGCATGCCTAACAACGTCGGGACATGCTCCTAATGAGACGACGGATAGTGTCCTGGGGTATTTCCTCCAAGATCTGGACCGGGGCATCACTGAGCTCCTGAACAGACTGAGGTGCAACCTGGCGGCATCGGATGGACATAATATCCTAGAGGCATTCTATTGGATTTAGGTCAGGAGTGCGTGGGGGGGGCATTCAATGGTATCAATTCCTTCATCCTCCAGGAACTGGCTGCATACTCTCGTCACATGAGGCTTTGCATTGTCGTGCACCAGGAGGAACCCAGGACCCACTGCACCAGCGTTTGACAATAGGTGCAAGGAATTCATCCTGATACCTAATGGCAGTTTATGGTGCCATTGTCCAGCCTGTAGAGGTTTGTGCGTCCCTTCATGGATATGTCTCCCCAGACCATCACTGACCCACCACCAAACCAGTCATGCTGAATGATGTTACGGCAGCATAACATTCTCCACGGCTTCTCTAGCCCCTTTCACGTTTGTCACATGTGCTCAGGGTGAACTTGCACTCATCTGTGAAAAGCACAGGGCGCCAATGGCGAACCTGCCAATTCTGGTGGTTAATGGCAAATGCCAATCGAGCTCCATGGTGCCAGGCAGTGAGCACAGGTCCCACTAGAGGATGTCGAGCCCTCAGATCACCCTCATGAATTCTGTTTCTGATTGTTTGGTCAGAGACATTCACACCAGTGGCCTGCTGGAGGTCATTTTGGTGGGATCTGGCAGTGCTCATCCTGTTCCTCCTTGAACAAAGGAGGAGAAACCCGTCCTGCTGATTGGTTAAGAACCTTTTACTGCCCAGTTCAGTTTCAGGGTCTTGGCAATTTTCTTATAGCCTAGGCCATCTGTATGTAGAGCAACAATTCTTTTTCTCAGATCCTGCCATGTTGAACTTCCAGTGATCAGTATGAGAGAGTGAGAATGATAACACCAAATTTAACATACCTGCTCCCCATTCTCACTTGAGACCTTGTAACAACTAACGAGTCACATGCCACCGGGCAGAGAAAATGGCTAATTGGGCCCAATTTGGACATTTTCAGTTAGGGTGTACTCTCTTTTGTTTCCAGTGGTTTAGACAATAATGGCTGTGCGTTGAGTTATTTGAGGGGACAGCAAATTTACACTGTTATACAAGCTGTACATTTACATTGTAGCAAAGTGTAATTTCTTCAGTGTTGTCACATGAAAAGATATATTAAAATATTTACAAAAATGTGAGGGGTGTACTCACTTTTTTTAGATACTGTATATATATATATATATATATATATATATGAAAACAATTAAAAACATCATTATATGATCACATCAGTCATGCTGGCATTACCTGAAAAGCTGTTGTTTGTAATTTCTGTAATCCATTCTCCAGTCTCTCTATCTTCTGCAGCAGTTCTCCTCTTTTCTTTCCCAGAAGATTCCAGTACAGTTTAATAAGTTCCAGGAAGCTCTTTGGAGTGGTGTAGTTGTAATGCTTTTCATTCTGCTGATACTTGACGCTGACTTCATTTACACTTGTATGTGCAAATGTTATGAACTGGCTAATGGAATTTTTTACTTGAGGCTAGAAGAATAACGGAAAGGTTACACATTCTATGTTACTGCATTAGCAGGTGACAATAAAATAATGATATACTTCCTGACAGTATGCATTTCATAATAGAAATTAACAAGAAAAATGAAAAAAGGTCCACCTGAATTCTAACATTTATATTCAGTCCTCAGGGAAGTTTACATTGTAATGGAGCAAATGAAGTTAGCAATAAAGGATTAAGCTTGCTTTTCACATTTTCTGCCTGTAACATTTTTTTTCTGTCGATTCCCCATTTTATCAGTTATATTTAATCATCTTTTGTTATATTTTCATGAATGTTCACTTTACTGTGTTCTTCTCATACCTCCCATGTATATTTGAAATAGTTGGCAGCCATATTTACATATAGTACATAAGCTCCCAGAGCTATCTGTAGAGGAATTGCAGCTAGACATTATACTACCCAGAATGTCACTGGTTTTCTTGCATAGTGCATCTCCCGACAACCTCAGGGGAAAAGCACAGCATTTTCCACTTAATTTGTCTCTATACAAACTATACAGATTCGTGTTTTAGGGTAATATCGAGTTTACTATAGGTGCTGCAATTCTGAATAATTATTGGCACACCCAGGAATAGAGCAGTGTATCCAAACCCAATAATAAAAATGTTACATGTGGCAGCTTAACAGTTTCCAGATGTAGTGGTCACTTGTTTTCTTTTATTGTTATCTGGTGATCCTGCCAGTAACATTCTTTCTGTCCTAGTATGACAATGCTATCTTTAACTCTGGAGGAGCAGCATTGTCACCCTAGGACAGGACTACAGAACATAGCCCCCAACTTCTTATATCATAGGGAGAAGGAATTTTGCAGTCCACAGAGAAAGCTGGAAAAACTGTAACTGATAACAATACAGCTAAGGCAAAGAGCACAACAAGATACTAGCTATTAAGATTTCTGGCAGGATCAGCAGGTAATATTTTGCACTTATTAAACACATTACAAAACATATTCAATGTTATATTCTATTACCAAAAGGGAACAGAAAAGAGAAGTTAATTGTTAGGGTTTGGGTTTAATGGCACTTTAAATATAGGCATCAAAGCCTCTTTTTTTGAAAATGTATTTTTAAAGCCTCTTATTTTTAATGATTATTCAGAAATGGCTAAATAGATGTAAAACATAAAGTCTTTTACAGAATTAAAGTTATAAAATCTTGCATTTGGCCTTCCAACACTGCAAGGGTTAGGTGCTCATTTAGAAGTATCCCTCAGTTCAGCAGGTCCCAAGGAGGTTCTGTTATTTCCAGAGCTCTGGGCTTGTGAGCAGTCCCTGGGCGTCATCATGTACAATGCAGGGCTCTTATTTCTTTATTGTACGTCAAGGAGGCGAACATGCGACTGCCGTTTAGAGTGCCTTAGGTGGCAGGGCTGGACTGGTTGCTTAGATGGAGGAAGCCTACTGGAGTCTGGATTGGGGCAATAATACACCTTATCCCAGGCCTCAACAAAACCCAGGCACCAGGTCGCCATGGCGACTGGAAATCACATCCTGGAGCCTGGGTTACACCATAGCAGTGGTCGGGTCCTCCCATGTTGCCCACCTGCGGATGTGTGGACTAGTGTCGGACTGGCCGATAGTTGAGACCGCGGCTTTATGGCCTGCTGGAGCGAGATACACACTCCTATGTGCAATCTGGTGCCCTCTGGTAGACGGTGCTGTGATGAGTGCAGCTTGCTCTCACTGCCTGTCCACTTTGTCTGATCAATGGAGTTCAGCTTTAAAGTAAATGTAATGCCTAGCTGGAGTACATTTAGTTTGCTAAAGCAATGGGAACCATAAGCAAGTGAAATTTTGAAAAATAAAATTCTGTGTTCATCTTTTTTTTTTTTTTCCTCAATGCTGTTGATCTTCTTCAGCCGCTTTTAACCACTTCCTGTCTACACGCACTTTCTCTAGTAGTGACTCTAGTAGTAGGATTTCTGTGACAACAACGCAATGTGTAGCGATTTTGCCGTGACAACACAGGAGCAGAATTAGTAGGCAGGCACAGTGTTGTCAACCCATTACAGGTAGGAACTTTAAGGCAGTATCACAAGCTATTATTTTAATTAAAGCTGTAGAACTAAAATGACTACAAATTACATTTGAAATTACAGTACATCTATGTGTAAAAACCTACACTATATGAGATGTTAGTGAATTGGATTACATCTACTTTACCTAGTCTCAATCTGCTGTTTTTAAATGTGCCAGTGTGCGTGGTGAATATATAATAAAAAACTAGGAGAGGTGCTGCCTTCCCAGTCAGAGGGGGTTGGAGGAATCTCAATGCCACTTTTGCACAAGGCAGTTGTATAAGCAGCTACAAGTGCTGCCTGCTGTGATTTCCAATAAAACTGATAAAAGAGTGACTGCTACAGTTTTGACCTTTTTTTATTTTATTAACAACAAAGTGATTGATTGTTTACTGTACAACTTTTTTTTTAAATCTTACTTTATTTGTTCATTGTTCAATTTTGCTGTTAAATATGATTAAACACTATGGCCACACAGGAAGCATGATCATTTTCATTTTCTGTGTTTAAAATATGAAGATTCACAATTTCATATGTATTCCCTCTTATGTTTTAGGTTTGGCAGCTCAGGAATGTCATTTAAAATACCTTCCCTATCTTTTCCCTAAATATTTTCTTTGACCGCATTCACTGATGCCATTTAAACATGAAGAATTTCTTGTCCATTGGCTACACTGTGTTGTAGTCATTCAAGGCTGATCCCCTGCTTTGCATAGCAAATGTATTTTCACAGTTGTCAGGATGATGGACAGAGAGAGAATGATCGAGGCGATGATCCCTGTTTGTTATTACATACAATAGCCCTGTAGGAACCGTGATCTGTTGGAGAGACAAACGGTGTCCTGCTCTGGAACATATTAAGTTTGTCTCCAAGACACACATGGCTTCACTGGGGTGTCTAACCTCATTCATAATAGATGCTAATCTTCTCAGGGCTGAATGATGACAACACTTCCTGCCCTTCACGGAATTAGAGCCGGGCTTTATCAAAGGACTCAAACAGCCGGCTAATTAGACTAATTCCTTTTGTCATGAATTATTTATTTCCATTGGTAACTGATCACTGTGACATTAATGGGTTCTGCTCAACTTGGTTTCTCTGGTACACACTAAAAGCATACTGTTTAAAAGATGAAACAAAAGTTTATTATTTTCTTCCAGGTCAGTGGTATGTAGGTGAAGCATTAGAAGAGCTTATGACTGCTCAAATAATATAAAATGTACAAAGAGGCTGCCAGGCAGATCTCTCACTGAGGATGGTGGGTGGTGAGAGTATTGCTCATACTCCTTAGTGGCATCAATGCTTTTAACAATGGACATTCCCAGTTGTGGCATGCTATGGTAAAAGGTCTGTTACCTATTCTATAGAAAAGAAGGTTCTACCACTAATTGATCACAGCCAATTTTCAAAAATACCAGATACTCTAATAATGTAATAATAAGAAATTTTGTTTCTTAGATATACTCAGCATCAATAGAGAGATAAATCAGCTTAGAAAGGGTGGACAAAAATAACAGGAATAGCTAACAGGCCAAACTTGGCCGTCCATGCGGTACAATTCTGCCACCTCTGGCTTTCTTCCTCTGGCTTTCTCCCTCTGCTCCCCACTCTACTCACCACTATTACTTCTGTGTTTACAAGTGACAGCTCACCTCTCCAGTGGCTCCCACAGATCTCTCCTTGCCCTGCACACAGGGTTGAGACAAGGGAGATGCAGGTCCCCCAGGTGGCACAGTGTAGTTATGGGTGGGAGAGGGCATCAAGTGGTAGGCTAGGCCCACTGTGATTCCTAATTGTTCCCTGTGGCCTAGAAGCCAATGCATCCACTGGATGATCTTGCTGCAAGTGTGAGAGGTGGAGCTGCCTACAGCGTGTTGAGAGGTACTAGAGCCAAGCCGGGCCAGGGACTTTTTGTAAAGGTAAGAAACATGGAAGATGGTGGCGCTTTTAAGGCGTAAGAGAAGATGAGGGCAGTGGAGCAAGGGTTGTGTGTGCAGAGGTCAGAGCTGAGGAGGGGTGAAAATGAGATGTGAATGGGGAACGCAGATGCAAGGACCTGTGGAAGAGAGCTGAATTCTGCACTCAGTACATAGCACACCCCTGAACTTTGCACTCTGTGTGTAGTGCACCCCTGAACCCTGAACTCTGTACACAGCGCACTCCTGAACTCTGTACTCTGTGTGTAGCAGACATCCGAACCCTACACTCTGTGCCTAACATTCTAAACTCTGCAACCTGTGTGTATTGCACTCCTGAACCCCGCACTCTGTGCATAGTTTACTCTTAAACTCTGCAATCTGTGCCTAGCGCACCCCTGAACTCTGTACTCTGTATATAGCACACCCCTGAACTCTGTACTCTGTATGCAGCGCAGTCCTGACCCCTGAATCCTGCACTCTGCACATAGCATAGCACTTTGTACGTAACAATGCCCCTTTATGACCCTCCCACTGTTAGTTGCAATTTGGCCTCACCCAATATTTAAGTCCGTTTAGATGGGGGGATGTGGTTGATTTCTCATACCTATTCACTGAGAAAAGGCCCTGCTAGTAATTATAATCATTATGATATGTATAGTGTACTATAAATAATATACTATATGATGTATGAGTACATAGACCATTTAAGAGCAGCAGCGACCCTCATTTTTCATTCTTATACTTTTCCTTTGTGCAAGTTATTTGATAGTAGTATAATCATTTTAATACCCAGTAGTAACACTCCATTTGCCATCTTACTATGCGCTGGTACCATTAGGATGTGGATTTTTTTGTCAATTTCTTGTAGTTTCCACCTAGTTCTAGACAGATGGTATTAACACAGCTAGGGGTCTCTCATGCTATTGACTTTCCTTCTATCGGGATGCTAACCATAAGTCTTGGTGTTCTGTGCTATCCTTTAGAAGGCAAACAAAAGAACTTTCTTTGAGTTTTAATTTCAATTAAAATGGTAAAAAAAATGTATAAATAACATCAAAGAGAATATGGTAGTTAAGCTAGAGTATTGGATGTTAACTATAGGTATCCACTACCTGTAAATTAGCCTGATCCAGGTCACTGTAATCGCACCTCTTTGTATGCGTTAGCTTTGGAAGTAAGAAGGTCTTTTATTTACTCATCATAAGAGGCTTTAAAGCCCATATCTGGCTTTAAGTGAGTATTTTGGGCTTATAGATTAGGTTTTGTTGTTTTGGGGTTTTTTTTAGTTGGGAGAAGAGCTATGCCCAGAGTTCAGCTTTAAATGTTCATGTGTGTTTTATATTGTGTTTATGCGTGAAGAAAGTTGCCTTTGCTTATCTGTAACACTGCCTGTTTTAATAAACTTCCTGCATCATGTCTATATCTTCTTATCAATGGTTATTATGTAGGACTAAAACTGTCCTTTTTGTTAACAATGACAATACAATAACTATCGAAATCTTAAAGGGGTTTGCATAAGTTACCATACATCATTGTTCTGTGTGACAGCTATTACCTACCAGTCTGTTTTGCTCTTAGATCACAAAGGTTCTTTGACAATAAACTATGTACAGACTGAAATATGTAAAAGTTTTAGAACAAAACTCTAGAAAGAAATGCCGGGCAGAGAAAAAGCAAAAACTTCCATCAAGAAATAAGTGCACTTTATGTGCAAGAAATGTTTGCAATTATTGTAAATATATTTTACAGGAGGGGGTTCACAAAAAATAGGAATCAAAGTATATATTATACCAGCATGGTGTATGTTAAACCCCAGGCAGCCAGCAACTTGGAAAAAATACCCAGGAGGCTTCTGTTCTTATTTGACTCCTAAATAACCATATAAAAGCCTGAATGAACTGAACACAAACAACACATTCAGCTGTGGCAGAAGTTATTCCTAAAGTAGGACATAATTGATGCCATTATTCAAAAGTAATTTGTAAAAAAAAAATGTCTTAAATTTGGCAGTCAATGAAAAAAATAAAATATTAATGCCATACAAATATATTTAAAAAAAGAGGATTAACTTAGTCGTTGTATGTTTAACGCCATGGACAATTCTGAACTCATTTAATCAGATGTTCTTCAGCTGGAAATTGTGTTGAACAGTTAGGATTTAAGATAAACACGTTATTCCGAAGCAGCATTCACAAACTGAATTGTGAATCATTTATGAGACATACACAGCTATAACAACATCCTTGAGAAATATAAGATTTGTGGTGTAAAAAGTAGATTACATATTATAGTGATACAAATAGACATGTTTATGGCACATACATTGCCATCTTATGTTAATAATAGTGCAATAAAATTAGAAAGGACCAATTCTGCATTATAGTAATATAATAGGAGTTGCTACTAGTTGTTACTATTAATTGTCCATAAAACATAATTAAGTATTGATAATTTGCAATTTCTCTTTTAATTGGCTTTACTGCTAACTCAAAAAGCTAGTATATAGACAGAAACCATGAGAAATCAGAAAAGTAATAAAATGATTTTCCTTTCATATTGTGATAATTCTGACCTTCAAAAGGCCCTTCTAAAAAAATCCTCTGGGAACTAAATTGTGAGAGAGCTAGTAGTTAAGTGCACCCCATTCACACTGAAATCCCCATAATTCTGTGAAAAACTGATGGCTTTTGATTACAAAGTCTATGAAGTCTACACAACTAACAGGTCATGAACAGTTCTAACTAATAACCACTTTCCTGAAATAGACATACCCATACTTCTTCGAACTAAAGTAGTTAAACCGGGGCCATGGCTGCAGCTGCAGTCATGATCCCGGTATCAATAATTTTAGCTGCCAATGTTGAATAAAGTTCAAGTGATCTGAACGGCTAAATAGCCACTGGATCACTTTTACATGCGGCGGAAGAGAGTACCTCCACCTTTCACAGCCTTCCTGACTCTCTAGTCCCACCAGGGAGCCTGGGACTGAAGCCAGTGCCATAGAACTGACCAAGGACTGGAACTTCCCTGATCATTTCTATGGTCTAATAAACCAAAAGCAATGAGTATTTTGTTGGCTTCAGTCTAAGGTAAACAGGCCGTTACCAGCCTGTGAAAGCATCTGATCAAACTGATCTTGGTTTAATCAGATGCAAGGAGAGATCTGGGGTCTAATAGACCCCAGATCTCTCAGTAAAGAGGAACTGTTATGGCCCATGCTATTACAAGGGATGCTGTGCATCACTTGTGACAGCAATAAAGTTGATAAAAAAATGTAAAAAGACAAAGGTAAACATTTTTAATTATAAAATAAATAATAAAATAAAAAAAAGTAAAGACCCCCCCCCCACCTCACAAAACACATGTAAGGTATTATCTTGAACGAGTGAGAGCAATAATTCAAGTATCAGAGTTTGTAAACCGGTAACATATAAAAGCTTTTAAAGTGTCACCTATGGAGATTTTTAAGTACTGTAATTTGTCCCCATTCCATGGGCGTAGGCAATTTTGAAGCAAGACATGTTAGGTATCTATTTACTCGGCTTAACATCTTTTATATCTTACCAAACAATTGGGTATTGTATTGGCTTTTTGTGTGTTAACATTCAATAAAGCATATTTTTTTCGAAAACCGCTGCATAAATATCTAATAACATACAAAATTGCAACACCCATCATTTTATTCTCCAGGGTCACTACTTATATATAATGTTTAGGGGTTCTAAGTAATTTTCTGGCAAAAAAAAAGCTCAGAATAGAATTGGGAAGCAAATAGTTAAAGTATTAAAACATAAGGATGTCAGCAGTTTAGGACTGTATCAGAAAATCCAGTGGCAATAAACTTCTAGAAACCTGGTCAGTGTGCTATTTACTCTCAACTGCATTATATTATATTATATTAGATCAGATTAGATTAGATTATTTTAGAGTATATATTATATTATAATACAGTACAGCACTACTTTTCTACTTGAAAAAAGGAGGAATCAGAATATAAAAACAGATCATGTGAGTTGTGAGTTGATGTCAGCCCACAGACTTGTCATACAGTCCAGGCCTAGTAGCATAAATGGGGGACAGGGTAACATTATTACAAATCCCTGGCCAGCCTTATTCCTTAAATATTTATATTTTGTGCAGTAATATCATACTTACATCAACTCCTTCCAGTTTGTTGGTGAAGCTACTACTGACTGATTGCAGAGCAACAGGAGGCCAGGAATGGAACCAGTCTATCGCTGTACAGTTCACCAGGGCTGGAAACTTTCTTGCTCTGTTTCTCAAAGTAAAACCCACAGGTGAAAAACACAGGACTACCTGCAGTAAATTAAATCATGAAAATAAGATTATTAAGATTTCAACTTCCATTTAAATAACTAAAATATTTTCACATGATCTACAGTAGTGTGAAAAATCAAATCCTATAGCATTGAACAATACAATACATTATGATTAGGGTTGAGCGGACACCTAGATGTCCGTGTTCGACGGGTTCGGCCGAACTTTAAAAAAAAGTCCGGGTCCGTGTCCCGGACTTTTACCGAACTTTTCCCGGACACCGAACCCCATTGAAGTCAATGGGGACCCGAACTTTAAGGCACTAAAATGGCTCTAAAACACCAAAGGAAAGGGCTAGAGTGCTGCAAATGGCAGCAAAACGTAATTAAGAGCATGGCAAGTGCTCTGCAAACAAATGTGGATAGGGAAATAACTTAAAACAACAAAAAAAAACAGAAAAATAAAACAATGTTCTTCTTCATCTCTGAAGGACGAGGCCCATATGGAGTAGGAGGGAGGTTGAGGTGGTGGTGGATGTGGCGGTGACATAGGCGTGCGCACAGGGTGTGCTGGGTGTGCCTGGGCACACCCTAATCACCTAGGGCACATAGCATTGCCAGTGAGGAGATGGGAAAGATCTCCCTGGGACCTGCTCTGCTCTATTTCTCCTTGCCTACAGGTACATGGCCCCGATACATTACTCTCCCTGCTGGCAAACACATGCATGTGTATTTCAACTTTGGGGTGCACACCTTAATGCAATAGGCTGCGCACACCTATGGGCGGTGTAGGTGGAAGCGGCGGTGGAGGAGGACCAGGGCCGGATTAACAGCATCATGGGCTTGGTGCTGAGGATTTTGAAGGGCCTTAAGGGCCGTGCCTTGCCATGCACCCAGAGGAGGAAGGGTGCAGCCATGCATGCCTAATTCAACATGGGATGCTGTCTCTGAAGCCCATAAACACATCCATGCATCGCCAACTGTCCCTCCTTGTCCGGCCTTCACGCTGTGTGGGGAGGTTCTGAGGGTGCTGCCTGGGGAAGCGAGCATAGAAGCCAGACTTCTGTGTTTACAAGTGACAGAAGAGCGGTAACAGTGAATATGGCCAACCCGGGGCCTATATAAAAGGTAGGGGCCTGGAGCTGCAGCTCCAATAGCCCCTACATTAATCTGGCCCTGAGGAGGAGGACGAGGTAGCCAACACTGCTTCTTTTCAAAAATTTTAAATGAGGGTACACCCCAAAAGAGTGAGAAAGAGCAAAAATGGAACAATGGGTGGGTAAGGTCGGTATCCATTGCTATTCTGCATAAGGTACGGAAAAGTCCCGTGGGATCCATGCCTGGTTCATTTTAATGAACGTGAGCTTGTCCACATTGTCTCTGGACAGGCGGCTGCGCTTGTCTGTTATAACGCCCCCAGCCGTGCTAAATACCCGTTCAGATAATACACTGGCTGCAGGGCACGCCAGCACCTCCAAGGCGTAAAGGGCAAGCTCAGGCCATGTGCCCAATTTGGAGACCCAGAAGTTGAAGGGGGCAGACCCGTCATTCACTACATGTAGGCGTGTGCACACATACTGCTCCACCATGTTGGTAAAATGCTGCCTCCTGCTAAGACGTTCCATCTGAGCTGCTGGTGCTGCTGTTTGTTGTGGCGTGCTGACAAAGCTTTTCCACATTTCGGCCATGCTAACCCTGCCTTCTGAGGTGCTGGCGGTGCCCTGGTTGCGTTGGCGACCTCCTCCTCCTCCTCCTCTGCCTTGTGCTTCCACTGTGGCCCCGCTGTCAGATGGGAATGCCAGCAGCATGGCGTCTACCAGCGTGCGCTTGTACTCGCGCATCTTGCGATCGCGCTCCAGTGAGTGAATTAAGGACGGTACGTTGTCCTTGTAACGGGGATCCAGCAGCGTGGCCACCCAGTAATCAGCACAAGTTAGAATGTGGGCAACTCGGCGGTCGTTGTGGAGACACTGCAGCATGTAATCGCTCATGTGTGCCAGGCTGCCCAGAGGCGACGAAAGGCTGTCCTCTGTGGGAGGTGTATCGTCCGTGTCCTCTGTATCCCCCCAGCCACGCACCAGTGATGGCCATGAGCTGGCCTGGGTGCCACCCTGCTGTGAACATGGTTCCATCTCCTCCTCCAGCTCCTCCTCCTCCTCATCCTCCTCATCCTCCAGAACTGTGCCCCTGCTGGACAATTGTGTCCCTGGCGTTTGTGTGTGCAGGAACCCACCCTCGGAGCCCCTTGCGAATGACTGCCCTGAAAGCCTTTGAAATGTTACCTCTTCATCCTCCTCCTCCTCCTCCTCATCCTGTGCCACATCCTCTTCCATCATCGCCCAAATTGTTTTTTCAAGGAGGCATAGAAGTGGGATAGTTAAGCTGAGAATGGCGTCATTGCCACTGGCCATGTTGGTGGAGTACCCAAAACAGCGCAACAAGGCACAATATATGCAAATGTCAAATATGCAAACTATGCCGCAATTTAATGTTTTTTACACCAAAAGGGTGTGTATTGAATAGCGGAATAGGATAAAAAACTGTGTATCTCACACGTACAAACACAGACTAGGCCCGATTAAATTTTTTCCTACCCTAAAGGGAGGATGAGGAAGAGGAGTATGGAACATGCAGCACCCTCAAATCTTCAGAAGTATGAGATGAACCCCAAAAACTTGGAAAGGTGGATCTCTCTCACACGTACCAACACAGACTATCCCCCAATTTAACTGATCCCCAAAGGTTTTTGATTAAATAGCGGAATAGAAAATATGATCCAAAAAAAGTGTATGTATATCACACGTACACAACCACACTAGGCCCCAATTACTATTGTTTGTACCCCTAAAAGGCTAGATGAGGAGTAGGGGGGGGTATGGAACAGGCAGCACCCTCAAACCTTCAGAAGTATGAGATGAACCCCAACAACTTGGAAAGGTGGATCTCTCTCACACGTACCAACACAGACTATCCCCCAATTTAACTGATCCCCAAAGGTTTTTGATTAAATAGCGGAATAGAAAATATGATCCAAAAAAAGTGTATGTATATCACACGTACACAACCACACTAGGCCCCAATTACTATTGTTTGTACCCCTAAAAGGCTAGATGAGGAGTAGGGGGGGTATGGAACAGGCAGCACCCTCAAACCTTCAGAAGTATGAGATGAACCCCAACAACTTGGAAAGGTGGATCTCTCTCACACGTACCAACACAGACTATCCCCCAATTTAACTGATCCCCAAAGGTTTTTGATTAAATAGCAGAATAGAAAATATGATCCAAAAAAAGTGTATGTATATCACACGTACACAACCACACTGGGCCCCAATTACTATTGTTTGTACCCCTAAAAGGCTAGATGAGGAGTAGGGGGAGTATGGAACAGGCAGCACCCTCAAACCTTCAGATGTATGAGATGAACCCCAACAACTTGGAAAGGTGGATCTCTCTCACACGTACCAACACAGACTATCCCCCAATTTAACTGATCCCCAAAGGTTTTTGATTAAATAGCGGAATAGAAAATATGATCCAAAAAAAGTGTATGTATATCACACGTACACAACCACACTAGGCCCCAATTACTATTGTTTGTACCCCTAAAAGGCTAGATGAGGAGTAGGGGGGGTATGGAACAGGCAGCACCCTCAAACCTTCAGAAGTATGAGATGAACCCCAACAACTTGGAAAGGTGGATCTCTCTCACACGTACCAACACAGACTATCCCCCAATTTAACTGATCCCCAAAGGTTTTTGATTAAATAGCGGAATAGAAAATATGATCCAAAAAAAGTGTATGTATATCACACGTACACAACCACACTAGGCCCCAATTACTATTGTTTGTACCCCTAAAAGGCTAGATGAGGAGTAGGGGGGGTATGGAACAGGCAGCACCCTCAAACCTTCAGAAGTATGAGATGAACCCCAACAACTTGGAAAGGTGGATCTCTCTCACACGTACCAACACAGACTATCCCCCAATTTAACTGATCCCCAAAGGTTTTTGATTAAATAGCGGAATAGAAAATATGATCCAAAAAAAGTGTATGTATATCACACGTACACAACCACACTAGGCCCCAATTACTATTGTTTGTACCCCTAAAAGGCTAGATGAGGAGTAGGGGGGGTATGGAACAGGCAGCACCCTCAAACCTTCAGAAGTATGAGATGAACCCCAACAACTTGGAAAGGTGGATCTCTCTCACACGTACCAACACAGACTATCCCCCAATTTAACTGATCCCCAAAGGTTTTTGATTAAATAGCGGAATAGAAAATATGATCCAAAAAAAGTGTATGTATATCACACGTACACAACCACACTAGGCCCCAATTACTATTGTTTGTACCCCTAAAAGGCTAGATGAGGAGTAGGGGGGGTATGGAACAGGCAGCACCCTCAAACCTTCAGAAGTATGAGATAAACCCCAACAACTTGGAAAGGTGGATCTCTCTCACACGTACCAACACAGACTATCCCCCAATTTAACTGATCCCCAAAGGTTTTTGATTAAATAGCGGAATAGAAAATATGATCCAAAAAAAGTGTATGTATATCACACGTACACAACCACACTGGGCCCCAATTACTATTGTTTGTACCCCTAAAAGGCTAGATGAGGAGTAGGGGGAGTATGGAACAGGCAGCACCCTCAAACCTTCAGAAGTATGAGATGAACCCCAACAACTTGGAAAGGTGGATCTCTCTCACACGTACCAACACAGACTATCCCCCAATTTAACTGATCCCCAAAGGTTTTTGATTAAATAGCGGAATAGAAAATATGATCCAAAAAAAGTGTATGTATATCACACGTACACAACCACACTGGGCCCCAATTACTATTGTTTGTACCCCTAAAAGGCTAGATGAGGAGTAGGGGGAGTATGGAACAGGCAGCACCCTCAAACCTTCAGAAGTATGAGATGAACCCCAACAACTTGGAAAGGTGGATCTCTCTCACACGTACCAACACAGACTATCCCCCAATTTAACTGATCCCCAAAGGTTTTTGATTAAATAGCGGAATAGAAAATATGATCCAAAAAAAGTGTATGTATATCACACGTACACAACCACACTAGGCCCCAATTACTATTGTTTGTACCCCTAAAAGGCTAGATGAGGAGTAGGGGGGGTATGGAACAGGCAGCACCCTCAAACCTTCAGAAGTATGAGATGAACCCCAACAACTTGGAAAGGTGGATCTCTCTCACACGTACCAACACAGACTATCCCCCAATTTAACTGATCCCCAAAGGTTTTTGATTAAATAGCGGAATAGAAAATATGATCCAAAAAAAGTGTATGTATATCACACGTACACAACCACACTAGGCCCCAATTACTATTGTTTGTACCCCTAAAAGGCTAGGAGTAGGGGGAGTATGGAACAGGCAGCACCCTCAAACCTTCAGAAGTATGAGATGAACCCCAACAACTTGGAAAGGTGGATCTCTCTCACACGTACCAACACAGACTATCCCCCAATTTAACTGATCCCCAAAGGTTTTTGATTAAATAGCGGAATAGAAAATATGATCCAAAAAAAGTGTATGTATATCACACGTACACAACCACACTAGGCCCCAATTACTATTGTTTGTACCCCTAAAAGGCTAGATGAGGAGTAGGGGGAGTATGGAACAGGCAGCACCCTCAAATCTTCAGAAGTATGAGATTGTGTTCACTGTACCCCACAAAGATTGAGTTCACTGCACCCCACAATGATTGTGTTCACTGCACCCCACAAAGATTGTGTTCACTGCACCTCACAAAGATTGTGTTCACTGTACCCCCCAAAGGTTGTGTTCACTGCACCCCACAAAGATTCTGTTCACTGTACCCCACAAAGATTGTGTTCACTGCACCCTAAAAGGATGTTGTTCACTGCACCCCACAAAGATTGTGTTCACTGCACCCTAAAAGGATGTTGTTCACTGCACCCCAAAAAGATTGTGTTCACTGTACCCCCCCAAAGATTGTGTTCACTGCACCCCACAAAGATTGTGTTCACTGCACCCCAAAAAGATTGTGTTCACTGTACCCCCCAAAGATTGTGTTCACTGCACCCCAAAAAGATTGTGTTCACTGTACCCCCCAAAGATTGTGTTCACTGCACCCCACAAAGATTCTGTTCACTGTACCCCACAAAGATTGTGTTCACTGCACCCCAAAAAGATTGTGTTCACTGTACCCCCCCAAAGATTGTGTTCACTGCACCCCACAAAGATTCTGTTCACTGCACCCCACAAAGGATTTTGTTCACTGCACCCCAAAAAGATTGTGTTCACTGCACCCCAAAAAGGATTTTGATCACTGCACCCCAAAAAGGATGTTGTTCACTGCACCCCAAAAATGATTTTGTTCACTCCACCCCAAAAAGATTGTGTTCACTGCACCCCACAAAGATTGTGTTCACTGCACCCCAAAAAGATTGTGTTCACTGTACCCCCCAAAGATTGTGTTCACTGCACCCCACAAAGATTCTGTTCACTGTACCCCACAAAGATTGTGTTCACTGCACCCCAAAAAGATTGTGTTCACTGCACCCCAAAAAGGATGTTGTTCACTGCACCCCAAAAAGGATGTTGTTCACTCCACCCCAAAAAGATTGTGTTCACTGCACCCCACAAAGATTGTGTTCACTGCACCCCAAAAAGATTGTGTTCACTGCACCCCAAAAATGATTTTGTTCACTGCACCCC
This sequence comes from Pelophylax lessonae, assembly GCF_965119305.1. NCBI lineage: Eukaryota > Metazoa > Chordata > Amphibia > Anura > Ranidae > Pelophylax > Pelophylax lessonae. Next base: position 249,392,433 of record NC_138773.1, on the reverse strand, counting down.
AAAAAGGATTTTGTTCACTGCACCCCAAAAAGGATGTTGTTCACTCCACCCCAAAAAGATTGTGTTCACTGCACCCCAAAAAGATTGTGTTCACTGCACCCCACAAAGGATTTTGTTCACTGCACCCCAAAAAGATTGTGTTCACTGCACCCCAAAAAGGATGTTGTTCACTGCACCCCAAAAAGGATTTTGTTCACTGCACCCCAAAAAGATTGTGTTCACTGCACCCCACAAAGGATTTTGTTCACTGCACCCCACAAAGATTGTGTTCACTGCACACCAAAAAGGATTGTGTTCACTGCACCCCAAAAAGATTTTGTTCACTGCACCCCAAAAAGATTGTGTTCACTGCAGCCCAAAAAGATTGTGTTCACTGCAGCCCAAAAAGATTGTGTTCACTGCAGCCCAAAAAGATTGTGTTCACTGCAGCCCAAAAAGATTGTGTTCACTGCAGCTCACACACAGAAAAATGGATGTGGATCACTGACACCTGCCTATCTCCAATCCCACACCACACAGCAATATCGATTGTAGTTTGTAGAACACAGTTTCCCTAAAATTCAGCAGACTCTGTCCCTAACAGGATTGAGAAGAGATCGTAGATCAGGATTGAGTGCAGATTCACCCCACCCCCCACACAGCAATATCGATTGTAGTTTGTAGAAGACACTGACCCTATAATTCAGCAGACTCTATCCCTAAAATGCCTACAACTCGCCCTGCCTAAACACTCCGACCTGTCCCTCAATTCTATCCGGACACAAATGGTTTTTTCCTGCCTATCTTTCCCTAATCAGCAGCCAGCACATTGATGTGTGCTCTGTCCCTTAGCTAAGCAGCAGAATGACGCTGCTGCGGCGGCTGCCTCGAACTTATAAAGACTTGGTCACATGCTTCAGACGGCCAATCACAGCTACTAAGACATTTGCAGGCATGGCTGGGATGGCTTAAGGCACACCAGTTAAACGATTGTTGATTGGCTGTTGAAAGCCCGCCATGAAAAGAGCGCCAAAGCATGCAAAACCCGGAAATAAAACGACCGAACACGGATTTTTACCCGAACATACAGTAAAGTGTCCGTGTCCGTGTTCGGGTAAAAAAAATCCAATTATTCGGTACGAACACGAATAATACAGTCCGTGTTCGCTCAACACTAATTATGATTTGAAAACTGTCTATTTTAGCTTTCCCCCATATGTAAGCAGTATATCACTGGTAGCACATACTATAAATGTCAAGGTTTGGCATTTAATAAGGGGCTGGATGAAACCAAGAGAATAGGAATTTTCTGTCAATAGTAAAAATACCTGGTTTTCTTTGGCTATCTGACCCTCCCTATAATAGTGTAGACACTAGAGCAGTGGTTCTTAACGCGGGTTCGACGGAGGTCAAGACACACACCCGACTCATATGATTCGTGATGACACGCCCCGCTCATTGGCTGCAGGTGATCTCGCAACATCACTTGGTGATGCAGGGAATTTGGCGAGCCCAGTAGTCGAATTGTAACTGTCGTGATGGTACGTCGTGTGATTTCTTTCTTAATATTAATCCCTTCATACTAACTATGTCGAGCAAACAAAGAAAGTGGTCGGACGAATATGTACAATATGGATTCACATGTATAACGGAACGTGATGGGAGTCAGCGTCCTAACTGCGTGATTTGCAATGCCAAGTTGAGCAATTCAAGTCTAGCAACGGCAAAACTAAGAGAACACTTCCTTAAGCTGCATGGAGATGGAAAATACAAGAACACAACGCTCACTGAATTCAAGGTGAGGAGAGCCAGATTCGATGAAAAGGCTAGTCTGCCTGTTCTCGGCTTTGTACCCATCAACAAACCGATCCTCATAGCATCGTACGAAGCAACAGCAGAAGTCACACTGATTTGCAGTAAATATTCATTATTATGTTTTTGTGTGAAAATCATGTTTTAATGGTTGTGTTCTTTTTTCTTAATGGTTTTGTTCTTTAATGGTTTTGTTCATTTTGTGCACCTATTTATAAATATATACCTAAATATATACCTATGTTTTGAATTTGAAAAAAACATATTTTATTTTTCCAATTAAGAAGGGTTCGGTGAATGCGCATATGAAACTGGTGGGGTTCAGTACCTCCAACAAGGTTAAGAACCATTGCACTAGAGGGAGAGTAGGATGATTGAAACTGTGAGCCAAAAGTATCCACTACTGTGGTTTTACACCTTGACCACATGGCAATGTACACTCATTTAATTGAAGGGTGGATATGAAAGGCAATAGAGGCGATTTTCAGCAAAGACCCAGAGTGGCACAGAGAAGAGATGGCGAAGATGGCCAACTTTGTGTTAGCAAGTACAGCAACTAAGTATCTGCCCCAGTGTTGTTAACCACAAGAATTCCATCAACAATGTCAAAATTATAGATCACATATAAGCATACCTGACAACTGTTAAAAATCTGATTTCTTGAGAATGAGGGTGGAGTAGGGGGTGGGGCAGTAGCAAATGGTGAATGGTTGGTGTACTAAAAGTGCCTTAACAGTTAGAGGGGCCTAAAACTTGAGCCTACTTACAGAGTGCAGAAGTCAGAAGTATGTGTTCAGGGGTCAGGGTTGGGTAACATACTGTCAGGGTTATTTGGGGAAGTTAATTTCACAAATAGAAATGAAATGTCATATTTTGATCTGTATAGAATTAGCAATGACATCCATTTTTGTCAGGTTACTAAATGGTTAAAATTTCCTTTAACAAAAAGTGCCTATGCCGAAAAAGTGGCTATTCAACAGGTTTACCCAAACAGGCTGTGTGGACCTAAAGTAATAAATAGTCTGTTGACTTACTTTAAGATAAAGTCCAGCTGACAATAGTCTGTTTGACTTACTTTAAGATAAGGTCTAAGACAATATACCAAGGTAATCCTGTTTGCGTGGGATCATAAAACAAGTCAGTAGTTTTCTGTGTTTAAACCCATTTAAAAATAGGACTTACAGATATGTTATAATCTTATATGTAACATAATATTAACACTGAAATATGAAATGTATATATAACTAGCATACATAAATATGTAGGAAAGCGTTATACATTACAATGTTTCATATTTTGCTAACTTCTAACCTTACTGATTTGATGACTTATCTCTGTATGTTGAGAGGTTTCAGTAAACATTTGTAAATTGTAAGTCGTAGAAAGCATCATAAACTTTTCTGGCCTTGCCAGGTGTTTCATCTAGAAAGTCTGAATTGTAAGCTCTGGGTCAATATAAAGGTTCGAAGTTTATTTGAAGATAAATATTGCTACGAACTGAAACTAAAGAGCAATGCAATACTGCCATTTTGCTGACTACGGTAATTGAAGTCTTAGGTTTCAAAAGTAAAATCCTATATATATCTAAATAAGATATATTAAATATTAGAATGGTGTTATCAAGATTAATTCTTTATTCAGATACCTGGTGGATTAAATGGACATTTAGTAGATGAAAGCATGGTTACATTTTGTTGTGTTATAATAGTTTTAAATGGAGAAATCTTATTTAATTTTAATATACTGGTTGACCAAGAGGTGTCACCCTATGACATCACCAGTTAATGAATAAGATGTTCCAACCAATGATGTTCATATTCACTCCCTCTGGGTTTAACTTATGGTAATTTTAATAGTCCTTTGTACTATACCATATAAAAGCCCAGACGAGAGAGACACATGACACATCACATCTTGCCCAATATACATTACACTTACAACACACACACTACTAACAGCTATGCACAGACTCATCTACACAGACTTCCTTTCAATCTGCCATGTATTTGAACCTTTGAGGGATGCCAAACGAAGCTCCGCCCTAATTGGCCACCATCTTGGAAAAGCAGCCATCTTAAGGAACCTGGTAACTACTATTCTAAGCTAGTGGCCATTTTAAATATGGTAATTATGCCTTGCTAATTATTTGATTATTATTCAATATTGTTTATGTACTGCCTTAAATGTTTTACATTTCATATTCAAGGGTAACGAAAGTACAATCCCAGCCGTATAAACCATATGTAGATTTTTCTCTAAAGAGATGATTTTTGTTTTTATAACATTTTTATTAATATCAGATTAAGCGCATATTGGCGTATTAGTTTCACGTTTTGCATAGCCTATTCTCACTTCATCTGCAGTGAGGTGATTATCAGGTTTTGCATTGCGCAGACAATTGTGGTCTCATTGTATAGTATACATTAAATATGGTTTTTACTACATCTGGGGAAAATGTAATCTTGCTTTCGTTTCACTTTAACTTTGTTTTAGTTTCACTTTCATTATTGAGCTACACATCACATTGCAGTTGTTGTTTGAAGTTTGTATTTTCGTGAAGTTATATTTTTTTTGGTGTCATCTTAAGTTTGCTCATTTATCGTGATTACATGTCTCGTGAATAAAACTTTTTTATATATTCCATACTGTAGACTGTTTTCACTAAGATTGGTATATGCTTTTAAAAAGAAATTATTCAATAAAAAGAATTCGCTAAATATAGATTTATGGAATAAGTTGAGATTCTCCTTTCACACAGATCTTTGCTTATTATTAAACATAAATAGATACTGTTATAGTCAGAGCAGTATCAACATTCTAACATAATGGAGGCACAGCGAGATATTATTAATTATTATTAATTATTAATTCTGACAATACATAGTACAGGGGTCTGGTGTGGGTAACATACATAGTGCAGGGGTCAAGTGTGTAATGTACATAGTGTAGGGATCGGTGTGTGTGTGTGTGTGTAATATAAATAGTTTAGGAGTCAGAGTTATATACAGCCGAGCAAACAGCACCCCCATGTGATTCTTTTCACCACCACCCTCTTAGATATACTACTGCAGTACCACCTATGTACATACTTAAATACATACAAACTCCATACAACATGCATACACAACACTCTTCAGACAAATACTGTACATACACACTGCATGCACATATATACACACTACATACACATACATTCATAAATACACATACATGCAAAAATCGGTAACATACATGCAACATACATACACAATGCATGAAACATTCAGACTGTAGCATAAAATGGGCTACGGTTTAAAAAAACTCCAATTTCTCTAATTGTAAATATATAAATAATTTATTGACCACTTTTTAACTGTATAATCAGAGGCGTACCTAGGGTCTCCAGCGCCCTTGGCGAAGAGCTGTATCGGCGCCCCCCCCCCCCCCGAGAGAGAGGGTTTGACAGAGAGAGACAGGGGGGGGGGGTTTGTCGGAGAGAGAGAAGGGGGTGACAGAGAGAGAGAAAGAAGGGCTGACAGGGAGAGAGAGGGGGTGACAGGGAGAGAGAGGGGGGACAGGGAGTGGGGGGTGAGAGGGGGGTGACAGGAATAGAGGGGTTGGCAGGGAGAGAGAGAGACGGGGGTGACAGGGACAGAGAGGGGGTGACAGGGAGAGAGAGGGGGGTGACAGGGAAAGAGGGGGTGACAGGGAGAGAGGGGGGTGACGGGGAGGGTGACAGTCAGAGAGGGGGTGACAGGGAGGGTGACAGGGAGAGAGGAGGGTGACAGAAAGAGAGGGGGTGACAGGGAGAGAGGGGGGTGAGAGGGAGGGTGACAGGGAGAGAGGGGGGTGAGAGGGAGGGTGACAGAGAGAGAGGGGGGGTGACAGGGAGAGTGAGAGGGAGAGAGGGGGGTGAGAGGGAGGGTGATAGGAAGAGAGAGGGGTGACAGGGAGAGAGGGGGGTGACAGGGTGACAGGAAGGGTGACAGGGAGGGTGACATGGAGGGTGACAGAGAGGGAGGGTGATAGGAAGAGAGGGGGGTGACCGGGAGAGAAGGGGGGTGACAGGGAGAGAAGGGGATGACAAGGAGAGAGGGGGTGACAGGGACAGAAGAGGGTGACAGGGAGAGAGGGGGATGACAGGGAGAGAGGGGGGTGACAGGGAGAGAGGGGGATGACAGGGAGAGAGGGGGATGACAGGGAGAGGGGGGGGGTGACAGGGAGAGAGGGGGGGGTGACAGGGAGAGAGGGGGATGACAGGGAGAGAGGGGGGTGACAGGGAGAGAGGGGGGTGACAGGGAGAGAGGGGGATGACGGGGAGAGAGGGGGATGACGGGGAGAGAGGGGGATGACGGGGAGAGAGTGGGGGTGACAGGGAGAGAGTGGGGGTGACAGGGAGAGAGTGGGGGTGACAGGGAGAGAGTGGGGGTGACAGGGAGAGAGGGGGGGATGACAGGGAGAGAGGGGGTGACAGGGAGAGAGGGGGGGTGACAGGGAGAGAGGGGGGGTGACAGGGAGAGAGGGGGATGACAGGGAGAGGGGGGGGGGTGACAGGGAGAGAGGGGGATGACAGGGAGAGAAGGGCGTGATGTAGAGAGGGGGGATGACAGGGAGAGAATGCTTCTGGTACCTGAGAGGCCAGCCAGGCCTTCCGTTGCTGCAGTACATTCATGCCTGGAGGAGTCGACTGATGATGATGTCATGTAGGCAGAGGCGGAGCCCTGTGACGAGGGGAGCTGCGTATTGCATGGAGCTCCTACACTGACTGTCGCCGCCTGCCTCAGTGCACAGGGAGCATTGAATTGGAGCAGGGGGGGTGGCGCAAGTGCCTGCCACCGGGGGCGCAGGCTGAGCTGAGGAGCGGTAATTCATTGCTACACTGCCAATGTTTTTGTGCTTCCCCTCGGCCTGCGCCCCTGTCTGGCGCCGCTCTGGCCAACCCCAGCACATTCCATATTTACCTCCCCACACACCATTGCAAGTAGAGTAATATGCCAGATGGCATATAGAAGTTTGTTTGAAACTGCCTCAGGCGGAGTCGAGATACGTCAGACACTGCAGCCTAGAGATGACGTCACTGGCGCAGGTCCCAAGGGGGAATGATGTAAACACAACACTGACAGTCTCCGTGGATACTACAATCCTGGGCCTAGGAGAGAGATGGAAGGGAGGAGCCCACACTGTATGTGGTTTAGGCCAGCAAGAGTAGTCCTGGTTTTGGAGTTACTGGCTGTGGGCTTGTTAATGGTACATGGTCACCATTGCGGGCAGAGGGGACTTTGAGGTGTTTGCCATGACAACGCATTTCACTGCAAAGAGCCTTATCAAGACATTCATTGGACTTATTAATTATTACCCCAAGCACTTCTTGAGAGTAACTGTGTGCCACTTCTGATTTTAAATTACTATGTTGTCCCTTTAATAGGGTGTGATCTACAGCACCTTTACAAGTTGAGGCTATTCACTGCATAAAAAGCTCTTAGATGAGAACATGTTTATTAACATTTGTACATCTCTTCTTTGGCGCAGAAGAGAAGTAAATGGAATACGCGGTTAATGGCTGTGATGTGCAGTGGAAGGAGGAGTGAGATTTGTGCCCATATTCTTGCAAGATCACAGGCTCAAATACTCAATAATTTGTTTTTTAAAAAGGTAGGAAAATAACAGTTAAAAATAATGTTAAAATGAAAACATACTTATTGGAAAGCAACCATGCATGAATAATTGTGTTTTTATTTCTGTCAAGACAATCATGTGACACCTGTAAATAATAATATTTGTCTATACAAAAACACTCCTTTACAAGTGTCACAGAAATGGGTTTATATAAATAAAAATAAAACTTTTCATGCAAGAACCCTCTCCAAATAAACCTTTCATTAATTTTTATTTTTGTTATTCATAGGGCACAAACAATGAGTAAGGTAATGTCATTGCAACTTATTAAATTGACTGTTTGCATTGCATTCATTAGCCACTTCTCACTGTGCCACTTTGGGAAGCCGAAAACAGCATCTCCGCTCCTCATCACAGCTACATAAATCGCTACACTGTGTAGATGATATGTGATATGCTCTATTATGTCTTATCTTGGTTTCATAAATGGACACCTATAAGTACACGCAGATACAGCATATGACTGTATGACATCTCTCTCACATACAGTAAATACACTATAATGTTAAAAGTATTGGGATGCCTGCTTTTACATGCACATTATCTTTAATGGCACCCCAGTCTAAGTCCGTAGGGTTCAATATTGAGTTGGCCCACAGGTTCTATCGTGTTTGCCAACCCGATAGAACACCTTTGGGATGAATTAGAGTGGAGACTGCGAGCCAGGCATTTTCGTCCAAAATCAGTGCCTTACCTCACAAATTCGCTTTTGGAAGAATGGTCAAAAATTCCCATAGACATACTCCTAAACCTTGTGGACAGCCTTCCCAGAAGAGTTGAAGCTGTTCTAGCTACAATGGGTGGGCCAACTTAATATTGAACCCTACAGACTAAGACTGGGGTGACATTAAAGCTCATGTGCATGTAAAGGCAGAAATAGAATCAACTCATAATCACGATTTAACCCTTTAGGTGTTAATGTGTCTAGAGTGTATATCCAAAATACCTCATGTTTAGGATGGATAAAAATAGGTATCTGTTATAATAGGTACCCAAACAGGTATCCTTTCTTCACACAGAATCCAGTATACTGTGTCCGCATTACAGACAGATTTGTTTGCTGAACCAAGAAATCAAAATCCGGTTCTTTTATAGGAAAGTTTTCCTATTCCTGCTGTCTTTAGGGCTATTGTTCATAGACAGATGTCCCGTTTTGAGAGGATAGACAAAGTTATATTGCAATAACACAGACAAGAGATGCAAAAACAATTTAGGATAGAGAATATCCACAGTCCTTAGGGACACAAGATAAAAAAGGGCAAACACAAGAAAATTCAACAGTATGTAGCAATATTTCCAGGCCTTGAGCCTGATGAGGGATTGCCATTGTTACCGGTGACACCTCCAACACATTTAAATTGTGAACCCAAGTGTGAGAATTGAGACATTGACCACTCCGGTATCTTTGGTTGGTTTTGTTTATTGTATTTTGGGGATAAGAGAAGGGAATGAGTGGGATACTCCTCTGGCTCAACTAGGTTAACTGGGACTCTGTACAAAAATGCCCGTTGGCGCTGTCGAATGCCGACCAGCGTTTCCTGACGTTTAGTGCTGGAACCCCCCGACTTTAACTTGTTTGTTAACTCAGAAGATCCAGGACAGTAGAATACTTGACTCCTGGCAATCAATTTAGCTCAAAAGTCACTGAACAGCTCCCTTCAGCCCTTCACTGCCCGAAGTAGCTCCTTGTCACTGCTTGTGCCGCTTCAACTCTTAACTCTGTACACTACACACTGTACACATTAGCTCTTTAGGGCCCAACCTCTGGCGCCCCCTCTAACACTTCAGGGTCCTCTGACTAGGTACCCCCTCTGACACTTCAGGGTCCTCTGACTAGGCACCCCCTTTAACAGCTAGCTGACTCCTGGATCCCTAGAACCTTCTCTGGAGTGGTCCCCTCTACACTTGGCAGACCCCTAGGGGCAGTTCACAGTACTCACGACCTTGGCAGGCTTTCCTGGAACTGAACCCCTCTTCCTCCACTGGTCCTCGGCACACCGGATCCCTCCTGCAGCTCAACTCAACATCCTCTGGATTCCCAGGCAGCCACCCAGAACACCCAATTCTTCTGACAGGAGGAGAGACAGCCGTACTCCCCCTCCTGGGACTCTGCTTCCCACCAAAGACGCTGCGTCATGCGTTCCCCTCAAACATATACCCACTCCCAAAATTCTCTGCGGCAGAATCTGCCTTCTGGGGTAGATAAAGGCCTGAATGTGTCTCTGACTGGATTTCCTCCACTGCCCAATGAGAATCCTCTCATGGAGCCAGTGGGGAGACTCCCCTCTCAGCAGACACACCCGGGAAACATGACAGTCCAGCTGAAATCATGGCCCTGCTGTTAGGCAGCCAAGGCCCACTATACTTTTACCTAGCACCTACCCTGTAGGGTGCTACAAGTATAAAACCTTTTGCACACAGGCCATCCAGCTGCAGTACATTCCTTCTGGTGTTTTAATGCACCAGATGGAAAAGGTGTAGCAGCAGTGGTAGCGGTGTTAAGGGCCCTATCAGAGACAAAGGTCTGGAATGCAGGTCTGAAAGGCTGCCTACAGCAGCACTGGATGCTGTACCTGTCTTCCCTGGGCCCATCACGGGTGGGATACACTTCAGCTGAACAGCCCCATGTACAAGGGGACTACAAAAGACTATTTATTTGTCAATACCATACCTAAATAGATTTTTTTTCTATTTTGTCTCATAATTGGTGTTCTCTTGGAGAGGCTTATCCACAAATTTTGGATTTTCAGGTGCCTCTAGTACAGGCGTTTTGTGGCAATCAGACCATTAGGGACAGACTGGTGGCACAACTAACTACACTAAGTCGTACCCACGGATTGGGTTCTTTCCTTGTTTATCATGATTGCTGTAATGTTATCAGGGATTTAAAAAAAAAAAAAAACACTAACGAATTTTTGTATCTCTCATTTTTTGACATGTTAATATAAACATTATATATTTGATTGAATGTCCCTGGGGCCCTAAATATGTGGGAGAGACCACAAAGAAGGCCATGAAAGAATTGCATAACAAAGGTATTCTATTAAATCTAATTAGTAGAACCTTCCAGGTGTCAGACATTTTTTAGAGGCAGGTCATGCTCATTTGTAATTAGGTTAAAAAAGAGCATGATATGCTTGAAAGTGATGTTGTTACGTAGTACTCCATTTGGAAACAAGAACATTTATACCTCCACTGCTGAGAAATCAGCTGTGAAAATCATTAGCTGTTTTTAATCATCTTCAATTCTACTAACATAATGTTAACAAATAAGGAGCCTTCAGCTCCACTCTGCCTGGACAAAACAGATAAATATTCAAAATGGCCACATCCCCACTGAAATAGGTATTACATTGTAATCTTAATCCTGACACTGAGAGACTCGGTAGAAACTATACCCAAGAAGTCTTTTCTTACAAATATGTCTGCTTTATATTCAGGTCATGCTTGTTAAATGCTAAACCCATAAACACAATTGCAATGTGACTGCTGTAATATATTACATGTAGACTGCCCAGCAGAGGATGTATGTACTTCTGAAAAGCTAAAAGGACCTCAATAATTCAATTTTCCTTATGTGATCAGTGGACTCTGTGAGCTGCACTTGAAAGCAGCAACAAGATAAAAAACGCAGAAGGCAAGACTTTGGGAGGCTATTATGCTTGCGTCCCCTCCCCCAGATTTCACACACTTTTATGGCTCCATGTGAACTCTGCACAGTGGGAATGGTTCAAACTTCAATCCACAACTTGATCAATGGAAAAAAAAAGTGCTAATAGGTGCCCAAGCTGCAAAATAGGGTGCCTTGATTCCAGATTTCAGTTCCTTTAACAAAAATAGAGTCTGTGAAAGAAACCTAACTGGGCTCTATATAGATGTAATAAACTTAAAATAGAGAGGATCTCTATCTATCTAGAGAATGAAGAACTATAATTCCCAAAATACATTTATACAAATGAACATGGTTTCTAATTTTTGTAATAGTTATGGAGATGTTTCTACATTTGCTTATATATTGCTGTTATATAGTGCTGATTTATTAGGAAACACTGTATGCCACTGTAGTCATTAGTGTTAGCAATGGTATAGAATAATGTAGAAGTGTTTAAACTGGAGCTATGTTTGCTTCTGGATTTAAAAAAAACTGAGCTTTATTACAAAACTTTGCTATAGGGAAGCTTTAGACTCCTTGTACACTGGGTGCATCTTTCTACTGTGTGATTCTCCTAGCATTTCTGCCTGCAGCCTGTTAAAGCGGAGTTCCGGGCACAAAAAAGATTTTTTTTTTTTGTGCCCCTCTGCTAGGTATGCCGCACCTGAAAAGGAATTGGATAGTTATTTTTTTTTTTGTTTACTCACCTTTTTATTGACGATCGTAAATACTCACCTATGACAGCTTCCTCCTCCAGCGCTGAGGCTCACCCCGTCACTTCCTGCCTCGCGATGATTCCTGGGAGCTAAACGTCATAGCTCCCAGTAATCAATGCGCCGCACCGGCCCCGCTCGTCATTTCCGGGCGACGCCGCATTCCCCTGCTAAACAGCTTCTGGGCATGCCCAGAAGCTGTTTAGGAATGCGGCGCCGCACCGGAAGTGACGAGAGGGGCCGGTGCAGTGCATTCTGGGACACGAAGACGCGGAAGAAGACAGAGAAGAGGACCGCGCCGGCTTCAGCTGCCCACAACCGAGATGGAAACGCTGTGGAAAAAAATTTCTAAGTAAGTATTTCTTCTAAAAGGTAAGTGCGAACCGGGACAGATCAGAGGCTAGCCATTGTGGAATGTGCTAGCCCTGACTGTCCCGGGGGTATGTTCAACAAAAAAACGTTTCTCTGCCCGGAACTCCGCTTTAAAGTGTCAGTTACCTTGGTGGAGGCCGAAGTGCTGAGAGGGCTTCCCTTGCAGCTCGGTGCGGATCACCCCTGGTGGTGAAACAGGAGATGACACGTCCCAAGGAGCACTGGATGCGGATGAATGGTGATTCAGGACCGCTTCCAGGAGATCTATAGATGCTCAGAGAAAAGAGACAAAGGTTAATGCCAGGCCGAGGGTCATACACAGATAATCAGTCCGAGGAGATGAAGGTACAGAGGGCCGTACAAGAGAGAGCGTCCATGGGATCCAAGCCAAGGTCGGTACACAGGAGATCCAGCAGAGGTGTCTTTTAGAGTAAGGGGTGGTCAGGCAAGCCGAGGTCAAACGAAGGAGAGATGCAGGTAAGTCAAAGGAGCTAGCCGGGTCAAACAGGAACAACAGGCAATCGAACAGGTCACGGGTAGGGTTGAGCGGACACCTAGATGTCCGTGTTCGACGGGTTCGGCCGAACTTTAAAAAAAAAGTCCGGGTCCGTGTCCCGGACTTTTACCGAACTTTTCCCGGACACCGAACCCCATTTAAGTCAATGGGGACCCGAACTTTAAGGCACTAAAATGGCTCTAAAACACCAATGGAAAGGGCTAGAGTGCTGCAAATGGCAGCAAAACCTAGTTAAGAGCATGGCAAGTGCTCTGCAAACAAATGTGGATAGGGAAATAACTTAAAACAACAAAAAAAAAAACAGAAAAATAAAACAATGTTCTTCATCTCTGAAGGACGAGGCCCATAAGGAGTAGGAGGGAGGTTGAGGTGGTGGTGGATGTGGCGGTGTCATAGGCGTGAGCACAGGGTGTGCCTGGTGTACCTGGGCGCACCCTAATCACCTAGGGCACATAGCATTATCGCTCTGTTTGCCAGTGAGGAGATGGGAAAGATCTCCCTCGCACCTGCTCTGCTCTATTTCTCTTTGCCAGCAGGGAGAGTAATGTATCGGGGCCATGTACATGTAGGCAAACACATGCATGTGTATTTCAACTTTGGGGTGCACACCCTAATGCAATAGGCTGCGCACACCTATGGGCGGTGTAGGTGGAAGCGGCGGTGGAGGAGGACCAGGGCCGGATTAAGAGCATCATGGTCTTGGTGCTGAGGATTTTGAAGGGCCTTAAGGGCCGTGCCTTGGCATGCACCCAGAGGAGGAAGGGTGCAGCCATGCATGCCTAATTCAACATGGGATGCTGTCTCTGAAGCCCATAAACACATCCATGCATCGGCAACTGTCCCTCCTTGTCCGGCCTTCGCGCTGTGTGGGGAGGTTCTGAGGGTGCTGCCTGGGGAAGCGAGCATAGAAGCCAGACTTCTGTGTTTACAAGTGACAGAAGAGCGGTCACAGTGAATATGGCCAACCCGGGGCCTATATAAAAGGTAGGGGCCTGCATGGAGCTGCAGCTCCAATAGCCCCTACGTTAATCTGGCCCTGAGGAGGAGGACGAGGTAGCCAACACTGCTTCTTTTCACAAATTTTAAATGAGGGTACACCCCAAAAGAGTGAGAAAGAGCAAAAATGGAACAATGGCTGGGTAAGGTCGGTATCCATTGCTATTCTGCACAAGGTACGGAAAAGTCCCGTGGGATCCATGCCTGGTTCATTTTAATGAACGTGAGCTTGTCCACATTGTCTCTGGACAGGCGGCTGCGCTTGTCTGTTATAACACCCCCAGCCGTGCTAAATACCCGTTCAGATAATACACTGGCTGCAGGGCACGCCAGCACCTCCAAGGCGTAAAGGGCAAGCTCAGGCCATGTGCCCAATTTGGAGACCCAGAAGTTGAAGGGGGCAGACCCCTCATTCACTACATGTAGGCGTGTGCACACATACTGCTCCACCATGTTGGTAAAATGCTGCCTCCTGCTAAGACGTTCCATCTGAGCTGCTGGTGCTGCTGTTTGTTGTGGCGTGCTGACAAAGCTTTTCCACATTTCGGCCATGCTAACCCTGCCTTCTGAGGTGCTGGCGGTGCCCTGGTTGAGTTAGCGACCTCCTCCTCCTCTGCCTTGTGCTTCCACTGTGGCCCCGCTGTCAGATGGGAATGCCAGCAGCATGGCGTCTACCAGCGTGCGCTTGTACTCGCGCATCTTGCGATCGCGCTCCAGTGAGTGAATTAAGGACGGTACGTTGTCCTTGTAACGGGGATCCAGCAGCGTGGCCACCCAGTAATCAGCACAAGTTAGAATGTGGGCAACTTTAATTGAGCCCCAAAGGTTTTTATTGAATAGCGGAATAGGAAATACGATCAAAAAAAAGTGTATGTTTTTCACACGTACAGAAGCACACTAGGCCCCAATTACTATTGTTTGTACACCTAAAAGGATGGATGAGGAAGAGGAGGAGGAGGAGTATAGAACAGGCAGCACCCTCAAAGCTTCAGAAGTATGAGATGAACCCCAAAAACTTGGAAAGGTGGATCTCACACGTACCGACACAGACTATTCCGCAATTTAATTGAGCCCCAAAGGTTTTTATTGAATAGCGGAATAGGAAATATGATCAAAAAAAAGTGTATGTTTTTCACACGTACAGAAGCACACTAGGCCCCAATTACTATTGTTTGTACACCTAAAAGGATGGATGAGGAGGAGGAGGAGGAGGAGGAGGAGGAGTATAGAACAGGCAGCACCCTCAAAGCTTCAGAAGTATGAGATGAACCCCAAAAACTTGCAAAGGTGGATCTCACACGTACCGACACAGACTATTCCGCAATTTAATTGAGCCCCAAAGGTTTTTATTGAATAGCGGAATAGGAAATATGATCAAAAAAAAGTGTATGTTTTTCACACGTACAGAAGCACACTAGGCCCCAATTACTATTGTTTGTACACCTAAAAGGATGGATGAGGAAGAGGAGGAGGAGGAGTATAGAACAGGCAGCACCCTCAAAGCTTCAGAAGTATGAGATGAACCCCAAAAACTTGGAAAGGTGGATCTCACACGTACCGACACAGACTATTCCGCAATTTAATTGAGCCCCAAAGGTTTTTATTGAATAGCGGAATAGGAAATATGATCAAAAAAAAGTGTATGTTTTTCACACGTACAGAAGCACACTAGGCCCCAATTACTATTGTTTGTACACCTAAAAGGATGGATGAGGAGGAGGAGGAGGAGGAGGAGGAGGAGGAGGAGGAGGAGTATAGAACAGGCAGCACCCTCAAAGCTTCAGAAGTATGAGATGAACCCCAAAAACTTGCAAAGGTGGATCTCACACGTACCGACACAGACTATTCCGCAATTTAATTGAGCCCCAAAGGTTTTTATTGAATAGCGGAATAGGAAATATGATCAAAAAAAAGTGTATGTTTTTCACACGTACAGAAGCACACTAGGCCCCAATTACTATTGTTTGTACACCTAAAAGGATGGATGAGGAGGAGGAGGAGGAGGAGTATAGAACAGGCAGCACCCTCAAAGCTTCAGAAGTATGAGATGAACCCCAAAAACTTGCAAAGGTGGATCTCACACGTACCGACACAGACTATTCCGCAATTTAATTGAGCCCCAAAGGTTTTTATTGAATAGCGGAATAGGAAATATGATCAAAAAAAAGTGTATGTTTTTCACACGTACAGAAGCACACTAGGCCCCAATTACTACTGTTTGTACACCTAAAAGGATGGATGAGGAGGAGGAGGAGGAGTATAGAACAGGCAGCACCCTCAAAGCTTCAGAAGTATGAGATTGTGTTCACTGTACCCCACAAAGATTGTGTTCACTGTACCCCACAAAGATTGTGTTCACTGTACCCCACAAAGGTTTTGTTCACTGCACCCCACAAAGATTGTGTTCACTGTACCCCCCCAAAGATTTTGTTCACTGCACCCCACAAGGATTGTCTTCTCTGCACCCCACAAAGATTGTGTTCACTGTACCCCCCAAGGATTGTCTTCACTGCACCCCACAAGGATTGTCTTCACTGCACCCCACAAGGATTGTGTTCACTGTACCCCACAAAGATTTTGTTCACTGCACTCCAAAAGGATTGTCTTCACTGCACCCCACAAAGATTGTGTTCACTGTACCCCACAAAGGTTTTGTTCACTGCACCCCACAAAAATTGTGTTCACTGTACCCCCCAAAGATTTTGTTCACTGCACCCCACAAGGATTGTCTTCACTGCACCCCACAAGGATTGTCTTAACTGCACCCCACAAGGATTGTCTTCACTGCACCTCACAAAGATTGTGTTCACTGTACCCCACAAAGGTTTTGTTCACTGCACCCCACAAAGATTGTGTTCACTGTACCCCACAAAGGTTTTGTTCACTGCACCCCACAAAGATTGTGTTCACTGTACCCCACAAAGGTTTTGTTCACTGCACCCCACAAAGATTTTGTTCACTGCACCCCACGAGGATTGTCTTCTCTGCACCCCACAAAGATTGTGTTCACTGTACCCCCCAAAGATTTTGTTCACTGCACCCCACAAAGATTGTGTTCACTGTACCCCACAAAGGTTTTGTTCACTGCACCCCACAAAGATTGTGTTCACTGTACCCCACAAAGGTTTTGTTCACTGCACCCCACAAAGATTTTGTTCACTGCACCCCACGAGGATTGTCTTCTCTGCACCTCACAAAGATTGTGTTCACTGTACCCCACAAAGGTTTTGTTCACTGCACCCCACAAAGATTGTGTTCACTGTACCCCACAAAGGTTTTGTTCACTGCACCCCACAAAGATTGTGTTCACTGTACCCCACAAAGGTTTTGTTCACTGCACCCCACAAAGATTTTGTTCACTGCACCCCACGAGGATTGTCTTCTCTGCACCCCACAAAGATTGTGTTCACTGTACCCCCCAAAGATTTTGTTCACTGCACCCCACAAGGATTGTCTTCACTGCACCCCACAAAGATTGTGTTCACTGTACCCCCACAAAGGTTTTGTTCACTGCACCCCACAAAGATTTTGTTCACTGCACTCCAAAAGGATTGTGTTCACTGCACCCCAAAAAGATTGTGTTCACTGCAGCCCACACACAGAAAAATGGATGTGGATCACTGACACCTGCCTATCTCCTATCCCACACCACACAGCAATATCGATTGTAGTTTGTAGAACACAGTTTCCCTAAAATTCAGCAGACTCTGTCCCTAACAGGATTGAGAAGAGATCGTAGATCAAGAGAACTAAGTGCAGACCCCACCCCACACAGCAATATCGATTGTAGTTTGTAGAACACTCTGACCCTAAAATTCAGCAGCAGCCTCTCCCTAACAGGATGGAGAAGAGATCGTAGATCAGGATTGAGTGCAGACCCCACCCCCCACACAGCAATATCGATTGTAGTTTGCAGAAGACACTGACCCTATAATTCAGCAGACTCTATCCCTAAAATGCCTACAACTCGCCCTGCCTAAACACTCCGACCTGTCCCTCAATTCTATCCAGACACAAATGTTTTTTTCCTGCCTATCTTTCCCTAATCAGCAGCCAGCACGTTGATGTGTGCTCTGTCCCTGAGCTAAGCAGCATAATGACGCCGCTGCGGCTGCCTCGAACTTATAAAGACTTGGTCACATGCTTCAGACGGCCAATCACAGCTACTGAGACATTTGCAGGCATGGCTGGGATGGCTTAAGGCACACCAGTTAAACGATTGTTGATTGGCTGTTGAAAGCCCGCCATGAAAAGAGCGCCAAAGCATGCAAAACCCGGAAATAAAACGACCGAACACGGATTTTTACCCGAATATACAGTAAAGTGTCCGTGTTCATGTTCGGGTAACAAAAATCCAATTATTCGGTACGAACACGAATAATACAGTCCGTGTTCGCTCAACACTAGTCACGGGTACAGGAGCGGATGATAAACCAGCACTGAAGCACAGCCAGAGAGTGTCTTATATAGGGCCAGGGCTGGGGAGATGGGCGTGGTGACACACCTGCTCTGCATCCAGCGTTCTATTGTTGCTGAATGCTGATTCCTTTCCTGACAGTGCCCCCCCCCCCCCCGAGGGGCAGCCTCTGGATGCCCTCTGACCATGTTTTTCCGGAAATTTGCTATGAAATTCTCTCAGAAGCTTAGGAGCATGGATATTACCCAATGGTTCCCAGGAATTGTCCTCCGGGGGGTATCCTTTCCATTTAATTAAGTATTGAGTGCGATTGCCTCTCCGTCGGCAATCTAAGATAGTCTCAATCTCAAATTCAGGCTCCCCTTCCACTGCAACTGGAGGAGGTGGTACCTCTTCTCTCCCTGGGTATGGGCTCGGTATTGCGGGCTTCAGTAGCGAGGCATGAAACACTGGGTGAATTTTGAAAGAAACGGGCAAGACTAATTCAAAGGCCACAGGGTTCACCACTCTCTTGACCTCGAAAGGACCAATGAATCTTGGCCCCAACTTCTTGGATGGACAAGAAAGTTTTAAATTAGTTGACGAGAGCCAGACCTTATCTCCCACCTTGTGTGCAGGGTTCACCTTCCGTTTGAGGTCAAAGAATTTCTTATAATCCTGTTGGGCTTTCTGAATATTGTCCTGTAGTAACTGAAAATTAGCTTTAATGGCAGCCAGTCGATCCAGGACTGCGGGAACCGTGATTTCCTGGTCCAAGTTGGGCAAGAAAGAAGGATGGAAGCCATAATTAGCCCAAAACGGGGTTTGGTTGGTTGCGGAGTGTACAGAATTACTGTAAGCGAATTCTGCGCATGGGAGCAGGGAGACCCAGTTGTCCTGAGAGCTGGTGCAAAAGCATCGGAGGTACTGTTCTAGAGTTTGGTTTGTTCTTTCAGTCTGCCCGTTGCTTTGTGGATGGTAGGCAGAGGACAGGGACGCTCCAACCGCCAAGGCCTTGCAGAGCTCCTTCCAAAATCTAGAGGTAAATTGAACGCCTCGGTCTGATACTATATTATTTGGAAGTCCATGTAACCTGACCACCTCTTTGATGAATGCGTTGGCTGTTTCCAAGGCAGAAGGAGTGCCCACCATGGGCAGGGAATTAGCCATTTTTGAAAGTCGATCTACGACTACTAGGATGGTGGTAAACCCTTCTGAGGGCGGTAGTTCAACTATAAAGTCCATAGATAAACCTTTCCAGGGCTGCTCTGGAATCGGTAATGGCCTCAACAGGCCCCATGACTTGACTTTTGCCCCTTTGCTCCGTTGGCACGTAATGCAGGAATTCACATACATTCTGCAGTCCTGGTGCAGTTGAGGCCACCAAAAGCGGCGTTGAATAAGTTCGTAGGTTTTTCTCACCCCAAAATGTCCGGCGAGTTTGTGGTCATGAAAGGTTTTGAGGACCATCAATCTCACTTGTGCGGGAACAAAAATGTTTTCCTGGTACCAGAGGAGTCCATCCTGTTTCTTTAGAGACTCGGCTTCGAGTCCTGTACATTGGGTAGAGGCTTGTTGAATTGAGGTTTGTAGGTCAGCGTGGATCAGGAAAAAGTTTTGAGCTGACAAGATGGTATTGGGCTCTGTTGTGCTGGGAGAGTCTGGAAACATCCGGGACAGGGCATCCGCTTTTCCATTCTTCGACCCTGGCCTGTAGGTGATATGGAAATTGAAGCGTGAGAAAAATAAAGCCCACCGGGCTTGCCGAGGTCTTAGGCGTCTAGCGGCCCTGAGATATTCTAGATTTTTGTGATCTGTGAATATCAAAATAGGGTGCATTGCACCTTCCAGCAGGTACCTCCATTCTTCTAAGGCAGATTTAATGGCCAGGAGTTCCCGGTCCCCCACATTGTAATTCCTCTCTGGGGGTGACATTTTCCGAGAGAAGAACGCTACCGGATGTATTAGGACCTTTGGGCCTTGTCGCTGGGACAGGATAGCCCCTGTGGCTACTTCCGAGGCATCCACTTCGGGGATGTAGGGTAAAGCTGGGTCCGGATGTTGGAGAATAGGTGCGGTCACGAACAGGTTCTTTAACTTATCGAAGGCTGACTGAGCCTCCGGTGACCAGCGGAAGCGGATCTGCTGGCGCGTAAGTTGGGTGATGGGTGTAATAATTGTTGAAAACCCCTTCACAAACCTTCTGTAAAAGTTAGCGAAACCCACAAATCGCTGAACTCCTTTTTTGTCTGTGGGGGCTGGCCACTCCAGAATTGCTTTCACCTTCTGCGGATCTATAGATACACCCCCTGTTGAGATAATGAGCCCTAGGAACTGGATGGACTCTCTCTCAAATTCACACTTCTCCAGTTTCACATAGAGCCCATGTTTCCTCAGGGTGGCTAGTACTTTCTTAACGTGGATCCGGTGGAGTTCCAGAGTGGAAGAAAAGACCAGGATGTCATCTAGGTACACAATTAGGAAGTTGTCCAGAAACTCTCGTAAAATGTCATTCACCAAATGTTGAAAAGTGGCTGGGGCGTTACACAGCCCGAAGGGCATGACCACATATTCGAAGTGGCCAAACCGGGTCCTGAATGCTGTTTTCCACTCATCCCCCAGTATAGGCAGAGGTTCGCCTGGCGTCGACGTTGTCGCTCTTAGGGGGTTAGGGAGGAACGAATTAGCCCAATCTGCATGGGTTCACCATCTGCAGAGGCATTGACAGCTGGTCCAGGAAGAGGAGAGGCAGCAAATGGAACCTTAGGCATGACCCAAGTGGCTCGAGCCCCCTGGAGGCGTTCTGAGCGTCTTTCCCGGAGACGCCTGTCCATCTGGATGGCAAGGGAGATTAAATCTTCCAAGGATGGTGGTGTCTCTACTCGAGCAAGCTCATCCTTTAGAGCTTCAGAGAGGCCATGTCGGTACTGATACTTTAATGCTGCCTCATTCCAGTCCGTGTCGGCTGCCCACCTACGGAAATCTACAGTGTAGTCCTCGGCCGGGCGTTTGTTCTGTTGTAGGGCATGTAAGGCAGAATCTGCTGTGACCATGCGCTGGGGATCTTCATATAATTGGGCCATAGCCTCAAAGAAGGAGCTTACGGAATTTAGGATCGGGCTCTTCTGTTCCAGGAGGTTGTGTGCCCAAGTCTGAGGTTCGTCAGCCAATAGGGAAATTATAAACCCTACTTTAATGGATTCAGAAGAGAAGGTCCTGGGCTGGAGAGCCAGATATAACAAACAGGCATTCTTGAAGGCCCTGAACTTCCTTCGCTCCCCACGGAAGCGTTCTGGCGTGGGCACCCGTGGCTCTGGTGGCGGAGCGTAAACTGAATGGGCGGAGCTAGCTTGATCCGGTTGGGACGGAGTCGGTAGCGAGCTAGTGGCAGGCTGAGTAGGGTCCGTCGGGGAGGAGGAGCCGGCTAGGTTAAGTACCCGACCTTCCAGCTGGAAGTAACCATCTTGTAGTCTTTGTACGGCCTGGGTCAGGGCTGAAACCTGTTGGCACAGAGCCTCGAGCGGGGAAGCACCTCTGTCGGCCTCTGACATGGCTGGTTTATGCTGTCAGTTACCTTGGTGGAGGCCGAAGTGCTGAGAGGGCTTCCCTTGCAGCTCGGTGTGGATCACCCCTGGTGGTGAAACAGGAGATGACACGTCCCAAGGAGCACTGGATGCGGATGGATCCCGGATGGATGGATGGATGGATGGATGGTGATTCAGGACCGCTTCCAGGAGATCTATAGATGCTCAGAGAAAAGAGACAAAGGTTAATGCCAGGCCGAGAGTCATACACAGATAATCAGTCTGAGGAGATGAAGGTACAGAGGGCCGTACAAGAGAGAGAGTCCATGGGATCCAAGCCAGGGTCGGTACACAGGAGATCCAGCAGAGGTGTCTTTTAGAGTAAGGGGTGGTCAGGCAAGCCGAGGTCAAACGAAGGAGAGATGCAGGTAAGTCAAAGGAGCTAGCCGGGTCAAACAGGAACAACAGGCAATCGAACAGGTCACGGGTACAGGAGCTGATGATAAACCAGCACTGAAGCACAGCCAGAGAGTGTCTTATATAGGGCCAGGGCTGGGGAGATGGGCGTGGTGACACACCTGCTCTGCATCCAGCGTTCTATTGTTGCTGAATGCTGATTCCTTTCCTGACAAAGTCTATGACAGGCTGCAGCTGGATGGGACTGAACACTGTATTACGTACATAGTTACATAGTAGGTAAGGTTGAATAAAGACAATTGTCCATCCAGTTCAACCTGTGTAGGTGTACATGTGTCAGTGTTGATAAACATTTCACGTATCCCTGTATGTTGTGTTCATTAAGTTGTAGGTCCAAAAGTCTTTTAAAAATTTCAATGCTCCCTGATGACACCACCAATTGTGGAAGAGAGTTCGCCCTGACAGTGAAAAACCGCCTACGCAGCTTAAGGTTAAACTGCTTCTCCTTTAATGTCATTGTGTGACTCCGTGTCCTCTTACACTCCCTGAGACTGAATATGTTTTTTCCTATGCAGGGATCACCATTGAGGTATTTGTAAATCGCTATCATGTCCTCTCTCAATCGTCTCTATTCGCGAGAACAAATTTAATGCTTGTAGTCGTTCCTCATAATTGAGGTCCTCCAGTCCCCATAATCATTTTGTTGCCCTTCTCTGGACTCTCTCCAGCTCCAGCACATTCTTTCTGAGGTCTGGTGACCAGAACTGGATAGAATACTCCAGACGTGGCCTAATCAGAGTTTTATAAAGTGGCAGGATTATAGTTTTATCCCTGGCGTAAATCCCCTTTTTTATGCATGCTAATATTCTTCCGGCTTTGCTAGCTGCAACTTGACATTGCATAAAATGGTTCAGTCCGTCTTCTACTAGGACCCTCAGATCTTTCTCCATACTTGATTTTCCCAGAGGCTCTCCCCCAAGTGAGTAGTTTGTGTTTATGTTTTTAGCCCCCAAGTGCATTACTTTACATTTCACCACATTAAAGGAGTTGTAAAGGCAGAAGTTTTTTATCCTAATGCATTCTAAGCAGCCTCCCCAGCACCCCCTAATACTTACCTGAGCCCCATCTCTGTCCAGTGATGTCCACAAGTCCCTCTCTCTCCTGATTACCTGAGACACAACCGCAGCCCCATTGGCTCCCACAGCTCTCAATCAAAGTCAGTTAGACAATCAGGAGAGAGAGGGTATGGGGCCGAACCACAGCTCCATATCTGAATGGACACACAGAGCTGCAGCTCGGCTCAAGTGCCCCCATAGCAAGTTGCTTGCTGTGGGGGCACTCAACAGGAGGGAGGGGCACTGGACACTGGTCCAATGGGGAGGCATATTGGACTGTGGGAGGAAACCTGACAAATGAGTACACGGGCATTTAGTAAAGCCCTGGTAATTGGCAGAGGAAATTGCCTCAGTGCATGCTGGGATACTGTATAAATGCCAAGGGCAAATGTGCTCGGGATCTTTCCGTCCCGTGGCTGCCCCTTCTCTGTCGAAGCTGCCATACGGCCTAAGGTGATCGACCTGAGGGCCTGGGAGTCAGAGAGGAGCTGAATCTAGATGTCCTGCAGAGCTGACTGGAAGGGAGACACTGGAGAGGATCCGTTTCTGCCTACAGTGATTACATATCTGTATCGTGGGGCCTATTCTGAGAGGGCCACCCCTTCTGTGGAAGAGTCAGTGAACGGGTGTCAGTCAAGGGGATGCTAGAGAGTGTCCTAAAGATATAGTAGTTGCAACAAGTCTGCTACTAGAGAGAGCAAGAAGACTTAATTCTTCCAAACAAGTGGCAGTATGGTTAAAGCAGTGCATCTGCTTCCACAAATAACCTGGTGAGGCCAAGTAAGAGTTGTCCTTATCAACTGTAAATAGTTTGAGTTGGAGTATCCCACTATTCCCTTATTCCATCCAAGTTACACAATAACTATAAAACCAAAACCCCTGGACTGTTTATTGAGTAAGGAGCAACTGGGAGTAAGGATGGATGAATGAACTGTCCCTAAGTGACTGTCTGCAGGTAATCAGAGGAGGCCCGAGAAGTCATCACACAACAAGTCATACGGGGACAGTGCTACAGTTATTAAAAAAAAAAAAAAAAATGAGACTTTACAATCACCCACCCCATTATTTTATTCAGGTCTTTCTGTAAACATTTCTATGTCTTGATGTGAAGTTATTGCCCTGCTTATTTTTGTGTTGCCTGCAAAAACTGAGATTGAGCTATTTATACCATCCTATATATCATTTATGAATAAAATAAACAGAATTGGTCCCAAGAGCCTTGGGGTACCCCACTTACCACTCCCAGTATTGTATGGCTGCATATTACTCTCTCCTTATGTTTTCTCAGGCTTCGTTTTTGATTTGTCAACCCTGGGATTAGATATTATAGATATATAATCACTACTGACTCCATTATTACCCTCTGTCCTTTGCTCACTGCCGGCTAACGCTTCCTCTGAACCTTCCCCCCCAATACCTAGTGTAAAAGCCCCTCCAACTTCGTGACCATCTTTTATCCCAACAGAGCTGCACCCTCCCCATTAAGGTGTAGTCTGTCCTTACTAAGAAACCAGTAACCGACTGAAAAGTCAGCCCAGTTCTTCAGGAACCCGAACCCCTCCTTCCTATTCAAGTTCCCTAAGCTACTGCTGCCTCTCTGGTGTGGTTCAAGGCACAGGTAATATTTCTGAGAATAGCACCTTGGAGGTCATTCTCTTCAATCTATTCTCTAAGTCCCTGAAATAAATTTTTAGGACTCTCCACCTTCCTCTCACTTTGTCATTGGTGCCAATGTGTACCATGACAGCTGGATCCTGCCCAGCTCCACCCAATAATCTGTCCATTCAATCCGTGATATGCCGAAACCGAGCGCCCACTAAACAACATACCGTTTGGCGACCAGGGTCTTTGTGACAGATTGCCCACTCTGTCCTTCTAATATTTGAGTCCCCTACTACCAGTACCTGTCCAACCTTGTCTGTATCCCTGCCCCTTTCCTTACCATAACAGTCATTCCCCTGGCAGCTAGGGGAGGGCACCTGCTCCAGCACTGCCCCCCCTGAGCTGATATCCCCCAACATCATGCAATTTGGCATATTTGATGGGGTGTACCTACTTAGGCTGACCTCCCTAGAACTCTTCCCTTTAACCCTCCTTCTAACTGTCACCCAGCTACCCACCTCTGGGTCCTGTGCCTCCATATCTCCACTCTCCTCTACACTGGCCCCCGCCAGCACCTGCTGGGTAATGTCCAAGCTCCTTTCCAGGTTACCGATGCTTCTCAGTGTTGCCACCTGATTCTCTAGATCCTGGATCTGGGCTTCCAGAGAAACAACTCGCTGACATTTCCCACAATAGTATTCCCCCCTAAATGGCTCTTCAAGAACGCATACATGAAGCAGGATGTGCATTGGGTGGCATCACCAATCCTGTTGGACATTTTGCGTGCTACTCTAGTGGGGATAAGAAGGAAAGACTTGTTATTTGTACTCTACACTATTTCTGGTGCTACAGCTGCTCAAAGTTCCTCACAGTCACTCTCAGCACCCCGCTTCACTCAGAGCATTCCCCGTCACTCACAGCACTCTGTGTGTAACGCTCATGCGTTTTTGTTAGTGGATGGATTTGCAGCTGCAAAATTGTCACACTCAGTAGTCGTGTAGAGATTCTGTTGAACAAACATATCCAACTCTCAGGACTTCATCACTGTGCACAGCCTGTTTATGCAATATACATACACTCAATCACTCAATCTGATGTTAATGGAGGGATAGAATATGTGAGAGTATATAGGTGAGAGACAGGCTATAGTATGGTGAGCACCTAGGAGTAGTATTAGGAGAGTGTTTAGGTGATGGTAGTAAGCAGATAGGTTCTAATGTCAAGTATAGTGCAGATGGTAGGGGACAGCAGATGGAGTATACAAGACAGAGTAACCTAGTGCAAGGATAGTTGATGGTAGTCCCAAGAGCTAACAGTCTATGCAGATGATAGGAAATAGCTTAGATATAGATAGTCCTGGTATATGCAGTAGATGACAGTAGAAGTGCAGGTTAGTAAGGAATCCCCTGTGGGGTACTTATCACTAGATAGGTAGTAGTAACAAAGTTCAGTAGTGAGAGGTGATCCAGTAGCGAGATACGGATCGGCAGCGAGGTTCCGGTTCAGTTCAGGCAAAGGGAATAGCCAGCAGCTCCAGCTTCACAAGAGAAGGTGCGGTGAACATGCGGTTTGAACGAGCAATGAGTGAGAGAAAGCCGGCGATTGAAATAGCCGCTCATAGCGGCGCTCGGCGATGATGTCATTGCCCTTAAAGGTGTATGCGTCCCATTTGGATAGCAAGATGGGACGCAATATTAAGAGAGAAATGTGGAAATAAGGGTACCAGAGGTACCAGAACATTACAGTACCCCCCCCCCTTAAGGCCGGCTCCGGAAGGCCTCTAGCACTGGTTTTTCCAGGTATTTCGAGTGGAAATTGCGAATCAGTCTAGGGGCATGTATATCGGAGGTATCCAGCCAGGTGTCATCTTGGGGCCCATAGTTCTTCCATCGTACTAGATATTGGAGTCTTCTTCTATGGATACGGGAATGCAGAATCTCCTTTATCTCAAATTCTTCTCCACCTTCAACTTGTACAGGAGGTGGAGGTGATATGGTAGGCCTTATTCCTTGGTTAGGAACATGGGGCTTTAGTAGCGACACATGGAAGATGGGATGTATCTTGAGGTCTGTTGGTAATGTGAGTTGTACTGCAGCTTTTCCAATAAGCTTCTTTATTGGGAAAGGTCCCAGGAATAGAGGTCCAAGTTTTTTACTAGGGATCTTTAATCTCAGATTTTTCGTAGAAAGCCAGACAAGATCCCCAATGGCATATTGGGGAGAGGGTTTCCTACATGGGTCGTAGTACCTCTTTTGTTGGCTATGAGCATGTGAGATGGTATTGTTGAGTAATCCCAGAGAATCCTTTATCTGGGTAAGATAATCAGATGCCACTGGATTACTTGATGGCAAGATACGTGGTGGAAGGAGTGTGGGATGAAACCCATAATTTAAGTAGAATGGACTTTGTTTAGTAGTGCTGTGGGTCGCGTTGTTATAGGCGAATTCTGCCAGCGGGAGGAGATCCACCCAATCGTCCTGTAGATATGAAGTATAGCAACGTAGATATTGCTCAATGCACTGGTTAACTCTCTCTGTCTGTCCGTTGGTCTGAGGGTGGTAAGGAGAAGTAAGTTTGCGCTCTATTCGTAGTATCTGACATAGAGCTAGCCAAAACTTTGAGATGAATTGTGAACCACGGTCAGACAGCAGTGTTTTTGGAATACCATGTAACTTAAAGACATGTTTCACAAGTAATTCCGCTGTTTGTTTGGATGAAGGTAGTCTTCAGATAGGAGTGAAATGTGCCATCTTGGTCAGATGGTCCACTGATACTAAGATGGTGTTGAATCCTTTGGAAGGTGGTAGTTCCACTATGAAGTCTAAGGATACCACTTCCCACGGAACCTGGTGTATTGGTAAACTACAAAGTAGACCCGATGGTTTCGTATTGTCAATTTTAGACCTTGCACAGATATCGCAAGATGAAACAAACTTTTTTACGGTTGTCTTCATGTCTGGCCACCAAAACTGCCTAGTAAGTAGATTGAAAGTTTTAGTCATACCCATATGTCCTGCCATGGGTACATCATGCGACAATTCCAAGATCTTGGTTCGCATAGTAGGGGGTATGTATAATTTATCGTTGTAGTAAAGGAAGCCTTCTGCGTCAGCATTTAGTTGTGGTGGAGGTGAATCCAGTCCTATGCTGTGCAAAATCTCCTCCTTCAGGGAACGAACGACGCCGACAATACGTTCATGTGGTATTATAGGAACTGAGGGAACCTTGGTGCAATCATTCTCGGCTAATCGTGAAAGCGCATCCGCTTTTTTATTTTTGTCTGCAGGTGCAAGTCACTGCAGGTGCAAATCACTAAAAAATTAAATCTCAAAAAGAATAACGACCACCGTACCTGCCGGTGGGAAAGAGTTCTATTAGTCTGAAGGTATTGAAGGTTTTTGTGATCAGTATATATAAGGATTGGCAATTGAGTACCCTCAAGTAGATGTCGCCAATTCTCTAGTGCCAGTTTTATGGCTAGCAACTCTTTCTCACCTACTAGGTAATTCACCTCGGGGCTGCTTAATGACTTTGAGAAGAAAGCAACTGGGTGAAGAGGTGAGGTGTTTGTTGGTCGTTGTGAGAGAACTGCTCCTACTGCCATATTTGACGCATCTACCTCCAAGATATATTGAAGGGATGGGTCTGGATGGCGTAGTATGGGAGCAGAAGTAAAGCTTGATTTCAACAGACAGAAAGCTCCATTTGCTTCTTCTGACCATTTGAATGATTTCTTTGTGCTTGTGAGTTGTGTGAGAGGTTTCACAATCGCAGAGAAGTTCTTAATGAACTTCCTATAGTAGTTAGAGAATCCGAGGAACCTTTGTAATGCTTTGCGAGTGGTTGGTACAGGCCAATCCAGAATGCAGGATATTTTGCTCATGTCCATTTTGATTCCATTTTTAGATATAATGTATCCTAGGAATAGTACTTCCTCTTTATGGAATAAACATTTTTTTGATTTAACATATAAGTTATGTGCAAGTAGTCTTGACAACACAAGTCTTACATGTTTTATGTGCTCAGGTAAGGAATGAGAATAAATAAGTATATCGTCCAAATATACTACAACACAAACATCAAGCAAGTCTCTGAATATCTCATTTATAAAACATTGGAAGGCTGCGGGAGCATTACACAACCCAAATGGCATCACGAGGTACTCAAACAGTCCGTATCTGGTTCTGAATGCTGTCTTCCATTCATCCCCTTCACGGATTCGAATTAAATTGTATGCCCCTTTTAGGTCCAATTTTGAAAAGTAGGAAGCTCCGCGCACCTGTTCGATAAGTTCAGGAATAAGAGGTAAAGGATAACGATCCTTTATTGTAATGGTATTTAATTGTCTGAAATCAATGATAGGCCTAAGACTAGAATCCTTATTGCGGACAAAGAAGAGTCCAGCAGCAGTGGAGGAAGTAGAAGGTCGGATGAATCCTTTTGCCAAGTTTTCATCCAGATATTCCTTGAGATGAGAGAGAGTTCATCTTGTGAAAGAGGATAGACGTGACCGAAAGGCAACTTGCTATTAGGGAGTAGATCGATACAACGATCATAGTCCCTATGGGGAGGCAACACTTGAGCGTTTTTCTCAAGGAAAACCTCCGATAAATCCTGATAACATTTTGGTATAATGTCATCCGACACCACAGACAGGATCCTACCATATGGGGGGAGATTACACGTAGTTTCGCAATAGTGAGAAGAGAAGGCTAGCGTTCTTGTTTTCCAATCGATGATTGGTTGATGTATGTGTAACCAGGGAAGTCCCAAAATAATGGGAAAATGTGGTGAGGTTAATACATCAAAGGTGGTGGTCTCCACATGAGACTTGTCAGCAGTTACAAGGAGTGCCTGTGTCTGATTGGTGATGGGACCGGAGGATAAAGGGGTACCGTTAATAAAACTAACAGAGACAGGCTTGGGTTTTGGAACAATAGGTATTTTATTTAAGGAGACAAAACAAGTATCAATGTAGTTTCCACAAGATCCAGTGTCGATCATAGCCTTGGTGGTAATCCTAGTTGGGTCCCACTGCAATGTCAATTGAACAAAAAGATAAGGATTAGAAAAGGAAGTTGTTAGTCCCCCTAGCAAGACATTTGAACACTCACCCTCTTTTTTGCGGGCAAGGGGACAGCCGCTTATCAAATGATCCGAAGATGCGCAGTACATGCAGAGATGTTCGGTTTTCCTCCTGGCACGTTCGGAAAGGGTCAAAGGTGGGCGTATCATTCCTACCTCCATAGGAGTAGGGTCAGCAGGCGACATCCGAGAAGGACTGGATAATGGTAAGCCCATCTTCTCAGCCTTTCTTTCTCGCAGTCGTCTGTCAATATTGATACTGGTCTGTATCAGGCCATCCAAAGTGCCAGGTAAATCCGCTCGGGCGAGCTCGTCTTTAACGGCCTCTGATAGGCCGAGTCTGAACTGCGTTCGCAAAGATGTGTCGTTCCACCCTGAATCAGGGGACCATCTTTTAAAATTTGCCACAAAATCTTCAACAGGTCTCCTTCCTTGTTTTAAAGCCCTCAATTGGGTATCAGCAGTACTCTGCCTATTGGGGTCTTCATATAAACTAGCGAGTTGCGCTAGGAATAAAGGATAGGAGTTAAGGAGTGGGTCATCTTTCTCAAAGAGAGCGTCTGCCCAGGCCCGGGGTTCACCCGTCAGATAGGAGATAATGGTACAGACTTTAATTTGGTCAGTGGTGTAGGTCAGAGGTTTTAACAAGAAAAGCAATCGACATGCGTTTCTAAATTCATGAAATTTACTCCGATCACCAGTAAACACTAGAGGAGGGTTTATCTTAGGCTCACGGGGCTGAGCAGCAGAAAGCTGCGTGAGACGCCCAACCTGTTGTCTTAAAGCCTGATTTTCGTTTTTTAACCTCTGTAAGAGCAAGGATCAATGCATCTACTTGCTGTTTTAATTGTAGTACCTGAGTGGGTAATTCTGCTGAATCCATAAATTTGTTTAAGGCTCGTTCAATCTGTAACGCTCATGCGTTTTTGTTAGTGGATGGATTTGCAGCTGCAGAATTGTCACACTCAGTAGTCGTGTAGAGATTCTGTTGAACAAACATATCCAACTCTCAGGACTTCATCACTGTGCACAGCCTGTTTATGCAATATACATACACTCAATCACTCAATCTGATGTTAATGGAGGGATAGAATATGTGAGAGTATATAGGTGAGAGACAGGCTATAGTATGGTGAGCACCTAGGAGTAGTATTAGGAGAGTGTTTAGGTGATGGTAGTAAGCAGATAGGTTCTAATGTCAAGTATAGTGCAGATGGTAGGGGACAGCAGATGGAGTATACAAGACAGAGTAACCTAGTGCAAGGATAGTTGATGGTAGTCCCAAGAGCTAACAGTCTATGCAGATGATAGGAAATAGCTTAGATATAGATAGTCCTGGTATATGCAGTAGATGACAGTAGAAGTGCAGGTTAGTAAGGAATCCCCTGTGGGGTACTTATCACTAGATAGGTAGTAGTAACAAAGTTCAGTAGTGAGAGGTGATCCAGTAGCGAGATACGGATCGGCAGCGAGGTTCCGGTTCAGTTCAGGCAAAGGGAATAGCCAGCAGCTCCAGCTTCACAAGAGAAGGTGCGGTGAACATGCGGTTTGAACGAGCAATGAGTGAGAGAAAGCCGGCAATTGAAATAGCCGCTCATAGCGACGCTCGGCGATGATGTCATTGCCCTTAAAGGTGTATGCGTCCCATTTGGATAGCAAGATGGGACGCAATATTAAGAGAGAAATGTGGAAATAAGGGTACCAGAGGTACCAGAACATTACACTGTGTCACTTGCAGCACTTTGCATCACTCGCAGTACCCCGTGTCACTTTCAGCATCCCGTGTCACTCTCAGTACCTCAGGTACTCCGAATGACTACAAATAATACTCCTAGTACCCAGTTACTATATTATGCAATTTCTCCAGTACCCAAGCTACTATATTATCCAAGTTACAATTATATGCAATTAATACTCCCAGTACTCTAATTTACTGTATACTCTGGGTATTCTCAGTATCCCCAGTTACCCTCAGTACTCCCAGTTACTCCAGGTACTAAAGGTACTCCGAGGTACTCATTATATAATGGGTTTATGTGAAATCTCCCTGCAGCTGTAAATAATATTGTAATTAGAAATACATTTCAGTTAGAAGGAACTATATTTAAAGTATTTAAAGTATTGAGTGTTGTGTTGGTATTACTGTATTACACTTTAAATGTTGGCCTTTTGTTTTCCCTAAACAGATCTCACATGTAGTGTAGTGTAGTAAACAGCAGCCTTCTTTCACCCATCCAATCAGGCTGTGCCCATTACACATTTGCTAGGTACAGTGACCAATTAGGGAGAATTATATTAGCCACACTACAGAAAGGAGGGGGGATACAATGCTTTGCCACCAAGCTTTGATCCTCTTTTGTGTGTGGACACACAGCAGTCACTATGCCCCGACCTGAAGAGGAAAGGTAAACTAACTCCATGCTTGTACATTATATTGTAAATATGGTTGTTGTGGGTAATTTGTAAATATCATATAAGCCAGGGGACAGGGTCGATCCTGGATGGGTGCACAGCTTGCACTGCGCCCAGGCGCTGCAAGCTGAGGCAGTGGAGGGGCACCAAAGCTGTCAGTGCTGCCCGGCTCCTATTTACAATCTGCACACACAGATCCTTTTAGTCTCTGGGAGCTTCAGGCAGGGGTGCAATGATTGTACTGGGGGTTAGACTGCTGCTCCCCCATGTCATGTACACTGCAGTGCCCACCATGTGATATACTGTGCCCACCATGTGCTGTACTGTGACCACCATGTGCTGTACTGTGCCCATGTTATATACTGTATCCACCATGTGATATACTGTGCCCACCATGTGATATACTGTGCCCACCATCTCATGTACTGGGCCCAACATGTGTTATACTGAGCTCACCATGTGGTATACTGTGCCCACGATGTGCAGTGCAGTGCCAACCATGCCATGTACTGTGCCCACCATATCATGTGGTGTGGTGTGTCCACCATGTAATGTGCTTTAATATACAGTGCCCATCGTGTAATGTGGAATGGTGGGCCCTCTGTGTAATGTACTATGCCCACCATGTAATGTTGAATGGTGTGCCCTCTTTGTAATGTACTGTGCCCACCATGTCATGTGCTGTGCTGTACAGTGGCCAATATGTAATGTGGAGTGGGGTGCCCTCTGTGTAATGTGCTGTGCCCACAATGTAATGTGCTGTGCCCACCATGTCATGTGCTATGCTATGCTGTATAGTACCCATTGTGTAATGTGCTGTGCCCACCATGTAATGCATAGTGGTGTGCCCACCGTGTAATGTGCTGTGCCCACCAGGTAATGTGGAGTGGTGCACCCTCTGTGTAATGTGCTATGCTCACCATGTAATGTGGTGTGGTGTGCCCTCTGTGTAATGTGCTGTGCCCACTATGTAATGCGGAGTGGTGTGCCCACCATGTAATGTGCTGTGCCATGCCCACCATTTTGTGCTGTGCCCACAATGTAATGTGCTGTGCCCACCATGTAATGCAAAGTGGTGTGCCCACCGTGTAATGTGCTGTGCCCACCAAGTAATGCGGAGTGGTGTACCATACACAATAAAGAGATATTGGCTCTAAAGACATTATTCACAGCCACATACCTGTGTATGAACATAATAGAAAAAGAACAAGAAGAGGGAAAATGTCAGAAAACTCAACCCCAACAGTATAGGGGAGTTAACTCACATACCTCTTCTTGAAAGTGGGATTATAAAGGTTGTAAAGTTGTCATTGATAATCATACACCATATTTGTTAAAAAGACATATTTATTAAACTCATCAATTAGAAGATAAAAACAGGATAGATAAAAAAGGTTTTACATCCATAGTTCAAACAGAAATGCCATGTCCATAAGTATAGATACAGTACTGGAAGTTCCTACGCGTTTCGCTGAGCGATTAGGCTCATATGGTAGCTTCTTCAGGGACCATATTTAATATTCAGAAACGGTTTCTACAGACCATTAGACAATACATTGTCGAGCATGCTAGGCTTAAAAAAGGCCACTAGTCCATGGCAAAAGGATGAGTGAAGAGGCTCAGGGGTATGTTCCCCCACAAGGGTAATGGACACCCGAAGGGGCCAAATCCAGGGAGGAGGGTCTGATTGACAGGCACTGCACGGAGCCTGTGTCCTTCGGAGGTCCACCGAGACAACCAGAGCAAGCGAATGAGCGGAAATCCACTCTAAAAAACAGACAGTGTGGAGAGAGGAGAATCCCCCATTTGAGTCCTGTGTGTCCAGGGCGTCCCGTGTGTCCAGGCAGCGGAGTGGTGTACCCTCTGTGTAATGTGCTATGCTCACCATGTAATGTGGTGTGGTGTGCCCTCTGTGTAATGTGCTGTTCCCACCATGTCATGTGGTGTGATGTGCCCACTGTGTAATGTGCTGTAATGTACAATGCCCACTGTGTAATGTGCTGTAATGTACAGTGCCCACCATGTAATGTGCTGTGCCCACCATGTCATGCGCCTTGCCATGCTCACCATATCATGTGCTGTGCCCGCCATGTCATGTGTTGTGCCGTATAGTGCCCGTGAATTGTGCTGTGCCCACCATGTAATGCGGAGTGGTATGCCCACCATGTCATGTGGTGTGTCATGACCACCGTGTCATGTGCTGTGCCCACAATGTAATGTGCTGTGCCCACCATGTAATGCGGAGTGATGTGCCCACCGTGTAATGTGCTGTGTCCACCATGTAATGCAGAGTGGTGTGTCCACCATGTAATGTGCTGTGCCCACCATGTAACCAACATCTGTGACACAAACTGGGTTTGGCTGCAGGAAAATAAAACATGTATATGTACACAAAAAAACTTCTAAATCAGAATTTTTTTTTAATTTGACAATTTTTATTAATTTTTATGTACATATAAAAAAAACAACTAAGACAAAAAAAGAAATGTATAGGACACAGAAATACCAACACATATTAGTTCATTATGGTATCTGCTCCCAACCCACCACACGGGAAAGGGGAAGAGAGAGAGAGAAAAAAAAAAAAAAAAGAGGGGCCCCCCTTATAGAAAAAAGGGGGAGCATACCCCTAGCCCAGTCTCCAAAAACGTTGGGGTGCAGAATATAAATACCCATGTTTATCTGGTGTATACCAAATGGTCAAATCACTAATGTGCATACGTGCCACCCGCCCAATTCTCATCTAACCCCACAAGGGGGTGATGATGAGTGAACCAAAACAACCTCTATATCACTTAAATCGTGAGGAATTGTGCACAAATCAAAACAAAAAATAACATGAGGAAGAAGGGGAGCATGCCCCTATTATACTCATAGAATCATTGCAAATTACATATAAATATATATAGTTGTGAATTAAATACATCCCCAACACACCATTCTCAAAGAAAAAAGAAAAAAAAGGGGGGGAGGTAGGGAACGAGGAAAGGAAAAAGGGGAGGGGTCCAGGCGGTAATTCTTCATGTTGTATTTGAGAAAGTTTCCGTGCCAATAAAGTGCACCCATGGAAACCATCAGACTCTGGTCTCCTCCTCTGTTTTTCAAAGAGAATGTAAGTTCCTCCATCTTATGGATCTCTTTTGCTTTAGAGTACCATAGCGCCAGGGTAGGCGACTGAGTTTGTCTCCACAAAGCAGGTATACACGCCTTTGCAGCATTCAAAAGTCTAAGTGTCAATGATTTTCTATATGTTTTTAAAGAGCTTTTCGTAAGATGAAGTAAACATAAGGCAGGGTCATCTTGAACCTCTACCGCAGTTAGCTGTTTAATAACTAAAGCAATTTTTGTCCAAAACGCCTCTATGGAGGGACATGACCAGAAAATGTGTAGCATAGTCCCTTCCTCCGATCCACAACGCCAACATCTGTCCGAACAGTTCTCATCCATTTTATGCAACACCTCAGGGACTCTATACCACCTGGTGAGTATTTTGTATCCCGTTTCCTGGGATTTACTGTCCATAGAAGACTTATGGACTGTAGTCAAAATCTTATTCACCTGCCTGGGAGTCAGGGATACTGCTAGTTCACGTTCCCATTGACATATAAACGGCAACTGTTGACCTTCTTGGTCCTCTGTCAGCCATGTATAAAATAAAGATATCAAATGTTTAGGTGGGGCATCTGAAATACATACCTTTTCAAAAGAGGTTAAGTTACGTGGAACGTACCCCTTTTGCTGATATGTCTTAAGAAAATGTCTCAGTTGATAGATACTGAAATAATCTAGATCAATATCTGGCCATGATGTTATTTCCTCCTGGGTAGGTATATGGCCTCTCTGCCACACCGAATATACGGGTCTTGCCAACCTGTGCCAAGCGTCGTATTTTCGCATTCATGCATCCTGGAGGAAATTCCGAGTTACCCAAAATAGGCATCAAGGGGGAAGGAACTGGAGCTATTTTAAGGTGCTGTTGAATATGTTGGGTTTCTCGTATTGTCGCCCCTAAAGTGGGGTGTGAAAGAATCTTGTCCGTGGGAGTGTAAATCGACCACGGTGCTGGGGGGGTCAGTTGGCTCACCTCACCGACTTCCAGTCCAACCCAACGTTTATTAGCCATATTGCAGTTCCAATCCACTACCCGTGTCAGGTGAATAGCCCTATAGTATCGAAAATACATCCGGTAGCCCTATCCCCCCCTGTGATTTTGTCAAAGATAGGGTCTGTAACCGGATCCGCAGGGGCCTATGGGCCCAAATAAAGGTGCGAAACATCGCCCTGATCTGATGGAAAAAAACAAGTGTGATTGCAATTGGAAGGGCCTGCATTACATACAGAATCCTGGGTAAGATATTCATTTTTAAGTGCATTACACCTGCCGAACCAGGTTAGAGTTAGTTGCTGCCATATCTTCAGGTAGGCTTTAATCTTCCCTAATAAAGGAAGAAAATTTTTCCTATATATATCCAATGGATCCGCTGTAATTTGGATCCCCAGGTATTTTAATGAACCCTTGACCCAGTAAAACAGGAAGAATGCACGTAATTGGAGTTCCTCCTGTAATGGCATAGAGATGCTCA
This sequence comes from Pelophylax lessonae, assembly GCF_965119305.1. Lineage (NCBI taxonomy): Eukaryota > Metazoa > Chordata > Amphibia > Anura > Ranidae > Pelophylax > Pelophylax lessonae. Next base: position 249,355,603 of record NC_138773.1, on the reverse strand, counting down.
ATGCAACTGACTTGGTAAGATTGGTCTTATAATTGGCTAATGTTCCATATACTGTAAGTGCCTCCAAAATATTTGGAAGTGACACAGTTGGATTAGTGACGAAGAACACAAGGTCGTCCGCGAAAGCGGCCACCTTGTACTGTTCGCCACGACCCACATCCCTGCAATATCTGGTTATCTACGGATTGAACAAAGCAGGGGCTCAAGTGTTAAAATAAAAATAAGAGGCGATAATGGGCATCCCTGCCTAGTCCCATTCGAAATTAGGAAATAGTCTGATCTCCAATCATTGGCGCGTACTGCTGCTAAAGGGTTGGCATAGAGTGATAAGATATATGTCAACATCTGTGGGCCTAATCCAATATATGACAGGGTGGCCTCGATAAAATTCCAGGCCACCCTGTCAAAAGCTTTTTTTGCATCCGTTGAAAGCAACATCATTCTATTATGGGATTCATGTGCCACATGGATAATATCTATAACCTGAGTCGTATTATCCCTTGCCTCAAGGGATGGCACAAAACCCACCTGGTCAAAATGTATCAGGTGGGGAATGTAAAGCAAGAGGCGGTTTGCGAGTATTTTTGCCATAAGATTTGTGTCACAATTTAGAAGTGAGATGGGGCGGTAGCTGCCACATAATAGAGGGTCTTTCCCCTTCTTGAGTATAAGGGTAATATAAGGCCTTAATGAGTCTGTGGGCAGCACCATCCCATCCTGAACTGAGTTCAGATGCCTTAAAAGGGGTTGTATTAAATATGTCTTGAAGTATTGATAGTAAGGTAATGTAAGCCAATCAGGACCAGGGGCTTTATGTGTTTTGGCCTGTGATATTGCAGCAACAAACTCATTCTCTGTAATCTCTCCTTCCATAGCTAAAGTTTGTTCCACCGATAGTACAGGCATTCCAGAATCTCGAAGATAAGATTCTATCTGCTCTAGTTTTTTTGCATGGTCCAATTTTCCTCCCCCTGGGGTCTGTAAATTATATAGGGAGTGGTAGAATGAGCAGAACTCGCCTGCAATCGCAGACGAGGTATGCCCCTCCCCACCACCCGCCGTCTTTATGCGGGAGATGTACGTTTGTTTCCTTGGGCCCCTGAGTGCCCTGGCCAACATCACCCCTGGTTTGTTTGCAAATTCGAAAAAATGTATTTTAGACCATATCAATCTCCTATTTGTCTTTTGGAAGAAGAGACTATTTAGCTCCCCTCTCGCTCGAGTGAGAGGGGCTAAATGTTCAATAGCCAATGATCTTTTATGCTGTCTACTGAGATCTTCGATTTGAGAGAGCAGCTCATTTACTTTTTTCTCCTGAATTTTTTTTACGTTGAGATGCCAACTGCATTATGACCCCCCGAACCACACATTTGTGAGCCTCCCAAATTGTTGAGGGGGACAAGGAGTCATCCTTATTTTCCAAGAAATTGTTGCCCAACACCTCGTCGCCCTAGTTGCCCTAGTCTCTGGGAATTGCAGCAATGACTCATTCAGACGCCACGAAGCGGGTCTAGGTGCCCTAGAGTCCCAATCCATGCATACATGTGCCGGAGCATGGTCTGACATGGAGAAGTTATCGATACAAGATGAGAGAACTAACGGTAAGTCCGACTGAGGAATCAAAATGCGGTCAGTTCGGGTATAGGCATTGTGGATCGGAGAATAGTAAGTAAAATCTCGTACGTTCGGGTGCATTAACCGCCAAGAGTCGACAAAGTTTAAAATAGAGAGTTCTCTCTGTAGGCGCCGTAACCGAGCATTCGAGATACATGAAGACTTTTAGTATCCATAAGAGGTTCCGAGACAAAGTTAAAGTCTCCTCCCATCACTAAATTACTTTCCCTAAATCCCAAGACAACAGGTATTAACTGCTGTAAAAAGCCCCCACGTGTAGCACTGACCCCCGAAAGGGCTGCTGGTTTGATCTGGGCCTGCACTCTACCAATAAACCCCACTAACTTGGCTCAATCCCCTTGGCATAGCTGTGATGCAATGCAATACAATACAATGTAAGATAGTACAAAACACCTGTATTGTCACTCCAGGATAATACAACAGCACAATGGATTTCAATATAAACAATTAGAAAGAAACAGTATTAAATTAAATTGAAGTGAAAATGCTTCTGGTGTAGCTGTAACAACTATTTAAACATTTCTTGGTAGATAGGCCTCAAGCCTTCTCAGTATCAGTTGCTCTGCTCCTTCGTGGAACTATAATTTCCAGTGAGGCCTGTATATGAGTCTAACTGCATGTGAGATTTAACAAACTGTGGGTCGTGACCCGCTCACCCACTGGATAGAGGCTCTGTGTGGTGACTTTTGTCCGGTGACTGAAACTTGCTTCTCCATCAGCTGGACCAATCGCTCCGTTCAGCCCCGCTGGGTGGATCCCATTCTCCGATGCTCGGATGAGTGTCTCTGGGTCTCTGCAATCTGGCCACCATCTCCCCACAGGTCCTCTCAGGCAGGCCACACGATTCCAAGAGACCTAAAATGGCTGCTCCGGCCCCTTTTATCCCCTACCCAGCATGCCCTGCACAAGAAGGTGTTCATGAGTAGGTCACAAAACCAACAATCACTTCCTGTCTCTTTCAGAAAAAAAAAAACATAGCTGCATTACCAGTATTTGGTCACTAGGTGACTCCAACTACTCAAACATAGCAATGTCCATGGACGTTTCATTAAAGTATACAGAAACACATCAATATAGGAGGATATCAGCGCTACATAATGCCCACCCAAAATTTAAAATTAAATGTGGATTTTTTATGAATCCTCCTAAAGATTCATATCAATACATCATGGACGATGCACAAGTATTTCCATGTATTCAGAAGATCCAAGTCCTCAAAATCAAAGATATATCACCAGTGTACAAACAACAATGCCAGTTTAACAAGTCACACTACAGGAGAAGTGGCCAACTTTTCAAACAGAAAGAGGCACAATTACAATTAAAAATGCCTCCAGAGGCGTATCTGGAACCTTCAGGGCCCAGGTACAGGAAACCATTAAAGCCCCATTAAAAGCATTATTTTGATAAATTTTTTACATCAGTGGCAGTGGTGGAATAGGAATGACAGTGGTGTTGGTGGGATAGGGATGATATCAGTGGCAGTGGTGGGATAGGGATGACATCAGTGGCAGAGGTGGGATATGGATTACATCAGTGGCAGTGGTGAAATAGGGAATACAGTGGTGGTGGGATAGGGATGACATCAGTGGCGGTGGGATAGGGATGACATCAGTGGTGGTGATGGGGATGCCATCAGTGGTGGTGGTGGGATAGAGATGACATCATTGGTGGTGGGATAGGGATGACATCGGTGGTGGGATAGGGATGACATCAGTGGTGGTGGTGGAATAGGGATGAGAGTGGTGGTGGTGGGATAGGGATGACATCAGTGGCAGTGGGGGGATAAGGATGACATCAGTGGCAGTGGTGGAATAGGGATGACAGTGGTGGTTGCAGGATAGGGATGACATCAGTGGCAGTGGTGGGATAGGGTGACATCAGTGGCAGTGGTGGAGTAGGGATGACATCAGTGGTGGTGGGATAAGGATGACAATAGTGGCGGTGGTAGGATAGGGATGACATCAGTGGCGGTGGTGGTATAGGGATGACATCAGTGGCAGTGGTGGAATAGGGATGACAGTGTTGGTGATGGGATAGGAATACCATCAGTGGCAGTGCTGGTATAGGGTGACATCAGTGGCGGTGGTGGAATAGGGATGACATCAGTGGTGGTGGGATAGGGATGACATCAGTGGAGGTGGTGGGATAGGGATGACATAATTGGCGGTGGTGGTATTGAAATGAGATTAGTGGCAGTAGTGGGGGGGGGATAGGGATGAGATCAGTGGCAGTGTTGGTGGGGGGGGGGGGATAGGGATGAGATCAGTGGTGGTGGTGGGGGGATAGGGATAAGACCAGTGGCAGTAGTGGTGGGAGGATAGGGATGAGACCAGTGGTGGTGGTGGGGTGGATAGAGATGAGACCAGTGGTGATGGTGGGGGGTATAGGGATGAGACCAGTGGTGGTGGAGGTGAACAGAGATGAGACCAGTGGCAGTGGTGGTGGTGTGGGGGAATATGGATGCGATCAGTCCCCATTTTTATTTATTGATTGCCTTTATATTTGATAGTCATTTCTTTTGCATGTGTGCGCTATTCTCTGTAAATATGGTGGATGCGATCAGTGGTGGGGGGGATAGAGATGAGACCAGTGGCAGTGGTGGGGGGTATAGGGATGAGACCAGTGGTGGTGAAGGGAAATAGAGATGATACCAGCGGCAGTGGGGGTGGTGGGGGGTATAGGGATGAGACCAGTGGTGGTGGTGGGGGGGACAGAGATGAGACCAGTGGCAGTGGGGGGGGATAGGGATGATATCAGTAGTGGGGGGGATATCGATGAGATCAGTGGCAGTGGTGGTGGGGGGAAGGGATGAGACTAGTGGTGGTGGTGGGGATAGAGATGAGACCATTGGCAGTGTTGGTGGGGGGGGGGGGATAGTGATGAGATGTGTAGTGGTCCCTCCTAATTTTTGTTTATTAAAAGTCTTGCAATCAATAAGCATAAAATCAATATACATAAATAAACACATACATATTTACATGTAAAGGGAAAAAAAGATTCTGCTCTCAAACAAAGAATGGCTTTACAACAAAAGCTACCCTCCCCTCACCCAATCACCACTGATCTCATCCCTATCAGTAACAGATGGTGGTGGGGAGGATGGGATCAGTGGCACTGGTAATTACTTGCTCGTTTGCTTACTCTGTTAGTTGATTCCTTCCTTCACGTGCTCCAGGGATGCCTCTGCTAACATGGGGTCTTCTCAAAGAGCAGAAAGCCCCCCCCCTTGCACTCTATTGGCTGTCAGCTGGTCAGTTGACTTTCTCCTTTACGTTTCCGCCTCCTGACATGGCTTCTCTCTCCAAAGCTTTAGGCGGAGAGGAGAAGATAGATGGGGCGGTCCACAGTGACAGTGCACAGCTGGAGCCTCCCCCCAGCCACAGTGAGTGTACTTCCATCTCTTGCCAGCTCTAAGTAGAATAGGCAGCAAGCAGGCAGAGAGCGGACGGGCAGCCGCCCCCCCCTCCCCCATCCCACAGTGGCAAACCAGACGGGCCCCCTCACAGTGAGCAGAACTCCAGGACCCAGTGTGACTGCTGCGACCATGGTAGCTCCACCACTGCCTCCAAAGAGAAGATCAATAGACTTTGGATGTAAATGCCATTGAAAGCGATCTCAGATCACAGCACTGGAGATGAGTTCTGAAGGAGATTGAGTTAAATTGACTCTCTTAAAAATGAGACTGAACTACTAAAGTTTCATATTCGTAAACAATAAAACCATCTTTTGATCAAATTGTTAAGGTCCCACAGAAAACTGTCTGTTCCATTCAAACAGAAAATACGGGAAGGGGGGTCAACATATCTATGTTATCTGCTAGGACTTCACCTTACTGGGAACAAACCTTGAATTTAAGCACTGTAGAAACAGCGGATGAAATACCAGATCTAATGTGTGATTCAGATTTCCATGTTTTGAGTAGTTTTTTTTTTCAACAGATCAAAGTGTGAATGTCAATGACACTATACCATGTATAACTTTTGTCTTTAAGTTATATTTACCAGGTTCAGTGAGCTCATGAAAAAGTATTTACATATAAAGCAGGTGTATTTATATAGGTGTAGATATACATAAATACACACACCTAAGAAAGGTAATGTATATTAGGCCAGGTATGCAAACATGGTAATTATTACTACAGGCTTTTATCTTCCCCAAAGGATCAGAAGACTGGCATACATATTTAAAGATATGGGGTATTGCTTAGGACAGAAGCTTACTCTTGCTTTATTGTTTTTTTGTTTGTTTTTTTGGGCTTCATTTTTTTTTTTGTGTTCTTTGTTGTTTTTTTCCTCCCATTTGCAGAAACATTTAGTAGTATCCATTTGGAATTACATAAGCTTTCTCTATCCAGAATGTATGGGATTCAATCTCAATTAATGTGTGTGTCTGTGTGATGTAATAGATGTGTATGAACTGTCTATATGTAAACAAATGGGGTTTTTTTCAGGGGTGTGAACACATCATTGTTGGATGGCCATCAATAAGAAATGTGATCACATTAACGCGCATGCTTTTATTTAGTTTCCATTTGTAATGAGCTCAGTACTGGTACCAAAACGTTTCTCAATTTTCAATAACCTGTGCACAGATATGGGATCTCAATCACCATAACTCACAGAAACTGTAGGAATTAGGGCATTTTTTCAGCCGGAACCTGCTGGCACGTCGTCCTGCCACCTTTGGCAGCCCTCTTATATCCAACCTGTGTCATGTAACACACACTAGCGTTGGGCACCCAGAGAAGAGAACTGTGAAAGAAGGGGGGGGATTGTGAAGAGAGAACTGTGAAAGTGTGTGGGGGGATTTGAGCACGGAGCAGAACTGGGGGGGAGGGGGCTTTGTAGAGAGGAGTTAGAGAAAAAAGGGGAGGGGAACCCAAAATATGAGACCACTGTGTCCTGTATGGACGGGACACAGAGCCGTCAGGAGACCAGTTGGGTGTCCAATTGGTCTCAAAATGGGAGTAGGGAGCCACTTCATAAATTGCACTACCTCCCGAGTTCTGTACATAATAAAATGTCCCTGTAACAAAATGTATGTAGGGAAGACTAAAAGACAACTACGTATTAGAATCGGGGAGCACCTTAAAAGCGTACGTCTCAAGGAAGAGACTCCCATCGGTTTACATTTTAAAGAAAAACACAACAGTGATCCGATGGGCCTTAAGGTGATGGGTTTCTGGGCCTTAAAAATATCACCCAGAAGAGGTGACTTTGATAAAGTCCTCTTAAAGGAAGAGAAAGCCTGGATTTTCCGCCTGAATACTTTGACCCCCCAGGGACTGAATACAGACATGAGCCTCAGTATATTCCTTGAGCCTTAGGCATATGTAGTCAATCCCACCCCTAGGACAATGGGTGGACTCTAAGGTACTGACTAGGGTAGACTTTGCTAGCTATATTGGGCTATTTGACAATATAATAGACAGAGATCAAACAAATTTTGCCCTCAATGTGATTAATCTATATTAATCTACTGTACCGATATCCCTGGACCAATCCAGGGACAATCCCCTTATATGAGCAACTGTCAGACCCAGGCTGTCTTCACCCCCCTTTGCACCAGGATGATCCTGCTGAGTATCTGTATTTGTGACTGTTAAATTATGGGCAGTTTTGAACGCCTAAACATGTGTTTCTGTATGATCTAAGTTATTGTACAGAAACATGGCCCAAGATTCCTTATTATTATAAAAAATTCTTCAAATTATGTATGTCAAGGGATGCACAGCGGACTCCTGGTGGATAGTGGGGACTAGTCTGAGTCTAAATATGCTCCACTATTGCCTTCTCTATATGTCTCACTCCGTGACAATTTGATGGTATATCTATATGCTCCATTATTGCCCTATCTATTTGTCTTACTCCGTCACAATTTGATGGTATATCTATATATATACTCCTTGCCCACTGCCACTGTCATAATGCGCTAATGGCAGCGTCCAGGGTGTAGGGAGCCTTTGTAATATGAAGGCGATGATTTCCAATGATTAATCTAGTGACTAGGAGCTCTATGTTGATTGACCAGCAACTGGCTCTATATACTTAATAGGGATATTGAAGTCCCGGTGAATGCCGGTAGTAGTCCTGGAGCCACGCCGTAATCGCCTATAGATGAAAACTGTAGAGCACTACCCATTTTTTACCACAAGATGGAGACATTCCATCCGGTTTTTAACTGGGGTAAGAGGTGATGATGGAGGAGTGTCTGCAATGCGATCACCTGTTGGTACTAACCAATCACGCGATCTTCCTATTTATTCACCTCCTTAACCCACCAATGACGTCCTGACGAAGCGTGCGTCACGCACGCGAAACGCGTTGACGTCACACGCCGGCCCCGCACAACCCGGAAGAGCCACACATAAGCTTCGGCTCCCATCTATGGCGCGGAAATCCAGGTTCAAACTGGAACACGCTGTTTCCTCGTGGTCTGCCGAAGCTGAACCTCCTTGCCGGGCCTCCATCTTAAACGTTCTCTGAAGAATTTGAGCAGAAGTCAACGGATTAAAGATCCCAAGTATGTGGTGAGCATCATATAATGTTACATTAGGGGATAGAGAAAAGGCTGTGACCACCAGGCTGCCTGTGGACATACAGCATATTATTGCTTACCAGCGGAAGGGAAAAATTTGGCCCATGGTACAGTTCACCCCAATGAGACCCAGCCTTATCATGGTGTGAGCCTGCGCAGTACACACATTGCACTGCGTCTCTCCCCTGCTCCCGCACCGTCAATTTCCATTTACTGCCAATGACTTTCTGCCCCAGAGGAACGTCTGTCGGCCTGACACTGCTGCTCCATATATAAGAGGAACTGCATCACATCTCTGGATAGCACATTTGCCCTTGATTATTCCGGGACTGATCCTTCATAATTTTCATTTATCTATTCGGCATGCAGACACCCCTTCAGACACCCTCATCCCAATGGTGAAATTTATCTGGAATTCTGAGTTGATTGAAATTCATGAATATTGTGTCATGGTTTAGCCTGCTACTGAATATACACAACATTGGTATCCTATAATTAATTGTCTTGTCCATGTTAGAACTCTTTGACATCAATGCTTCAGCTGTGTAGAATCAAGTTGCTACTATGATAACAATATGATGGTTATGATACCTCGATATTTGGTGCAACTATTCTGGTACATCACAATAATTGTATTACTTTATATTGTGGCATGCCAGACAGTAGATCTTTGAGCTTACTGCGTTTACAAATTCCGTATCGGAATATACGCGGACTGCACAGATCTCTGCTGTCTTGATCTTCCGGAGTGTGTGTGTGGTTGGCCATGTGAATGTGTGTCGTTGGTTTTTATGTCTTGTATGTGTTCTGTTTGCTTCATACTTCATGATATTTGCAATGTCTCTCCCCTCCATGGGGTATTTTTTTAGACCATGTGTCATTTTTGATCCTCAATAAAGGTATTTTCTAATTTCACGAAGTTGGTCTGAGCATCCCTTTTTGCAGCTGTTCCAAGGGGTCCCCTATGGCCCCTTTCTTTTGTTTTTTGTAGAGAGGAGTACTGGGAAAGTGTATGTGTGTGCGGGGGGGGGGGGGGGGAGTTATGCATAGAGGCGAGCGGGGAAGGTGGAGGGATTTGTGCAGAGGAGGACTGGGAAAGTGGGTGGGATTTGCGCAGTGCAGAGAGCTAGGAAATTGGGGGGATCTGAACAGGAGAGCTGGGAAAGGGGGAGATTTGTGCATAGAGGAGAGCTGGGAACAAAGGGGGATTTGTGCAGGGAGGAGGGCTGGGAAAGTGGGGGAGATTTGTACAGAGAGGAGAGCTGGGAACATGGGGGGGTTTATGCAAAGAGGAGGGCTGGGAAAGTGGGGGAATTTGAGCAGGGAGGAGGGCTGGGAAAGTGGGGGAGATTTGTGCAGAGAGGAGAGCTGGGAACGTGGGGGGATTTGTGCCGAGAGGAGGGCTGGAAAAGTGAGGAGGTTTGTGCAGAGCGAAGAGCTGGATATGTGGGGGGTTGTGCAGAGAGGAGAGCTGGGAATGTGGGGGATTTGGGTGGAGAGGAGGGCTAGGAAAGTGAGAGGATTTGTGGAGGGAGGAGAGCTGGGAAAGTGGGGGGATTTACGCAGAGAGGAGGGCTGGGAAAGGGGGAGGGGGGATTGGTGCAGAGAGGAGAGCTGGGGAAGTGGGGGGGAGGGATTTGTGCAGAGAGGAGTGCTGGTAATGTGGGGAGATTTGTGCAGAGAAGAGGGCTGGGAAAGTGGGAGGAGTGGAGGAGAGCTGGAAAATTGTTGGGGGAGATTTGTGCAGAGAGGAGAGCTGTGAACATGGGGGGATTTGTGCAGAGAGGAGAGCTGGGAAAGTGGGAGGATTTTTGTGTGGAGAGGAGGGCTGGGAAAATGGGGGGGATTTTTGTGGAGAGGAGAGCTGGGAAAGTGTGGGGGGGGGATTTGTGTGGAGAGGAGGGCAGGAAAGTGGAGGGGATTTGTGTGGAGAGGAGGGCTGGGAAAATGGGGGGGGGGGGGATTTGTGCGAAGAGGAGAGCTGAGAAAGTGGGCTGGATTTATGCAGAGAAGAGAGCTGGGAAAGTAGGGGGGATTTGTGGGGAGAAGAGAACTAGGAAGGAGGGGAGCTTTGTGCAGAGGTAAGAGCTGCAAAGGGCAGAAGGCAGGTTGTGCAAAGTGAGAGATGTGGAGGGGGCAGGGGAGGGGAGTGCAGGTATACAAAATGAGAGCTGTGGAGGGTGGGGAAACTGGGGGTGTAGAGGTGAAAGCAAAAAAAAGGCAATTTAAAAAAATAAAAAACAATGTGTTTTACTTTCTGCTATAAAACATATCTGATAATTAAAAAAAAAAAAAATCGAATTTCTTCCTAAATTTAGGCCAATATGTATTCTGCTACATATTTTTGGTAAAAAAAATTCCAATAAGCATATATTGATTGGTTTGTGCAAGTTATAGCATCTACAAACTATGGTATATTTATATATGCTGGAATTTTAATTTACATAACTTAATTTACACTAGTAATGGCAGCAATCCGCGACTTATAGTGGGACTGCAAGCGTCTGTGGTCAGTATGCAATAGGGCAGCCGCTTGACACAGGGCCTAGAAGATAGGGGCAAACACTGTAGCAGCGCTGACTACTGCAGTGACTGTTACCTTTCACAGCAGTCCATCAACTATGAAATATGAAACATAAAGGTCTGACATATTTGGTATCCATTTACCGGACACAACATTTTATTTTTTTTTTTTTTTTTACAATAAAATCAGAGATTATGTCCTTTTTGTGTGCACTAAAATTAATTTTTGTTTATTTTTTGCTGAAAATATAGATTTTATAAACAGATGCGCAAATATCACAAGTAACTACCATCTTTTTATAATACAGGGCCTTGTCAGTCATAAAACATATAATAATCTAGGGCAGTTCAAGCTTGGTTTTCTGGCTTATAACAAAGCTACACACACATTTTTAAGTACTTATTTCTATGGGGATAGGAGGGAGGCTGGATATATTCATAGGAAACATTGTAACTTTACAAAGAACAATATGCATCTTCTTATCATTCAACAGCAGAAGCCAAACTGAAACAACACTCATAAATTCAGAATTGTGGTTTGTCTTTTTTTAAGACAACAAAAATAGCATACACATAACAGAAATCTTTTATTTCCTCCTAACCTGAGTGATAATGTTTAAAGGACGATGAAAATGGGACAATATATCACCTAGATACGTTGTAGATCGAGGCAAGGGCATTTATCATTGTTTCCCTTTTCTCTGAAAGGCTGGACTCTCAATCCCATTGTCATTATTTTATACCCACCTTCAGCTGCCGACGGATCCTGTCAATAAAGAACTGCCAACAATTATCTCGTGAGTCGGGGAGGCCGAGAGCGCGCAGCTCCATTCTGACTGAAGACACAATGCTGTCCATCTCCTCTTCACTAAAAAGATCCGGAATTTCTCCTACACAGAATAAATATACACAAGGTGGGCACACAAACACCAGGCAGGGATTGTAGGTACACATTGCTGAACAGGACTACAGAACAGTCCCACTAAGGTATAATTAACAAATGGATTTACAAACTACTAAATTCTATGCTTTTTAACGTAAACCATTCATAGTGGAAGTATGGAAGATGCCATTGCTGACTTTCTGAAAGTCTTAGCTGATTGGCTGTTTTGTGGAGTGGACCTTCCAGCATTAATATATTCTAAACCACTGACCAAAATCAAACATGGAGGTCAGGATTGTTAGAGGAAAGTCAGAGGTCCTTATCTGCATAGTCTGCCTAGGCGCTTGTTGCAAGCCTGCTAGCAAGCTGCTTAAAGCGGCAATCAACACTTTCAATAAATTCTCTGTTCAAAATTTACAAACTGGAGGTGAATGGTACTCTAAAAGCTTCAACAAAGCCTGCTTAAAGCTCTGCAAATGCTTTGTCAAAGCTTCCTGTCAGCACTACTTACAGTATATACAAGCTGAAGCCTGTGTGAAATAGGCCTTACTGTATGCCTTGCAGCACTTGGGTCCTGGTTTGAATCTTGGCAAGGACACTATCTGCATGGAGTTTGTGTGTTTGCACAGATTCCCATTGGATACCCCTGTTTCATCCCACAATCCAAAAACATGCTGGTAGGTTTATTGCCTCCTGACTAAACTGGACTTAGTAAGTGTCCACAAATTGCTATGCATGTGTTATAACATTGTGCATGCCATTCCCAAGCCTGAGCAATTGGGGAGGGTTAGGGAAAGAATTGGAAACCTATCTCATAAAAAAAAATTTCCAGAAAGTTCTATGAAAAAAAAGGTCAAAGGTATCAGACATGGTGTCCAGAGAGTTGACCTATGGCATCGCAGCATAAGATATGACTTAACATATATGTACATACATATACTATACTATGTGTGGTGAATATGCCAAATTTAAACATCGCAGTCTAAGGCTTTGAGCGTTACATCTTATTTAAATAGTTTAGCAGAATTATTTTATGTGATGAATTTTGTGTTGCTGTGCCTTTAATTGTATATTTAAAGAAAAACATAATAGGAAAGTGATCGCAGACTCCTCCTGGAACAAGTAGAGATAAGAACCTATTAAAAAAAATAAATTCATAATAAACTGAATTATTGCTGATTGCAACTCATTATATTAAGCAGCTTGTTTGTCTTGTGTCATCGGGGTGACTTGACAGCGCCTATTACAAATCTGCACAAGTGACCTTTCACATTTGCTGATGAAGCCTATTCAAGCCCCAATGCCCTGGGCTCATTTAAAATGTGTTATTTCTCAACTGTTTTGATCATGATCATATTTATCAGGGTTTTTTTTTTCTCCTTTTTTTCCCTCATCTGCTGTCTCTATTATCTAGGAGCATGACTTTAATCTTATACATAATTATTAATATCTAATATGGCTTGCAATAAATTCAGTTTTAAAGAAAAATAGTTAAGGTAGACTTAAATGTACCTTAATAAAATAGGCTCTATTATATTTCAGTTCAGTTCTCCATATCTAAGCAAATATAGATATTTACTAGTACTATTAAAGCATATGTTATTTTTTTTTATTTTAAAGGATCAGTTCACCCAAAAATCATATTTCAGTTATTGGTCAAGTCTGGGTGAGTCATCTGCCAGCTTCCCATATTTCTAAAGGGCACTATAATGTATGTCAATGTCAGAAAAACAGCCAATAAAAACAGCAGAACTCCAACCAAAAATGCAAAAATGTAAAATTGATAGCCCATTGAAAGATTTTAAAAAGTGCAAAATTTGGTGCAGCTCTGCAAAGAAACCGATCAGCTTCCTTTTTTTTGTCAAAGCTTAACTGAACAAGCTAAAGCGGATTGGCTATCAGGTTCAGCTGCACCAGATTATGAACTCTCCAGTTTTAGTAAATCAACCCCAGTATTTATTTTCTGCCACAATATACCATCAGTCTGAAGGCCAATATCCCTCAATCCACTTCCTCTGAGCCTAGGTTGTCATGCATCTACCTCCAGCATGTGATTTGTCAGTGAAAGGGGAGCAACTCAGTGATACGTTCTTCTCTCTGATACTGCTTTCTCTTCTTGTCAACATCCTCTCTGTCAGCACATGAAGTGATTGGCTCTATGTGCTGCTTCTTCCACTTATGCTCCAGCCATGCTTTAAATGGACTGCAAGAGGCCAATACCATGTTATAGTCAGGTATTTATACTCTGCTTGCCTTTAAAAAATACATTCCTAACATTCCTAATTACATCAGCAAAAAACATTTCAGGTCCTGCTATTTTTGCATGCCCTCCTCCTGCTAAATTACCCAAGGAAGCCACCTGCTTACCCCTCAGCCCTGCCCTGGCATCCACAAAAAAAATAAATGTAATGTGAGCACTGTCTGAACACTGTTCAATATTTTATTAGATGACCAAAATTAGGAGAATGTAAAGATTGCTATTCTGTGTGCTTGCTGCACAATTTGACTTCATGCACCAGTTGTTGCATTGCAGTGTGTTGAACCTAGTGCTCTGCAAATACACTTACTGCACCTATCAACCCTCTCTGACCTGATAGGCTTAAGACCTACCATACATATAGCAAAGGTAAAACACATAGAATAAGGAATTAATGTAAGTTCTGTGTTTCAACATTAGTAATTTACTAAACCAAAACGCAGGGATGAAAAATTAACCAGTGTGTGCTTCAAAGGGAAGTTTTAAGCTTTTTTTTAAAGCCAAACTCATTTTTGGACTAAAGTGAGAAATATTTAATATTAACATGCCAGGTCTTAAAATATGTATGTGACCTAATTTGGAATATTTCCCCTCATGTCCTGTTCCTGTGACATCAGGACAGAAAATGAAGGACGCAGTTGTCACGATGAGCCAAAAGGCACCTACAGAAATTAAAACAGAAGGTCAGAAATTGAATACTTCCTCACTTGTTTTCAATTTTGTTTCCATTAGAAAGGGCTCAAATTGCTCTGCAAAAGCAAAACAGACAACAGTAGTAACATAAATGTGTGCTAGCCCATACCTGCTCTATCCACACCAAAGTAGTTTTGGCTGGGATTAGGCTTTAAAACGAACCTCAACCCAAAAAGTGAACATTTGCTATGTTGTGGAAAAATCTGGAAATGTTAATTGTGCCTAAATAGCACACTGAAAAATGTTTCTATTTGTCTTGAATTCCTCCTGAAAAATTACAGTGCACTTGCTGGTATGTTAGTTTGCCTAGGCACTCCTGTTCCCTCGGCCTCACAGTTGTATTACTGCTGTGTGCATCTCCAGCCCCGCTGATAGCTCAGGAGATCTGGAGTAAGATTTGGTTATGCCACTACTGTGCTGCTCACTGTCCTCCTTGCTGGAAGCTCTGACATGATAACAAGCTCTGACAAGAAGTAAGACCCTGTCTCTCTCAAAATGGCCACCTTCACACAGACACTGTGCAGAAAAAGGCATGATAAGTCAGTAATGGGTAAAGGTCATCTGCAGGGAGGCCACAGGGGAAACTGAGGACTAATTCTTTGTCCTCTGTTTGCCATTTTTGTGCACAAATGAATTACATCCCATGTGGCCCACTCAGCAACCATGCAGGAACTGCCCTAAAAAAGAATGCGTTCATACCCTTAATCACTTCCTTTCAGGTTTAAATGGTTCTACCAGGGCAGCCATGACCTCTGTGTCTCTATTTTTAGAGCTGGCGATGCTCTATAAAAGTGCTCTGAACGCTACATAGCCACCAAATCACGACAAACCATAGAGATGAAGGAGGAACTTCTGTTCCCGGTCATCTCTATGGTGTATGAAACTGGAAGCAATGAGGATTTAGTCACTTTGGTTTCGGTATGTTGTTTTCAAGCCGTTACTAGCTTGTAAAACATCTGATTAAACCGATCTCGGTTTGATCAGATGCTTTTAAGGGTCGAGGAGAGATCTGGGGTCTGATAGACCCCAGATCTCTCTGTAAAAAGTACCTGTCCCTGTCCATGCTATCACAAAAGATGTTGTTCATCCCCTTGTGATAGAAATAAAGTTGAATAAAATAATTTAGAGAGACATTGTAAAAAAATATATACATTTTAAATAAATAAATAATTAAAAAAATTTAAAGTGATATAAAATTAAAAGAGACGTCAGTCTATAGTCTACACTTTTTTTTTTTAAACAGTATGTCTACACATTTGCCTAGGTTACTAGCCTCAGTGTGAATGACAACAACAAAAATCTGCTGATTCTTGCAACTGTTTTTGACACTTTTCAGTGGCTGGCTGTGGCTCTCAAGTCCTGCACACTGCAATGATAAATTGACAGCGTCTGCAGCTATATGTGGCTGTTTGCACAGCTAGCGATTACCTACAGCCAGCATAGTGCATCCAACAGTGATCACTGCAGGTAATTGCTGGCTGCACAGATAGCCACAGATAGCTGCAGATTCTGACAAACTGTCTTTGAAGTGTACAGGGCTCAGGGGCCGCAGCTAGCTGCTCACAGGTGGCAAAAACAGCTGCAGAAAATAAACTGATTTCTGCCACTATCATTCACCCTGGGGCTAGTCGCCCATGCTAATGTAGCATAATGCCTGGTACACATTATCAGTTTTTTTTGTTCATTAAACAAAAAAAAACGGAGGAGATTGAGAGAAGCTCGCTGTACTAACTAACTGATGTTAGTACAGTATAGCGATCTTCAAGTTGAGCTATTATGCTCTGATAGGGGGACTGCTCTCTTGCAAGAATATACTGGTCAACGCTTGCAGGCATAGGCTGCCAGCGGTAGGTGGGTGCAGATTAGATGCTGCTTTCCCAGCATACCTGTTCAACAAACAACGGCCGTTCGGCGGGCATATATTGGACAGATTGGTGTACACACGGGCCGAATGTCGGCTGGTCTCTGTTAAACCGGCTGATATTCGGCCCACGTGTACAGGGCTTAAGAAACATATGAAGTGTTGCACACCTGCGAGTGTGCATTGTGCCAGTTGACATTTATATACAAAATGCATATACAGTATCTGTACATATTTTATTATACCTTTTCATGTGACAACACTAAATAAATTACACTTTGCTACAATGTAAAGTAGTGAGTGTACAGCTTGTATAACAGTGTACATTTTCTGTCCCCTCAAAATAACTCAGCGCACAGCCATTAATGTCTAAACCGCTGGCAACAAAAGTGAGTACACCCCTAAGTGAAAATGTCCAAATTGGGCCCAATTAGCCAGTTTCCCTCCCCGCTGTCATGTGAATTGTTAGTGTTACAAGGTCTCAGGAGTGAATGGGGAGCAGGTGCGTTAAATTTGGTGTTATTGCTCTCACTCTCATACTTGTCACTGTAAGTTCAGCATGGCACCTCATGGCAAAGAACTCTCTGAGGATCTGAAAAAAAGAATTGTTGCTCTACATTAAGATGGCTATAAGAAGATTCCCAAGACCCTGAAACTGAGCTGCAGCATGGTGACCAAGACCATACAGCGGTTTAACAGGACAGGCCTCGTCATGGTCGACCAAAGAAGTTGAGTGCATGTGGTCAGCATCATATCCAGAGGTTGTCTTTGGGAAATAGATGTATGAGTGCTGCCAGCTGTAACGCTTCTGCGTTTCTTATATGGTGTGGATTTTCAGCTGCAGAAATAGTTCCACGTCAGTAGTCATGTAAGAGATATGCTGAGATACCATTCCCAACCTCAATGACTCATCATGTGTGGAAGGTCTTATTTCAGCCAGTAAATACACACAATTAGCAAGCTGGTTCCTAGAATGACTTTATGTATGTGGTAACACAATGATGAAGGTTGAGGGATAGGTTGAGTGGAGGTGGTAGGTGATAGACACTTGAAGGTGAGACAGTAGCAGATGGATGCAGGAAGGTTTAGCAATGTTGTATGGTAGCAGATGACAGAATAGCAGGTGGACATACAAAAGAGATCAACCCAGTGCAGAAAAGTAGCAGTAGTCTCAAGAGCTAGCAATCTAGTTATGCAGATGTGATAAACAGTCTTTACTATGCAGAGCTAGATAGTGTAAGCTTAGTATAAGTTTATAGAGAATTCCCCTGCGGGGTACTTAGCACTATTAGCGATACAGCCGAAGGGTGGTTCAGGAGTGGCGGATGATCCAGTAGCGGGATACAGGGATCAGCGCGGCGAGGTTCCGTCAGCGAGGTAAGCTTGCAAGCATGGAAGCTTCAAGCAAGGTTAGCATCCAGGTAAAGGTGTTTGAACGAACACATGTGAGTGAGAACCGGCGCTTTAAATAGCCATCTAGTCCGGCGCTGGGTGATGACAGCTCCAGTCTTAAAGGTGTATGCGCACCTTTCCAAAAGTAAATGGTGGGGCGCATACACTTGTGGAAAGTGTAATTTAGGGTACCAAAGGTACCGGAACATTACAATACCCCCCCCTTAAGGTCTGCTCCTGAAGGCCTCTGGAGCTGGTTTGTCTGGGTATCTCGCATGAAAATTGCGGATTAATCTAGGGGCATGTATGTCAGAGGTGTTTAGCCAGGTGTCGTCTTGGGGCCCATAGTTCTTCCATCTAACCAAATACTGAAGTCTTCTTCTGTAGATACGAGAATCCAGAATCTCTTTTATCTCGTATTCTTCTCCACCTTCAACTTGTACAGGAGGGGGAGGTGGAATATTAGGCCTTATTCCTTGGTCCGGAACATGGGGTTTTAGTAGCGACACATGGAAAATGGGATGGATTTTTAGGTCCATTGGCAATGTAAGCTGCACTGCAGCTTTTCCAATAAGTTTCTTGATTGGGAAAGGTCCCAAGAACAGAGGTCCAAGCTTTTTGCTAGGGATCTTCAGTCTCAAGTTTTTTGTTGAGAGCCAAACGAGGTCCCCGATAGTATACTGTGGAGAAGGTCTTCTACGAAGATCATAGTACTTCTTTTGTTGACTGTGAGCGTGTGCAATGGTAGTATTTAGTAAACCCAGAGAATCCTTTATTTGGGTAAGATAGTCTGAGGCTACTGGGTTATTTGAAGGAAGGATGCGTGGAGGGAGAATAGAGGGATGGAACCCATAGTTCAAGTAGAACGGACTCTGCTTGGTTGTACTGTGAGTTGCGTTGTTGTAGGCAAATTCTGCCAGGGGGAGAAGATCCAACCAATCATCCTGTTGGTAAGAAGTGTAACAACGTAAATACTGCTCGATGCATTGGTTGACTCTTTCAGTCTGTCCGTTGGTCTGCGGATGGTAAGGAGAAGTGAGCTTCCGCTCAATCCGTAGTATGTGACATAGTTCTTGCCAGAATTTAGAAATAAATTGGGATCCACGGTCAGACAGAAGAGTTTTTGGGATACCATGTAATCTGAAGACATGTTTCATCAGGAGTTCTGCCGTTTGTTTGGACGAAGGTAGTCTGCGAATAGCAATGAAATGTGCCATCTTTGTCAGATGGTCCACTGACACCAAAATGGTATTAAATCCTTTGGAAGGAGGCAATTCTACGATGAAGTCCAATGACAAAACCTCCCATGGAGTTTGGGGTATTGGTAGACTGCATAGTAGACCGGATGGTCTCGTAGTGTCAATTTTGGACCTGGCACAGACATTGCATGAAGAGACGAATTTTTGTATAGATGTTTTCATGTCAGGCCACCAGAATTGTCGAGAAATTTAATTGAAAGTCTTTGTCATACCCATATGTCCTGCCATAGGCACATCATGCGATAATTCCAAGATCTTGGTGCGTAGGGTAGGTGGTATGTAAAGTTTGTCGTTGTAGTAGAGGAAGCCTTCTGCATCAGTATTTAGTTGTGGTGGGGGTGAATCCAAACTTATACCATGCAGAACCTCTTCCTTTAAGGAACGGACAACTCCAATAATGCGTTTGTGAGGTATTATAGGAACGGAAGGGATTTCAAAGTAGTTTTCTTCAGTTAGTCGTGATAGTGCATCCGCCTTTTTGTTCTTATCTGCAGGTGTGTAGGTCACTAGGAAGTTAAACCTTAGAAAGAATAGTGACCATCGTACCTGTCGATGCGAGAGAGTTTTGCTAGTCTGAAGATATTGGAGGTTTTTATGGTCCGTGTATATAATTATTGGTAGTTGGGTGCCTTCGAGTAAATGTCGCCAATTCTCCAGAGCCAATTTTATAGCAAGCAGTTCCTTTTCACCCACGGGGTAATTTATCTCGGGACTGCTCAGGGATTTAGAAAAAAAAGCGACTGGATGAAGTGGTGAAGTGTGGGTAGGTCGTTGGGAGAGTATTGCTCCTACTGCCATGTTTGACGCATCTACCTCCAGAATGTATTGGAGGGATGGGTCTGGATGGCGTAATATGGGAGCGGAAGTAAACCTTGTCTTTAACAAGTGGAAAGCCTTATTTGCTTCTTCTGACCATTTAAATGGTATTTTTATGCTAGTGAGCTGTGTGAGGGGTCTCACAATAGCAGAAAAGTTTTTTATGAACTTCCTGTAGAAATTTGCAAATCCCAGAAATCGCTGTAGCGCCTTGCGTGTAGTTGGTGTAGGCCAATCCTGAATGCAGGATATTTTACTCATGTCCATCTCGATTCCTGTTTTGGATATGATGTAGCCTAGAAAGAGTAACTCATCTTTATGGAACAAGCATTTCTTCAGCTTCACATAAAGATTATGTGCAAGCAATCTCAATAATACAAGTCTTACATGTCTTATGTGTTCAGACAGGGTCCGTGAATATATAAGTATATCGTCCAGATATACCACAACACAGACATCTAGTAAGTCTTTAAAAATATCGTTTATAAAACGTTGGAAAACTGCTGGGGCATTGCATAGGCCGAATGGCATCACAAGATATTCGAACAATCCGTATCTAGTTCTGAATGCAGTCTTCCACTCGTGTCCATCACGGATTCGAATGAGATTGTATGCTCCTTTCAGGTCTAATTTTGAAAAATAGGTAGCTCCACGCACCTGCTCAATGAGCTCAGGGATAAGCGGTAGAGGATAGCGATCTTTTATTGTGATAGCATTCAATTTCCTGTAGTCGATGATAGGTCTGAGACTTGAATCTTTATTGCGAACAAAAAAGAGTCCTGCTGCTGTGGAAGAAGTGGAAGGTCTAATAAAACCTTTTTCCAAGTTCTCATCCAAATAGGTTTTGAGATGGGCAAGTTCATCCTGTGAAAGAGGATAAACATGACCGAACGGCAATTTGCTATTTGGGAGTAGATCAATGCTACAATCATAGTCTCGATGAGGAGGTAATGCTTGAGAATTTTTCTCAAGAAAAACCTCAGAAAGATCCTGATAACATAGTGGTGCAATCTCATCTGTCACCACAGACAGAATCTTCCCGGAAAACGGGAGGTTACACGTTTCCTCGCAATAACAAGAAGGGAAGGTCAAGGACCGTTTCTTCCAATCTATGGTTGGTTGGTGTGTGTGCAACCAGGGAAGTCCCAACACAATGGGAAAGTGGGGTGATGGTATTAAATCGAAGGTAGAAGTCTCCCTATGAGACTCGTTAATAGTGACTAGAAGTGCTTGTGTCTGATCGGTGATCGGACTAGAGGATAACGGAACACCGGTAATAAGACTTACTGAGACAGGTTTGAGTTTAGAAATAATAGGAATTTTATTTAAAGCAGCAAAACATATATCCATATAATTTCCACAAGATCCTGTGTCAATCATGGCCTTAGTAGTAATCCTGTTCTGGTCCCACTGTAATGTCAAAAAAACAGAAATGTAGGGGTTAGTGAATGAAGTTGTCAATCCTCCTAGGGAGACATGTGAACACTCACCCTTCTTTTTGTTGACTAGGGGACAGACGTTTATCTTGTGATCCGGGGATGCACAGTACAAGCAGAGATTTTCATTTCGTCTTTTTCCATAGTTGATAGCGGTGGGCGTATGGTTCCTATCTCCATAGGAACGGGGTCAACGGCCAGACTCCGAGAGGAAACGGATAATGGCATTCCCATCTTTTCAGCCTTTCTTTCTCGTAGTCTTCTATCTATGGTAATACAGAGTTGTATTAGTGCATCCAGGGTTTTTGGCAGATCCGCTCGGGCGAGCTCATCCTTAACGGCTTCTGATAGGCCAAGCCTAAATTGGGTTTTCAGAGATGCATCATTCCATTCTGAATCAAGGGTCCATCTCTTGAACTCTGCGACAAAGTCTTCTACAGGCCTCCTTCCTTGTTTCAAGGATCTTAACTGAAGATCAGCAGTACTCTGCCTATTGGGGTCATCATATAGGCTAGTGAGTTCTGCCAGGAACAAGGCATAGGAGTTGAGAAGCTGGTCGTTTTTCTCAAAAAGAGAATCTGCCCAGGCTCGAGGATCGTTTGATTGGTAAGAAATAATAGTACAAAACTTAATGTGATCAGTAAGGTAGGTACGAGGTTTTAGCAAAAAAAGTAACTCACATGCGTTTTTAAATTCGCGAAATTTTTTGCGATCGCCTGTAAATACCAAAGGGGGATTTATCTTGGGTTCAGGGGACTGAGCAGAGGTAAGTTGTGTCAGTCTAATTACCTGCTGCGACAGAGCCTGATTGTCTTCTTTTAATTCAGCAAGTGCGTGTATTAACGCAGATACTTGCTGTTTTAATTGTGTCACCTGAGTGGTTATTTCTGCTGAATCCATTTTTGGTTCGTTCAATCTGTAACGCTTCTGCGTTTCTTATATGGTGTGGATTTTCAGCTGCAGAAATAGTTCCACGTCAGTATCATGTAAGAGATATGCTGAGATACCATTCCCAACCTCAATGACTCATCATGTGTGGAAGGTCTTATTTCAGCCAGTAAATACACACAATTAGCAAGCTGGTTCCTAGAATGACTTTATGTATGTGGTAACACAATGATGAAGGTTGAGGGATAGGTTGAGTGGAGGTGGTAGGTGATAGACACTTGAAGGTGAGACAGTAGCAGATGGATGCAGGAAGGTTTAGCAATGTTGTATGGTAGCAGATGACAGAATAGCAGGTGGACATACAAAAGAGATCAACCCAGTGCAGAAAAGTAGCAGTAGTCTCAAGAGCTAGCAATCTAGTTATGCAGATGTGATAAACAGTCTTTACTATGCAGAGCTAGATAGTGTAAGCTTAGTATAAGTTTATAGAGAATTCCCCTGCGGGGTACTTAGCACTATTAGCGATACAGCCGAAGGGTGGTTCAGGAGTGGCGGATGATCCAGTAGCGGGATACAGGGATCAGCGCGGCGAGGTTCCGTCAGCGAGGTAAGCTTGCAAGCATGGAAGCTTCAAGCAAGGTTAGCATCCAGGTAAAGGTGTTTGAACGAACACATGTGAGTGAGAACCGGCGCTTTAAATAGCCATCTAGTCCGGCGCTGGGTGATGACAGCTCCAGTCTTAAAGGTGTATGCGCACCTTTCCAAAAGTAAATGGTGGGGCGCATACACTTGTGGAAAGTGTAATTTAGGGTACCAAAGGTACCGGAACATTACAATAGCATTGCTGCAGAGGTTGAAGGGGTGGGGGGTCAGCCTGTCAGTGCTCAGACCATACTCCGCACACGGCAACAAATTGGTCTGCATGGCTGTCGTCCCAGAAGGTAGCCTCTTCTAAAGATGATGTACAAGAAAACCCGTAATCAGTTTGCTGAAAACAAGCAGACTAAGGACATGGATTACTGGAACCATGTCCTGTGGTCTGATGAGCCCAAGATAAAGTTATTTGGATCAGATGGTGTCAAGCGTGTGTGACAGCAACCAGGTGAGGAGTACAAAGACAAGTGTGTCTTGCCTACTGTCAAGCATGGTGGTGGGAGAGTCATGGTCTGGGGCTGCATGAGTGCTCCTGGCACTAAGGAGCTACAGTATATTGAGGGAACCATGAATGCCAACATGTACTGTGACATACTGAAGCAGAGCATGATCCCCTCCCTTCAGAGACTGGGCTGCAGAGCAGTATTCCAACATGCAGACCCCAAAAACACCTCCAAGATCCATTGCCTTGCTAAAGAAGCTGAGGGTAAAGGTGATGGACTGGCCAAGCATGTCTCCAAACCTAAACCCTATTGAGCATCTGTGGGGCATCCTGGAACAGAAGGTGGAGGAGCGCAAGGTCTCTAACATCCACCAGCTCTGTGATGTTGTCATGGAGGAGTGGAAGAGGACTCCAGTGACAACCTGTGAATCTCTGGGGAACTGCATGGCCAAGAGGGTTAAGACAGTGCTGGAAAATAATGGTGACCACACAAAATACTGACACTTTGGGCCCAATTTTTAAATTTTCACTTAGGGGTGTACTCACTTTTGTTGCCAGTGGTTTAGACATTAATTGTTGTGTGTTGAGTTATTTTGAGGGGACAGCAAATTTACACTGTTATACAAACTGCACACTCACTACTTTACATTGTAGCAAAGTGTTATTCTTCAGTGTTGTCACATGAAAATATATATTAAAATATTTACAAAAATGTGAGGGGTATACTCACTTTTGTGAGATACTGTATAAATAAAACGCCATAAAAAAAAAAACAAAAAAAAAACATAGCAGGTCAATTGTAAAAACAAGCCATGGCTACATGACCAGTTTTAAATGTGACTGCCACTGAATGCATTGGAACAGACCAGAAGCAGTTTTACTGCTTTACTACTTCTAAGGTTGGGCCCACACATGTCCAAAAATCTTACACATTTTATTGTGAAATCGCTACTTCTATGACAATATCACCCCACCAGATTTGCTACACAGTAGCAGATAAATGCAATAGTTGCCAGTGCGAGATAACTCATGTTACCAAGCAATTATGAGTTCCAATTGTAACTGGGATGACTCATTTGAAGAATAATTGATAGTACCTGATGCCAGCATGTCATTGATTAGAACAAGGAATCGTTCATCGGGTATCTGAGCATCTGTGTGCAGGAACACGGTGCCAATATTCTTTATTCCCACTTTGAAATACAAGGTAGCTATATCACTCTGCAAAATAAATGAATTAATATAGAAAGAGGCATAAGTACATAAAAACAAATGAAAATCAATGGTATAAAAAAAGTAAAATAAAAAAACAAAGGGTATTAAGGATCGATTCACACCTATGCATTTTGCTTTTGAGCATTTCGGTAGTGCTTTTTGCTGTGCTTTCCACATTATTTTACCATGGCTTTTTGGTGCAATTTTACCATGATTTTGCTGCGATTTTACAGCAATTTGTATTTTTTGTTTTGGAAAATTTGTTGTTGGGCAGATTTAAAAACGCAAAATGAAAATAGCATCAAAATCGCGTCAAAATAGTGGTTAAAAACACAATACTTTTTGGATGCAGGTCTATTGAAGTCTATTGCATGCAAAACACTGCATTTTGCAAGAAAGAAAAAGTAAACGAACCTTTCCAAAAACGCAGAGGCACAAAAATGCAATGATATGAACATGTTCCATAGGAACCTATGTTAAAAAAATGAAATGCATTTCTGCAAAAAGCATGAAAAAACGCATTAGTGTGGATCCAGCCTAAGGAAAGATTTACATAGCTGCACCGACTATCTTAATAATTCCATTATATTTGGAATTTGTGATGAAGATGTAGAGACTGTATTTTCTTAAAAGGCTCTGCTGTGCTTTGCACTTGTTCAGGGAATGGCCTTTTGGTTCCTTTTGGCCTACCTCAATATCACCTGTCAGGTTCTGCTACACAAATGAAGTATGGTTATTATATCTGTATCATGTAGCAGGTGAGATATGCAACACCTCACAGAGGTGTTGAAAAATGAATTGATGGATTATAAGAGTCTGTCAGTTAGGCAGCAGTTGGATTGAAAATTAAATACTGTATGTCACTGTACCTTTTAGGTGTACGTTTAGTAACCAATGTTAAATGGGTGTTAAGTGGTATTAGGCTTTATCACAGAGAATCAAGGTGATAATTTCCTAAGACATGTTTAGTAAACCGTGTTAACTAAGGTAGGAACCAAATATCACCTCTCTTTACCTTCCGGTGTTGTCTCTGTGATAACTACAGTGTTAGTATAGGAATGTACCTGTTTAGTAACCCATGTTAGGTCAGAAGAGTCTTAAAACCAGTGTAAACTTGGTGTTAAATCTCCTGAATTTAACACCTAGTCAGACCAGGTGTTAAGGCCTTTTTTTCAGTGTAGAAGAGGAATTTTACTGCACATTGTGGTCAGTAAGTGCTTCAGGACAACACTATTGTAGACTGCAGGGTATGAGTTCATCTAGAACCCTGTGTCTGCAGCATTCACATATCACGCATATATAATGGCAGAGCAGAGTGGACATCTGTGCTGAGAAAGGAGAGGAGTAGACCTCAATGACAGAGAGGTGCATATTTCTTACCGCATGAGACCACTATCTTAACCACTTAAGCCCCGGAAGATTTTACCCCCTTCCTGACCAGGGCCTATTTTGCAATTTGGCACTGCATGATTTTAACGGACAATTGCGCGGTCCTGCGACGCTGTACCCAAATGAAATTGACGTCCTTTTTTTCCACAAATAGAGCTTTTTTTTTGGTGGTATTTGATCACCTGTGCGATTTTTTGATCATACGCTATAAACAAAAAAAGAGCGACAATTTTGCAAAAATAACAATATTTTTCACATTTTTTATATGAAATTCCCCCCCAAAAAAATGTAAAAATCAAAATTTTTTAACATTTTAGGCCAATTTGTTTTCTGCTACATATGTTTGGTAAAAATAAAATTGCGTATTTTGATTGGTTTGCGCAAAAGTTATTGCGTTTACTAACTAAGGGAAAGATTTTTGTCATTTTTATTGTTTTTTTTTTTTAACAAGTAATGGCGGCGATCTGCGATTTTTCTGCGGGACTGCGACATTGCGGCGGACAGATCGGACCCTTGACTGACATTTTTGACACTTTTGGGGGTACCAGTGACATTACTACAGTAATCAATCCTATACATATGCACTGTTACTGTAAAAATGACACTGGCAGGGAAGGGGTTAACTTTATTGGAGAGGGAGGGGTTAAGTGTGTCCCTAGGGGCGTTCTTCTAACTGTGATTGGATGTGGCTTTTGATGTAACAGCAGAGATCTATGGTCCTACATAGCAGGACCGTATGATCTCTGCTGTTACACAGGGGAGAAAGACAGGCAGCTTTGTTTACATTAGCCGTCTGCCTTTCTCCCGTGTAACCGATGATCACGAGTGACCGTCGGACATCAGGTCCGCTGGTCACACGCGCGGGGGGTCCATGACCGAGCGGGAGTGCGCCTCCAGCGGCGCGCGCTCGCTCCCTAGAGCCTCACAGGCTAGTGACATAGTACTGTCACTTTGCCGGTGAGGGGCTGACCGCCACAGTAAATAGTCGTGCGGCGGTCGGCAAGTGGTTAAGCCAGTCATACATGGACGGAAATTTGGCTGGTTCAGCATGAACCAACTGAAATTCCATCAATGTATGGGCAGGCTGGTTGTACAGAAGTTGAGTGGTAGATGGACTTCTGTACAACCAACCTGTCGGGGTTTTCCCCGATCAATTAGTGCTGCCAGCTATAGCGTGCAGTACTGATCAGTATTCTGACAGAGGGGAAGTATCCCTGTGGTCAGAACACAATAGCTCAGTGGAAAGGATTCCCCTTTTTTTGTTTAACTCGGTGGTTGAAAAAAAAAAAAAAAAAATATTAATGTATGCCTTAGCATGTCTGATGCTTGGCAGCTGACATGTAGGATTGATATGTACTTTTAAGGGCCGATTCACACCACACCAGCACATGAATCACACAGAAATGCACTATGAGTTCCTGTGCGATCAGAGGCATGCAAAATTCATTCCATTTGTGATCTGCAGTGGGTATCAATAGAAAGGTAATGACTCCCCAAATGCAGGTTGGAAATGCAGTGCGAACCAGCCCTAAAAGAGAAAAAAATAATGTGTCTGGAAATGAATGCAGTTAGCTAAGGTGGAAGGGATGGCAGGGTAATATTAAAAACAATCTTTATTATTTTAATAAAGGTGTGTATAGGTTTTAAATGTGTTTTTTTTATTGGCTATATTTTAACCCCATAACTCAGTTCTGAGGATTAACTTATGATCCTTTAGGGTGGAGGATGGTGTAGGAATAGTAGTTTTAAAAAAATAATATATGTAAATTTATGTTTTAGAATATTAGTCAGGGTGTGTATGCAGTGGTGGGATTCAGCCGGTTCGCACCGGTTCCATAGAACCGGTTGCTAACTTTCTGCAAGTTCGCAGAACCGGCTGAATCCCTCTGCGCGTCTGAGGAAGCGCAGGACAATTGAATGTCCCGCGCTCGGACAGACGTGGCGGCCGGGGGGCGGAGCAGTGCGCTCCTCCCCGCCCATTCTGTGACAATAGCGAATGAGAATTAGCTATTGTCACATGATCCTCCTCCTGGCCAATCAGGGAGCAGGTCCTCCCGCTTCCTGATTGGCTGAAAGGCAAACACCGTGCCATTGGACGAGGAGGAGGCGCCGCGGGAGGACTCGGAGACGCGGGGAGCCGACTGCGAGACCGTCCATGAGGTAAGTGCATGGGTCTCGCGGGGGGGATCGCTGGCACTCTGCAATTGGGGGGCAATGTTGTGGCTGGCACTCTGCAATTGGGGGGCAATGTTGTGGCTGGCACTCTGCAATTGGGGGCAATACTCTGGCTGGCACTCTGCAATTGGGGGCAATGTTGTGGCTGGCACTCTGCAATTGGGGGCAATGCTGTGGCTGGCACTCTGCAATTGGGGGCAATACTCTGGCTGGCACTCTGCAATTGGGGGCAATGCTGTGGCTGGCACTCTGCAATTGGGGGCAATGCTGTGGCTGGCACTCTGCAATTGGGGGCAATGCTGTGGCTGGCACTCTGCAATTGGGGGCAATACTCTGGCTGGCACTCTGCAATTGGGGGCAATACTCTGGCTGGCACTCTGCAATTGGGGGCAATACTCTGGCTGGCACTCTGCAATTGGGGGCAATGCTGTGGCTGGCACTCTGCAATTGGGGGCAATACTCTGGCTGGCACTCTGCAATTGGGGGCAATACTCTGGCTGGCACTCTGCAATTGGGGGCAATACTCTGGCTGGCACTCTGCAATTGGGGGCAATGCTGTGGCTGGCACTCTGCAATTTGGGGCAATGCTGTGGCTGGCACTCTGCAATTGGGGGCAATGTTGTGGCTGGCACTCTGCAATTGGGGGCAATACTCTGGCTGGCACTCTGCAATTGGGGGCAATACTCTGGCTGGCACTCTGCAATTGGGGGCAATACTCTGGCTGGCACTCTGCAATTGGGGGCAATGTTGTGGCTGCCACTCTGCAATTTGGGGCAATGCTGTGGCTGGCACTCTGCAATTTGGGGCAATGCTGTGGCTGGCACTCTGCAATTGGGGGCAATGCTGTGGCTGGCACTCTGCAATTTGGGGCAATGCTGTGGCTGGCACTCTGCAATTTGGGGCAATGCTGTGGCTGGCACTCTGCAATTGGGGGCAATGCTGTGGCTGGCACTCTGCAATTGGGGGCAATGCTGTGGCTGGCACTCTGCAATTGGGGGCAATACTCTGGCTGGCACTCTGCAATTGGGGGCAATACTCTGGCTGGCACTCTGCAATTTAGGGCAATACTCTGGCTGGCACTCTGCAATTGGGGGCAATACTCTGGCTGGCACTCTGCAATTTGGGGCAATGCTGTGGCTGGCACTCTGCAATTGGGGGCAATGTTGTGGCTGGCACTCTGCAATTGGGGGCAATACTCTGGCTGGCACTCTGCAATTGGGGGCAATACTCTGGCTGGCACTCTGCAATTGGGGGCAATGTTGTGGCTGGCACTCTGCAATTTGGGGCAATGCTGTGGCTGGCGCTCTGCAATTGGGGGCAATGCTGTGGCTGGCGCTCTGCAATTGGGGGCAATACTCTGGCTGGCGCTCTGCAATTGGGGGCAATACTCTGGCTGGCGCTCTGCAATTTGGGGCAATGCTGGGGCTGGCGCTCTGCAATTGGGGGCAATGCTGTGGCTGGCGCTCTGCAATTGGGGGCAATACTCTGGCTGGCACTCTGCAATCATTAGGGGCAATGCTGTGGCTGGCACTCTGCAATCATTGGGGGCAATGCTGTGGCTGGCACTCTGCAATCATTGGGGGCAATGCTGTGGCTGGCACTCTGCAATCATTGGGGGCAATGCTGTGGCTGGCACTCTGCAATCATTGGGGGCAATGCTGTGGCTGGCACTCTGCAATCATTGGGGGCAATGCTGTGGCTGGCACTCTGCAATCATTGGGGGCAATGCGGTGGCTGGCACTCTGCAATTTGGGAGCAATGCTGTGGCTGGCACTCTGCAATCATTGGGGGCAATGCTGTGGCTGGCACTCTGCAATCATTGGGGGCAATGCTGTGGCTGGCACTCTGCAATCATTGGGGGCAATGCTGTGGCTGGCACTCTGCAATTTGGGAGCAATGCTGTGGCTGACACTCTGCAATCATTGGGGGCAATGCTGTGGCTGGCACTCTGCAATCATTGGGGGCAATGCTGTGGCTGGCACTCTGCAATCATTGGGGGCAATGCTGTGGTCACTGTGCATTGAAAGGGGGGGCACGCTGGTCTCTC
Source organism: Pelophylax lessonae (assembly GCF_965119305.1). NCBI lineage: Eukaryota > Metazoa > Chordata > Amphibia > Anura > Ranidae > Pelophylax > Pelophylax lessonae. The sequence continues at coordinate 249,325,498 of NC_138773.1, read as the reverse complement.
TGCATTGAAAGGGGGGCACGCTGGTCACTGTGCATTAAAGGGGGCATGTACACTGGTCACTGCATTGAAAGGGGCACGCTGGTCTCTCTGCATTGAAAGGGGGGCACGCTGGTCACTGTGCATTAAAGGGGGCATGTACACTGGTCACTGCATTGAAAGGGGGCACGCTGGTCTCTCTGCATTGAAAGGGGGCACTCTGGTCACTGTGCATTGAAGGGGGCATGTACACTGGTCACTGTGCATTGAAAGGGGGGCACGCTGGTCACTGTGCATTGAAAGGGGGGCACGCTGGTCTCTCTGCATTGAAAGGGGGAACGCTGGTCACTGTGCATTGAAAGGGGGCACGCTGGTCATTCTGCTGGGAAAGTCGGAACTGGTTACTAAAATTTTTGAATCCCACCACTGTGTGTATGTGCTTTTACATGTGTTTATTTTTTATTTTTCAACAGCTCCGAGAAACATTGAATGTTTCTTTACTGTGGATCGTAGGTTTTCTCACACAGGATGGCTGCTGTGCAGCTAGTTAAACCTTCCCCACTCTCTAACACGGTGCTAACACTCTGATAGCTAACACCGCTTATCACCGAGCTGGAGTCAACACAACACGGTTTACTAAACAGCCTCACAGCCGGTGTTAAAATTGGCGGTGTTAGAGCGTGTTAGGAGAATGGTGATAACGCAAGAATTAACACCGGTTACTAAACGTACACCTTAATGTATACACATAGTGGTTGAAAATCAGTGGGATTTTCTATGTCAGTAAAGACAGCATGCAATTAGGCGTTACAATTCACCAAAAATGTATTGCAAGCAGCATTCAGCTTCAACACCCAAGAAGTTACCTCACACTATCGCTGCTTTCTGAAGAGTGATCTGCACTTGACAGTGGTGATGAGGCATTGTATTGCCTCCTCACTGCCTGCTTTAACCACTTGAACCCCACACTAGTGCATTGCACAAAGTTGCTGGGTATCGGCTCATTCAATTTAATAGGTCACGTTCAGCAGGCTGTACTGCTTGCTGAATGTAACAGTGAGAACAATTTTTGCCATGCCATGATTTAAAGCATTGTGACATATGTGCACACCCCTCCACTGTCTTTGCAGTTAAAGGGGGAGTGTCTTTGTGGCTCAACCATGTGGTTTTTAACCCCCCCCCCCTTCAACAGCTAGTGTAAACAAGACCTCACGCAGCCACCTCTAATAAGTACCACCTCCCTCTACAGTAGGGGAACTGCTTCAGCTCTATCTCTGTTTGTAACAGGGGGTGCTAAGATGCCAAAAGGGAAGGGTCCTGTCTTTTTGTTGCTGGTAATGGGCTTGCCATTTTAGACCCCTGAGGATAATATATTAATAGCCAGGCGGGGTAATTTAGAGCAGGAGAATTTGAACTGGTGAGCAAGCAGAGAAGGGTTGCCATTGAAATGGGCTAGCAAAAGGGACTCCAACTCCTTCTTGGGAAAAAATGTCCTCCAATTGGAAGCTAGAGTTACCTGGGGAAGATAGTTTAGGTGTAAACTCTATAAGAGAGACTAAGGCCAGCCATACACAGTTCGGATAATTCAAACTCTAAATGGGCAGGTTGAATGTAACCAATCAATCAACTTCAGTACAACCAGCCTGCCAGATTCTTTTGCGATTATTGCTAATGACTTCTATAGCTGCTAGCGATAATCACTGTCTTCTCTCAGCGCCTTCATCCGCCAGGAGAAGATAATGGCCCCACAGAAGGGATCCTGGCATCAACACTGCCTGTGTTAATAGGGGAATTGAGAAAAATTATTTTGTGCAACCCATAGTTGCAGGAAAGAAATTTGCTCAATGTATGGCCGGCCTAAGTAAACACCGGAGTCACTCTGAAATAAGGAAAACATTTGCTTTTTTGGATGTTCCTTGTTAAGCAACTGTGATAGAGAGGTTTCTGTTGAATACTGGAGTGACAGTAACGTTTAATCCTTTCTGGAGTAAAGCTTAGGCTTCATGTGCACTTGGCTGTGATTTACTGCAGGCCGTGGGAAAACGCAACATGTGGCAAAATCACACCACAATTTTACAGCAATTTTGCAGCTGTTTTGCCACGTTTTGCAGTTTCCCACGGCCTGCGATCAAAATGCTCTTATGCTGAACGTAAATCTTTTGTGCTCAAGAGAGGGCAGCTGACGGAGGTTGAACCTCACCTAACCGCAGCAGCTCCTAAACTCTCCTAAAAGCCTATGTGGACATTGACACATAGGCTTTTATGGAGTTGAGTTTAGAAGCTTTTGCAAAAAAACGCCCAAATCTCCTAAATTCGAGTTTAGGAGCTGCTAGTGTACATGACGCCTTAAAGTTTCTTTCAACCGAACCTGACCTGACATTATGGGCCTGTGTATGGGCTGAAGAATAAAGAGAGAATGCTGCTCAATAATGAAGTAAGCTCTGACTGTACAGCAAGGGGTGGTGTGCTTAGTGTCTGTGGGGTGGTGGGCCCTGTCCTAGGAAAAGGTATATATGGATGCTGTATTTTCCACTTGTGAGCTCTGCCTAAGTAACTTGAAACTTAATAGGAAGTAGTGTTGGGCGAATGGTTCGGCCAGAGCATGAGCCCGTTCGGCGAACACCCGAATTGTTGGAGCATTCAACCATTTGTTCGGCCCGCCAAGCACCCCACAATGCACTGCGTGCCGCACAGTGCATTGGAAGCCCTGTTTGGCTGAAGCAAAGGATTTGCCCAATCAGGGCACAATACACTGTCAGAGTCATGATTGGAGAAAGTAAGGATGACTGTGCCCAATCATGACTCATTGCTCATAGGCCCACCCCACACTATAAAAGGTTCCTTCCCAGAGCAGCGTGAGTGAAGTGTGGCTGTTCATTTAAACTGTAGTGCCAGTTTAGTGTTTCAGGGCAGGTTACCTGTAGTATATTGAAGTGTGTCAGTGTAGAGTGTCAGGGCAGTTTTACTGCAGTATATTGAAGTGCGTTAGTGCACTTTCACTGCAATGTATTGAAGTGCGTTAGTGTACGCTTACTGCAGTATATTGAAGTGCCATCAGGGTACTTTTGAGGCAGTACATTGAAGTGCATTAGTGCACTTTTACAGCAATATATTGAAGTGCGTTAGTGCACTTTTACTGCAATGTATTGAAGTGTGTTAGTGTACTATTACGGCAGTACATTGAAGTGCGTTCGTGCACTATTACGGCCAGTGGTGTATTTAGGTTTTCTGTTGCCCTAGGCCTGACTAAACTTGGGCACCCCCTAATTTAAATATGACCCACCCCTTCCTGTAAAGGCCACACCCCTTCCTGTTTTATGACCCGCTTTGTCATCTGTAAACCACAACCACAGACTATCAGTGCCCATCAGTGTAGCCTCGTCAGTTCTCATAAGTTCAGCCTCATCAGTGCCCATGCGGTCTGTTCGAATGTCCTCAACGGTATTATCATACCCACAGGTAGCAGTTTGACCGTTTTATGGGGGTGCCAGACTGATTTGCCTCCTGGACCCTGCCCTCCTGCCCAATTCACCCCTTAAGACTGGCACTATACTTAAAGTGTAGCGCAAGCGGGTAGGGATCTTTTTCGTGCAAGAGCCGGGAGAAGGCTGTTTTTTTTTTTTTTTTTTCTTTCAGGGTGCTGCTTTTTTGCTGCCCCCCTGCAAAGTGCCACCCTAGGCCTGGGCCTTGTTGGCCTAGGCCAAGATACAGCATTGATTAGGGCAGTATATTGAAGTGCGTTAGTGCACTTTTACTGAAATATTGAAGTGCTTTAGTGCACTTTTATGGCAGTATATTGAAGTGTGTTAGTGCACTTTTACTGCAGTTTAATGAAGTGCATCCGGGAAATTTTACTGCAGTATATTGTAGTGTGTCAGTGGAGCGTGTCTGTGTGATGCGTATTCTAGTTAACCACTTTAGGACCGGAGTATTTTCCTGCTTTACGTCCAGGCCACTTTTTGAAATTCGGCACTGTGCAACTTTAACTGACAATTGCGCGGTCATGCAACGCCGTACCCAAACTAAATTTACGTACTTTTTTCCTACAAACAGAGCTTTCTTTTGGTGGTATTTGAACACCTCTGCGCTTTTCATTTTTTGCGATATTAATAAAAAAAAGCAACAATTTTGAAAAAATAACAACATTTTTTTACTTTGACAGTTAAAAAATATCCAATATATTCAGTTTTTGTCATATATTTAGGCCAAAATGTATTTAGCTACATGTCTTTGACAAAAAAATTCTCAATGAGCGTATTTTTAACCGCTTTAAGACTGGAAGATTTTACCCCATTCCTGACTAGGCCATATTTTGAGATTCGGCACTGCGTTATTTTAACAGACAATTTCGCAGTCGTGCGACGCTGTACCCAAATTAAATTTATGTCCTTTTTTTCTCACACATAGAGCTTTCTTTTGGTGGTATTTGATCACCTGTGCGATTTTTACTTTTTACGCTATAAACAAAAAAAGCGACAATTTTGAAAAAATAATAATATTTTTCACATTTTTTTATATGAAATCCCCCCCCCCCCAAAAAAAAGTAAAAATCAAATTTTTTTAACATTTTAGGCCAATTTGTTTTCTGCTACATATGTTTGGTAAAAAAATCGCAATAAGCGTATTTTTATTGGTTTGCGCAAAAGTTATCGCAGCTACTAACTATGGGAAATTTATGTCATTTTTATTTTTTTTTTAACTAGTAATGGCGGCGATCTGCGTTTTTTTTGCGGGGCTGCGACATTGCGGCGGACAGATCGGACCCCTAACTGACATTTTTGACACTTTTGGGGGTACCAGTGACATTACAACAGTAATCAGTGCTAAAAATATGCACTGTTACTGTAAAAATGACACTGGCAGGGAAGGGGTTAACTTTTATTGGTGATCAAGGGGTTAATGTATGCCTGGTGCTTACTGACGTGTGTGGGGGGAGGGGACTGTGTGACACAGGCAAAGATCGCAGGTTCAGCTATGCTGAATCCTGTAATCTGTGACTGCCTGTCACATAGGAAATCCGCCCGCTTTGTTTACACAAGCGGGCGGATCTCCTTACTCGATCACCGACGACCGGGGAAGAGCGGTGGTGATCACCGCCTCTCCTCCCCTGGCCCAACTCCCGCTGTGTCTGAATACAGCGGGAACGAGCCTGTGGCGGTGCGCGTGCGCCGCGCACAAGGGGAGGAGTCCAGCGGCGTAGACCCACGTCGCTGGACGATAACGAACCACTTTGCCGCAGTACTCTCCATGTAAGCGGTTGGCAAGTGGTTAAAATGCACCAAACACCACTTTCCATTGATTAAAGTGCATCCAAGTACACTTTTTCCTGTCTCTATTACATTTCGGTAATAGGCCCCCCCCATCATGTCTGGGAGGCCAACAAGGAGAGGCAGACATTTCCAACGGCAAATCACTATTTCCTCTGTTTAGTGATGTTGTCCATGCTATCCAGCCACAGCATGCAGAGGAGGTGGTGGAATGGCTTACTAAACCATCCTTATCCTCCTCATTCTCTATCACCCAAGCAGAGACAAGTGCACAGTCCACAGCAGCTGCCAAAGCGGCTTATTCAGCCTCCTTGTCCACAGCTACTCCTACCATAGCCCCAGCATCATGCTCTATGTGTACACTACATATATTTATACTGATCTCTCAGTAGAGAGTATCTGTCACTGCCCATGCTATCACAAGGGATTTTGTTTATCCCTTATGATAGGAATCAAGTTTAAAATAAATGAAAGAAACAGTGTAAAAATAATTCTAAGAAAATAAATATTACAAATCTAAAAAAATTTAAAGCACCCTGTCCCCCATGCTCATGTGCAAATGTGATTCAAATGTGATTTTCATTCGCTATTGTCACACAAATGGGTGGGCTAGGGCTCAGTGCTCTGAGCCCTGGGTCCACCCTTTTCTAAAGCCGACGTTTCCTGTCTCCTGATCAGTCTGTCTTCTCACAGGCAGGCGGAGTGCATTCGATATCACTGTCAGGACAGAGCCGGAACTACAAAGGAAACATCGGCTCCTTCTGACAGCTCCGCTGGCATACACAGGCTCAGTGGCAGGGGGGGGGGGGCGGATGCAATGATTTTGCGGGCCGCAGGTTCCCCACCCCTGCTGTAAAGGCTTTTAAAGCAGCGTCTATGGAGGTGTTTAGGTACCATAGTTTGTTACTATTTCACGGGCCTGCAAAATTTTAAATCCTTACATGTTTGGTATCTAATACGGTTAACATAATCCTTTATATTTTACCAAAACATTTGGTATTATACAGTGTTTGTGTGCACTAAAATGCATTTTATTCTGTGTGGCCTCTGTTTTTAGAAAATATATAATTTGGGGGTATAAGTTAAGTTTCTATGGAAAAAAAAATGCAAATTTAACATGTATGTGAGAAAAGTTAGAATTTGACTGGGCAGAAAAAGGTTAAAAGGGTCATAACCCTCCCTTACACCCTTAAGGTTTTGCCTGTAGTTGTACTTTAATCCCAATGAATAATGATATTGATTATATAAGCATAAAGCACTGGATGACAGAGGCCAGGCTGGCACCAAGCCGAAAACAGCTCAATGGTTGTTGAAGGGTCAGAACTGATAGTGAATAACAGTAGATGGCTCATTAAAGTACACCTTTTATGGAAGACTTATGTAGGATGCCAATGCCTGGGAGCTATAATTTTCATAAGGACCGCAGTGGCAGTCCTTGTAATACTGCAAAATCAAACATGTAGATTTACCCATAGCAACTTACAGTAGGCTACCAATTCTAAGCTATTTAGAGCTGATCTGTAATTGGTAACTATAGCTTACTGGGCATTATTGCTCATTGTAGTTTTAATTCACCCATGAAATACAAACTACAGCTTTTGACAGTCATTAGCCTTGGAACTCATGCCTTAAAAACCACATAAATATTAATAAGTGATTCCAGCAACTAATCTTTGTTCCATTCCTTTTTTTGTAACTGCATTGTCTGCCCTCAGTTTGTAAAGTGCTGTGCAATCAGTTGCAGCTATATAAATCCTGTATAATAATAATAATAACAATAATAATGTAAAAGAAAACATGATTGATAACACCAGGCCACCTTCCTCCATTGCCCAGTTCTGATGCTCATGTGCCCACTGTAGGCTCTTTTGACTGTGAACACAGGTCAGTATGGTTACCCTGACTGGTTTGTGGCTATGCAGCCCCATACACCACACCTGCAATGCCCATTTTTTTTGCTTTTAACAAATCAACTTTAGGGACAACATGTTTACTTGCCGCCTAATAAATTGAACTGACTTCCAGATGGCATTGTAAAGAGATAATCAATGTTATTCTTTTAAAGCAATGGTCGGCAACCTACGCCCTGGGGGCCGCACCCGGCCCGCCACCGCTAAATGTCTGGCCCGTCAGTGCCTGTTATGAATTCACGTGCACCCGGCCAGCAGACATTTTAACCACCTCGCGCCCGTGCTATAGTCGAAAGATGGCTACAGCTCAGGGCTTAATTGCTGGGAGGGTGTCTATGTATGTCCACCCGGTAACACGCTCTCAGCACACCCCCGCGGGTGTGCTTCGGGGGAAATCTTTGATGGTCATGTCCCTTGGACACAGCCAATCATGGTAAATAGCCAATCGCAGTGGCCATTTATCAAGTGATCGTCTTGTCCAATGGGAGATGATCACATATGAGATAATCTCTCCCTGACGGCTCTCCTTCCTCACACAGGGACCACCTGTGAGGAGGGAGAGTGATATCGGAGCAAAGTGAGTGTTTTGTCCTTGCAAAAACAGTGCCCATCAGTGCCACAGTACCATCAGTACCTACTGTGTCATCAGTGCCCACAGTGTCATCAGTGCCCACAGTGCCCACAGTGTCATCAGTGCCCACAGTGTCATCAGTGATCACAGTGCCATCAGTGCCCACAGTGCCATCAGTTCCCAGAGTGCCCACTGTGTCATCAGTGCCCACAGTGCCATCAGATTCCACAGTGTCCACAGTGTCATCAGTGTCCATAGTGCCATCAGTGCCCAGATTGCCATCAGTGCCCACAGTGCATTAGTGCCAACAGTGTCATAAGTGCCCACAGTGTCATAAGTGCCCACAGTGCCATCATTGCCGCAGTATCACCGTGTCATATGTGTCATCAGTGTCACCGTGTCATATGTGCCACAGTGCCATTAGTGCCATCAATGTCATCAGTGCCATCAGTGCCATCAGTATCACCGTATTACTGTTATAATTACTGTTCTGTTAATAATGTTTAAAAGTAAATGTTATTTGACGTTTCTTGTATTTTGTTGAGTGATATTATCATACAGCGGGATAGGGATCAGGGCACTGCTATAAAGTGAAAACCATCTTAATGTGCAGCAGGGTAGTTTTCCCTTTATGACGCCAGCATCAGTGGCCGGGTGTTACAAGGAAAGGGTCTGGAGACATGCTGGAGCTATACGAGAGCAATAATGGGTGGGGGACCCTGCAGCTATGCCAGGGCCTCGAAGGAGTGAACCTGCATGCTCCTTCGCGGTGAACTGGCTTTGTATTAGTGAAGCACCTTAAAGTGAGGTAAACCTGTTCTGTTAATATTACTATGTTAGGATTATTATTATCTTCATTTATTAGCTGGTAAATGCAGCCCACATTGAATCTGGCCCTTAAGTGGAAAAAGGTTGCTGACCCCTGCTTTAAAGTGTTACTATACTCAGGACCCTACATTCACTATATCTGGTCTCTCACAAGACACAGAACATGGAAATGCAATTATTTTTGTAAAAAAACGTGCTAAATACTTTTTCTCAGTAGTATATAGCTGTCTATCAGTGTCCGGCCGAGCACTGGTTGACCTCCTCCTACCTAGCCACTGCACATATACAGCCAGGTGGGCGATCCCTCCTTCTGAGTGGAAATTCCTGAACATCCTTCAGAAGGAGGGAGATGGCACGGCCACTTGCCCGCTAAGCTGCGTGATCCCGGGCTGCCTGTGTCCCCCTGCTCTGTGTCCCCCAGCTCTGTGATTGGCCCTCCTGATTACAAGATGACTGTGTCCAATCAATCGATCAGCTCTGCTTCTCCTCACACAGAGCCTGTCAAAGAGGAGAAGGAGAACCGATCTGTGCTGCCAGCCGGGGATCAGTTTGTTTACAGCAATTTTACTGACTTTAACTCACTGATCATCCAGCTGGTGTCCCCAACACAGTGAAAACACCTGTCACACAGGTGAAATGTTCTGTCCCAGTGATCATCTGCCACATCTGTCTGTGATCATCTGCCACATCTGTCCATGATCATCTGCCACATCTGTCCATGATCATCTGGCGCACATCATCTGCCACGTGTGTCTGTGATCATCTGCCACATAAATCCGTGTTCATCTGCCACACATGTCCGTGATCATCTGCCACATCTTTCCATGATCATCTGCCACATCTGTCTGTGATCATCTGTCGCACATCATCTGCCACATCTGTCAGTGATTATCTCCCACATCTGTCTGTAATCTTCTGGCACACATAATTTGCCACATCTGTCATTATTCATCTGCCACATGTGTCTGTAATCATCTGCCACATCTGTCCATAATCATCTGTCTGTAATCATCTGCCACATCTCTCCGTAATCATCTGCCTCATCTGCCCGTGATCTGCCACATCTGTCCCAGGGAACATCTGCCCCATCGGTCCCATTGAACATCTGCCACATTTGTCCCAGTGAACATCTGCCACATCCCGGTGATCAACATCTGTCATACATCTGTCCCAGGAATCATCTGCGCACATCTGTCCAAATGGCTAAAAAATTATCCAGGGCCTCAGGAGGAGTAGTAGAATTCATTTTGGGGTGCAATTGCATGTTTATCTATGCCATGTGTAAGAAATAACTTGTTAACAAAAATTCTATTGTGGGCAATTTCAGAAAACTCATTATGCCTCTTACTAAATACCTTGGACTGTCCTTTTTTACAAAAAGGGTTTATTTGATAGGGTATTTGTACTGTCCTGACATTTTAGGGCCTCAAGAAATGAGATAGTTAGTCAGTACATCAGGATTGATCAAATTTCAATGATATGTATCCTAGCTTGTAGACTCTATAACTTTCACACAAACCTATTATAATACACTAAGGGCTCTTTCACACGGGCAGTTCGATCAGATCCGCCTGTCAGTTTTTCAGGTGGATCTGAAGGGATGCCCCTTTCAGCCCTATGGAGCAGCGGATGTCAGCGGTGACATGTCCGCTGACACCCGCTGCCATCCGCATCCGATCCTGTCCGTGAAATCCGGATGGATGGAAACCCTATTTTCCATCCGTCATGGGGATCGGATCGGATGGGTATCGGATGAGAGCGGACATGCGGTCCGCTCTCATCAGATTCCCCATATAGAGCAGCGGGGGCTGTGACACCTCCCTCACCGCACTGCAAGCGGAGACGGAGCTGTCATCCGCTGGCTCAGCGGGGATCGTGGATCGATCCCCGCTGAGCAGCACGGATCTGCCTACGGAGGCGGACCGTGTGAAAGAGCCCTTATAAGAATTTTTTTTTTACCAAAGATGTGTAGCAGAATACATTCTGGCCTACATTTATGGCAAAATTTGAATTTATTGGATTTATTTTAAAATAAAAAAACAGTAGTGAATAAATACCACCAAAAGAAAGCTCTATTTGTGTGAACAAAATTATTAAAATTTCATTTGGGTACAGTGTAGCATGACTGAGTCATTTTCATTCAAAGTGCGAGAGCACTGAAAGCTGAAAATTGGTCTGGGAAGGAAGGGGGTGAAAGTGCCCAGTATTGAGGTGGTTAAAGCTTGTAGGAGACGTTTTTATTCTCTGGCTGTCCTATGAGGCTGCATGACCCTTGATCCTCTGTCTGGACTGTGCTGATTGGCCCTGTGCTATCCTCATGTACGCTCCCAAAAAAAGCAATGCACACCAAAGTGAGCATGCACAGAATTCCCCCAAGACTCTGTACTATGAGGAGATGGATTGGAGACTGTGGAAAAAGGGGACGATCAGAGAAGACAGGATCAAACAGTCTTTTTACACGATGATTAACCCCCTTAGGTTCCACAGTGAGAATAATGGAAAATTGTTACCAATACTTACCGTAATTTTCCTTTCCTGGCTCTGCGTCATGCCATCATACTACGGGTCAACTCCGCCCCTCTGACCCCCATAGGACATCCCTGAAATAGCATAAAAGGCAGGCAGTACCTGGTGGAGGTGTTCTGTATGAGCTCGTGATGGACCAGGGAGGGTTTTGTGCTGGCATGACGCAGAGCCAGGAAAGGAAAATTACGGTAAGTATTGGTAACAATTTTCCATTTTCCTGGCTCTGCGTCATGCCATACTACGGGACTTAACTAGCCAAAACACAGGATGGGAAGAATAAATTACAAACACCAGGTACTGCTGCAAGAAACTAATTGTAATATCTTGATACAGCAGAAGACACTACTGAAGCTCCCATCTGAGCATACTGGGATGACATCACATCCAGCTTAGTGTTTTATGCAGGTATTAGGAGATCTCCAACCTGCTGCCTTACAGACCACGTCTGCCGATACTTTGGACCAAGCTGCCCAGGAGGATGACATCGCTCTTATGGAATGTGTTCGGATCTCCTGAGGAGGGGGGAGGCCTTCCAGGGAGTAAGCTGTTTGGATTGCTTTAACTATCCCTGTCGAGAGGACTCTTGGAGGGCCCGGCATACCCATCCTGGGACCCTTTGGGAATACAAAAAAAGAGCATCTGTTTTCCGGAACGAGACCGTTCTGGGCAGCTATGTCTGTGGGAGAGACTTCATATCCAGATCATACCATCTAGGCTCCTCCAAGTCTGATGAGAAGGTGAAAAGGCCGGGAGAACAGATTCCCAATTAAAATGAAATTCCGACGAGACTTTAGGAAAGGACTTCGGAGAAGGTTGTAACGCTACGCTGTCCTGAAGGAAGGTGCAGAACGGCTCTTTGTAGGAGAAGGCTGCAGTGTCTGAGCCTCATCTGGCTGAGACCAAAACTGTCAAGAAAACCGTCTTTAATGTCAGGTACCATAAAGGACTGTCCGAATCTTTGGAAAAAAGGGGGCTTTTTAGCAACCCCATTAATACTAACAGTAAATCCCATTTTGGAAAGAAAAGGACGAATAGGCGGGTATATCTTGATTGCCGCAAGGAGGAATCCAACTACTAGAGACTCCTTTGACCATGAGGTATTGGTAAGAGCCAAAAGTGCTGAAATTTGTACTTTAAGCATGTTGAAGCTTAGTCCCGAGTCGAGGCCGTACTGCAGAAAATCCAATATATTCGCCACTGAGGGTAAACGGAAAGAAAATCCCTGTTGGACTGAGAAATCCTCGAACCTCTGCCACACTCTATAATAAGTGGCCTTTAGTAGATTCTTTCCTGGATGACAGAATGGTGGACATTACTGAGTCAGAGAGATTTAGATTCTGGAGCTTGCTCCTCTCAAATTCCATGCAGTCAAGGTCAGACAGGCCGAGTTGGGGTGAGTGTGGCCGTTGCAGATGAGAAGGTCCCTGACCTGAGGGAGCCTTATTGGAGGACACACCGCCAGACGACAAAGAAGGGGAAACCATGGCCTCCTCGGCCCGAATAGAGCTATCGCAATAGTGGGTACTCCCTCTCCTCCATGATCTTCACCAATGATTTGAGGATCAGAGTAATTGGTGGAAATAGGTAGACCTGCTTGAAGCCCCACTTCTGATAGAGAGCATCCTGGGCCAGAGCTTGCGGGCAGAAGAAGTGGGAAAAAAAACTTACAGTTGAAATGTGTCGCCATTAAGTCTATCTCGGGAACCCCCATTGCTCGACAAATATTTTGGATTTTGCATCCATCCTGTGTAGTTGGCGAAGTTCCTGCTCAACTGGTCTGCTAGGGTATTCTGAGGGTCCGGGAGACACGATGCTGAACAGTCCAACAAATGGGCTTCGGCCAAGCAGATCTCCGCAGTTACCTGGAGAAGTTGCAGACTTCCTGTCCCCCCTTGTTTCACAATGTACGATACTGCCGTTGTATTGTCCATGAGAAGTCTGACTCTCCTGCCCTGGATTACGGGCAAAAACGTCTTCAGCGCCTCCCTGGCCGCTGTTAGTTCTAGGAGATTCGAGGAACATGGCAAACTCTGGTCCCACACTCCCTGCACTTTCAGTTGTAGGCAATGTGCCCCCCAACTCTGGAGACTGGCATCGGCAGTAATCGTGATCCAGTCTCCAGGGCTGACGGGCCCGCCCAGGGAGAGGTTGCTCCTCTTGGTCCACCACAGAAGGTTGTTGGAAACTAAGCAAGGAACCTGGAACCTCTGGCTGAGAGAACCGCGGCGCCACAGGCTTAGAAGGCAGAACTGAAACCTTCTCCTGTGCCACCGTGCCCAAGGCACTGCCGGGATACAGGCCGTTAGGAGACATAAAAAAAAACTCATGCATCGACGAACCGTGATTTCCTTTGAGGACATAATTCCCTTGGTCCCCGCACAGACTCGATCAGTCTTCTCTCTTCACAAGAAAATCTTGTATTCGACTGTACTGAAACCCCCTGCCCAGGTAGGTTAGGCATTGGACGGAACAAGTTGGCTCTTCTGCACATTCATCATCCACCCAAATTCTGATTGGGTCTGCAAGACTTGATCCCAGTGGTCTATGAGAAAATCCCTGGAGTGAGCCAACACCAGGATATAGTCCACATAATGCTCAGGATCCCAGGCCCCAGAAAGATGGGCATGACCTTAACTAGCACTGAACAGCTATCTAGGAGTAAGTAAACTGAATTCAATTCTACTAAAACTTGACAAGATGAAAGCTCTCGAGAGTCCTGCAGGCTAAGGCGTTAACTAGCAGCAGTGCTCCTACGTCGCTCTAAGCAGGATATCACTGAGGAAACGAATGCCCCAAGGATAGATAGTACCTCCAGAAGGGTTCTGGGGCGGGGGCCATGACCAAAAACATACCCAGACCCAGAAGGATGTACATGACCTTTGTTTGCAATGAACAGCGATCCAGGACTTAAGTAGACTGGATTTGAATCTACTAAAAATTGACAAGATACTCCAAGATCTAGAGGGTCCTGCAGGCAAAAACGTTACTTAGCAGCAGCACCCCTACTTCGCTATCCGCAAAATGTCACTTGAGGAAATAAATGCCATAAAGATTCATAGTACCCTCAAGAGGGTTCTGGGAAGAATGCCAACCAAAAAACATACCATGACCTAGGTCAAGTCATTGTCTGCTAGAAAAAACCTGAGTGCTGGCGAACCCAGACTATAGGAATCTGTAGACTAGCGTTTGCGAAGTCCAGGAAAGGGCACCAGCCCTTCCTTACCACCAGAATAATGGTTTTCCAGGATTCTGTCATAAAGACAACAACCTTCATAAATTCCTGCATGTGCTTAGCACTAAGAATCATCCAAAGGCCATCTGACATTTGTGACCCAAGAGAGGGAATGAATATTCATGCTCCACCTCTGCGTCCGCATCGAAAGAATGCCCTGAGCCAAAAATCACTCCTTAAAACTGTTGACAGATTGGTGGAGCATGGGAGCTATGGTAAGGAAGCAGGAAACTGCTGCAGAGATGAGAACATTAGCGATCATTGATCCTCAAACATTTAAAAATGTCTTCCAGGGTATGGGAGGTAATGCAAACATTGTACACTGCTTTCTTTTTAAAACCTGCATCTGACCATAGCTCTAGAGCAGTGATAGCGAACCTCGGCACCCCAGAACCACACCTCCCACAATGCCCAAATATACCTCAGAGTGTATGAGCATCATGGGAAATGCAGCCCCAAAACATCTGGGGCGCCAAGGCTTCTGAAACCACAAGCCCCCTGTTGCCTCTGCTTTGAGGAAGCATGCCTATGGCTGTTAGACTCTGCAAAGCCTCAGAAAGCAGAACATGCAAGGGCCCCCCATGGACTTAGAGTGGTGAACTGTCCCCCACAGCACTGGGGCAGCTTGACTCAGAACCCTAGAAAAGCTAAGTGCACAATTATCAGTATTACTGCCCTCTGCTGGTTAAGAGGTATATGCGCTGCTGTACAGAACCTAGTGTTCTCAGGTGGTCCCCCATTCATCCACTAACCAGGTCTAAACCTGCTTAGCTTCTGAGATCAAGCACATACAGGGTGGTGTGGTGTGGCCGTAGGCTATCCCCACTAAGGCAACTCTGATGCTGTAGTCCTGGGCCATCCCCAAGAGCCAGGCAAACAAGCCTTTACCTGAACTGAGAAAACTTTACACAAGCTTCCCAACCAGAGCCCTTTCTCCTCCACATGGAGAACCTCATCTGCTCTAAGCAATAAGGACTAATAGGATAGCCACAGGCTGCACAAAGTGCCAGCTTATGCTGTTGTCTGTCACCTACAAACAGAAGTAACCTTGTTTTTGTCTCTGCAGCAGGTAGCAACAGTATTGTAAAGCAGCGCAAGCTATGCGCAAACACTTGGGAATGGTAACTGCATCCAGTGTTCACAGTAACTTTGTGGCTACAAATAGTGGACAGGAGAACCTCTGACTACCCCATTAAGGCATAGACACATTCTCCTTCCTGGCAACGTATCCTCCCAGCACCTCATTGTGCTAAGCATGAGAGGAAGATCCTTGGACTACCTTTTTAAGGTCTTGCTAACATATCCTCCAAATTTGTGATAAGATGATGTGAAGCATTCACAGCCGTGTCAATATTTCAGTATGTGATCTCCTGTGGAATTAAAATCAAAGTTGCAGGGTGCTTAGTTCACATTCATCCCCACAACACTGTGGCTCCACACTCGATCAGATCCATTTAGAGTGACCAACTGACGAAAATGTATTCCGTCCTGGCCACATACATTGCTCTCTCTTTTTTTTTTTTTTTCAAAAAAAGATAAAGAAAAACAAAAACGCATCCCTTCCCAAAAAAATCTTCAGTGCTTTGAGGCTGGCGGCAGCTTTAGATAAAAATACCCCAAGCTTAAACACAGGCAAAGTAGACCAGGATGTGCATGTACTCACAGTGAGAGCAGCAGAGACCCAGTTACACACAGTGTATTGGCCACAGAGGAAAAGGAAGCCAGCTGCACCTGCTGACTGTCTCCACTGATTAACCAAAAGCTCCAAGGTGATCAGAGGAAGCCTGGGCTGGCCCCCTCCCCCCACACTGGAGCATGCAAAACCACCATCTCTAGTGAACTACAAGAGCCAGCAAGCATGTTTAAGGGGAGAAAAACACAGCAAAAAAATTGCCAGCCAGCTTCATATCATCATTCATACTGTAACAACAGCAAGGAAAGAACCTCCACTGTAATACGGCATCTGTGTCAGTTTTGACTGTCAATGAATGGTATCAGTATGAAAATGCAGCAATTTATACTGCAATGTAACTTACCCCCAGCACCAAGGGGAACCCACCATCGAGGGAGATTTACAG
Organism: Pelophylax lessonae; assembly: GCF_965119305.1. Lineage (NCBI taxonomy): Eukaryota > Metazoa > Chordata > Amphibia > Anura > Ranidae > Pelophylax > Pelophylax lessonae. The sequence goes on along the minus strand of NC_138773.1, from coordinate 249,309,110 downwards.
CCCATAAGAGGGGGTCTTCTTACCCAGGAGAGAGGCTGAACCTGGGAAGGCCACAAGGAAGGATAACATATTTTTCAAGGTGTCCGGAGCGAGGACAAAAAAAAGAACACCTCCACCAGGTACTGCCTGCCTTTTATGCTATTTCAGGGATGTCCTATGGGGGTCAGAGGGGCGGAATTGACTCGTAGTAAGATGGCATGACACAGAGCCAGGAAAACAAGAATACTTTACAGCATATACAGACTGATTTTACTGTTGTGGGTTTAGTAACACTTTAACCTGTCAGTGAACATAAAGTTTTGGCTGTTTGGTGTATATTTTAGTTTGTGGTAGGTACCGGCCAGCAAGTTCATTCTAGAAACTCTAGAGGTGAAATCACTACGTTTGAGTCCCCACATCCACCCACCTCTCAAAGTTATTAAGGCAGCATGTCACTGCCTGTGCTGTGTTTACAGCTATTTTATATTAAGAAGAGTTGATAGGAGTAATGAGAATCCACAGCAAAGTGAGCAGCATTTACATGGCTGCAGTGTCAAGAACCTGCTACGGAAATCCCTCAGATATAAAAAAAAGAAATGCAGGCCAATTAAACCTGCCAAAGCTAAGTTTTGGGTGGGCTGACCCTTTTCAAAAAATCATTACGTATTAGTATGAATACATCTGTAGCTGTTTCCCAGCTTACAAATCAACAAGTAGGAGTTATGAATTAGACCCTATCTGCTAACAAAGTTACCATGTAAACGACTGGAAACCATGGCAACTGTTGCATCCCTTCCATCAGCTAGTGGAGACCTCTGCAGCAATTAAGGATGAGTTAAGAAATTGGTTTATTTGTTTTCTGTAATTGTGGCACTGCTTATTCTGCGCTGACCTGCAAACTGTTTTGAAAAACAATATTTGCAAATGGATAATTAAGCAAAGAATTACTTTCAGGAATTATTTACACCAGAGATGTCTCGTTGTCACCATTTTAATTGCACTGAAGTGCTAGAAATGGCATTGTTTGTGTAGCATATAATGATGGGAAAGAATGCTCACCCGTTTGGTTTTATGGAAGCTAGTGAGAGATGTGTCCCTAGTATAATGCAAATTGATGCAGTACGTCAGAGGCTTGGTATAGATTATCATGAATTTTATTGCAAGTGAATTACCAGGTAAAAGCTGTGGGGGATTAAAATATATGGAAAACTATTTTTTAAAATGTCATGTAAGCTTTAACATATTAGCTTCAATGTACAAAAGTAATTTTTAATATCTTTAAATCTGAGTCTTTTATTAAAATAATAGGTGATCCTGGCTTAAAGATCCATGTTTAGGCACTTCCTGAGATAGGGTGATAGTGTTCTGTCTCTTGTCTCCCAGTTGTGCTCTTTATTTGTCACCCCATCACTTGGGCTTCTGATGAACAGTACAAAATAAACCCTTTCAATGCATTTTGCTGCATGGTCCACGGTTGTCACCATTAGCAAACCCAGCCTGCAAAATGCCATGCAGCCATCACTGTTAATGCATGTAGGCAATACGTAGCTGCAAGGAAGCTGCAGGAGATCAGAAGGATAAAAATGCAAAAAAGGATGAAAAAAATGGAAAACACTTTTCTGGGGAACGTGAGAGGAGCTTTGTACTTCCTTGGGCGTGTTTGACAGGTGATGCCACCTGCCAAACTTGGTAATGTTGTGGTAAAATTTCCTCACCTAAATGCCAAGCACCCGAGCTGCACCAATTTCACTTGTAGGAGGAAGTCGGAGGAAGGGGGGGGGGGGGGGTCAGGTGAAATGGTGGTAAATAGACTTGTGCAGAACAGAAAAATTAGTTTTGTTTCGTATATATTCGTTATGTTACTATTACCATTGTTACTGCTGTTACTATTTTGTTTTGTTTCGGAATTCATTTAGTGTGGTTTCCAAATTCATTAAATTTTGTTTTGTTTTTGTTAAATTTAATTCCATTTATTCATTTTCTAACGAATTCCAAATATTCAGAATGATTAGAATTCAGATCGGTTGAAAAATGATCAACAGATTTGAATTCTGTATGAAGAATAGCTGGTTGTTGAACAGCGGGCCGGGAAGCTGGCTGCCATGTTCTTAACCACTTAAGCCCCGGAGGATTTGGCTTCTAAACGACTAGGGGGTATTTTGCAATTCGGCACTGCGTGACTTTAACGGACAATTGCGCGGTCGTGCGACGCTGTACCTAAACTAATTTAGCGTCCTTTTTTTCCCACAAACAGAGCTTTCTTTTGGCGGTATTTAATCACCTGTGCGATTTTTTTTGATCACGTGCTATAAACAAAAAAAGAGCGTCAATTTTGCAAAAATAGCAATATTTTTCCCTTTTTTTTATATGAAATTCCCCCCCAAAAAAATGTAAAAATCAAAATTTTTTAACATTTTCGGCCAATTTGTTTTATGCTACCTATGTTTGGTAAAAAAAAATCGCAAAAAACGTATTTTGATTGGTTTGCGCAAAAGTTATTGCGTTTACTGACTAAGGGAAAGATTTTTGTCATTTTTGTTGTTTTTTTTTTAACGCGTAATGGCGGCGATCTGCGATTTTTTTTTTTTTGCGGTACTGCGACATTGCGGCGGACAGATCGGACCCTTGACTGACATTTTTGACACTTTTGGGGTTACCAGTGACATTTCTACAGTAATCAGTGCTATATATATGCACTGTTACTGTAAAAATACACTGGTAGTGAAGGGGTTAACTTTATTTGAGAGGGAGGGGCTGTGTGTGTCCCTAGGGGCGTGATTCTTACTGTGATTGGCTGTGGCTTCAGCTGTATGCAGAGTGATCAACGGATCTACATAGTAGATCCATATGATCAGCTCTCATACAGAGGGGAGAATGACAGGCAGCTTGTTTACACAAGCTGCCTGACTTTCTCCCTCTCCCCCGCCGATCGCAGAGTGGCTGGCGGACATCGGGTCCGCCGGTCACACGCGCGGGGGGGGCCCGTGACCACGCGGGAGCGCGGCTCCGGCGGCGCGCGCTCGCTCCCTAGACCCTCACAAGCTAGTGACGTAGCCCTACGTCACTTTGCCTGTGAGGGGCTGACCGCCGACGTAGATCGGCGTGCGGCGGTCGGCAAGTGGTTAACAACCGATAAATCATCAGCTGTCAGCTGACTTCCCCACTGACAGCTGAAATGTGAACAAAACATTGCAATAGCAAATTCAAAAAAAAAAGGCGGGCCACCCCCCAATCAATACCAGGTCCTTCAGGTCTGGTATGGATTCTATGGGGAACCCCACGCCATAAAAAAAAAAAACAGAGTGGGGTCACCTGCAAAATCCATACCAGACAATTATCCGAGCATTCAGCCTAGGGCCCCCCCCCTGAAACATACCAGGCCACATGCCCTCAACATGGGGGGTGGGTGCTTTGGGGTGGGGGGCTCAGCCCCCCACCCCAAACGACCTTGTCCCTATGTTGATGGGGACAAGGGCCCCCTCCCCACAACCCTGGCCAGTCATTGTGGGGGCCTGCGGCAGGGGGCTTATCAGAATCTAGAAGAGGGGCTGGGATCTGGGGGCCCTCCTGTGAAAGGGGGCTTCAAGATTCTGATAATCCCCCTGCCTGCAGACCCCCACAGCCACAGCCCAGGGTTATTGGGCCTTTGTCCCCATCAACATGTTGAGGGCATGTGGCCTGGTATGGTTCGGGGGGGGGGGGGCAGGCTTGGATAAGGGTCTGGTATGGTTTTCGGTGTGGGCTTTCCCTTAAAATCCACATCAGACCTGAAGGGCCTGGTATGGACTGAGGGCGGGACCCCACACCTTTTTTTCTTTATTTTTTTTAAATAGCAAGGTGTTGGCGATTGCAACTGTGAGTTAATTTAAATATGATTTGACTCTGACGAGACCAATCTCGCCACTGGGCATTGGAGAAGCCTGGTTGCTCGCCTCCTGCAATGTGACTATGGACCCTCTCATTAGCCCATGCTAAACGTAAACCCCATGGCGATTTGACTGTGTTTGTGGCATCTGAGCGCTGTTTGGATATGTTGAGCACTCAGATCCAGGCTATCTGGGGATGGGTTGAATGTGGGGGTTCTCTTCAGTAGACTGGGAGTTATGCATTTTTGTGTCTTTTTGTGTTTCTTTAACCATGTGTCTAATGGAGTCTTGCCTCTATCCTGGAAGCTAAACCTTATTCCTGTAAACTGTAAGGCACAGGAAGTGCACTCCTAATATGGTCATTACAGGAAGTTCAATGTGGAGACGGGCTGTCTAAACAATGTTGCTTTTGGTCTGAGGTGGCTTTCCCTTCACCTATTGTCAGGTGTGCTAATGACCTCACCTGTTGTCTACTAAGGGATGTATTGACACTCAGAGTAATGTGTATTGAGGGCTTGTTAGGGAACCATTGTTCGGTGTCTGGCATTGTGTACATTGATTACCCCCTGGGGGCTTCTGTCTCCTTGCACATGACAGTCCTTCTGGTCAAGCTATCTGACCAATCACTGCTGACTAATTTTCAAGCCCTCATTTGCATGGCTGGAGAGGCCCTCATTTGCATGGCTGGAGAGGACCTTATGGGGAACTGCAGGTACTGTGCAATTGACCAATGGGAAAGCGGTTGTTGGGGGAAGGATGTTCCAAATTCTGTATAAAAGTGTGCTGTGTTCTTCCAATAAAGGTTGTTCCTGTTTTACCCTCAACTCGGAGCTTTGTTTCATTATTGGGGGGATTTATTGTATGCTGTTCCAGTTTGACTGCTAGGAGTGCAAACCCTTCATATGGTTTTTCCTATTCAGCTGTATGCAGCATTCATAAGGTTCCAGCTACACTGTTTGCATCATTCCTTGGTTTCCAGTTCAGGAGTTTGGTGTCCTGCAAGTAGCTGTGCCTGTAGCTCTGGAAGGGGAAGATCTCCTAAACGGTTTTAACCCTTTTGTGTCCGGGGTGCCGTTACAGACTCTAGTTTTTATTCTTTAGAAATGTCATTTTTGCTGCAGCATGATCCATGCATGCTACAGATGCACCACTTTACAGGCAGACTAAAAGGACCTCCCAGGCACTATATTTAAAGGAATTTTTCATTTTTATTGTATGTCTTTAGGTGGGGTTTCCACTTTAAGTGATACAAAAAAAAAAGAAAAATATTTAAATATAGTGCCTGGGGGTCCCCTTAGTCTGCCTGTAAATTGGCACATATGTATAATGCATAGAACTTGCTGCAGCAAAAATTAAATTTGTAAAGAAAAAAAAACAATGCGGGGTTCCCTCCAAAATCCATACCAGACCCTTATTCTGGCATGCAGCCTGGCAGGCCAGGAAAGCGGTGCCCCCCGAATCATACCAGGCCACATGACCTTAACATGGGGGGGTGCCCCCTACCCTAAAGCACCTTGTCCCCATGTCCCAGATCCCGGTCTCCCCCTATGTGAATGAATATGGGGTAAATAGTACCCCTACCCATTCGCCAAAAATGTGAACAAAGTAAATAAAGACAGTAAACGAGTTTTTGACAGTTTCTTTATTAAAAAGAAAAAAAATGTCCCCTGATGTAGATCCATCTGCCCACTGCACCACTGAACCGAAAAAAAAACCTCCGGCCTTGTTGAATGCTCCCTGCGGACTGCCTGCTTTTCCGTTTGACATTTCTTATATAGACAAAGTGTGGGATCACCTGGTGATGTCATGTGGTGACCCCGCTCCTTTGCAGCATCGACCCAGCATGCCCCGGTTGATGATGTCACAAGGGGGCGGGGTCACCTGCAGATGACATCGAGTGACTCTGCCCCTTAGCTGTTTAATAAATTATTATGATTAATATTATTTTACAGGATTTATATAGTGCTGACAGTTTATGCAGTGCTTTACAACTACAGTACACTTTAATACAGAAGGAATCAGAGGGCCCTGCTCATTAAAGTTTACAATCTGAGAAGGAGGGTCAAGAGATACAACAGGTAATAACTTTGATAATGTCATCTGTGACGAAACGCGTCGGTTCACGGCGTGCTGACGTCACCCCCAGCGTATAGGAAGTACGGGTGAGCGGAGCCGTCCGGCCGGCGGCTTCACAGATCTCCCTCAGAGCCTGTTTTTACATCTGCTTGTAAGTGTGTTTCTTCTTTTTAATAATAAATTTGTGGGATTTTATGCTATGGCGTTTCTCTTGTTCTTTTTGGCTGATATTCGCCCGCATTTGCTGTCAATTTGAGTCCCGCTGTTGCTACATCTGAGGTCTGTTAGAGTGCTTCATCCATTGATCCTACTTTGGTATACGTGTGTCATCTGGTTACCATCTGGTAAGGAGCGCATGTACTGGTGGCGGTATCATGAGTTCCTGCACAGTCATTGTATAGAGCACTTACTTTCTGGTAAGAAGTGCCTAACCTGTGTGTTACTTTCTCACTATTGGTGATATCTCACTCCACATTTATTAGAGGTTCCTTGGACTGTTATACCATCTGTTATCCATTTGGTTCAGTCTAGCAAGGAGCGTGTTCACTATTGGAGAGCACTATCAATTTATTATTTATGTGCTTATCTTCATTTTCTCTGGTAAGGAGTACCTACATTTGTCTTCATCACTTTTTTGGTTCATAAATTTATGGTGATGGTCTCGCATTTTTCATTGTGAGTTTATTTCTTTTATACAACAATTTTTTTACGCTATGGCGTTTGTTTTTTTGTTTTCCATGTTATGTTCATTTATCATGGTACTCTGAGAATCTCTGCCCAGCCTCAATAGAGTTCTGCAGGTTCCTGCTCCTGTTGGGATTTCTGTCTATTGTCATTACCTTCATGTTCTTCTGGTAAGCATACTACCATTGGGATCTCAGTGGACATCATCTATTTTCCTCATTGGACTGTTTATGGACATTTACGGTTCATATATTATTCTGCATAGCGCGACTTATTTTTATACAATAACTGTGGGGGAGTGTGCCGATGAAGAAAATAAATGTACAGTTGTTAGGTGGGGGCCAGCTAGGCTTCTCAGAGAAGATGTGTTTTCAGGGATCGTCTGAAAGTGGACAAAGTAGGAGATAGTCAGACAGATTGGGATAGAGCTTTCCGGAGGATGGAAGAGGTTCAGGAGAAGTCCTGGAGGAAGAGGTTGTTCAATAAGTTTTTATTGAGAAAAATATGCCATAAGTTACAAAACTATGTCCAAATCGAATCAGTATAAAGGCATAGACATACATAAACAAATGTGAACGTGTTAGAAACAGTGTGGGAATCATCAACAAAAAGTTTTGGAAGTATAGAAAGTTAAACAGCATGTATAACACCATAACCGTAAATATTTAACTTCCCATCATAAATGATGGTTATAAAGAGCACATTTTAAAAGGGGAAGAGTAAGGAGATGAGGATGGAAGAAAAGAAAGAGAAAATAGACAGGACGGAGAAGGGGGGGGGGTGGAGGGATACGGCCAGCTCGCATGGCTGATACCTGTACATAAAGCATAAGAAGACAACATATAGTATACTATTTGGTTTCAAGACACCAATGCAGCATAGGTGGAAGAATACGTAAAGGAGAGCCAGCAGGCCCATATCTTATGGGCTCTGTCAGATTGATTTCTATATTCCAACGTCATGTCCTCCATGTGGTAGAGATGGTCAACCAACTGAAGCCATTGTGAAATGGAGGGAATGGTTGAGCTTTTCCAGTATCTGGGAATCAAAGATTTTGCAGCATTCAAAAGGTGGGGGGTAATGGAGTTACGATATAGGCATGCTGGCGTCTCCATACAGTGAAACAGTACCGTCCAGGGATCCCCTTCAACGGGGGAACCTTGTATTTTCTCAATCAAGTTAAAAACCTCAGTGCAGTATGGTTTAATAACTGGACACGACCACCATATGTGAGCATGGGTGGCAGATTCACCACACCCTCGCCAACACAGGTCGGAACATGTCGGAAAAATCTTATGAAGCTTAGCTGATGTGTGATACTAGCGCATTAGTAGTTTATAATTGGTTTCCGTGAGCTTAGAGGCAGTGGATGAGATGGGAGCAAGCTGAAGAATCTTGGATATTTGGGAATCCGTGAGTGGGATGTCCAAGTCTCTTTTCCATTGCCGTATAAAGAGGGGGGTAGAAAGTGGCTCAATCCGATGAAAACTTTTATATAACAGTGAGATGAGGCCACCTGGTGGTTTGTCGGAACGGATGAGCTCTTCAAAAGTTGTGAGAGATGATAGAGAGCGAAGACGATGAGGTAAGGAGTTTACAAATCGTTGTTATTGGGTATACCTCCATTTGTCCATGAAAGAATGAGTGCTGTGAGGCAAAAGCTTTTCCAAGGGCAAGATAACCTTTGTGGAGGAGATGTGATGAAGTTTCGGAGATGGAAGTGATAGCCAATTGCGGAAGGAAGAGTCTTGTTAACCTGGGGGAGAGTATGAGTAACCAAGGAGAGGCATAAGAGGAGAATTATATTTCCAACCATGTTTGTGATGTAAATGATCTCAGCAAAGGTGACATAAATTTGGATAGATTACGGGAAGCCGGGGAATCCAAATCTGAAGAAAGAGATCATTGCCACTAAGCTCATTATACAGTTGAACAGATGGTTTAGATGAGGAGAAATGTTGCCATGAAAAAATTCTGCTCAAGATCACTGCGCGATTATAGCGTTTGAAATCCAGGAGTGCAAGACCCCCCAGAGATTTAGGCCTGATGAGTAACTCATGCGCAACCCTGGGGTGTTTGCGAGACCACACGTATTTCAAGATCAAGGATTTAAGCGTAGAGAAAAAACCTGGAGGGACGTGAAACTGTATTATTAGGAAGAGCACCCTGTGCAAGATGTTAATTTTAAGAACATTAATTCTGCCTAACCAAGAGGTAGCTAAATGATGCCATTTATTCAAATCTTGTCTAATAGAATTAAGTAGAGGAATGTAGTTGTATTGGAAGAGTTTGGAGGGGTCGGCTGTCAGTTGTATGCCTAAATATTTTAGAGATGTAGGTTGCCAAGCCAACAGGAAGTGTGGGCGAATGGTGCGGGCCATGTGGGCAGGGACAGTTAAATTCAAGTTCTTGGATTTGGAAAGATTAATTTTGAAATTTGATATCTGCCCATAATTTTCAAAAGCAGAGATGAGGTTAGGGAGAGTGATTAGAGGCTGTTGGACATAAAAAAAAATGTTGTCCGCCTAACCCGGTGGAGGACTTGAAAAAGATCATAGCGGACTGCTGAAACTTCCTTTTTGATTGCTTTTTACAGGCAGTGCAGCATGGAGGCTAGCTCCCTCTTTGTGGGAAGTCCACTGACCAGGGCAGCTACGTCGGACCTGTGTGGGGAGCAGCTTTCCCTGTCAGAGCCGCATGATGTAGCGGGCGAGCTGTGGTGAGACGCCGGCCTGTGTCGGGAGGCGGAGCCACCACTATGCGGCGTACAGGCCAGGTCCCCGGCCTTTGAGTGAATCCTCGGGTTCCGCCGCCAGGAATCGCTTGATGGAGCCCGAAGCCGGGGTTTTAGAGGGCAGAGACCTACCGGCACGTTTGCCCATGGCTGGAGGAGCGGAACCAGGTATGTAAAGATGCTAGAATCTGCAAATCCAGAGGAGCTCTCACTGCGTGCGTCCTCACAGCTTTATGCGCAAGTGTCATGGGGTAACGTGGCAGAGCCTGACATAAGAGGAGTGGCTTACCGGGTAACTGGCGTGGCACAGATTCACCTGAGGCGCGGAGTCTAAGTGTTAGCCGGTTTTCACTAGGGCCCCAGATGGTGGGGATGGACTTGGCTGCTTGCTAACACCAGGTCGCGGTCCCCCGGATTCCCTGGTGGAGCCAGGAGCAGGTCCAGGACCAATAGCCAGTAGCAGGTAAACAGATCAGGATAAAGCAGGAGAATAGTCAGGACAAGACAAGGTCAGGGCAGGCAGCAGGTAATCAGAATCCAAAGACAAGCCGGGTCAGGTAAACAGGAACAATAGATAATAAACAGGCACAGGGTACAGGAGAGCTGATGATCACACAGCAATGACTCAGAGTGATCACTGGCTTTAAATAGGCCGTTTGGCGCCAAAAGCGGATTGCGTGAGATAGCCGCAAACTACCCATGCATTCGCCAGTTAGCTGCGCCAGTGCGCCTGCGCAGGGTATTGAGTCCCTGACATTGCCTCCCCCCCCTTAAGGGCAACCTCCGGGTGCCCAAAATATTACTTTTGTGGGGATGGTTGCGGAAAAAATTTTGGATTAAGTCTTGGGCATGGAAATTCTGTACCGGTTCCCAGGAGTTTTCTTCGGGGCCGAAACGCTTCCATTAACCAGGTATTGTAACTGATTCCTCCGTCTTCTGCAGTCTAGGATGGCCTCCACCTCAAATCTTCGTCCCCGTTGATGGTGACAGGAGCGGGTGGTTCCGAACTTCTACCTGGAAAGGAATCAGGTACTGCAGGTTTCAAAAGTTATACGTGGAAGACCGGATGGATCTTGAGGGAATCGGGTAGAGTGATTTCGTATGATACCTCATTTAATCTCTTCTTCACCGGGAACGGCCAATAAACCCTAGTTGCCAGTTTCTTGGAAGGGTATGCCAATCGGAGGTTGGTAGTGGCTAGCCAAACCAGGTTGCCAGGTTGAAGAACCAACTCACCTCTCCTCCTTTTGTCAAAGGCCTCTTTATTGGAGGTCTGAGCCTTGGTCATGGCATCCTGTAATAATTTGTTGTTCTCTTTAAGGAACTCCATGATATCCCGGACTGCTGGCACTGTAGGTTCAGGAACAAAGCAGGGCAAGAAGGATGGGTGAAACCCATAATTAGCATAGAATGGGGACTGACCTGTAGCCGAGTGTTTGGCATTATTGTATGCGAACTCTGCTGACGGTAGTAGCGAGACCCAGTCGTCTTGAACAAAGGTGGTGAAGCATCGGATATATTGCTCAAGGTTCTGGTTGGTCCTCTCAGTCTGCCCGTTAGTCTGGGGATGGTATGCGGAGGACATTGACAACTTGATCTTCAATGAGTCACATAAAGCTTTCCATAAGCGAGAGGTAAATTGAACACCTCTATCCGACACAATGTCCATTGGAACCCTGTGGAGTCTTACAATCACTTTGATGAAGACCTGCGCTGTCTCAAGCACGGAGGGTGTGCTCTTTAGTGGTATGAAATGAGCCATTTTTGACAACCAGTCCACTACCACGAAGATTGCAGAATACCCGTCTGAAGGAGGAAGTTCCACAATGAAATCCATGGCAATCATCTTCCATGGTCTGTAAGGGACTGGTAGTGGTCTGAGCAGGCCCCATGCCTTGTTTCGGGTTGTCTTGCTTTGTGTGCAGATAGTACAGGAGGAGACATACTGCTTACAACACTTCTCTAATTCAGGCCACCAGAACATGCGTTGAACAAGATCTAGGGTCTTGTGAATCCCAAAATGGCCAGCCATCGGGTGGTCATGAAAAAGTCCCAGGATGGATACCCGGGCACTTTCTGGAACAAAAATTTGATCTCCTCTCCATAGTAATCCATCTCTGGGTACCAGTACAGTTCCAGGAGGATGGGAAGCATTTATTGTGGCTTGTCTCAGAGAGGTAAGAAGATCAGACTGTAATAGCAGGAAATTACCTATGGTTAAGATGGTGTCAGGTACAAGGATTTCATTGAAACTGTCGTACATTCGGGAGAGAGCATCGGGTTTCGTATTCTTGGAACCGGGTCGGTACGTTATATGGAATGAAAACCTGGAAAAAAAAAGTGTCCATCGTGCTTGGCGAGGTCTCAAATACTCCAGGTTCTTATGATCAGTGTAGATGAGTATGGGATGTGCCGCCCCTTCCAACAGGTACCTCCACTCCTCCAGGGCAGTCTTGATGGCAAGGAGTTCCCGATCCCTTACATCATCATAGTTCCTCTCTACAGGAGAAGGTTTACGGGAGAAGAAAGCTACCGGATGGATCAGGTCCTTGAGGCCTTGACGCTGGGAGATTACTGCTCCTACTGCGATTTCCGAGGTGTCAGCTTTGAGGATGTAAAGCAGGGCAGGATCCGGGTGGCTGAGGATAGGGGCAAAAGTGAACAGCTCCTTTAGGTTTGTAAATGGGACTTGAGCCTCGGGAGACCAGTGGAAATGGGTACCCTGTTTGGTGAGCAGGGTAATAGGGGCGATGATAGAAGAGAACCCCTTAATACATTTCCTGTAGAAATTTGTGAATCCTATGAAACGCTGAATCCCCTTCTTATCCACAGGTGCGGGCCAATCCAGGATGGCGGAGACCTTCTGAGGGTCCATTTTGACCCCTTCAGAGGAGATTACTAGACCGAGGAACTGGATACTCTGCTGTTCAAACTTGCATTTCTCAGGTTTTGCGTAGAGCCTGTGTAGCCGGAGTCGGTGGAGTACCCTTTTAATGTGTTCTCGGTGCTGGGCCAGGGAGGAAGAAAAGACCAGGATATCGTCCAAGTAGACAATCACAAAGATGTCCAGATAGTCTCTGAAGATATCGTTGATGAAGTGCTGGAAGGTGGCCGGGGCATTGCAGAGCCCGAAAAGCATTACCAAATATTCGTAATGACCGAATTGGGTGCGGAATGCTGTCTTCCATTCGTCCCCCTCCCTGATACGGACCAAATTGTAAGCTCCCCGCAGGTCCAGTTTGGTAAATACAGAGGCGGTTCTTAATCTCTGGAAGAGTTCAGGAATCAAGGGTAGGGGGTACCAGTTTTTGACCGTAATTTTATTTAATTCACGGTAGTCCACACATGGCCGAAGTGAATGGTCTTTTTTCTCCACAAAAAAGATCCTAGCTCCTGCCGGGGGAAGTAGAGGGTCAGATGAATGTTTACTGAAGACATCCAGGTATTTGTGATAGGGTACTGGGACAGAGGAACGTATCTCCTTATCAGTGTCCATACAAAGTAGGGTGCTAGGAGCACTACAGCTTACTGGCAGGCAATGATTCTGGCAGTAAGGGGACTGGAACTTGACGTCTCCAGAAGTCCAATTTATTGCGGGTTGTGCGCTTGCAACCAGGGTAACCCCAGAATAACGGGGAACAAAGGAGAAGAGATGGCATCCAGGCACAACAACTCCTTTGTGACCTTTTGAGGGTGGCAATGGAGGGGTTTCTTGAGTTACTGGCCCAGATTTGATGTGGGACCTATTCGCTAGGAAGATGGAGAGTCCTTGCGACTTGGGTCGAAGTGGGATGCGTTGTTGTGCAGCAAAGGAGAGGTCAATGAAGCAGCTGCATGCCCTGGAATCAATTATAGCGGTGACCGGGATCGGGCCTTCTGGAAGCTGGAATTAGACAGAGAGAGCCAGGTGAGTGGTATTGTTGACAGAAACTGGGTAACTTGAGGGGGATATAGAAAGACACTTACGCATCTTTGCTGGGCATGAGCGTACAAAGTGTCCGGCCTCTCCGCAATACAGACACAGATTGTTCTGACATTGCCGTAAGCGTTCTTCTGCCGATAAGGAGGGACGCATGAGCCCAAGTTGCATCGGCTCTGAAGTATCCTATTCAGGAGTAACTGGAGCTGCGCTGCTGGGACGGGAGCCAGAGGAGAAGGTGTGGACGGGATTAGGAACCCGTGGCATCATCCACACTGGGCGGGTCTGCTGCCGTGACCTCTCTGCTCTGCGTTCACGGAGCCGGCGGTCTATCTGAATTGCCAAGGCGATTAATGCCTCCAGGGTTTCGGGTATGCCCACTTGGGTCAGTTCATCCTTCAAACTTTTTGACAGACCCAGGCGGAACTGATGGCGCAAGGCTGCGTCGTTCCAGTGAGTGTCCGTACTCCAATGCCTAAAGTAATCCTCCATGGCTCTACAGCCTTGTTGAAGTGTGGTGAGCGCGGTTTCTGCGGTAGCAGTGCACTGCGGGTCTTCATATAACTGCGCCATTGCGTTAAAGAAAGCTGACATGGTGTCCAGCTGGTTACTGCACTCTTCAAGCAGGCGGTGAGCCCAGGACTGAGGTTCACCTTGAAGCAGGGATATGGTGAACCCCACTTTGGTTGCTTCCAAGGAGAAGGTTTGGGGTTGTAGGGAAAAGTATAGCTCACAGGCATTGCGGAAGGCTCTGAATTTGCTCCGATCCCCAGAAAACCTTTCTGGCGTAGGGACCCTTGGCTCAGGAGGCAGGATGCCCGGAGGGAGCCATGGAAGCAGCAGAAACTGTAGGGTCCGTGGAGGAGGTTAGGGACTGAACACGACCCTCCAACTGGGTATAGCCCTCCTGCAGAGACTTAACGGCTTGGGTGAGGGCTGCGAGATGCTGTCTATAGGAGAGGCTCCTCTAGCAGGCTCGGTCATGGCTGTGTGGTATTGTCATGGGGTAACGTGGCAGAGCCTGACGTAAGAGGAGTGGCTTACCGGGTAACTAGCGGGTAACACCCTGGATTCCCTGGTTGAGCCAGGAGCAGGTCCAGGACCAATAGCTGGTAGCAGGTAAACAGATCAGGATAAAGCAGGACAAGCCAAGGTCAGGGCGGGCAGCAGGTAATCAGAATCCAAAGACAAGCCGGGTCAGGTACAGTAGATAATAAACAGGGACAGGGTACAGGAGAGCTGATGATCACACAGCAATGACTCAGAGTGATCACTGGCCGTTTGGCGCCAAAAGCGGATTGCGTGCGCATGCGCGTTTGCGCGAATGCATGAATGCAAGATAGCCACGAACTACCCATGGTAGCCTCAGCGCATGCGCATAGGCGTTCGCCGGTTAGCGGCGCCAGTGCACCTGCGCAGGGTATTGAGTCCCTGACAGCAAGCCACGCCCCGTCCTGGAGGAAGAGGTGACAAGGGAGCTAGAAAGCAGGAGGTCCTGGGAGGAATGAAAAGAATGATTAGGTTGGTATTTTGAGACCAGGTTAGTGATGTAGCTGGGGGCCAAGTTATGGATGGCTTTGTAAATTATGGTTAGTATCTTGTCTTTAGTTCGTTGGTTTATTGGCAGCCAAAGAAGGGACTGGCAAAGAGGGGTAGCTGACGCCACACGGTTTGTAAGGTGGATGAGCCTGGCAGCAGCGTTTATGATGGACTGAAGGAGGAGTAGCCTATTTAACCACTTAAGCCCCGGAGGATTTGGCTGCTAAAGGACCAGGGGTTTTTTTGCGATTTTTTACTGCGTGACTTTAACGGACAATTGCGCGGTCGTGCGACGCTGTACCTAAACGAATTTGACGTCCTTTTTTTCCCACAAACAGAGCTTTCTTTTGGTGGTATTTGATCACCTGTGCGATTTTTTGATCACGCGCTATAAACAAAAAAAGAGCGTAAATTTTGCAAAAATAACAATATTTTTCACATTTTTTTATATGAAATTCCCCCAAAAAAAAAGTAAAAATCAAAATTTTTTAACATTTTTCGGCCAATTTGTTTTATGCTACCTATGTTTGGTAAAAAAAATCGCAAAAAGCGTATTTTGATTGGTTTGCGCAAAAGTTATCGCGTTTACTAACAAAGGGAAAGATTTTTGTCATTTTTGGTGTTTTTTTTTTTAACGCGTAATGGCGGCGATCTGCGATTTTTTTTTTCGGTACTGCGACATTGCGGCGGACAGATCGGACCCTTGACTGACATTTTTGACACTTTTGGGGGTACCAGTGACATTACTGCAGTAATCAGTGCTATACATATGCACTGTTACTGCAAAAATGACACTGGCAGGGAAGGGGTTAACTTTATTGGACAGGGAGGGGTTAAGTGTGTCCTAGGGGCGTGATTCTAACTGTGTAGGGACATTCCTATTGGTGTAAAAGCAAAGATCAACCGTTCTACATAGTAGAACGGACAGATCTTCACTTTTACACAGGGAGAACTGACAGGCAGCTTGTTTACACAAGCTGCTCTGTCTTTCTCCCTTCACAGGAGCGATCGCAGTGTGACTGGCGGACATCAAGTCCGCCGGTCACACGCACTGACTTGTCTGTGAACGAGCCGCGGCGGGCGCGCGCCCGCCCGCGATAGGCTCGCAAGTCAGTGACAGGCGAGTGACGTACCGATACGTCACTCTGCCTGGCCGGGGCTGACCGCCGCAGTATATAGTCGTGCGGCGGTCGGCAACCGGTTAAAGGTAAGCCAATGAGGAGGGAATTGCAGTAATCGAGACAAGAGATGACCAGCGAGTGGATTAGAAGCTCTTTAGTGTCGCTGGTTAGGAAAGGGCGTGTCTTGGAGATGTTGCTGAGGTTGAGGCGGAAAACTTTGCCAGCCACTGGATGTAGGGCCTAAAGGATAGTTCAGAGTCCAGGATTACACCTAGGACCTTGGCATGGGGGGACGGGTTGATAGTTGAGCCGTTGATTTTGACAGAGAAATCAGGGGAAGAGGAGCCTTGGGGGAGGAAATATCCGGTTTTCTTGAGTAATTGATGTGACATCCATGCTGATATGTCTGTTAGTAAGTTGGTGATGCATGAGCAGACTGATGGAGTGAGCTGAGAAGTAGAGAAATACATTTGGGTGTCTTCAGTGTAGAGATTTTATTGAAAGCCATGGGAGGCAATCATCTGACCCAGGTAGGAGATGTAGATTGGGAAAAGGATAGGTCCAAGAATGTCAGATGAAGGAGCAGGCAGTTAATAAACCCTGTGTTGACAGAGCTGACGTCATGAAACATAGTATAGCAACTTAGAGTCCATATGAGTACAGAAGTCCATCACCAAATGCCCTTCCGGTGGAATTAGGGAAAGAGAACACCACACACCGCCATCAGTGAATAGTTGCTTGGGACATGCCTCCACCTCACCACGTGCAACCCCACAGGTAATACTCTTACCAAAAATCACTGTACACAGAGCGTGTAGATATCCTCAAACCATCAGAGCGCATATGGGAATAAGAAAGATGCACAATAGGGCAGTATTGTCTAATAAAATGCACCTTTATGTATATTAAAACCTCTCCCATTACACTCACATAGGCATAAGAATCAACAGCATATAAAATACATCGGCATTAGGTTACCGTCCAGCCGCTTCCAGTCTCCCGCTCGCTGGATGGCGTCCCGGAAGTTCCTCGGGACTAGACGGCGTCCTGTTGCCTGGGTGACCGCACAAGTCACCGCCCTGACGTACGTTTCGTCAGACGACTTCAACGGAGGGCGTGCTTGCGCGGTCACGTCACTCCCTTTTATCTGGTCTCTCCTGTCGGCATTAACCGCTTCGGCACTGCCACAGCTGTTGCGGTCTGCCATTTACAGAGAAACCCAAGCACAGTGAACCATTTAACGCTAAAAGGTCCTATTCGGATTGCTGATATAATAAATTCAACTAACACCTGTGGTATTGCTACCTCGTAACTAGGACCCATAGCCAGTGTTACTCTTGATTAAAATAAGTCTGATACAATCCAATATCGGCATCGTTACATGTGCTTCAATGTGAAATCGGTGGCTATTTTCCGTTTACCAATATTATTATGTAACAGTAATAATTCGTTCTAATCATCCAATCGCACTGTTCCGCCCTACTGAACCTGTGCAGATAAATGAATCCGAACAACTAAAATATTGATATGCTACCGATTGCACATACATATCCTAAAATATAGGTTCTCCCCTGCATATATTCCCACATGTTAGCAAATAGGGATCGATGCAAGGCAAAACCGTACATATAAACAAAAACTTAAGTAAACATCAAATTTGAGTGTGCCACAGTATGGGATTCTAAATAAATAAAACACATGCATACAATGTGACATAAAAATAAATGTGATATATAAACCATTTAAAATTTTAAGTAACCATAGACCCATCCTTACGATGAGTGCACAGTCAAAAGTCCATTTAGAACTGAAAACAAAAAACAGAAAAATGGTCTATGGTAGAAAAATATAGATACTATCTGCTAGTGTGTCACACCTCCCATCCTGTGATGAAAATTTACAGGATCACCCAAACAAAAGGAGGTATCTCTGATAAGACTGGTGACTACATAGTAAATTCAAAGACCCTCACTAAAATGATGCGATTCTAGATCAACAATCC
This sequence comes from Pelophylax lessonae, assembly GCF_965119305.1. Classification (NCBI taxonomy): domain Eukaryota; kingdom Metazoa; phylum Chordata; class Amphibia; order Anura; family Ranidae; genus Pelophylax; species Pelophylax lessonae. Next base: position 249,291,190 of record NC_138773.1, on the reverse strand, counting down.
GCATCGTTCAGCCCATCCATCGCCTGACGCAAAATGCCATCAATAATCACTGATGAAACAATTTACGTCAAGCTCGACGTTCAAGCCTCTAGGGTGAAGGACATCTGTCAGGTATATCCAATATGTTTCTCTGCGTGACAGTTTGTAAGATTCTGGTACCTTCGGTACCCTTCCAGCCCATTTCTTCCGCATATAGCTGCTGTCCCTTTAACTCTCATGACGTCATCACTAGGCGCCGCTCTGAGCTGCTATTTCAATCGCCGGCTTTCACTCACAAGGTGTTCGTGCAAACCGCTTGTTACACAGCCTTGTCTGACGCTGCCGAAGCCTCCAGCTATTTCCTGTATCTCGCTACTGATCCTGTATCTCGCTACCTGATCCTTATCTCATTACCGGACCCCTCATCTCTCTAAACCAACTAGAGATAAGTACCCCACAGGGGATTCCTTCCTATCAACTTACACTATCTACTCTTGCATACTAAAGACTGTTGCTATCTATGCATTACTATTTCTATCATCTGCACTGTTACATAGATTGCTAGCTCTTGAGTCTACTACCATCTATATCCTTGCACTGAGTTAGCAATTCCTGTACACTTCATCTGCTGTCCCCTACCACCTGTTATTGTACATGATTGCTAACCTATCTGCATACTATCTATCACCATCTGCTAACACTCCAGAACATTACTATTGAGTGCCTATCATTGCTATCACTACTCACGCCTGTCCTTTCAGCACATCACCTCTATACTATCGTATACAACCTATCACTCCAGGAACATCTTATCTGAGTGTCTGTATATTTGCATGGTGAGGCAGGCTGGGCCATAATGATGAGTCTGGAGAGTTGGATATGGTAATTCAACACATCTCTACACGACTACTGAGTGGAAATTCTGCAGCTGCAAATCCAGTTCACTAAACAAACGCCGGAGCGTTACACAGTTCCCTCACCATATTGGATCCCCTCCAGTTTGGATGGATCCTATCTATGCCCCAAAACTTTAAACCCGAGGGATCTTGATTATGCCTCAATTTAAAGTGAAGGGGCACACTGTGGTCTTTGTCACCTTTTATGATTTTTGCTATGTGTTCGGACACACGCTTCGACAAAGTTCTCTTCGTGCGTCCGACATACATCAGGCCACATGGGCATTCCAGACAATACACCACGTGTGTTGTTTGGCACGTAATGCATTCCTTAATCTGAAATTCTTGTCCATTGGCACTCGAAACAAAGGTTGTTATTCCACGGACATGTTCCCTGACCTGCCTACAAGACACACATCTACGACAGGCATAGAACCCTTCACGGTCCCAAAACATTTTGGGCTTCGTAGGGGGATCTATGATTTTCTTCACCACCCTATCTCCAAATGATGGGCCTTTCCTGTAGCTGAAGGTGGGGTTCTGGGGAATAACTGCTCCTAAGACTTTATCCATGCATAGAACTCCCCAATGTTTTCTGAAGATGTTCTCTACTTCTTTGTACTGTTCACAATAGTTAGGTATGAACCCCCATTCATGCCTATTATCTTCAGAGGGAATTCTATCCTCTAAGCATTCTTCCTGTGTACAGCCCCCAACCTCTTGTCTTGTGTCTTCAAGAATAGAGGCATTATATCCCTTCTCTATGAAGCGATCTTTTAACAATTCAGACTGGATGTCATAGTCTTCATCCCTGGTGCAGTTCCTCCTAACCTGGAGAAACTGCCCTTTAGGGATGTTACGCAGCCATTTAGAGTGGTGCCCGCTATACATGGGCAGGAAACTGTTCCTGTCTGTTGGCTTGAAATATGTTTTCGTACCAACCCCTCCGTCTCGTAGAAAGATCTCCACATCCAAATAGTGGATGTTCGTTTGGCTCCAACTAAACTCTAGTTTTATATTATTTCTGTTGTTGTTCAGGTGTTGCATGTAATCACATAATGATTGTTCGGTACCACGCCAGACAAGGAACAAATCATCAATGTATCTTTTGTAGAGTATTAACTCTGATTTTTTATTACAATACACGAAGCGGTCCTCCCACTCACTCATGAAAAGATTGGCTAGGCTGGGGGCATACTTAGCCCCCATAGCCACGCCCTTCTTCTGAGTGTAGAACTCGCCCCCGAACCAGAAATAATTGTGTGAGAGACAGAATGTTAACAACTGGCTCAAAAATCTTTTTTGGCGGTCAGGCAGATTGTCCCTCTGGCTGAACGCCCAGTTCAAAGCCAAGAGGGCATCATCATGCTGGATCACTGTATAGAGTGATGCAACGTCAGCTGTTACTAAATACACATCTCCTGTATTGAGCCCACTTAAAGATCTCAAAGATTTTAAAAAGTCTTTTGTATCTCTCAGATAAGACTTTGTGCGGACTACTGAATCCTGAAGGAAGTGATCAAGGTATTCGCCTGCCCTAGCCGTCACTGAATTAATACTATTCACTATCGGTCTGGGTGGCGGATTTATCACATCCTTATGGATTTTCGGGAGTGTGTAAATGGTAGGCACTCTGCTATAACTCGGTACCAAGTACTGCTTTTCCCTTTTAGTTAGTACCCTACTGTCAAATCCATATGTGATCAAATCACTTAATTCCTTCCTTGACGACTTAGTAGGGTCACCAGCAAGTTGTTGATAGGTCTCAGTGTCTGCCAACATCTCTATCAGCTGGTTATAATAGTAATCCTTCTGCATGATTACAACACCTCCCCCCTTATCCGCAGGGCGAATGATGACATTCTTCCGTTTTTCCAAAGCGTCTAGCCCTTCTTAGATATGCCTAGGGTTCACATTCTTATTTGGTTCGATGTTAGACAAATCTTTCAAGACCAACTTGTTGAAGACATCCACACAATGGTTAGAGGGTTGTGCTGGATTAAATACTGATCTATTTTTTAACCCACTATCAATACCTATTGAATAAGTGGGTCTGTTTTCTAGTTTGGGTCTACTGTCACTCAGATAGTATCTTTTTAAATTGACCTTTCGGGTAAACTTGTGTATATCCATATATACCCCAAATTTTCCGATTGGTCTTTTTCCTGCGCACTTGAGGCCAGCATGCAAGATATTCGTTTCTTTGTTACTTAGAGTGATATTAGCAAGGTTGTAAATACCACTCATTGTCCCACCCTCTTTCTTTTTGTGGGTCCTCCTCCCTGCTCTACATCCTCTATAGCGGCCCCTGTCCAGAAATCCTGAGGTTCTTGATTCTTGGTGTTCTCTTTCCCTAATTCCACCGGAAGGGCATTTGGTGATGGACTTCTGTACTCACATGGACTCTAAGTTGCTATACATTGTTTCATGACGTAAGCTCTGTCAACACAGGGTTTATTGATCTTATATTGCCAGCGCTGCCTGTGTTTATTAATTTCGGTTGATACGCACCTTATTTGTATGATTTTATTATAAGGCAGCAGCTTTTATAGTTTTAACAGTTTTAACGATATTTATCTTATGGTCTATGTGCGCATGAGATAATTCCACATACTAAAGCGCTGGGTGATTGGGTTGCCAGTTTTCTGAACACTCAGTCCTCTTTTACAGTCTGCAGGAATTGTTTGACGAGGCTGGAGGTTTTTTTTTCTTTTTTTTGGGTTCGGTGTTGGGCTGGGCGGCGTGAGATGGATCTGCATTGGGGGACATTGTTTTTTATTTTCAATAAGGGAATTGTCAAAAACTTGTTTACTGTCTTTATTCACTTTTTTCACTTTTTTGGTGAATGGGTAGGTCATACTTTTAAATGATAACAGTCTCTGAAATACATATGAATGTTATAATGTAATATGTTAGTTTTGAAGGTTGCTTCAATATGCCTTTGTGGAGGACAGAGAAGCAATTTTGCTATGTACAGTATTTCACAAAAGTAAGTGCACCCCTCACATTTTTGTAAATATTTTATTATATATTTTCATGTGAAAACACTGAAGAAATGACACTTTTCTACAATGTAAAGTAGTGAGTGTACAGCTTGTATAACAGTGCAAATTTGCTGTCCTCTCAAAATAACTCAACACACAGCCATTATTGTCTAAGCCGCTGGCAACAAAAATGAGTATACCCCTAGCAAAAAATGTCAAAATTAGGCCCAAAGTGTCAATATTTTGTGTGGCCACCATTATTTTCCAGCACTGCCTTAATCCTCTTGGGCAATGAGTTCACCAGAGCTTAAAAGGTTGCGACTGGTGTCCTCTTCCACTCCTCCATCACGACATTACAGAGCTGGTGGATGTTAGAGACCTTGCGCTCCTCCACCTTCTGTTTGAGGATGCCCCAGATATGCTTAATAGGGTTTAGGTCTGGAGACATGCTTGGCCAGTCTATCACCTTTACCCTCAGCTTCTTTAGCAAGCCAGTGGTCGTCTTGGAGGTGTGTTTGGGGTCGTTATAAAGTTGGAATACTGCCCTGCGGCCCAGTCCCTGAAGGGAGGGGATTATGCTCTGCTTCAGTATGTCACAGTACATGTTGGCATTCATGGTTCCCTCAGTGAACTGTAGCTCCTCAGTGCCAGCAGCACTCATGAAGCCCCAGACCATGACACTCCTACCACCATGCTTGGCTGAAGGCTTGGCTGTAGGCAAGACACACTTGTCTTTGTATTCCTCATCTGGTTGCCGCCATACATGCTTGACACTATCTGAACCAATTAAGTTTATCTTGGTCTCATCAGACCACAGGACATGGATTACTGGAACCATGTCCTGTAGTCTGCTTGTCTTCAGCAAACTGTTTGCAAGCTTTCTTGTGCATCATCTTGAGAAGAGGCTTTCTTCTGAGAAGACAGTCATGCAGACCATTTTGATGCAGTGTGCGTCAGATGGTCTAAGCACTGACAGGCTAACCTCCCCCCCCCCACCCCTTTAACCTCTGCAGCAATGCTGGCGGCGCTCACACATCTATTTCCCAAAGACAACCTCTAGATATGACACTGAGCACATGCACTCAACCTCTTTGGTTGACCATGGCGAGGCCTGTTCTGAGTGGAACTTGTCCTGTTAAACCACTTTATGGTCTTGGCCACTGTGATGCAGCTCAGTTTCAGGGTCTTGGCAATCTTCTTAAAGCCTAGGCCATCTTGCCATGTTGAACTTCCTGTGACCAGTATGAGAGAGTGAGAGCGATAACACCAAATTTAACACACCTGCTCCCCATCCACACCTGAGATCTTGTAACACCAACGAGTCACATGACACCAGGGAGGGAAAATGGCTAAATGGCCCCAATTTGGACACTTTCACTTAGGGGTGTACTCTTGTCACTTTTGTTGCCAGAGGTTTAGACATTAATAGCTGTGTGTTGAGTTATTTTGAGGGGACAGCAAATTTACACTGTTACACAAGCTGGACACTCACGAGTGTACAGGTACTACAGGTACAGCAAATTCAGAAGTTTGCTGAACAAATATGGCTAGACCCTTGCTACATTTAAATAGAAATTATGTTTTGAATAAGATTTCTACTTATGAGTATGTCAAGAAATGTATTCCAGGAGCTCAAGTTGTAGTTAAGAATTATAGATCTGAAGGTACCTGGGATGCCAACTGGGATGGTTCCTTTGTTTTTCTTAAGTAAATTGGGACTATAGTTCATTGTTTGTTCAAAGAATGAGTAAACAACGCAGAAATTTTTTTGATAAGAATTTGATACTAGTTTTCATTTTCTTTCCTAGATATGTCTTTAAAGAAACTTATTTTATTTTTTTCTGGATTTTTGAATTCTACTATGACCGTGAGACAAGCACAACTAAACTTCTATTTGTCACTACTTTTTGCTTTTGCTTTCATCATTATTGCCTTTCCAATTGTGTTATCAAGAACTATAATTCTTTGGATGGACTTCAACGATTTACTCAAATGGACTTGTTTCATAAGAGACATTCTGATCATTTGATCATTATGAGAGGGGGAGTTGGGATGAGATTCTCGTATATGAATTTTTTTATGAATTGTCTGATATAGGAGAATATGAGTTATGGGAATATTATGTGTAAAATCTGCTGTAATAATCTTGATGGTAGTGACAAGATAGAAGGAAAAATAGGTGACTCCATGTTGACATTGAAATGTGATACTTTCTTCTACACAACCTTTGTTTGTTTAGTAGATCCTTGGAAGATTGATATCACAGCAACATCTAATAATGATACTAGTTCAGTTTACATTATAGTTGTTACATCTAGGTTTCTTAATTATTTTACAGAAGCACATATTATGATTGTAAACTTGTAAACATAGAATTTATTTTATTTTACTAATTTTGTTAAAACACACACAACTTGGGAAAGTTGGATGGATGGGTTGTTATGACAAAGATGTACAAAAATTGAACATTTGAAGCATTATTACCAATTAGGGTCCATTCACACAAGCGCGACTTGTCAGGCGACTTGGTCGCCTGACAAGTCGCGGTCGGTCGCCTGCCATTGATTAGCACAGGACCCGTTCTAATAGGAGCGACACAAGTCGCTCCTACTTAGAAAAAGGGTCCTGTACTCCTTTGGGGCAACTTGCATTGACTTCAATTATATGAAGTCCGTGCATGTCGCGCCGAGGTCGCGGTAATCGCTGTGCACCGCGACTTCACAGGTCGCCCCAGCAAGTCGTGTCGCCCCTGTCTGAATGGGCTCTTAGAGGATAGATTTAGCCTATTTTAAAAATAATAAATTTAGGAATTTTACAAAATGACTTATGGATATATACTTCTATTGAAGAAGATGCTAATTATTAGGGATGATCGAACTTTTGAAAAGTTCGGTTCGACCAGAACACCCGAACTTCCTGAAAGTTCGGGTCCGGATTCCAGAACCCCATTGAAATCAATGGGACCCGAACTTCGGTAATCAAAAAACACCATTTTGAAGCCCTAAAACCCAATAAATGCCCCTAAAAAGTGCCTAAGGTTCTGGGTCATGCCCCAGGGACTATTAATCACACAAAAAAAAGTTCTTAAAAATTGTCGTTTTTGATAGAGAGCCAATTATTGAAAAAATTATTGAAAAAAAAAAAAGAGATTTCTTTGGATTTAGTGTCTGGGGGGTCTAAATAGTGTACCTGTGAAGTTTCAGCTCTGTAGCATGTCCAGAACCAGAAAAAAAAAGATAATTTTTCTTAGAATTTTTATTAGCGCAGGGATGTGGCTCTGCTCCTATCACATCTATATGTGTGTATGTGTATATATACATATATGTGTGTGTGTATATATATACCCCTATACAGAAGTTCAGATGTTATGCCTGCCTCCAAAAATGCGGTCACCCTGACATGGATGAATTCGGTCACCCTGGCATACAAGGAGCGGAGCCCCATCCCTGCTCTACTAAAAATTCTAAGAAAAATTATCTTTTTCTTATGGCGGTCACCCTGACATGGAAGAGTTTGGTCACCCTGGCATAGCAGTCAGAGTCAGTTCACCCTACACTACACTACGGTCACCCTGACACTTAACACTTTCCCTACAGAAACTAGATTATTGAATCTAACTATAGTGGTATATAGTACCCTAACTACACTAGATATCCCTTTCCTCACACTAATAATTGCTAAATGACACTTTTGCAGCAGGAGTAACAGAACTGCTTCCACTCTCTTCCACAGCCCCTGTATTACAGTGCTAGAGATTTGGGGGGCTATGTTATATACTGGGGGGTGTATTCACTACTGATTGGCCTCTGGACCCCCTAGTCACTCCAATCACATTCCTAGCATCCTCCTGCCCCCTCAATTGACTTTTACTGATGTTTCTGGTCCAATCACGGGCTTTTAAAGCCCAGTTCCTGTCCCATTGTATTTTGGTCGGTTCTAGTTGCTGAATTCCAAACTTTATCCGCAAAAAGTTCGGAATTCGGCCAAATTTCGAACAGTCAATGTTCGGGTCGAACCGATGGTCAACCCGAACCGTTCGATCATCCCTACTAATTATATCTAGATGGAAAAAAGGTATAGTAAAGTACATACAGGTTTGTGTGGAAGAGAATGATCTGATTTAATGTGTCCAAACAGAGTTACTGTTGAACTAAATGACACAGAATGTTAGAAAAAAAGAGCATATAAAAGAGTTGCTTGCTGGTCATAGATAGATAGTTTTTATAAAAATGAATATGACACTAGAATAATGAAGATTTATGATTACTTATCATACTTATAATTGTTTGGTATGAAAGATAATGTATAAAGGCTTACAAATCAATTAGTTATAGACATTTCCTGAGATAGAAGAGATTTTATTTATTATTTAATAATTTATATTTTGGAGCAATATAATTTTATATATCAAAGATATTATTTACTTCTTCCTTACACTGAAATAGGGAAATAGTTATATGATATGGTCAAAGATGTAAGAGTTTTACAAAAAGTCAAAAAAATTTATGAAATTAATGGAAGAAAATCTTTAATGATTTTACATAATTTTGATGAAAAACGAACTAAAATGATTAAATAATATATGATTAAATAATATATGATTTTTAGTCTCTTGATGGATTAAAATAATTTATTTTTCACAGGAAAATCTCTGGTTTTGGAGAAGTGATTATGTACATTATCTGACATAATCAATCTTAGGCTCCGTTCACATGTAGGCGTTTTGGGGCGTTTTTGGGGCGTTTTTCTGCTCTAGGATCAGCTCTCAAAACGCCCAACAAGACAAATCCTATTCATTTCAATGGCCCCTGTTCACATCTGAGCGTTTTGAAGCTGTATACAAAACGCCCAACGCTCAAAAAAGTACATGAGCTTCTTTTTGGGCAGATTACAGGCGTTTTCCATTGATCTCTATTGAATCTAAAAACGCCTGCACAAAAATCGCGGTAAAATCGCGGTAAAAAACGCCGCAAAAATCGCGGTAAAATCGCGGTAAAAAACGCGCGAAAAACGCTACGCTCAGGTGTGAATGTAGCCTTATGGTATTGTTTATTTTTTTGTTTGTTATAATTTGTTTGTATTGTAAAAATATGCATCAGAAGTCTATAGGAATGTTAGTGTTAGAGATTCTGCAGGTGAGAAGGTCGCCTCTATGGAGAGGGCAGTCTCACTAGTCTCACTGTGAGTATAGGGGATGTAGAGTTACTATGTGATCATCCTTTTCCTTTAAAGGCTTCTAGGGGATCTTCATGCCTTTGAAAGGTTATTCATTGTCTATTTCATGTATTCAGTATATGTACAAATGTTATTTGTAGCATAGTTAGTCAGGATGTCAGACAGATTTTTGTTTGGTGGGGGGTGCATTAATATAATGCACTTGCTGAAACTGTATGTACATTTGTAAATTTTGCACAGCAGGTGTCTACATTTTTCCATGTAATTTATTGTATCTACTGGCCACATATGGGGTATGCCCCATGGTCCAGTACATATGTTATTTCCCCTTTACCCCTTTTCCAAGTTTGTGGGATACTCCATGTAAATTTTGGAGAAGGTGTTTTTGTAGGGGCGGATGCCCAGAGCCAGTGAGGACATGGCTCAGTTTGGCGGGGGTGAATGTAGCACCCTTCTAAATAGGTGCTAGAGAGAGAGTATAATTTTTTATCTTTTCTGCTTATCAGAGAGATTGCAAGGTAAATCTATGTTGTTCTTTGTCTACCAGAGGTCAGGATCTGCTAGTGAGATCTGCTCATGTTGCTCAGGTGAAGCTCAGTTTGTCTGAAGTGTTTCACACTGGTCCAATAGGAATAAGTATTGGACAGTGGGAGGAAACCTGACAAATGAGTGCAAAGGCATTTAGTACAGTCCTCGTGATTGGCAGAGGAAAGTGCCTCTATACTATATAAATGCCAAGGGCATATACGCTTGGGGTCTTTCAGCTGGAAAGCAGGGTCCCGGGGCGGCTGCCCCTCATTTGAAGAGGTTGCTATGCGGTCTCAGGTGGTCGACCTGAGAGTCAGAGAGGAGCTGAACGCAGAGGTCCTGCAGAGCTGACTGGAAGGGAGACATTGGAAAGGATCTGATTCTGCATTTAGAGAGTAAAGATCTGTGTCATGAGGCCTGTCCTGAGAGGGCCATTCCTTCAGCTAGAAGAGTCAGTGGTTGGATGTCAGTCAAGGGGATGCTAGAGAGTGTCCTGAAGATAATGTAGTTGCATCAAGTCTGCTGCTGGAGAGAACTAGAAGACTTAACCCTTCCATACAAGTGGCAGTATGATTAAAGCAGTGTGACTGCTTCCACAAGTAATCTGCTGAGGCCAAGTGAGAGTTGTCCTTATCAAATGTAAATAGTTCAAGTTGGAGTATCCCACTTTTCCTTTCTCCCATCCATATTCCACAATAAATATAAAACCAAAACCCCTGGACTGTTTATTGAGTAACGAGCCATTGGGGAGTAAGGATGGATGTGGGAACTGTCCCTAAGTGACTGACTGCAGGTAATCAGAGGAGGCCCAAGAAGTTATCTTACAGCAAGCCCTACGGGGACAGTGCTACATAGATATATATATATATACAGTATATATGCACACACACACATGCTCTTATAAACAAATGTAAACAAACATTTTAAAATGTATTAGAGTATAGACGGTGTCAACAGGGGGAATCTGCCCAGGACACACCGTGCGCATGCCTCTGCTTGTTTTAACGCAATAAAGTATTCTGATAGCTTTAGGAACTGCAGCTTGACATTGCATGCTATTATAAAGTGGTACTAAAGGCTGTTTCTGAGCTAATGAGAAGGCACAGAGCTGGGACAGCAGCTGCTCTCATGGACATCGCTGGATCGAGATTCAGCTCAGGTAAGTATTAGGCGGGGGCTGCGGGGGGAGCTGCCTTTACCTTCACTCTTTTTAACTACTCTAATTCTATAATCTACCAGAACACCCAGATCCTTCTCCACCATTAACTCCCCGAGCTGCTGTCCTCATAGAACAGTGTTTCTCAACCCTTTTTCAGTCAAGGCACCCTTTAAAATTATGGCCAGTCTTGAGGCACCCCATTCTAAAATGTAAAAAAACTATTTTAATACTTTCATATAATTCAGCAACATCCACACATAGGACACCCAATGTTAGAGTTGATTTATTCTTCCAAAGCAAATACACATTTGCACACTGGTACTGACTAGTATTCCAATGTTTCTCTTCTCCCTCCATCAGTCCTAGGGCTGAGGGAGAGAGCAGAGGAAGGTCAAACAAGGATGCTGTGGAGGTGACAGAAATCCTCCTTATCAACTGATGACATCATTGGTTATTAGGATACCAGTGCATAATGAAAACCTGTGAAAAACCTGTGGACCTTTGTGTACCTAAAGATAGGCTGCATCCACCTGCTGGCCTATATACAGTATAATTTTTGATACATTTTTATAATTTTGCCAAGCACCCCTGAAGAAGCCTCAAGGCACCACAGGGTGCCTGAGCACCCTGGTTGAAAAAGGCTGTCCTAGAATATATGATGCATACATGTTTTTAGCCCCCGAGTGCATAACCTTACATTTATCAACATTAAACTCATTCGTCCCTTATTGCCCAATTAACTGGTGCATTGAGGTTGGCTTGTAATTTAGAGACATTCTGTAAGGACGTTTTTACAGGACATTGATGTAATCTGCAAACACCGACATGGTACTTTTAATCCCAGACTCTATAAGATTAATAAATATGCTAAAATTAGGGGTCCCAACACTGAACCTTGGGGTACACAACTAATAACCTTAGACCCTTCACAGTAATTTTAATTATTCACTACTTTCTGAATTACATAGTTACATATTTAGTCAGGTTGAAAAAAGACAACAGTCCATCCGGTTCAACCAAAGAAAAAACGTATTAAAAACCCAACCATACAATCCCATATACACAATCCTATACCCGCTGTTGATCCAGAGGAAGGCGAAAATAAACCCCAGCAAAGCATGGTCCAATTTGCTACAGTAGGGGAAAAAAATTCCTTCCTCATCCCCCGAGAGGGAATCGGATATTCCCTGGATCAACTTTACCTTAAAAAATATTTAGTACACCTAGGAAAGAATCCAGGCCTTTTTTAAAGCTATCTAGTGAGCTAGCCAGAACCACCTCTGGAGGAAGTCTATTCCACATTTTCACAGCTCTTACGGTGAAGAAACCTTTCCGTATTTGGAGACAAAATCTGTTTTCCCCTAGACGTAAAGAGTGCCCCCTTGTCCTCTGTGTTGACCTTAAAGTGAACAACTCAACACCAAGTTCACTATATGGACCCCTTATTTATTTATACATGTTGATCATATCCCCCCCTTAATCTCCTCTTCTCAAGAGAGAATAAATTCAGTTTATCTTTTTAGAGGATATCCTCTAATCTTTTCTCATAGCTGAGGTCCTCCATGCCTCTTATCAGTTTGGTTGCCTTTCTCTGCACTTTCTCCAGTTCCCCGATATCCTTTTTAAGAACTGGTGCCCAAAACTGAATTGCATATTCCAGATGAGGTCTTACTAATGATTTGTACAGGGGCAAAATGATATCTCTCTGGAGTCCATGCCTCTGTTAATACAAGAATGGACTTTGCTTGCTTTGGAAACAGCAGCTTGTTCTACTCCACCTAGTATGTATGATGCATGCATATTCTTATCCCCCAAGTGCATAACTTTACATTGCATAACTTTACATTTATCAACATTAAACCTCATTTGCCACATAGTTGCCCAATGAAACAGTGCATTGAGGTCAGCTTGTAAATTGGAGACATCCTGTAAAGAAGTTTATTCCACTGCAAAGCAAAGACTCAAATGCTTTTAATCCCAGACCCTGTATCATTTATAAAGTTATTAAAAAGTAAGGGTCCCAACACTGAACCTTGGGGTACACCACTGATAACTTTATACCATTCAGAGTAAGAATAATTAACCACTACTGTCTGAATTCTATCTTTTAGCCAATTTTCTATCCAATTACAAACCGATCTTTCCAAGCCAGTAGACTTTACCTTACACCTTAGCCGTGTGTGTCAAACGCTTTTGCAAAATCCAAGCATACTACATCCACAGCCACCCCTCTGTCCAAGGTTTTACTTACCTCCTCATAAAAAGAAATCAGGTTTGTTTGACAACTTCTGTCTCTCATGAATCCATGCTGTCTGTTGCTTAAAATATTTTTTTCCAGCAAGAACTCATCTACAGTATGTGGTCTTTTATTAAACTCTCCAATATCTTCCCGACTATAGAAGTTAAACTAACAGGTCTATAGTTACTTGGCAAAGACTTTGATCCCTTTTTAAATATAGGCACCACATTGGCCCTACGCCAATCCAGTGGTCCTATTCCAGTCCTTAACGAGTCCCTAAAAATTTGAAAGGCTTAGAAATTACAGCGCTCAATTATTTTAGGATGCGTGGGTGGATGCCATCTAGTCCAGGCGCTTTATCCACCCTTATTCTGTCTAGATATTTCTGGACCATATTTGAGCCATTGTGGATCATTTGGGGCTGTCAATACCGTCCTCATTATGGTCATGAGCGCCCCCATGCTCCTTTGTATGTACAGATCTGAAGAAATTATGTAATAAGTTTGCCTTCTCTTTGTCCCTAGTCACCCACTCCTGATTATTTTGTAAAGGGCCTACATGCTCAGACCTAACCTTTTTACTGTTAATATATCTGAACAATTTTGTGGTGTTTGTCCTACTATCTTTTGCAATCTTTCGTTCATTTTCAATTTTTGTGTCCCTGATTTCCCATTTTACATATTCTGTTTTATTCTTTGTAACAAATAAACAAGAGAGAGAGAGAGAGAGAGAGAGAGTTTTTTGAAGTTATCATTTTTTCCCACAATTCTTGGAAAAATGAAGAAAACATTTTTGTTTTTTTCCCCACAAAGTTGTCAATTTATAAGCTATTTCTAACACATAGCATGTACACAGCAAAAATGACACCCCAAAATACATTCTGCTACTCCATCTGAGTATGGTGATACCACATGTGTGAGACTTTTACACAGCCTGGCCACAAAAAGAGATTCCACATCCAAGTAGCACCTTCAGACGTTCTAGGACAGGCATGTCCAACCTGCGGCCCGAGGGCTGCATGCGGCCCGGGACAGCAGGCAATGCGGCCCACTGCTCCCTGACAATTATTTTTGCTGGGGAGGAAGGAAGTCGGGTCGGGGGCACAGCAACAGCATCTTCCAACTAATGGTAGGCAGAGGCTGCCTCGGAGGGGAGAGGTGGCGAGCATGTGCAGTGTTTCTGACTCCTACCACCATGACCACTTCAAATCACTGAAGTGGTCATGATGGTTAGAGTGTTCCTTTATTGTCTCTCAGAAGAAGTAAATCTCTGTATACTGATTCCATTTGATCATCCTCTAGTTGTGTTAAATTAGTGAGGGGTGCGCGGCGGCATTTTATTACTTACCTTAACTATAATATATATTTTATATGCCGCCCGAGAAAATTTCTCTAAAATTTCTCTACACTCAATGTGGCCCAGAGAGGCCAAAAGGTTGCACACCCATGTTCTAGGAGCATAGAAAGCAAACACTCCAACGTATATTCTATGAGGCATTATGGGTCGTTTGAACATGTCATTTTTTTTTCCCACAAGTTTTTGGAAAATGTGGGGAAAAAATGAAAACTTTTTTTTTACAGTTGTCAATTTATAGGATATTCCTAACACATAGCATGTACACAGCAAAAATGACACCCCAAAATACATTCTGCCACTCCTCCTGAGTATGGCAATACCACATGTGTGAGACTTTTTCACAGCGTAGCCATATAGAGGGGCCCAACATCCAAGGAGCACCATCATGCATCCTACCCAGTTGCCTAGGCCTATTTTTGACATGTGGTGTTTACAAGCTAAAATCAGTTGTTTTTTGCTAGAAAACTAGTTAGAACCCAAAAACATTATATATTTTTTTTAGCAGAGACCCTAGAGAATAAAATGGAGTTATTGCAATATTTTTATCGCACCGTATTTGCGCAGCGGTCTTCCAAACACAATTTTTTTGGAAAAAATTCACTTTTTTTAATTAAAAAAATAAGAAACCAGTAAAGTTAGCCCAATTTTTTCCCATAATATGAAAGATAATGTTACGCCGAGTAAATAGATACCCAACATGTCATGCTTCATGGAATGGCAACAAACTTTGGTACTTAAAAGTCCCCATAGGTGACACTTTAAAAATTTCTACAGGTTGCCATCTTAGAGTTGTTAGAAGTTACAGTTCTTAGAGTTACAGAGGAGGTCCAGGGCTTAAATTATTGCTCTTGCTCTAACGATCACGGCTATACCTCACATGTGTGGTTTGAACATTTAAAAATTCACGAAGCTCCCAAAAAATGATTCCATTTGTGTCACAGTTTCACCCATTTTCGGCTAACATACAAAAAACACTGGTCTATATTGGGGGAACATTGCTCCAGTATTCCGGAATTTCATGTACCCCCATTACCATCATATAGGAGAGGCCGAACCCTACGTAATAGATTGGTAAAAACAGATCAGCACGTTGAACCCAGCTCCATTGTGACATTTTTAGGACCAAAAAACACAGGTTCATATCCATGTTTGAGTTGCATTCAATGCATCTCGATGATAAAAGGAAAAAATGTTTTGCCTTTAAATAGGGGATACGACATAGGAATTAAGGATCACTATACATGTCAATCTTCATATGTTGTATATATCATTAAATGCCCATGTGGCTTGTACTACGTTGGGGAGACAACTCAGAAGGTTAAGGATCGTATTGCCCACCACAAATACTCAATCAGGGACAAATTAACACAGTTGCCATTAGCAAGACATTTTTTGGAGAAAGGAAATTCAGTGTCCCAATTGAGGTTCATAGTTATAGACAGTATATAATGAAATAGAAGGGGAGTTAATCGTGAATTACAGCGTGAGGTCCAGTGGATTCATTGCTAATTGATGTTAAGGATATATACGTTTTTTTGTATGTGTTTGAGGATTTAGATGTATTTCGGTCTGAGGAAGGGATCTTACATCTTACTAGCCCAAAACTATTACATGATGAAATACTCTGCAACTGTACCTTTTGGATGCTTTTACAATAAAAGAAAATTGTTTGTGCAGCAATCCCTGTGGACTTTTCTCTCTATATATGCAGCCGGTGGGATGGCTTGCACATGAATCAATTAAACAAATGTTGTAGTGCTGCTCACCGAATCTGTGATATATATATATATATATATATAAGACAGCAAGGGGTTGTATCAGCAGGAGGCAGAGGAACAGCAGTACACTGATCTTCCTAGTGGAGAGCTGTGCAAGGGGTCAGTACAAGTTTGACCATTGGAGTACAGGCAGTCTGTGCTTCCAAGTAGAATGCAAATAAAACTAACAATGCTGGGATGGATGTGCTTCAATGCCTAGCATGGACAGTTTGAAATAGGAAATCAGAGGGATTGGTAGGATTACCAGGTAAAGAAAGCAAAGAGAACGGGATGCTTTTTTCATACAAGTAAATAGTACAATGGACACATATCAAGAATCTGAAATGTTGGGATAACATACACTTTAGGTCAAATTTACATACTTTTATTAGTTACATTTAATGATTTTAAATGTACACACAACTGCGTTTATTGGTATTAAGTATCCTATGCATTAAGGATCTTGTAAGTTAAATGTCTTACCCGGAGATCATGGATACTGTAACCTTTACGAAGAGTTATTTGGAAAACTTCAAGAGAGCTAAGGAAAGCAGCCAGGCGACATAAGCTTTGCTTGCCACTACCTCCAACTCCAATCAGCAGAGCATTTCCATATGGGAACTCCAGAATTCGACTGATACGGCAGCTGTAACATCAGAAGGAAGAAGAGGAAAACCAGGCTTTAATAAGTTGGTGGATTTTTGTTTACCCAAGCTAAAGACTGAAGAATTGCTCTAGGAGACCCACCTCAAATTATTTAGCATCCAGTAGAGCATTCCAGGGCTTCATAACAGACTGTTACCTAAAGCAAGCAACCTAAATAATATTACTATAGAGAAAATGCCTGAATTTTTTTGCTATTGGAAATAATGTGCCACTGTGTGTTATGAAGACATACCTTCATCTTTCATTGTCACTGTCATATTGCAAAGCAGTTAAAATGTATTGTCAGGCCAAACGTTTTTTTTTTCTTATTGAATAGTGAATAATTGGTTAAAGACCCTTTCAACTTCTTTTTTGCTCTCTGTGCTTAGTTGGAGAGATTTTACTTCCTATTCCAATCTCATAACAGAAAGTATAAAAAAGTCTGGCAAAAGTTCAGGAAAATTCCCTCTTAGGCTAATGTACACTGGCAGCTTCCAATCGCGGCCGTGGGAAAACACAAAAGACGTCAAAAACACAAAACAAGTTTTACCACGATTTTCCGGCGATTTACATTTTCCAGTGGTCAATCCTATTCTGAATGTGATTCTTCCATGTTCAGGAAAGGGAGGTTTAACCTCACCTAAACGTGGCAGCTTCTAAACTCTACTAGAAACCTAGGTGTACATGGGCACATAGGGGTTGGTTTACTAAAGCTGTAGAGTTTTGCATAAAAACCAATCAGCTTCTAGTTTTTTTGTCAAAGCTGAATTGAACAAGTTCGAAGCCTATTGGCTGCCATGCAGAGATACACCAGATTTTGAACTCTCCAGTCTTAGTAAATCACCCCACAGGCCTTAAATAGGTTGTAAACCCCCTGTAATGTTTGTACTTATAGGAGAAATTTACTGTATACTACGCCAATGATGTAATCGGCGCATGCACTCTGGAGGAACGGCTGTCCGTGCTGTTTCTTCAGAGCCTTGTGCTGTGACCGGCGGCTCCCACGCATATGCACAGGAGTGACATCATGCGGCTCCCACGCGCATGCGCGGGAGTGACTTTTTACGACTCTGGCCAGTAGACCCGGAATGAAGATGGGCGAAGATGGATGCGGCCTCTAGCGGGGACGACGAGGGCTTCGTTTGGAGGTAAGTGTCACATAATGTACTAGTATGCGATACATACTAGCACATTATGCCTTCACTTTCCATGTAAGAAAAAAAAAACCTACAGGCTTTACTTCCTGTTTAAAGGAGTTGAGCTTAGGAGCTTTGGCAAAAAAAATGACAAAGCTCCAAACTAAAGTTTAGGAACTGCCAGGAGCTGCTAGTGTACATGAAGCCTTAGGCTGGCCATACACTATACAATTTTCTTATTCAATTTCCTTTAGATTTACCTTAAACTATGTAGTGCAAGGGCCTGCCTGACTGCATACAAATTGAAAGTGTTTAGGTTTGACCCTATATTACATGGTTTTGGTAAATCTAAAGGAAAGTTGAACAAGAAAATTGTATAGTGTATGGCCAGCCTTAGACAGTTGTCACTGGTCAGATGTCTCCTTTGAAAGATTTTCTGTCACCGCTTGTTTCGATGGCAACTGTAAAAATTTGGATTTTCTATCGCTTTCTAATCCAATGACAAGGGTCACCAGGACACAAAGAAGATAGATCTCCTCAAAGGGGAAATAGACAACAATAAAAGCCTGACTGTGCTTCTAAGGCTTTGTGCACATTGGCAGAAAGAAGGCTGCTTTTAGAAGCAATTTTCTTTTTTATGCCTCAGACTGCAGCTCTATATTAGCCAATGTTCCCCATGCACATTGTGGCATTTATATCTGTATTTTAGAGCAGCGCTTATGGGCGTTTATGGGCAAAAAAATGCCCCAAAATTGCATTCAGAAAGATGTGTCCTGGCATAATTTACATATATGAGCATGTAATTGCAGTCTAGTGGCCAAAACAATTGAATGTTCTAGCTACTAAATCAAACTAAAAACCTATGCTTTACGCAGATTATTGTGCTTAAATACATGCATCAACGTGCCTAAATATGCACTAGATGGAACATTTTTTATACTGGATTTTTTCTGCTAGCTTATGGATCATGAATAGGATTATTTTAATACACCCAACCCTTACCCTTGCAATCTAAGATTGCAAAATAAAGTTTTGGCTAAATAATCCGTTTAAAGAACAAATTAATAAAAAATACCCCTGCAGTGCCTCCCACCCTTTCCATAGTTGCCAACATTTGAAAAACAATTCCAGGGACACTTTGCAGCACAGCTATCAATTACTTCCCCACACCCACTTCAATGAAGCTCCGCCCACTCCACATAATGAACCTCCGCCTACTTATCATCAGACTATAGAGACTACTCAATAAAGAGAGAATTACAGGAAATTGAAAAGGGAATTTTAAACTTGAAGCCAAAGTAGCAGAGTTGGAATAATTCTCCCATTCAGCTGCACTACTTCTGCCTAGGGCCCCTTTCTCACATACAGTCCGTTCAGATCCGTCTATCAGTTTTGCAGGCGGATCTGAACGGATGCCTCATGCATCTCTATGGGGCAGCAGATGTCAGCGGAGACATGTCCGCTGACATCCGATCCGATCCTGTCCCTCAAATCCAGACGGATGGAAACCCTATTTTCCATCTGTCTGGCAGATCGGATCCGCCTGTCCGTTCTCATCCGATTCCCCCATAGAGGACAGCAGGGATCTGACACCTCCATCTCTGCACACAGAGCGGAGACGGAGCTGTCATCCACCTGCTAAGTGGGGATCGGCGGATCAATCACCGCTGAGAAAAACTGAGTCTGTCGGTGGAACGGACATGTGTGAAAGTACCTCACAAAAGTGAGTACACCCCTCCCATTTTTGTAAATATTTTATTATATCTTTTCATGTGACAACATTGGAGAAATTATACTTTGCTACGATGTAAAGTAGTGAGTGTACAGCTTATATAACGGTGTAAATTAGCTGTCCCCTCAAAATAACTCAACACACAGCCATTAATGTCTAAACTGCTGGCAAGAAAAGTGAGTATACCCCTAAGTGAAAATGTCCAAATTGGCCCCAAAGTGTCAATATTTTGTGTGGCCACCATTATTTTCCAGTACTGCCTTAACCCTCTTGGGCATGGAGTTCACCAGAGCTTCACAGGTTGCCACTGGAGTCCTCTTCCACTCCTTCATGATGATATCATGGAGCTGGTGGATGTTAGAGACCTTGCGCTCCTCCACCTTCCATTTGAGGATGCCCCACACATGCTCAATAGGGTTTAGGTCTGAAGACATGCTTGGCCAGTCCATCACCTTTACCCTCAGCATCTTTAGCAAAGCAGTGGTCGTCTTGAGTGGTGTTTGGGGTTGTTATCATGTTGGAATACTGCCCTGCAGCCCAGAGTCCAAAGGGAGGGGATCATGCTCTGCTTCAGTATGTCATAGTACATGTTGGCATTCATGGTTCCCCATTGAACTGTAGCTCTCCAGTGCCTTCAGCACTTATGCAGCCCCAGACCATGACACTCCCACCACCATGCTTGACTGTAGGCAACCCCCCAGTGCTCTTAACCCCCACTGCTCTTAGTCCCCCCAGTGCTCTTAACCCCCCCAGTGCTCTTTAACCCCCCAGTGCTCTGTAGCCCCCCCTCCCGTGCTCTTTAGCACCCCCCGGTGCTCTTCAGCTCCCTACAGTGCTTTTCACCTAACCCTATGCTCTCTGGCTCCCCCCTAAGTGATTTCCAGTTCCCCCCAGTGCTCTCCAGTTCCCTCCCCCCATGCTCTCCATACCCCTGGTTTTCCCTGCCTGCCCCCCCCCCCAGTGCTCTCCACACCCTGCGCCTTCCAACCCCCCTGCTCCTCTCCGGGCCCCCCCCCCTTGCCCTTTAGCTCCTCCAGTGCTCTCTGCTTTCCCTGTGCTCTCCAGCCCCCCTAGTGTTCTTCTATCTTCTATCATGTCTGCAGTCTCTGACCTTCTCTTGTATCACATCCGCAGTCTCTTGACCATCCCTTGTATCATGTCTGCAGTCTCTGACCATCTCCTGTACTATGTCTGCATTCTCTGACCATCTCTTTTATCATTTCTGCAATCGCTGACCATCTCTTATATCATGTCTGCAGTCTCTGACCATCTCTTGTATCATGTCTGCAGTCTCTTACCATCTCTTGTATCATGTCTGCAGTCTCTGACCATCTCTTGTATCACGTCTGCAGTCTCTGACCATCTCTTGTATCACGTCTGCAGTCTCTGACCATCTCTTGTATCATGTCTGCAGTCTCTGACCATCTCTTGTATCACATCTGCAGTCTCTGACCATCTTTTGTATCACGTTTGCAGTCTCTGACCATTTCTTGTATCACGTCTGCAGTCTCTGACCATCTACTGTATCACGTCTGCAGTCTCTGACCATCTACTGTATCATGTCCTCAGTCTCTGTGTCAGGGCACAAACACCAGGAGAAGGGCTCTAGGACCCAGCAGCGCTATCAGCACTTTGGCAGGAGAAGGAATTTAGGACCCAGCAGCACTACCAGCAATTTACCTGGGCCTATTTAAGGAAACCTGCCAGTGATTTTAGTTGCTGGTTGATCTTCAGCTCCTCCAGTGTGTTATCCCTGTGATATTCCAGTTCCTGTCTCCTGTTACCAACCCGGCTTGTCCTTGACCTGTCTCCTGATTGCTTCCTGTGTTTGACCTCGGCTATCCACCTGACCACGCTTGCTCTGATATCCACCTGGCTCCTGATCTCGGCTATCCACCTGACCACGCTTGCTCTGATATCCACCTGGCTCCTGATCTTGGCTATCCACCCGACCACGTTCCAGTCTCAGCATTATCCAAGTCCTGCAAACACCTCACGGGCGCCACCTGTCTGCTGATTCCACTCCAGCACTCCAGCTGTACTCTGGATCCTCCTGCACACAATCCAGCAGGCGACCCGTGCTACTTTGGGCCTGACCTCTCCTGTTCTCATCCTCAGGGGGGTCTGGAACTTAGCCGCAAGGGAAGCCCTCTCTCTCCATTGGCCTCTAGCACCAGGTACGTGATAGTATCAACCAGCCAAGATGTCTGAGGCCGAGAGAGGTGCTTCCGCATTAGAGGCCCTATGTCAGCAGATTACAGTTCTTACACAAACAGTCCAGAGCTTACAAGATGGCTACTTTCAGCTGGAAGGACGCCTTCACCCTCTCAGTTGTTCTGCTACAGCCGCACCTGCTATGGGTTTACCCCCTCCGGAGCCCAGAGTTCCCACTCCCGATCGCTTTTCAGGTGACCGACGGAAATTTAGAGCTTTCAAAAATGCTTGTGACCTTTACTTTGCCCTGCAACCAAGGACTTTTTCTCTTGAGACTGTCAAGGTGGGTTTCATCATTTCACTCTTATCTGATGAGCCACAGTCCTGGGCTCATAATCTCATTGAGCAAAAGAACTCAGTCCTGGATTCAGTTTTCACCTTCTTTGAAGCTATGGCTACCTTATATGATGATCCACAACGGACGGCCACCGCAGAGTCGGCCCTTCATGCTCTTGTACAAGGCAGACGACCTGTGGAGGATTACATTGTGAAATTTCGCAAGTGGTCAGCTGATACTGGGTGGAATGATGACGCCCTAAAATACCAGTTCCGGCAAGGCTTATCTGAGTCTCTCAAGGACGAGTTGGCTAGGATTGAGGCTCCCGCCTCACTAGAAAGTCTCATCCAAGTCTCTATCCAACTAGACCGACGGCTGCGGGAGCGAAGGTCCGAACGCACTCAGACCCTTCGACCCACATGGATAATGCCAAAGGTCCCAGGACCAACACTCCCAGCCTCTATTCCCCAGTCCATGAATATGTCCGATGGGGAACCCATGCGAACTGGCCTACTCCGCCCTGCTTTAACCCCTGAAGAGAGAGCACGCAGAAGACAGGATAACTTGTGTCTCTACTGTGGGACTTCGGGCCACTTCCTTCGCAGTTGTCCTGTTCGCCCAAGGAAGTCCAGCCTTCCACGCCCCTCTTACCTTCAGTTGTCTGGGACTATATCCACTCATTTAATTCTCCCCATCTCTCTGCAGGTGGATGGAAAGGAAGTAAAGCTGCAGGCGATCATTGACTCTGGAGCCTGTAGTTGCTTCCTGGATATCAACCTAGCCAAGAACTTGCGCATACCCCTGAAACTGAAGGAACAAAGACTTGATGTACATTTAGCAGATGGCACTGCTCCTAGCTCTGGACCAGTCACTCAGGAGACTATCCCTGTCCTTGCCACAACAGAAGCAGGCCATCGGGAATTCCTCCGCTTTGATGTCATCAGGTCTCCTATTTTCCCAGCCATCCTAGGGATACCCTGGCTACGGGCCCACAACCCGCAAATTGACTGGCCCAAGGGAGAAATCATCTTCTCATCTTCCTATTGTCAGCAACACTGTGGCGTCCCCACGCCTGTCAACTCTTCAGTGTGTCTCTCCGTTCAACCTACACCGGATCCCTGTCATGCTGTTCCTTCAGCCTACCTTGACTTCCTTGATGTGTTTGACAAAAAAGGTGCCGATGCCTTGCCCCCACATCGGTCCTACGACTGCCCAATTGAGTTGCTACCTGGAGCAGAAGTCCCCTTTGGGCGCATCTTTCCGTTATCCGAAGTGGAGCTGGAGGCCCTCCGACAATATATAGATGAAAACCTTGCCAAAGGATTCATCCGCCCTTCATCGTCACCTGCTGGAGCTGGCATTTTCTTCGTCGAGAAGAAGGATCGTTCTCTCAGACCATGCATTGACTATAGGGACCTTAATAAAATTACTATCAAGAACAGATACCCACTCCCTCTCGTCCCGGAGTTATTCCAAAGATTCCGAACAGCCCAGGTTTTCACGAAGTTGGACTTGCGGGGGGCCTATAACCTGGTTCGTATTAGGGAAGGTGATGAGTGGAAGACCGCCTTCCGAACACGCTTTGGTCACTTTGAGTACCTTGTGATGCCCTTCGGGCTATGTAATGCCCCCGCCACATTCCAACATTTTGTGAATGATATTTTCAGAGAATACCTTGACCTGTTCTTAATCGTCTATCTGGACGACATACTAATTTTCTCAGCCTCGCTTGAACTCCATCGAGAGCACGTCAGAAAAGTGTTAAAGACCTTAAGAACCCATGGCTTATATGCTAAAGCAGAAAAGTGTGAGTTCGAGAAACAATCTATCCAGTTCTTAGGACTCATAATCTCCACAAAAGGGATTTCCATGGATCCTCAGAAGGTATCAGCAATCTTGGAGTGGCCTGCACCTTCTGACAAGAAAGGGGTCCAGAGGTTTGTGGGCTTCGCTAATTTTTATAGGAAATTTATTCGGAATTTCTCAACTATTATTGCCCCGATCACCCAGCTCACTCGCCTGCACTCACGCTTCTCCTGGAACCAAGATTCTCAAGCGGCTTTCGAAAAACTGAAGGCTCTCTTCACCTCTGCTCCAGTGTTGCAACACCCTGACCCAGCTCTTCCCTTTGTCCTTGAGGTGGACGCATCCGAAGTAGCTACGGGAGCCGTGCTCTCGCAGCGTCAGGGCCCAAAGGCCCTGCTCCACCCAGTAACCTATTGCTCCAGAAAGCTGAATCAGGCCGAAAAAAACTATGACGTGGGTGACAGAGAACTCCTGGCAATTAAAGTCGCTCTCGAAGAATGGAGGTACCTCCTGGAGGGCGCTAACCATCCAATTATGATCTTCACAGATCACAAAAATTTGGAATATTTAAGATCTGCAAAACGCCTAAGACCTCGACAAGCCAGGTGGGCCTTATTCTTTTCGAGATTTAATTTCCACTTGACATACCGCCCAGGTTCCAAAAATGGGAAAGCCGATGCCCTGTCCAGGATGTTCCCCGAATCTGCTGAATGTGCTCCTCCAAGCACTATCTTATCTGCCCAAAATTTTTTGCTGATTCAACCTAACCTAAAGGCATCCATTGAACAAGCTTCTGTATCGTGCCCCGAATCCGAACATGACTCGTTAAGGAGGCAGGGTGGATTACTTTGGCACCAGGACAAAATCTTTGTACCTCAAGAAGCTAGGTCTCTGGTTCTCAGGGCATTCCACGACCACCGACTTGCAGGGCACTTTGGGGCCCGTAAAACTAACGAGCTCATTCAGCGGTCCTTTTGGTGGCCTAACCTCAGTCGGGACTGTAGATCCTACGTCAAGTCATGCACCATATGTCTACGTAGCAAAAGTGACAAAGTCAAAGCCTGGGGGTTATTAAGACCCTTGCCTATCCCTAATCGCCCCTGGGAAATGATTTCTATGGATTTTATTGTTGATCTTCCTCCCTCTGAAAGATTCACGACCATCCTTGTTGTGGTAGACCGATTATCAAAAATGGCCCACTTCATACCAATGATTGGTACTCCCTCTGCAGCGGAAACCGCTCACATGTTTATCAAGGAGATCTTAAGACTTCATGGACTACCAAAGAACATTGTTTCGGATCGGGGGGTGCAATTCACCTCTAGGTTTTGGAGAGCCCTTTGTAAAGCCTTGGAAGTGGAACTCTGCTTATCTTCTGCCTACCATCCCCAAAGTAATGGGCAAACGGAGCGTACTAACCAAACCCTCGAGCAATACCTCCGATGCTTTTCAGCTTTTTCCCAAGATGACTGGGCATCCCTGCTTCCGCTGGCGGAATTTGCCTATAATAACTCTGTCCATTCAGCTACAAATCAGTCCCCATTCTGGGCTAATTATGGATTCCACCCTGCTGCCCTGCCTGAAATTATGCCTGAAACTTCTGTACCTACCTTGCAGGACAGACTTGTTTTCATTCAAAACAATTATCAGGTCCTCCGGGAGTCCATACAGAAAGCCCAAGTGGATTACAAAAAACACTTTGATCGGAAACGGAGGGGAAATCCTTCCTTCAAGGTTGGGGACAAAGTGTGGCTGTCTACTGCCAACCTGAAATTGGCCTGCCCTTCACGGAAGCTAGGGCCAAGGTATATTGGGCCTTTTCAGATCAAACGGGAAATTAACCCAGTGGCTTACGAACTATCTTTGCCTGACTCATATAGGATCCATCCGGTTTTTCACACCTCCTTGCTTAAACCAACTGTTCCAGATCCATTTCCAGGGAGAGTGGAGCCACCTCCACCGCCAGTGACGATTGGTGAGGACACAGAATTCGAGGTGGAAGCAATCCTGGACTGCAGGAAGAGAGGGAGACAAACCCAATTCTTGATTAAATGGAAAGGGTATCCACCCGAAGAAAGCTCATGGGAACCCAAAGCCAATGTACATGCCCCCAGACTCCTCCAAGAGTTTAAGGACAAATACCCAGAGAAAATTTCTCAAATAGGCATCCGGAGGCTGCCCGTCAGGGGGGGGCACTGTCAGGGCACAAACACCAGGAGAAGGGCTCTAGGACCCAGCAGCGCTATCAGCACTTTGGCAGGAGAAGGAATTTAGGACCCAGCAGCACTACCAGCAATTTACCTGGGCCTATTTAAGGAAACCTGCCAGTGATTTTAGTTGCTGGTTGATCTTCAGCTCCTCCAGTGTGTTATCCCTGTGATATTCCAGTTCCTGTCTCCTGTTACCAACCCGGCTTGTCCTTGACCTGTCTCCTGATTGCTTCCTGTGTTTGACCTCGGCTATCCACCTGACCACGCTTGCTCTGATATCCACCTGGCTCCTGATCTCGGCTATCCACCTGACCACGCTTGCTCTGATATCCACCTGGCTCCTGATCTTGGCTATCCACCCGACCACGTTCCAGTCTCAGCATTATCCAAGTCCTGCAAACACCTCACGGGCGCCACCTGTCTGCTGATTCCACTCCAGCACTCCAGCTGTACTCTGGATCCTCCTGCACACAATCCAGCAGGCGACCCGTGCTACTTTGGGCCTGACCTCTCCTGTTCTCATCCTCAGGGGGGTCTGGAACTTAGCCGCAAGGGAAGCCCTCTCTCTCCATTGGCCTCTAGCACCAGGTACGTGATACTCTGATCCTCTCTTGTACCATGTCCTCGGTCTCTGATCATCTCTTGTATCATGTCCTCAGTCTCTGACCATCTCCTTGTCATGTCCTCAGTCTCTGACCATCTCCTGTATCATGTCCTCAGTCTCTGACCATCTCCTTGTCATGTCCTCAGTCTCTGACCATCTCCTGTATCATGTCCTCAGTCTCTGACCATCTCCTGTATCATGTCCTCAGTCTTTGACCATCTCCTGTATCATGTCTTCAGTCTCTGACCATCTCCTTTATCATGTCCTCAGTCTCTGTCCATCTCCTGTATCATGTCCTCAGTCTCTGACCATCTCCTTTATCATGTCCTCAGTCTCTGACCATCTACTGTATCACGTCTGCAGTCTCTGACCATCTCTTATATCACGTCTGCAGTCTCTGACCATCTCTTGTATCATGTCCCCAGCCTCTGACCATCTCTTGTATCAGGTCCGTAGTCTCTGACCATCTCTTGTATCATGTCCCCAGTCTCTGACCATCTCTTGTATCAGGTCTGTAGTCTCTCACCATCTCTTGTATCATGTTTGCAGTCTCTGACCATCTCCTGTACTATGTACGCAGTCTCTGACCATCTCCTTTAGCATGTCTCCTATCTCTTACTCAAACTTAAACACATTGCTAAAAGTATTAGCTATCTGTTAATACCAAAGGTAGGACTGTGCAGGTGAGGCAGAAAGTGCAAAAGGGGGAACTGTGATTAGAGAGACGGGGGGCAGACTGCAAGGGGCACTGTGATGGGGAGCTGTGAAATGTGTGCAATAAATATTCTTGAAAGCATTACAAATTTTTGTGGGTGTTTTTACATTTTAAGTTGGGAATGGGGGTGCCAGATATAGGATCCGCCCCGGGTGCCAAATGCTCTACGTACGCCACTGACACTATCTGAACCAAATAAGTTTATCTTGGTCTCATCAGACCACAGGACATGGTCCCAGTAATCCATGTCCTTAGTCTGCTTGTCTTCAGCAAACTGTTTGCAGACTATCCTGTGCATCATCTTCAGAAGAGGCTTCCTTATGGGACAACAGCCATGCAGACCAATTTTATGCAGTGTGCAGCATATGGTCTGATCACTGACAGGCTGATCCCCCACCACTTCAACCTCTGCAGCAATGCTGGCAGCACTCATACACCTTTTTCCCAAAGAAAACTTCTGGATATGACGCTGAGCACATGCACTCAACTTCTTTGGTCAACCATGGCAAGGCCTGTTCTGAGTGGAACCTGTCTTGTTAAACGGCTGTGCGGTTTTGGCCACCATGCTGCAGCTCAGTTTCAGGGTCTTGGCAATCTTCCTATAGCCTAGGCCATCTATATGTAGAGCAACAATTCTTTTTTTCAGATCCTCAGAGAGTTCTTTGCCATGAGGTGCTATGCTGAACTTCCAGTGACCTGTATGAGAGAGTGAGAGCGATAACACCAAATTTAACACACCTGCTCCCCATTCACACCTGAGACCTTGTAACACTAAAGAGTCACATGACACCAGGGAGGGAAAAATTGCTGATTGGGCCCAATTTGGACATGATCACTTAGGGGTGTACTCACTTATGTTTCCACCAGTCTAGACATTACTGGATGTGTGTTGAGTTATTTGGAGGGGACAGCAAATTTACACTGTTATACAAGCTGTACACTCACTACTTTACATTGTAGCAAAGTGTTATCTATTCAGTGTTGTCACATGAATATATAGAGCTATAATAAAATATGTACAAAAATGTTATTTTCATTTTTGTGAGATACTGTATATATATATATATATATATATATATACATACATATATAGATATATATCCATATATATATCAGCACTAAGGTTGTTGGTTTGAATTCCAACCATCTGCATGGCGTTTGTACGTACTCCCCGTGCCTGCCTGGGTTTCCTCCAGGTGCTCCAGTTTCCTCCCACACTCCAAAAACAGATTAATTGTAGATTAATTGGCTCCTGTCTAAATTAGCCCTAGTATATGAATGTAAGTTAGGTACCTTATATTGTAAGCTCCTTGAGGGCAAGGACTGATGTGAATGTACAATATTTATGTGTAAAGTGCTGCGTAAATTGATGGCACTATATAAGTACCTGTAATAAATAAGTAAAACAAATAAATATATTTTAACTGTTTTCTCAGAGTTCTGTGTTAACCGCTTCCATACAGAGCAGTTAGACCCCCTTCCTGCCCAGACCAATTTTCAGCTTTCAGCACTCTCACACTTTGAATGACAATTGCTCAGTCATGCTACACTGTAACCAAACAAAATTTTTATCATTTTTTTCACACAAATAGAGCTTTCTTTTGGTGGTATTTGATCACAACTGGGGTTTTTTTTTTCATGATATAAGCAAAAAAATAGCAAAAATTTTGCAAAAAAAACACTTTTTTTTAGTTTCTATTATAAAATTTTGCAAAAAATTAATTTTTCTTCATACATTTGGGCCAAAATTTATACTGCTACATATCTCTGGTAAAATTAACCCAAATTAGTGTATATTATTTAGTCTGTGTGAAAGTTATTGAGTCTAGAAGCTATGGTACCAATTACTGAAAATTTATCACACCAGATGTACTGATGGCCTATCTCCTTTCTTGAGGCCCTGAAATGTCAGGACAGTACAAATACCCCCCAAATGACCCCTTTTTGTAAAGTAGACAGTCCAAGGTATTTAGTAAGAGGCATGGTGAGTTTTTTGAAGTTATAATTTTTTCCCACAATTCTTGGGAAAATGAAGAAAACATTTTTTTTTCTTTTTTTTTCCCAAAACGTTGTCAATTTATAAGCTATTTCTAACACATAGCATGTACACAGCAAAAATGAAACCCCAAAATTCATTCTGCTACTCCTTCTGAGTATGGTGATACCACATGTGTGAGACTTTTACACAGCCTGGCCACAAAAAGAGACTCCACGTCCAAGTAGCACCATAAGGCGTTTTAGGAGCATAAATACACATAAAACTTTCTTACTACCTATCACATTTTTCAAGGCCCTAGAGCACCAATACAATGGAAAAGTCCACAAAATGACCCCATTTTGGAAAGCAAACACTCCAACGTATATTCTATGAGGCATTATGGGTCCTTTGAACATGTCATTTTTTTCCACAAGTTTTTGGAAAATGTGGAAAAAAAATGAAAAAAAATTTTTTTTACACAAAGTTGTAAATTTATAGAATATTCCTAACACATAGCATGTACATAGCAAAAATGACACCACAAAATACATTCTGCCACTCCTCCTGAGTATGGCAATACCACATGTGTGAGACTTTTTCACAGCCTAGCCATATAGAGGGGCCTAAACATCCAAGGAGCATCATCATGCATCCTAGCCACTTGCCTAGGCCTATTTTTGACATTTGGTGTTTACAAGCTAAAATCAGTTGTTTTTGCTAGAAAACTACTTAGAACCCCAAAACATTATATATTTTTTTTTAGCAGAGACCCTAGAGAATAAAATGGAGATTATTGCAATATTTTTTATCACACCGTATTTGCGCAGCGGTCTTCCAAACGCATTTTTTTTGGGAAAAAAATCACTTTTTTTAATGAAAAAATAAGAAAACAGTAAAGTTAGCCCAATTGTTTTCCATAATGTGAAAGATAATGTTACGCCGAGTAAATAGATACCCAACATGTCATGCTTCAAAATTGCGCACGCTCACAGAATGGTGACAAACTTTGGTACTTAAAAATCCCCATAGGCGACATTTTAAAAATTTCTACAGGTTGCTATCTTAGAGTTACAGAGGAGGTCTAGGGCTCAAATTATTGCTCTTGCTCTAACGATCGCGACGATACCTCACATGTGTAGTTTGAACACTGTTTACATATGTGGGCGGGGTTTCCGTATGCGTTCGCTTCTGCGCGCGAGCTCGCGGGGACAGGGCGCTTTAATTTTTTTTTTTTTTTACTATTTATTTTATTTATTATTTTTTATTTTTACACTGTTTTTTAAAAAAAAAAAAAAATTGATCATTTTTATTTCTATTACAAGAAATGTAAACATTACTTGTAATAGAAATAGGCACGACAGTACCTCTTTTTTGTGAGATCTGGGGTCAAAAATTCCTCAGATCTCACAAGTACACTAAAAGATAGAAAAAATTAAAAAAAAAAAAATTAAAAAAAAATTAAATAAAATGAAAAAAAAAAAAGGGACCTTTAAACTGGTTGCTAGGCAATGACGTTTGCCGTAGCTCCGGTCCTCCAAGACCATAGAGTCAAGTGAGGGCAAGCTTGCCCTCACTCGACATCCTGTCTGTGAGGATCTGGGACCGGATCGTTTTCCCCGCTGCCGGCGGGTCCGGTAAACGGGGAAAAGGACCAGAATGCAGCGGGAGGGGGGGGTGCACCTCTTTCGCCACCCCCGAAGGGTGATCCCGCGGCGAATCCGCCGCTGGGACCACCCTTATCGGAAAGCCAACTGTCCACCGTTTAAAATAATACCAGGGTTATGGCAGCTATCTGCTGCCATAACACCGGTATTTAGGTTTAAACGGACGACGTATATAAACCTTTTTGGACTTGGACATGGTGGCTGTATGAAGGGTGACAGGTAGAGATGTATAGAACTGTTCGCCGGCGAACAGTTCCCGGCGAACTTAGCATGTTCGCGTTCGCCGCTGCCGGCGAACATATGCGATGTTCGGTCCGCCCCCCATAAGACATCATTGAGGCAAACTTTGACCCTGAACTTTACAGTCAGCAGACACATTTCCAGCCAATCAGCGTACCTCCCTCCCACACCCTCCCACCTCCTATAAATAAGCAAGGGCAGCATCCATCTTAGATCATTCTGAAGCAGTGTGTGTAGTGAGAATAGGGAGAGAGCTGCTGCTGCTGCTGCTGCTGTTAAGCTAGGGACAGTTAGTCAGTGTTCCTGGTCTTGCAGTGTTCTTGGTCCACTACTGCTGTAATATCAGCACCCCAAAAAGCCCTTCTAAGGGCTGGTATTTGTGTTTTTTTTTTTTTTTTTTATATATATATATATATATATATATATATATATACCTAGCGTCCCCAAAAGCCCTTTTAAGGGCTGGTAATTGAGTTGTTTCTTCATATATATATATATCTATATCTATCTAGTGTCCCCAAAAGCCCTTTTAAGGGCTGGTAATTGAGGATTTTTTTATTTATATATATATACATATATATATATATATATAGTGTCCCCAAAAGCCCTTTCAAGGGCTGGTAAGGTAATAGATTTTTTTCTTTATATATATATATATATATATATATATATATATATATCTATTGTACACTGCAGTTGCCTGCCCGCTGTGTGTGAGAGGCCACAGACCTACCACAGACTGTACTGTGTGCACACCACACTCATTTCGGGTGGCACAGGCACAGTACCTGGCATTTTAAAAAATATTTTTTTTTTCTCTGTCATAATTGCAGTGAGTGCTGTGTCAGGTCCACAGAGTGCACTGTACCCACTGCAGTGCACTGCCCACCACTGATATATATACGTTGGCACAGCATCTTGTTGCAATAAATTGAAAAAAAAAATATTTTTTATTATTGCAGTTGCCTGGGCTGCCAGTGACTGTCAGGTCCACAGAGTGTACTGTGCCCACTGCAGTGCCACTGTGTGCCCACCCACCACTGATATATAAGGTGGCACAGCAGCTTGCAAAGTAAAAAAAAAATATATATTTTTTTAAATTGCAGTTGCCTGGGTGCCAGTGACTGCTGTCAGGTCCACAGAGAGTGTACTGTGCCACTGCCCACCCACCACTGATATATAAGGTGGCACAGCAGCTTGCAAAGTAAAAAAAATATATATATTTTTTTAAATTGCAGTTGCCTGGGTGCCAGTGACTGCTGTCAGGTCCACAGAGAGTGTACTGTGCCACTGCCCACCCACCACTGATATATAAGGTGGCACAGCAGCTTGCAAAGTAAAAAAAATATATATATTTTTTTAAATTGCAGTTGCCTGGGTGCCAGTGACTGCTGTCAGGTCCACAGAGAGTGTACTGTGCCACTGCCCACCCACCCACCACTGATATATAAGGTGGCACAGCAGCTTGCAAAGTAAAAAATATATATATATTTTTTTAAATTGCAGTTGCCTGGGTGCCAGTGACTGCTGTCAGGTCCACAGAGAGTGTACTGTGCCACTGCCCACCCACCACTGATATATAAGGTGGCACAGCAGCTTGCAAAGTAAAAAAATATATATATTTTTTAAATTGCAGTTGTCTGGGTGCCAGTGACTGCTGTCAGGTCCACAGAGAGTGTACTGTGCCACTGCCCACCCACCACTGATATATAAGGTGGCACAGCAGCTTGCAAAGTAAAAAAAAATATATATATTTTTTAAATTGCAGTTGCCTGGGTGCCAGTGACTGCTGTCAGGTCCACAGAGAGTGTACTGTGCCACTGCCCACCCACCACTGATATATAAGGTGGCACAGCAGCTTGCACTCATAGTACAACAGTAACAACACATTAAAAAAAAAATGACAGGCAGAGGCAGGCCACCCCGCAAGGGCCGTCGTGGTCGTGGTGCTGTGATTTCCTTAGGCTCTAGAATAATGCTCAGTGTTCAGAGGCCACCACAGCCCCTGAACTCAAAAAATTCTGAGGCCATAGTTGACTGGCTTACACAGGACACCCAATCGTCTACAGCTTCCGCTCGGAACCTTAATGCACCATCCTCCTCCAGCTCAGCTTCGGGCACCTCTCAATTTACCACTCGCCAGCCCGCCGGCACCACCACCAACACTAGCACCACAGCCGCTTCACTTGATCCGTCAGAGGAGTTATTTTCACATCAGTTTGAAGAAATAAGTGATGCGCAACTATTAGTGCCAGAGGATGTAGATAACGGGGATATGTCTCAGTCAGGCAGCATTATACACATGGACGTACATTGTGATGATGATGATGTTGTACCTGCTGCTGCTGCCTTTGCTGAGTTGTCAAGTGAAGCGGCTGATGATGACGATGTGTCTGTGGATGTCACCTGGGTGCCTGCTCGAAGAGCAGAAGAAGAGGGGGAAAGTTCAGATGGGGAGACAGAGAGGAGGAGGAGACGAGTTGGAAGCAGGGGGAGGAGGTCATCGCAAGGAGCTAGTGGCGCAGTCAGACAGCATGTAGATTCGGCACCCGGGGTCAGCCAGACAGCACGCCAATCAACGCAAGCTGTTGCCACCACCAGAATGCCGTCCTTGCAAAGCTCAGCAGTGTGGCATTTTTTTTGTGTGTCTGCCTCTGATATCAGCGATGCCATTTGTAACCTGTGCCAAAAGAAACTGAGTCGTGGGAAGTCCAACACCCACCTAGGTACAACTGCTTTGCGAAGGCACATGATCTCACATCACAAACGCCTATGGGATCAACACATGAGTAAAAGCAGCACACAAACTGAAAGCCACCATCCTCCTCCTGGTCCAGCATCTTCAGCCACGTCAACCACTGCTGTCCTCCATGCCCCCTATCAACAACCCGCCCCTCCGCCTCTCACCTTCAGCAGTTCCTGCTCGTCACCTGCCCACAGTCAGGTGTCTGTGAAGGAAATGTTTGAGCGCAAAAAGCCAATCTCGCAGAGTCACCCCCTTGCCCGGCGTCTGACAGCTGGCTTGTCGGAACTCTTAGCCCGCCAGCTTTTACCATACAAGCTGGTGGAGTCTGAGGCCTTCAAAAAATTTGTCGCTATTGGGACACCGCAGTGGAAGGTACCCGGCCGAAATTATTTTTCACAAAAGGCAATCCCCAACCTGTACTCTATTGTGGAAAAAGAAATCATGTCACGTCTGGCACACAGTGTTGGGGCAAGGGTCCATCTGACCACTGATAGCTGGTCTGCAAAGCACGGTCAGGGCAGGTATATAACGTACACTGCGCATTGGGTAAACCTGCTGGCGGCTGCCAAGCATGGAATGCGTGGCTCTGCTGCAGAGGAGTTGGTGACACCGCCACGACTTGCAGGCAGGCCTGCTGCCACCTCCTCTACTCCTCCTACTCCATCCTCTTTGCTAACCTCCTCGGCTGAGTCCTCTTCTGCTGTTGCGTCTTGCTCCACACCAACTGCACCCCCCCAGCTCCCCAGGGGCTATTCCACATGCCGGATACGACAGTGTCACGCTGTCTTGGGGTTGACTTGCCTGAAAGCAGAGAGTCACACCGGACCAGCACTACTGTCCGCCCTGAATGCACAGGTGGATCAGTGGCTGACCCCGCACCAACTGGAGATCGGCAAAGTGGTGTGTGACAACGGGAGCAATTTGTTGGCGGCATTGAATTTGGGCAAGTTGACACATGTGCCGTGCATGGCACATGTGTTGAATCTGATTGTGCAACGTTTTGTGCAGAAGTACCCAGGCTTACAGGACGTCCTCAAGCAGGCCAGGAAGGTGTGTGGCCATTTCAGGCGTTCCTACACGGCCATGGCGCACTTTGCAGATATTCAGCGGCGAAACAACATGCCAGTGAGGCGCTTGATTTGCGACAGCCCGACACGTTGGAATTCAACACTGCTAATGTTCGACCGCCTGCTCCAACAAGAAAAAGCGGTCAACGAGTATTTGTATGACCGGGGTGCTAGGACAGCCTCTGCGGAGCTGGGTATTTTTTTGCCACGCTACTGGACGCTCATGCGCAATGCCTGTAGGCTCATGCGTCCTTTTGAGGAGGTGACAAACCTAGTGAGTCGCACTGAAGGCACCATCAGCGACATCATCCCATATGTTTTTTTCCTGGAGCGTGCCCTGCGAAGAGTGCTGGATCAGGCCGTAGATGAGCGTGAAGAGGAAGAGTTGTGGTCACCATCACCACCACCAGAAACAGCCTTACCATCGATTGCTGGACCTGCGGCAACACTGGAAGAGGAGTGTGAGGAAGAGGAGTCAGAGGAGGAATGTGGCTTTGAGGAGGAGGAACACCAACCACAGCAGGCATCCCAGGGTGCTCGTTGTCACCTATCTGGTACCCGTGGTGTTGTACGTGGCTGGGGGGAAGAACACACCTTCAATGACATCAGTGAGGACGAGGAATTGGACATGAGTAGCTCGGCATCCAACCTTGTGCAAATGGGGTCTTTCATGCTGTCATGCCTGTTGAGAGACCCTCGTATAAAAAGGCTGAAGGAGAACGACCTGTACTGGGTGGCCACGCTACTAGACCCCCGGTATAAGCAGAAAGTCTGTGACATGTTACCCAATTACCGGCAGTCGCAAAGGATGCAGCAGCTACAAAATAAGTTAAAAACTATGCTCTACACAGCGTATAAGGGTGATGTCACAGCACAACGGGAATCCAACAGGGGAAGAGGTGAAAGTAATCCTCCTCCTACCACCACAACCACGCCGGCAAGGAAAGGACGCTTTACAGACGTCTTGTTGATGGAGGACATGCGGAGCTTTTTTAGTCCTATGCATCGCCACAGCCCTTCGGGGTCCACCCTCAGAGAACGACTCGACCGACAGGTAGCAGACTACCTTGCCTTAACTGCAGATATCGACACTCTGAGGAGCGATGAACCCCTTGACTACTGGGTGTGCAGGCTTGACCTGTGGCCTGAGCTATCCCAGTTTGCCATTGAACTTCTGGCCTGCCCCGCTTCAAGTGTGCTGTCAGAAAGGACCTTCAGCGCAGCAGGAGGTATTGTCACTGAGAAGAGAAGTCGCCTAGGTCAAAAAAGTCTTGATTACCTCACGTTTATTAAGATGAATGAGGCATGGATCCCGAAGGGACTGACAGTGGGGGATGCATTTGACTAAAAAAGGCCTGGTGATGACTGAGATGCCTTGGCCTAAAAATGGTCCACACGCTGCTGTATATAATCATTCTCTGCATGCCGGATGACTTACGTGACGTCTCCGCCACCAACTACGGTTCAAGCAGCAATGTTTTAGTGCACTTTCTGCCTTAAAACCTCAATTTTTCAGGCCGCTGCTACAGCAGCGGCTGCAACAATACCTACTTTTTCATGCATGTGTACATGCCTAATTTTTCTGGCCTCTGGTGCTACACTGTGGCTGCAAAAAAACAAAAAACAAAAAAAAAGGCACATACATGTGTCAATT
This sequence comes from Pelophylax lessonae, assembly GCF_965119305.1. Lineage (NCBI taxonomy): Eukaryota > Metazoa > Chordata > Amphibia > Anura > Ranidae > Pelophylax > Pelophylax lessonae. Next base: position 249,254,429 of record NC_138773.1, on the reverse strand, counting down.
CCCCTTCATGATCGTTACCTTGTCGTGGTGAAGGGGCTTGCGTATCACAATGAAGCGATCACCTCTAGGATTGTGTTGGCACACCCCAGATGATAAGGTCGTTGCTTCATTGTGTACAGACCAAAAGCGATCCGCAGGATAATTTTTCATAAAAAAAAACATTCATTTTCTTTCATTCTTTCTGCGGAGCTGGGTATTTTTTGGCCGCGTTACTGAATGCTCATGAACAATGGCTGTAGGCTCATGCGTCCTTTTGCGGAGATGACAACCCTGGTGGTCAGTCGAACCCAAGGCAACATCATCGACCTCATCCCATATGCGTTTTTTCTGGAGCGTGCCCTGCGAAGAGTACTGGATCAGGCTGTAGATGAGCATGAAGAGGAAGAGTTGTGGTCCTCATCACCACCAGAAGCAGCCTTGTCGTTGTCAATTGCTGGACCTGTGGCAACGCAGAGAGAGGAGTCTGAAGAAGAGAAGTCAGAGGAGGAAGGTGGCTTTGAGGAGGTGGAATACCAGCCACAGCAGGCGTCCCAGGGGGCTTGTTGTCACCTTTCGGGGACCCTTGGTGTTGTATGTGGCTGGGTGGAGGAAGAGACCTTCAATGATGTCAGTGAGGACAAGGAACGGGACATGGCTAGCTTGGTATCCAACCTTGTGCAAATTGGGAGTTTGCGGTTGTGCAAATGGACTGACTGACTGTTAAACGGGGAGTTTGGTCTGTCAGAGTTTGGTCTGTCACTGTGAAGCGGGCAACGGGCGTAACCCTTACACTACTTGACCGATAAAACATTATACCTGATCGTATTCACACACTGGATGTTTTAGTGCTGGTTTACACTGCCGCTACCACTAAAGTAGCGTCGCTTCCAGTGCGACTTTGGCGCGACTTAGCGCGACTTTGGCGCGACCTCATCGCGAGGTGACTTTTTATTTGGCCAATCACAATATCATGTTTTGTTACCGTCACCTAATTTCCTTTTCCTGTTTTTTGTTTTACATATTTCCCCATGTGTGCAGTGTTGTCTGTGTCATAGCTCAACTGATAGGCATGTTTGCCTTGGCATATCATATTTCAGCTTGCCAGAAAGAAAAAAAGACAGCTGGAAAGACACTGCATTAGTTTTCTACTAAAAATCATAAGAAAAATGCTGTTTTTTTTGGGTTGTGGACATACTACAGAGCTGAAACTTGACAGGTACACTTTTTAGACCCCCCAGACACTAAATACAAAAAATGACATGCCTGCCTAAAAAAATGCCCGATAAATGCCTGCAAGAGAAAAAGACAGCCGCAGAGAAGCCGTATTCCTGAAAATATAAGAAAAATGCTGTTTTTTAGGGGTTCTGGACATGCTACAGAGCTGAAACTTGACAGGTACACTTTTGTGACCCCCCAGACACTAAATACAAAAAATGACATGCCTGCCTAAAAAAATGCCCGATAAATGCCTGCAAGAGAAAAAGACAGCCGCAGAGAAGCCGTATTCCTGAAAATATAAGAAAAATGCTGTTTTTTAGGGGTTCTGGACATGCTACAGATCTGAAACTTGACAGGTACACTTTTGTGACCCCCCAGACACTAAATACAAAAAATGACATGCCTGCCTAAAAAAATGCCCGATAAATGCCTGCAAGAGAAAAAGACAGCCGCAGAGAAGCCGTATTCCTGAAAATATAAGAAAAATGCTGTTTCTTAGGGGTTCTGGACATGCTACAGATCTGAAACTTGACAGGTACACTTTTGTGACCCCCCAGACACTAAATACAAAAAATGACATGCCTGCCTAAAAAAATGCCCGATAAATGCCTGCAAGAGAAAAAGACAGCCGCAGAGAAGCCGTATTCCTGAAAATATAAGAAAAATGCTGTTTTTTAGGGGTTCTGGACATGCTACAGAGCTGAAACTTGACAGGTACACTTTTGTGACCCCCCAGACACTAAATACAAAAAATGACATGCCTGCCTAAAAAAATGCCAGATAAATGCCTGCAAGAGAAAAAGACAGCCGCAGAGAAGCCGTATTCCTGAAAATATAAGAAAAATGCTGTTTTTTAGGGGTTCTGGACATGCTACAGAGCTGAAACTTGACAGGTACACTTTTTAGACCCCCCCAGACACTAAATACAAAAAATGACATGCCTGCCTAAAAAAATGCCCGCTAAATGCCTGCAAGAGAAAAAGCCAGCCGCAGAGAAGCCATATTCCTGAAAATATAAGAAAAATGCTGTTTTTTAGGGGTTCTGGACATGCTACAGAGCTGAAACTTCACAGGTACACTTTTTAGACCCCCCAGATGCTAAATCCAAAGAAATTTTTTATTTTTATTTTTTTTTAATTTTTCCAATAATTGGCTCTCTATCAAAAAATTATAATTTTTAAGAACTTTTTTTTGCGTGATCCCTCTCCGGCATGCCACAGTCCAGGTGTTAGTCCCCTTGAAACAACTTTTCCATCACTATTGTGGCCAGAAAGAGTCCCTGTGTGTTTTAAAATTCGCCTGCCTATTGAAGTCTATGGCGGTTCGCCCGGTTCGCCGGTTCGCGAACATTTGCCGATGTTCGCGTTCGCCGTTCGCGAACCGCGAATTTTAGGTTCGCGACATCACTAGTGACAGGTACTCGGGTACTTTGCTGGGCAGGTGACAGGTACTCTGGTACTGATGAGCAAGTGGCAGGTACTCGAGTACTCCGATAGGCAGGTGACAGGTACTCGGGTACTCTTATGGGCAGGTGACAGGCAGGTGATAGGTACTGATGAGTAGTACTGATACTGATAGGTGATACTGATACTGTACTGATGATGGGTACTGATGATCAGTACTGATACTAATAGGTGATAGGTACTGATGGGTACTGATGAGTACTGATGAGTAGTGATGGGTAATGATGAGCAGGTGGCAAGTACTCGGGTACTTCAGGTGTCAGGTACTCTGATGAGCAGGTGGAAGGTACTCGGGTACTCTGTTGGGTAGGTGACAGGTACTTGGGTACTCTGATGGGTAGGTGACAGGTACTCGGGTACTCCGATGACGGGTACTCAAAGTACCAGAGTACCTGTCGTCAGAGTACCCGAGTACCTGTCATCAGAGTATCCGAGTACCCGTCATCAGAGTATCCGAGTACCCGTCATCAGCGTACCCGAGTACCTGTCATCAGAGTACCCGAGTACCCGTCATCAGAGTACCCGAGTACCTGTCATCAGAGTACCCGAGTACCCATCATCAGAGTACCCGAGTACCTGTCATCAGAGTACCCGAGTACCTGTCATCAGAGTACCCGAGTACCCGTCATCAGAGTACCCGAGTACCCGTCATCAGAGTACCCGAGTACCTGTCATCAGAGTACCCGAGTACCTGTCATCAGAGTACCCGAGTACCCGTCATCAGAGTACCCGAGTACCCGTCATCAGAGTACCCGAGTACCTGTCACCAGCCCATCAGAGTACCTGTCATCAGAGTACCTGAGTACCCGTCATCAGAGTACCCGAGTACCTGTCACCAGCCCATCAGAGTACCTGTCATCAGAGTACCCGAGTACCCGTCATCAGAGTACCCGAGTACCTGTCATCAGAGTACCCGAGTACCTGTCATCAGAGTACCCGAGTACCTGTCGTCAGAGTACCCGAGTACCTGTCATCAGCCCATCAGAGTACCCAAGTACCTGTCATCAGAGTACCTGATGGGCTGGTGACAGGTACTCGGGTACTTTGATGGGCTAGTGACAGGTGCTCTTTATTGGGGGGGGGGGCAATCAGTGTGGTTGGGGTGCACTGTACTTGGTAACTAGCTGTTACCACAATCTCCTCCTCACACAGGATCAGTGTGTGAGAGGAGAACACGGTGACAGCTAGTTACCGTGTTCTCTGATGACATTTGTGACCGGCTGTGATTGGACACAGCCGGTCACGTGGTAAAGAGCCAATTTCATTGGCTCTTTACCTAGATCGGGGATCGACTCTGTCCGAGGGACGAGCCTCGTCCCCGATCGCCGCGCTGCGCGCCCCCGGGGGCGCGCATTAAGGAAGGAACGAGCGGCTCGCGCTGGAGCCGCTCATGTGATCGGCTGTGATTGACACAGCCGATCACGTGGTAAACAGCCAATTTCATTGGCTGTTTACCTTGATCGGGGTTGGGCTCAGTCCGAGGGACGAGCCTCACCCCCGATCGCCGCGCTGCGCGCCCCCGGGGGCGCGCAGTAGCGGGGAGATCCGGGCGCCGTCATATGACGTCCGCCCGGATCGAGAAAGGATTTGTGCCGACGTCATTTGACATGACGCGGTACGGAAGGGGTTAAGTACAGTTAATAACTAGTGATGGACGAACATCAGCCGGGGCGGTTCGAGAACGCCAGCCGCAAATTTTCTCAAAAGTCCGAGAACCGGGAGTTCCCCATTGACTTTAATCGGAGGCAAACTTTAAAAACCTTTAGGTCATATTTGCAGCCACAAAAGACATACTAGCTGTGCACAAATAATCCCAGCACATGGACAATGTCATAACAGAAGTATTGCAATTGAAAAAGTTGCCCTAAGTTTTTTTTTTTTTTTTTTCACAGCAAAAAATATATTTTTTTTTTCATAAATCAGCCAGAACTGACAGCAGCTGGTAAATACATTGTCTAATACAAATAGGGTCCATTTACACATCTGTAAAATGGGTCTGCATCCATTCCACAATTTGGCGGAACCTTTACAGACCCATTGTTTTTCATTTCCAGTCTGAAAAATTAGGCATTCACAGGATAAAGAAGTAAGTGTCTGCCATTCCAGGCCCCAAAAATTAGCCCACATGGGTTTACCGGACAGCTAAGAATGTAGTATTCTGTGGCTGAAGGTACATTAGGCATTCACAGGATACAGAAGAAAGTGTTGGCCTGTATAGGCCCCAAAAATTAGCCCACATGAGTTTAACTGACAGCTAAGTACATAGTATTCTGTGGCTGAAAGTACATTAGGCATTCACACAGTATACAGAAGTAAGTGTCGGCCTGTATAGGCTGCAAAAATTAGCTCACATGGGTTGAACTGACAGCAAAGAACTTTGTTTTTGATGGCTAGAGGTACAGTAGGCATTCATAGTATAGAGAAGTAAGTGGCGGCCTGCATAGGCTCCAAAAATTTGCTCACATGGGTTGAACTGACAGCAAAGAACTTATTTTTTGATGGCTAAAGGTACAGTAGGCGTTCACAGTACACAGAACCATCAGTGTCGGCCTGTATATGCTCAAAAAATTAGCTCACATGGTTTGAACTGACAGCAAAGAACGTAGTATATGATGGCTAGAGGTACAGTAGGCGTTCACAGGATACAGAACCGTAAGTGTCGGCCTGTATAGGCTCCAAAAATTAGCTCACATGGTTTGAACTGACAGCAAAGAACATAGTATATGATGGCTAGAGGTACAGTAGGCGTTCACAGTACACAGAACCGTAATTGTCGGCTTGTATAGGCTCCAAAATTAGCTCACATGGTTTGAACTGACAGCAAAGAACTTTGTTTTTGATGGCTAGAGGTACGGTAGGCGTTTACAGTACACAGAACCATAAGTGTCAGCCTGTATGGGCTCCAAAAATTAGCTCACATGGGTAGAACTGACAGCAAAGAACTTCGTTTTTTATGGTTAGAGGTACGGTAGGCGTTCACAGTACACAGAACCATAAGTGTCGGCCTGTATAGTCTCCAAAAATTAGCTCACATGGTTTGAACTGACAGCAAAGAACGTAGTATATGATGGCTAGAGGTACAGTAAGCATTCACAGTACACAGAACCGTAAGTGTCGGCCTGTATAGGCTCCAAAATTAGCTCACATGGTTTGAACTGACAGCAAAGAACTTTGTTTTTGATGGCTAGAGGTACGGTAGGCGTTCACAGTACACAGAACCGTAATTGTCGGCCTGTATAGGCTCCAAAAATTAGCTCACATGGGTTGAACTGACAGCAAAGAACTTTGTTTTTGATGGCTAGAGGTACGGTAGGCGTTCACAGTACACAGAACCGTAAGTGTCGGCCTGTATAGGCTCCAAAATTAGCTCAATGCCTTTTATGCGGTTGTATGTAGCGAAGCCAAGGACCAGGAATTGTTGTGGGTGGATGGCGGTCTGGCGGATATTTGTGGCCTTGCATGAGGAATTTCGATGAAACCTGGTCTACTGGTCACATGTGTTGAATTCCTCAGAGATCCATGACTCATTCATTTTTATAAATGTGAGGTAGTCTACACTGTCATGAGCTAGGCGAGTGCGCTTATCGGTCACGATCCCCCCTGCTGCGCTGAACGTCCTTTCGGACAGGACACTGGACGGGGGGCAAGCCAACATTTCCATTGCAAATTGTGCAAGCTCTGGCCAGAGGTCAAACCTGCCCACCCAGTAGTTCATCACTCCTCAGAGCGTCCATCGGCCATTAACCCGATGTAGTCGGACACCAGTCGGCTGGATCCGGAGTACAGCTGTTGATGGTTCGGCTGAAAGAAGGATCTCATATCTGAAGTGACCAAGACATCTTCCAACCGCCCTCTTCTTGCAGGCGCTGTTGGATTTCTACCCGCAACTGTCTCTCTGTGACTGGAAATTCCTCTGCTAGCGCACGGAAAAGCAGAATGCAGCATTTCCCGCAGCAAGGCCTGGAAGTGCTGCATTCTGACCGCCCTCTTTGATTGTGGTAACATTTCCGCTATTTTGTGTTTGTACCGGGGGTCTAAGTAAGTTGCCACCCAGTACTGGTCCTTGGCCTTTATGCGTTTTATACGGGGGTCCCCTTTAAAGCACTGCAGCATGTAGGCCCCCATTCCCACTAAACTGGAAGCAGTATAGTGGCCTGCTTCCAGCTCATCATCCAGGATAATGTCGTCCTCGTTCTCCTCCCCCCATCCATGGATAACACCAGGGATCCCAGAAAGGTTTAAAGCATGCTCTTCTTGCTCCTCCTCATCCCCCCCAGCACCATCCTCCTCCTCTGACTCCTCTTCACACTCCTGCTGTTGATTTGTCTCAGATGGAGTAGAACCCCCTGGAAATTCATCCAACATTGCGACTTCCTGATCTTCCTGCTCCTGCTCCTCGACGGCTTGATCAATGACACGACGCAATGCACGCTCCAGAAAGAAGGCGTAAGGTATGATGTCACTTATGGCGCCCTGGTTGTGACTGACCAGTTTGGTGATCTCATCGAATGGCCGCAGAAGTCTGCATGCGTCCCGCATGAGCAGCCACTGGCGAGGTGAAAAAAACCCAAGCTCCCCAGAACCTGTCCTGCCGCCGAGTTTGACCAGGTTGTCATTAACTGCACGTTTCTGCTGGGGCAACCTATCGAGCATATGCAAAGTTGAGTTCCATCGCGTTGGGCAGTCACAAATAAGACGCCTGAGGGGCAGGTTGTGTCGCCGCTGAATCTCAGCAAGGCGAGCCTTGGCTGTGTAAGATCTTTGGAAATGGCCTGAGATTTTCCTGGCCTGCCGCAAGATGTCCTGGACCCCAGGGTATTTGCCAACGAATCGCTGCACCACCAAGTTCAGGACGTGTGCCATGCATGGCATGTGTGTTATTTTGCCCTGTTTCCGCGCACTCAGCAGATAGGCACCGTTGTCGCACGCCACTTTACCAACTGACAAATTCAGCGGTCTCAGCCACTGATCTGCCTGTGAACGCAAAGCTTAAAGGAGTGCAGGACCAGTGTGGCTCTTGGCTTCCAGGCACAACAGACACAGCACAGCATGGCAAAGTCTCACCTGGCATGTGGAATTGGTTCTGGGGATCTTGGGCGGCGCAGGAGAAGAGACGGTAGCAGCTGAAGAGGAGGAATCAGCCGAGGAGGAGAGGGAGGATGGAGGAGGAGGAGAAGAAGAGGCAGGCCTGCTTGCAATCCGTGGCGGTACAACTAAATCTACAAGGGTGCCACGGGTTACATGCTTAACGGCCGTCAGAAGGTTCACCCAGTGGGCAGTAAAATTGTTATATCTTCCCTGCCCGTGTTTGCTAGACCATGTGTCTGTGGTCAGATGTATCTTGGCAGCAACACTGTGTGCCAGAGATATATTCACTTGCCTCTTAACATGGTCATACAGCTCTGGAATGCCCTTTTGCGAGAAATATTTCCTGCCTGGGACCTTCCATTGTGGTGTTCCAATGGCCACAAATTTACGAAAGGCCTCCGAGTCCACCAGTTGATATGGCAGTAGTTGGCGGCTATCAGTTCCGACAAGCCAGCAGTGAAACGTTGGGCAAGAGGGTTATCCGGCGTCATCATTTTTTTCCGCTCCAACATTTGGACCACAGAAGCCTGCCTTCTTCCAGAACAACGTGACGATGGCATCATGGAAGGTGGAGTGGAGGGCAAATGTGAGGAGAGAGGAGAAGCAGAAGGAGAAGGGGCTGGATGGTGAGAGCCTGGAGTGTGGCTTTGTGGGTTCTGACTGCTCCCACTGGGCTCGGTGATGGGAGTTTAGGTGCCTTCTTAAGGCGGTTGTCCCTAGGTGAGTGTTGGGCTTACCGCGACTTATGCGTTGACTGCAAAGGCTGCAGATGGCAACACTGTTGTCAGCAACGGACACATTAAAAAAAGCCCACACTGAGGAGCCATGTGCCGGCGTCCTGGGAGCGCCAGATGTGACTGTACATGGTTGATGGCTCGCTCCTGATAAATTTGCAGTCTGCTTTCTACCTCTTGTGCAATGCAAGCTCTGCCTGCCTCTCCTCCCTATCTGCCGGTCCGTTTCTCCCTTTTGAACTCCCTTCCTCTTCCTCTCTTGTGGACACCCACGTGACGTCCATAGACTCGCCATCATCAACGTCATATTCCCCACCACTAACATTTGAGATCTCGGAGTAGGTAGCAACAGTGGGGACCAACCTCCTTGGGCTGATCTGGGTACTGTCGTCAGACTGCTGAGTGGCGGCTGTTGATACCTCCTCTTCCTGATGCGATTCCAACAATGGCTGCGCATCGCAAACATCCTGTGATGGATCGGAAAATAATTCCAGTGACTCAAGTGGAGGGTATGTGGTGGTGGTGGTGTCTTTGGGGGTGCACACAGCAAAGAGGGTGCAGAAGAGGAAGGCTGAGTGACCCACTCAACCAAGTCTGGCGCGTTCTTTGTCGTAATTGCGCGTGGATTTTGAAACTTCACAGTTAGGCCCTGGCCTACCGCTCCTGCCCTACCCCTACCACCCACTACGTCTCTGCCTCTTCTTCTGCCTGTCATGTTTTTTAATTACCCTGTGACAACAGTCTCTAGAGAATCGCAGTATATCTGGAAAAAGGTAGATAACACCCCGCTTCAATCTGTGGTATTGGGGGGCCACAGGTTTATCACAACAGTTCTACAAATAATTGGCCAGTATCTGTTGTCACTGTGTGTAGCACAGTTAACACAGCAAAAGAGGCCAATTTTTTGCAGGACTAAAATACAATCTTAGAAAAGTATACTGTTAAATAACACCTCGCTTCAATATGTGATATTGGGGGGCCACAGTTTTATCACACCAGTTCTACAAATAATTGGCCAGTAACTGTTGTCACTGTGTGTAGCACAGTCAACACAGCAAGAGGCCAAATTTTTGCAGGACTAAAATACACTCTTAGAAAAGTATACTGTTAAATAACACCCCGCTTCAATATGTGCTATTGGGGGGCCACTGGTCTATCACACCAGTTCTTCAAAAAATTGGCCAGTGAGTTTGGCACTGTGTGTATCAGACTTCACACAGCAAAAGAGGCAATATTGTTGCAGGACACAAATACACTTGTAAAAGTATACTCTGATAACACCCCACTTCGATATGTGCTATTGGGGGGCCACTGGTCTATCACATCAATTCTACAAATAATTGGCCAGGGAGTTTGCCACTGTGTGTAGTGTTGCTGCAGAAACGCTCAGTCTCACCACCACACTTGTCACAATGCTGCACAGTGCACAATAATACTACTAATCCACTATAATATGCTTTCTACAAAGTATATTATACTGTGGATTAACCCCCTCCCCCAACCACCCCTTTTTAGTGCACTGCACAGCAATACCAAAAAATTTGCAGCCCTTTAAATGACTTTTGTGGACATTGACAGAGCGATTTGTGTGTGACTGCAGCCGATCTCTAACTGCCCCTAAAGCAACCACTGGATACCTCTCCCTATAGTAAAGAGACTGTAATAGACCCTAGAACGACATTGGAGCACTTTAAATTACTTTTGTGGACATTGACAGAGCGATTTCTGTGTGACTGCAGCCGATCTCTAACTACCCCTAAAGCAACCACAGGATACCTCTCCCTAGGCTCAAAAGATACTAGACCTATACCGAAATACCAGCCCTCAAAAGGACTTTTGTGGACATTGACAGAGCAATTTGTGTGTGACTGCAGCCGATCTCTAACTGCCCCTAAAGCCACCACTGGATACCTCTCCCTAAGCTCAAAAGATACTAGTAGACCTATACCGAAAAATACCAGCCGTGGAAAGGACTTTTGTGGATTTTCACAGCACTATATGTGTCTAGCAAACTCTCCCTGATGAGCACAGCAGACCTCTCCCTACACTGGCAGAAAGCGGAATGTGAAATGGCCGCCAGATCGGGTCTATTTATAGGGTAGGGGGACTGTCCATGTGCTGGAATGTTTCAATTGGCTGTCCCGTTCCACCTGACGGCTGTGTCACGGGTCAAAGTTCTCCCCAATGTAAACAAATATGGCCGCCGCGAATGACGACATGTGTCCAAAAATTTGGCGGGTAGCGAACAAGAAAAATTTGCCGCGAACCAACCGCCGGGCGAACCGCAAGGCCATCTCTATTAATAACCTATAAACAGAATAGAACATGTAGGGGATGCTGCTCTCTAGAGTAAACGCTGATGTATATTCCGTCTGGTGTAAAAGGCAAAATCATCTGAACCTATGGCCTCTAACTCTTTTCATTCAGCAATGAGCTTAATCACAGATTAATAACCTGACATGTTTTCTTGCACTTACACAGTCTCTTGAAGTAATCACTATGTTTATTTAGTAATGCACTGCAGAGAGCAATGACGGTGAGCAAAGGGCAGGAACCTGTCAACCAATCAGAATTCAACTTTCTTTAGTCCAAAGCTGTCAGATCAATAAGTAATGATTGCTGATTGTTTGGTATAGCATAAAGCATTTTGAGCATTACTCTTTGCCTTATATAAAGCCACACAAGCTTACAGTTTCTCCTTGGCAATGAGAAAATTGAAACATGTTTCATTAGGTACAAAGGATGCTTTAAAAAAACCTTTGCAAGCATGAAAGAACAAGGGTATAACACATTTTTCAGAAAAGGTAACTTAAATGGAGGCAAAATCCTTTATATTTCACAGAATGAGGTGCCTATAGCTTCTAGTAATTGCTAGAAATCATTTCACCTAAGAATTGTACAGCTTATTGAATAAAGCAGTGCAAAGAATAATGGTGATGTGCAAAGTACAGTAACCCACAGCAACCAATTAGTTACAAGTGTATTGGAGTAAGATCACTAAAAATGTCATTTTTCTCTCATTCCACGTGAATCTCTCAGATAGGGGGATTTAAATGAATGCCATCATGGTGCAGTTTGTTTGTAACAATCCAGTTTAATTATAAAAAATGCACTTACATCAAAGTAGATCGTGAACAGCAGTAAATGAAAAGCCGCAGATGCGGTGCCAAACACAGAAACTTCCGGCTACGGCCGTAAACCGGAAGTGACGTTTCCCGTCTCCTCCCGACGAGTTGCGTCACTACACACGTGACTTTATCAAGGGATAGGAGCGTGGGTGACTAATGCCAGTTTAAATAGCGTTGTGGTTTCTATAGAAACCCTGGGCTTCTTACTGTTAACTGTTGCAGTGCTGGTACTTAGCAATATTCTAGCAATCTGAAAAGTCAAACCATTCATCTTCGTACATTTCCTGAGAGATAGTGCTGACAAATATTACTGTCCCATCTGAAGCCATCCAAACCGTTCTCTCAGCATCCCCCAAGTATCCGTCCCTCATTACCAGTGAGGGTGAGTACCGTCACACCTTGGTATATCTAGTAGTAATTAGTCAATCACCTGAAACTGGACTTGTTCTGTAATGGTGAAGACATTTTGTAGCTTGTCCAAGGCTCTTTAAATTACAGACAAGTCCAATTGAATGTGACTAATGTAGCCAGGTGCCAGCGGGCTACAGGAATGCTGTGGTTTGCCCCCCATCCTTGCCCACTGTGTTGCTGTAGCAGATGCGGGAGTTCAGCTGCAGAGCCAACCTGCCCCCCACCCCCTTACAGAGGGCAGAGATGCAGCTGCCGTCTGTGTGACAGAAAGGTTCTGTGAAAAGATTCCTCCCTGCTCCCTCCAAGCAGCAGCGGGTCTGGACCAATCAGGGGAGGCTGGAGGAGGATCATGGGAAAATTAGTCCTAAAAGGAGAGCTGTGCAATGGAGGCTATGGGCTGCTGACTACAAATTGCACAAATCCCTGCACTAAAAGGAAGAGAACACAGGACGTTCCTGGACAAATTGAGCAGAGATTGGAGAGAGAGTAGTAGACATGTGCAAGATGAAAAAAATTGTTTAGTTTCCTTTTTGATTCCGTATTTAAATAAATTTGATTTGTTAAATTTGTTACATTAGTTTCATGCGTTTTCACAATTTGTTTCTTTAGTTTTATTTTTGAATTTAAAAAATTCAACCAAATTCATAAAAATCTGACCGCGTTAGAAAAAATTTGAAAAAAAAACCACTGAATTAGTATTCAAGTTTATAACCACATTCGATTTCAATTTTTTTTTCCCATTTCAATGCAGCTGTTGCGTTAGGCTATTGATATTGACTGTCTGACAATTTGAAAATTAGAACAAAATAGAATAAAATAGAAAAAGTATATAACCATCTTCCGAAATTTGAATTTCAAATACAATGAACTTAAATTCGAATAGAAAATATTGGAATAGAATAGAAAATAAGAGAATAGAAAATAATATAATAGAAAAACAATAGAATAGAATATAATAAAATAGAAAGAATATATAACCATCTTTCTAAATTTAAATTTGGAATAGAATAAATTTGAATTTGAATAGAAAAGAATAGAATAGAAAATAAGAGAATAGAATAGAAAACCAATAGAATAGAACAAAATAAATTAGAAACAATATAACGGTTATATTCTTTTATTTTACTCTATTCTATATTAATTGTTTTTCTTTTTTTTTTCTATTATATTCTCTTATTTTATATTGTATTATTTTCCTTTATAATCTTTTCTATTCAAAATAATTCTAATGGAAATTCAAATTTCTTAAGATGTTTATATTCTTTATATTTTATTCTATTCTAGTGTTTTTTTTTTTATTCTGTTCTCTTATTTTCTATTATTTTGGATTCCATTGTTTTGGACTCTGTTCTAATCTATTCTATTAAAATTCGAATTTTGAAGACGGTCGTATTCTATTTTATTTTATGCTATTCTATTCGATTCTATTCTTTCATTTTTATTCTATTGCTTTATTATTTTATACTCTATTTTATTGTATTCTTTTTTAGAAAATTAATTTCTAATTTTTTCAAATGTTATTTTCAATTACATTTATTTTCTAATTCAATTAAAATTTGCCTTCGAATTCAATTCAAATTTGTTTTTTAATTGGAATAGAATTTTGTCAGAATTTCGGTTTGTTATTGCGGATTAGTTTAAATTTGTTAATATTGTAATTAGTGTTGAGCGAACCCGGACTGTATTGTTCGGGTTCGTACCGGACTTTTGGGTATTCGGTACCCAGACCCGAACCAGAACATTTCACTGTATGTTGGGGTACTGTCCATTGTTTGGTAACGTTATTTGATGTTTTGGCGCGGTTTTAATGGCGCGCTTTCAACAGGTGCAAGGCAACCAATCAGCAAGCGTTTAACTAGTGTCCCCTAGAAGCCATCACAGCCATGCCTACTAATGGCATGGCTGTGATTGGCCAGTGCAGCATGTGACCCAGAGTCCATATAAGCTGGAGTCACACAGCGCCGCGCGTCATTCTGCTATAACTATACTAGGGAGAGGTTCCTGAGATTTCTGCTGAGGGAGAGATAGGAGATTACTGTAGGGTCAGGCTGGAGATTGCTTTGAGGGAAAGCATAGGAACAATCTTCAATAATCATACAGAGATCTACATTGATTTGATTGCGTGGGGGTGCAGTGCACAATCTTTTTGCCCGGAGGGAGAGATAGGAGATTACTATAGGGTCAGGCTGGAGATTGCTTTTAGGGAAAGCATAGATAGGAACAGATAGAAATGCGCTGGATTAAGAAACTAAATTCCACACAGCCACCAGGATTAAATGAGAATGCGAGTTATCGCCCCTTCTTAGAAGGATTTATCTCCGGCAAAACAGACTGAAAACCCCCCCAAAAATTAGCTGTATCAAGCACAATTCATTCACTTACCCCTCCCTCCATCCATTTAATTCCACTTATTACTTATCAGTATATTTATTATTTTTTATTAATCCTTATTTAATTTTTATTTTTTATTTTTTATCTTTATTTTTATTTTTCTTCATTTTGTATTTTCATTATTATTATTTTTATTTTATTTTTATTTTTCCTTATTTATTATTATTTTTTATTTTATTTTATTTTATTTTTTTCTATTATTTTTTCCTCTTTTTTCTCAATTCCATTCTTGGATAATTTGCAAACTACCCCCATTCCGGGGAAACTCCCATCCATGTCATTCAAACCACCATTGATATCCCAAACTCTATGTATGCATTTATTGGAATTGCTGTTAACATGTATCGAATACTATAATTTATTATACATATGTATGTACTCCATGTTTTTTATAATAATTCTTATTCAGAATACTATTGTACAGTACACCATACCTGCCTGGAAACCACAATCCTTGCTCCTTTTAAACCCACACCCGGCACAGGTGTCCCTGGCTTTTCACAAATCCAGGGACAAAACGAGCGGATGGGTAAACATATCTATCCCTAGGATCCCCAGCAGGATCTCTGCTCTAAAACTGTGTCGGCGGCCGCTGACTACATAATCCCCGTTGAGCTGACAAGCTGCGCGCGCACCGCACCCGATACCCGGAAGTCAGCCAAGTTACGTCATGCACTCTACTGCGCATGCGCGGGCATTATATAAAGGCCGGGAATTACAATAGGGCGCCACTTCCCTTCAGCCAAGGGAACGATAGGATGCCAGGACGCTGCTGCTCTGCCTAACCACCAACCTTGAAAGGATACCGGACTTATCAACCGAACTGTAAGTAAACCACAATGCGGAATATGCATTGATGGTTTTCTTCCTAGTCACCATTGAAAAAGTAAAAGCACTATATTTCTTTACCAAATAGGTAAATATCTATGTGAACACCACCCGGTGGCCAAAAGAAACAT
Organism: Pelophylax lessonae; assembly: GCF_965119305.1. Classification (NCBI taxonomy): domain Eukaryota; kingdom Metazoa; phylum Chordata; class Amphibia; order Anura; family Ranidae; genus Pelophylax; species Pelophylax lessonae. The sequence continues at coordinate 249,239,058 of NC_138773.1, read as the reverse complement.
CACACCCAGATTGTCTCAGTACAATGTAAGTTAATACCAGGTTCTTTTTATTAACACAACAAAGAGATGACCCTCCTCTAAACTGACTTCCTTTTCTGTCCTAATAGAACAAAAGGATCAGGATGGAGGATTACCTCATCGCTGGTACTTTCTAATACTATATCAGCTGTAAGTACCCTTAACCTGAAAACTTCCTACAATCCACATATACATATATACATTATTCATTCTATCCATAATTTATACTTCAGAGACCAGTGCCCACCTCTAATTTCTGTGTGGAGAAACAAGGACCAAGGACAAAGTTTTTTATGGCAGCAACCCTCCCCCCCAAAGTATGTATTTTATTGGCTACCAATGAAAGTTTTCCATTGGCAGCGCAATATTCTAACTATATACCATATACTTGCAGATACGGTGATAAAAATTTCCTTGAAAAAGGCATAAGCCGAAACGCGTAGGAACTAAGGATATCTCCCCCTACAGACTCCATGCCATGCAAGCGTGAAGATAATAGGGGGGAATACCAATTGTCACCTATCACACATGTCACCCTCTCTTTTTCTTACTTTTCACCAACCACTAATGGGTCTCTAACCCTCACTTTATGTGATTATTGTACATATGTAATTGTTACTTTTCATTTTTTGAATTTTTTTGAATAAATTTATTTGAACAAACCTGACTCTATACTAGCCCATAAAGTCCCAAACCACTGGCCTGAGGTACCAAAACAACCTATACTAGATAGGAACAATCTTCTTTAATAATACAGCGATCTACATTGATTTGATTGTGTGGGGGTGCAGTGCACAATCTTTTTGCCCGGAGGGAGAGATAGGAGATTACTGTAGGGTCAGGCTGGAGATTGCTTTGAGGGAAAGCATAGATAGGAACAATCTTTTTTAATCAGACAGCGATCTACATTGATTGAATAGTGTGGGGGTGCAGTGCACGAACTTTATGCCCTGACCTGAGCCCAGTGAGGAGGAGGAGGGAGAAAAAAAAACTTTTATCAGTCTGTTAGGTGGGCGGCGTGTGATGCTGCACATTTAATGCAAGCTGAGTGCATATGTGTCTGCTTAATCTGCATTTAAAAAAGAAAAAAATTCCTTCATATTTAACTTTGACATACAGTCTTTACACAGACACTGCTTTTCTAATCTGCTCTTCAAAAAGCACCAATATAAGGGGAAAATAATTATTTTTCAGTATTTAGGGAAAAAAAAATATTTTTCAGTTTTTCATTCAAATGTTTTTTTTTTTTTAATTCAATAGCGTAATAGAACAACAACAGTATCCAACCTATTAGCCGTGCAGTGTGTAGCGGCCATTTACTGCAAACTGAGTGCATATGTGTCTGCTTAATGTGCATTTAAAAAAGAAAAAACATTTTTTCCTTCATATTTAACTTTGACATACAGCGTTTAAACAGACACTGCATTTCAAATCTGCTATTCAACAAGCACCAATTAAGGGGGAAATTATTTATCAGATTTTCATTCATACGTTACAGTGCGATACACCCATTGCATACTGTTGTATTCCGCTTTTCAATAAAAACCCATTTAGGGGCAAAAAAAGTTGATTGCGGCCCTGTCTGCATATGTTACAGTGAGATACACCCATTGCATACTGTTGTATTGCGCTTTGCAATTAAAAAAACCCACTTAGGGGCAAAAAAAGTTGATTGTGGCCCTGTCTGCATATGTTACAGTGACATACACCCATTGCATACTGTTGTATTGCGCTTTGCAATAAAAAAACCCACTTAGGGGCAAAAAAAATTGATTGCGGCCCGGTCTGCATATGTTACAGTGCGATACACCCATTGCATACTGTTGTATTGCGCTTTGCAATAAAAAAACCCATTTAGGGGCAAAAAAAGTTGATTGTGGCCCTGTCTGCATATGTTACAGTGAGATACACCCATTGCATACTGTTGTATTGCGCTTTGCAATAAAAAAACCCACTTAGGGGCAAAAAAAGTTGATTGCGGCCCTGTCTGCATATGTTACAGTGCGATACACCCATTGCATACTGTTGTATTGCGCTTTGCAATAAAAAAACCCACTTAGTGGCAAAAAAAGTTGATTGCGGCCCTGTCTGCATATGTTACAGTGCGATACACCCATTGCATACTGTTGTATTGCGCTTTGCAATAAAAAAAACCCACTTAGGGGCAAAAAAAGTTGATTGCGGCCCTGTCTGCATATGTTACAGTGCGATACACCCATTGCATACTGTTGTATTGCGCTTTGCAATAAAAAAACCCACTTAGGGGCAAAAAAAGTTGATTGCGGCCCTGTCCGCATATGTTACAGTGACTTACACCCATTGCATACTGTTGTATTGTGCATTGCAATAAAAAAACATTTTGGGGAAGATCCAAAATTCTATAAATATGAGGAGAAGGTCAAATAAGGAACGTGGCCTGGGTCATTGCTGGTGGAGCTCCTGTTGCAAGGAGAGGACGTGGTCCATCTGTGCCAGCTACACACACACACTTGAAACACCTTTCTCAGCTGCGAGTAGGCGACAGAACCTGCAGTATTTGGCAGGGCCTAATGTGCCTCTAGAAATGTTGAGGCCAGAACAAGTACAGGCGATAGTAGATTGGGTTGCTGACAGTGCCTCCACTTCCTTCACATCGTCTCCCACCCAGTCTTCTGCTGAAAGGTCAGAGTTGGCACCTGCAGCCGATGTCTGAGCCCCAAGTCATGCAGCAGTCTCTTCTTCTTTTTGATGACTCTGTTACCATGGTTTCCCAGGGCGATCCACCCAGCTCTGCCCCAGAAGTGGAAAAGATTGAGTGCACCGATGCCCAACCACTTATGTCTCCAGATGAGTACATGGGAGGACCATTGCAGCACTTCTCGGGTGATGATGAAACACAGGTGCCAACTGCTGCGGAATATCAAATTGTGGAGACCGACAAGGAGGGCAGGGGTGAAGACTGGGTGGAAGGATGATGAGGTCCTCGACCCCACATGGAATGAACGTCAGGCAGGTGACCTGAGTGGTTTGGAGGAAGAGGCGGTGGTCACACAGAGCCACCAGCACAGCAGAAGAGGGAGCAGGGTGCAAAAGTGGAGCGGCCGTGCCCTAGACACTACGCCTGCTACTGCCCAATGCAGCAAGGAACCAAGCACACCAAAGCCAGCTCACAGGAGTTCCCTAGCGTGGCAGTTCTTCAGACAATGTGATGATGACAGGACACGAGTGGTTTGCACGCTGTGCAATCAGATCCTGTAGCGAGGCATAAACCTTCTCAACCTGAGCACAACCTGCATGACCAGGCATCTAAGTGCAAAGCATGAGCTGCAGTGGAGTGCACACCTCACAAACCAAGAAAGGTCTCTTGCTCCTCCTGCTTCCTCTTCTGCAATTGAAGAGACAAGGACTCACTGCTCAAGGTGGTGCAATTGCCTGATGACTCACACCAGTGCATGCCCCGGCTCGCCTCCGTGGAAACTTGATAAAGGAAAAGGGATTGGCAGCACTCCAGGTTGAGTCAAAATCCAGATTTATTGACTGGACATCCAAATATGACAATCGTGACTAGGTAGAGGCGTTTCACACACTGACTGTGTGCTTAATCATTACAAAGAAAAATGGGTATAACATCTCAATATATACACACACAAAAATCCAATCATCAATTAAAAAACAGGTGATAAAAATAAGGGTTAAACCATTTTCCTAATTACCGAGGACATGGATAGACCCATTAAAACATCTATGTGAAACCAGTGAAAAATCAAATGTGAATGCTGTGACACAAATGTGTATGAAAAAATATGTAATATATGTTTTTTAATTGATGATTGGATTTTTGTGTGTGTATATATTGAGATGTTATATCCATTTTTCTTTGTAATGATTAAGCACACAGTCAGTGTGTGAAACGCGTCTACCTTGTCACGATTGTCATATTTGGATGTCCAGTCAATAAATCTGGATTTTGACTCAACCTGGAGTGCTGCCAATTCCTTTTCCTTTATCATTCCTCTTCTGCTGCTGCAGTCTCGGCCTCTTCATCCACCTCTGTAGTGCCAGTGGTACCTGCCACCCCGCAAACAGAGGATCCACCAGCAACACCACCACTTGGGTCACCAAACACCATCTCCACAATGTCCCGTGGAAGCGTTCAGCTTTCTATCTCCCAAACACTGGAGTGGAAGAGGAAGTACCCCCCCCTACCCACCCGCGATCCCTGGCCCTGAATGCCAGCATTTCCAAATTCCTGGCCTTTGAAATTCTGTCATTCCGGCTGGTGGAGATGCAGAGTTTTAAAAGCCTTATGGCGGGGGCTGTCCCACAGTACATCGTGCCCAGCCGCCACTACTTTTCCAGGCAAGCCATCCCTTCCCTGCACAACCAAGTGGGTGACAAAATCAGGTGTGCACTGCGCAACGCCATCTGTGGCAAAGTCCACCTAACTATGGATACGTGGACCAGTAAGCACGGTCAGGGACGTTATATCTCCCTAACAGTACACTGGGTACGGCGGATAGCAGTTTGGCACATGTCCTTCCACCACCGAGGATTGCTGGGCATTTCAGTTTGCCTCCTGTCCCTAACTCCTCCTACTCAGCTTCCTCATCCTCTACCGCCTCCTCTTCCAGTCAACTTAACACCTTCATCACCAACTTCAGCACAGCCAGTGGTAAACGACAGTTGCTGCCAGTGAGCCTCAAGCCCGGCCTGGTGGTGTGCGATAACGGGCAAATCTCATAGCAGCTCTGGGCCTTACCCGGTTTGACACACATCCCTTGCCTGGCGCATGTGCTGAATTTGGTGGTGCAGAGGTTCCTTAGAAATTACCCCGATATGTCAGAGCTGCTGCAGAAAGTGCGGGCCATCTGTGCGCACTTTCAGCGTTCTCACCCTGCTGCTGCTCACCTGTAGCGTAACTTCGGCCTTCCCGCTCACCGCCTCATATGTGACGTGCCCACAAGGTGGAACTCCACCTTGCACATGCTGGCCAGACTGTGCAAGCAGCAGCAGGCCATAGTGGAGTTTCAGCTGCAGCACGCATGCGTGAGTAGCTCTGCGGAACAGCACCACTTCACCACCAATAACTGGGCCACTATGCGAGACCTGTGTGCCTTGTTGCACTGTTTCGAGTACTCCACCAACATGGCCAGTGCCGATGATGCCATTTTCAGCTTAACTATCCCACTTCTACGCCTTCTTGAAAAAACACTTCAGGCGAAGATGGAAGAGGATGTGGCACAGGATGAGGAGGAGGAGGATGAAGAGGTAACATTTCCAAGGCTTTCAGGGCAGTCATTCGCAAGTGGCTCCGAGGGTGGATTCCTGCACCCACAAACATTAGTGACACATTTGTCCAGCAGGGGCACAGTTCTGGAGGATGAGGAGGAGATGGAGGAGGATATGGAAACATGTTCACAGCAGGGTGGCACCCAGGCCAGCTCATGGCCATCACTGGTGCGTGGCTGGGGGGATACGGAGGACACAGAGGATACACCTGCCACAGAGGACAGCTTTTCGTTGACTGGCACACATGAGCGATTACATGCTGCTGATTACTGGGTGGCCATCCTGCTGGATCCCGGTTACAAGGACAACGTACCATCCTTAATTCCCTCACTGGAGCATGATCGGATGATGCGCGAGTACATGCGCAAGCTGGTAGACGCGCTGCTGGTGGCATTCCCACCTAACAGCGGGGGCACAGTGGAAGCACAAGGCCAAGGCAGGGGAGGAGGAGGAAGAGGTCGTGAACGCTGCCAGGGCACCGCCAGCACCTCAGAAGGCAGGGTTAGCATGGCCGAACAGGAGGCAGCACCAGCAGCTGATATGGAACGCCTTAGCAGGAGGCAGCATTTCACTAACATGGTGGAGCAGTATGTGTGCACACGCCTAGATGTACTGAATGTCGGGTCTGCCCCCTTCAACTTCTGGGTCTCGAAAGTTGGGCACCTTGAAGGTGCTGGCCTGCCCTGCAGCCAGTGTATTATCTGAACGGGTATTTAGCATGGCTGGGGGCGTTATCACAGACAAGCGCAGCCACCTGTCCAGAGCCAATGTGGACAAGCTCACGTTTATTAAAATGAGCCAGGCATGGATCCCACAGGAGAAAATCCAAAGGTGGGACCGCACACGAAGCAATTTGCTGAAATCAATAAATTTCTTTATTCCTCATAGGTGAATTCATACAGACATTGCAAAACAGACATGCCAGGTTGACGCGTTTCACTATACAAACGATCGCTTACTCATAACCACACAATAAGACATTGGTAGTCGGCTGGCATTTGTAGATAGACAGACAGGTGATATTGGAGTGGTGCAATCAAGCACATCTAAAACCAATTATTTAAATAATGCACAAGTGCGAGCAGAAAAACCTTTAGTGCCGGTTCATACTGAAGCGGCACGACTTTCGGGGTGACCTGTGAAGTCGCGTGCACCGCGACTTCGGCACGACTTGCACGGACTTCATAAAATAAATGTCTATGCAAGTCACTCCAGGTCGCCCCGAAGTAGTACAGGACCCTTTTTCTAAGTCGGAGCCAAGTCGCCTGACAAGTCGGACTAGTGTGAATGGACACTTACGTCTTATATTGAAGACAAATAGTCACAAAGAAACCTCATAAGAGGAAACAACCAAATAACTAAACACAAATTGTTAATAAAAGCATGTAGTTTAAAGATATATGCATAACAATCTAACAAGGAAGTTACAAAGTTGCAATATAAAAAATTCTTCTTAATTTCTAGTAACAAAAAAGAGAAAAATGAAAATAAAAATAACAATAATAAACCGCCTAGACATACATGTGTCGATTTAATGACAACATAAACGATACATGAAAAAAGTAAGACTGAGATAGAATTAGAAATAAATATAAGAATAATAAATCATGTATCAAAATGTATGTATAGACAACCTAAAAGATGCACAAAGTGGCACACGTGATCCAAACATACATGTCAGGATAAAAATTGTACGATCAAACGTGGTTGCATCAGAAGGTTTTATTGCAACATAAGTGTAATTAATTAAAGAAATATTAGATGTGAATTGACATAATAAAATAATGTAAAATATGAGAAATATTAGTGAAAAAAGATGTGAATGTGTGTGAAAAGATAATGTTTTTGAGAAAAAATATATATATAAATATAAATAAATAACTCCAAAAATGAGTTATTGTTGTAACTATGGCAAATGATAACATATAGATGTTCGTAAATATTTTTGCCGGATTATGTGAAAACCAAAAATTTGGAGAAACTAGAAAAAGAAGAAGAAAAATTATGAAAATAAAACTAATAAGAATTTGAGATAAATTGTCTGAATGGAGCCATTGGAATAATTTAATGTATATAATACTAGTGACAATATCAAATATATAAATTGTCACACTTTTCATACCCATATAGTACAGTTTGCATCTTTATTGAACAAATTCTTAATCTTCAAAAGTTATTTCAAAGATATATGAACTTTTATAAAGATACATAATTGTCATGTCAGATCGTTAGACATTAAATAAAAAATATATATATAATACATGTGATAGGTATCATAACAGTAAATGTATGTTAAAAATGACATTGACAAATGAAGATGCAAAAAGTGCTCCACGAAAGAACCCCCACTAGAACACTGACAACTAACAACAACATTGCACTATTGTGTATATCAAACTCTATAATAAAGTGACATAGTGCAAGATTAATATGATGCAAAGTATCCATGGCTCAGCATGTTGAGACATCACCGGTGGTTTTCATATGTAGCTCATGAATGAACTGATATCCATAGAAAGCTAAAATTATATAGTAACCAATGTTTATAATGGACAGTTGGATCCATAAATTTATAGACAGGATACAGAAAACTTACACCGGTTCTTGGCAATCCGTAAATGTCCAAGATGCAGAGAAACACGGATAATCACAGAAGAAATATTTTTCATGAGTGTGTTTACCCAGATATCTATAAAGATCTAAACATTTATTCAACATGCAAAAACGAAAACAAAAAAACAGAAAACTGAAAAATATAAATGCTGATAAATCTAAAGTATGTTGCAACTCATCTCAACTGAGAGGAGTGCAACCATGGGAAGAGCGAGTCACTCATAAAAATGAGTGACATCCCACTCAAAGTTCAGACCATGTGGCATACGTGTATGGAGTCTAAAGATCCAGGGAGGGAGTCTTGCCCAGGGAGCAATTTAATGTAGAACCGCCACTGAATGTCACCTCCATGTTCAAAATTGAAATGACGGGCGACATTGGTAGATTTTAAAGTTTTTAAGTCACTGAGATGCTCCCTAAATCGTTCCTTTAGTTTACGTGTAGTTCTACCTACATACTGTATAGAACAGGCTTTACATGTTATGAGATATACTTAATATTGAGTGTTGCAATTAAAGAATTTGTCTATACGGTAGGTTTTGTTACAAGAGGAGGAAGTGAATGTGTCCCTTCGAATGACATGAGAACAGGTAAGGCAATCTGTCATGCCACATTTGTAATTGCCTTTACAGTGAAGCCAAATTAGAGATTTAGATTGATTTTTAGATGAATAAAGACTGGGTGATAGGGAGTTACCTACAGTGGCCGCTCTTTTGGCCACAATATTAACTCCCTCATTAAGAATACTAGCACAGATCTCGTCAGAATTTAAGACTGGTAAATGTTTTTGAATAATAGTTTTGACTTTGTGGAATTCTAAACTATAGGGAAGGGACAACGTGATAGAAGGAGATGGTCTCTTTAGATGTATATTATTATTTTTATTTCTATTTTTAGTACCATTCATTTTTTTTTTTAAGTTTAATTTGCTTGAGAAATAGATCTTCACGGTCCCTATTAAGAGCCAAATAATAGGCCCTATTAATCATCCATTTCGGATAACCTCTAGCAAGGAATAGTAAATAGGGATGATCGAACGGTTCGGGTCGACCATCGGTTCGACCCGAACATTAGGTGTTTTCGGTCACCAGAACTGTCCAAAATACAAAGGGACAGGAAGTGGGTTTTAAAAGCCCGTGATTGGCCCAGAAATGTCAGCAAAAGCCAATGAGGGGCAGGAGTCTGCTAGGAACGTGATTGGAGTGACTAAGGGGACCAGAGGCCAATCAGGAGTGAATACGCCCCTCAGTATATAACATAGCCCCGCCTACCCTCTAGCACTGTAATACAGAGGCTGTGGAAGAGAGTGGAAGCATTTGTGTTACTCCTGCTTTGTTACACAACGTTTGCTGCATAGCCGAGTGCTTGTAAAGCTCCATATCAGCAGAAGAGCATTCAGCTTACGGACCGTCAGTGTAAAATACAGTGATTGTGCTGTTTGTTTGAGTTAGAAAAAAAAAAATTTAAAGGGACAGTGTCAGTTAGAAATTGTCTTCTGCTGTATGGAGCTGTTCTTTTAGTGTGAGGAAAAGGATATGCAGTGTAGTTAGGGTACCATATACCACTATAGTTAGATTCAATAATCTAGTTTTTGTAGGGATAGTTTTAAGTGTCAGGGTTCCGTCTAGTGAGCACGTTGCACTGCTGATATATCTACAGCAGGTATACGTGCTTGCTAGTCAGCAAAATACATTGCAGCGATACATGGGTCGCACAGCAGTGTGCGATTTGCATGTGAATTTCACCGCACAGAGTTGCCAAAGCCTCAGTGACAACTTAACGCCTGTTCTTGTAAGCGTTAAGTCCACTGTGCAAAAGGCTTTGCTACTCTGCGTCACACACATCTGCTGTATTTAGCGACAACTTTGGATCGCATAGCAGTGTGCGTTTTGCAGGTGAATTGCACCGCACAGAGTTGCCAAAGCCTCAGTGACAGCTTAACGCCCTTTCTTGTAAGCGTTAAGTCCACTGTGCAAAAGGCTTTGCTACTCTGCGTCACACACACCTGCTGTATTTAGCGACAACTTTGGGTCGCATAGCAGTGTGCGTTTTGCAGGTGAATTTCACTGCGCAGAGTTGCCAAAGCCTCAGTGACAAATTAACGCCCTTTCTTGTAAGCGTTAAATCCACTGTGCAAAAGGCTTTGCTACTCTGCGTCACACACATCTGCTGTATTTAGCGACAACTTTGGGTCGCATAGCAGTGTGCGTTTTGCAGGTTAATTTCACCGCGCAGAGTTGCCAAAGCCTCAGTGACAACTATGTCAGGTAGACCAAGGAAAGGCATACGTGGCCCTACTGCGGAAAGGGGCACAGCTTCTAGGGTGTCTAGAGGCAAGGGTGGACGTGGTGGTCAGTCCTCAGCCAGGCCACCATTGCGATTGTTCTCACGCAGTGGCCAAGCTATACGTCCACAGTACGTACAGGAGGTGGTGGACTATATTACCAAACCCTCATCATCGTCATCATCTGCAACTACAGTGACCCAGGCAGAGAAAAGTGGTCAGTCTTCTGAAGTTGGCAGAGTAAATAAAGATGAGTCCATGTCCACCTCAAGTCCTCCCTTAGACCCAACTTCAGACATGGCAGAGGAGTCAGCTGAGCTGTTTGACCACAGTGTCGGCCATCTACTCCAGCCTGATGCTCAGTCTTTTATGGAGTCTGAGGTTCAGGAGGAGGCAGAGCAAGCAAGAGGGGAGAGCAGATGGCCCACTACATCTAAGGCCGCACATGTTGTCTCCCAGGCCACGTCTGATGCTCAGTCCTTTATGGAGTCTGATGTTGGGTCTGAGGTTGAGGAGGAGGCAGAGCAAGCAAGAGGGGAGAACAGACGGCCCACTCCATCTAAGGCCGCACCTGTTGTCTCCCGGGCCACGCCTGATGCTCAGTCCTTTATGGAGTCTGATGTTGGGTCTTAGGTTGAGGAGGAGGAGGCAGAGCAAGCAAGAGGGGAGAGCAGACGGCCCACTCCATCTAAGGCTGCACCTGTTGTCTCCGGGGCCACTATACAAACCTCTTCTTGCTGGGCCCTTTTTGAGACATCTCATGCAGATCGAACAGTTGCGATCTGCAAGATTTGTCATAAGGGAATAAAACGTGGCAAAAATGTCATCCACTTGGGTACAAGCTGCCTAACCAGGCATTTGACAACCCACCACTTGGCCCATTGGCAGGAGCATTTGAAGAACCCGCAAAAGGGCCAAAGATCGGTCAGTCGGCCTCCTAGTCCTCCTTGTGCTCCTCCTCATGCTCCACCTGCACATCAGTCTGTCCCTGCTATAGTCACTCGTCAGCTGTTGGCAGCCTCCACTGACAGGGATGATGATATAGCCTGCAGTGTCGCATCTACCTCCAGCACACCACCAGCTGTAACATCTAGACGGCAAATTTCAATTACACACATGCTGGAACGAAAAAAAAGTATACTCCCCACCACCCACATGCCCAGCGTCTAAACAGTAGTTTGGCAAAACTACTGGCTCTGAAACTCTTACCATTTAACCTGGTAGAGTCTGCTCCCTTCCGTGACTTTGCAAAATGTGCAGTTCCACAGTGGCAGGTGCCAAGTCGGCATTACTTTGCCCGTAAGGCCCTGCCATCCCTATACCAACATGTGGAAGGCAATGTAGTGTCATCCCTGGCCAAGTCAATCAGCTGTAAGATACACCTGATGGCTGACACTTGGTCAAGCAAACATGGGCAGGGACGGTACATTTTTGTCACTGTTCATTGGGTGACACTGCTTGCCAGCAGAAGGGATTGTAGCCAGAGCTCGGTGCTGCAGCCAGTATTGCCCCCACGTCTGCAAACAGCTGGTGGTGTCGCTGATCCGGGTAGTTCAATCACTTCTACCCCCTCCTACTCCTCCTCCTCATCCTCCTCCATGCCCTCCTCTGCAGCATGGTCCTTTGAATATAATGAGGTACCACGTAAGCGTTCAAAGGGCTATTCTATGTCTCAGGCCAAAAGGTGTCACGCAGTGCTGCAGCTTGTGTGTCTAGGGGACAGGCAGCACACTGCCCCTGAGATTCTTTGGGCTCGGCAGGCATAGGCCCAGAGGTGGTTGACACCACGCCAGCTGCAGCCAGGAATGGTGGTTATCAATAATGGGTCAAACCTCCTGGCCGCCCTTCGGCAGGGAAAGTTGACCCATGTGCCATGCCTGGCGCATGTCCTGAATCTCGTAGTACAGCGGTTTTTGAACTCCTATCCGGGAATGCAGGATGTGCTAAAGATGACAAGAAGGGTGTGCAGTCACTTCAGGTGGTCGTACAGTGCCACTGCACGTTTGGCCGAAGTGCAGCATGAGTTTCACCTGCCGGTACACCGCCTCGTCTGTGACATGACCACCCGCTGGAACTCCACCTTGGCTATGCTGTAGCACCTGTACACGCAGCAGAGGGCCCTCAATGAATATCTCTGCGAGTATGGCACCAGCACTGGCTCAGCGCGCCTGGGCTCTTTTCCGCCACGGCAGTGGCTTTTGATTAAGGATGCATGCGCTGTCCTCTCGCCATTTGAGGAGGCCACAAGGATGGTCAGCAGGGACAGCGCATACATCAGTGACACCCTACCGGTACTGTTTTTGTTGGAGCACACTCTGCGTGGCATTATGGACAGGGCACTGGAGGCAGAGCAGCAGGAGGAAGAGGAGGACTTCCTTGCCTCTCAAGGCCCCCTTTATCCTGAGAAACCTGACCCCATTATGCCTAGCTCCCAGAGACCCGAGCAGGATCCAGGGGTGGAAGAGGAGGAGGAGGAGGATGATTCTTCGGGAACTTTTGCAGGCTTTGAGGAGGAGGAGGAGGAAGACATGCGGCAATCTGCAAGGCCTAGTTTGACTCCCTCGGGACACTTTGGAGTAGTACGTGGCTGGGAGGAGGAGGAGCACATTCAAGATCATGTCGTTTTGAGTGACCCCGAGGAGTCAGCTTCTCAGGCCTTTGCAAATTTGCGACGCATGGCAAACATCATGCTTCAGAGCCTGCGAAAGGACCCCAGAATCAAGGCCATTAAAGAGACTGACCACTATTGGTTGGCCACCCTACTTGACCACCGGTACAAGTCAAAAGTCTCTGAGCTTTTCCCATCCACCCAGAGAGTCCACAGGATCAAATCCCTTCGAGGACAGTCTCAAGAGGATTCTGGTGAACACATTCCCCAACTCCCGTAGGGTGCAGGGGCGGGGACAAGGGGACAACCTACCATGGACTCTACTGTGGGTCACGAGAGGAGCGTTGGAGAAGGTGTGCGGTTGACGAATGCCTTTCGGTCTTTTTTTAGTCCTCACCGCCCAGGCCTCTCAGCTGCCACATCGCATCAACAGCGTCTGCATCACATGGTGGACGATTACGTCAGGGCGCAAAGTGACACAGAGGGCTTTTCATGTGACAAATCCGATCCACTGGCATACCGGGTCTTAAGATTAGACCACTGGCCAGAACTGGCCCAGTATGCCATGGAGTTGTTGGCCTGCCCTGCTTCCAGTGTCCTATCGGAACGGGCATTCAGCGCAGCAGGAGGATTCGTCAGACCATCGAACGAGACTCTCCACCGACTCAGTCGACCGTTTGACATTCATTAAAATGAATCAGTCGTGGATATCAAGCTTTGATGCACCTGATGCAGACCTTGTAGACTAGTCTATCGTTGCGATGTGGCAGCTGAGCATCAGTTTAAGCCTGGACCAGGGTGCCACCCTCCAACCCTCCTCTCGTTCTGTTTAGGTTCACAGAACCTCATTTTAGTTTCCACTACAAAAGATTCATTTTTTTTTTTTTGGCCTTCTGCAACACCAGCTCTTTGGGCTTACAGGGGGGAGGCTCCGCCAAACAAAAAAATACCATGTTTGCTCACCCGTTCCACAGGTGCACACCTTCATAATTTTCTGGCCTTCTGCAACACCAGCTCTTTGGGCTTACGGTGGGGAGGCTCCGCCAACACCAAAAATACCATGTTTGCGCACCTGTTCCACAGGTGCACACCTTCATAGCTTACAGTAGTATGGCTCCACCAACACCCAAACAACAATTTTTGCGCACCTCTTTCACAGATGCATATCATTGCAATTTTTTTCCTTACAAAGGCAATTATTGCCTTCATGACCAGCACTTTCATAGGGTTATGATGTCAAGGCATCGTCGGCACCACCAAAGGCCCAATTTTTAACCACTTAAGTCCCGGAAGATTTTACCCCCATTCCGACCAGGGCCTATATTGCGATTCAGCACTGCATGACCTTAACGGAAAATTGCGCGCTCGTGCGACACTGTACCTAAACGAATTTGACGTCCTTTTTTCCCCACAAACAGAGCTTTCTTTTGGTGGTATTTGATCACCTGTGCAATTTTTTGATCATGCGCTATAAACAAAAAAAGAATGACAATTTTGCAAAAATAACAATATTTTGCACAGTTGAAATTCCCCCCCAAAAAATGTAAAAATCAACATTTTTTAACATTTTCAGCCAATTTGTTTTATGCTACATATGTTTGGTAAAAAAAATCACAAAAAGCGCATTTTGATTGGTTTGCGCAAAAGTTATTGCGTTTACTAACAAAGGGAAAGATTTTTGTCATTTTTGTTGTTTTTTTAACGCGTAATGGCGGCGATCTGCGATTTTTTTTTTGCAGTACTGCGACATTGCGGCGGACAGATCGGACCCTTGACTGACATTTTTGACACTTTTGGGGTTACCAGTGACATTTCTATAGTAATCAGTGCTATAAATATGCACTGTTACTGTAAAATTACACTGGCAGTGAAGGGGTTAACTTTTTTTGAGAGGGAGGGGTTATGTGTGTCCCTAAAGGCGTGATTCTAACTGTGATTGGCTGTGGCTTGAGGTGTAGGAACAGTGATCAAAGGTCCTACATAGTAGAACTGTATAATCACTGTTTCTACACCGGGGAGAATGACAGGCGGCTTGTTTACATAAGCTGCCTGCCTTTCTCCCTCTCCACCGACGATCGCCGAGTGACAAGCGGACATCGGGTCCGCCGGTCACACGCGCGGGTGGGGGTCCATGACCGCGCGGGAGCGCGCCTCCGGCAGCGTGCGCTCGCTCCCCAGAGCCCTCACAGGCTAGCGACGTAGACCTACGTCTCTCTGCCTGTGAGGGGCTGACTGCCGCAGTAAATATACTGTGAGCAGTCGGCAAGCGGTTAAGCATCCTTTACTTCTATTCAAAGTCAAGAGACAACAGTATTCATCCAAAACATCTCTAATCTTGTTCACTGTGCACTACATTGTGGCCCCTAACCCTCAATGTATCCATGCATATATGTCTGTTTCTTGTGAGAATTCAAGTTAAATTGCACCAAACACCATTTTACATGAAATAAAGTGCATCTACATACATCTTTTGGCTTCTTGAAAACATTTGGTAATAATAGCCCCATTGTGAAAATACACCTGTTAATTATATCCACATTTAAAGAGACGGCACCTTTTTCCAAAAAAAAAAATCTAATCTTGTTTCCAGTGCACTGCATTATGTCCCCATCATACACATTGGCTGTGCAGTTGATTAGGAGCAAAAGAAACGTGCGGTTAAGCAAAAAGTCATTTTTGAAGGTTTGGCATGCTATAATTCTGCTTCTGGACATGCTACAGAGCTGAAACTTCACAGGTACACTTTTTAGACCCCCCAGACACTAAATCCAAAGAAATCTCATTTTTTTTCAATACTTTTTTCAATAATTGGCTCTCTATCAAAAATGACAATTTTTAAGAACTTTTTTTGCCTGATTCATAGTCCCTGGGGCATGACCCAGAACCCTAAGCACTTTTTAGGGGCATTTATTAGGTTTTAGGGCTTCAAAATTGTGTTTTTTGATTCCCGAAGTTCGAGTCCCATTGATATCAATGGGGTTCTGGAATCCGAACCGAACTTTCGGGAAATTCGGGTGTTCTGGTCGAACCGAACTTTTCAAAAGTTCGATCATCCCTAATCGTAAACACAAAGAGTGAGCTTCTTGTTTAAAATCCGAAACACTGCTACATATTCTTCGTAGTCTCAAAAACTGCCCTACAGGTATTCCTTTAATCGTATGTAGCAGATGACTCGACTTAGCACGTAATAAACTATTTCCCGACAAGGGTTTTCTATATAAATTAGAGATTACTCTATCTCCCAAATGGCTCAAAGTACCATCCAAAAAATCTATTTTGTCAGGGCTTCTGCAGCCTGTAAATTTTAGATTTAATGAGTTGTGATTGAGATATGATAGAAATTCATCACATCCCGATGGCAAACAAAGATTAGATCATCAATGTATCTGTAAAACAGAGCAATCTGATCCCTGAAAGGATTTCTACCTCCAAAGATGTGGGGTCTCTCCCACCATCCCATATAGAGATTGGCGAGAGAGAGGGAAAACTTGGCCCCATGGCTGCCCCACCTCTTTGGAGGTAGAAGTCCCCATCAAAAGAAAAATAGTTATGAGTCAAAAGAAATTGCAAAGCCTCTAAAATAAAAGACTGTAAGGGTACAGATAGATTTGTGTTGTATTCCAAGGTATATTTAATTGCTTGTAACGCCAAATCATGGGGAATCGAGGAATACAAGCTGGACACATCACATGTGATCCAGACATATTCCTCGGTCCACACAAAATTATCCATAATGTTGAGCAAATGTTTAGTATCTCTCAAATATCCCGGAAGGGTCTGTACCAAGCCTTGTAGCTGCCCATCCAACCATTCCCCAAGTCGTTCACTAAGGGACCCGATACCTGAAACAATGGGTCTTCCCAAAACCGGTTGTGGACCCGCCGAACCTGAACATCCAGGTGTTCGCTTAACTCTAATTGTATTTCAGGAACATATGAATTTCCGAATAACAAAGAATTTCCTCTGAATTTCAATTCAGAACAAAATAAATTGCACGTGTCTAGAGAGAAGTACAGAGAGGAAGGACAAGGAGCTGAGGGTTTGTGTTCTTTTGCCTCAGCCAGAGGACATGGAAAGTGAAACAGAGCCACTATAAAGCCTTTTTTGCTGTGCCTATATCCAGGGCATTATAGAGCTGTGACCTGTATGAAGAGGGGCTGAGCCACTGCCAGGATACAGTCAATGCTGTGCTGAGGACCAGAGTTGCTCCAGGCAACCCAGAGTGATCAGACATCTAACCAGAGAGACCACTGCTTCCGTGTCATTGGGTCTGGTGAAAGGGCATTGTGGCCACAGCCTGTCTGCTACTAGAGAGACTAAGCCCTTTAGTAAATGACCAAACAGCCATCTACTAGCCTTATTTCTGCCTGCAGGCTGGACTGGGACTATTTTCATGTGAACCAAAGGTACCATTGGGCCCCAACGATAGCTAGGGCAAAATACTTCCCCCCTTACAGCTTCTACACAGAAAACTTTACCCATTGCTTAGTTTAAGAGGTACCTCTCAGGGGATATTTCACTAAAACCAGTGGCGGGCCGTCCATTGGGGCGTGGGGGCGCAGCCCCCCCTATCCATGCGTCCGGCCCCCTAATCTAAATGCATGGCGCCGGACGCATGGATTCCAATGGGGGTTTTTTTATTTGAGCCAGAGGCTCTAATAGGCTTCGAGCACAGAGCACTGAGCCCTGAGCCCACCCAGTTGTGTGACAATAGCGAATGAATATTCGCTATTGCCACACTTATTCTCCTCCCGGCCAATGAGGAAGAGGGTCCTGAGACCTGTTTTCTAATTGCCTGAAAGGAGAAGGCATGCTATTGGCCAAAAAGGGGGGAGGAGATGGCCACCGAGAAGGGACATGAAGAAGCCTGAGGGGGAAGCTGCCTCCCCCTGTCATTCTGGAGGAAAAGGTAAGTAAACTGGCGGGCTGGTGGGGGGGAGATGTGGTGGTACAGACTGGAGTGATATGGGGGCAGGTTTGTCTGCGGCCTGCCACCCCCCCCCCCGACTGATGCAGCTTCACCCGCCACTGATTAGAACCTAGCCATCTCTTAGAATGCACTAGGTATGAGCGAACGGTTCGGCCCGAGCATGAGTTCGGGCCGAACATTGGCTGTTCGCCAATTTGACAAACACCCAAATTATTGGGCCATTTGATCGTTTGTGCTGCCCGCCCAATGATCACAATGCGCTCCGCCGCTGCACAGTGCATTGGAAGCACTGATTGGCTGAAGCAATGAAAGCTTTACCCAATTAGGACACAGAGCACTGTCAGAGCTATGATCGGAAAAAGTAATGATGACTCTATCCAATCATAGCTCATTGCTTTTAGTCCCACCCCACAGTATATTACTATTCTTTCAATAGCGGCCATTTGTAGTGTGATATCCACGTGGAGAGAGATAGAACAGGGCTCTGTTCAGTGTTACTAGAGAGTTAGTGTGCTATAGTGTGCTATTCTGATTCTTTTGTCAGTGTAAAATATCAGTTTAGTCTAAATCTAGGGATAGTTCAGTCAGTGTGAGTGTAGTGTGACCATTCATTTTTACTTTAGTGTATTTCTGTGCATTACTGCACGTTTAACATAATATATTTCTGTGCATTACATGTCGTTTAACACAGTATATTGCAGTGCGTAACGTGTTGTTTAACGCAATATATTTCAATGCATTAGTGCACATTTACCACAGTATATTTCAGTGCGTTATTGCATGTTTAACGCAGTATATTTCTGTGCGTTAGTGCACATTTAACACAGTATATTTCTGTGCATTTCTGCATGTTTAATACAGTATATTTCAGTGCATTACATGCTGTTTAACGCAGTATATTTCAGTGCATTATAGCACGTTTAACGCAGTATATTTCTGTGCGTTACTGCATGTTTAATGAAGGACATTTCAGTGCGTTATGTGCCATTTAACACGGTATATTTCAGTGTGTTATTGCATGTTTAACACAGTATATTTCAGTGTGTTACGTGCCGTTTAGCGCAGTATACTTCCGTGCTTTTGTGCACGTTTAATGCAGCATATTTCAGTACGTTACGTGCCGTTTAACGCAGTATAGTTCTGTGCATTAGTGCACGTTTAATGCAGTATATATCAGTGCATTACTGCGCGTTTAACACAGTATATGTCAGTGCATTACTGTTTAACCTAGTATTTTTCTGTACATTAGTGCATATTTAAAATGGTATATTTCAGAGCGTTACTGCACGTTTAATGTAGTATATTGCTGTGCGTTACTGCACGTTTAACGCAGTATATTTCAGTGTGTTATGTGCCGTTTAACACGGTATATTTCGGTGCGTTAGTGCACGTTTAACGTAGTGTATTTCAGTGCATTTAAGTGATAAAAAGAAAAAAGGTGCACAAACAAGTGATGGGGCTATCAGCTGCAACCAAAACTCCAATCTAGATGGAGTAATGTAAATGAAAAAAAGGGGTGTGAGGTGCGCTTGATATACTGAGATGATCACTATATGAGTCCAAGAAAACTCTAAGTGAAAAAGGATGGGTGGGTGTCAACAAAAATGTACACAAAAGTATGAAACAAAAAACTGTAACATGAATATTAATATTAATAAAACACTCTCTGTGAGAAAGAAGAAGGTGATAAATGAAAAGTCCCAATAAAGTCCAAAAAAACTTGTGCAGGTGAATTTTCTTGATGTTTAAGGTGCGAATAAACCAAGGTGCAGATTATGAATACTCGGATCCCCCACAGCACCACCTGTGGATGAGGAAGAGGTACCCTTACCGACTGGCAACTTAGCATGCACTTATGAAGATGTTATAAACCCATTTGGCACAGCAAAGAATCTTCCCACTGCCCAATCCTTCACCTCGTGTAAAAGTGTGTGAGGACTCTTACCGGATGTCTGATGATCACAAATCAGATTAGGGATTTTGCAATAGGTATCTGGATTCCCCGCTGTCCAAGATAAGCGTTCTTTAAGTAGTCTTGCCCTGGCTCCTTAACAGTAGGAATATACACTTCCTCCTGGGGTCACTTCCAATGGGTGTCCGCAGAATTGCTCCCCATATAACAAAAATGAAGGCAGGCAATAGTGCATTATCCTCTAAGGTAGGATTTTATTAAAGGTAAAACACTTACATTTGGGTAGAAAAAAGAAGACGAACAGATGAATCAGATGTTCGCGGCCGCTCTGCAGCGCGGACCACGAGGAGTGACAGCGTGGCTTCTCCACCCTCCAGGGCCAGTGCCCTGTATTTAAGTGGTTAAGAGGAACTCTATGACAGAATTAAAAGAAAAAAAAAACACGTTGGGCCTCCCCAAAATCCATATCAGATTCTTATCCAAGCATGCAGCCTGGTAGGCCAGGAAAGGGGGGGCGAGCGAGCATACCCCCTCCTGAACCATATTAGGCCACTTGCCCTGAACATGGAGAGGGCTGTGGTTGTGGGGGTCTGCGGGTGGGGGGGCTTTTCGGAATCTGGAAGCCCCCTTTAATAAGGGGCCCCAAGATCCCGCCCCCCCCTATGTGAATGGGTACATAGTACCCGTACCCATTCACCAAAAAAGTGTAAAAAACCACAGTCCTTTATTAAAAAGAAAAAAAAATAATGTCCCTCTATGTAAATCCATTGTCAATCAGGATGCCTGTCGGACCCAAAAAATTGAAAAAAAATAAAAACGCTTCGCTACCCGCCGTATGCCCAGTGACATTGCCCCCTTCATGTGATGTCAGACAGGGGGGGGTGCCACCACGTGAAGTAACCAGGTGGCCCCAACCATTGCCTATATAAGAGCTGTCAAAGCCAAAGATCGGGCAGTGGACAGGTAGCCTTTTAAGATGTGAAGCGTTTTCAATTTTTTTCCTATTATTCGCGATTCTTCTTGCTGGCTCTCATTTTTTGAACTGTAAGTTGCTATATTATTTAATAAAATGGATGTTTAGCATACTACACTATAAGCCTCTCCATCTTTCCTCTGCATTTGTCCTGGTACATGCTGCATGTCATTGAGTGGACTGTTGTGGGGACCCATATTTGCATTGACACATTTCAAGGTATATCTGGTAAGTGGGTTATGCATGTGGTGTCAGTGGGGGAGTGCACTAACCCACAAACACGAATGAGCAGTTTCTTTGGAGATGAGAAAACCCATCCTCCTCACTCTTAGAGGTTTGGCACAAGGGATTTTTTTAACACGGACTTTTAATAATATTCACATTGATTGGAATTGTTATTGTTTGAGCATGGTCTCCCCCTTTTGTATTACACGGGGAAGACATACGTCAAACCTTAGATGGTTTTCCATCCCCAGAACCCTTGGGAGTAGTACGTAGCTGGGAGAGGGCAGTTCCAGATACTGTAATCCTCAATGACCCCCAGGAGTCTGCTTCTCATGCCTCCGCAAACTTGCGGTGCATGGGCTCCCTCATGCTTCAAAGCCTGCAAAAGGACCCAAGAATACGTAGCATCAAGAAGGATCATTATTGGTTGTTAACCCTCCTTGACCACTGTTACAAAGGGAAAGTCTCGGAACTCATCCTGTCCCCACAGATGGTGCAGAAGATGAAATTGAGGACACTTTAAAGAGGAGTTTATCTAACACTTTTCCCAACTCTGGTAGGTTACAATGTCGTGGAAAACATAGTTTTGAGCTGCTGTTGAACAAGTGAGGTGCAGTGGAAAAGGGGGGTGCCTAAGTAAGGCATTTCACAATTTTTAGTCCTCACTGCCCAGGGCTCTCAGCTTCCACATCCCATCGGCAGTGTCTGCATCATTTGGTGGATGATTATCTAGGGGTGAAAACAGAGATGGAGAGCTTTCCAGTTGATGATTCATTGGGTTACTGGGTCATGAAAATAGACCACTGGTCAGAACTTACCCAGTATGCAATTGAGCTGCTGGGCTGCCCTGTATCCAGTGTGTTTTTTGAATGGGCATTCAGTGCTGCTGGAGGTTTTGTTACTGATAATAGAATGTGTCCATCCACAGACTCTGTGGATCATCTGACATTTATCAAAATGAATAAGTCCTAAATACCAGCAACTATGAAGACCCTGATGCCGATGTCACTAATTAAGTGTTTTTGGGATGTGGAATCTCTGCAATACTTCTAGGCTGCCTAGTGTTGTGGGTGTTGATTTTACCTGAAATAATTTTTTTGGTGTAGGTTTCAAGGGCAAAATGAACATGAAAAGGCCAATTTTTCTGCACCTGTTTGACAGGTGCATATCATTTCTATTTTTGACAGCAAGGCCAATTCTTGCTTTCATCAAGAGTACCTCTATAGGGTTACGGTGTAAAGGCGCCACAGACAACCCAAAGACCAATATTTCCATACCTGTTTGACAGGTGCATATCATTTCAATTGTTGACAGCAAGGCCAATTCTTGCTTTTTATTTGGAGTACCTCTATAGGGTTATGGTGTAAAGGCACCTCCAACACCTAAAGACCAATTTTTCCACACCTGTTTGACAGGTGCATATCATTTCAATTTTTGACAGCAAGGCCAATTCCTCCTTTAAACAAGAGTACCTCTATAGGGTTACAGTGTGAAGGCGCCACAGAAACCCAAAGAACAATTTTCCACACCTGTTTGATAGGTGCATATCATTTAAATTTTTGACAGCAACGCAATTCTTGCTTTCATTAAGAGTACCTCTATAGAGTTACAGTGTGAAGGCACCTTCGACACCCAAAGACCAATTTTTCCGCACCTGTTAATTCTATCCGAAGTCTGCAGAAGAGACACCAGAATTTATCTAAAAAATCTCTAATCTTGTTCCCAGTGAACTACATTGTGGCCTCATCATACAGAATGGCTCTCCAAGCCATTGTTTACAAAATAAAGAAAGCTTGCAGGGAATTGTTTTGGCTTTATAAATGCAATTATTTCTACAGTAGCTTCTATACACATTACAGATGTGTCACTTTACAGGTAGACTAAGGGGACCCCCCAGGCACTATATTGAAAGATTTTTTTCATTTTTATTGTTATTTCTCATTTATGCTTTCACTTTAAGCATCAGTAAATCACTGAAAGTGGATAATAATGCGCTTCAATAGTAAACCCACAATATTGATGTGTAAAACAATCAAATCTTGTAGGTGCAAAAATAGTGCACAAAATTGGAGGACTTCAGAAGCGTCGGAAGGAGCTGGTCGCGCTGTCATTTTGTCACGTTACCGTTCTGCAGGCGGCCGTGACGTTCTTCAGCTTGTTGCATCTTTTTAACTTGGATTGCTGTAAGTGTATTTGCCTTTATTAAATTTGGTTTTAAAGGATAATGCACTATTAGTCCCTTTCTTTCTTTTGGGAATGCATCTTTGGGCCATTTCATCTTGAGCCGCACCAAGTGTTTTTTTCTGCATGCTGTGGGTGGATGTGATCTGAAGGATCCTCAAGGAGAGTGCTCCACCTCTTCAGTCCTGCTGACACGGGATCAAGTTTATTTGGAGGCTCTGCTTTGTCTAACACATGGTAAGAGGCCATTCACTACGTTGGAATTTGAACACAGTCACCATTTAAGTGTGGACTCACCACTGAACATATTACTTGCACATGTTTGATTATGGACTTTATTGATGAACTGTATTTTGTTTACACATTATTCTGAAGTCCTCCAATTTTGTGCACTATTTTTGCACCTACAAGATTTGATTGTTTTACACATCAATATTGTGGGTTTACTATTGAAGCGCATTATTATCCACTTTCACTTCTTCTACATATTTCTCTAGTGCTGCTTCTACTTACTGATTTACGCACCTTTTTTTTACTTTTCATCAGTAAATCACTGCTCATTTAAAAATTACGTTTTTACAAACTTTTTTTTTCATTGATACATGTCTCCCAGGGCAATGCCCAGAACCCCATGGCCATTGTATGCCCAATTATTTGCATATAAGCCTTCAAAATGGGCACTTTTGATTTTTACAGTTCGAGTCCCATAGACTTCAATGGGGTTCGTTATTCGGTTTCGAAATTTTGCAATGTTCGAAAGTTCTGGTGCGAACCGAACAGGGGGTCCTTTAGCCCATTCCTAGAGTGCCCCCCAAACTAGTTATAGTATGCTTTACACCGCAGTTAATGTTTATGCACACTGTTTAATACTGACCTTACTGATATATGAGTTAATTTCAGTCTAGTGGTACAGAACTATCTCCTGGTACTAATTCACAGCCAAGGTAAAGGCATATATACTCAAGTCTGTGTAAAGGCTTGCAGAAACTTTCATTCAACCAGGTGTGTCAGTGGGATTAAGACTGTTCTCAGAGTCGAGGCGCAGAACAGAAAACCCAAATTACCTAGTGGCTCCTTTGGGGGTATTGTTACACTAACTACTACTAAATACCCTATTGCTGATAGGAAGAGAAAGCAGAGTGACGAGCATAATCTCATCACTGTACGGCTTCTTCTTTCTCTTTTCATTTACAGGCTCGGGTGTGTTCAGGACACCCTGAGCTCAGAGAAAGGGGGTTTATCGATGCTGGCGGGCAAAAGCTAGGTTTGTTATCTTTTTAGTTATTATTGAAATGCTAGTGAAAATGCCTATTCAGCATTTGTTCAGCATTTGTGGCATTGTGTGGTAAGCGGTATTGTAAATTGACAGTTTCAGGATCCCTTGCGATATTTAGGGAAAATGTATCCGGACACCTAAATACTTCATGCGATATATTTTAGTGAATGGAGCCCACTGTATGATATCATTGCAAATAAAATGAATACACTTATAGGTATTCCTTACCTACATTCCTTATAAAACAGCTATCTATAACCAGGGGCATTCATAATCAATTCATTCAGCAACAAAGCGGCACAAATGTATTGCACATATTGCGTACAATATAGTATTCTCATCATACCAACTCAAAGGATTTGAAATTCAGTCTCAAACTTGAGTTTTCCTTACCTAAGTACACAGCCTGACGTGTGACACTGATATTTCTTATTTCAGCACTACAGGTTCCTGTGTCACCTATCCTTTTACTTGAAAACAAATTAGCAGTGTGTTGATGTTAATTCACTGCTCAATAAGCACACAGGTGATATAGGAAGCTCAAACCTAAACAGGTAACAATGGAATAATTTGCCTGACTGTGGTGTGTGAATCACAAGACTGTCTTGCAATTTCTTTTGGCAGTATATTTAAATTCTATAATATGCTTGCCGAAAGTTCCACTTCATGTTTTCACTTTCAACTGACCTAGCAAAATCTAAATCACTTTCATCTGAACCCTAGAGAAGAGTAAAATTATGGTTGGTAAATCATAATGCTTGATAGGCTAAATGAGAGAAAAACAGTTGACTACCTCATCCACACTAACAGCATGGATGAAGGAATCTCCACTGCACAGCACTCATGGCTGCCTGAATATAATGACACTGCTATATGTGGGTAGATTTTTTTTTGTTCAGCTCTTAACCAGATCCCATCCAGTGGCAGTATCATTACATTGCTGAACTTTCTGTGGTTATACCAGGATGATGCCTGAAGCTGCAGGCATCATCCTGGTATTGTTTTTTAGAGCTGGCAGTTGGTTATTTTGTAATATTAACTAGAGTGTTCCCCCCCCCCTCCCCCTCACTGCCTTCTGCGGCTCTCTTAGGCTCTCCCAACCCACCAGGAGACCCGAGTGACCAGACGGTGTATCTGCCTGAAGGCCGGACAGACAAACAAAGCTGGGATCAGCTGTTTATTATAGTAAACCAGAAGCCATGACAAGACATTGCCGGTTTACTTGGACACTATTTCAGTTATTGAAAATTGAAAGCATTCAGAAACAGCAATCTTGGTGTTTTGAATGCTTTTAAGAGCAGAGAAGGGATTTGGGGCCTTATGGACCCCAGATCTCCCCATAAAGAAGACCTATCACATGCCTATTGTTGTCACAAGGATGTTTACATTCCTTGTGACAGCAATAAAAGTGATAATAAATAAATTAAACCAACAGTGTAAAAAAAAAATGGAAGCCCAGACTGGTAGTAGTTAAATCGACCTTTGTCTAACTGGGTGGTGCTTGTAGGGCTATCCACAACTCAAATTCTGGCCAATACAGCAGGAATCAGATGATATTTGTGCTGTCTATGAGGTCTTAACCCTGTGCAGAAAGGCAATCTCCAGTACCATTAAACATTAGATAATTGTCACCTGCTAGGCTTAGGAATAGAAAAGTAAGTAAAACTATCTCATAGTTTAAGGGGTTGATTTACTAAAGGTAAATAGTCTATGCACTGCAAGTGCATTTGCTGTTGATCTGAGGGAAGCATGCAAGGAAAATAAAAAAATGCATTTTGGCTTGCACATGATCGGATGATAGAAATCAGCAAACCTTCCCCTCATTTCAGAGCTCCCCCTCAGATCTAGAGCAACTGCAATTGCAGTGCACTTCTAGTGCATAGTAAATTTGCCTTTGGTAAATAAACCTCATAGTTTCCCCAAGAAATTAGGTTCTGAGGGTTTCTGTTGAGTACAGACATAACATCTACATGTAAGTATAATCATTAATCTTTGGTTCTAAAGCAGTTAAGCTGTCATGATCCCAACTCTGCCCACTGAGTACAGGTTTCCTAGTGGTCTGTGGCCTATCTGCAAATTCCCATTCATTACCATGGTAATCTACCACAGTGCAAAGGGAGATTTATTACCAATGCAGATTTTAGAACACCCTTCTCATTGGCAAGCAGACAAATGTGCAAGAATTGCGTGAAGTGGTGAGCAGGTGGGAATGGTCGGTTTGCAACATACACTGTAACATAAATATTGCCAATGTTACTGAGCTCTGAATTTCTCATTGAATGAAGGGATAATACAGATGCACAGCAAATGGTGGCAAATGTGACTTGATCCAGCAAATGTGCAGGAAAATAATATGACTTGCCTGCTTCTGAAAATGCAGCAAAGGATTATCAACACTAGGCTAGGGTTGCCACCTCATCCCTTTAAACCAGGGCAAATATTAATTACACAGGTTCTGAGGCTAATTTAATGAAGATAAGGCACAAAGTAAGTTTAATTACCACCTTAATCAGCCACAGAACCTGTGTAAATGTGTGTCCTGGTTGAAAGGGATGAGGTGGCAACCCTATCGCTGGCTGTTCTATAAAAAATACTAAGTTGTCTCTGGGGTCTCTGTCTCTAATAGTCATACACGTGTAATGATCATTTTATTCACACTGACTTAGTTATTGGGAACAATTGGTCACTTTAACACATAAGAAATGGCAGCCTACCTCAGGAAACTGAGACAGTGATAACATGTCATATTAAGAGATTTAAACAGCCCTAGCATTAGAGACTTTAAAAAAGTTTTATTTCTTCTTTGCCTAAAATGGATGAATAGTGAAAAACTGTTTGATCTTGTATGAGGAAAATGGAACAAGTTGTAACAGCTCCCCAATCAATAACAAGCACCTTCATTTCTTGCACATGTTTCTAAAACATGCTTGTTAACCAATTCATGCTGTTCAATCAATAATAAGCAACTTCAACTCTTGCACATGTTCATTAAAACTAGCTTCTTAACCAATACATGCCCTGAATGCTGCTACTAACGGCTGGATCAATTCAAATAATCTGTCATACAGCAACCTATTTTCTTTACACTGGGTGGGCCGGTCAACTCACATATGCTGAATAGCTTCTTCAAACAGAACCAGGTTCATTGCCGCGTGGATCTCATTGTAGTGTTCTAGAACATCTGTAAGAATTCTCGTCAGCTTTTCCCAGTCCGATATAGGAAAATAACGCGGTTCTCCAACACCATGAGCAAAGTGACAGTAAACTAGTGGCTTATTGATGAATATATGTTCATCTACACCCTGTCGGAAGAAGATCATGACAATAGTTTGGGTACTTAAATTGTTAAACCAAAAAAAAAAAAAATCATAACTAGCACCTAACAGTCCACTTGTTCCAGCTTTGTCAATCAGTTATTATTATTATTTATTTATTACAGGTACTTATATAGCACGGTCAATTTCTTCAGTGCTTTACATACATATATTGTACATTCACATCAGTCCCTGCCCTCAAGGAGCTTACAATCTAAGGTCCCTAACTCACATTTATACACATACTAGGGACAATTAAGACAAGAGCCAATTAACCTACCAGAATGGCTTTGGAGTGTGGGAGGAAACCAGAGTACCTGGAAGAAACCCACGCAGGTACAGGGAGTGCATGCAAACTCCAGGTAGTGCCATAGTTGGGATTTGAACCAACAACCCATAGCTGCTGAGCAGAAGTGCTAACCATTAAGCCACTGAGATGCCATTTTGGAGAAATCTTTCATCAATTACGCTATGCTTTCAATCATGCCAGTTTCTCAACTTGCAGTCCTAGAGTGACAAAGCTGGAGAAGAAATGTCACCCTAGGATGCACACTTAATGTGGATTCAAAGTTGATGTGCTGGGAGGAGTGAGGTGAAAGGGCACAGTGCACAGACTTATAAAACCTAACAGGGCTGGGCTGTATTGGGGCACTTTAAAGAAAGAACAAACATTCCACATGCCTACATGGGACATTGCCTTATAAATGTTTATGGAAGGGTTTATTTTACTTTAAAGAGATGTGAAACAAAGCACCATAATCTAAAAAGACGAGCTTCAGGTATTGGATAACATCAAACTGTCTTTGGATTTACAATAAAATCTTGCAGAACACCTTTTGCAAATGAATGTTTTTTATAGCAGTCACGTGATTGCTACATTGTTCCAGACATTGGAGGGAGCATTTGTTGCTATAAATGTCCATAGCAGGCTGATATAGCCTCCAAATGGGCATACTAGGAGGAATGCTGTGCATCAACACAACAGCGGGTTACCCCACAATAGAAGCATTAACCAAGGAGTGACGACCCCACCACTGCACTGTAAGGCAGTACGTGGGTGCATGAAATGCAAGCCTTACTGCAGGACTACATGGAAAATTGAGTGAAAATTTATTGGATGGCAAAAGCCGCAAACAAAAAAAAAAAAAACATTGTCTACTAAGCTTAAAGAGCGCATAAGCTGATAATTGTATAGAGGGTTTATATCCACCTAAAGGCACATACACAAACATTTCATTGTATGCCATTGTTTTCGTGTTATCACACAGCTTGATGAAAAGCATGGTATGCTTAAAACTATTCAGTAAACTTTTGCATTGGAGATTGTGTCCCTTCTCTTCTTTCTATATACAGTATCTCACAAAAGTGAGTACACCCCTCACATTTCTGTAAATATTTTATGATATCTTTTCATGTGACAACACTGAAGAAATGACACTTTGCTACAATGTAAAGTAGTGAGTGTACAGCTTGTATAAAAGTGTAAATTTGCTGTCCCCTCAAAATAACTCAACACACAGCCATTAATGTCTAAAACGTTGGCAACAAAGGTGAGTACACCCCTAAGTGTCAATATTTTGTGTGGCCACCATTATTTTCCAGCACTGCCTTAACCCTCTTGGGCATGGAGTTTACCAGAGCTTAACAGGTTGCCACTGGAGTCCTCTTCCACTCCTCCATGATGACATCACAGATCTGGTGGATGTGAGAGGCTTTGCGCTCCTCCACATTTCATTTGAGGATGCCCCACAGATGCCTAATAAGGTTTAGATCTGGGGACTTGGTCAGTCCATCACCTTTACGCTCAGCTTCTTTAGCAAGGCAGTAGTCGTCTTGGAGGTGTGTTTGGGGTCGTTATTATGTTGGAATACTGCCCTGCAGCCATGTCTCCGAAGGGAGGGGATCATCCTCTGTTTTAGTATGTCACATAACAGGTTGGCATTCATGGTTCCCTCAATGAATTGTAGCTCCCCAGTGCTGGCAGCACTAATGCAGCCCCAGACCATGACACTCCCACCACCCTGCTTGACTGTAGGCAAGACACACTTGTCTTTGTACTCCTCACCTTGTTGCCGCCACAAACACTTGATGCCATCTGAACCAAATAAGTTTTATCTTGGTCTCATTAGACCACCAGACATGGTTCCAGTAATTCATGTCCTTAGTCTGCTTGTCTTTAGCAAACTGTTTGCGGGCTTTCTTGTGCATCATCTTTAGAAGAGGCTTCCTTCTGAGACAACAGCCATGCAGACCAATTTTATGCAGTGTGCGGCATATGGTCTGAGCACTGACAGGCTGACCCCCCACCCCTTCAACCTCTGCAGCAATGCTGGCAGCACTCATATGTCTATTTCCCAAAGGCAACCTCTGGGTATGACTCTGAGCACGTGCACTCAACTTCTTTGGTCGACCATGGTGAGGCCTGTTCTGAGTGGAACCTGTCCTGTTAAACCGCTGTATGGTCTTGGCCACCGTGCTGAAGCTCAGTTTCAGGGTTTTGGCAACCTTCCCTATAGCCTAGGCCATCTTTATGTAGAGCAACAATTATTTTTTTCCGATCCTCACTTCTTTGCCATGAGGTGCCATGCTGAACTTCCAGTGACCTGTATGAGAGAGTGAGAGTGAAAACACCAAATTGAACACACCTGCTTCCCATTCACACGTGAGACCTTGTAATACTAACGAGTCACATGACACCCAGGGAGGGAATATGGCTAATTTGGCCCAATTTGGACTTTTTCACTTAGGGGTGTACTCACTTTTGTTGCCAGCAGTTTAGACATTAATTGGCTGTGTGTTGAGTTATTTTTAGGGGACAGTACATTTCCACTGTTATACAAGCTGTACACTGACTACTTTACATTATAACAAAGTGTAATTTCTTCAGTGTTAACACATGAAAAGATATAATAAGATATTTACAAAAATGTGAGGGGTGTACTCACTTTTGTGAGATACTATATATATATATCTTCTATATATATATATATATATATATATATAGTGCCTTGAAAAAGTATTCATACCCCTTGAAATTGTCCACATATACATTGTTACAACCAAAAAGTAAATTTGTTTTATTGGGATTTTATCTGATTTACCAACACAAAGTGGCATATAATTGTGAAGTGGAAGGAAAATGATAAATGGTTTTAAAAATTTTTTACAAATAAATATCTGAAGTGTGGTGTGCATTTGTATTCAGCCCCCTTTACTCGGATACCCCTAACTAAAATCTAGTGGAAGGCCAATGAATACACCAGACAGGCCAGGGATAAAGTGGAGAAGTTTAAAGCAGGGTTAGGGTATAAAAAAATATCCCAAGCTTTGAACGCCTCATGAAGCACTGTTCAATCCATCATCCAAAAATGAAAAGAGTATGTCACAACTGGAAACCTACCAATACATAGCCATCCACCTAAACTGACAGGCCAGGCAAGAAGAGCATTATACAGAGAAGCAGCCAAGAGGCCCATGGAAACTCTGGAGATCAATAGCTCAGGTGGGAGAATCTGTCAACTGGACAACTATTAGTCATGCACTCCACAAATCTGGCCCTATAGAAGAGTGGCAAGAAGAAAGCCATTGTTGAAAGAAAGCCATAAGAAGTCCCGTTTGCAGTTTGCATGTGGGGGACACAGCAAACATGTGGAAGAAGGTGCTCTGGTCAGATGAAACCAAAATTAAACTTTTTAGGCTAAAAGCAAAATGCTATATGTGGCAGAAAACGAAAATTGCACATCACCCAGCACACACCATCCCCACTTTGAAACATGGTGGTGGCAGCATCATGTTGTGGGGATGCTTTTCTTCAGCCGGAACAGGGAAGCTGGTAAGAGTTGATGGGAAGATGGATGGAGCCAAATACAGGGCAATCTTAGCAAAAAACCTGTTAGAGTCTGCAAAAGACTAGAGACTGGGGTGGAGGAAGGGCCGCTGATAGGCCAGTACAACTGGCCCTGTTGTAGCGGGCCCTGTGTCCTCCGCTCAGCAGGGGGGCCCGGGCAGCTTAAGAGACAGTCTGATAGTCTTCGGGTAAATGCCTGCATCAATGGCAGAGCTCCCAGAACGTCCAAGTCCCGCCTGTCAAAATGATTGGTTGCTGGGCCCGTCTAGCATCCCAGCAATCAATCAGGTGCATGGAGACCGCGGGATAAGGAAGACATAACTTTCTTGTCTTGAGCTGCTCCACCTCCACCTTTGCTGTACTTCCCAGTTCCCACTGACAACGGAAGGGCTGGGAGTGTAAGGAGACCTGCTATCTGGACTGGACAACTAATGTAAGTGAGAAGAGCTCCTGCCATAGCTGCACACAGAGGAGGGAGAATGGGGGAGGGGGGGTCACACAGGTCTATTTTAGAAGGAGAGGGAGGACAGGCTTCCCCAGAGCTATTTACACAGACTGCAACCACACCACCCACAGTACTTGTACTATGTCTTCACTCTCTAAATGTCTCCTGTATGATGCCTGCACTCTCTAAATGTCTCCTGTATGATGCCTGCCCTCTCTGTCTCCTGTATGATGCCTGCACTCTCTGGCTGTCTCCTGTATGATGCCTGCACTCTCTGTCTCCTGTATGATGCCTGCACTCTCTGGCTGTCTCCTGTATGATGCCTGCACTCTCTGGCTGTCTCCTGTATGATGACTGCACTCTCTGTCTGTCTCCTGTATGATGCCTGCACTCTCTGGCTATCTCCTGTATGATGCCTGCACTCTCTGTCTCCTGTATGATGCCTGCACTCTCTGGCTGTCTCCTGTATGATGCCTGCACTCTCTGGCTGTCTCCTGTATGATGACTGCACTCTCTGTCTCCTGTATGATGCCTGCACTCTCTGGCTGTCTCCTGTATGATGCCTGCACTCTCTGTCTGTCTCCTGTATGATGCCTGCACTCTCTGGCTGTCTCCTGTATGATGCCTGCACTCTTTGTCTCCTGTATGATGCCTGCACTCTCTGTCTGTCTCCTGTATGATGCTTGCACTCTCTGGCTGTCTCCTGTATGATGCCTGCACTCTTTGTCTCCTGTATGATGCCTGCACTCTCTGGCTGTCTCCTGTATGATGCCTGCACTCTCTGGCTGTCTCCTGTATGATGCCTGCACTCTCTGGCTGTCTCCTGTATGATGCCTGCACTCTCTGTCTCCTGTATGATGCCTGCACTCTCTGGCTGTCTCCTGTATGATCCCTGCCCTCTCTGTCTCCTGTATGATGCCTGCACTCTCTGGCTATCTCCTGTATGATGCCTGCACTCTCTGTCTCCTGTATGATGCCTGCACTCTCTGGCTGTCTCCTGTATGATGCCTGCACTCTCTGGCTGTCTCCTGTATGATGCCTGCACTCTCTGGCTGTCTCCTGTATGATGCCTGCACTCCCTGGCTGTCTCCTGTATGATGCCTGCACTCTCTGGCTGTCTCCTGTATGATGCCTGCACTCTCTGGCTGTCTCCTGTATGATGCTTGCACTCTCTGGCTATCTCCTGTATGATGCCTGCACTCTCTGTCTCCTGTATGATGCCTGCACTCTCTGGCTGTCTCCTGTATGATGCCTGCACTCTCTGGCTGTCTCCTGTATGATGCCTGCACTCTCTGTCTCCTGTATGATGCCTGCACTCTCTGGCTGTCTCCTGTATGATCCCTGCCCTCTCTGTCTCCTGTATGATGCCTGCACTCTCTGGCTGTCTCCTGTATGATGCCTGCACTCTCTGGCTGTCTCCTGTATGATGCCTGCACTCTCTGGCTGTCTAATGTATGATGCCTGCACTCTCTGGCTGTCTCCTGTATGATGCCTGCACTCTCTGGCTGTCTCCTGTATGATGCCTGCACTCTCTGGCTATCTCCTGTATGATGCCTGCACTCTCTGGCTGTCTTCTGTATGATGCCTGCACTTTCTGGCTATCTCCTGTATGATGCCTGCACTCTCTGGCTGTCTCCTGTATGATGCCTGCACTCTCTGGCTGTCTCCTGTATGATGCCTGCACTCTCTGGCTGTCTCCTGTATGATGCCTGCACTCTCTGCAGACATCCCAACCTGCAAAAACTCATTTCAGATAGGTGGCAAAGTCATTTCAGGGAGGTGAGAACCCCCCCCCACACGACACCGCCCCCCCCCACGCACGCCTGCGCCGCACCCCCCACCTTTCCAATTTAACACTACCAAAGAATAATGAAATGAAATGTAATCAGTATACCTGGTCACTGGTGCTGGTCACTGATGCTGGTACTGTTCACTGGTGCTGGTACTATACTGGTCTGGTAACTGGTGCGGGTACTGGTCACTGGTGCTGGACACTGATGCTGGTACTGGACACTGATGCTGGTACTGGTCACTGGTGCTGGTACCGGCCGCTGGTACTGGTCACTGGTGCTCGTACTGGCCTGGTCACTGGTGCTGGTACTGGTGCTGGCCTGGTCACTGGTACTGGTACTGGCCTGGTCACTGTTCACTGGTGCTGGTACTGAAGCTGGTACTGGACTGGTCACTGGTGCTGGTACTGGCCTGGTCACTGGTGCGGGTACTGGCCTGCTCACTGGTGCTGGTACTGGCCTTGTCACTGGTGCTGGTACTGGCCTGGTCACTGGTGCTGGTACTGGCCTGGTCACTGGTACTGGCCTAGTCACTGGTACTGGTAGTGGCCTGGTCACTGGTGTTGGTACTGGTGCTGGTCACTGGTGCTGGTACTGGCCTGGTCACTGGTGCTGGTACTGGCCTGGTCACTGGTGCTGGTCACTGGTGCTGGTACTGGCCTGGTCACTGGTGCTGGTACTGGCCTGGTCACTGGTGCTGGTCACTGGTGCTGGTACTGGCCTGGTCACTGGTGCTGGTACTGGCCTCTTCACTGGTGCTGGTACTGGCCTGGTCACTGGTGCTGGTACTGGCCTGGTCACTGGTGCTGGCCTGGTCACTGGTGCTGGTACAGGCCTGGTCACTGGTGCTGGTACTGGTCACTGGTGCTGGTACTGGCCTGGTCACTGGTGCTGGTACTGGTCACGGGTGCTGGTACTGGTCACGGGTGCTGGCCTGGTCACTGGTTCTGGTACTGGCCTGGTCACTGGTGCTGGTACTGGTCAATGGTGCTGGTGCTGGTACTGGCCTCTTCACTGGTGCTGGTACTGGCCTGGTCACTGGTGCTGGTACTGGCCTGGTCACTGGTGCTGGTACTGGCCTGGTCACTGGTGCTGGTATTGGCCTGGTCACTGGTGCTGGTATTGGCCTGGTCGCTGGTGCTGGTACTGGCCTGGTCACTGGTGCTGGTACTGGCCTGGTCACTGGTGCTGGTACTGGCCTCTTCACTGGTGCTGGTACTGGCCTCTTCACTGGTGCTGGCCTGGTCACTGGTGCTGGTACTGGCCTGGTCACTGGTGCTGGTACTGGCCTGGTCACTGGTGCTGGTACTGGCCTGGTCACTGGTGCTGGTACTGGCCTGGTCACTGGTGCTGGTACTGGTCACTGGTGCTGGTACTGGTCACTGGTACTGGCCTGGTCACTGGTGCTGGTACTGGCCTGGTCACTGGTGCTGGTACTGGTACTGGCCTCTTCACTGGTACTGGCCTGGTCACTGGTGCTGGTACTGGCCTGGTCACTGGTGCTGTTACTGGCCTGGTCACTGGTGCTGGTACTGGCCTGGTCACTGGTGCTGGTACTGGCCTGGTCACTGGTGCTGGTACTAGTCACTGGTGCTGTTGCTGGCACTGGTCTCAGGTGCTGGCTCTCTGGTGCTGCTCTCAGGTTAGGTCACTGTCTGTCACAGAGTGGGGTGTCACAATGATTGGTCCCGCGCGCCAAAATGCCTCCTGGAGTAGACGATGTGGCTGTAGTAGAGAGCAAAGCCGCTGCTTGCTCTCTATAGCTCCTCCCACAGGCGGAGTGCATGACTCATATCACTCCGCCTGTGAGCCGGATCTACTTCGGCTCCGACATAATTTCTCTGTGCAGGCTCAGCTTGCTGACAGCTGACACACTCTCTGCCTGCATTGATGAGTCATCTCATCTGACTCTCTGTGACTCACAGTCACACACACAGCCGGGATATTGCCCTGAGCTCGCGGATGTCCGTGAGCTCAGGGCGGAAAGCGGGAGTCTCCCGCGACTTGCGGGAGACTTGAGATGTCTGTCTCTGGCTGTCTCCTGTATGCTGCCTGACGTCTCTGGCTGTCTCCTGTATGCTGCCTGCCATCTCTGGCTATCTCCTGTATGATGCCTGCACTCTCTGGCTGTCTCCTGTATGATGCCTGCACTCTCTGGCTGTCTCCTGTATGATCCCTGCCCTCTCTGTCTCCTGTATGATGCCTGCACTCTCTGGCTGTCTCCTGTATGATGCCTGCACTCTCTGGCTGTCTCCTGTAGCATGTTTTCAGTCTCTGTTGCAAGAGAGAGCTCGGGGGGTGACACCATGGTTTACCGCACCAGGTGACACCAACCCTAGTGACTCTTACTAGCAGGGGTGTAATTGCCATTTTTGGGCCCCTCTCTGACCTCTGTGCTGGTGCGAGTGGAGGGACTTTTTTTAGATATTTCGGACGCATGTGTATTCCGGGCCCAATCCTTATGGTGGCTCAATTTCAGGTCCCGGCTGCCTGCCGCCTATTTTCTTCCCTTGCAGAGTGATCTTCCTCTGCTCAGCTCTGAGTTAGGCCTGAGACAGAGAGCGAGCGGATGTGCGGCGGGCAGAAGCAGCTGATTGTCCGTTGTGAGTTTTATACTGCATTGCACTGCACATATTTACTATGGATGCCAATATGGCATGGTGTGGTGATTGTACTGCGCTCTCCACATATTTACTATGAATGGCGTGGCATGATAAATTATCACTTGAAGACAAACCTGCACTTTGTTTCAAGGCGGGGTCTGGGGAGGGGCCATGCTTGGGGCTGAAGGGGGCCCCATCAGGTAGGCTGTACGGGGCCCCATGATTTCTATCAGCGGCCCTGGGTGGAGGTTCACCTTCCAGCAGGACAACGAAACTAAACATACAGCCAGAGTTACAACGAAATAGTTTAGATTAAAGCATATTCATGTGTTAGAATGGCCCAGTCAGGGTCCAGACCTAAATCCAATTGAGAATCTGTGGCAAGACTTGAAAACTGCTATTCACAGATGATCTCCATCCAATCTGACAGAGCTTGAGCTATTTTGCAAAGAAGAATGGACAAAAACGTCACTGCTTAGATGTGCAAAGCTGGTAAAGACATCCCCAAAACAACTTGCAGCTGCAACTGCAGCGAAAGGTGGTTCCACAAACTAATGACTCAGGGGGGCTGAATACAAATGCATGCAACACTTTTCAGGTATTTATTTGTAAAATATTTTGAAAACCATTTATCATTTTCCTTCCACTTCACAGTTATGTGCCATTTTTGTTTGTCTATCACATAATATCCCAATAAACTACATTTATGTTTTTGATTGTAACTTTACAAAATGAGAAAAATTTCAAGGGGTATAAATACTTTTTCAAAGCACTGTATATATGTATAGGGGAGCAGTGACAAAAGAAGCTATCACTAGTCATTAGCACGGTTTATCTCAGTTCCATAAACAGACACCTTCATTTAACCACCTAGGCGGTAATCCCGAGCGTAACTCGGGGTGGATTTTTCATTGCAGGATCGGTAACCCCGAGTCACGCTCGGGGTGGATTGCAGAGAGCGCAGCGGTGTTCTCTTACCTTATCCTGGCGATCCAGCGATAATCTCTCATTGCTGAGATCGCCAGCCGAGAGTCCCGCCGCTCCTCCGTCCCTCCGTCGGAGTGATCACTTCCTAGTTCCGTTCCCTGCAGCAGCAATGCTGCATGGGAGCGGAACTAGGGAGGGAAATTAAAAAAAAAAAAAAAAAAAAACGTTGCACAAAACACAAAACACATTTTATATTATATATATATATATATATATATATATGCATATATGTATATGCATATATATATATATATATGCATACATATATATATATATATATGCATATATATATATATATATATATATATATATATATATATATGCGCATATATATATATATATATATATATATATATATATATGCGTATATATATGTGTATATATATATGTTCAGGTGAATTGTGATGCTCTGCAAAGGATCCATTTCACTTAAACCAGCCAGTTTTCAAACCAATGCAGTCACCTGTAGCAACGTTTTTTTGTTTCTTTTTTCCCCTTTCTGGTCACATCTTCTCATTCATGGGTAGATGTGACCATCTTCCTTAGGACATCCAAATGTACTTTATAACCCTATTTAAACATAAAGTGAACTCTGAACATTCAAACATTCAAAATGTAGAAGAGGGCTGCACACTGTTAATGTCAACCAGGTAACACGAATCCAAGGACTGGCTTCTACATTTGGTGATAGCTTACTAAACTGGATGAACTCTGATGGGGAATCGGCACCTGATTGTAGCAGTTATTCAAGCCGGTGGGTAAAACAAACAGTGTTTTTAATGTGGTATTTTATCTACATGTCTTAAATTCTGAACATAACAAGCACTTATATGCAGAAGCAGTTTCCAGTAATATAAAGCATACTAATGTGTTTTTAAAAACAAATTAGGGAACCTAATTTTTCCAGCAGTGTTCTCCTACAACTGCCAGGCTAGTCTGAGGACCACCACCTGTACAAAGAACCAATCAAAGTTCACACTGAACCCCCCCCACCCCTCATCAACAGAATGGAAGGTGGCCCCCTCCCAAAGCACTTCCTGAACAAAATGGAATGGGGTCCATGTAACTGTACATGTTGTGGTTACCGGTGCAATAACTTCATCAATTTTGTTGGTGCAGATGTTTGGTAGATCTTGCAAAAAGAGATTAAGCAGTGGTTTTGGAATCATAAACTTGGCTTTG
The DNA here is from genome assembly GCF_965119305.1 of Pelophylax lessonae. Lineage (NCBI taxonomy): Eukaryota > Metazoa > Chordata > Amphibia > Anura > Ranidae > Pelophylax > Pelophylax lessonae. The sequence goes on along the minus strand of NC_138773.1, from coordinate 249,200,602 downwards.
GATGTGCCCTCAGTTCAGGGTAAAGTGTTTTTTTTTTATTTTTTTTGCTAATTTAGATGATAAAACATGATGATAATAATAATATTAATGATAATCTCTTATTTTCTGAATATACTAAGAATTTTTTATAAAATATATTTTATACTTTTTTATGTTGAATAATTTTTTATTAAAAATTAATTTTCAAACAGTACAGATCAAGTAGAAAAAACATAAATGTCTCTAGTTACGATAATATCAAATCAAATTTGGCATATAGAAGCAACACTCAGTGTACAAATGTAACCAGAGGTAGATCAAATCTCCATCTAAAAGACATAGCTGTCAAGACTATCACATAAATCAGTAAAATGTGTAATATTAACCAATCGAGTAAAGGAAAATAACCATTGGAAAACTCTGTGTACACGGTAGACAGAGGATTCAGTATATACCTCTAAGGCATTTCAGGAAATGTTGGCAGCAGCATCAGATTAGGTAGGTAATGCAACCAACTATCACAAAAAACAAATAGGATAGGGTTTTAAGAACAAGAAAGTTAGGAGAAAGAAAGAATAAATAAAAATAAAAGTGGGGGGTCAAGTAGTACCCATGGGATTCTCCCAAAAACATCTGAAATTTCAGATCTTAACTGCAACAAAGGCATCAAACTCAGAGGAATATTGAAAATGAGACCATACCATCCACATGAGAGAGTATGATTCAGACTTGTCATCATCAACCAGTCATACGTTCTACACTGTCAATCCAATCCATTTCATAGGCCCATTCAGCCAAGGAAGGTGCCTCAGTCCGCCACCAATGCCTGGCGATTACAAAGCGGGCCACTGTAAGGAAATGCCAGGTTGAGCTCTTTTTAATCCATTTATAGGCACCTGGCAACACTGATAACACAGTAATCTGGGGTTCGTTCGGGAATTTATCTACCACCAGTCTATCATATAAGCATAACATTTTATCCCAAAAAGGGATCATTTTGGGAAAAATACCCTAACTATGAGTGATACTGCCAGAAGCCTGCAAACATCACCAGCATGTATTGGGAATGGAAGGACTCATCTAATGCAAGAGTGTGGGGCAGAAAAACCTAGAAAGAATACGTTAATTGCACTCTTGCGCATAGGAAGGATTAGACAGCTTGTATATAAGCGCCAGTGTTTTGTCCCAGTCCACATCATCTGACTTAATATGTAGTTTCTGTTCCAATTTTGCAAGAAATGGAGGTTGGAGTGAGTACAACTCCCTCAGCAAGATCTGATACATTTGATATAAAGAGTAGTCAGGCCTAGCCAATTGCGACAGCAAGGATTCAAAATCATTGGAAGGTCGTGTCAGACATTCTATGAAGGACCATGTGCCCATGTAGTGTTTTAATTGTGTGTCTTATAGCCAAGAACTTGCGGGTTCATGACAAGATGAGAGTATCCTCGATAGGGGAATGAGAGTCCAAGTGCAAGGTTTGGCGTAGCAAGGGGCTGTCCTATTGGTGCCAACAAGGGAAAGCAGAGCCCATTTCTGTCAGGTGAAAAGAGGTAGGACACAACAATGGAGTGATAGGGCTCAGTCTAGAGGTCTAGAGGAGACCCCTACTAAGATAAGTATCCCAGATCTGGAGTGTTGCATGTACTGTGAGGGTCAATAGGTCTTTCCAGGGGCGATGGTCTGGTTCAGTCAAGGTCAGAGAAATAACCTCAGAAGAGAGGAGGTCAATTTCCAGTCGAGTTCATAATGGATGCGGCATGGTACCAATCAACTAGTCTAATCAAAGAGAAAGCATGAAAATAAAGAAACAAGCGGGGGGGGGGTAAAGCTACTCCTCCCATTTTCTTCAGTAGGAACAGGATCAGGATTCCTAGGTTTCTTATGGCACCAAAAGAAGGCCCATATAGTTTTACTAGATTAAAAAAAGGTTGAAGGTGGAGGAAGTGTGATAGCTTGAAAAGTATAGAGTAATTTCGGTAGAATATCTATTTAACAGCACTTATCCACCCAAACCATGATATATTTGGCTTGTCATATGACTTTAGGCACGTGTGGACTTTTTAAAAAAAAATGTATTCCATTAATGTGCAATAATAGAGTCTCTTTTGACAGTACAACATTCCTATGCAAAGTTCTTACCTCAAAGAATCTCTTTGCTGTGTCAATGAGTACTTTTTTAAAATGTTCTATGTCTTTCTCTTCCATGAGCTTGTCTGAGTAAACTCTGCATGACTCGTGAAGCCACAAGTTGACCAAGTCACTGGAAAAACGAATACACTCAGGAGAAGCAAAAAGCATTCCCTGCAAAATGGCACAGCACAGTGATATTAAACAGTGATATGAATTACTTCAGATTAATATTTTTTGCTAAAGCTCACCTAGCCAAACCTTTTTTTTAGAGTGGAGAAGGGATAGAGTGTCTGTTGGGTTATCATTCCTGTATGCGTGCCCCTTTTTGAGATTATTTTTCCTCACTTTTTGTACTAATGTGTTGGGAAATCTCACATATGGAGACACAAACAAAAACACATTTTTAGGAGAGGGAGGGAGAAATTTAATTTCTAGATATGTGCATGATGAAAAAAGGTGTTTTTTTTTTTTTTTTTTAGTTAATCTAGTTATTTAGTTTTGTTAAATTTGGTTGATTCATTTAACTCATATTCAGGAATCGTATTCGGAATTCAAATTTGTAATTCGTATTCGGAATTCGTTCTATGTATTTTTTGAATTTGCCTAGAATTTACCAGGTTTTTTTTTTTAATTCAAAACGTTTGAATCAATAAATTTGGAATTGGTCGAATCGAAAAAAATGTTTTATTTGAATGCGGCAGCTGAGTAACCAAACATCTGTTATGTATACACATTGATCTTGTTTATAATAATATTACATTTATTCAAAATATGCAAAGTGTTCTAATTAATAAAAGTATTATATTTTCAACATCTTTCTACTGTATGTACAATACTGTGCAGACGTTTTAGCCAGCTTAGAAAAAATAATGTCAGTTACAAATGCTTTTAAATATTTATATTTTACTGGTTTCTTTTTATCATTTTTACACTTGCAAAGTGAACGAACAAAAGAAACATCTTCATCAAATGAATATAATGACTCTTTAAATCACCTTATGGCTTAACAAAAACAACTTAATTTCGAAATGGTACACTAATAACACACACAGTCTTTGATTTCAACAATATGTTTACAGTTCGAATCAGAATGTAATTGGACGTAAAATTTGAGTCGAATTTCAATTAGAATTTTGGAAATTTGGGCAAATTTCGTTTCATTATTTGGAGAATTTGGTTAAATTTGTTTGTACTGTAATTAAGGGATTTATTCAGAATTAAATAAACCGCACATGTTTATTAATTTCTGACAATGTTTTTTTTACTATCAGTGTCTTTCTATCTTGGTCATACCTGTACCACCAATTTCTTGTGTCACAGGGTTAGGAAGCCACAGGGATAGGAAGTGAGGAAAAATCTCTCTAATAGGGTCACAGACAAAAATATTAATCACAATCTTTAACTCCTACACATTATTTTAAAAAAAAAAATGGCTGGGATCAAGTTTTAAATATGTCTCCCAGAACAATCTTACAAAACACATACTGTATATACAAGGCAGGGTAAAGTCAAACAACCAACAGCAATTTCAGAACAGTATTTCAGATTTCAGAAAGGTAAAATATAAATTCTGACAGAGGAATTTTAAACCTACCTTGTGCTTATGTGATGCACTTACATTTGATGTGGATTGCCCACAACAAAGCTGTTTTATTCAAGATCCTTGACCCACTGGCGCAGATTGGCATTAGAGCTGTATAGAAGGGGTTGTAAAGTCAGAAGCTTTTTTTATCCTAATGCAATCTATACATTAAGATAAAAAGCCTTCTGCATGCAGCAGCCCCTCTCAGTCCCCCTAACCTGAGCCCCATCTCTATCCAGCGATTTCCACAAGTGCCTCAGCCGTCTGGAACTCTCTCCCGATTGCAGCGGCGCCATTTGGCTCAGTTAGCCAATCAGCAGAGAGGGGTGAGGCCGATACAAGGAGCTGCAGCTCGGCTCGGGTGCCCCCATAGCAAGCTGCTTGCTGTGGAGGCACCCAACAGGAGGGAGGGAGCAAGAGCTTCAGCCAGGGACCCGAGAACAGGAGGATCTGGGCTGCTTTCTGCATAACCACTGTACAGAGGAGGTAAGTATAATATGATTGTTATTTTAATAGAAAAAAAAAAAACTAGACTTGACAATCACTTTAAACCCAAAAGCCAACATGTATTAGTTTGCTGCTTGCTGATTCTTAGATGGTATAACTGTATTCATTTTTTTTTGGGCTTTTATTTATTTTCACCTGATGGTCCAGCCAGTAAGTCAAAAGAACAAGCTCTCCTGCAAATCTTGCAGTTAGAGTGTTGAGATTAACCATTTACCACTGACAGGGACTGCTTACAATGATCAGATTGTTTATTCATGTAAAACATTTATCCCAAAAGGAGAGAAAAAAAACAGTTTGGTGTAACTGCAGTGTGCATTGGAGTTTGGCTTCAATTTGTTAGTGTATTTAAATCTGCCAGTACATTTAACACTCCCCTCCCCCCAGACTGACAAGGCTGTCATCTACAGGTGCTCCTGTTCTCCTTCATCCAAAGTGGGGCACACTAATACAGGAGGTGTGTTAGTGGCCAGATCACTAGGTGAAAATAGAGAGATGCAGCCACCAAATCTAAGGATTGGTAAGCTGCAATATAATACATTTTTGTTTTGGGAGTTAATACCACTTTAAGACACCAGTAAGTAATAAAGCGTGGATCCTGGGGATATAAGTTGCTCATATCACAATTCCTTGATGCGATGGAAAGCCATTGGACCCCTTGTTTTAGAGAGGGTAATTCTCTTTTTTTGTTTATGTAAATCTGAACTCCAGGCAAGCGGCCAAATACATATATAAAATACATATAGTATATCAATTGACTTGCCTGCCAGAAGATGCAAATGTATTTCTATGCATTCAGTTCTAAAATTTACACAGCTCAGCCATACAGCACAACTCTGCCTAGACTAGCAGCAGACCTGATTTTTATCTTCTGCTGCAAGTAAGAAACACCTGTAAGTCTTGTCCCTCTCCTAGCCTGTGACAGGACAAAAAAAAGCAGCATCCTGTCATTCTACGTTCTCCTCCTAGCAGCATGTCCCTTGCACTACAGCACAATTAATTGTCTTTTTATACAGCTTCTCATTCTCCCAATCTGTGCAGAAATTGCTAGCCCAATTCAGGAACTTAGAATGCTTATATGTTAAAAATACAATATATATATCTCAAGAAATGCAGAGGTTTATGTCTTGATCTTTTAAATAAAAAATAAAATCCAAGTCAGTTACCTGAAAAATGTGCGTCAGATCTCTCAGGTTAAAAACATAATGGAACCTTATAGCAGTTGGCAGGAAATTCTGGGTCATTTTGTGATGCAGACAAATAGCAGTTTGTATCAGCGTTGGCAAGGACTTCACCACACTGTAACTGAAGCCACCATGCTGGAAATGGGCACTTATGATCTTGCTGTAGATGGTGGTTAATGCTTCAGATCCAGGAAAGTGCACGGCAAACACAGAGAAGTGCCTCTGAAAAGTTAAGCACAAGTGGAATGCATTAACATTGCTTTAAATAGTCCAGTAAACAGATGCACCCCTCCAGGTAGGTACCCAATGTCTAGAAAACAGATGCAAAACTGGGTGAAAACCCAGCTTGCAGCCGAGAAGCACTGTGTAGCAAATGGCTTGGCCGCACACTGGGATCAGAAATCCAAGTAGAAAACTTTATTGCAGTAAAATCCACCAACAGCACAGTCACAATAGCTGGGAAGAAATGTTAACGCGTTTCATTCTAAACTGTGCTTAATCAAAACAATGCGCAGTTTAGAGTGAAATGCGTTAAAATTTGCTCCCAGCTCCTGTGACTGGTGGATTTTATGGCAATAACATTTTTCACTTGGATTTCTGATCGCAGTGTGTGGCCATCCCATTTTCTTCACTGTATTAGTAAAGTACCCATAAGACTATACTGCACTGCTCCAAGAAGGGACGAATACAACTTGTTAAAGTGACGCACAGCTATCTTTGTGAGGTATTGCATTCTTACAGCAACTGGTTCTCTTAAAGGTCATATCTGTAGTATGCCTAAAAGAATAGGCATCCTTATAGCTGTGTGACAGACTCAGGTTGTTAAGTTATAGTCCACCACTAAGAAACTGTCGTGTTCTCTCATTCCTACTGGTTTGTAAATTAAAAGTGACCCCAGCTGGGCACTTTCCCTTATGGTCTCACTTTCCAACCCTCCCGTGTCATGCAAAGTTAAACCTAAAAAATGCAGCAAGCTAACAAATTACTTTTAATACAACACTGGATTAACATGGCTGATCTAGCACCACTAATAATAGTAGATGTAGTTGAGCAATTGTTAAGAGTCAAAGGTTCCATATTCCTGACACAAATTAATCTTCCTAGAAAGTGTCTGCTGTAATGTGTAGAGAAAACTACTGGTGCTATAAAAATGCAATTTATTATAGAAACACGAACTGACCTTTTTTCCCAAGTCGCTATGGTTACTATAGATCACATACATGACAGGTCAAGTCATGCATCTAATGTAACACCTTGTACAGTAAAGACAAGTGACACGTTGAATGATAGATTACCTGCAAACGAGGATTAATGGAAAAACTTCCAGCGGTGGGATTCATGCACGTTATGTATTGGCAGTTGTGTATTTCTTTAGCTACCAATTTCTGTCTGTCATACCTAGGGTAAATCACATAAACACAAATACTGACTCATGTGGTGTCAGCTTCAATGATCTTATCTTATTTACTGCTCTATTATTATTGTTTGCAAACTGGCAGCTAATAAGATCCATTCATGCACTGTAGCAGTTTTATATGACTTAGAACATTTTGTTGTGCCCATCATCATGCCCCCTAACACAAAATGTGCCCATCAGCATGCCCCTTATTTTATGTTAAGGGGTACGCTGATGGGCACATTTTGTTGTGCCCATCAGAGTGTCCATTAACATAAAATGTGCCCTTCTGCATGCCCTTAACATAAAATATACCCATTAGCATGCCCCTTATTTTATGTTAAGGGTAACGCTGATGGGCACATTTTATGTTAAGGGGCACACTGATGGGGGGATATCTGATGTAAGGGTGCACTCTGGCAGGAATGCCTGATGTAAGGTGGCACTGTGATGGAGACACCTGATGTAAAGGAGCACTCTGATGGGGACACCTGATGTAAAGGGGCACTGTGATAGGGGACAACTGATGTAAAGGAGCAATCTGATGGGGACACCTGATGTAAAGGAGCACTCTGATGGGGACACCTGATGTAAAGGGGTGCTGTGATGGGGATACCTGATGTAAAGGAGCACTCTCATGGGGACAACTGATTTAAAGGGGCACTCTGATGGGCACACCTAATCTAAAGGGCCCTCTGATGAGCACACCTGTTGTAAGGAGGCACTCTGATGGTGACAGCTGATGTAAGGGGGCACTCTGATGAGGACACCCTATCTAAGGGCGCACTGTGATGGGGGAACATTATATAATGGGGCACTCTGATGGGATCAAATTATGTAAGGGGGCTCACTGATGAGAGACACCAGATGTAAGGGGGGCTTCTGTTGCAGAAACCTGATGTAAGTGAGCAGGGATTACCTGTTGTAAGGTGGCACTCTGATATAGGGGGGTACTCTGACGGTGTCAACTGATTTATAAGGGTAGTCTGATGGGGGCACCCAATGTAATGAATTACTCTGGTAGGGGCACCTGATGTAAGGGGAAACATCCAAATAGTTTTTACAGAGTATTACCAGAGTGTGTGAAGGAAACAGTAACAAAAGCGCCAGAAAATTTGGCTTGCGTCAAGAAAAGTAAAGTAGATGAGTACAATCTTTCATGGCATAGACTTGAGATTCAGACCTCAGCCGGAAGAAAATTTTAGTGACTGGGCCTCCTTGAATCTTAATTCAGTACCCCTGTACTGGAGGACCTGCTTCTTCAGGACCCTTAAGACCTCAAATATCTCCTATCATCAAAAGGTAATGTACATAATACTCCTAATTCATCTCCCTCCACAAGTTTCATCTTAAACCGAGGTGGGATGGGGTGCATACATTAATCAAGCTGCCACCGACCCGTGGGAGGGAGGGGGCCTACCTCTAAAATGCTCTCACTGGTCTCGCCATCTTGTGAGGAAGGAATGACACAGGAGAAGATGCTATTATTCCTGTTTTACAATACATTTCTACAGTGTAGCACTTTACGAGCTTTCAGTATATCTATAAGGTCAGAGACATGGCATCGAGACAGGTGAGAGCATTTGAGACAACTTGGAAGGTCCCCTCTACAGGTTCGTGGGAGCTTGATATGCACGTGCCTACCATTACCCCTCGGTTTAAGATGACACTTGTGGAGAGAGGTGGATGAGGAGTATTATGTACATATTTTTTTAATGATTCAGAGATGAGTGAAGTCTCAAGGGTCCTGAAGAAGCGGGGAGTCAACCTTATTTACATCCCTTAGTTAAGCTCTGTGGGGGAGGGTAATGATTGTAAGTGACACGAGTGATGGAATTTTAACCACTTCACATCCAAGGACATACCCGTATGTCCTTGGATTTCAGTGGCAAAACCGAGATGATGTCTGCACCCACAGGCATCATCCTGGTACCAGTGTTTGCAGCCAGTGATTCTCTACGATGTAGAAGTGATCTGGGTGGCTAATTAGCTCCCACCGCTGTGTCTCCTGGGCTCTCCTGTCCCATTGCGGAGGCTGGGAGTGATGTGGCCGGCGTTGATGATTGCCTGGTACAGAGAGAGAGGAATGGACATCGATCCCCTCTATCTGAAACCTGGAAACTGGGAGTGACGAGTATTCATCACTTCCAGTTCCGCCCCTTTGTTTACCTGGCCACCAGTAGCCAGAGAAGCAGCCGGTCAGACTGATCTCAATCTGATCAGCTGCATGGGGGGGGGCCAAAGGAGAGATCTAATAGACCCCAAATCTCTCCATAAAGAGGACCTGTCATGGCCCATGCTGTCACAATGTACAAAACATGGATCACAGGCGCTCAGGTTGAGCCATGAAACCACATATAAAAAATTAGGAACTCGTAGTGAAAGTGGTATAGACCATTGAAATTAAAGTCACTATAAGAACCACTGTATGGTCTCTGAAGTATTTAGCAGGCGACACTTAGGGCAATGAATAGCTCTTCTCAGGTGTGTAAGCCAACTCTGGAGAAACAGTACACAAAAAAACAGAAAAATGCCTCTAAGTGTAATATGCTTTATTCAAAGGGCTGACAGGGTAGACAAATGCCAACTCACATGTAAAAAATAAAATCAATGCCCATCTGTAAAAAAACGTCCTCTCTCAAGGTAAGAACACCAAGCACGCCATTCCTGGTGCAGTAACTACGGTCAGGACAGGAGGTACAGCCGGCCTGTACTGTATCGTTCCGGTTTGTAGATGGGCCGCAGACTGGAGCGCAGCGCTGAGGAAGCGTGTAAAGTCACCGTAGGACAGTTGAGGGCAACGCATTTCAGAGCATGCGCGGGGCTTTTACTTAGCACGCATGCTCCTTTGACAAGTGTGATAAGGAAAACACCAGTATGAGAGCTGTATATATGCAGAGTGGCAGGTAATGAATAAGTAGGCGGGGAAAACAAGTGGTAAAAACTGACTGAACAAATAATAGACCCAAGGTGCTTGAAGGGGAGAGATTTAGAATAATTGTATAGATAAAATATAATACATGAAGCTCAAGCTCAAGCCGAACTCAATATCAAAATAAATCTAAGGAATAAATGAAATGGAAGTAATAATAAGAAAAAAGAAAAAGGAAGAAATAAGAAAAATGGAAATTAAAGAAGTAAATCAGAAATGGAAAAAAATTATTTTAATACTAAAAAATAATAAATAATAAATAAACAATAAATAAAAAGTGAATAATAAAAGTAATAAAAATAAAATAAATAAAAATAAATACAAAAAATATTAAATAAATTGAAAAATAATGAGTATGAAAAATGAACATGGTTATAGGTATATATAGTATACACACACATATATATAATTATCATGATAAACAAGGACAATTGTAGTGCAATCCAATGTACAAAACACATATATACAGGAAACACACTAGTATCTAAGCTTACTTAAAAAATAAATAAATCAAAGTAGTTCATAAATCCGGGTGCTATAGCAGTCACTGGTATAATATGTACCGAGGGGGTGAACCCGAAAAGATATGTACAATGTAGATGTTATAAGATATGAATAAATAAGAAAAAAATATGAAACATGTCAAACATACTGGAAAAATAGAAAATATGTAGAATATACTGTTTATAATGTAAAAAAAAATGTTGTACTATATATGTTGTACTGTATATCTATGTGTAAATACTTACAAAAAGTAGGATCAGGATGGGAAGAGGAGTAAAAAGTAATATATAATATACATTACCTAAAAGGAATAATAAAAAAATAATAAAAATATTGAGTTAATACCGAGCTAAGGTCATTTATGAAAACGGGAAAAAAAATGTATTTATTTAATTTATATTGAGTTCCGTTTGAGCTTTATGTATTATATTTTATCTATATGATTATTCTAAATCCCTCCCCTTGAAGTATCTTTGGTCGGATTTGGATACAAAAAGATTTCCCAAGCTTTAAACATCCCAAGGAGCACTGTGCAAGCGATAATATTGAAATGGAAGGAGTATCAGACCACTGCAAATCTACGAAGACCTGGCCGTCCCTCTAAACTTTCAGCTCATACAAGGAGAAGCCTGATCAGAGATGCAGCCAAGAGGCCCATGATTACTCTGGATGAACTGCAGAGGGAGACTCTGTCCATAGGACAACAATCAGTCGTATACTGCACAAATCTGGCCTTTATGGAAGAGTGGCAAGAAGAAAGCCATTTCTAAAGATATCCATAAAAAGTGTTGTTTAAAGTTTGCCACAAGCCACCTGTGAGACACACCAAACATGTGGAAGAAGGTGCTCTGGTCAGATGAAACCAAAATTGAACTTTTTGGCAACAATGCAAAACTTTATGTTTGGCGTAAAAGCACTGTCAAACATGGTGGTGGCAGCATCATGGTTTGGGCCTGCTTTTCTTCAGCAGGGACAGGGAAGATGGTTAAAATTGATGGGAAGATGGATGGAGCCAAATACAGGACCATTCTGGATGAAAACCTGATGGAGTCTGCAAAAGATCTGAGACTGGGACGGAGATTTGTCTTCCAACCAGACAATGATCCAAAACATAAAGCAAAATCTACAATGGAATGGTTCACAAATAAACATATCCAGGTGTTAGAATGGCCAAGTCAAAGTCCAGACCTGAATCCAATCGAGAATCTGTGGAAAGAACTGAAAACTGCTATTCACAAACTCTCTCCATCCAACCTCACTGAGCTTGAGCTGTTTTGCAAGGAGGAATGGGCAAAAATTTCAGTCTCTCGATGTGCAAAACTGATAGAGACATGCTCCTAATCGCAGCAAGAGGTGGCACTACAAAGTAATAACTTAAGGGGGCTGAATAATTTTGCACGCCCAATTTTTCAGTTTTTTATTTGTTAAAAAAGTTTGAAATATCCAATAAATTTGGTTCCACTTCATGATTATGTCCCACTTGTTGTTGATTCTTCACAAAAAATTACAGTTTTATATCTTTATGTTTGAAACCTGAAAAGGTCGCAAAGTTCAAGGGGGCCGAATACTTTCGCAAGGCACTGTATATGTCTCTCATACTGGTGTTTTCCTTATTACACTTGACAAACTTGAAACACATTGTGTTCAGCTGTCCTCCGGTGACTTTACACACTTCCTCAGTGCTGCGCTCCACTCTGCGGCACATCTACAACCCGGAACAACACAGTACAGGCTGGCTGTAGCTCCTGTCCTGACCATAGTTACTGCACCAGGAACGGCATGCTTGATGTTCTCACCTGAGAGAGGACGTTTTATTACAGATGAGCATTGATTTTATCTTCTACATGTGAGTTGGCAATTGTCTACTAGTGATGGGCTTGATGTTTGAGAGGAACGTAAGTTCAACTCGAACATCGGGTGTTCGTGTGTTTGCCGAACACACGAACACCCGGGGTGCTCAGCGGCAAGTTTGCCCGCCGATGAGCGCGCCATAATCCACTGCGGGATTGCAGTGCATTAAGTGCTTGTAATTAGCCAAAACATGCACCTGACCTGTTTGCTTTGGCCAATCATAGCACAATGTCCTGTCAGAGCCACGATTGGCCAAAGGTGGGGTGCCTTTAGCCAATCATGGCTCAGGGGCTAAGTCCATGCCCCACACTATATAAGGCTGCTGCTTACACAGCAGCCATGTATAGTGTGTTATAATAGTGATTAGGCAGGTAGTTAGTGGATAGTGTGATGAGTTTTAGTTTAGATTAGTGCAGTCAGTGAAGTATACAGTCATATTCAACTTTTAAAATGTATAGATATGTTGTAGTCCTGGGTCCCCTCTCGGTGCTCCCCAAGTTTTGTGTCCCTGTCACTTACAGCTCAGGAGCAGTGCCATGCCAAGCTGACCAAGATTTCCTATATTCTTCAACAGCGAAGATGTCTATGACGAAATGCGTACGGCGTGGTTGCGTCAGTTCCTGATCCGGAGCCTCAGTGGAACGCATTGCGTTTCGGAACTGTATCAGTCATGGCGGATAACCTGGACGGTCCTCCCTCCTAGTGATGCACTTTTAATGCCTGCTTTTACCAATCGAAATGTGAGTACCTCTACTGTGTGAGCTTTAAATAAATCATTATTACGGTATCACACTTTGTGTCCCCCCCTATTCATTCCATTCATATTACTACCGTAGCCTAACTTGGGAGTATACTGAATCCTGAGGAGCAGGATTGCCTCCCCCCCCCCCCCTCTCCTGATATCGAGGATATTTGAAGTAAGAGTAGTACCTGGGATTTGCAGGAGAAGCTACCTCCACGCTGCGGTATACAGCTTTAATATACCCTGCCTAATACCCCTGTGTGGGGTTAGGCACTCTGGTGAGTGCAATTTTATTCATAATAACCCCGGGCACCCCACTTTGTAACACAAAGATATCTGGGATTGCCACATTGCCACAAGAAGTTTGAGCACGTTCACCTATGGGCTTTCTTTCATGATTTATGCACATAGTATTATTTAGGGTGCATATTTACACTTGCACCTTATATTAAAGGATCCATCCATGTATTGATCTTGTGCACTTTAATCCATATATTCACCTTGCACCTTTCCCAGTCTGTACATCTTATATAGGTGTCATACTGCTGCACTCATCAATTTACTATTGATATTCTATTCTTGTATTTTATTTTATTTATTTTTTACACTTATGGATTGTCACTAGTGTTGAGCGAACACGGACTGTATTATTCGTGTTCGTACCGAATAATTGGATTTTTTTTACCCGAACACGGACACGGACACTTTACTGTATGTTCGGGTAAAAATCCGTGTTCGGTCGTTTTATTTCCGGGTTTTGCATGCTTTGGCGCTCTTTTTATGGCGGGCTTTCAACAGCCAATCAACAATCGTTTAACTGGTGTGCCTTAAGCCATCCCAGCCATGCCTGCAAATGTCTTAGTAGCTGTGATTGGCCGTCTGAAGCATGTGACCAAGTCTTTATAAGTTCGAGGCAGCCGCCGCAGCAGCGTCATTCTGCTGCTTAGCTAAGGGACAGAGCACACATCAATGTGCTGGCTGCTGATTAGGGAAAGATAGGCAGGAAAAAACCATTTGTGTCCAGATAGAATTGAGGGACAGGTCGGAGTGTTTAGGCAGGGCGAGTTGTAGGCATTTTAGGGATAGAGTCTGCTGAATTATAGGGTCAGTGTCTTCTACAAACTACAATCGATATTGCTGTGTGGGGGGTGGGGTGAATCTGCACTCAATCCTGATCTACGATCTCTTCTCAATCCTGTTAGGGACAGAGTCTGCTGAATTTTAGGGAAACTGTGTTCTACAAACTACAATCGATATTGCTGTGTGGTGTGGGATTGGAGATAGGCAGGTGTCAGTGATCCACATCCATTTTTCTGTGTGTGAGCTGCAGTGAACACAATCTTTTTGGGCTGCAGTGAACACAATCTTTTTGGGCTGCAGTGAACACAATCTTTTTGGGCTGCAGTGAACACAATCTTTTTGGGCTGCAGTGAACACAATCTTTTTGGGGTGCAGTGAACAAAATCTTTTTGGGGTGCAGTGAACACAATCCTTTTTGGTGTGCAGTGAACACAATCTTTGTGGGGTGCAGTGAACAAAATCCTTTGTGGGGTGCAGTGAACACAATCTTTTTGGGGTGCAGTGAACAAAATCCTTTTTGGGGTGCAGTGAACAACATCCTTTTTGGGGTGCAGTGAACACAATCTTTTTGGGGTGCAGTGAACAAAATCCTTTGTGGGGTGCAGTGAACACAATCTTTTTGGGGTGCAGTGAACACAATCTTTTTGGGGTGGAGTGAACAACATCCTTTTTGGGGTGCAGTGAACAAAATCCTTTTTGGGGTGCAGTGAACAAAATCATTTTTGGGGTGCAGTGAACACAATCTTTGTGGGGTGCAGTGAACACAATCTTTTTGGGGTGGAGTGAACAACATCCTTTTTGGGGTGCAGTGAACAACATCCTTTTTGGGGTGCAGTGAACACAATCTTTTTGGGGTGCAGTGAACACAATCTTTGTGGGGTACAGTGAACAGAATCTTTGTGGGGTGCAGTGAACACAATCTTTGGGGGGTACAGTGAACACAATCTTTTTGGGGTGCAGTGAACACAATCTTTGTGGGGTGCAGTGAACACAATCTTTTTGGGGTGGAGTGAACAAAATCATTTTTGGGGTGCAGTGAACAACATCCTTTTTGGGGTGCAGTGATCAAAATCCTTTTTGGGGTGCAGTGAACACAATCTTTTTGGGGTGCAGTGAACAAAATCCTTTGTGGGGTGCAGTGAACAGAATCTTTGTGGGGTGCAGTGAACACAATCTTTGGGGGGGTACCGTGAACACAATCTTTTTGGGGTGCAGTGAACACAATCTTTGTGGGGTACAGTGAACAGAATCTTTGTGGGGTGCAGTGAACACAATCTTTGGGGGGTACAGTGAACACAATCTTTTTGGGGTGCAGTGAACACAATCTTTGGGGGGTACAGTGAACACAATCTTTTTGGGGTGCAGTGAACACAATCTTTGTGGGGTGCAGTGAACACAATCTTTGGGGGGGTACAGTGAACACAATCTTTTTGGGGTGCAGTGAACAACATCCTTTTAGGGTGCAGTGAACACAATCTTTGTGGGGTGCAGTGAACAACATCCTTTTAGGGTGCAGTGAACACAATCTTTGTGGGGTACAGTGAACAGAATCTTTGTGGGGTGCAGTGAACACAATCTTTGGGGGGTACAGTGAACACAATCTTTGTGAGGTGTAGTGAACACAATCTTTGTGGGGTGCAGTGAACACAATCATTGTGGGGTGCAGTGAACTCAATCTTTGTGGGGTACAGTGAACACAATCTCATACTTCTGAAGATTTGAGGGTGCTGCCTGTTCCATACTCCCCCTACTCCTCATCTAGCCTTTTAGGGGTACAAACAATAGTAATTGGGGCCTAGTGTGGTTGTGTACGTGTGATATACATACACTTTTTTTGGATCATATTTTCTATTCCGCTATTTAATCAAAAACCTTTGGGGATCAGTTAAATTGGGGGATAGTCTGTGTTGGTACGTGTGAGAGAGATCCACCTTTCCAAGTTGTTGGGGTTCATCTCATACTTCTGAAGGTTTGAGGGTGCTGCCTGTTCCATACTCCCCCTACTCCTAGCCTTTTAGGGGTACAAACAATAGTAATTGGGGCCTAGTGTGGTTGTGTACGTGTGATATACATACACTTTTTTTGGATCATATTTTCTATTCCGCTATTTAATCAAAAACCTTTGGGGATCAGTTAAATTGGGGGATAGTCTGTGTTGGTACGTGTGAGAGAGATCCACCTTTCCAAGTTGTTGGGGTTCATCTCATACTTCTGAAGGTTTGAGGGTGCTGCCTGTTCCATACCCCCCCTACTCCTCATCTAGCCTTTTAGGGGTACAAACAATAGTAATTGGGGCCTAGTGTGGTTGTGTACGTGTGATATACATACACTTTTTTTGGATCATATTTTCTATTCCGCTATTTAATCAAAAACCTTTGGGGATCAGTTAAATTGGGGGATAGTCTGTGTTGGTACGTGTGAGAGAGATCCACCTTTCCAAGTTGTTGGGGTTCATCTCATACTTCTGAAGGTTTGAGGGTGCTGCCTGTTCCATACTCCCCCTACTCCTCATCTAGCCTTTTAGGGGTACAAACAATAGTAATTGGGGCCCAGTGTGGTTGTGTACGTGTGATATACATACACTTTTTTTGGATCATATTTTCTATTCCGCTATTTAATCAAAAACCTTTGGGGATCAGTTAAATTGGGGGATAGTCTGTGTTGGTACGTGTGAGAGAGATCCACCTTTCCAAGTTGTTGGGGTTCATCTCATACTTCTGAAGGTTTGAGGGTGCTGCCTGTTCCATACTCCCCCTACTCCTCATCTAGCCTTTTAGGGGTACAAACAATAGTAATTGGGGCCTAGTGTGGTTGTGTACGTGTGATATACATACACTTTTTTTGGATCATATTTTCTATTCCGCTATTTAATCAAAAACCTTTGGGGATCAGTTAAATTGGGGGATAGTCTGTGTTGGTACGTGTGAGAGAGATCCACCTTTCCAAGTTGTTGGGGTTCATCTCATACTTCTGAAGGTTTGAGGGTGCTGCCTGTTCCATACTCCCCCTACTCCTAGCCTTTTAGGGGTACAAACAATAGTAATTGGGGCCTAGTGTGGTTGTGTACGTGTGATATACATACACTTTTTTTGGATCATATTTTCTATTCCGCTATTTAATCAAAAACCTTTGGGGATCAGTTAAATTGGGGGATAGTCTGTGTTGGTACGTGTGAGAGAGATCCACCTTTCCAAGTTGTTGGGGTTCATCTCATACTTCTGAAGGTTTGAGGGTGCTGCCTGTTCCATACCCCCCCTACTCCTCATCTAGCCTTTTAGGGGTACAAACAATAGTAATTGGGGCCTAGTGTGGTTGTGTACGTGTGATATACATACACTTTTTTTGGATCATATTTTCTATTCCGCTATTTAATCAAAAACCTTTGGGGATCAGTTAAATTGGGGGATAGTCTGTGTTGGTACGTGTGAGAGAGATCCACCTTTCCAAGTTGTTGGGGTTCATCTCATACTTCTGAAGGTTTGAGGGTGCTGCCTGTTCCATACTCCCCCTACTCCTCATCTAGCCTTTTAGGGGTACAAACAATAGTAATTGGGGCCCAGTGTGGTTGTGTACGTGTGATATACATACACTTTTTTTGGATCATATTTTCTATTCCGCTATTTAATCAAAAACCTTTGGGGATCAGTTAAATTGGGGGATAGTCTGTGTTGGTACGTGTGAGAGAGATCCACCTTTCCAAGTTGTTGGGGTTCATCTCATACTTCTGAAGGTTTGAGGGTGCTGCCTGTTCCATACTCCCCCTACTCCTCATCTAGCCTTTTAGGGGTACAAACAATAGTAATTGGGGCCTAGTGTGGTTGTGTACGTGTGATATACATACACTTTTTTTGGATCATATTTTCTATTCCGCTATTTAATCAAAAACCTTTGGGGATCAGTTAAATTGGGGGATAGTCTGTGTTGGTACGTGTGAGAGAGATCCACCTTTCCAAGTTTTTGGGGTTCATCTCATACTTCTGAAGATTTGAGGGTGCTGCCTGTTCCATACCCCCCCTACTCCTCATCTAGCCTTTTAGGGGTACAAACAATAGTAATTGGGGCCTAGTGTGGTTGTGTACGTGTGATATACATACACTTTTTTTGGATCATATTTTCTATTCCGCTATTTAATCAAAAACCTTTGGGGATCAGTTAAATTGGGGGATAGTCTGTGTTGGTACGTGTGAGAGAGATCCACCTTTCCAAGTTGTTGGGGTTCATCTCATACTTCTGAAGGTTTGAGGGTGCTGCCTGTTCCATACTCCCCCTACTCCTCATCTAGCCTTTTAGGGGTACAAACAATAGTAATTGGGGCCCAGTGTGGTTGTGTACGTGTGATATACATACACTTTTTTTGGATCATATTTTCTATTCCGCTATTTAATCAAAAACCTTTGGGGATCAGTTAAATTGGGGGATAGTCTGTGTTGGTACGTGTGAGAGAGATCCACCTTTCCAAGTTGTTGGGGTTCATCTCATACTTCTGAAGGTTTGAGGGTGCTGCCTGTTCCATACCCCCCCTACTCCTCATCTAGCCTTTTAGGGGTACAAACAATAGTAATTGGGGCCTAGTGTGGTTGTGTACGTGTGATATACATACACTTTTTTTGGATCATATTTTCTATTCCGCTATTTAATCAAAAACCTTTGGGGATCAGTTAAATTGGGGGATAGTCTGTGTTGGTACGTGTGAGAGAGATCCACCTTTCCAAGTTTTTGGGGTTCATCTCATACTTCTGAAGATTTGAGGGTGCTGCCTGTTCCATACTCCTCCTCCTACTCCTCATCCATCCTTTTAGGGGTACAAACAATAGTAATTGGGGCCTAGTGTGGTTGTGTACGTGCGAGATACATACACTTTTTTTGATCATATTTCCTATTCCGCTATTCAATAAAAACCTTTGAGGATCAATTGAATTGCGGGATAGTCTGTGTCGGTACGTGTGAGATCCACCTTTCCAAGTTTTTGGGGTTCATCTCATACTTCTGAAGATTTGAGGGTGCTGTCTGTTCCATACTCCTCCTACTCCTCATCCATCCTTTTAGGGGTAGAAACAATAGTAATTGGGGCCTAGTGTGGTTTTGTACGTGCGAGATACATACACTTTTTTGGATCATATTTCCTATTCCGCTATTCAATAAAAACCTTTCTAGGGCAAGATCTTAAATTACAGAAATATGAGGAGACCGTCAAATAAGGGCCGTGGCCTGGGTCGTGGTGCTGCTGGTAGAGCTCCTGTTGCAAGGAGAGGACGTGGTCGATCTGTGCCAGCTACACGCACAAGTGAAACACCTTCCTCAAGTGTGAGTAGGCGACAGAACCTGCATCAGTATTTGGTAGGGCATCAAACGCCCCTAGAAGTGATGAGGCCAGAACAAGTTGAGGCGATAGTAGATTGGTTTGCTGCTGACAGTGCCTCCAGTTCCTTCACATTGTCTCCCACCCAGTCTACTGCAGAAAGGTCAGAGTTGGCACCTGCAGCCAATGTCCAACCGTCTTTCACCTCACCCCCTTGCAAATCAGGCCAGCAGTCTGAGCCCCAAGCCATACAGCAGTCTCTTATTCTTTTTGAGGACTCTGTCAGCAGGGTTTCCCAGGGCCATCCACCTAGCCCTGCCCCAGAAGTGGAAGAGATTGAGTGCAGCGATGCCCAACCACTTATTTCTCAAGATGAGTACATGCAAGGATCATCGCAGCACGTCTCCGATGATGACGAAACGCAGGTGCCAACTGCTGCGGCGTTCAGCATTGTGGAGACCGACAAGGAGGGCAGGGGTGAAGACTGGGTGGAAGATGATGTGGAGGACGATGAGGTCCTCGACCCCACATGGAATGAACGTCATGCAGGTGACCTGAGTAGTTTGGAGGAAGAGGCGGTGGTCGCACAGAGCCACCAGCACAGCAGAAGAGGGAGCAGGGTGCAGAAGCGGAGCGGCCGTGCCCTAGACACTACGCCCGCTACTGCCCAACGCAGCAAGGGAACGAGCGCACCAAAGTCAGCTCAAAGGAGTTCTCTAGCGTGGAAGTTCTTTAGAAAATGTGCTGATGACAGGACACGAGTGGTTTGCACCCTGTGCAATCAGAGCTTGAAGCGAGGCATAAACCTTCTCAACCTGAGCACAACCTGCATGATCAGGCATCTAAGTGCAAAGCACGAGCTGCAGTGGAGTACACACCTTCAAAACCAAGAAACGTCTCTGGCTCATCCTGCTTCCTCTTCTGCTGCAGTCTCGGCCGCTCCAGCCACATCTGTAGTGATACCGGCACCTGCCACCCCGCAAACAGACGATCTGTCAGCAACACCACCACCTGGGTCACCAACAACCATCTCCACAATGTCCCGTGGAAGCGTTCAGCTTTCCATCTCCCAAACACTTGAGAGGAAGAGGAAGTACCCCCCTACCCACCCGCGATCCCTGGCCCTGAATGCCAGCATTTCAAAATTATTGGCCTTTGAAATGCTGTCATTCCGTCTGGTGGAGACGCACAGTTTTAAAAACCTTATGTCGGTGGCTGTCCCACAGTACGTCGTGCCCAGCCGCCACTACTTTTCCAGGCAAGCCATCCCTTCCCTGCACAACCAAGTGGGGGAAAATATCAGGTGTGCACTGCGCAACGCCATCTGTGCCAAGGTCCACCTAACTACGGATACGTGGACCAGTAAGCACGGTCAGGGGCGTTATATCTCCCTAACGGCACACTGGGTAAATGCAGTGGCGGATGGGCCTGAGGCGGATAGCAATTTGGCGCATGTCCTTCCACCACCGAGGATTGCAGGGCGCTTCAGTTTGCCTCCTGTTCCTAACTCCTCCTACTCCGCTTCCTCATCCTCTACCGCCTCCTCATCCGGACAGCGTAACACCTTCACCACCAACTTCAGCACGGCCAGGGGTAAACGACAGCAGGCAGTTTTACAACTTGCCTGTTTGGGGGACAAACCACACACCGCGCAGGAGTTGTGGAGGAGCATGGAACAGCAGACAAATGAGTGGTTGCTGCCAGCGAGCCTCAAGCCCGGCCTGGTGGTGTGCGATAACGGGCGAAATCTCATAGCAGCTCTGGGCCTAGCCGGTTTGACGCACATCCCTTGCCTGGCGCATGTGCTGAATTTGGTGGTGCAGAGGTTCCTTAAAAACTACCCCGATATGTCAGAGCTGCTGCAGAAAGTGCGGGCCGTTTGTGCGCACTTTCGGCGTTCTCACCCTGCTGCTGCTCGCCTGGCAGCGCTGCAGCGTAACTTCGGCCTTCCCGCTCACCGCCTCATATGTGACGTGCCCACAAGGTGGAACTCCACCTTGCACATGCTGGAAAGACTGTGCGAGCAGCAGCAGGCCATAGTGGAGTTTCAGCTGCAGCACGCACGCGTGAGTCGCTCTGCGGAACAGCACCACTTCACCACCAATAACTGGGCCTCCATGCGAGACCTGTGTGCCTTGTTGCGCTGTTTTGAGTACTCCACCAACATGGCCAGTGGCAATGACGCCGTTCTCAGCTTAACTATCCCACTTCTATGCCTCCTTGAAAAAACAATTCGGGCGATGATGGAAGAGGATGTGGCACAGGATGAGGAGGAGGAGGAGGATGAAGAGGTAACATTTCCAAGGCTTTCAGGGCAGTCATTCGCAAGGGGCTCCGAGGGTGGGTTCCTGCACACGCAAACGCCAGGGACGCAATTGTCCAGCAGGGGCACAGTTCTGGAGGATGAGGAGGATGAGGAGGAGGAGGAGGAGCTGGAGGAGGAGATGGAACCATGTTCACAGCAGGGTGGCACCCAGGCCAGCTCATGGCCATCACTGGTGCGTGGCTGGGGGGATACAGAGGACACGGACGATACACCTCCCACAGAGGACAGCCTTTCGTTGCCTCTGGGCAGCCTGGCACACATGAGCGATTACATGCTGCAGTGTCTCCACAACGACCGCCGAGTTGCCCACATTCTAACTTGTGCTGATTACTGGGTGGCCACGCTGCTGGATCCCCGTTACAAGGACAACGTACCGTCCTTAATTCACTCACTGGAGCGCGATCGCAAGATGCGCGAGTACAAGCGCACGCTGGTAGACGCCATGCTGCTGGCATTCCCATCTGACAGCGGGGCCACAGTGGAAGCACAAGGCAGAGGAGGAGGAGGAGGAGGTCGCCAACGCAACCAGGGCACCGCCAGCACCTCAGAAGGCAGGGTTAGCATGGCCGAAATGTGGAAAAGCTTTGTCAGCACGCCACAACAAACAGCAGCACCAGCAGCTCAGATGGAACGTCTTAGCAGGAGGCAGCATTTTACCAACATGGTGGAGCAGTATGTGTGCACACGCCTACATGTAGTGAATGACGGGTCTGCCCCCTTCAACTTCTGGGTCTCCAAATTGGGCACATGGCCTGAGCTTGCCCTTTACGCCTTGGAGGTGCTGGCGTGCCCTGCAGCCAGTGATTTATCTGAACGGGTATTTAGCACGGCTGGGGGCGTTATAACAGACAAGCGCAGCCGCCTGTCCAGAGACAATGTGGACAAGCTCACGTTCATTAAAATGAACCAGGCATGGATCCCACGGGACTTTTCCGTACCTTATGCAGAATAGCAATGGATACCGACCTTACCCACCCATTGTTCCATTTTTGCTCTTTCTCACTCTTTTGGGGTGTACCCTCATTTAAAATTTTTGAAAAGAAGCAGTGTTGGCTACCTCGTCCTCCTCCTCAGGGCCAGATTAATGTAGGGGCTATTGGAGCTGCAGCTCCAGGCCCCTACCTTTTATATAGGCCCCGGGTTGGCCATATTCACTGTTACCGCTCTTCTGTCACTTGTAAACACAGAAGTCTGGCTTCTATGCTCGCTTCCCCAGGCAGCACCCTCAGAACCTCCCCACACAGCGTGAAGGCCGGACAAGGAGGGACAGTTGGCGATGCATGGATGTGTTTATGGGCTTCAGAGACAGCATCCCATGTTGAATTAGGCATGCATGGCTGCACCCTTCCTCCTCTGGGTGCATGGCAAGGCACGGCCCTTAAGGCCCTTCAAAATCCTCAGCACCAAGCCCATGATGCTGTTAATCCGGCCCTGGTCCTCCTCCACCGCCGCTTCCACCTACACCGCCCATAGGTGTGCGCAGCCTATTGCATTAAGGTGTGCACCCCAAAGTTGAAATACACATGCATGTGTTTGCCAGCAGGGAGAGTAATGTATCGGGGCCATGTACCTGTAGGCAAGGAGAAATAGAGCAGAGCAGGTCCCAGGGAGATCTTTCCCATCTCCTCACTGGCAATGCTATGTGCCCTAGGTGATTAGGGTGTGCCCAGGCACACCCAGCACACCCTGTGCGCACGCCTATGTCACCGCCACATCCACCACCACCTCAACCTCCCTCCTACTCCATATGGGCCTCGTCCTTCAGAGATGAAGAAGAACATTGTTTTATTTTTCTGTTTTTTTTTGTTGTTTTAAGTTATTTCCCTATCCACATTTGTTTGCAGAGCACTTGCCATGCTCTTAATTACGTTTTGCTGCCATTTGCAGCACTCTAGCCCTTTCCTTTGGTGTTTTAGAGCCATTTTAGTGCCTTAAAGTTCGGGTCCCCATTGACTTCAATGGGGTTCGGTGTCCGGGAAAAGTTCGGTAAAAGTCCGGGACACGGACCCGGACTTTTTTTTAAAGTTCGGCCGAACCCGTCGAACACGGACATCTAGGTGTCCGCTCAACCCTAATTGTCACCAAGATATGTGTTTTATATAGCCTCTACTACACCCCCTACGATCCACCAGTACCACCACTCTATATATACATAATTATATATTTTATAGATACATATCGTTGCACCTTATACCACAGGGTCAATTTATTTGGTTTCATTCGACCACAATACTAAGCACTTTATATCACATTGTAGATAGCGATTCTAGGTTTTTAGTACATTTTATGTGGTGAATATTTATTAATTATACAGTAATTTACAACGTGGATGTTTAATGTATGATTTATGCGTATTTTATGTGGTGTATAGATATTTATTCTTGCATAGTTTTATACCTGTGGTACCCACTACATTACATCTTTTTTACACTTACCCTTATTGGGCAGCGCCAATTCCCTATCCCTGTTTATTTATTATCATGTGAGGTATTGTTGCGAATGTCAGAGGGAGAGCAATCACCTCCTGTGCCACTCTAAACTGGTAACCTCTAAAGGCGTTTAAAGTGTCACCTATGGAGAATTTTAAGCACCATAGTTTGCCGCCATTCCACGGGCAGACGCAATTTTAAAGTGTGTCATGTTTAGGTATCTATTTACTCAGTGTAACATCATCTTTTATATTATACAAAAAAATTGGGTGAACTTTACTGGTTTTTTTTTTTTTAATTCATGAATCCTTTTTTTTCCAAGCAGCTTGCGTTTAAAAAATTGCTGCGCAAATACCGTATGACATTAAAAATTGCAACACACACCATTTTATTGTATTGGGTCTCTGCTAAAAATACATATATATATATATATATATACCGTATTTATCAGCGTATAACACACACTTTTTTTCCCTGAAAATATAGTGCAAACAATGGGTGCGTGTTATACCCGATATTTTCTTTTACCAACGTGCGGGGGGGGGGGGGGGGGGGGTCAGGGATCGACAGTCCAGAGGAGGGGTGTCAGGCGGCCGCCCCGCCTCTCCTGGCCCTGCCAGTGTACTCTGCAGTTAAGAAAAATCCACCGCCAGCCCCTTTTTATAAATCCTTCCTACATATATCACATCACTGTCATTTAAATGCCTCTAAATACCTTGTAAGCTTGCGTCTCTCTGTCCGCTCTCCTCCTCCCGCTTCTCCTCCTCTGAGTATAGCTTCAGATTGGAGGAGGAGAGCGATCACATGACCGGCCATTACACATCACAGAAGAGCGGTCACATGATCGCATATGAAAGAATGGCGCTAACAAGGTATTTACAATGACACTGACACTGAATGCAGGAAGCATCTATGAAAAGGGGCTGGCAGTGATTTTTTTTCTTTTTTACTTCAGAGTATGCTGACAGGGCTGTCCCAGGAGACTGGGATTCTTCTGGGAGTGCATGGGGGGTTATAATAAAAGGGGGTATGTACTTTTCATGGGGGGGACTGTGTAATGTAAAGGGGGGCTATATAATGAAAGGGGCTATGTACTATTATTTTTAATTCTTTAATCTATATTTCCAGAAAATCTTTTTTTCCTGAAACTTCCATCCTAAAATGAAAGTGCATGTTATACGCCGGTGCGCGTTATACGCCAATAAATACGGTATATATATATATATATATATATATTTTAGCAAATAAAAGTTGATTTTTACATGTAGGAGCGAAGTGTCAGAAAAGGTTTGGGAAGGAGGTGGTTAATGTTTATTGAGTTGTCTATGTCAAATTACATGTTTTAAGGTTAAATGTTGTAATAAACAATACATATTTTAACATTTGGCTATGTTGACTATTGGAGGCATATCAATGTCCAATTCATTTTTGGTTTGACATACACTCTTTTATGACAGATCCAGTTCACAAAGCTAACACAACAGTATAAAAATATTTATACCCACACAGTGATAGTTTTGAGATTTTAAAAATGGACCATATCGCTGGAAATAAAGCTCCTTATCCTTGTATTAAATCTTTGTGAATTAAGCCTTGTGACGATCATAATAGGATCTAAAACTGATAATGTTTGTAATGAAACATGTCAGATGAGAAGAAGAAAAAAATGATACATCTACAACTAAAAATACATCAGTTAATACTTACCAATGGCTATAATCCAGATGTTGTCTAATTAAAGTGTGAGGCTGCACTGTACTATAAGCATCCACTTCTGGCATATTGAGATCATCGACAAAATAAATTAATTTTTTGGTTCCAGGTGGGGAATAGTTTCGCCCAGCTCTCTTTTCCAATGGTTTCTCCAGAACACCTGTTTTAATGGGAAAAGAACAATATTAACCAATGCTTGCAGCATTCCTGTAGGTGAATATTTCAAATTTTACCATATAAGGTCTATTTATCAATATTTTTACCAAATAACTACTCATTTTTCTAGTAAAATTCTTTGTGAAAAATGGGTAAATGTTTGGTGAATGTTGTGTAAATATTGAGTGAAAACATTGGTAGGCTCCACAATTCATCTGATACTATTTATACAATTATTTGTTTAGCAGGGGCCTGATGCCACAGAACACATTTTTATTAATTTAATGTATATGACCCAGTTGTGTATCATTTATGGGTGCTATGTGTGCTGTGCACACGGGCCTAAAAGATGTGGGGAGGCCACTGTGTCCTCACACTTTGTACAACATGGGGAAACAGTAGGGGGAGTGCAGGCTGTTAGAGGGGCAGAGGATCAGATGAAAGCATCACTACTGGCACCTGAACTCTTTCTCACTTACTCTTGACCCCTGAACTCAGTGTCACTTAATCCTAACCACTGAACTCTGTATCACTACTAGCCTTTGAACTCTGTTTACTTACTGCAGACCTCTGAGTCACTTACTCCTGACCCCTAAACTCTGTGTCACTTACTACTGACCTCTGAACTTTGCATCACTACTAACTCCTGAACTCTGCATCACTTACTACTGACCTTTGAACTTTACACCACTTAATACTGACCTCAGAATGCTGCATCACTTACTACTGACCCCTGAACTAAGCAACACTTACTCCTGACCCCTGCTTGAACTCTGTGTCACTTAATCATGACCCATGAGTTCTGCATCACTTACTACTGACATTTGAACTCGGCGTTACTTATTACTGAACCCCTGCACTCTGCGTAATTTTAAGCCAAGGCCAATATTTAGTGCAATGTAAGCCACACCATTAATCTTTTAGCTCCATGTTGCCATTTGTGGCCTTGTATGCAGAGCCAAGAGAAAATTCTCACATTCAGATATCAGTCATTTATGTTTCTGTTCAAACATGAGACTTGCTTCATGGCACTGCACAGGTTGCATGACCTCAGTCTGTAGTGTGAGAACTGCATTTTCCTTTGAAGAAACGACATAGCCCAAAATGCCTGGGTCTCTCTGTCTAGCACTGGTCCAGGTGAGAGCTTCACAGTAAATAGATCTAAAACAGAGACAAACAGGCAGAACATTCACATAGACACATAGAGAGCTCACTGGAACAGCTGGAAGATTTTTTTATGACATTTGTGATGCGACACAGAGTGGATGGCAACGCAGGCATTGGATGCTGTGTGAACCAGAACAGGAAGTGGTCTTGTCCCTTTGGCAAATAGGGACAAGATAGGTGAATGAGTACATGAACATAGGGGAATTGATCGGCCATTACACTACAAACTGCAACCACAACGTGTGAGCCCATCAGTAGAGTTGAGCGGACACCTGGATGTCCGTGTTCGGCCGAACTTGAAAAAAAAGTCCGGGTCCGTGTCCCGGACTTTGTCCGAACTTTACCCGGACACCGAACCCCATTGAAGTCAATGGGGACCCGAACTTTCAGGCACTAAAATGGCTCTAAAAAACCAATGGAAAGGGCTAGAGTGCTGCAAATGGCAGCAAAATGTAGTTAAGAGCATGGCAAGTGCTCTGCAAACAAATGTGGATAGGGAAATAACTTAAAACAACAAAAAAAAAACAAAAAAATAAAACAATTTTCTTCATCTGTGAAGGACGAGGCCCATATGGAGTAGGAGGGAGGTTGAGGTGGCGGTGGATGTGGCGGTGTAGGTGAAAGCAGCGGTGGAGGGGGACGAGGTAGCCAACACTGCTTTTTTTTTTAGTCATTTTAAATTAGGGTACACCCCAAAAGAGTGAGAAAGATCAAAAATATAACAATGGCTGGGTAAGGTCGGTATCCATCTCTATTCTGCACAAGGTATGGAAAAGTCCTGTGGGATCCATGCCTGGTTCATTTTGATGAATGTGAGCTTGTCCACATTGGCTCTGGACAGGCGGCTGCGCTTGTATGTGATAACGCCCCCAGCCGTGCTAAATACACGTTCAGATAATACACTGGCTGCAGGGCACGCCAGAACCTCCAAGGCGTAAAGGGCAAGCTCAGGCCATGTGCCCAATTTGGAGACCCAGACGTTGAAGGGGGCAGACCCGTCATTCACTACATGTAGGCGTGTGCACACATACTGCTCCACCATGTTGGTGAAATGCTGCCTCCTGCTAAGACGTTCCATATGAGCTGCTGGTGCTGCTGTTTGTTGTGGCGTGCTGACAAAGCTTTTCCACATTTCGGCCATGCTAACCCTGCCTTCTGAGGTGCTGGCGGTGCCCTGGTTGTGTTGGCGACCTCTTCCTCCTCCTCTGCCTTGGCCTTGTGCTTCCACTGTGGCCTCGCTGTCAGGTGGGAATGCCAGCAGCATCGCGTCTACCAGCGTGCGCTTGTACTCGCGCATCTTGCGATCACATTCCAGTGAGTGAATTAAGGACAGTACGTTGTCCTTGTAACGGGGATCCAGCAGCGTGGCCACCCAGTAATCAGCACAAGTTAGAATGTGGGCAACTCGGCGGTCGTTGTGGAGACGCTGCAGCATGTAATCGCTCATGTGTGCCAGGCTGCCCAGAGGCAACGAAAGGCTGTCCTCTGTGGGAGGTGTATCGTCTGTGTCCTCTGTATCCCCCCAGCCATGCACCAGTGATGGCCATGAGCTGGCCTGGGTGCCACCCTGCTGTGAACATGGTTCCATCTCCTCCTCCATCTCCTCCTCTTCATCCTCCAGAACTGTGCCCCTGCTGGACAATTGTGTACCTGGCGTTTGTGGGTGCAGGAACCCACCCTCGGAGCCACTTGTGAATGACTGCCCTGAAAGCCTTGGAAATTATCCCTCTTCCTCCTCCTCCTCCTCCTCCTGTGCCACATCCTCTTCCATTATCGCCCGAATCGTTTTATGAAGGAGGCATAGAAGCGGGATAGTTAAGCTTACAACGGCGTCATCGGCACTAGCCATGTTGGTGGAGTACTCAAAACAGCGCAACAAGGCACACAGGTCTCGCATGGAGGCCCAGTTATTGGTGGTGAAGTGGTGCTGTTCCGTAGAGCGACTCACGCGTGCGTGCTGCAGCTGAGGCTCCACTATGGCCTGCTGCTGCTCGCACAGTCTTTCCAGCATGTGCAAGGTGGAGTTCCATCTTGTGGGCACGTCACATATGAGGCGGTGAGCGGGAAGGCCGAAGTTACGCTGCAGCGCTGACAGGCGAGCAGCAGCAGGGTGAGAACGCCGAAAGTGCTGCACAGACAGCCCGCACTTTCTGCAGCAGCTCTGACATATCGGGGTAATTTTTAAGGAACCTCTGCACCACCAAATTCAGCACATGCGCCAGGCAAGGGATGTGCGTCAAACCGGCTAGGCCCAGAGCTGCTATGAGATTTCGCCCGTTATCGCACACCACCAGGCCGGGCTTGAGGCTCGCTGGCAGCAACCACTCATCAGTCTGCTGCACAATGTGTGGTTTTTCCCCCAAACAGGCAAGTTTTAAAACTGCCTGCTGTCGTTTACCCCTGGCTGTGCTGAAGTTGGTGGTGAAGGTGTTACGCTGACGGGATGAGGAGGCGGTAGAGGATGAGGAAGCGGAGTAGGAGGAGTTAGGAACCAAACTGAAGCGCCCTGCAATCATCGGTGGTGGAAGGACATGCGCCAAATTGCTATCCGCCTCAGGCCCATCCGCCACTGCATTTACCCAGTGTGCCGTTAGGGAGATATAACGCCCCTGACCATGCTTACTGGTCCACGTATCGGTAGTTAGGTGGACCTTGGCACAGATGGCGTTGCGCAGTGCACACCTGATTTTTTCCCCCACTTGGTTGTGCAGGGAAGGGATGGCTTGCCTGGAAAAGTAGTGGCGGCTGGGCACGACGTACTGTGGGACAGCCAACCGACATAAGGCTTTTAAAACTGTGCGTCTCCACCAGGCGGAATGACAGCATTTCAAAGGCCAAGAATTTTGAAATGCTGGCATTCAGGGCCAGGGATCGCGGGTGGGTAGTGGGGTACTTCCTCTTCCTCTGAAGTGTTTGGGAGATGGAAAGCTGAACGCTTCCACGGGACATTGTGGACATGGTTGGTGACCCAGGTGCTGGTGTTGCTGACAGATCGTCTGTTTGCGGGGTGGCAGATGCCGGTATCACTACAGAGGTGGATGAAGAGGCCGAGACTGCAGCAGAAGAGGAAGCAGGAGGAGCCAGAGACCTTTCTTGGTTTTGAAGGTGTCTACACCACTGCAGCTCGTGCTTTGCACTTAGATGCCTGATCATGCAGGTTGTGCTCAGGTTGAGAAGGTTTATGCCTCGCTTCAGGCTCTGATTGCACAGGGTGCAAACCACTCATGTCCTGTCAACAGCACATTGTCTGAAGAACTTCCACGCTAGAGAACTCCTTTGAGCTGGCTTTGGTGCGCTCATTCCCTTGCTGCGTTGGGCAATAGCAGGCGTAGTGTCTAGGGCACGGCCGCTCCACTTCTGCACCCTGCTCCTTTTTTTGCTGTGCTGGTGGCTCTGTGCAACCACCGCCTCTTCCTCCAAACTACTCAGGTCACCTGCATGACCTTCATTCCATGTGGGGTCGAGGACCTCATCGTCCTCCACATCATCTTCCACCCAGTCTTCACCCCTGCCCTCCTTGTCGGTCTCCACAATTCTGAGTGACGCAGCAGTTGGCACCTGCGTTTCGTCATCATCGGAGATGTGCTGCGATGGTCCTTCCATGTACTCATCTTGAGAAATAAGTGGTTGGGCATCGCTGCACTCAATCTTTTCCACTTCTGGGGCAGGGCTAGGTGGATGGCCCTGGGAAACCCTGCTGACAGAGTCATCAAACAGAAGAAGAGACTGCTGCATGACTTGGGGCTCAGACTGCTTGCCTGATTTGCAAGGGGGTGAGGTGAAAGATGGTTGGACATCGGCTGCAGGTGCCAACTCTGACCTTTCTGCAGTAGACTGGGTGGGAGACAATGTGAAGGAACTGGAGGCACTGTCAGCAGCAAACCAATCTACTATCGCCTCTACTTGTTCTTGCCTCAACACTTGTAGAGGCGCATGATACCCTACCAAATACTGCTGCAGGTTCTGTCGCCTACTCACACTTGAGGAAGGTGTTTCACTTGTGCGTGTAGCTGGCACAGATCGACCACGTCCTCTCCTTGCAACAGGAGCTCAACCAGCAGCACCACGACCATGGCCACGGCCCCTATTTGACGTTCTCCTCATATTTCTGTAATTTATGATCTTGCCATAGAAAGGTGTTTATTGAATAGCGGAACAAAACAACAACAGTATCGCACGGGTGTATCTCACAGTCAAATATGCAACCTATGCCGCAATTTAATTTTTTTACCCCAAAAGGGTGTTTATTAAATAGCGGAATAGAAAAACAGTGTACAAATACAACGGGTGTATCTCACAGTCAAATATGCAAAGTATGCCGCAATTTAATTTTTTTTCACCCCAAAAGGGTGTATATTGAATAGCGGAATAGAAAAAAGGATATAAAACGGTGTATCTCACACGTACAAACACAGACTAGGCCCCGATTACAATTTTTTGTACCCTAAAGGGAGGATGAGGATGAGGAAGAGGAGTAGGAGGAGTTCGGAACAGGAGGCAAACTGAAGCGCCCTGCAATCCTTGGCGGTGGAAGGAGATGCGCCAAACAAATTTAAAAGGTGTATCTCACACGTACCGATACAGACTATGCCGTAATTTAATTTTTTTCACTCCAAAAGGGTGTATATTGAATAGCGGAATGGAAAATATGATATAAAAAGGTGTATCTCACACGTACAAACCCAGAATAGGCCCCGATTCCAATTTTTTGTACCCTAAAGGCAGGATGAGGATGAGGAGTAGGAGGAGTTCGGAACAGGAGGCAAACTGAAGCACCCTGCAATCCTCGCGGTGTAAAATGCGCTCAAAAAATTGGAGAGGTGTATCTCACACGTACCGATACAGACTATGCCGCAATTTAATTCTTTTTACCCCAAAAGGGTGTAGATTGAATAGCGGAATAGAAAATATGATATAAAAAGGTGTATCTCACACGTACAAACCCAGAATAGGCCCCGATTCCAATTTTTTGTACCCTAAAGGCAGGATGAGGATGAGGAGTAGGAGGAGTTCAGAACAGGAGGCAAACTGAAGCACCCTGCAATCCTCGGCGGTGTAAGATCTGCCCAAAAATGTGAAAGGTGTATCTCACACGTACCGATACAGACTATGCCGCAATTTAATTCTTTTTACCCCAAAAGGGTGTAGATTGAATAGCGGAATAGAAAATATGATATAAAAAGGTGTATCTCACACGTACAAACCCAGACTAGGCCCCGATTACAATTTTTTGTACCCTAAAGGCAGGATGAGGATGAGGAGTAGGAAGAGTTTGGAACAGGAGGCAAACTGAAGCACCCTGCAATCCTCGGCGGTGGAAGATGCGCCCAAAAAATTGGAAAGGTGTATCTCACACGTACCGATACAGACTATGCCGCAATTTAATTTTTTTTACCCCAAAAGGGTGTAGATTGAATAGCGGAATAGAAAAAAGTATATAAAATTGGTGATTTTTCAATAGCATATGTGAACACAGCAGTGTCTTATGTTTTATGTCACGGTGAGCAGCAGGCTATGAAGGGAAAAAAAAAATTTCCCTTTAAATTTGTAATTTTTAAATAGCAGATTAGTACAGACTATGCCACAATTTAATTTTTTTAACCCAAAAGGGTGTATATTGAATAGTGGAATAGAAAAATGTATATAAAATTGGTGATTTTTCAATAGCACATGTGAACACAGCAGTGTCTTATGTTTTATGTCACCGTCAGCAGCAGGCTATGAAGGGAAAAAAAAAAAAATTCCCCTTTAACTTTGTAATTTTTAAATAGCAGATTAGAACAGCAATCTGAGGTAAAATATAGCTGAACGCTGCACACAACAGACTGATAAAAATATATTTTTTTCTCCCTCCTCCTCCTCCTCAGTGGGCTCAAGTGAGGGCAAAAAGATCGTTCACTGCACCACCCCCCAAACAGCAAAATCGATGTAGATCGCTAACGGACGATTGTTCTGTCCTGTGTCTCCTATCTGTCCCTGCCTAATCTCTCCAGCCTGTCCCTAAACTGCTCAAATATCTTTCCCTGCCTACACTCCGACCTGTCCCTGCATTCTTTTCGGGCACAATGTTGTTTTTCCCTGTCTGTCCCTAATCAGGAGCAGCCAGCACGTATGATGTGTGCTCTCTTCCTACACTACAGTAGACTGACGCACCGCGCTGTGTCTCTCGACCCTATAAAGACATGGGTCACATGCTTCAGATGGCCAACCACAGCTACTAATACATTAGTAGGCATGGCTGGGATGGCTAAAGGCACACCAATTAAAATTCCAAGTATCCAGGGAATTTGTGAATACAGGATCTGGGTAACTGTCAGTGTTTCTAGCCCTTGTGTACTAATACTAAGGCTTGCCTAGCCTGGGCCATTGCAGTACTGCAGTACTGTCAATTTCCTGGGCTACTATTAACCACTTTACCACCGGAGGATTTTGCTGTCTTACGTCCAGGCCACTTTTTGCGATTCGGCACTGTGCAACTTTAACTGACAATTGCGCGGTCATGCAACGCCGTACCCAAACAAAATTTATGTCCTTTTTTTCCCGCAAACAGAGATTTCTTTTGGTGGTATTTGATCACCTCTGCGCTTTTTATTTTTTGCGATATTAATAAAAGAATGCGAAAATTTTGAAAAAATAACAATATTTTTCTACTTTGACAGTTAAAAAATGTTCAATATATTACATTTTTGTCATATATTTAGGCCAAAATGTATTTAGCTACATGTCTTTGCCAAAAAATTGTCAATGAGCGTATTTTTAACCGCTTTAAGACCGGAAGATTTTACCCCCTTCCTGACCAGGCCATATTTTGCGATTCGGCACTGCCTTAATTTAACGGACAATTGCGCGGTCGTGCGATGCTGTACCTGTCCTTTTTTCCCCACAAATAGAGCTTTCTTTTGGTGGTATTTGATCACCTGTGCGATTTTTACTTTTTGCACTATATACAAAAAAAGAGCGACAATTTTGAAAAAATAACAATATTTTTCAAATTTTTTTTATATGAAATCCCCCCCCCCCCCCAAAAAAAATGTAAAAATCCATTTTTTAACTTTTTTTGCCAATCTGTTTTCTGCTACATATTTTTGGTAAAAAAAAAAATCGCAATAAGCATATTTTGATTGGTTTGCGCAAAAGTTATCGCAGCTACTAACTACGGGAAATTTATGTCATTTTTATTGTTTTTTTTTAACTAGTAATGGCGGCGATCTGGCGGTGATCTGCGATTTTTTTTGCGGGACTGCGACATTGCAGCGGACCGATCGGACCCTTGACTGACATTTTTGACACTTTTGGGGGTACCAGTGACATTACTACAGTAATCAGTGCTATAAATATGCACTTGTACTGTAAAAATGACACTGGCAGGGAAGGGGTTAATTTTTATTGGTGATCAAGGGGTTAATGTATGCCTGGTGCTTACTGACGTGTGTGGGGGGAGGGGACTGTGTGACACAGGGACAGATTGCAGGTTCAACTATGCTGAATGCTGCAATCTGACCCTGCCTGTTTACACAAGCGGGCGGATCTCCACACTCGATCCCCGACGATCGGGGAAGAGCAGCTGTGATCACCGCCGCTCCTCCCCTGGCCCGACTCTCGCTGTAACTGAATACAGCGGGAGCGAGCCTCCGGCGGCGCGCGTGCACCACCCACAAGGGGAGGAGTCCAGCGACGTAGGTCTACGTCGCTGGACGGAATCGAGCCACTTTGCCGCAGTAGCACCAATGTGAGCGGTCGGCAAGTGGTTAAAGGAACTGTTCTAAGAGGTAGCTACAGAGTGAAGAGTTTTCTGGCTCAGTGTTTCTGGTGTATCCCACGACTCCCTGAGCCCCATCCAAATTATTCAGCAATAAATGTTTAAAAAGGCAACCCCTAGACTGCTCATTGGGTCAGAAGAGTGAATGTTGCTGTGTGTCTGGCTGCTGCTGTACTAGTGAGGAAAGGAACCTGGGAAAAAACCTTTCGGGGCTTATCGCTACACCTGCTTTATGTAAATATTACTGATTCCCTTTAAAAGATGTAATTTTTTTTTAAAAGGAAACAAATTTGGATATTATCTATCCAAAAAACTTGTGAGTTGATTACTAATTGATTTACTAAAACTGGAGGGTGCAGTTCTGCAAAGAAACCAACCAGTTTTCAGTTTTTGTTTTTTTTTTTTGACAAAGCTTTATTGAACAAGCTGAATTTAGAAGCTAATTGGCTACAATGTACAGCTGCACCAGATTTTTCACTCCCCAGTTTTAGTGAATCAACATAATGGTTTTGTTGCCCACAGCACCAGATTCTTCTGAAAAACTTACATCTATAAGCTGTTCAATTGCCATGGGAAGTATTATATCTGAAAAGAAGACTTTGTGTGATAAGAGTGCAGCTCTCCATATTAATCAAAGAGAAATTATTTTAAGCATTTTTTTCCTTTCCAGCCAAGCTAAAGTTTGACTGGCCACTAATCACACTTGCACAACATTGCTGTTTACACTTTTCCATTAAATAAAGGCCAAACATATATTTCAAAAATGTTATACATTAGATATTTTTTCACAATAGTGCCATCACTTACGCTGTAGCATGGCAGATGTGGTGTAGTAGTTGAATGGAACTTTGGCCACCATGTATTCTTCTGGCAATTTTGCCAATTTATCAGACACCAGGATGGTTTTTCCTACTCCTGCATTTCCAACCAGCATTATTGGTTTCCCCTTCTCCAACAGCAAATCCAAAAAATACCTTAAGCGGACAGTTTCTGCAGTATGTACCAAGACAGTCTAAATGTAAAACGAAACAAATGTTATGTAATTTGTTTGGAATTATGCTAAGAAGATGTGTATAATGAAGCAGGGGTTTAGTAGTAATAG
Organism: Pelophylax lessonae; assembly: GCF_965119305.1. NCBI lineage: Eukaryota > Metazoa > Chordata > Amphibia > Anura > Ranidae > Pelophylax > Pelophylax lessonae. The sequence continues at coordinate 249,164,764 of NC_138773.1, read as the reverse complement.
TCACACAAGGAACAATTAAAAGTACACTTCTGTGCAAAAGTTTTAGGCAGGTGTGAGAAAATGCTGTAAATAAAGAATGCTTTCAGAAATAGAAGTGTTAATAGTTTATTTTTATCAATTGAAAAAATGGGAGGTAAATTAACAGAAGAGATATCTAAATCAAATCAATATTTGGTGTAGCCACTCTTCAAAACAGCATCTTCTAGGTACTATTGCACAGTTTTTAATGGGACTCGGCAGGTAGGTTGTTCTAACAATCTTGGTGAACTAACTAAAGGTCTTCTGTGGACATAGGCTGTCTCAATCCTTCTGTCTCTTCATGTAATCCCAGACAAACTCAAAGTCAGTGCTCTGTGGGGGCCAAACCTTCACTAAAGCCCCGTACACACGTACCGATTGTCGGCCGACCGTTCGGCCGTCTTTTGTCTGGTGCAGTCGTGTAGGTTGAAAAGTGCTAAAGACTGCACACGAATTTTGTCGGCCAACAACAACCGACTGCAGAAGTGATGTCATGTGATGGTTAACTTTCCGTGTGTTTTTTCTTCTCTGAGCATGCCCAGTCTTGCTCTTCTGCTTTTTGTTGGCCGAAATCTGTACTGACTGACGAACAATCGGTCGTTCTTTGTTGGCCTACAAAAATTTTATAGCCTGCACACCAGATTTTGTTCGGCCGAAAAGTCGCAGTCGGTTGTCAGAAGCATCATACTAACAAGTCGACAATCGGCCGATCGGACGTTGGCCGAATATTTACGACCGACAATCGGTACGTGTGTACGGGCCTTTACAGGACAACTTGTTCTTCTTTACATTGAAAATAGTTCTTAATGACATTTGGTTGTATGTTTGGGGAGGTTTTCCAGCTGCAGAATAAATTTGGGACCACTCATACACATCCCTGGTGGTATGGTATAATAGCTGGCTGTATGGCATAAGTATCTGCCTGTATTTGTCAGCTTTGAGTACACCATTGATCCTGACCAAATCTCCAACTCCATTTACAGAAATGCAGCCCAAAACTTGCAAGCAACCTCCACCATGCTTCACTGTTGCCTGTAGACAGTCATCATTGTACTGCTCTCAAGCCCTCTGGTGAACAAACTACCTCCTGTTACAGCCAAATAGTATATAATAAAATAATATTCATATTTTGACTTATCATTCCAGAGCACCTGCTGCCATTTTTCTACACCCTCATTCCTATGTTTTTTTGCATAGTTAAGTCCCTTAGCCTTGTTACCACATCGGAGGTATGTTTTTTTTGGCGACATTTCATCCATGAAGACCCCTTCTGGCCAGACCTCTCCAGACAGTAGATGGGTTTCGTGAAGATCAATAAAATGGTACACAGCGCAAAACAGGTATACTAAATAAAGTGCAAAGAATGTGCAAATTATGTACAGCTTATATGCAATCTAATATTGCACCAACAACCTCAAATAAATGAATCTCATTAAGGTGCAACAACAGTGCTAATTAGCAAATAAAGTGCAAAATAATTCTTCATAATTCATAACTGTATATCCATAAAAACAAACTGTGGGTAAATAGATAAATGAATAAAAATAAATGAAAAATATATAAAACAGCACTCTTAAAGTCCCAAACAGTCCGATTTTAAGCAAGTAGCCAGTGCAAGTGCAATGTGCTCCTTTTTATGCAGATCAGTGCCAATCCGTGCCAAAATAAAGTGCAATCTTGTGTGGATCCACTCCCTATGGATACTGCCACTTACCAGACTGCCAGACGCGGGTTTGCACACCAAGCGACATGGAATGATTTCAGTAAGACGTGTCTATAACATGAATGTAGATCCTGAATATTCGTCTAGGCATATGCATATGCTGAGATGAATATTCAGCTGTACCTTAAGAAATCCATAACGCAGGAACCATTTTACTTTTCCAGTAGATGGGTTTACCTGGGTCCCACTAGTTTCTACCAGTTCTGTGCTGATGGCACTACCTAAAATCTTCCAATGTTGAAGCGAAGAAAGCATGATGTGTCTTTCATCTGCTGCATTAAGTTTCCTTGGCCAACCACTGCGTGTATGGTCCTCAATGCTACACCACTGTTTCTGTTTTAGGTAATAACTGTGTTTCAATCTAAATATGAAGTTGATAAGTTGATAAGCGCCTGCTTGGTATAATTGGTTAACCATATACCTGACTCTGATCCTACAAAATCTATGAATTTGTGCAAGTGTAAGAACTAATGCTGGTTTAAAGCCAAAGGGTGGTCACACCAAATATTGATTTGATTTATATTTTTCTTCTGTTCACTCACATTTAATTTTGTAAATTAATATAAATAGATAATTAAAATATACATTTTTGAAAGCATTCTTACTTCACAAAATTTCTTCACACCTGCTTAAAACTTTAGCACAGTACTGTATATCTAAATCCAAGAACAGACATAAAACTTTTTTGCTGCCTACCAGTCATTAGATGTGGTGGCTGCAAATATTTTCTAGTCTTTTTTCCTTAATTTTTACCTGGTGATCCTGCCATTTCCTGTTTCAGGGTGACAACACTCACTCATAGTACTGTATCCACAGAGAAGCAGCATTGTCACTCTAGGACAAAACACCTTCCATTTCCCTATTCTCCACAGAATAGTGGTGGAGTTGTTCTGTGCTCTATAGAAGAGAAGTAGGCAGGGTTGATAACACTGCAGAGTGCACAGAAAGTTACAATTTCATTGGATTTCTGGCAAGACCTACAGGTATTTTCTGCACTTATGAAACTGATAAAACAAAATATGTTCAATTGCGTATTTAACTGACCAAAATGAAGCAAAACATCGAAGTTTTGTTAGGTTTTACATATACTTTAAGGGTTTCTGTGGAACCAGTTGGAGACCTACAGTATCAGACACCTTCAGTATTACTGCTAGTCTAATGATAGCTTTGAAACCAGCAGTAACCTAAGGATCATATGTATGATCGTATTCTAAGAAATAGAGTCACTCACTCACAGATAAGAATGCTTAAAGTGGTATTAAAACCAAAAGCAAACATTTATTATATTGCAGCTAACCAATTTTTAGATGTGATTGCTGCATTCATTTTCTTTTTTAGGGTTTCTATCTCTTATTTTCACATGGTGACTTCGACAGGACTTGAAGCACTGCCTGTGTAATCTTGAGGTCCTCAAGTCACATCAAAGTCGGACCAAAGTGGTGCAGGGACTACTTTGAAGTTGCTGCAACTTAAAGTTGCACATATATGAACGTTACTCATTGGAAATCATGGGGTATAACTTGTAATGCAACTTTGCAGTCTCAAGTCGCAGTTCAAGTCGCACAAGTGAGAATGGGGCCTCAAGAAAAAACAAACACACTAATTAAAACAAATATTGTATTCATATCAACTCAAACTAGTGTAGTCAGGGAGGTTATGGTTAAAATCCAAATAACACAAAAAAAAATTGAAAAACAACATGTACACATTGTTGATATAAACTGAACCCAATCCACAGTGCAGATATCAGCATGTACAATGGCATTTTACTGCTCCACAAACGATCAAGAGCTCAATCCAATGGATGTTTACCCATACACTATAGTACATATAAAATGGCAGGGCGACTGTAGATTGAAAGGGGGTTACAAATTCATAAGGCGTTTTGCAGACATGTTTCTTTATAAGAAGGGCGTTCAAAAAAATGTGGGTAGATATTCGTACTAGTAGAGGTCCCTGCCAGAAAATAGAGGGATGAGAAGAAGGAAGTCTGCTAATCAGATCCCAAGCCAAAAGGGCAGGTGAGAGGAGTTTATACAATATGTATCCCAAACATTAATTTTCTCGAATCCCCAAAGGGAACTGGTCAACCTCCAAACAATGTGTGGTGTGCAAAGAAGAAAAAGTAAGGAGATTTTGTTACCAATCCATAAGAGACAGGAAAGAATTCTTAGGAATGTTTTTATCTAATTCTGACTGTCTCAACAGAGCAGAAAGAAGTGAAAAATGATCAGGTAGAGATGTAAACTTTTTAATTACACAATGGTCTCTTGTATCTAAACTTTGTGCCCTTCCTGTCAGTAGTTAAATCAATATTTTCTCATGGGGTGCGCATACCCACGCACCAAAAACCTAGGAACGGCACCTAAATATGTTAGGACCTTATTGAAGTTCATTATTAGATGTGTGTTTTATCACTTATAGGGAGGGGTAAGGTTAAAAAAGTTTTTATCTACTTAATCTCCTAACAACCTCCTCCCTCAACAAGGGGCTATACCTTTACTACAGTAGATTAAGGAGTCACAGAAAATATGCCAGAGCTCTGTTACCACCAAAGAATTATCTCCCTGGTCAAAATGCTCTTAATCCCATCCTCTCACTCACATTCTGTCTGGACTTCACTATATCTTCATCCTATCACTCAAAAACTGCTGTGTATTTAGCTACTATCTATAGGAGGTATAAGGAAATGTAACCAAACAGATCAAAAACCCCTCCCCACAAACCAAATCCCCATGTTTAACCAGTGATTGTGCACAAAAAAGTAACACAACAAACAACAAAATACCCTACATGTTTCACTTAAACATAGAGCTTCGCCAGGGGTGTATTAATAATTTATTAAGTGCTCAAAAAGAAAGTTCTATAACCACCATATGTGCAAAAAAGCTATCAGCGCAGTTATGTGAAAGAGAAAATTAAAACATTTTTTGAAAAAAATATCCAGCAAGCCACCACCAGATAGTGTTATCCACTTCCACAATATAAGTTATTCAAAACAAACAGGTGCTGCGCCAGAAAAATGAATAGTGAATATGTCAAAAAAAATATATGTATAATGTCAATATGTGTAATTAATAAGCAAACTCAATGACCTTAAATCATAAGTGCTTCCCAATAACACACAAAAAATCAAAAAATAAATAAGTGTCAATAAATCAATATGTGCATACACTCAAAATCATGAAATTAAATGTCCATAAATAAGTGCATTCCAATCCTCAAAGTAATGGCCACCACAGAAGTGATTAATATATGATATTGTGCTTCACTCCACCGCCACCAGAGATCAAAGCCTCTCACCTTAAGGTTTGACCCAGAACACTGAGTCAAAAAGCTTTTTTACCCCTCTGGGGTCTCAGGCAGATGTCACCAAATGGTAAGGAGGTCTCAGACGGATGCACAGGGACAAGGTAACAGCGATGGTGCCGCTTTTACACAGGGCACATAGAGATCACCACATAAGCAAAGAAGCAAAACGAAATTGAATGCTCTCCGTGCGGATAAGCTGGTAACAGCCGTATAATAAAATCAATATACTCACAAACAGCCACTTGGAGTCATGCTTGTAACAATGAGATCACACAGCTGAGAGGATACACCGAGCAGCAGGGAAGGTTCCGCCCCCTATACGCGTTACGTCTAAGCCTATTGGGCGCTGACCTCTACTGTTGAAGTCAGCGCCCAATAGGCTTAGATGTACGCGTATAGGGGGCGGAGCCTTCCTTGCTGCTCGGTGTATCCCCTTTTTTTATAAATATTTTATTATATCTTTTCATGTGACAACACTGAAGAAATGACACTTTGCTACAATGTAAAATAGTAAGTGTACAGCTTGTATAACAGTGTAAATTTGCTGTCCCCTCAAAATAACTCAACACACAGCTATTAATGAAAGTGAAGATAGCTGCGCTCAGTACACAAACATATGTATAGGCTGCCAGTACAAAGGTGTTATCAAACCAAAAGCAATGTATATTCAAGTACAGCGCCACATTAATAGATGACAATGAAAAGACAATGAATGAACAGAGTCCATAAAGTCCGTGAAACCAGATGCTGAGGTGCAGAAATGAATGCAAAAGAATTCCAACACCATGAGTAAAGACACAATCCTGACGATCACCACGTGCACAGATAAGGTGATTCCCTTACCAGAACTCTAGACCCCCTGTTACGGAAGGTCCACCAAGCGTAGGGCATGGAAGCAACCACCAGGGCAGGGTCCACTCCAAAATACAGCACCAGGTCCTCCACGAAACTTTCGTTCAAAGCAATACAACCTCATATGCTCAAAGGCCACAAGTGTTGAATGATGGTATCCCTCCAAAAAACAAGTGAGGCTCACATAGTGAAGTACGTACATTTATTGAAGTAAAAACAAAGGTAGAACACTCACATGACATCTGTTTGATTCAAGCATGTAGTTAAGATGGCCGCGGCTGAAGGCGTGTCTGCATGGGGGCTGGTGTGACTGACGCGTTTCGTCTTACCGTCAGACGTTGTCAAAGGCGAGGCCCCCATGTTGCAGCACGCTCTTTATACTGTCCCCTTACTGGAAAATGTGATAACTCACTTCCGGTACGCAATGACGCACTTCCGGTCGTGGCGTGCGTGATGACGCACTTCCGGTTATCGACAAGGAGCGCGGTGAAGCATTTCCGCCCATACTAGAAGTCATTCGGGGCGCTTGAGTAAAGCACAAAGGCGGGCACTATCCACTGTATCACCTTCAAAGAAGCGAGACAAAGGACAATACCCCCAGCTGTATAATGTGCCTAAAAAATTAATATAAATCATCAAGCGAGCCGCCACTTCTTTCTCCATAAAGAAATTTTGAAACATCACTACATTGGGCTTAAATGGATCGATCAAACTAAATGATAAATACATATATGATCCACACTTCCCACACTAAAGGCACAAAAACATATATGAAAATTATAAAAAAAAACGCCCCCAGTGTGATGTGTGTATCACAAGCCATTATGCAGCTAAAATACATATAAAATTGTAGTAAATGAAGCAAGACCCCAAATGAATGACGTGATGCTTCAACAGTCACTAACATAAAAAGCAACTCTAGTGTACATATATGATAAAACCTTATTTAATAGGTAAAATGTTAAAAAGTCCTTAATGCTAAAACTGTGGTATAAAAACTCTTAGAAAAAAATCCTTTGATTCAAATTGATCATAAGCAGTAAAAATTGGAGGTCTCTCCAAAGTGAAGTGGTACATCAAACTACCCCTCAGCTGTTATTTATAAAACAATTGACATCCCAGTCCACATTGAGACCATGGGGGGTGTAGCACTTGAGGTCAAATATCCAGCGGGTCTCCAATCGGGAGATCTCCCTCCTCATATTGCTACCCCCTCCAGTGGGCAGTAAATCTATCAATGGCAATAATTTTAGTGCCAGCTGATTTTTTATGATGACATTCTAAGTAATGTCTTGAAACGATGTGCTTTGGGAAGCCACGGCGAATGTTGCCAAGATGCTTGTTCACTCTAACCCGCATAGCTCTGGTGGTCCTGCCCACATATTGGTACCCACACGGGCATTCCAACAGGTAGACCACATTTTGAGTGGAGCATGTGATAAACTTGTCTATAGGGTAGTTCTTGTGTGTCGTCTTTGAACAAAAAGAAGTGACCTTCCGATCTTTATTAGCGTTGGTCCTACAGACCACACATCTCCTACAAGGGAAGAAACCTTTGATTTCCGGAAAAAGATGAGTGTTTCTTAAAGGTTGATACACAATGTTAGGTGCTACTCTCAGTCTAAGGGGGGGAGCCCCCCTATAGACCACAGTAGGGTGCTCCCCAACTACCGGGGCCAGAACCCTATCATTCCTCAACACCTTCCAATGCCGAGAAAAAATTATTTTGATGTCTCTGAATTGCTGGGTGTATGAGGTCACAAAGGAGGTCGCAAAGCCTGTATTAGCATCTGTATCCCTTGTGGACTCCTGCAACATATTAGATCTGTCAATGTTGGCCACTTCATTAATCACCTGGTTCAGCTCGGAATCAGAATACCCCTTGTCCAGAAACTTATTTTTCAAAGTCTGTGACTGTTGTAAATAGTCCTCCAAGAGGGTACAGTTCCTTCGAACCATAATGAACTGGCTCTTTGGCACTGACCTTAGCCACGAAGGGTGATGAAAGCTATCGATGCCAATAAAGCCGTTGCGATCCGTGGCCTTAAAGTATGTAGTTGTCACTAAAGTATTATTCCTGACAGTGATGTGAAGATCAAGGAAATGGATGTTAGAATCACTTGCTTCGTGCTGCAACTATTTTTGGTTCGGAGGTTCATATTACCTCCAAACCAAGGGTGTCACTATGGGTGCTAAATTTGCACCCAGTATGGCGAACCTGTTCATGGCGAAGTGGGAGGAGGATTTCGTTTTCAAGGACCAGAGGGATGAGCTTATATTGTGGAAAAGATATATCGACGATGTCATCCTAATTTGGAATGGCACCGTTGAGTCTTTAACTGGATTCTTTGAGGAATTGAACAATAACATCTTTGGGATCCGGTTGCAGCATGAAGCAAGTGATTCTAACATCCATTTCCTTGATCTTAACATCACTGTCAGGAATAATGCTTTAGTGACAACTACATACTTTAAGGCCACGGATTGCAATGGCTTTATTGGCACCGATAGCTTTTATCACCCTTCGTGGCTAAGGTCAGTGCCAAAGAGCCAGTTCATTATGGTTCGAAGGAACTGTACACTCTTGGAGGACTATTTACAACAGTCACAGACTTTGAAAAATAAGTTTCTGGACAAGGGGTATTCTGATTCCGAGCTGGACCAGGTGATTAATAAAGTGGCCAACATTGACGGATCTAAAATGTTGCAGGAGTCCACAAGGGATACAGATGCTAATACAGGCTTTGCGACCTCCTTTGTGACCTCATACACCCAGCAATTCCGAGACATCAAAATCATTTTTTCTCTGCATTGGAAGGTGTTCAGGAACGATAGGGTTCTGGCCCCGGTAGTTGGGGAGCACCCTACTGTGGTCTATAGGGGGCTCCCCCCCTTAGATTGAGAGTAGCACCTAACATTGTGGATCAACCTTTAAGAAACACTCATCTTTTTCCGGAAATCAAAGGTTTCTTCCCTTGTAGGAGATGTGTGGTCTGTAGGACCAACACTATTAAAGATAGGAAGGTCACTTCTTTTTGTTCAAAGACGACATACAAGAACTACCCTATAGACAAGTTTATCACATGCTCCACTCAAAATGTGGTCTACCTGTTGGAATGCCCATGTGGGTACCAATATGTGGGCAGGACCACCAGAGCTATGCGGGTTAGAGTGAACAAGCATCTTGGCAACATTCACCGTGGCTTCCCAAAGCACAGCGTTTCAAGACATTACTTAGAATGTCATCATAAAAAATCAGCTGGCACTAAAATTATTGCCATTGATAGATATACTGCCCACTGGAGGGGTAGCAATATGAGGAGCGAGATCTCCCGATTGGAGACCCATTGGATATTTGACCTCAAGTGCTACACCCCCATGGTCTCAATGTGGACTGGGACGTCAATTGTTTTATAAATAACAGCTGAGGGGTAGTTTGATGTTCCACTTCCCTTTGGAGAGACCTCCAATTTTTACTGCTTATGATCAATTTAAATCAAAGGATTTTTTCTAAGAGTTTTTATACCACAGTTTTAGCATTAAGGACTTTTTAACATTTTACCTATTAAATAAGGTTTTATCATATATGTACACTAGAGTTGATTTTTTTTTTTTTTTATTTCTTTATTAAATTTTCCAGGTAAAAAATTATTTACAACACTCCAATCGCTGGAGAATTTTTTCATATACATTTTACACATATTACCTTTTATCCCTTTTTTTTCCCCCCTCCCTTCCTTATCCCTCCCCCCCCCCCCGTCTCTTCTTATCATTCGACTCCTATTATTTCTCTGTATTCCCTTGTGTCCTTAAACTCTTGCCACTCATCCCAAATCTCCTCTTCATTCCCCTGTTCCTCCTCCTCCCAGGTCCTCAGCTGCTCCAACTTTCTTATTTTCTCTACTTTTAACAGCCAATCTTTCCTGGAGGGGGCCTCTTCTTTTTGCCAATTAAAGGGAATAAAGCTCTTAGCTGAGTTTAATAAGTGAGGGAGTAATGTTTTTTTATATTGCTTCACTGACATATGGGTTCCATGAAACATGCATTTCCAAGGATCCAAGGGAATATCTATTTTAGTAATTTTACTTATTAATTCTATAACTTCACTCCAGAATACTTTAATTTTTGGGCACTCCCACCATATATGGGCTATAGTCCCTACCATCTGAAATCCCCTCCAGCAAAGTCTTGAACTCTCCACCTGAATTCTTCCCATCTTATCAGGAGTGTTGTACCACCTTGTGATCAATTTATAGTTCATCTCCTCCGTGTTGGTGTCTATCGCGGATTTATGTACTAATTGAAGGCTCTTATCCCACTGTTTGTTGTCACTACACGGGCCGAGGTCTCTTTCCCATTTTTCTTTTAATGATATTCCTCTCTCTTTTGTTATTGTTAACAGTATTTTATACACATTCAAAATATTATTTATTATCTTATCCTTAAGACATAATTGCTCAAAAGGGCGGAGGTCGTTTATATCTCTCAATGGCTGCGGTAGTGACAATGTGAAGTGCTTTAGTTGGATATACCTCCACTCATTTATCTTCCAGTTTTCTTTCCTTTGTTTCAGCTCCGCCAAGGTTATAATTTTCCCCTTCTCTACTATATCCCCTAATTGTGCTTCTCCTTCTTCTATCCATTTACCTAATTCCTTCTCTTCCCCTGGTGCAAAAAATTTTGTGCCCTGTAACGGGATCAGTGGTGAATTGTGTTTCCAATTTTCTTTTTTATGTATATTATCCCAAACCTTAATAGCATGTCTTGTGATTATATACGTGTTAGTGTCCAGATTTCTAAACCTCTCAGGTATCCATATAACTTTTGCTAGGTGTGTACCACTCATCGTGCTTTCTATTACCACCCAATTTCTATCATTATTTTTTTTTGTCCATTCTATCACCCTTGTGAGTATTGCTACAAAATAATAATTTTTAAAGTCGGGTAGGGCTAGTCCCCCTTGTCCCTTACCTTTACATAGTGTAGTGTACTTTACCCTTGGCTTTTTGTATTTCCAAATAAAGCGGGATATTAATCTTTTAAGTGTTTTAAAAAATACTTGAGGTAATGAAATCGGAATCATCTGGAATTGATATATAATTTTGGGCAGGATTATCATTTTTATCGTATTTATTCTCCCTATCCAGGAAAAGATTCTCGGGGATAATCTATTTAATTCTGATCTTACTTCATTCAGAAGTTCTAGAAAATTTGTTTTGTAGAGTTTTTCTGGAGTTGGGGTTAATTTTATCCCTAAATATTTAATCTCATCTTTTCTCCAGTTGAACTGAAATTCTTTTTTTAACATCTCCTCTTCTTGTTTAGGGATATTAATATTTAATATTTCTGATTTTTTTTGATTAATTTTTAAATTGGATAGTTCTCCATATTGTTTCATTATTTTAATTATGTTGGGCAAAGTGATCCTCGGATTACTTATGTAAAGCAGGATATCATCTGCAAAGGCAGATACCTTATGCTCCACTTGTCCCACCTTTATGCCCCCGATGTCCACACTATTTCTAATAGTTGCCAGTAGTGATTCCAAAGATAAGACAAATAACATCGGAGACAAGGGACATCCTTGTCTTGTTCCATTGAGCATTTTAAACGAGTCTGACAAAGTTCCATTGACCTTTACCTTTGCAGTTGGTTGATTATACAAAGTTTTGATCCAGGCCAACATTCTAGGTTTTATTCCCAACTCCACTAGGGTGTTTATCATGAACTCCCAGTCTACCCTGTCAAATGCTTTTTCCGCATCTATTGACAGGAGTAGACTGGGAGCTCTGCTTTTTACCATATGGTCTATCAACAGTATAGTTTTTATCCCATTGTCCCGTCCCTGTCTCCCCGGGATGAATCCTACTTGATCATTGTGTATCCACTCCCCCATTAGGTTCTTCATTCTAGTGGCCAAAATTTTTGTGAATAATTTAGTATCAACATTAAGTAGGGAGATGGGTCTAAAACTAGAACATAGTAACGGGTCTTTTCCCTCTTTCCGTATAACTGTGATTGATGCTGACAGGGCCTCTCTACTCATCTCGTACTGAGTCCCTATTCCGTTTATATATTCTTTAAATCTTGGGATTAAAATGTCCTTTAATTTTTTATAATAACCTATGGTAAACCCATCCGGTCCTGGGCTTTTACCTAGGCTCGTTTCTTTAATGGCTCTCTCTATTTCTTGTTCTGAGATTGGTCTTTCTAAGAATGTTAACTTTTCCTCATCTATCTTTGTCAGTCCTGCGTCTACAAGGTATTTTTTGATTTTCTCCCTCCTTTCTGTTTCATTCCCCTGTATCTCACCTTTCTTTACTGCATAAAGATTAGCATAGTAGTTTTGGAATTCTTTGGCTATTCCTGTCGTTGTTTGAATTATTTCCCCATTTTTATTTTTAATTTTATCTACAAAATTTTTTCCTTTCTTCTTTTTCAGGATTTTTGCTAGGTTTTTCCCAACCTTATTACTTTCAATGTATTTTTCTTTTATGCATCTTTTCATTTCCTGCTTTATTTCCTGTTCTAGCAGATCTTTCAATTCTTCTCTCTTCACCTCAAGTAAATTATTTATTAATATATCTTGTGTATTTTTATGTTTTTGCTCTAATTGATGTACTTCTGTCATTAGCCTAATCTTATCTTTTATTCTTTCTTTTTTCCTTTGGGTCCCCTTTGAGATAAATATGCCCCTCATATAAGCCTTATGAGCTTCCCATACTATGTCTTTTGGTGCATCTTTTGTATCGTTTATTTGAAAATAGAATTCCAACTCTTTCACTATTTCTTTTTCCCACTTTTTATCTCCAAAAATCTCCTCATTTATTTTCCAAGCATCCATCCTAGGTCGCTCTTTCGCCATTTTTATTTTTACCATAATGGGGGTATGGTCCGACCAAGTCTTGACCCCAATCTCTGCCTCGCTTACCCTTTCGATCCACCTATGTTCGATTAGTATATAATCCAATCTTGAGTATGTTCCATGTACACTTGAGTAACATGTATAATCTCTATCTTTCGGATGGAGAATTCTCCAAATATCTGCCAGTTGATTTGTAAATAATTTTTCCTTTATTTTCTTTGCCTGTACTTTATTTATCCGTAGGGTTTTTGATGTGGTATATACTTTAGGGTCAAGGCAGAGATTGAGGTCCCCTGCCAGTATGACTCCTCCTTTTTTAAACTCCATTAATTTTCCCAGTACTTTACCTAGGAAGTCTACTTGTCTCTCATTAGGACTATATATATATTTACTAGGGTCAAATCTTCATCTCCTATTTTTCCTCTTAAAAAGAGGTATCTTCCCTCTGGGTCTACCTTTCTCGACTCTAGAACAAATCCAAGGCCCCTAGAAATGCCCATGGCTACTCCCTTGGACTTCCTCCCGGGTGAGTCCGCGTAATACCAGGTAGGATGGCTCTTAGAATACAATCTGATATTAGATGCATGAGATAAATGAGTCTCCTGTAAGAATGTCAAATCTGCTTTCAAATAACTAATTTCTTTTTTAAAATTTTTTTCCTTTTTTCTGGAGAGTTTAAACCTCGGACATTGTAAGATAATATGTTAGCTATAACCATTGTTTCTTAATCTTCATTGCTGTCTTTCTCTATCATCTCTTCAACTCTAAAGTGGCCATAAAAACTGTTCAACCAACACCAGGGATCCCTAAGAGATGGCATTAATCCCTCTGATTTTTCTTGTCTTGTGAGTTCTCTTAATTCTTGTATTTTCTTATAGGAGACGTTTTGATCTATTGACTTCTTTTTCCCTCTTTCTTCCCCTTTCCTCTTCCCACCCCTACCCTCCCCTCCCCCAACTATTCCCGGTCCCTCCATCAGGGTTGTCGATTCTCCTTCCTCCCTTTCCAATCGACTTGTGGCCGAGGTCGAGCTCTGCTAGTGGTCACCGTTCCCTCCCATCTTCCCTACCGTAGCGTCTAATGGTGACGGCCCGCTGATCTCCATAGGGCCACCCGTTTTTTATTCTTACTTGCTCCTCCTCCCCTTCTCCCGCCAGCCCTCCCCCCCTCCCCCAATCCCCCCGGTCCCCCCAGTCCTTTTTCATCCTTTTGTTTTCATCTTTTTCTTCTGTTTCCACTGATTCAATTCTCCTTCATCAACTTCTTCCTCTGGGCACTCCTGGTCTGTCCAGCCTGGAATATCCATAAGTGGGATTTTTACTGCTTCACAAAAGTCTTTGGTTTCCTCTGGGTATCTAAGGAGTACTGTCCTCCCATCTCTTCTCACTCCTAGGCCTGCTGGGAAGTTCCAAAAGTATTGTATATCTTTTTTCTTTAATATTTCTACCATTGGTCTAAGAATGCGTTTTCTGTTAATTGTCTCTTTTGCCAGGTCTGGGAAAATCTGAATGTCCTCCCCGTCATATTTTAATTCCGGTCTACTTCTCATTTTCCCCCAGATCTGGGCCCTTGTCTCGTATTTATGGAATCTTACAATCACATCTCTTGTTTTCTCTTTTGGTAGATTGGTTGGTTTACGCAACCTATGAATTCTCTCAAACTCAATTTTATCTGTGGTCGCCTTTCCCAGCAGAGGGTTAAATAACTTCTCCAGGGTTTCTTCTAAATTTTCTGTTGGCCCTTTCTCTGGTAATCCTCTTATTCTCAGATTTTTTCTTCAATTTCTATTCTCTTGGTCTTCGATTTTGTATAACATATTTCTCTGCTCCATTTTCATTTTTCTCATTTGTTCTTTTAGATTTTTTAGTTCTTTTCCTTGGGACTCCACCTTTTCTTCTGTTTCTTCTACTCTGCCCAGAATATGCCCAAAGTCGACGTGTAATGTAGCCATCTCGGCTTTGATGGATCTTTCAAGGCTGGCAAACATTTCCCGCATTTCTGATTTTGATGGTGGATAATCTTTTTCATTGAATTCATCTTCTCTATTCATGTCTCCATCCTCTATTGTTATACTGCTTTCTCTTGACACTTGTAGGCTTTCTTCTCCACTTACTCCTATATGCTTTTGATTCTTAGTTTTCTTGGTTCCCTCTGTATTTTGTTTGGGTCTAACAACCGGTTGATCCTCTGGCTGTGTGTTTTGACCTTTTCCCTCAGGTGTCATGTATTTTTTAATTGTTCCTGGGCTTGCTGTGGTTTTTGGAGGCTTCCCTGCCACTTCCTTTGCCGGTTTACCTCTCATTGTGGATTCGGCTCTGGGGAATAAGCCCTCAGTATAGCTTCCTCTTATGTCTCTATTTTCAGTATGAACTAAATATCATATACATTTATTCAGTGATTCAAGTAAGAGAGGTCCCACACTTTTTGCACGACAGTCTCACTAGTTCTTAAGCTATACACTCACGCATGATAATATAGCTGTGCTACCAGGGGAAGCTGTTGTTGAAGTCAAACGTATGAAAATTTTGGTGGTTTCCCCTCTCACTTATGTACTCAGATTCCCGCACATTTCTCAATGCGCGTAAGTAAGATCTGGGGGGTTTCCGCCCTCACCCAAGTGAGTAGAGTCCCGCACTTTTTCCAGAACCGTTCAACTAGCTCTTAAGCATACACTTGTAAATAAATACTGTAGCAGTGCTTTCTAAGAAAGCTGGTATTTGAAATTGGTCATATAAGGATTCTGGGGGGTTTCCCCTCTCATTCAAACAGGCAGAGTCCCGAACCTTTTCAACACAAACCCACCTTCTCTTAGACCTTATACTCATAGATGACAATATGTCTTTGCTTTCAGAGAGGGCCGGTATATTATATTCAATAAAGGAGGATTCTGGGGGGTTTCCCCCCTCCCTAAGTAAGCAGAGTCCCACACATTTTTTCCAAACCGTCCCGACAATTCTTAAGCTATACACTCATGAAAGATAATCTAGCAGTACTTCCAAGGAGGGCTGATATTGAAATCCTGTGCAATAAAGTCCTGGGGGGTTTCCCCTCTACCATAAGTAAGCAGTGTCCCGCACAATTTTCAGAACCATCCCTCTGACTCATTAAACTGTAAACTCATAAATGAAAATATACAGATGCTTTCACGAAGGGCTGGGAATGAGATCAAGTGTAGTGCAATTCTATAGGGGTTTCCCCTCATACTTTGGTAAACAGATTCCCGCACATTTTTTCTCAATAGTCTCGTTAACTCTTAAGCTATATACTCCTGGGTGATAATTTAGCAGTGCTTCAAGAAAGGCTGATTTTAGGATCCAACGCAGGAGGGTTCTAGGGGATTTCCCCTCTCGCTTAAGTAAGCATAGCGTTTCAAGACATTACTTAGAATGTCATCATAAAAAATCAGCTGGCACTAAAATTATTGCCATTGATAGATATACTGCCCACTGGAGGGGTAGCAATATGAGGAGCGAGATCTCCCGATTGGAGACCCGTTGGATATTTGACCTCAAGTGCTACACCCCCATGGTCTCAATGTGGACTGGGACGTCAATTGTTTTATAAATAACAGCTGAGGGGTAGTTTGATGTTCCACTTCCCTTTGGAGAGACCTCCAATTTTTACTGCTTATGATCAATTTGAATCAAAGGATTTTTTCTAAGAGTTTTTATACCACAGTTTTAGCATTAAGGACTTTTTAACATTTTACCTATTAAATAAGGTTTTATCATATATGTACACTAGAGTTGCTTTTTATGTTAGTGACTGTTGAAGCATCACGTCATTCATTTGGGGTCTTGCTTCATTTACTACAATTTTATATGTATTTTAACTGCATAATGGCTTGTGATCCACACGTCACACTGGGGGCGTTTTTTATAATTTTCATATATGTTTTTGTGCCTTTAGTGTGGGAAGTGTGGATCATTTATGTATTTATCATTTAGTTTGATCAATCCATTTAAGCCTAATGTAGTGATGTTTCAAAATTTCTTTATGGAGAAAGAAGTGGCGGCTCGCTTGATGATTTATATTCATTTTTTAGGCACATTATACAGCGGGGGGTATTGTCCTTTGTTTCGCTTCTTTGAAGGTGATGCAGTGGATAGTGCCCGCCTTTGTGCTTTACTCAAGCGTCCCGACTGACTTCTAGTATTGGCGGAAGTGCTTCACCATGCTCCTTGCCGATAACCGGAAGTGCGTCATCACGCACGCCGCAACCGGAAGTGCGTCATTGCGTACCGGAAGCGGAAGTGAGTTATCACATTTTACAGTAAGGGGACAGTATAAAGAGCGTGCTGCAACATGGGGGCCTCGCCTTTGACAACGTCTGACGGTAAGACGAAATGCGTCAGTCACGCCAGCCCCCATGCAAACACGCCTCCAGCCGCGGCCATCTTAACTACATGCTTGAATCAAACAGATGTCATGTGAGTGTTCTACCTTTGTTTTTACTTCAATAAATGTACGTACTTCACTATGTGAGCCTCACTTGTTTTATGGAGGGATACCATCATTCAACACTTGTGGCCTTTGAGCATATAAGGTTGTATTGCTTTGAACGAAAGTTCCGTGGAGGACCTGGTGCTGTATTTTGGAGTGGACCCTGCCCTGGTGGTTGCTTCCATGCCCTACGCTTGGTGGACCTTCCGTAACAGGGGGTCTAGAGTTCTGGTAAGGGAATCACCTTATCTGTGCACGTGGTGATTGTCAGGATTGTGTCTTCACTCATGGTGTTGGAATTCTTTTGCATTCATTTCTGCACTTCAGCATCTGGTTTCACAGACTTTATGGACTCTGTTCATTCATTGTCTTTTCATTGTCATCTATTAACGTGGCGTTGTACTTGAATATACACAGCTATTAATGTCTAAACCGCTAGCAACAAAAGTGAGTACACCCCTAGATGGAAATGTCCAAATTGTGCCCAAAATGTCAATATTTTGTGTAGCCACCATTATTTTCCAGCACTGCCTTAACCCTCTTGGCATGGAGTTCACCAGAGCTTCACAGGTTGCCACTGGAGTCCTCTTCCACTTCTCCATGATGACATCATGGAGCTGGTGGATGTTAGAGACCTTGCGCTCCTCCACATTTCATTTGAGGATGTCCCACAGATGCTCAATAGGGTTTAGGTCTGGAGAAATGCTTTGCCAGTCCATCACCTTTACCCTCAGCTTCTTTAGCAACACAGTGGTCGCCTTGGAGGTGTTGCTTGGGGTCGTTATGTTGGAATACTGCCCTACAGCCCAGTCCCCGAAGGGAGGGGATCATGCTCTGCTTCAGTATGTCACAGTACATGTTGGCATTCATGGTTCCCTCAATGAACTGTAGTTCCCCAGTGCCAGCAGTACTCATGCAGCCCCAGACCATGACACTCCCACCATGATGCTTGACTGTAGGCAAGACACGCTTGTCTTTGTACTCCTCACCTGGTTGCCGCCACACATGCTCGACACCATCTGAACCAAATACGTTTATCTTGGTCTCATCAGACCACAGGACATGGTTCCAGTAATCCATGTCCTTAGTCTGCTTGTCTTCAGCAAACTGTTTGCGGACTTTCTTGTGCATCATCTTTAGAAGAGGCTTCCTTCTGGGACAACGGCCATGCAGACCAATTTGATGCAGTGTGCAGCATATGGTCTAAGCACTGACAGGCTGACCCCCCACCCCTACAACCTCTGTAGCAATGCTGACAGCATTATACGTCTATTTCCTAAAGACAACCTCTGGATATGACGCTGAGCACGTGCACTCAACTTCTTTGGTCAACCATGGCAAGGCATGTTCTAGATGGAACCTGTCCTGTTAAACCGCTGTATGGTCTTGGCCACTGTGCTGCAGCTCAGTTTCCTGGTCTTGGAAATCTTCTTATAGCCTAGGCTATTTTTATGTAGAGCAACAATTCTTTTTTTCAGATCCTCAGAGAGTTCTTTGCCATGAGGTGTCATGTTGAACTTCCAGTGACTAGTATGAGAGAGTGAGAGCGATAACACCAAGTTGAACACACCTGCTCCCCATTCACACCTGAGACCTTACATCACTAACAAGTCACATGACCCCGGGGGAGGGAAAATGGCTAATTGGGCACAATTTGGAAATTTTCACTTAGGGGTGTACTCACTTTTGTTGCCAGCGGTTTACACATCAATGGCTGTGTGTTGAGTTATTTTGAGGGGACAGCAAATTTACACTGTTATACAAGCTGTACACTTACTACTTTACATTGTAGCAAAGTGTAATTTCTTCAGTATTGTCACATGAAAAGTTATAATAAAATATTTTCAAAAATGTGAGGGTTGTACTCGCTTTTGTGAGATACTTTATATGATGCAACTGAGTGGAAAAAAGTAGGGCTTCGAGGGGCTAGAGGCTTTTGAACAGGAAACTTTGGAGGGCTTTCTCTGTGTAGGAAAAATGCTTTTTCCCATGACATCTTTCATGAGATTGTGCAGAGCCTCACAAAATAGACATTACTTCCATAGAAAAAGAAGTAAATGTTACATGAATCATTTTGGCCATGGCTAGAATTGCCGGGGGGGGGGGTTCAAACTGACTTCTGATCATAATAAAACATGAAGACATGGATGGAAGGGTGAGTTTGCTTTGAATAATAAAAATGAATTAAATTGCATTTTCGGTTTGTGGTGCTCAGATACAGTTTAGTTCCACTTGAACCCATAAAAATCTATGCATGTGGATGGAAAACAAAGTCACCCGAGAAATCATTTTTGATAAATGATTATACATACACAATAAAAAAATAGAGAAGGAAACTGCGGTAAGTGTAGTGTTAAGGCATCATAATCACCCTTTACACCTTTGATAAAAATTACAATGGCACTATACAGAGCTGTTCACAAAGGAGCGGTAGCGCTGTGTTGTGTCGTGTTAAAAATTAAGCAGCATGTTGCTTTCATGAGGCATTGATTGTTGTTGATTTCAGTGGTAACGATCTCTAACTGCACCTTAACAGCACTTACACCATTAATAGCATGTTAGTGAAGCATTTCTAAAGTGTTAGGTGGGCAGTGGAGGAGAGGCAGTGGAGGTTTCTGCATCCCAGAATGCACTGGGAAATAATAGAGAACTAGGACAGAGCACCTCCAGCCACTTCCTCTTTATACAGAGCAGCTGTGTGTTAACATCATTTACTTCTGCGTGCAGGCAAAAGCATCATGCAAGCAAGCAATACTGCCAGTGCCAGGTAGGAGCAGAGGCACTGAGAATTGTTTTACATAGACAAAGCTTTTTGTTTCAGCAAAGCTGAGCTGGACCGAGCCAAGTGTCAAAGAGTTCAAAGAATACAAATCAATCTTGCAGAGAATTTGCAAAAATTTCTGCTATCACACCACAACCTAACCACGCCTCAAAATAGATTATTTCTTCGACATCACTTCCCCTTTATGCACTTCTCACTAGAAAAGCATTTATAAAGTATTCTTGAAGCTTTTTCAACGCTTCATAAATACGACAAAAACATGTCAGAAACACAGAAAATGCTAAAAGAGCATTAATGAGCATTGCTTTGTTCTTCATAATCAACACACGCGTGAACGAGCCCATAGTGGTTGGGTTTTCGTACCAAGTTTGAAAGTTTACACAGTAAAGTGAATCTATTCCAAACATAGCCCTGGTTTTTATATTAAAAAAAATGCCCACTTGTATTTGGTTTTTAGGCGCTCTATATACTTGGGAAGACATTCATAAACATGCATGATGTTATTGTTTATTTGATTCAGCTTTGTGGGGTTTGTACATCTTATGGGGGGAAATAAAAGCAACTATATAACAGCATTGGCATCTACTGTATATATACCGACTGCATACTAATTGCAGCCTGCAATGGTGAGATCTTTGCAATGAACCCAACCATATCCAGGGCTGATACTTGGAACTTAAGGGGTTATTATGCCATAAACATTCCTCCCAGACTATTCAATACTTCTGTGAAGACCACAAATTGTAGTTCAAATGTGTCTTCACTTTAAGTGCACTGGATCATTTACTTTAACAATGTGAGCATGTTCTCATTATCACGTTCAACTTGATTACAGCAGGGCCTAATACCTAAAAGCACTCTGGAAATGGAAAAAGGCATGAACGCATGATCAATTCCTAATAAACTGAGCGACACGCTAATGTGTGTTGAGTGATTTAGACAAGAAATATCAGATAAAAGATGTACAGTAGGTAGACAAAATGTAGCTGATAAAAATAGGAAAGGACAGAAGGGTGTGCTCGTTCAAACACTTAATTGCATGTGCCACAAGAGTGACTTCATGACTTCTGCAAAAGAAATAATTTCATGACTGTAATACAATAGAAATGGAATAATATGAACATCCAAGATCTAAAAATGAAAATGAAACTCCCAGCAAACAGCAAAGTACACAGTTGAAATGCATATATGCACACTGTATTACATGACAATCTTTTGCATACTTCTGTTCAGCCAGTCTTGTGACTTCCAGAACTTTGCTACACTGCACGGATGATGATACATCTATTTCTTGGTTAAACTTTGAAGCTTTTTATAGCATTGCTCCACTCCCAACTGCTCAGTAAACATTGGAGTTGACTCAATAAACGAACAGACCCGCATGTTCACTTTGCAAACTGAATGTTCACTTAGCTTAGTAAATGAGGTGAAGTTGCATTCACATAAGCCATTCAATTGTGTGCCAACAAAAATCCTGTTGCTTTAATTTCCCTTGCACACGATTGGTGAGCACAGCTCCACCTTTTTCAGTATAGGCCCTTGAAATATGGAGGCCCAGGTTATTAGGCTTTTGCACCCAAGGGAACCTTTCCTGCTACCACTAAGCAGTCATCAGACAGAAATTACACTTAGTGCATTTAAATGAGACAAATACACACTATAGAAGGATATGCTTTGTTCATATTTCATATCTTAAGGTTTACAACCACTTTAATGTATTCCTAAATCTAGCAGGGCTGAGCTCTATGAAAAGCAAGAGGAAGAGGATTACACATCTGCTCCATCTACAATACATCTGTCAGCCAGCTGAGATGATATTTAGTCTGTTACAGAGGCCTGTCCCGTAACCACATCAGAACAGGCACCAGTTCCAACTGTGTTGGACCCTCCAGGCCTGAGGAAGGAGGACTTGTTCCCACTGAATGAGGATGTTTCAGAGGAGTTGCTGGGGGCTTTGTGGGATGCCCCTAAAGGTGCAGCAGTGCTTGTGGAGTCAGTGGGGGAGGCGACTTCTGCTGCAGAAATCTCACCTAATGTGCCAGCGGATGCCCCTGCATATGTGGAGCCACTGGAGAAAGAGTGCTATTGGAAGGTGCCCAATCCACGGTAGAGTGTGTAGAGTGTGTACCCTCATCACTTAGAAGAGGAGGAAGAAGATTAGTTGGATTAGTGCCCATATATAGGCCAGTGGTGAAAGAAGCCATAAATAGACTGGGCATGGGAGCAAAATACCGCAGAACATCTAGCATGTAGCCCCTATACACGAACTGAAGTAAAGGGACCTTTGCAGGGCTGAAGTCCCAATGGTGGAGAACACAGAAGAAGCAGCTATAGTCCCGTGTCTCCCCTAACCTTCTTATGCAGGTCCTGTAGCAGGGTGAATAAGGCATTGGAGGCTAGGCCAGAGTCCTCAAATGTAAGTATTAGTGAAAGACGGGGGATGAGTGTGCCATTTAGGAGTGTGCCTGGCTGGGCCAAGCTAGGGAAGGACATTGGAAGAAACTGGAATACTAAAGAGGGGACCTTGATTTTACTTAGTGAAGTAAGCTGACTGCTGTGGACTTAGTAGACATGGGGGAAGTGGTCTCATTTCTGTCGTTCTCCCAAAGTGAGGAGGTGCAAAGGGAAGATGGCTTACAAATTGTGTGCTTGTGTTTACTGAAAGGTAAAACATTAATCAAAAAACTACCTAATCGCCCTAAGTTTAGAGGAAGGCTAAAGCACTGAGAAACATAATAGTTAAGAATGTAAAACCGCCTAAAAGAGGGAGTACCTTTTTGAATTGAATGTGATCTTTCCGGTGCCAAAAGTGTGTAGTGTGTAGAACAAGTAAATATAAAGATAAAAAGATAACACACTTTCAATATAATAGTAACAAAAGAACATTTGAGAGTAAGCACTTAATATCACGTAAAAGGTGTCCCGTGCCACCTCCAGTATGCAGATACGACAACAAGAAATGGGCAGAAGAATTAGGGAGCACATTAACAACAACATAAAAAAAAATGATACAGAAAATGTTGTGTATCCAGGCAATTTAAAGAAAATCATGGAGAAGAAGCAACCCAGCTAAAATGTTGTGGTGTTGATAGAGTAGAAGGCCACTGGAGGGAACAAAATAAAAGTCTCTCAAAAATAAGACTTAATAGATTTACACATTTGATACACTAACATTACAGGGCCCTAACATAGATAGCAACCTGAACTTTATTGCTAATTTTAAAAACATTTTACTTATTTTATTCATATTTTCTTTTGATTTAAATATTTTTTATTAGTGTTATTTTTGGTTTTTGTTAAGCAATTGGGAACGCCACTTACTTAATAATAATGTGTGGTTAATGAAACTGAAACATACAAAATTTTTTGACATATGTGGCACATTTAAATCCCCTAGGTTCCACCCTTGCCCTATCGAGACAAGGCTGGAAACCCCCCCCCCCCCCCCGTTCTGCATACAATACATTGGCCAATGTGATCAGCTTAGTAATCGGCACAAATAGAAAAGAATTGGTGAATTATATGCATTAATAAAGAGTGGCGCTCTCCACAATAAATTGGAACATTGGATAAAGTGTTTAAAGTTATTTGAAGTAACGGTGTATTGAAATGGTATGCAAATGGTTACTCTGCTGCAAAAAGACGAGTAAGGTCAGAATTTCCTGTAACGCTTCCTGAAGACATCATTATGACAAAACGTACATCGAGGCAGAGCCACAGAAAGAGAGAGCCACGTCATTCCGCTGGGGACACCTAGGAAGTGGTGAGATACCCACGTAATTGGGGAAACAAGACAAGTCTGAACCAGCTATAGTGGAGCCGGCTTGTAATACTTTACAAGCTGCATAATCCAGGGGCAGGGCGGAATGCACATGCAAATGTGAGCATAACAGCTATTGGTATTTATGGATGTATTAATTTGTTGCTTTCATTAAAAAAAGTGTTTTTACACTATTGGAGCCTTTCTCTTCTCTATCATTTTATTATATTCCTGATGATATTGCAAGGAAGAAGTGGTGTAATCCTGGATGTTTACCCCTTGGGGAAAAAGCACACATAGACCTACTCCATTGTGGGTCATATCTGTTTGGTGAATTTCCGAGTGTGGTGGGGGCACACTGAGGTGGAGGGAAGCATGAAAGCATAATAACAGGGCATGATTTTGCACAACTTACACAGAGCATTTTAAGTAGCGTTGATTACAGTATGAGCAAGAAGACAACTGAAAGTTACACTACTAATGGACACTATTGATGTTGTACTTTAATGAACATTTATACTAAAGTTGCACTGTGTAATAACACAGTTTATTTATTCATTTATTTTATTTTATTTTTTATATTTAGAGCGCCGTAAATTGAGCAGAGTTTAATTTTCAACACAGTAGGTGTTGTATACAACAGCTGGCATTTCCAGTCACTTAGCGTTGGTGCTAATAGGTTAATTGGATAATGAGATAAAAGATGACCCAGATAGGCACTTAGGAGTGTGCAAGGATCACCCACTTGATCACCCAGAATGACATATCAACCACATGGGCATCCAGTTGGGGGACAAAGATTACCTACACAGGCATCAAGGTAAAGTCAAATATTATCAACACAGAAACCAACTATGGCACCTAGGGGGACAAAAATCTCCCACACGAGCACCTGAGGTTGACAGGAGATTACCCACATGGGTTACTGGAGAAAGAAAAATCACCTTTATGGGTATCCTGAGGGGGGGGGGGGGCAAAGATCCCTCACATAGGCACCCGGGGGGGACAAAGAGCATCCAAACAGGTACCCACATGACTACTTCACATGGGCATTTGGTAGGATAAATGGTCATGCACATAGCCATTTAGGAGTGTATGGGAATCACCCACATGGGCACCCAGGGGAACAAACGATAAACCACATGGGCATCCATGGGGACATAAAGTTCACCATATGGGCACCCAAATGGGCACCCAGGGGGATAAAGTTTCCAAATGGGCAACCAGAGGAGATAAAAAGTCACTCATGGGGGGCGTGGTCTGACCTCGCATGGAGATGGCTGCCTGATCCCTGCGCTCCCGCCGACACGGACAACAGCATCCATAAGCTGGAGAGACCCGGGTGCTTCACTGCCCGACAACGATGGGATCCACCTCCCGGGCTTCCTCTGCCACCCGATCACGTTCCCCGAGGGACACAGGGGCTCAGCTGAGCCACAGCATCCCTGAAATGTTCCGGACCCAGGGGACAAACATGGCGCTCACAGGCAGCTTGGCGCCCTCCTCCACACAAACTTCGCAGCCTGCTCGCTCCTATGCTGCGGCTACGGCCTCGGGCACCGATCCACCCGCTATGCCGACCACCCCTCCTCCCTCGGTGACGATGGCAGACCTCCGGATGATCGCAGCCGACATTAAGGACACGCTGGGCTCTGCGATCCATGACCTGAGGGAGGAGATGAGAAGCCTGACCGGCCGAGTGCAGGGCATGGAAACTGTCACAGCACAGCATGACAGAGTGCTACGGTCTGTCACACGTGCGGTGGATTCTCACTCCCTGCAGCTTAGGGAGCTTCAACGGCATATGGAGGACTTGGACAATCGGGGTAGACGTCACAATCTGCGGGTACGTGGTCTCCCCGAATCTGTGGAACCCGACATGGTCGCCCCTGCTGTCACAGGTATTTTTAATACCCTCCTTGATCGCCCCATGCAATCCCCCATAGACATGGAGCGGATACATCGTGCGCTGCGCCCCAGGGGCAGGGATGGCGACCCTCCCAGGGACGTGGTCTGCTGCCTAGTGGATTACAAATTAAAAGAGGAGATCTTGCGAAAGGCCAGGAACAGGGCCAATTTGGAACATGAGGGTGCTGTTATTCACATCTATCAAGACCTCTCCAGCATAACCTTGCAGCACCGCAGAGATCTGCGCCCTCTGCTGGAAGCCTTGAGGCTGAAGGGGATACCATATAAATGGAAGTTTCCTTTTTGCTTGTCAGCCACCGCGCAAGGCCGTACGGCTCTCCTGAGGGTCCCGGAGGAACTCCCACACTTCTGTGCCGCCATGGGGCTCCCGCTGATTGATGTCCCTAACTGGTACGCTGCATTCCGTGGGGGTCCGCCAGCAGCACCAACGCCCAGAGAGGAACCTATGGAGGCCCATGATTCTCGTTTCAGGCGTCCTCGTTCACCCTCACCACTCAGGCCCCTCGCAGCTCTGCAGATACCACCATTGGCGGCGAGTCCCACAAAACCTCCCAAGCAAAGGAAGCCTCGTCAAGGTGACTGATGGTCGGGACACCAATGATCGTCTGGCAAGTATCACTGTTTTTCACGTTATATGCTCCCTTGCCCACTCCTTGTTCTCCCGTAGTTCACTGGACTGGCCACTCTCCCCCTTTATCCATGGAGCCCACGTTTATTTGTTTCCTCGTCCCATGTTTTGGCTGGCTATGATCCGTCCTACCTCCGCTCCACGTGCCTAGCCGATGTGCCTTATGAACATCCTCGGACTGCTCATTGACTCAATGCTTATGTATTGTCCAGCGCCCCTGTATTCTAACTGTCCTGCCCTCCTGACCGTTGAACGCAGATATATGCCCACCCATGCCTGCCAGGGTCGGGCGGCCAGCCTCCCCCTCCCTAGTCCTCCCCCCCCCCAAGGCACTGGCATATTGCCGCTTAGATCTCGCCTCTTGGCATCCGCAGCAACGTAGACCCTTTATGTGCCCTGCCTGTTCATGCTATTTGCTGACTAATGGTCGCTTTACCTCTGTTGGACTTCCTTTTACTACCCCGCCCCCCCGGTTACCACAGCCTAGTGGTTATGGACCTTGCAGGCTTCCCGACTGCTGCGGTGCTTTATATGGACCGGATTACTTTTGCACTGGGTGGGGGTTGGGTTGGGGAGGGTTGGCTTTTGGATTTTGGATTTTGGGTTTTCGGTTTCTATCGGACATGCCAGGTATACCCTATTCAGGTGGTCCGCGGGATGTGGTGGCGCTGTTGACAATAGCAATGTTGCCTAATTTAATGTTTATCGTAATGTGTTGATATTTCCCTGGATAATGCTAGCTTGGGGGGTCGGGTGGGCTGCCCGGGGTCGTGCAGGGGGGGATTTGCCTGTTCCGGGCGGATCCCTTCCGCCCCCGGGGAGTCGACCGGACCTCTCTTGTGTGATATATGCTTGGAGGATGGACTTCATAATATGTGTCTATGTTTTAGTGACCTTACAATGCTAATGTTGTAAGTAGTGGGGGGCCCACCCTCCCTGGTGACGGACGTCCATCGGGGGGGGTGGTCCTGCCATGCCCCATCCAGGGGCCTCCAGATTTTGGTTATGTTTTGCTAACTCGCTCCTGGCCTTGTGGTGGGTGACACCAGTGACCCCGGAGGCACGTGAGTGACCGGCTACTTTTCATGGTATGTGTTATACACCACGACGGTTCTCTAGTTCACCCCATGCCAGGTTTATACTGTTGCACTGATTATACGGGACTCCTTCCCCTATCCCTGTGGGCATTTGCATCTTGATCATCGTTAATGTCTCTCCCCTTTTTGCATCCCCTCTTATTTGTCCGTCGGCGGGGCACACAGTCAGTTGGTTCCTGTTTCTACCCGTGTTTCTCCTGTTTCCTTTTTTTTTCCTCTCTCCCACCCGAGTGTGGAAACAGGATCTCACGTGTGCCCTCCAGGTTAGGTTTTATCCAACCCCCCTAGTGTGTTACGGTTGACTACAATTGTCAGCTTAACGGCACTCATTGCACTTAAACACTACCTCCCCCATTGTTGTTTCCGTGCTTGACAGGTAGGCAGGACCTCCTGCCACCGGATTGTTCCCACAGCCTTTCCTCCCCCTTGCCCCCTCCTCCCCGACTTAACCTTCCTTCTCCTTCTCATCCCCCGCACCCTTCTTTCTTTCTTTTCCTCTTCCTCTGCTCTTCCTCCTCTCTGCCCTCTCCCCCTCTTCCCTCCCTATTTCTCTCTCCTCTAAGCTGACCACCATGCCTGCCTCCTCTAAGGGGCGTGTGGCGCACTCCCCCGGGATGCATGCGCCGGACCCACTTTTGAAAATCCTTTCCCTTAATGTCAGGGGCTTGAACGTTCCCGAGCGTAGATCTAAGCTTTTGCTTTATGCGCGTCAGGCTAAGGCGGATGTGGTGTTTCTGCAAGAAACCCATTTCCGCTCGGATAAAACTCCCCGCTTTTACGATCGCTCCTTCCCGACGGTTTATCACTCAACGTCCAGCGTTTCTAAGTCTAAGGGAGTTTCTATACTGGTCTCTAAAAACTGTCCGTGGACTCTACAAGATTCTGTCTCAGATCAAGAGGGACGCTTTCTTTTCCTTAAGGGCACCATACGTGGTCAACTCTTTACGCTAGCGAACATTTACGCCCCAAACAAACGCCCCGTACCCTTTTTCCGGGCAACGCTTCTTCGCTTGACTGAATTTCAGGCGGGCACTTTAGTAGTGGGTGGGGATTTCAACGTAGCCCTCTCCCCCCTCCTGGATGTTTCCTCGGGCTCCTCCTCCTTACCGTACTCCGCCTTGCGAGCAATTAAGACTCTCCTTAGAGACCTTCTGCTTCATGACGCTTGGAGGACGTTGCACCCGGACACCAAGGACTTCACGTACTTCTCGCACCCCCATAATAAATACTCCAGGATTGATTATCTCTTTCTTTCCCAGGCTGCCCTCTCTTCTTTGCGCTCTGCGTCCATTGATCCTATGTTTCTGTCTGACCACCACCCTATCACCATCTCCCTCTCCCTACGGCCCGACCCTGGTCGCTCCCGCTCCTGGCGCCTGGACAACTCCCTATTGACCGACCCGGTATATATCGCGGAACTGACCTCTGCTCTGCGAGAGTATTTTGCCCATAACGCCACGCCTGATGTGACCCCTGCTACGTTGTGGGCGGCCCATAAGTGCACCATCAGGGGCGTTTTTATTGCCATGGCTGCGAAACGCAACAAGGAACGACGGGCTCATATTGCTACCCTCACTAACCGCATCCATTCCCTGGAACGCGCGCACAAGCTCACTCTAGCCGCACACACTCTGACTGAACTGACTCAAACCCGACAAGACCTCCTCACAGAATTGGGCTTTATAACGCAACGTAAATTCGCTTTACAGCAACGTCTGTTTTATGACTATGGTAACAAATCGGGCAAATTTCTGGCCAGAGCGCTTCAAACTCGACGGGCGGCGAGGACGATCCACTCGATCACGGACCCGCGTGGCGGGAAGGTCACCTCCACCAGTGCTATCGCTCAACAGTTCCTTACGTATTACCGTGCGTTATACAACCTGGATATCCCAGACCCTGAAGTCCCCCCTGCAGACAGAACAGCACATATTAAGGCATTCTTGCAGAAATACTCCCCCCCTCCCCTTTCACCGGAAGCCTTGGCGGAGTTTGATGCGCCCATCTCCTCCCCCGAACTGCACTCTGCACTCAAACAACTTAAACCGGGGAAGTGTCCGGGCCCGGATGGCTTGACGGTGGGATACTACCGGACCTTCGGGGATATCCTGTCCTCCCCAATGCTTGCGGCTTTCAACTCCTTCTCTGATTCCCCTACTTTGCACCCGGACTACTTGGAAGCTCACATTACCGTCATTCCTAAACCCGGCAAGGACCCGTCCCTGGTCTCCAATTACAGGCCAATTTCCCTCCTCAACGTGGACATCAAACTTTACGCCAAGGTACTGGCGAACCGCCTGCTACCCCACATTCCGGATGTCATCTCGCTCGACCAGGTGGGTTTTGTCCCCGGCCGCGAGGCCCGGGATAACACTCTCAAGGCACTCAACATCCACCATTGGATGACTTCCTCTGGCACTCCTGGTTTCTTCCTCTCGCTCGACGCGGAGAAGGCGTTCGACAGGGTTGCCTGGGACTACATGACTGCAGCATTGGAGTCTCTGGGCATCGCTGGTCGCATGTTGAACTTTATACGGGCTCTTTACTCGTCGCCCTCGGCTAGGGTACGGGTCAACGGGGGCCTGTCGGACGCCTTCTCCGTGTCGAATGGGACCCGACAGGGTTGCCCCCTTTCCCCATTGATATACATCATTACCCTTGAGCCCCTCCTCCGCCGCATTAACTCTAATCCCGATATAAACGGTATAACTATAGCCCATAAAACCTATAAGCTAGCGGCCTTCGCCGACGATGTGTTGCTGTTTTTGACGAACCCTGCAATCTCTTTACCTAACCTTCTCCGGGACCTTGACGCCTTTCGTCTCTTATCCAACCTCAAAATTAATTACGCAAAATCAGAGGCCCTGAATATATCCCTCCCGCCATGCAAAGTACAGTTCTGCAAGGACAACTTCCCTTTCCGCTGGGAATCCTCTGCTATCACATACCTAGGCATCCAAATCCCTTCAACTCTTGCTGACCTCTACTCACGCAACTACCTGCCGCTGTTGCAGTCTATAAAAGCAGACCTCTCCAAATGGGAATCTGGCTCCTTCTCCTGGTTCGGCAGGATTGCAGTGGTCAAAATGAGTGTTCTTCCTAGGCTTCTCTACACTATGCAAGCCGTCCCCTTAAAGCTCCCTCCAGCGTTTTTTCGTTCGTATCGCTCCGCATGCACATCCTTTATCTGGCGCTCGAGACGCCCCAGGCTGTCTTGGGACGTCTTGACTGCCCCGAAGGAGATGGGTGGCCTGGGATTGCCGCACCTTCAGAGATACTATTGGTCCTGCCACCTGGCAAGGGTGGTGGACTGGCACAAACATCATCATGTCAAAGCTTGGGTCGCGTTGGAAGACTCTTTCTCCCCCATCCCTGTTCAACACCTGCCCTGGATCTCGACGCCTTCCTTTCCGACGGTGTGCTACAAGCACCCGACCATCAACCCCACGATCGTAATCTTTCGCAAGCTGTGCAAGACCTTGCACCTGGCATCCTCGCCTGGCCCTATGGTACCCCTTGTTCAAAATCCGGACTTCCCTCCGGGCCTCTCCTACATCCCCCCGCAGGGTTCTGCCTCCGACGCTCCATGCAGGGCCGAACACTGCTTTCAAGCGGGCTCACTGCTCTCTCTCCATGATTGGGCACAGAAATACCCGGACTTTCAGCTTCGCTTCTTCAATCACTTGCAGCTCAGAGACTTTTTCCTACATACCCCTGATGTCTCCTGCTGGTCTAGGGATCTCACCCCCTTTGAGACCCTATGCAGATCGTCGGACCCGCAACGGCATCTTATTTCCATACTATACTCCCTCATCTCTTTGCAACTTCCGCCTCGCCTCGTCCGTTTACGGGCTAAGTGGGAGGAGATCACCGCCAAAACTTTGTCGGATGATGATTGGGAGCGAATCTTCTTTCACATTCACAAGGGTTCCAGGAACGTCCTCACACAGGAGACTGGCTTTAAAATCTTCGCACACTGGTACAGGACTCCTGAACTTTTGCATAAAATGTCGGCGGACCTCCCCTCCCTTTGCTGGCGTTGCCGCCTCCATACAGGATCTCTCCTACATATCTGGTGGGACTGCCCGCGGATCCAGCCCTTTTGGAAGGCGATACATGCCCTCATAACTCGTATCACTACTTATACGCCGGATCTCAGCCCGGCACAATTCCTCCTCCATCATTCCTCCCTCCCTCAGCGGACGTACAGGAGGTCTCTGGTCTTTCATTTAATCTCTGCCGCCAACATGTGCATCCCGTGCCTATGGCTGTCTCCCTCCCCACCCACTGTAGCTGATTGGCTGCGGAGGGTTGGAAGGATCGCCCGTATGGAAGATCTCACGTTTCAAGCTCTTGACACTCCCTCCAAATTTTATGACATTTGGGCCCTGTGGATCGACTTTGCTGCATCGGATGACCACCGTCGCCTGATGAATACATAGTCTGTCGTTAGCTCGCCACACCCCACTTGCTTCCCGGTCGTCTTGCGGGGGAGTGCGCCCGCACTCCTCTTCTCCTTCTTTCTCCATTTTCTATCCCCCTTCTGCTCTCCCTACCTAGTGTGCTCTCTCTATCCCTCTACCCCCTCTTCTTATGCTATTGCTCTCTTCCCCCACTGTCTCATGACGCTCTCGGCGTCCTCCACCCCCACCTGCTCTCCCTGTGACCCCCCTCTCCCCTACCTCCTGTTGCCTACCGTACCCGTGTGCAGCGTTGGGCGGTCTATCTACATGTATGGGTGGTGCGCCCCCGGCCCTGGACACAGTGAGTTCCCCTTGGGGGTGTCCGATTCGGAGGTGCCCCATCCAGGACATTCATTCTCATGCCTCCTGTCTGCCCTCATCCTCACTTCCCATGTTTGAGGGGTCGGAATTCTCTCCCTTCATCAGTACTCCCTTACCCCCTGATTCCCAATACCCCATGTGATTGCACTGAACCCCGTAACGCATTGGTTTCGGCCCATGCGGCGGGGATGTTAATCTACGCCGCAGTGGCCCTCTGTATTTGCAATAATATACTGAATTTTTGGCCATGTATTGTACGAGGCTGGGTCACTTTTGCTTTGTTTATTTTTTAGTATCTTCCGCAGATGGCATCTCTCTGCGCCCTGATACAGTTTGTGGTTATTTTGGATGTACACTGTTATTTGTACTTATGTCTGTTGACTGTACTATATTGCCATCACTTGTTAATGTGCGTTTTTTTTTATTCTTTTCAATAAATTGTTTATAAAAAAAAAAAAAAAAAAAAAAAAAAAAATTATGAAAAAAAAAAAAAAAAAAAAAAAAAAAAAAAAAAAGTCACTCATATAGGCACCCAGGAATGGCAAAAATATCCCCTGCTAGGACACCACATGATTATTCAGTTGGGTATAAATATCTCCCCAATGGGCACCCAGGAGGAGAAAAAGAACATTCACTTATGGGGAATAAAAATGTCCTACAGGCACCAACATGGGCACCTGGATGGGGGAGGGGACAAAGATATCCCATTATTCCAACAGAAAATCACCAATATGAACACACTGTGGGAACAAAAATCACCAACATAGAAAACAAGAGAGAACAAAATATCACCCAACACTGGCACCCAGACAAGGACAAGGATTACACACAGGGGGCACCAGAATAAGGACAAAGATCACCCACATAGGCACCAGAGGGGGACATAAATATCCCATATGAGCCCCTGTGGGAAACAGATCACCCACATTGACAGGGGGAAAATATCACATGCATTCACATGATAATCGGTAATGCAAATCTTTTGGAGAACAAATATCATCTACATGGGCATCCTGGGAGGACAAACATCATCATGGGCATCCACAAGCACCTAGCAGGTAGGTACAAAGATCCCCCTGCATGAGCCCTCAGGTGAATACAAAGGTGACCCCCACAGGTACTGAAATGGGACAAAGATCATCCCCAGGGGCAGCCAGGTGGGTGCAATAATTAACTACAGGAACACCCAGAGTGTATTCATATAATTTCCTTGTATGTGTATAATTAATGGCATTAAGTGTACATTGCAGGCCATTCAGAGGTTTATCCATTAAACATTTTTATCACTGGCCTGTAGTGTACACACCAGTCATTAAAAACCTGGGGGAAAAAGCAAGAACAGTCTCTACTTCCAGCCTCTCATCCCTAAGCAGCATTTTATTTATTACTATAGCACAAGAGCTCTTTAAATGCAGCAGCAGAGCTGAAGGAGATTGGAGCTGTAGGGAAAGCTGAAGAATTCATAAGACTTGTAAAAGTAATTATCTGCTTTTTAACTACTGGTTCTTGACCAGTGCAATGTTAACTCTATATTTAATTTAGGCAGAATGTTACCCCCATAGTATAATCTGTTCACAGAAAAAGCCACTGTCTATACAAAAAGACCTCATCATTCACATGTACCCAGGGCAACTTCATGTTTAAATACAGCCCCCCTGATAACCAATGATACAGTTCAGGCAAAGGGTTAATAGGCAGAAGAAATATGTTCCCATCACTCGTCATATTAGTCTGATTCCAGCCAGGCATCCTTTTAACTCTACATTTCCTCTTCAGTAAGCTTTGCATAAAACTAACCCCAACCCACATGGGCCTCTATAATACCCTCCCTGAATGACAATGAATGATAGCTCGTAGGTGGAAACTGTCTGAAGAAAGCTAAATTGTAACCAGGAAAAAAATTGACATTTCAGATTTTAAATGTTACACAGTTTTTATAAAGCTTCAGTCAATTTATTTTATTTATTCTAATGAAGAGCATTACAACGGCTTTACCGCACTGAAGCAAGAATCGATCACATCATTAATCACACCTCGTGAATAGTCACAAATCAGATTCTAACAGCAAGCACTGAATCAGGAGCAATGAAGCATAAACTCCTTCACAATTTATGATCTCTTCAATTGCATCTTTTCAACCATTAAATTGCAAGATACCATAAATTTTTATCTTCTTCACTTCAGTCACATTATTGATTCTGCCTGGTGAAATATAGAATCGCTGTAAATCTGCCCTATTGAATTAATTTTAAGTCCTGACTTCAAATCGGGAAGCCAACATCGTAGTAAGGCTGTTAATTCACACTGAGGAGCAAATGATAGAAACATTAAAGTTTAAATGGACAACAGGGACCTAAAAGAGCCATAGCTCTGTCAATTGCAGTCCTCATCAACCTTGAAGGTATTTTTCCCAACCTTTTTTGGAATGTAAAAGAAACAAGGCCATAAACACAAATGGTATGTAAACTGCCTAAGAACATCCTCCTACGTATTTTAAATATATCTAAAGAGCAGATTAAAAATAGAATAGCAAAAAAAAAAAAATCCTAAATTCATATATTTAAAAGCGCTTTGTGAATAAGGAAAAAGGAATATGTAAAGTTCAATAACAAACAAGAAGCAGGAAGTATTCCACATTATTGTTCTGAGTTAAAGACAATTTAAAATTCTTCCTTACGTATGTAAACACAATATCTATTTTCCAGTATGCTTGCTTGCCCTAATGCATCAATGTTGTTTAAGATATAATTTAAGGAAAATATATATTTTTTTTAAGTTTTGGATAGAGTGGGGATGGATGAGAACACCTGTTGTTTTTTTTTTTTGCTGTCTTAGCCCCTGTTAGGGGGAATTACCCTGTCTATTTGTCATGTTTACTTATATCACTGAAAGTGAAAGAAAATCCAATATTTTGAGTTGTACCCAGAACAGTAACAGAGGGTGAACTTTCCAATAAGGACACTAGTTCTGGCGACCCTGGTTTCCTCTCACTTCCTGTTTTGGCCATGGGACAGGAAGTGAAGAGAAATCTCCACAGATAGCAAAAAAAAAAAAAAAAACTGACAGCGGTTTTATCCCTTCCTTATCTTATCCAAAATGAAAAAAAAAAAAAATGGATTTTTGTCTTACCGTAAAATCCTTTTCTCTGATGTTCATTGACTGACACCTCTCCATATCTTCTTTGACCCTTGGGTTATGCTACTGTCCATAGGAGTAGGATACTAGGCAGAAATAAATTAAGTACACCCATAGGGCCATCCTAGGGGGTATACTCCCACTTCCTGCTGTAGACTGCGGTTTTGTAACAGAAGATTACATAACCCAACTCAACAGAGGGGTGGGTGCTGTGTCCGTCAATAAACATCAGAGAAAAGGATTTTACAGTAAGACAAAAATCCAGTTTTCTCTTTCGTTCATTGACGGACACAGATCCATATCTTCTTTGACCCTTGGGACGTCCCAGAGCAGTGTAAACATGAGGGGTGGGAAAAAACACAGCAATAAACGAATTTCCCAAAAGGGCTAAACGTAGCCAACCAAGTAAACCAGAAGCTCAACCAGGAACAACTGGAGTTCACTTACCAAAGAAAAATACGCCCTCAAGAGGCAGGAGCCTCTGCAACAGCGGCCTGCAAAACTTTGCGGCCAAAAGCAGCATCTGAAGATTCGAGTATTTCCACCTTGTAAAACTTTGTGAATGTGTGCACAGACGACCAGGTTTGTCCGCCTTGCAAACCTGGACCACTGATGCCTGATGGAGGAAGCCCCAGGAGGCACTAAGCACCCTCGTAGAATGCGCCTTAACAGGGAAACGAGGAACCTGACCCTTGATGGAATAGGCCTGCACCATTGTCTGCCTGATCCATCTGAAAATGGTTGCAGCAGATGCGGCCTGCCCCTTACGAGAGCCATTCGTAAGGACAAACAAGGAATCTGATTTCCGAAACAACTCAACTGCAGCCAGGTGCACCCTGATTGCCCGAACCACATCCAAGGAATGTAAGGCAATCTCTTTAG
The DNA here is from genome assembly GCF_965119305.1 of Pelophylax lessonae. Taxonomy (NCBI): domain Eukaryota; kingdom Metazoa; phylum Chordata; class Amphibia; order Anura; family Ranidae; genus Pelophylax; species Pelophylax lessonae. The sequence continues at coordinate 249,128,554 of NC_138773.1, read as the reverse complement.
GATGCTTAGGATTAGGACACAAGGAAGGCAACACAATGTCTTCATTCAAGTGGAAATCAGAAATTACCTTAGGAAGGAACAACTGGCAGGGACATAGCACCTCTTTGTCCCTGTGAACTACCATGTAAGGTGACCGACAGGACAACGCAGCCAACTCGGACACCCTGCATGCAGAAGTAATAGCCACCAAAAAAGCCACCTTCTGTGACAAAGTAAGCAGAGGAAGTTAACAAATATTTTCAAAAGGCTGGTATTGAAGAATCGATAGTACCAAATTAAGCTCCCATGGAGGCACCGGGGACCTTACCGGAGGAGCCAGGTGGTGTACCCCCCTGAACGAAAGTGTGAACCAAGGAATTTGTGGCCAATGGGCATTGGAAGAAGATTGCCAAAGCGGAAATCTGACACTTGATGGTGCCCAGGGCCAAATGCTGATCTACATCTCTTTGTAGAAACTCCAGCAGACGAGACACTGAAAAGGAACAGGAGGAAACCTGTAATGTACAAGTAATGTACGCCCTCCAAACTCGATGATAAATCTTCCTAGAAGTAGATTTCCTAGCTTTTAACAGTGTAGGAATTACTGAATTTGACAACCCTCTATCACTCAATACCTGGCTTTCAATAGCCAGACCGTTAAAGCCAGTGACCGTAAAGCAGAATGAAAGATCGGTCCTTGAGACAAAAGATTTTTTCTGAGAGAGAGTCTCCAAGGGGCATTGACTGCCAGTCTTACTAGGCCTACGTACCAAGACCAGCGAGGCCAGTTTGGAGCCACTAGAATGACTGGAATCCCTTCTGCTTCGATTCTGCGCAGAAGTCTCGGCAGAAGTTGTAATAGAGGAAAGGCATACATTAGACGATACCGACCCCAAGGGGCCACCAGAGCATCAGAGGCATCAGCCAGGGGATTCCGACACCTTGTCACAAACCTCTGAACCTTCTGGTTGAGAAGAGAGGCCAACAGGTCTACTTCGGAATTCCCCCACAAGAGACACAGTTGATGAAACACCTACGGGTGAGGAGACCATTCGCCCAGATGCAGCGCCTGTCGACTGATAGTCCGCCGGCCAATTTTTCACCCCGAAATGTGCACAGCAGAGAGAGCTGGAACAAAGCATTCTGCCCACCTTAGAATGCCGGTCACTTCTTTGGCCGCCAGGGCACTTTTGGTGCCACCCTGGTGATTGACATATGCCACAGCCATGGCATTGTCCAATTGAATCCTTACTGGGCACCCCCAAAGATGATGCATCCACAGGAACAGGCAAAGCCCGATTGCCCGGATCTCCAGGACATTGATTGGCAGACTGGACTCCTTTTGATTCCAAGCCCCTTGAGCTGGATCTATGCCCAAGACGCCTCCCCACCCGGACAGGCTGGCATGCGTAGTAAACACCATCCAGTACAGGGGGAGAAATATTTTCCCTGTCGAAGCGCCGGGGAGTGAAGCCACCATATCAAGGACCCCCTTCGTAACCCTGCTCAACAGGATCAGATTGTCTAGGGACTGTGGATTCTTGTTCCATTTGGCAAGAATCTTCTTTGCAGAGGTCTGGTATGAAACTGAGCTAATGGAACCGCCTCGAAGGTGGAGACCATCAAGTCCAGCACTTGCATGCCAGTCCGGAGAGATGACCGCCGGTTGGATAACAAGAGCCAAATCGCATGCTGCAACGTCAGAATTTTTGTCTCCAGAAGAAACACCCAAACTGAGGCTGAATCCAGAGTCAGGCCCAGGTAGTCCAGTTTGTTGGATGAGTCAGAGCTGATTTCTGAAAATTCAGTGTCCAGCCGAACAAAGTCCAATGTCTTTTAAGACAGTCAGAGACTCTAAACGCAGAAGGAGATCGTCAGAGGGGGTACCGTGATCCTCCTCTGCCTGAGCAAAGCTAACACCGGGGCCAAAACTTTTGTGAACACCCGAGGAGCTGAGACGAGACCAAAGGGTAAAGCCACAAATTGATAGTGCTCCTTGCCCATGGCAAAGTGAAGAAAATGCTGATGCCCGACATATGTTACATAGTTACATATAGTTACATAGTAGGTGAGTTTGAATAAAGACCATAGTCCATCCACTTCAACCTGTGTAGGTGTGTGTGGCCGTAATCATCTCCCATACCCCTGAATGTTTTTCTCCTTGAGATGTACGTCTAAGAGTCTTTTGAAAGCCACCATACCTCCCGCAGAAACCACCTCTTGTAGTAGAGAATTCCACAATCTTGTAGCCCTAACAGTAAAGAACCCCCCACGTTGCCTGAGGTTAAAACGCTTCTCCTCCAATTGCATTGTATGCCCCCGAGTCCTCATGCAATCCTTTCGACTGAAAAGCTTTTTTTCTATGCTGAGATCACCATTGAGATATTTCTAAATTGCTATCATGTCCCCTCTCAGGCGTCTCTTCTCCAGGGAGAATAAATCAAGCGATTGCAGACGCTCTTCATAATTAAGGTCATCCAATCCCCTAATTAGTTTAGTTGCCCTTCTCTGGACTCTCTCCAGCTCCAACACATCCCTCCTGAGGACTGGTGACCAGAACTGGACAGAGTACTCCAGATGTGGTCGGACCAGAGTTTTATAAAGTGGAAGGATTATAGTCTTATCTCTGGAATACATCCCTTTTTTTTATGCATTCTAATATTTTGCGGGCTTTGGCAGCTGCCGCTTGGCATTGCATGCTATTGCCTAGTCTATCCTCTACCAAGACTCCCAGATCTTTCTCCATTTTTGATTCTCCCAAAGGTTCCCCCCCTAAAGTGTATTGTGCTTTTATGTTTTTAGTCCCTAAGTGCAAAACCTTACACTTCTCCACATTAAACCTCATTTGCCATGTCGTTGCCCACTCTGTTATTTTGTCCAGGTCATTCTGTAGGATATCTGCTTCATGCTGTGCAGTTATTGCCCTGCCCAATTTTGTGTCATCTGCAAAAACTGATATAGAACTACTGATCCCATCCTCAATGCTGTTTATGAATAAATTGAACAAGGTTGGTCCCAGGACTGAACCTTGGGGGACCCCACTTACCACCTCAGACCAGTCTGAGTATGCGCTATTTATTACCACCCTTTCGACACGCCCTTTTAGCCAGTTCCGTATCCAAGAGCAAACCCTGCGGTCAATGCCTGCAGACCTTATTTTTATAAATTAAGCGCTTGTGGGGAACTGTATCAAACGCCTTAGCGAAAGCCAGGTACACCACATCCACTGGTCTCCCCCTATCTAGCTCACAGTTCACCTCCTCATAGAATGTTAAGAGATTGGTTTGACAAGAATGCCCATTTGTAAACCCATGCTGATTACTGCTGATGATGTTGTTGTCTTTAGCAAACTCTATGATATAGTCCCTTATCATCCCCTCCAGAAGTTTACATACTATCAATGTCAAACTGACAGGCCTATAGTTTCCCGGGACATACCTCTGCCCTTTTTTGAATATCGGTACCACGTTTGCTTTCCTCCAATCCCCTGGTACATTTCCTGTCATAATACATTGCAGCAAAGATCACGAACAGTGGTCTAGATATAACCTTACTAAGTTCTTTGAGTACTCTTGGATGTACGCCATCCGGGCCTGGTGATTTATTTGTGTTAATTTTATCCAGCCTTTTCCTGATTTCACCCTCTGTTAGCCATAGCGGCAAGTCCTGTGAATTACTACTAACCATACAGTCATGGTCAGTGTACCCCTCCTTTTCAAGTGTAAAGACTGACGAGAAAAAAGCGTTCAGCACGGTTGCTTTTTCAGTGTCCTCCGTAGCCATCCTCCCATCATCGTTAATTATGTGTGCAACATGCTCTGCCCTAGTTTTTTTTGCTGTTGATATATTTAAAGAATTTCTTTGGGTTCTTTTTACTATCCTCCGCTATTTGTCTCTCAAATAGATTTTAGCCATTTTGATTTCGTATTTACTTTTCTTATTTGCCTCCTTGTATTGCTCAAAAACCGATACTGTGCTCTCTGATTTATATTTCTTGAAGGCCATTTTTTTTCCCCTAATACGTTTTTTAACATTACGGTTTAGCCAGCCAGGTTTGGCTTTGTCTCTTCTAAATTTATTTCCCATAGGAATGCTCTGCAAGATGCATTTGTTTAATATGTTCCTAAAGCATTCCCATTTTTCTGCCGTGGCCAGTGTTCCCAGGGTTTGGTCCCAGTTTACCCTTTCCATCATTGAGCATAATTTGGGAAGGTTTGCCCTTCTGAAGTTTAGGGTTCTTATGTTCCCCTCTTGCCTTGTTTTATGTTATTTACGCTAAATGTAATCATCCTGTGATCACTAGAACCCAGGTTGTCCTGGACTCCAACCTCCAAGATTAGGTCTGGGTCATTAGTGATCAATAGATCCAGGACTGCATTTTCTCTAGTAGGAGAATCCACCAACTGAGACATGTAATTGTCCTGTAACGTTTCCATGAATAGACAGGCCTTCTGTGAGTATGTAGTTCCCTCTTCCCAGTCAATGCCGGGATAATTGAAGTCCCCCCAATATGATGACTGATCCCAGTTTTGCCACTTTACCCAACAGTGATATAAATTCACTGTGTAGTTCCCTCTTCCCAGTCAATGTCGGGATAATTGAAGTCCCCCAATATGATGACTGATCCCAGTTTTGCCACTTTACCCAACAGTGATATAAATTCCAGCTCTACCTCCTCCGTTTGGTTGGGTGGCCTATAGCAAACCCCCACAGTTACTTTTCCCTTTACTTCTTCCCTATGGAGTTCTACCCACACGGATTCTAACTCCATACTCATCCCTTCAATAATTTCACTCCTCTCTATCACCCCTACATTATTCTTGACATAGAGACATACCCCTCCCCCTCTTTTTCCTACCTTGTCCTTCCGGTACACCGAATACCCTTGGATATTGGCCAGCCAGTCATGTGAGGGGTGGAACCAAGTTTCCGTTATTCCCACAAGGTCTATGTCCTCCTCATGTACTAACATTTCCAACTCATCCATTTTATTAGCTAATCTCCTGGCATTTGCATATACCCCTCTTAGTTTTGTGGAAGTTGATAGTGAATGGTGATTATTTTTATTCCTGTTTGGTCTAAGGTTTTCCGGCACAGACCCCCCAATCGACGTTATGGAACTACTGTCGCTGCTGACTCTACTACTACCTTCTGTCCTTTGCTCCCTCCTGACTGACTCTACTTCTGGGCCCTCCCCCCGTCTCCTAGTTTAAAAGCCCCTCCAACTTGGTGGCCATCTTGCTCCCCAAAAGAACTGTACAATCCCCATTAAGGTGCAGCCCATCTATACTAAAGAGCCGGTAACCGACTGAGAAGTCAGCCCAGTTCTCCAGGAACCAAAACCCTTCCTTCCTACACCAGTTCCTCAGCCACTTGTTAAGTTCCCTAATCTCCTTCTGCCTCTCTGCTGTGGCTCGAGGTACCGGCAGTATTTCAGAGAAAACCACCTTGGAGTTCCTATTTCTCAATCTATTCCCTAAGTCCCTGAAATAGTTCTTTAGGATCCTCCACCTTCCTCTTACTTGGTCATTAGTACCCACGTGCACCATGACCGCTGGGTCATCCCCAGCCCCACCCAATAATCTGTCTACCCGATCTGCGATGTGCCGTACTCGAGCGCCAGGTAAACAACATACTGTCCGGCTACCACAATCTTTTCGACAGATTGCTCTCTCTGTCCTCTTGATGATTGAGTCCCCCACTACCACAACCTGTCTAACCTTTCCTGAGTCTCGGCCCCCCTTCTTCCTGGAGCCGCCACTCCCCTGGCAGCTGGGGGAGGGCATCTGCTCCAGCACTGCCACCCCTGAGCTGATATCCCCCTCAAACTGCAACTTGGCAAATTTGTTAGGGTGTATCAACTCAGGACTTGCCTCCCTGGCACTCATCCCTCTACCCTTTCCTAAAAGTCACCCAACTGCCTACCTCTGATGCCTATGTCTCCTCTACTCCTCCCACCTCTATGCTGGCCCCTGCCAGCACCTGATGGGTAATGTCCAAGCTCCTTTCCAGGCTGTTGATGCTACGCAGTGTTGCCACTATGTTTTCTAGATCCAGGATCTGGGCTTCCAGAGAAACAAGTCGCACACATCCTGCACAGCAGTATTTGCCCTCGATTGGTTCATCAAGGAACGCATACATGGAGCAAGAAGTGCACTGAGTGGCATCCCCAATCCTGTCGGACAATATTACCCTCTACTCTATGGGGATAATTAGTAACGACCTGCTATTCCTTACCTACACTCTCTCTATCTCTCCTGGTACTAAACCTGGGGTACTCACTTGGGATGATCAAACTTTTGAAAAGTTTGGTTCGACCAGAACACCCGAACTTCCCGAAAGTTCGGGTCAGGATTCCAGAACCCCATTGAAATCAATGGGACCCGAACTTCAGTAATCACAAAACACCATTTTGAAGCCCTAAAACCCAATAAATCCCCCTAAAAAGTGCCTAGGGTTCTGGGTCATGCCCCAGGGACTATTAATCACACAAAAAAAGTTCTTAAAAATTGTCGTTTTTGATAGAGAGACAATTATTGAAAAAATTATTGAAAAAAAAAAAGAGATTTCTTTGGATTTAGTGTCTGTGGGGTCTAAAATGTGTACCTGTGAAGTTTCAGCTCTGTAGCATGTCCAGAACCAGAAAAAAAAAAAGATTGTTTGTCTTATGCCCCATACACACGTGCAGATTATCTGCAGACTTTTGTCTGCAGACTTACCTTTTCTATGTAGTGCAAGGGCCTGCCGGATTGCATACAAATTGAAAGTGTTTAGGTTTGACCTCATATTATATGGTTTTGGTAAGTCTGCAGACAATCTGCACGTGTGTATGGGGCATTAGAATTGCAGTAGAGCAGGGATAGGGCTCCGCTACTTTCACACCTGGCCGTTTTTGTTGCAGGCATTTATTGGGCTTTTTTTGTGGACGTCTTTGGAGGCAGGCATGACATCTGAACTTCTGTGTAGGGGTATATATACACACACATATATGTATATATACACATACACACATATAGGTGTGAAAGTAGCAGGACCCTATGCCTGCGCTAATGAAATTATTTGCAGGCACGTGGCTCCGCTCCTATCACACCTATATGTGTGTATGTGTATATATACATATATGTGTGTGTGTATATATACCCCTATACAGAAGTACAGATGTTATGCCTGCTTCCAAAGACGCCAAAAAAATGCCCAAAAAAACGCCTGCAACAACACACCTGGGCGTTTTTGTTGCAGGCGTTTATTGTGCATTTTTTGGGCGTCCTTGGAGGCAGGCATAACATCTGAACTTCTGTATAGGGGTATATATACACACACACATATATGTATATATACACATACACATATAGGTGTGAAAGTAGCGGAACCCTATGCCTGCGCTAATGAAATTATTTGCAGGCATGTGGCTCCGCTCCTATCACACCTATATGTGTGTATGTGTATATATACATATATGTGTGTGTGTATATATATACCCCTACACAAAAGTTCAGATGTTATGCCTGCCTCCAAAGACGCCCAAAAAATGCCCAAAAAAACGCCTGCAACAAAAACACCCAGGTGTGTTGTTGCAGGCGTTTTTTTGGGCACTTTTTTGGGCGTCTTTGGAGGCAGGCATAACATCTGAACTTCTGTATAGGGGTATATATACACACACACATATATGTATATATACACATACACACATATAGGTGTGATAGGAGCAGAGCCACATGCCTGCAAATAATTTCATTTGCGCAGGCATAGGGTTCTGCTACTTTCACACCTATATGTGTGTATGTGTATATATACATATATGTGTGTGTGTGTGTATATATACCCCTACACAGAAGTTCAGATGTTATGCCTGCCTCCAAAGACGCCCAAAAAATACCCAAAAAAACGCCTGCAACAAAAACGCACAGGTGTGTTTTTGCAGGCGTTTTTTTGGGCATTTTTGGGCGTCTTTGGAGGCAGGCATAACATCTGAACTTCTGTATAGGGGTATATATATATACACACACACACACACACACACATATATGTATATATACACATACACACATATAGGTGTGATAGGAGCGGAGCCACATGCCTGCAAATAATTTAATTAGCGCAGGCATAGGGTTCCGCTACTTTCACATCTATATGTGTGTATGTGTATATATACATATATGTGTGTGTGTATATATACCCCTACACAGAAGTTCAGATGTCATGCCTGCCTCCAAAGACGTCCACAAAAAATCCCAACAAACGCCTGCAACAAAAAGGCCAGGTGTGAAAGTAGCGGAGCCCTATGCCTCCTCTACTGCAATTCTAAGACAAACGATCTTTTTTTTCTATGGCGGTCACCCTGACATGGAAGAGTTTGGTCACCCAATAGCAGTCAGAGTCAGTTCACCCTACACTACACTACGGTCACCCTGACACTTAACACTTTCCATACAGAAACTAGATTATTGAATCTAACTATAGTGGAAAATAGTACCCAAACTACACTAGATATCCCTTTCCTCACACTAATAATTGCTAAATGACACTTTTGAAGCAGGAGTAACAGAACTGCTTCCACTCTCTTCCACAGCCCCTGTATTACAGTGCTAGAGATTTGGCGGGGCTATGTTATATACTGGGGGGCGTATTCACTACTGATTGGCCTCTGGACCCCCTAGTCACTCCAATCACATTCCTAGCATCCTCCTGCCCCCTCAATTGGCTTTTACTAATGTTTCTGGTCCAATCACAGGCTTTTAAAGCCCAGTTCCTGTCCCATTGCATTTTGGTCGGTTCTGGTTGCCGAATTCCGAACTTTTTCCGCAAAAAGTTCGGAATTGGGCCGAATTTCGAACAGTCAATGTACGGGTCGAACCGATGGTCGACCCGAACCGTTCGATCATCCCTAGTACTCACCAGTCGCTAAGATACTCATCAGTCGCTAAGATACTCACCAGTCGCTAAGATACTTACCAGTCCTCCCAGGCACTCAGTCAGTCGCAGGGCACAGTCAGTCGCAGGGCACAGTCAGTCGCAGGGCACAGTCAGTCGCAGTCAGGTACGGTCAGTCGCAGTCAGGCACGGTCAGTCGCAGGGCACGGTCAGTCGCGGGGCACAGTCAGTCGCGGGCACGGTCAGTCGCGGGGCACAGTCAGTCGCGGGGCACAGTAAGTCGCGGGGCACAGTCAGTCGCAGTCAGGCACGGTCGGTCGCAGTCAGGCACGGTCAGTCGCAGTCAGGCACGGTCAGTCGCAGGGCACGGTCAGTTGCAGGGCACGGTTGGTCGCAGGGCACAGTTGGTAGCAGATCGCTGTCAGTCGCAGAGCACGGTCGGTCGCAGGGCACGGTCAGTCCCAGAGCGCCGTCAGTCGAAGAGGACGTCAGTCGCAGAGCGCTGTCAGTCAAAGAGCACTGTCAGTCGCAGAGCATGGTCAGTCGCAGAGCACGGTCAGTCGCAGAACGCTGTCAGTCGCAGAGCACTGTCAGTCGCAGAGCACTGACAGTCGCAGAGCACGGTCAGACAGTCGCAGAGCTGTCAGTCACAGAGTACGGTCAGACAGTCGCAGAGCACGGTAAGTCAGTCACAGATCACTATCAGTCGCAGAGCGCAGTCACCCAGCTCTCTCCCCCTGCCTTGCTTGCAGCTGCTGCCTCACACACTGCCTCTGCTTCCAGGAAAGGTCTCCTCCTCCTCTGCTTCTGGTCACCCCCTCTCTCCACAGTACCGTGCGGTCTCCTCCTCTGCTTCCGGTGACCTCCTCTCTCCACAGTACTATGCGGTGTCCGTCCTCCGCCGCCGCTGCCACCACTCTTTGTCCCGGTCCCCGAGGTCCTCTGCACCCGTGCCCGGTTTCCTAGTGCAGCTTTCCCGCACGTGTCACAGCTGGCTCTTCCTCAACACAGCTCCACACAGCTCCCTCGCTGCTTGCTGCTGCTCCGCCCTTGATATGAAGGTAAGCGTCCTTGATATTGATAGAAGCCAGAATATCCCCTTCATGAATATCGCATGTCCGTGCGAATGGACTCCATCCAAAATTTCTGAATCCGCACAAAGCGGTTCAGGGCCTTGAGATCCAAGATTGGACAGACCTTCCTTCCTCGGGACAGTAAATAGGTTTGAATAAAACCCCTGAAAACGTTCCAACTCTGGAGCTGGTACAATGACTCCTTGTGATAGCAGATCCTGTACCGCCCCGAGAAGGCCTTGCAGACGATCCGGGGACAGACGCAAGTTGGAAGGGAAGAACCATGCCGGAGGCAAGGACCGAACCTCGAGCTTGTATCTGGACTGAATCAACTCGTGGTCCCATTTGTCTTAAATGAAAGAGGTCCACGGGTCTGGAAAGAAGCAAAGACATCTTCCCACCCCAGTATGGGTGAGGGCGCCCCTTCAGGCAGAGGTAGACTTGTCTACGGGACCAGTGGAAACCGCTTTTGGCTTACCAGACCAGGGTCTCTTAGAACCTCCCACAAAGTAAAGGCAGATTTTGATCCCTTGTCCTGCGATCCCGCAGAACAAAAAGGTGGTTTGTGAGCCGAGAAGAAAGGACCACACTTGCGACGAGGCTCTTTGCTCTTGGTGACCTGTGGAAACAGGGTACTTTTACCTCTCGTAAGACCTCTAATGAGCTCTTCCATAGAAGCTCTGAACAGGCTGTCTCCTACAAAGGGGAGATGGGTCAGCACCTTTTTGGAAGCCTGGTCCACAGACCATCATTTCAGCCAAATCATACGGTGAAGAGTCACAGCTGTCACAGACACACTGCAGGCTAAAGGAACCACATCCAGAGAGGCATCACAGATATACTGTAACCCCTGTACTAACTGACCTGCCAGCTCCGTCAGCTCAGGAGGATGCTGACCCCCCTTCCAAATCCTGGTGCAGAAGCTTTGCCCATTCCATTAAGGACGGGGAGACCAAGACTTTTAAAATTGAACCGGCCTTGGTAAAAAAAGGTATCAGACCAGAGACTCAGCTCTCTTGTCCAACGGGTTTTTAAAGGACAGAGAATCATCCACCGGCATTAGTGTGGCTTTATTTAACCTGGAAACAGGAGAATCCACCACCGGAAGAACTGTCAGTTTCTTTAAAAGGCACTCTTCAAAAAGATATCTCCTAGCAAAATGCTTAGGTATCCCAACCATGGTCCCTCAGCTTCTGAGAGTAGGTCAGGTGGTGACATATGTTCCAGGGACTCCATAGTTAATCTGGGGACCACTAGCAAAATCTGGAAAAATCGCTGTGAAAATCCTCCCCACCGCTGTACCAGTGGCACCACAGGTCCCAGCGCACCAAAAACACTGCTATAGCAGAAAGAGGGAGCATTACACACCCGCAGGGACTCACCATCACCTGCTCAGGAGGGACACAGAGCACCAAACTGCAAGCCGTGCGGAGATCAGAGAGGAAAAGGAAGCGCAGGCACTGCCACTAGAGGCCCACCGCCAATCACCGCTACACAGTCTACAAGAAAATGGCTGCCGCATTGAGATCAGTGGGAAACTACCAAAACATGGCAATCGAGCTACACAAACATGGCCGCCGACACCATTAGGAACCAGCAAGGGGGACCCTGGCAGGAACCCCCACCAGGACCAAAACTCCAGAATTTTTGAGGAGTGGTTAGCTGGCGTCACGCCCCTCCCTCCAGCCTCATTACCACTGAACACCCCAATACATGTAAATGGTATGGCCACCGGGGGGGGAGGGCAAGGGGGGGAGCTGGTGAAAGAGACAGGGCAGAGGGGAGCCTCAATAGTGAGGAGGAGTGCCGTTTGGGAAGGAAGGACATATGGGGGGCCTACCAACCCAAAAAGAGGCCCATCCACCCCAAGCATTCACCAGAGGGAAGGGGGGACACTACTCACCACACCTTGGAACCGGGCAGACCACAGCACCATCCTGGAATGGGGGTGATACAGGCCAGAGCTACGTTGCGACTCGGGTCATGACCAGGGCTATGCATCCTCATGAAAGGTTTAACTCGCTGGGCAGCCCTCGTCCAGTGGGGCTATATCGCGGCCAACCTAGCACAAAGCTGCAGTCTGGTCGAAATCACTGGCAGGACTTGGAAGACCGTAAGGCTCTAGGATATCCAGTGTGCCACCCAGTGCAGCAGTTGATTGTAGTTCTCACTGGAACAGACGTGATTGTAGTTCAGAAAATAATAAAAGAAAAAAATTTTTTTTCAAAAAGAAAAATGCTAGGACCAGAGATCCCAGCAAGGAACTAGGTCCTTACTCCTGACTAGGCAGAAAGAAACCTATAGCAGGAAGTGGGAGTGTACCCCCTAGGACGGCCCTATGGGCGTAGTAAAAAATTTTCCGCCTAGTGTCCTAATCCTATGGAGAGCAGCATAACCAAAGGGTCAAAGAAGATATGAAGCTGTGTCAGTCAAGGAAAATTTAGCACAGCTGGGAGGATTTTTTCTTCTACCTCATGTCTGTACAATCCAACTATGGCCAGCTTTAATGTTGTGAGCCTGCAAAAAAGTGATGTTGCTGGAAGTTTTACTATCTGTTGAACCTGCCAGTAGATTCATTGTTTTTCTGTAATAGGTCAAATGCAGTGCTGGGGACAAGGTCATCCAGCACCACTGGCAAAGATGCTAAACTGCTCCCCAACCCCGCCCCCACCCGCCGGTTATGATGTCCAAGCTTAGGGAATCCTATGCCCAGCGGTCCCTCGCTTTGTTAAAATCACTGTGCAGTTCCTGAACTGCCAGTCAGGTTTTGCATTGACCTGGAAGTGCACAGTTTTAACACTGGGCATATGCTTGTGTTAATGTCTCTTTAAGTATTAAAAGTTTGCTATTTGCAAGAATTTTTGACTGTAGATTCACACCAGGTGCGGTAGTACTTCGTTGGGTGGCTATTCCAACGCAGTCCTACCACAAGACAAGGTGAAATGCCTTGCCTCCTATCTGGCGGGTTCACGTCATTGTGTTGTGGTGGTGTGTGCTGAAAGAAAGACTGGATGCACCACTTTTTCAGTGCAGTGCAAGGCAATCAACTGCCTCACATCATGCTTAGGCCAATAGGACTAAATTAAATGTCATTGTGTGGCATTTTAATAAAGTTTACAGAACAGAAGAGGAGAGGTGGTTTAACCTTAAGCTGCGTAAGGGGTTCTTCACTGTAAGGGTGGTGAGAATGTGGTTCTTGTCAATCTCCGTACTCTATTGTTGACTGACTGATACTATTGTTATATGCTTGAACTTGTTTAATAAAGCACCTTTGTGAAAAGAGAATGTGGAACTCTCTTCCACAATTGGTGGTAGCTGCAGGGAGTATGGCTACTTTTAAAAGACTCTTGGACGTGCATCTCACAGATCACAACATTCAGGGTTATGGGAAATGATCAGGCCACTGACACACACACACACACACACCTGTACAGGTTGAACTAGATGGACTGGTGTCTTTATTCAGCCTCAACTACTATGTAACTATGTAACTATGTAAGAATAATGCCTTGTAATTGGTGCATTGGCTATGCTGTCATCATACCATACACCAGCTGCTGTGTTCTAATGCAGTCATTGGTATGAATGTACCCTAAAAGTCATAAAAGTTATTTTAGGTTTCTATTTTTTTATTTTATTATTTTTATTATGAATGGATTCGTGGTTGTTATCAAATCCATTCATAGTTCTGAATGATCTGAGTACAGTGGTCAGTCACCATTGTCCTTACTTCAGCTTTACAAATTCAAATAAATGGCTTTGTTTACCTTCAAACCTATTTATGCATAATCAATGAATGTGAAGGTATTTAAAGCTATTCATACCTTCAGCTAAGCCTTGCCAAGGTCGGCTTGCGTTCCGCACCACAGCCTGTCAACTTCCCCACACAGCTCCCCAGCGAACTCCCAGCCAGAGGATGCAGTAACCAGCCACTTGCTTGACGACCTCTGCATACCAGACTAGCAGCTTGCCTATCAAACTCTGCAAATTGGAGCCGCTATACTGGGGACATTATCACCTTAGTGACATGCCTGGTCTTCATCATATGCAGTTAATGCGTTACTTGTATTCCACTTCTAATAAACAGTAGGGCTGCGGAATATAATCGAAAGATCGATGCATCGCGATTCGACCCTTCGCGATTCTGCATCGATGCGGGTTGCCGGCATAATCGATTAGGAAATGATGTCATCAGCCGTGGCCACGCCCTATCGCGCAAGGGAGAAAAAATCAGAAGATCGTCAGCTGATTGGTGGGTTAGTGGCGGGAGCTTAATAAAAAGGCTCCGCCCCTCCCCTTCCGTCTCTTTGACCCGGGCCAAGGCGCAGCAAGACATCCCCCGCGTGTATCGGCGTCCCACCTGCGGTCTTGCAGCCAAGAAGCCAGCCAGCCAGTCAAGCCACAAGCCAGTCCACACTCCACACACAGGAGCCCCAAGTGCGTCCCCATCGCAGCCAGCCAGCGCCGCCAGCCTCACCTCACCGTAGCCGACAGGCCCAGCCGCCACGCCACTGCCAGTGACGCCAGCCGCCCGCCACAGAGCCCAGAGAGCAGCACAGCACCTGTCCTCCTCTGCAATGCAGTGCACAACAACCCACACAGTCACACAGCAGGTATGTAGTCCGAACAAATAATTGTGTAATCATTCATGGGGGTCTCATCTGTATCTCTGGGGGATGTCTGTGATGGGGGGGGCTGGGACAGGGGACGGTCGGTCGGGGCCCGGGGGTACTGTTCTGCTGTGGCAGTCTGGCAGCCAGGGGGCTCTCTCTGAGTGTCAGTGGGGGCCTGGGGGTCTCTGTCAGTGTCAGCTGTGGGGGTCTGGGCAAGGGGGGGACTCACTCAGTGTTTGTCAGTGCTGTGGGGGATTGGGGAAGGTGTGGGACATCCAGGTCTCTGTCAGTGTCAGCTGTGGGGGTCTGGGCAAGGGGGGGGGACTCACTCTCAGTGTTTGTCAGTGCTGTGGGGGAGTGGGGAAGGTGTGGGACATCCAGGTCTCTGTCAGTGTCAGCTGTGGGGGTCTGGGCAAGGGGGGGGGACTCACTCTCAGTGTTTGTCAGTGCTGTGGGGGATTGGGGAAGGTGTGGGACATCCAGGTCTCTGTCAGTGTGTCAGGCTGCAGTGTCAGCTCAGCTGTGGGGGGAGGGGGGTCTCTGTCAGTGTCACTGTCACAGGCAGCTGTGGGGTAAGGGGGGGCCCCGGGGGTTTTGGCTCAGTGCATGCATAAGGGAGTCTGACAGACAGACAGACAGTCATATTTTATGAAAGATGTTGCTTGGTTGACTTGTTGCGGCTTAGTTTACAAGTTTTTTTTTTTTTTTTTTTTTTTTTAAACACTGACAGAGTTTGGCAACTTACGTCATCCGTCTCCGTCACATACGTGGTAGTATGGTAATGGCAGAAGGAGAAAAAGATCGAGAGATAAAAAATGCACCTAGCGTTTTAAGAGCAAACATCTGGGCACATTTCGGATTTTACGAACACACAGGGAAGCGTGAGTTGGACAAGACACACGCCGTATGTGAAGCCTGTCACACAAAAATTAAATACCTAGGGAATACTACGAACTTGAGAAACCATGTTAGCCATTTTCACTCTGAGTTAGTAACACCTGTCGCCACCAGCAGTGCCACCACTGCCAAGGAAAGACTGCTAGACCAAGATCAGCCAAGAATTGATGCCATACTGTCAACTTATCCACCCAACTCAGAAAAAGGGAAGAAACTAACCAAAGCTGTGGCAGCTTTCATCGCCAAGGACCTACGGCCTTACTCAGTTGTGGACAATGCCGGGTTTCGCTACCTTGTGAAGACGCTAGAGCCACGTTAAAAGATCCCATCACGCAGTCACTTTACAGAAAACGTTATACCTGCACTCTACCACGACACCAAAGCTCAGGTACTTGCGTCAATGAACCAAGCCAGTCGAGTCGCAATAACGTGTGATTCATGGACTTCAGTCACAACGGAGTCCTATGTTACAATAACAGCACATTACGTTACTAAGGACTGGCAGGTCTTGTCACATGTGTTGCAAACAAGAGCCATTTATGAGTCTCACACAGGTGCTCATCTGGCAGAGCTACTGTCTCATGTCGTGGAAGAATGGCAGCTGTCTGATAAATCTGTAGTGCTTGTGACCGACAACGCGGCGAACATGATAGTTGCAGCTCAAGTTGGTTAATTTCCTCATGTTAAATGTTTTGCCCATACACTCAATCTTGCATGTCAGTGGGCACTGAAAGGGGCCACGCTCTCCAGGCTTCTCGCCAGAGTGCGACGAATATCCACATTCTTCCATCGCAGCACTAGAGCAAGCCACTGTCTAAAAGAGAAACAGAAATGTCTGGGCCTGAAGAATCATAAGCTAATAACTGATGTGCCAACAAGATGGAACAGCGCATATGACATGGTCGAGAGGTTCTTAGAACAAAAACCCGCAGTTTGTGCCACCTTGCTGTCTCCAGAAGTCAGAAAAGGAGAGTCTGATCTCTGCACTCTCAATGAAACAGATGTGTCAAATGCAGAGGACGCTGTGAGTGCATTAAAGCCAATGAAGGATGCAACCTTGCTGATGTCAGAAGAGCGCAACCCAACAGTGTCTCTCATTGCCCCTCTAAATGCACAACTGCTCCAGAGCATGACAGACACCATGGGAGACACAGCCATGACCCATGAGATCAAGAATGCCATCAAAACAGATCTCCTGAAGAGGTACAGCAGTGAGGCAGAGAAGAAGATCCTTCATACAGCCTCTGCACTGGATCCTCGCTTTAAAGGACTGCCTTTTATTCTCACAGAGGAGGAGAGATCGGAGATATACAGAGGAGTGACTGAGGAGGCTGCATCTTTGGAGGTAATTAGAATTTCATCATGTTTCCTGCCAGACAGCTAGAAGCTCAGCTACATTGTGTTGTGTAATAACATGCCCTGATTCACTGATGCGGTGTGGGAAGTGGAACTGTATGGTATGGATTACCGTGCAGTTTCCCACACCTCATCAATGAATCACACTCTTAGTCAGTTCAGCTCTTCTTATACTATTATCTTTTGTTCAAACACACAGATTACATCTAATAGAAGGACAAATGTGGATGAAGTGCCTAGGGAAAAAGCAACTGTGGAAGAAGAAACAACACCCATTGAGGACAGCCATTCTCCTCCCAAAAAAAAGGCCACAACATCGCTGCTCATGACTTTGCTGGGGCAGTCTTTCACTGATGGTGCAATAGAACCTAAGGCCCCCTATGCCAAGGCAGAAGACGAAATGGAAAAATATTGTAAAGCCCCACCTCTGCCTCTCACTGAGGACCCTTTAAAATGGTGGCGTGAGCATGAGGTCATATTCCCCCTCCTCTCTCAGCTGTCAAAGCACTACTTGTGTATCCCAGGTACAAGTGTATCTGCAGAGCGGGTTTTCTCTACTGCAGGAGATGTTATAACAGCGAAAAGAAGCAGTCTTAAACCTGAGCATGTGGATCATCTAGTGTTCTTACAGAAAAACCTACATGTTCCCAAATGCTAAGCACTGAAATAATTAATAATTCATGTTTTTAATGAATTAGTAATTACTAATTCAGTCTGCCGCCAGTCACCAGTCAGTCACATCACCAGTCTTGTTTTATAGCTTTATAGCACTGATGGTTTGTTTTTGAAGATTGTCCTGTCCAATGTGTCCATTTCCAATCCATAATCCGTTCCGTTGCTTCACACTAAAAGTGTCTAGGCAAGTAGGCAGGGGTTCATTTAACCCTCAACCAAATAAATAATATTAAAGTGTATTTTCTTCTAGACAACTGACTGACACCAAGCCAGCCACGGTGCAGCATTATAGGAAGGAAAATCATTGAGAGAAATAACTTGTACATTTGAAGCTTAACCTCGAGTAAATCTTATCTTATTGGATCACAAATAAATACACCAATTGTGGATTCTTGTGTAATATACTATATTTGTGAGTTTGTGAATGTGACCCCCATAGGATTTCCTCAAGGATTTTCCTTCCTCTAATGGTGGCTTGTTGGCTAGCTTGGCTTCAGTTACAGATGTAATCGACATGGTAGAGTGCTGCTCAGTGCAGTGCAGGTAAAGTTTTCTTTCTGTAACGTGACTGACTGACTGTCGTGACAACTCAAGAGCTTATAACGCAGCTCTAGCATTAACTCAACACACACACACAGTGTGTGTGTGTGTGTGTTGAGTTGATGCTGAGGCTGCGTATAAGCTTTTGAGTTGTCACGAGTCACGACACACACACACTGTGTTTAGTTGACTGGCAATGGCAGGGGCAAACACAATCGCAGTGAACCTGGAACATTTTATATTTTTTACAGCTTTTCTGGCACTGGAGAGATGGAGAATGGCTTGTTTTCAAAAATGGTCCATTCACATAAGTGAATTGATAATTATTTAAGCTTAAGCTTATATTTGTATAACTCCCCTCTAGCAGCCATCAACTCACTTCACTTGAGTTGACTGGCAGTTGCAGGGGGAAACAAACATCACGGTGAACATGGAAGTTATGCAGCAGTGCACTATTGCCAGGTTCACCTTTGATATTTGCTACTAGTCAGGAAGTGCTCTGTTTTGTAGAGGACAGGTTATGGCACACACCTGGAATTTATTGCAACGCATGTCTGTCTGCTGGTCTGTTGTACTCTGTAGCAATAGCAAGTGTAGGGGGTTCCCTCAACCAAACAAATACTAAAGGTAAAAGTGTATCTAGACAACTGAAGGCAAGCCAGGCAGCCACGGTACAGGAAAGGACATCCTTGAAAGATTAAATCAATCATACATTGAAGCGTAAAACCTTGATTAAATCTTTACTGGATCACAAATACACACAAACCTGACCTAACCTATATGCCTTGAGTTGTACCAGTGTGCCAATGCCAAACCTTTCTTCAGTTCTCATGATTCTGATGCAGACAATCGTGTTGTGTGTTTTTTTGTGATCCCATGAAGATTTACTCAAGGTTTAAGCTTCAGTTGATGATTTACTCTGTCAAGGGTTTTCCTTCCTCTAATGGTGGCTTTGGCTTGGCTTCAGTTGGGTTTAATCGTGGTAGAGACAGAGACTGTCTGCAGGACAGGTAACGTTTTTTGTAAAGTA
This sequence comes from Pelophylax lessonae, assembly GCF_965119305.1. Taxonomy (NCBI): domain Eukaryota; kingdom Metazoa; phylum Chordata; class Amphibia; order Anura; family Ranidae; genus Pelophylax; species Pelophylax lessonae. The sequence goes on along the minus strand of NC_138773.1, from coordinate 249,109,520 downwards.
AGTGACATAAAAGTGACATAAGTGAATTGATAAGCTTAAAGCTTATATTTGTAACTCCCCTCTAGCAGCCAATCCATCAACTCACTTGTGTTGACTGGCAGTTGCAGAGGGAAACAAACATCACGGTGAACATGGAAGTTATGCAGCAGTGCACTATTGCCAGGTTCACCCTTGATGTTTGCTACTAGTCAGGAAGTGCTCTGTTTTGTAGAGGACAGGTTATGGCACACCTGGAATTTATTGCAATGCATATTCACATAAAAGGATTTATATATAATGTTTTGTGGGAATTTATGATGACCATTTTCACAAGAATATTAGCTTGGCTGGCTGGCTGGCTGGCTGGCTGGCTGGCTTCTTCTATCTTGGCTTGCCTTTAAAGTACAACTATAGGCCAAACTTTATCCAAAATCCAAAAAGTTTTGCCTTTAGTTGTACTTTAAATGGTGGTAGGCCTGGCTTATATTAATATTTTCTTTTATGAAGCAGTAAACTGCACTACTACAGTTTTTTACTAATTCTACTGTTACTTCTAGTAAAATACTAGTGTTGTTGTCTGTCTCTGCTATGCTGTTTGCATTTTCAGACCTTCCTATATGTTTGCAGTGCAAGTGCACTAAAGTATGCAGGGCTTGCAGGCCATGACAGGGTCCAGGAAAGTGTCCTTTGAAGCAAATGAAAATAAAAAGGATTCTTTTATTTGTGACTGCTTGATTGTTTGTTTTTTTTTGATAAAGTTTTGAAAACCATTGGGTAGTGGGCTGGGCATGGGCATTGGGCAGTAATCGTGATGCATCGTGATGCATCCCGGAATCGAATCGTATCGAATCGCGACCCTAATAATCGTAATGGCATCGAATCGTGAGGTAAGTGAAGATGCGCAGCCCTAATAAACAGCCTACATTTAGATGAGTGCAGCATTTTCTGTTTACTTTCTTATCATGAAAATTCATACACACCTGTAAAGGAATATCTGGAATCAAATCGAATTCTGGAATCCTTTCTGTCCAAAGGGTGAATTTTTTGGTGTCTGGGTCAATGAAATAGTCAAAGACAGTGCCATAAGAAGGGAACTTGATGGTTCTCATCTCTTTGTTCCACCACCGGCTAAACTGCAATCGGTAATCAAGCAGCTGAAAACAGAAAAAAGATATGATAAATATGAAATGGTTCCTATTCATTTTCAACTTGTTATGCTATTTTATTTCTCACCTGATCTTGAAAAAGAGCACCACCAAAAGACCAGACACAGGCAAAAACAAAATATATCTCATAAAGTTCTCGAGGTGAATCTGGAGGAGTGTTCTCAGCAGTCAGAAGACAGTCCAGTAAAGAACACAATGTCTGCAAAAAGGAACAAATAATACAAACCTTTCAGTGGTGAAGTAATGTCCATAAGCTTATGGGGAACCCAACAATTACCTTACTCAAATCAATCAATTACCTTACCTTAATCAATCCTCACAGCTTTAGGGGACACACAGAGTTTGGGTCTGGGGGTAGCTAAAAGAGACAGTTACCCACTTAAGTCATTGCAACTTGAACCAATGACTAAGAAATTAGGGCAGACTAAAGCCTAGTATGCATGAGCTTCATCCGGTTCAATAGAAACCGTCCGACATTCAGCCCATGTGTACTGCAGCTGGTCCGACAGAAGCTGGCTGTTCAGCTGGCTTCTGTCAAAGGGGCATGACCAAAAAAGGTCTGCCAACCGGCTCCCTATCAGCGCTCTCAGCCAATGGCTAAATTCACTGACTGGAGTGTTCTGGCAGGGAGGACGTCCCCCTGTGAGGACACAATAGAACAGCAGGGGAGATTGCTGTACTAACATTGGATTGTTAGTACTGTACAGTGGCTTCTACTTGAGCTGTCATTTTTTTTTTTCTTTAGCCCGATGGTTTGAACAATATAAACTAGTAGTGAGTACTAGGCTTAACTCTGCTTTTAGCTTGGTTCTATGAAAAGGGACCCAAAGTAAATGAAACTTACACTATTTGTTTAGAAAATACACAAACAACAATAGGTTGAAGTTATAAGCAAGGGACAGTGTGAAACCTTTTATTATATTCAGCATAGTAAGCAACATAATGTGAGGGTGACTGGCTTCTTGCCTTTAAAGTGGTTGTAAACCTCAGACATTAAATCTGAACAAAACACATATCTGTAGTGTTTATTTGTCTCACTCCAACGCTCTAAGTATAATTTCTCTATGGTGCTTTGTTCCTCTGTTATCAGAATGAGCCACTTCTGAGAAGTTTTCCCAACACATGAAATAGATTTGTGATGGGGAGGGAGCTCAGCACACAACTTCTCTATTTATTCCTGTGCTGTGTTTGAAGGAGGGGGGTCCCTTTCCTCCAATCAGCTCTTACACTCTGTAACTGCATTTCCCCACCCCCTCCTCTCTGCTCCTCACAGACGCAGAAGGATTTTTATCACAAATCTGCACCTTTGAATGGATGTATAGAAGAGATGGCTGCAAATAAACAAGTACAACTTATGTGGGAGGATTTGCTTTATCTCTGTGTATCACCTAAATCTATTCACTTCACTGGGTATATCAGAGAGTTTACAACCACTTTAAGCCAACTCCTAGGTGGGCTATGCACTACTTTGTACAAAAAAAAAAAAAGCAGCTACTGGCACTAAATATGGAAAATATATATTACATAAGTCACATGATTTAAATATGTTTTTATAATGTAAACAAGGAGGACAGAAGAAGTTATTGAGCTGGTGGTAATGTTATGCTGGGAACTGGAATGTAATGAGAGAGCCTCTAGCAATGTCCCCTGCATACATACAAGATGCATATTAAAGGAGATGTGACTACCGTCTGTATTGGGGAACAGAGGAATGTTCATATCGTACTGCACTATGAGAGGTGTTTTGCCTTTTTCCCGCACATGATCTGAGGATTCTATGAGGAAGGAGATAGATTACCACAGAACAAAACGCTGGGAGGATCTTCTCTGTTACCGATATCTGATTTAAGATCTTTGCTGTCTGTGACCTTTGTGATGATGGTCATAGCTATCTGGTAAAAGTCAGAGTGATTAAATCTGGTGATGGCTCTTTTCTATTTTCACTTATAAGAAGTTTTATCAGTTTGGCTCTCTTCCCTTTGGATGTGGACTCTTGTTTTTTCTCAATCTCCTTGACCAGCGCTTTTTTTTTTTTTAATGCACTATGCTGTACAAATAAAAAAAAAAAAAGCAGCTACTGGCACTAAATATGGAAAATATATGATACATAAGTCACATGATTTAAATATGTTTTTATAATGTAAACCTAAACATGAAGTGGAACATCTGAATTCAAGATCTCAACTTTAAGCTCAGTGTTGCATAAGATGACCACCCAGAAGATATTTTCTGCTGTTTGAAACCCCAATGCAATGGAGTAGCCCCATGATAGACTACCCTTAATGGCTGGAAGCAATATGAATGTAGGAGAAAAAAAAAAAAAAAACACAGCAAACTGACCTTTGTTCTAAAAACAGCAATCTAAAGTTTCTACTGGCACCCACAGATATAAAGATAATTACGGGATCCAAACTAAATTTCCAGGGTTAGCAACAGTCCTTTTCTGTTTTGTTTTAAGTACACAATGTTTTTCGGGTCAATGCAGAAAATCTCCATAGAATTACCATTTTGCAGTATGTTATTAAATCTCATGGTATGTTAATTCTCCAATAACCAATATGTCCAAATGTTGCATTTTTCTGGCATTCTAAACACAGAGTGCCAGGATCATATTTTTAAAAAGGTGAAAAAAAAACACAAAACAAAATAAAATGCATTGCTTTTACCTGTACCATGCTGTTTTCTGGGATTGGAGTTATAGTTTTTAAATTACATCGCACTTGCTCCAAGCAGTAAGGAACGTACTTATCAAACAATATGGTCAGATTTGCTTTTTCTGACTGAGCCTGACGAGTCTCAATCCAGCTGGTAACGTAGCTAATAAAAAAAGGAATGAAATCAGACACAGAGAACAGCCATAATGTGTGGTGGGATTTGCATTTAATTTAGATGTCCTCAATGTTCTCAAATAAATAGGAAACAAAATTGCAACTCCAAAAGTAAAAGAGCAGCAGAACCCTCTGTAATGCAGGTGCTCCCATGCTGGTAATACCATAAAAGGTTCTATTTGTATTACAAGATACAGATTTAAATGTTTTGAATGTTATAGTTAGTTGTTTATGGAAGCAAACAATAACATGCTATATTAGGAAATTAATCATTTATAGTTAAAGTGATACTAAAGTCTCATTTTTTTTTTTTTGTTTAAAAATAACAATAAAAATATACAAAAATAACAAACATATGATACTTACCTGTTCTGTGCAGTGGTTTTGCACAGAGCAGCCCAGATCCTCCTTTTCTTGGGTCCCTCGTCAGCGCTCCAGGCCCCTCCCTTCTATTGAGTGCCCCCAAAGCAAGCAGCTGACCTATCATATTTGGCTTAATTACTTTGATTGACAGCAGCAGGATCTAATGGCTTCAGGTGCTGTGTTTCAGTCAGTCAGAAGGGAGAGACCAGACAGCCGAGTCCCTCGTGTAACATCGCTGGATCTAGATGAGGCTCAGGTAAGTATTAGGGGGCTGAGGGAGGCTGTTTCAAACAGAAGGTTTTTATCTTAATGCCTAAAATGCATTAAGACAAAAATCTTCTGCCTTTAGAACCACTTTAACACTTGTTTCCTTCTACACATGTACATTTTGGAAAGCACTTTTGGTAGTATGTGTGTGTGAGAGTCTCCACATAATGTAAAATACAGTAATACCTTTTATTTAAAGGTAAATATAATTTACAAACATCAACAGGGTGTTTGCTCTTAAAAATTCAAGTCTGGCTGGCATAAAAAAAAAAAGTCCTGATCACTTCCAGTTGTGCAATTAAATCAGCCTGTGGCATCTTCCTACGCATTTTGTCATACATGACTTCTTTCGGGGCATCCACTTTTATACGGCATGGTACTCATTTATATTTTTAATATTTGTTTAACAAACTTTGTACATTTTATGATTATGCCTGTTTAATGGTGCCACAAACTATACTGTGTATTTATATAAATATAGTCTGGGAAGTCCCTTGCTACAAAAATATGTTTACAAGATAAGTCCACAGGTTTTCTTTACATACTGCAAGCTAAAAAAAAATGTCCAATATGATTTTAGGGGAAATAATAGATGTTTAGTTGAAATATTAAACATCCTTGTCAAAAGGAGATGATAGGCAATGCTATGCTGTACACTAATTATGCTTTATGCTGCTTTTATCTCAGTAAAAACCTATGGATAGAGTTTTTTCTAAGCAGACCATCACTTAAACAGTAACTCCACTTTTGTTGAGAAAAAAAACGCATATCTTAGTGCAGACTGCTAGAAAAATCAGTGAGCCAATCAAACAAGTAGCAAATTATGTTTTCGGAGGTGTTCTGTACACCAATGGTGTACAAAATATCTCCAGGTTGCCATGTTGCATTGCATTTTACAGAAAATTACAGTAGCTCATGTTTATTTTTTTACATTTTTTAATAACATTAAATTATAACATAGCTTTTGTAGAAGTTGTATAAGCTATATATATTTTTTTTTTTTTTTTGCTAAAAGTTACTATTATGCAACTTTGCAATAATACCTCAAAAATAATTATTTATTGAAACTACATGGATAGAGTTTTCCCTTTAAGTTTAAGTTCCCTTTAGGATAATTTCCATTAAGTTTTTTCTCCTGTTTATATTTTGTACTTAATTTGCTTGATTCCTTGGGGTAACTGAGAATTTCCTTTACTCCAGATTATAAAAACCAGCACCAGGTCTGTACAGTACAGTATGGAATGCCTAACTCATAATGTTCTTTTTAATAGGTTCAGCCTAATAGGTTATATGATTACCCTGACTCCTTTTAAAATGTTCTGCATCCCTTTTGAAACTTTCTAAATGGTTCCATTTTCAACTACATGGTCCTATTTCATGGTTTAAAAAATACACTACATAGGTTAATACGATATACAGTATAATTACCTAACGGATTGTGACGAATGCAGTCACAATGGAAATACTTAGCAGGAACTTTTTAGCTATTTTCATGTAGGCACAATTACCCATGCGTTTTTATATAGAAAAAGTAGAATAGTGAGCATTATTTCAAAGTTATTATCCCACTCATTGTCCTTAGGAAATTAAAAGAAAAGAACCTTCTTTAATTCTTTCTTTGAAAGAACCCAGAATTTTACTCTACACACCCCTTAAAGGAACTCTTCCTAATGTTTACTAAGCTGTAAAGGACTATTGGTTCAAAAGAAGTTAAAGCAGAACCCCATGTAGATACTGTAAAAAATCACCAAATAATCTAATTATACTGTACATTTATTTAAAAAAAATATTTGAAAATGTGACTAGTATAAGTACCTTAATACCAGACTCATGTCATCTCCTGTAAAACAGGACTCAAATTGGCAAGGATGGGGACGAGTAAGCACTAGAAACAGCAGCCAAATAGGCTCTGCTGCATGTGCTGTCAGTGAGTATAATGACAGAAGGAGAGAGCAGACTGAGCAGAGAGGTGGCCTCTTCACTGTGCTACTGCTCTTTCATTATCTAATAAGCAAGTTGAGGGTGTGTCTGTATACTGCTGTAGAGCCATAATTTTCTTGGAGGTCCCAGATTTGCGTTTGCTGGCTTGCATCGTGTCTGGATCACAAGACTGGCTGCAGAGCATATCTCAACAGTGTGTTTTACTTTTTGCCTGGAGTTCAGCTTTAAATCCTAATATTCTCATAGATTCCATACTCACGGACTCCAACCCAGGTCCTGTGTGTTCACATAAAGGATTCCAGCTCTCGAAACAGTGGCGGGTGTAGCTGCTCGCAGGTGACTTATTTCAAACAACAGCCTCATAGAAGGTGTCAATGAGATTCGTTCATTGCTGGCCAATGTCAAGACCTATAGGCAAAAAAAAAACACAAGGAAGAAAGTGACGGCAAATTCATCAAGAGAAGATGAGTAAATTTCAAGGTTAAAATGTTTATCGGCACAAAGCAGGTAAACAATATCAAAGATGACAGGACTATCACCCTGTATAACTTGTAAGATGAGTAAAAGTCCCATACAGGTGCCCTGCTTTAAGCCTTTGCAAGGCACTCACATAGAAAATAATCAAGAAAAGCCAACAAACTGAAAATGTACAAACCAATCTTCTTTATTCAAAATATGATGAAGGGGTAAAAATTCCAGGAACAAACATGTTGACCCATTTTGGGCTATGCAGGCCTTAGTCATAATGGTCTAATGGTCTAATAATAACTACTTACAAAGCAGGTAAAATACTGCAGAATAGGACAGTTCTAATAAAATGTACATTAGAATAACTCAATCCTTAGGGAATTATGGGAATTTGTGCTGAGCTGAAATTAAACAGTAATATGGATTAACCTGCCTCTGCCTTGTTTGGCCTACTCGGCTCAATAATTTCCACTGTTAAATGTATGTAGCTAAATGTAAGCTATTGAAAAATATGATTTTGAAATAATATTTTCGTACGAATGCTGCTATATCAATTGACATGCCAAAGTGGAGCTCAGCTTTAATAAACACAAGAAAAAGCATTACTAAAATAACCATTTAAACATGCACAGAAGGAAGACCATAAGCAAAAAAATTGTATATAACTTGCAACTGGTGAAATGTATGTAGATACAGGCTGGCAAGGGGAACAAGCAGAACTAAACTCTCTCATTCAACATTAATATTTCTAATCCTTATGCTGCTAGCATTAGTAAATAGATATAAAAGTATATTATATAAATATCACATATACATATTATATTTTCTTGTTTGAATTTTACATTTTATCAGTAGCTTTCTGGTTTCTGGCTTAGGCCAAAATTATGTCATACATCCAAGGAGTCTCCATGGGCATTTTATTTCTTTCATCTGGAGGAAGGGAGGAGGGGCTTTCTCAGCTAAGCACACTCATCTGCCTGCATGCCTGGCTAAGGGCAGAGGGATTCCAGGAATTAAATTCTACATGAATTATCTGCCTTTTGCTCATGGCCACAGTTAGAAATGTTAGTAGGGTGTTTTTCAAAATTATTTATTGTCCTCCTTCACACCATATGGGTATGAAAACTAAATTTAAAAACACATAGATATGACTTGCATAGAATAATCAGAGCTTGTTCACACCACGTGCAGACATGCATTTTTCTAATGCAGGTCTCTGCAAGGACACAAAGATTTTCTAGGTGTCATGTTTACACCACAATGTTAGGCCGCAATTCACACCTATGCATTTTTTGTGCTTTTTGCAGAAATGTACTAAGTCCATTCAACATGGTTTCCTATGGAACATGTTCTGTAGTGCAAATCTGTAAAATGCAAAAAGTACTAAAAATGCATAGGTGTGAATCAGTCTTTAGTGTCATGTGAGTTTTTCTTCTGCACAGAAATATGTAATATAAAGGTCTCTTAAAGGGCACAAAGTAAATTATTGTTTGAACCCTATGACATGTATACTTGTGGTCAGACTGTGTGCCCTATACCCTATTATACTCTATGTTCCTTGTTAACCACCTGCCAGGGGCTTTATATATTTATATATGCACTTCAGAGACATTTTGGGAAATAAGTTTTCAAATCAGCATACCAGAAAATAGAGAGAGAGAGAGTTAGGCTTGGGGCACACTAACCATTATTGAATTGGAGGGAAACTGACTCCCACAATTATTGGGGTACAATGACCACCAATGTAAGGGGAACACAAACACTAACCACCATAATAAGGGCTCACCTCTACACTGACCACCGATATAAGGTGGGCGCCACAATGGTCACCAATGTATAGAGGCATAGACATTGACCGCTAATGTAAGGGAGCACAGACATTGACCACCTAAAGAAAGGGGCACAGACACTGACCACCAATGTGAGGAGGCACAGACACTGATCATCAATATAAGGGGGCATGGGTACTGACCACCAACATAAGGGGGGCACAGGCATTGACCACCAATGTATAGTCCCACTGACAATGACTGCAATATACAGTGCGTCCGGAAAGTATTTACGGCACTTCAATTTTTCCACTTTTGTTATGTTACAGCCTTATTCCACAATGGATTAAATTAATTATTTTTCTCAAAATTCTACAACCAATACCCCATAATGACAATGTGAAAGAAGTTTGTTTGAAATCTTTGCAAATTTATTAAAAATAAAAAACAAAAAAAAAATCCCATGTACATAAGTATTCACAGCCTTTGCTGAATACTTTTTTAAAGCACCTTTGGCACCAACTACAGCCTAAAGTCTTTTTGAGTATGATTCTACAAGGTTGGCACGCCTATTTTTGGGTAGTTTCCCCCATTCTTCTTTGCAGGACCTCTCAAGCTCCATCAGGTTGGATGGGGAGCGTCGATGCACAGTCATTTTCACATCTCTCCAATGACATTCAATTGGGTTCAAGTCTGGGCTCCAATTGGTCCACTCAAAGACATTCACAATGTTGTCCCGTAGCCACTCCTTTGTTATCTTGGCTGTGTGCATAGGGTTATTGTCCTGTTGGAAGGTAAACCTTTGCCACCAGTCTGAGGTCCAGAGCGCTCTGGAGCAGGTTTTCATCAAGGATGTCTATGTGCATTGCTGCATTCATCTTTCCCTCGATCCTGACTAGTCTTCCAGTTCCTGCTGCTGAAAAATGGCCCCACAGCATGATGCTGCCACCACTATTCTTCACTGTAGAGATGTATTGGTCAGGTGATGAGCATTTCCTGGTTACCTCTAGACACGATGCTTGCCATTCAGGCCAGAAAAGTTCAATCTTTGATTCATCAGTCTAGAGAGTTTTGTTTCTCATGGTCTGAGAGCCCTTCAGGTGCCTTTTGGCAAACTCCAGGAGGGCTGTCATGTGCCTGTTACTGAGGAGTTGCTTCGGTCTAGCCACTCTACCATACAGGACTGATTGGTGGAGTGCTTCAGAGATGTTTTCTTTTTCTGGAAGGTTCTCCTCTCTCCAATGTTGAAGCTCTGTCAGAGTGACCATCAGCTTCACCTTCCTGACTAAAGCCCTTCTCCCCTGATCGCTCAATTTGGCTGGGCGGACATTTCTAGGAAGAGTGCTGGTGGTTCCAAACTACTTTCATTTACAAACAATGGAGACTTTTGTGCTCATTGGGACCTTCAATGCTGCAGAAATTTTTCTGTACCTTCCCCAGATCTGTGCCTCGTTACAATCCTGTCTAGGAGGTCTACAGACAATTCCTTGGACTTCATGGCTTGGCTTGTGCTCTGACATGCCCTGTTAATTGTGGGACCTTATATATACAAATGTGTCCCTTTCCAAATCATGTCCAAACAACTGAATTTACCACAGGTTGACTCCAATCAAGTTGTTGAAACATCTCAAGGATAAATAGTGGAAACAGGATGCACCTGAGCTCAATTTTGAGCGTCACGGCAAAGACTGTGAATACTTATGTACTCATTGATTTTTTCATTTTTTATTTTTAATCAATTAGCAAATATTTAAAAAACACTTCTTTCACATTGTCATTATGGGTTTTTTGTTTGTAGAATTTTGAGGAAAATAATTAATTTAATCAATTTTGGAATAAGGCTGTAACATAACAAAATGTGAAAAAAGTGAAGCTCTGTGAACATTTTCCAGATGCCAAGTATTTTTCATTCCCCTTAACCACCAATGCCAGGCAATGTTTCTTCCAGCTGACTATTGATACTGGTTACTTTTCCTCCCTGACCATCAACACCAAACCTCTTTTTTGTCTCTTCCACTGTGCGCACAATTAGATCACACCCACCCTTAGCCACAGCATGCTATGTATGTTGCATCATTACTTTGGGTGTGCCCAATGGTGCTAGGTCTTTCACAATTCTAGTTATGCCCCTGCAAAAGGGTGACTCGAATAACATATTAAACACACCGTACATGCATTTTATATGCAGTAAAATTTTAATAGACATAGCTGCCAGGAAGTCCCCACGTGACCCTTCCCTTATTTCACAAAGAAAATGCATGCTAAATATAGGAGAAAATGCATCAAAGAACACTGCAATACATAATATGTGTAAATGGGTCATAAGATAGAGACTTATTGATGTTTTTGATTGTAAGAGCGCGTGTTACTTATATCAGGTTCCATTTGTCATTTTCCTAGCACAGAAACATGACAAACATGGTCGGTTAACATAGAAAACAGTTTTACACTTTCCATTACCTTTATTTTTATTTTTTTTAGTTGAAAAGGGATGAGGTTTCATTTTTACTGCCATCATGGGTTTAGGGCATATCCTGTGTTTTTGAAATTTGCAGTCCCAGTGAGTTAATCTGAGAATTTGCCAGACTGAGTTCTTTGTAACCATTATACTCTCTTAGTCTTTTAACTTAGGTGACTTAGCTTAGAAGGGTGAAAATGGGGGCTTTTTGGTAAGCTAGAGAAATCCCCCACCTTGTGTCCATTGTAGCAGTAGCAGTTGCAATGGCAAAGCAGTGTAGGACTGGCCAAAAATGAAAAATTTTATCAAATACTTACAGTAATTTTCATTTCCTGACGCCAATACATGGCAGCATACATATGATATAGCTCCGCTCCCTATATCCACCCACAGGACCTTTTTAAATCTATAAAAGTCTGACTGCGAGCAACCTTCCCCATTCTTCGTATAAAGCACAAAGATCAGAGGGAGGGTTTGTATGCTGCCATGTATTGGCGTCAGGAAAGGAAAATTACTGTAAGTATTTAATACAATTTTCAATTTTCCTGACGCCAACATGGGAGCATACATAAGAAAAAATAACGAGCTAAACAGGATGGGGTATAATCAAATTTTACTACAGTAATGGAATATGTGTGAACTAAAAATCCCAGTTTTTCATTCCACAGTTTGCTGGAAAGGGTGTATAGTTTGCTGGAAAGGGTGTATAGCAGTGTGCAGAGGGCCCATCCAGAATTTTTTGATAAGCCAGCCCCCTAACTTTAAAAAAGTGAGGTCACGGTAGTCATATTGATAATGTGCTTTAGCTGGAAAAGCATAGGAAATGCTGCTGACAAACTGCATTGGGTGAGATCAGCGTAGGGTTTGTAAGCACTGGCAGGTCAGGTAAAGTAGGTGTGAACATTTAATGTAGGTGGCAAAATGCTGTGTATCTTACACCTAATGCTGGTGATCTCCTGCAACCTCCTTACAGCCTGTCCTTGTCCACATATACAAGTTGCATGTGTTTTAGACACATGGTATATTTTCTAATTGTGGCTGGCTCCAATTTTTCTTTCACATGCCTTTTTAAAATGATAACAACAGTGGTATATGCCTGGGCAATATGCATCAGCACAGCAACCTATGGTTTCCTTTGGAAAAGCATGTGACAGGGTGATTTATAGACAGGAGAGTGTAGTAAACAGGGGCAGAACATTGTCAGCCCAAACAAAGCCTAACATGGAACCTTACAGCAGTATCAACAGCTGGTATTTTCGTGAAAGCTTTTCAGACTTTTCAACTGATATCATGTTAAAGTGGAACTAAATCCACTTAGCTTTAAAAAAAGAAAAATAGTTGCAGTGCAGAAGAGGCATACTATGTCTCTCCTGCATTAAAGTTACTTACCTGTCTGTATGACCAATAACTGTCTCTAACAACTAATCAATAGCTAGCTCGGCTGGCTCTTTAAATTGACAACACCACAGCTACTTTTTTCTTTTACTTGCAGTCTGAGTTTTTAGATTAATTTGCTTCAGGGGCGTACCATGGGGATGGCGAGACCGGTGCCCGCCAGGGGCACAGGCCGAGGGGGGCGCAAAACTAAATTGGCAGTGTTAACAGTGATATTTGCTCCCCGCCCGGTGCTCAGTCTGCGCCCCCAGGCAGTGTGCGGTTCCCTGATAGAGTAGTACCAGGGCCGGCGCTACCTACAGACCAGCGCGGCGGCGCCACTCACACTACCTCTACGCGGCGGCCCAAGTGTGCTGTGCTGCAGTGTCCTATTGGCTTCCCCTCCTATAAGGTCCACTCCTCCGCAGCAGCCTATTAGTCCTCCCACTGCCCGGGAACCCTCAAGTGCAGAGAAGGGGGCGGAAGGGGAGGGGCGGTGTGGTACATGGTGCCGATACCATGGATGGTGGAGTGCACTGAAGATACAGCGGCTGCCCCTGTTGGTGGACCAGCGGGGGATACTGAGGAGCGGCTGGGTGGCTGGAGGAGCCCGAAGATGGAGCCTGGAAGCCATGGACAGGTAAGGAGGATCCATTGAAGTGCATTGTACTGGGAAAGGGAGGGGGAATGTTGTGTGTAAGGTCTGTATAGTTAGGTAGGTCACTTTAGTTGTTAGTGTAGTGGTTAGGGTGGTCAGTGTAGTGGTTAGGTAGGTCACTGTAGTGGTTAGTGTAGTGGTTAGGCAGGTCAGTGTAGTGGTTAGTGTGGTCAGTGTAGGGGTTAGGTAGGTCACTGTAGTGGCCAGTGTAGTGGTTAGGTAGGTCACTGTAGTGGTTAGTGTAGTGGTTAGGCAGGTCACTGTAGTGGTTAGTTTAGTGGTTAGGTAGGTCAGTGTAGTGATTAGGTAGGTCAGTGTAGTGGTTAGTGTAGTGGTTAGGGTGGTCAGTGTAGTGGTTAGGGTGCTCAGTGTTGGTTAGGTAGGTCAGTGTAGTGGTTAGGGTGCTCAGTGTAGTGGTTAGGTAGGTTAGTGTAGTGGTTAGTGTAGTGGTTAGGTAGGTTAATGTAGTGGTCAGTGTAGTGGTCAGTGTAGTGCTCAGTGTAGTGGTCAGTGTAGTGGTTAGGTGGGTCAGTGTAGTGGTTAGGTAGGTTAGTGTAGTGGTTATTGTAGTGGTTAGGCAGGTCAGTGTAGTGGTTAGGTAGGTCAGTGTAGTGGTTAGTGTAGTGGTTAGGTAGGTTAGTGTAGTGGTTAGTGTAGTGGTTAGGTAGGTTAATGTAGCGGTTAGATAGGTTAGTGTAGTGGTTATATATGTCAGTGTAGTGGTTAGATAGGTCAGTGTAGTGGTTAGATAGGTTAGTGTAGTGGTTAGATAGGTCAGTGTAGTTGTTAGATAGGTTAGTGTAGTGGTTAGTGTAGTGGTTAGATAGGTCAGTGTAGTGGTTAGATAGGTTAGTGTATTGGCCAGTGTAGTGGTTAGATAGGTTAGTCTAGTGGTTAGGTTGGTTATTGTAGTAGTTAGATAGGTCAGAGTAGTGGTTAGGGTGCTCAGTGTAGTGCTTAGAGAAGTGGTTAGGCAGGTCAGTGTAGTGGTTAGAGTAGTGGTTAGGCAGGTCAGTGTAGTGGTTACAGTAGTGGTTAGGCAGGTCAGTGTAGTGGTTACAGTAGTGGTTAGGCAGGTCAGTGTAGTGGTTAGGTAGGTCATTGTAGTGGTCAGTGTAATGGTTAGATAGGTCAGTGTAGTGGCTAGGTAGGTCGTGTAGTGGTTAGGTAGGTCAGTGTAGTGGTCAGTGTAATGGTTAGATAGGTCAGTGTAGTGGCTAGGTAGGTCAGTGTTGTGTCTAGGTAGGCCAGTGTAGTGGTTAGGTAGGTGAAAGTTGGAACCAGGTAGGTCTGTGTAGTCTCCACTGTATACATGGGCAGAGCAAAGGTAGTGGAGTCAGGGGCGGGGCAATTGGGGGGAAGGGGGGTGGCAAAATGAGGTTTGACCTAGGGTGTCAAAAATCCTTGCACCAGCCCTGCACAGTACACAGGAGGAGCACCTCCCCCTCGCGGTCTGTGTAGGAGCGCCGGGTGTCACGTGACTATCCGGCTTTTAGCATGACACAGACAGCACGCCAGACATCAGACGCCCCCCTCCACTCCCCTACCATGACAGGTAAAACAGCAGGGAGGGAGGCAAGTAAGGATAGCCATTTATTGGACAGCTGACTCTGTGAGTGCTGCTTGGGACGAGGATTGCATAGGTAGGTAGATTTCAGGAAGGGTGGGAGGGTATATTGAGTAAGGGGGGGAAGTTGGCAAGGGGGCTGGAGATATTGAGGAAGGGGGGAGATGGCAAGGGGGGGAAATATTGAGGAAGGGGGGAGGTTGGCATGGTCATGGGGGGGGCGCCGATACAGCTCCCACTGGAGACCCTAGTTATGCCTCTGATTTGCTTTTCCTATTTTTAGATAATAACTTTTATCCTTCGGTGGTTAATTTTTATATTATAATTTTTAGCTTGGGGTGATTAGAGCCCATCGGGTAGTTGTTGCTAACAGTCCATTCAATAACTGTCTTTTTGTGCAGAACCTCGCTGCATCTATTGAAAAAAAAATGTATAAACATTGTGCACCTAAACACCACAGGCATTCACCCACGATTCATCGCAACCCCCTGCTGTATCCCATTCGCCCAATTTATCTAAAATATTATAGCTTTACCCTTAAGCATTGTTTGGTAAAATTGGGCTTGCACCAGGTTAGTTTAAAAGGAGCTGCCATACAGTAATTTTAGTGGCTTGGTTTTATTTAGTTTTTTTTTTTTTAAATTTACATTAGTAGCTAATTCATTGGTTTCTTAGTGCTTTGCAAATACTTATAAATTTCGTCTTATCACAGCAATTTGGCTTCTTAGTTCTCTTTAGCATCTTTTTCATTTATTTCAGTAACCATTTACTTATATTTCAGCAGTTGAGTCTTTGTTTTTTAATACTCATCATTTCAGTAGTTAAATGGTTTTATTTCAGCAGCTTGGTCTCTTATGTTTTTTTTTTTGTTTTTTGTTTTTGCACTGATTTTAAGAGCCAATTCGTTTTTTTTTTTGTTTTTATTTCAGCAGCTTGGTCTTCTAGTGTGTTTAAGCACTTACTTTTTTAGTACTTGTTCTAGTAGCCAATTATTTCTATTTCAACAGCCTGGTTTTTTGATTTTTCAGTACTTTTTTGCACATTTTCCTGAATGTTTACAATATACTGTATATCTGCTTTCTTTATTGGAGTTTTTACTATGTTTATCACTTGTAACATTTTTTAATTGATTTAAGACAACTGAAGTTCATGTGAAAAGTTGTTATCATGCAATGTTGTAGTTTTCATTTTGTTTGAAGTTTTCCTTCATCTAGCTACACCTGCAAGTCTAAGGGCTCTTTCACACTTGTAGTCCGTCAAACGGACTCCGCTTTTCTCAGCTGGGGATCGATCCACCGATCCCCAGCTATGCAGGAGGATGACAGCTGTGTCTCCGCACTGTGTGTCCGTTCTCATCCGATTCCATCCGATCCGCTGGACGGATGGAAAATAGGGTTTCCATCCGTCCAGATTTGACGTATCGGATCAGATCAGATGTCAGCGGACATGTCTCCGATGACATCCGATGCCCCATAGGAATGCATAGGGGGACCGTTCAGATCCGCCAAAATAACGAACAGGCGCATCTGAACGGTCCGCCTGTGGGAAAGGGGCCTAAGGCCCCTTTCACACTATCCGTCCGTCGGACGGACTCTGTTTTTCTCAGCGGGGGATCGAGCCACTGCGGAGACACAGCTGTCAGTTCCCCATGCATCTCTATGGGGAAATCGGATGGGAACGGACCAACATAAACTAGTGACAAGTAAATAAATAGCAAAGGCGTGATAGTGTATCCAAAGGATAACTCCAATATTGGATGTTGAAGTGATAAATAATAAATAAATATTAAATGGTGATAGAGTGACTGGAAACGTCCAAATGTAATTGATAAGCAGGTGACAATCTTCGTGTAAAATATACACAATGAGTGACCCCGTGGTGGGTGGTGAGGTGCTCCGTGACCCCTCTAGTAAGTGGCGCACGTACATCCCATACCGCCAGGACTCCATTAGATCCCAACCACCTTCCCCCAGGAACCCTCTAACCCGGGACCTACCAGGGACCCTCCTAGACGTCCAACCTAGGACCTGTAGAGGAAACCAGGACCCACCTACCGGAATACTACATATACCCGCTCTATACCCCTGTGTGGGGTGGGTATTTCTGGTGAGTGCGCCACTTACTAGAGGGGTCACGGAGCACCTCACCGCCCACCAGGGGGTCACTCATTGTGTATATTTTACACAAAGATTGTCACCTGCTTATCGATTACTTTTTAGACGTTTCCAGTCACTCTATCACCATTTAATATTTATTTTAATATCCATTTAATATCCTTTGGATACACTATCACGCCTTTGCTATTTATTTACTTGTCACTAGTTTATGTTGGTGCACATTAACCTTGGTTATTCACGCACAAGTCACTTTGAGTTTATGATATTTATATTGCATCATTGTATATTTTGGACCTCATATCACTCGTGGTCACTTATGCACATGTTATTCTGGTTCATTGGCATTCATTTATTTATTTATACATACATGTTTAGATATTGATTTATTTATACCTTTTGGATTTTATATTTATGGTTATACATGCACATGTCACCTTATAGGGTAATTTATGCACATGGTACTTTGACCTATTGACACATTTTTATATTTTCTTTTTTTACACATTCATATTTATAGTTTTTACATCACTTCTTTTACACCTTGTCATTGGATTCTCAGATTTTACCTACATATTTATTGCCACATCCATCTGGCACTCCACATTTTATATATACCTCTTGCCACTAGGCAGCGCCATTCCCCTACCCCCCCCCCCCCTTTTTTGCCTTATGCAGTTAACCCATACTTGGCTGGCAATAACAAAACTTGTGAAATGATATCATAACACAAGATAAGATGTGATGTGGACAATATATTTCTCTGAAAATATTCTTAAAAAGAAAAACATTTATTATCCTTAATATGAAAAAAATGTTTAAAAACAACTGTAGATAAATAAAATTACCAAAATAGGTAAAAAATTTTGAAAAGATATATATGAACAAAATATTATTAAAATTAATATATATCATCAAAAAATCAAAAGTATATAAAAAAATATATAAAAATATAAAAAAAATTGTTGATATATAAATATATGTGAATAAAATAGTATGAGTTCAAAACATGAGGTGGGCAGGATACATCCAATAATAAATGACAATATGGCCATAAATTACATAATAACGGTGAAAAAGTACATAACACGAGGAAGCCTCAATATAAAGGGAGGAGTAAAATGGCAGATCATAAAAACGTGTATCATGTATTGGGAGGAATAGATATAACAATATATATGTGTGAAAAGGTATTATAGCAGAAAAGGTGTTGTAAAAAATTGGTACGATGTAAATATGTGAAAGGGAGGAGTAAAATGGCAGATCATGATTAGAAGAACATGTAGAAAAAATGTCTAAAAATTCCTAATAAAACAGTAAAATCAGATCATAATGTAAATGTAAACTGTATAAATGTATATATAAAAAGGAAATTTAATAGTCTGAAATAAAACAATTTAAATCTAATTCTATATTCAATCCTGATGGCGTGAGTGTCTGTAGTTCGAATATCCAGCGGGATTCAGCTTGTCTTAATGTTTTAATTTTGTTACTCCCTCTCCAATGGGGTTTATATTTTTCAATACCCCAAAATAGGAGAGATGAGGGATCTTTTTGGTGTACTTCTGCGTAGAGTTTGGATACACTATGTTTAGGATATCCTTTTTGTATATTTTGTATATGTTCTCGTAGCAGTATCCAGAGGGGTCTTTTTGTCCTACCCACATACTGGATGTGGCATGGACATTCTAAAACATAGACGACTCCTTCTGTTTTACAGGATATAAAGTCTTTAATTTTGTAGTTATTTCCAGTCTTAGTTGATTTAAATTCTTCCTTTTTCTTCTTATTTAAAAATGTTCTTTTACACAAATAGAATAGAATAGCAATAGATCTCTATCAATATTACCTACTTTTCTTATTT
The DNA here is from genome assembly GCF_965119305.1 of Pelophylax lessonae. Taxonomy (NCBI): domain Eukaryota; kingdom Metazoa; phylum Chordata; class Amphibia; order Anura; family Ranidae; genus Pelophylax; species Pelophylax lessonae. Next base: position 249,090,704 of record NC_138773.1, on the reverse strand, counting down.
TATCTTTTATGAATACGTCTTTATAACCTTTCTCTATAAAACGATTTCCTAGAATTTCGGCTTGTTCTTTATAATCATTTGTATCTGTACAGTTCCGCCTAATTCTCATTAATTGACCTTTAGGAATATTGATCAACCAGGCTTATAATGACAGCTGTTCATCGGTAAATAGCTGTTTTTGTCTACTGGTTTAAAAAAGGTCTTTTTTTTAAGTGAATTGCCTTCTCGCCTAATTTCTAACTCTAGAAATGTAATGGCTTCTTCACTTATATCCCAAGAAAGAACAATGTTTTTGTCATTATGTGATAGTGCTTTTACATATTCTAGTAGGCTCTCTTTACTCCCTGTCCATAAAATAACAATATCATCTATGAAGCTCTTGTACATGAGAAGTTGTTCTGGTTTATTCTTATATATGGTGTATTCTTCCCAATTCGCCATGTACAAATTTGCCACGCTAGGCACAAATTTGGCGCCCATCGCTACGCCTTGTAGTTGTTTATAGTATTCTGACTTGAACCAAAAATAATTGTGTTCAAGACTGAATTTGAGGCATTTCAATATGAATTTCCTTTGTTTATGTTTGAGATGACTCCTGTCTCGAAGGGCCTATTTGGTGGCTGATAGTGCTTCTTCGTGGTTGATAATTGTGTAGAGGCTCGCAACATCTGCTGTGGCTAATATAAAGTCCTTAGTATTGATTTGTACTTCATTAAGTTGTTCCAGTAAATCTTTGGTGTCTTTGAGATATGCTTTATTTGTTTGTACAACTAGTTGTAAGAACCAGTCAATGTATTCTCCCAATCTTGACCCAATCGAATTAATGCTGTTCACAATTGGTCTTCCAGGAGGGTTGATGCTATCTTTGTGAATCTTCAGGAGTGTATATAGGATAGGAGTTCTACATGTATTAGGTATTAATTATCTGGCTTCTTTCTCATTGATGAGGTATTTCTTCTTTTTTTCTTTTATGGCTAAGGAGTTGCCTGTGAGTGCTGCCTATAGCTGGGCCTAGTCAATGTGGTTTGAAAAACTGAAAAGTGGCAATAATGCAGCTGCTGCCATCACTGCTATTCTTTTTTCAGTTCAAAGCATGGGCAGCACATTGGTCATCAGAGGGTTATCAGAAGGGGTCGTCATCAGGAAATGTGGCAAAGAGGTTCCTACACAGCCCTTTTCTTAGCATTGCGATGGTAACAGTAGATTGGCCATTTTACCCTAGGTCTGGTAGACTGACCACCCAATAGTAATTTCTCTCTTTGATGACCTGGAACTTAGGGTCCTTGAGCAGGCCTTTGACCATGAAAGATCCCATTCACCACAAATTACCCACCACAGATGACCCTAAGTTTCCCCCCCCCCACTTCCTCCTTCTCCTCACTGTCAACACTCCAACCCTCCTACTACCTATTATCTTCTTTGAACTGCTGCTACATATCCCTCAGTAGGTCATCCTGACACAGCAGCAAGTCCTCCTCTTCCTCCTGCTGCTTTGCCCCCAGTGACTGACCTATCAGGCCACAGAGTGTATGCTCCTGTAGGAACACAAGAAGGATTGTATTGCTAGTCCTCACCCTGTCGCAGTGTGTAAGGTTGTCAAGGATGAGGAGGCTGGCAGGCAGTGTACACTGTACAGATATGAAGAGTTTGTAGCTTCCCTTTCCTTACCTACTAATCCGCATTTGCATGGTCATGTGTATCCTACCACTGACAGCGTGGCCCATCACCACAGATAAATTGCAGGTGGAAATCAGAAATGGCCTTCCAGGGAAAATAATGGTGGCTGATTACATTGAAAAAGGCTGAAAGTGAAGCAGCTATTTCGCCACATTGTCACAAGATGCTGGGCAAGGGGTGGTTTTGGGACATCTTCTTCCATTCCAGCAGCTGCAGAAGAGACACTTGCTTTCAGAAAGATGCTGCTGGAGCTTGCAGGGTAAGCATAGGAGCATGCTGCAGAGGCTCAAATTGATGCAGCCGAAGAGTGTTGTGGCGGTGAGGGGAAAGTGCAAAGTGATAAATGAGGAGGAGGAGAAGGAGTGTGTGTTTTGTTGCTGATTTGCTGCTCCCCCCAGAGATTTGTGTTGTAAAGTTATGCCTTTTCTCATGCATGTGGTATGTAAATGTAGCACCCTTCTAGGTAGGTGCTGGTGGAAGGGTATAGTTTTTGGCTCTGTCTGCCTATCAGAGGAGCAGCAACCAAATCTACAGTATATTGCTCTCTGCTTACAGGAAGAGCAGGATCTGTTATTGAGGTATGCTCATTGTGCTCAGTATGCAATTCAATATGTCTAGTTCCACATTGATCCAATAGGGAGGCATGTTGGACAGTGGGAGGAAACCTGACAAATGGATGCATAGGCTTTGGTACAGTCCTGGTGATTGGCAGGGGCAGGTCGCCTTGGTGCATTCTGGGATACTGTATAAAAGCCTGGAGCATATGTGCTTTGGGGTCTTTGGCTGGAGAGCAGAGACCTGGGGGATGGTGGCAGCTTCCTCCTCCTCTGTAGTAGTGGCACGTGGCCTCAGGAGGGTCGTACTGAGGGCCAGAGGAATGGAGAGAGAGACACTGGAGACCCTAGAAAAACCATATTGTGAGTACAGGGGCTCATGTTGAGGGTCCTGACCTGAGGGGGGCCACCCCAAGAGTAGGATAGTCAGTGGACAGGTGTTAGCAGTCAAGAAAGAGGGTACTGAGGAGAGTGTCCTGACGATAACCTTAGTTCATCAAGTTGTCTTAGGAAAGAGGCTTAAATCTAAATTCACCTCAGTGGCAAGGTGGATAAACAGCCTGGGTGGACCAATAGATAGAAGTGCTCCAGTATTGTGAATAGTTAATTTGAAGTATCCCACTGTCCCCTTCTCCCAACCCTAATTTATATTAAAATTCAAAAAACAATTACATACCCCTGGACTGATTTTTGGATGAGCCAAAGATGAAAGTGAGCGACTGTGCATGTCAAGATTGCTAATGATGACTCAGGGGGACCCGTGAGTGTAAAATCTGGCAGTCCTCAAGGGGGCAGTGCTACATAAAGGATTGGTACTTTTACTACGTCTGATACCCTGAAGGTAGAGACTGCAGACCACAATGGTCCACACTACTTTAAAAAGGGCCCACACTACAGAGCTCTTTTTGCTGCCTATTATAGGTACTTACATACAATCCTAAAGTCAAGTCATTTCTACCAAACACATACCTCAAGTCAATAATTTAAAAATGTTGGGACTAATTGGGCATAAATTGCTGGGAGGGGGAGTGGGGTTGAGGATTCGGGGTTTTGGATTTTAGGTGTTTTTGTATATACTGCTTAGACATTTTTAAACGTTTAGACCAATGCATTGGGGTATTGTGAAAAAAGAAGCTCATTACTTATACTATTAAAAAGCTTTACCATTGTCAGTTTTTATAGAGTTGAGGAAGTCAGCTTTATTTTTTAAGAGTAAACAATCCTTCCCTGATCACATCTGAGCAGATCGTGTGACTTTAGAGTCACACATGTGGGTGTATACATTCTGGGTAAATGACATTCCCCTCCCTCCTCCTCCTCCATGCCCACTAAACAACTAAACACAATGGATGTGGGATATTACATGTAGATTGATGGAGGTGCCACCTTCCTCTAATTCTAAGCACATACACACAATAGACACAGTCTGGAGGGGAGTTACACAGATTGTGATAGGCAGAAATCCATCTACACCATGGTATTGTCAAAAATAGTATTTTATTTGTATGATAATTTCAAACAATTTATTGTTACTTTGTATTTCAAAGGCTGTTTTTTTTTACATGTGACCAGCAGCAGAGGACCAGAAGCTCCCCATGCTTATGTTTCCCTGCAGACAGGCTGAAAGAGAGCTGAGTCATGTGACAGCTGTATATCGATTAGGAAAGAAGATACTTAGACTTTTCTAATAAAATTAGTTAGAGTGCCATCATTCATATACAGAAAGTGAAGGGACAATGTTAATTAAACAATAAGAAATTGTGTGTTTAGTATCACTTTAAATTCAGGCAAATTGCCAATTGATATACAATCAGGTGTCACAGCCAAAACTATCTAAAAAGCCTTTTTTTTTTCAAGTTGAAATGAATCAGATTGGAATTCTGCCACTGTATTTAGACCAAACTAAATGTAAATTTAAATTTAAAGGATTGGTATTTTTTCCATGATGTCCTCAAAGTCACATTGAAAGGATCTTCTCCTTGATGTACAGTATTTATTTATTTATTTATTTATTTGTTAAATGTCCCACATGGCTGTGCCAAGCTTACCATGTCCTTTTTTACAATAGCTTGCCTGTTAGCTTTAAAAATGGACATCATTTAGCAGCATGATTTTTTCCTCATAGTGGGGTTCGCTGCTTGTTTTGGTTTCAAGAATTTCGTACAGAATTCAATAAACCCCCCCTCAAATGAACAGTACATATTCACTTATCCCTATAGGTGAACTCCTGTTTTGTCCAAAAAGTTATATTATACCTTCAATAATAATTCTAAACAGTTGTAGACAAATGAATTCAGTAGACTTCATTATGCAGGGATTGCAGTTTGGCAAGACAAATGTCAAGGTCAGTTTCAATGCATGCCAAGTAAAAGTGTCTTGAACTAATATTACAAGAATACAAGAAAAGAAGTACATTTAATATGGTGATAGATTCTATTTTTTTTTATTAGAAAAAAAGCATATCCAACATACACAGAGTTAAAAAAAAACCCTTATATATATATATATATATATATATATATATATAAGACTTATGTTTTGTTACAAGATTTTTAAGGACACCTCCACCCTTTGTTTTTTGTGGTTAAGGTTAATGATAGAAAAGGATAGGTGAAGTTATCACTTCTGGCCCAATGACATACTCGTAAGGTGCTAGGCTTCGGGTGGTTATAATGGGATTATGCAGCTGCAGGCATCACCCCAGTACAGTTTTTTATAGCCTGCGGTTGGCTCACTTGTAAAAGCAATCCTAGAAACTTGCTCAGGTTCTCCCATCCCACTGAGAGACCTGAGCGACCAGCTGGCATGTCCACCGGCTGGTCGGAAAGCCGAACAAAGCCAGGATTGGCTTTGATCAGCTCTCCGCTATGGTAACCTGGAAGTGATGACCTGACATCACTTCCGGTTTACCCTGATGTCAAAGGCGCCATTTAAAAACAATCAGACCGCAGATATCTCCATAAAGAGTACCTGCCACATGCTTTTTGCTGTCACAAGGTTGTTTACATTTCTTGTGACAGCAATAAAAGTGATAAAAAAAATTAAAGCAACATAGTAAAATAAATAAATAAATAAATAAATAAAAGTTCTAAGAAAAAAAACAAAATCATGTGCCCTTGTCCCACCATGCTCAATCACAAAGACAAACTCACATGTCGGTCCTGCATGCACGCAAACAGATATCTTCCCACACATGTGAGGTATTACAGCAAATGTCAGATCATGGGCAGTAATTCTAGCACTACAGCCGTTGGCCAAAAGTTTTCATAATGACACAATTAATAATTTTCAAAAAGTCTGCTGCTTCAGTGTTTATGATGGCAATTTACATATACTCCAGAATGTTGTGAATGTTGAGTGATCAGATGTATTACAATTATTGCAAAGTCCCTCTTTGCCTTGAAAATGAACTTTTGAATCCCATAAACAAAATTTCCACTGCATTTGTAAGGAAGGGTTCAGGGCACCCAAGAAACTCCAGCAAGCACCAGGACTGTCTCTTATAGTTGATTTATCTGCGGAATCAGGGCACCACTGGTGCAGAGCTTGCTCCAGGAATGACAGCGGGCAAGTGTGAGTGCATCTGCACGCAATGTGAGACAAAGACTTTTGGAGGATGGCCTGGTGTCAAGAACAGCAGTAAAGAAGCCACTTCTCTCCAGGAAAAACATCAGGGACAGAATGATATTCTGCAAAAGGTACAGGGATTGGACTGCTGAGGACTGGGGTAAAGTCCTTTTCTCTGATGAATCCCCTTTCCGATTGTTTGGGGCATCCGGAAAAAACCTTGTCCAGAGAAGAAAAGATGAGCATTACCATCAGTCCTGTGTCATGCCAAGAGTGAAGCATCCTGAGACTATTCATGTGTGGGGTTGCTTCTCAGCCAAGGGGCTGGGCTCACTCACAATTTTGCCTAATAACACAGCCATGTATAAAGAATGGTAAAAGAAACTCAGAGGGCAACTTCACCCAACCATCCAAGAACAGTTTGGTGATGAACAATGCCTTTTCCAGCATGATGCCTTGCCAAAGTTATAACTATGTGGCTTGGGGAACAAAGCATCACAATTTTGGGTCCATAGCCAGATAACTCCCCAGACCTTAATCCCATTAAGAACTTGTGGTCAATCCTCAAGAGGCAGGTGAACAAAAAAAACCCCACAAATTCTAAAAAAACTCCAAGCATTGATTATACAATAATGGACTTCCATCAGTCAGGATGTGGCTCAGGAGTTGATTAACAGCATGCCAGGGCAAATTGCAGAGGTCTTGAAAAAGAAGGGTCAACATTGCAAATATTGGCTCTTTGCATAAACTTTATGTAATTGTCAATAAAAGCCTTTGACACTTATAAAATGCTTGTAATATATTTCAGTATACTGTAGTAACATCTGCCAAAACGATATAAATCACTGAAGCAGCAGACTTTGTGAAAATTATTGTTTGTGTCATTCTCAAAACTTTTGGCAATGGCTGTAGACCTCCTCTGTAAATCTAAAGTGGTAACCTGTAAAGGCTTTTAAAGCATTGCCTAAGGTTAGTAAAATTTACATTGTTTGTTGTTGTTGTACGGGTGTGTACGGGTGTGCGCAATGTAAACGTGTGACATGTTTGGTATCTATTTACTCAACATAACATTATGTTTTATATGTTACAAAGAAATGGGTTCTGTATTGTGTTTTTTTTTTGCATTAAAATTCATAATAGGTAAATTTTTTCCCAAAAAATTGCGTTTGAAAAACTGCTGCAGAAATAACGTGTGACAGAAAAAACTGCAAAACACACCAATTTATTCTCTAAGGCCACCACTTTAAAAAAAATATACAATTTTTGGGGGTTCTACGTCATTTTCTATAAAATAAATAATGATTGTTATATGTAAACAAAAAGTACCAGAAAAGGCCTGGTCTGGAAGAAGTTATGGTATACAAAAACTGTTTTTTTTTTCTGTAAAGTAGAAGAAGGCTAGAACCCTTGATAGCTTTTATTTTTTTCTCTCCATTGCTGGGTGGTGAAACTGTTTTTACAGGGATAGTAAGAGCTCATTCAGGGGGCATACATAGACCTGATAGGCAGCTTAATGTCCAACTGAGCTATTTGGCATCACTGTTGCTATTTGGGAGGTAGTGGTTTAGTACTGTCAGCCTGAATCAGAAAGTGCTGTTACTGGCATGTTCTCCGGATAAAAAACTTTGGCACAGATTTACAAAAAATAGTTTGCTTAAAAAATCTGTGGACAGTGAGACATAATGTCAAACATTGAAAACAATATTTTAGGTTCACATACACTTCAAAATAAATGAAAAAGCTTTATTTTATGTAATCACTGGCTTTACTAGCTTTATGTACTTACTGGCATACTCATTTTCTCTTTAAAAAAAGACACAAACCTTGTTATCATCCATTACAGTATTTAATGATTCAATCCACATCGGATCAATATCTCCATCAAGGACAATCCACTTTGGGCCATCATGAGGGCTGATGAAGAGTTCTCTCATTGTAAAGGAAAACAGGCCTTGGAGTAGAAAATGAATATAAAAGAAAATAATAAAGAGTAGAATAAAAAATAAAAACAATTAATTAAACATATAATAATAATTATGTTGTAATATGACCACTACGAGTCTCACTAATAATTACCATCTTTCCACTCCCGGGTCGAAGGATGAAGAAAACCAAATAACTCATCCGTAGTGACAGCTTTTGGATTGATGTCATGCCAAATGGGTTTTAACTTCATATTGAAATATGTTCTATGTAAAGTCTTTAGAATCTGTGACAAAAAAATGTGTTATGACAAAAATTAGGAGGTGAGGTAATTATTTAGTTCATTTGTCAAGAGACAAAAAAAAAAAAACGTTTAGGTATCTGCGTTTGCTTTGTCAGTGGTAACCCCAGAACTGCAGAGCCTTTTTTAGATTTTCTGCTATTATATGTTGTTTTTCCTCTCCACCAAAATAGTAGAAAAGGAATTCAGAAGAAAAATGGTACATAAAGGATTCTGTTGAGCAGAAGCTGGAGTGTATTGCAGACAAGTGATTGATCTTGAGACATTCCAGTAGTGTGTAAGATTACTTCTGTTGGAAGTTTTGATGTCTGTATTTCTCACTATGGATGGACATGACCTGTCTGATCTAAATAAAGAATTCCTATAGTGTGTAAAAGTCAGGGCAGATTTCTCTGCCACCAACCTTCAGCACAGTGTCTGAAGGGTGGTGGTCCTCAAAGGTGAGAAAAAAAGAAAAGAACTCTGAGGTATTCAAAAAAAAAAACGTAAATAAGGAGCATGGCAAGAGATCTCTTAAGTATAGTAAACTGACCCTACTGTTTAGTGTGAATAGTGTTCTGGAAAATAGAATAAATATAACTTACATTGTATGAAGTTTTAAACAGGTGCAGATCCAGGGGGGTGTCAACGGGACAACTGCCCCCCGAGAAAATATTAAGTCCACAGCTTATTTTAATAGGTGCCACAGTTCCAACTAATGCTACCTTTTCAATAGATGCAGCGCACTCCCGCTGCGGCGGTCCTAGCTCCTGCATTACACTGACAGGCCAGCAGTGGTTGGTTGTTAGGACCGCTCAGCGTCTAGCAACCAACCACGGGGTTAATGACTCCGCCCCCCTGCATTCAGCAGAGAGCGGAGCTATCTCTTGCAGTCCTGGGCTGGCTGCTGCCACACCTCCCGGTTTACTACAGTTACAGTGGTTGGTTGCTAGCAACCAACCACATTGTTTGTCTGACTCTGCTCCTAGTGTGTGGAACTTCCTCCTTTGGATCTGGCTGCTGACAATGATCTGCCTCCCCCATGCTTCTCACTTCATGAACTTATGTAAGGTAAGGAACTCCTGAAGGCTCAAATCTAATGTTAGAGGAGCAGTTTTGGGGACCCTGATGGGGGGGGGGCTCTTTGGGGAGGGGGGCTCTCTGGAGACAATGATGTAGGGAGGGGGGCTCTCTGGAGACCCTGATGTAGGGATGGGGGCTCTCTGGGGACCCTGATGTAAGAAAGGGGTTCTTTGGGGAACCTGATGTAAGGTGGAGGGATTTCTGGGGACCCTGATTTGAGAGGGGGCTCTCTGGGGACACTGATCTAAGGAGGGGTAGGCTCTCTGGGGCCTTGATGTGAGGGGGGGCTCTCTGGGGATGCTGATGTAAGGAGGAGGGGCTCTCTGGGGACCCTGATGTAAGGGGGTGGCTCAGGAAACCCGGATTTAATAAAGAGAAGGCTCTGGGACCCTGATGAGTGGAAGGGTGGCTCAGGGGACCCTAATGTAAAGGGGTGGCTCTGGAGACCCTGGAGTAAGGGGGGAGGGTGACTCTGGGGACATAATGGGGAGGGGTCTTTGACGTAAGGGGGAGGACTCTGATAAAGAGGGAGGATGGGGATTTATGATGTAAGGGGGGACATTCACGTAAACAAGGGGGCTTTTCCTGACTGTAGCACTCCATCTGTTGTTTTGTCTGATAGACTGGCTTCTGATAAACAGTCCTGCAGTATTCGGTCAGCACATGCAGCCAGTGACTGCAATGCTGATCAGTGTATTCTGACAGTGGGGGAATCCTGCTGTCAGAATATAAAGACACATCAGAGTGGATTTCCCTATTCACCGTGAATGTGTGGAAGGGGAAATTTATTCAGTTTATTTTGTTCAACTGGCTGAATGAAAAAAATTACTCATGGCCCCTGTACTCTATACATTACTCCTGGCCCCTATACTCCATACATTACTCATGGCCCCTGTACTCTATACATTACTCATGGCTCCTGTACTCTATACATTACTCATGGCCCCTGTACTCTATACATTACTCATGGCCCCTGTACTCTATACATTACTTATGGCCCCTGTACTCTATACATTAGTCCTGGCCCCTGTACTCTGTACATTGTGATGTTTTGTATGTTACCTACTCCTCCTGACCCCTGAACTCTACACAGTATGTTGTACATTACATAGCCCTGACCAAGGTGTTTATTGTACCAACAGTTGCAGGTTGTAATGAAGATCTTCTTAAAGGTAGGCTCAGTGATCAGTTTCTGTGTGATGTAAAGCATATGTGATGGAAACATTTAATTTTTTAAAAATGATCGTTCATTCTGAAGTTTATATGTGTCTATAAAACGGTTGCCTGTGGCACAGAGCTAAGGAGTATTTTGTGGTACAAGGATTGTGGTATGTGTGTGCAGTGTATACAGGGAGTAGGCACAGATTCTGTTTTATGGCCCCCCCTTTAAGCCCTTTCCACTTTTATCTGGGTACACACTTAAAGGAGAAGTACGGGGAAAGCTTGTTTGGCTGTACTTCTATAGATCACAGGAGTGCAGTTCGTTTTTGCAATACAGTTCTGTAAGCAACAACTTATTTTCTGGCAGTGCCCCTCCCGAGACTAGACTCTGGATCCGCCCCTGGTTGTGAATAACCAAATGTAATGGTAAACGCAACCATTTGAGTACACCTGTGGAGAATACCCTTAATTCCATGCAGGATATGGTTGATCGTTCTCGATGCTTCAGGAAACCCAATCTTAGGTCCTCATGGAGGACTTCAGGATGTTCAAGGTAGAGCAAAAAAAAAAATACCAAAGGCTTGCATGGCAGAAGTGCCTATGGTATTGTTTGGTAGTGATTAACCTCCCTGGCGGTATGATTCTGTCAGGAATTCTGTACCAAAAGCGGTACAATTCTTTTCATGGAAATTTGGCGTTATGTATTATAGGCCTACAATTCTTAGTAATTACTGACTTAAACCTGACCAAAACAAGAGTCTAGTAGACATCCCAGATGTGATAAATTTGAAACACAAACGCGTGAATTATAATCAAATCAATAATATAATTTTATTATATAATATATAATATATATAATAAAATTATATTATTGATTAGATTATAATTCATGCGTTCTATATTATATATATATATATATATATATATATATATATGTGTGTGTATATATATATATATATATATATATATATATGTGTGTGTGTATATATATTATATATATATATATATATATAGATATATATATATATATATATATATACACACATATATATATATATATATATATATATATATATATATATATATATATATATATATATATGCATATATATAATATAAAATGTGTTATGTGTTTTGTGCAAGGTTTTTTTTTTTTTTTAAATTTCCCTCCCTAGTTCCGCTCCCATGCAGCATTGCTGCTGCAGGGAACGGAACTAGGAAGTCCTCCTACCGACAGACGAGCGGCGGAGATCTCGGCTGGCGGTCACAGCAATGAGAGCTCATCGCTGGATCGCCAGGATAAGGTAAGAGACGCTCCGCTGCGCTGCCTGCATAGCTCTGCCATTCACCCCAAGCTTGACTCGGGGATACCGATAATAGCAGAAAATTCCTACCCCGAGTCACGCTCGGGGATACCGCTAGCGGGGTTAAGAGGGGCCCGAATCGTTAAAATTTTGGTAATGAGCGTAATTGTATTTATTACACCAAAAAAACGCATTCCGTGGCTAATATACCACTTCAGTTTAAAGGTGTTACACAGAAGTTTGGTTATTTTTAGATGCTAGGCAATCACTGGCTTGTGATTAAAGTGGGACTACACTGCATCTAAGCACCACAAATGAAAAATGCTACTTTTTTTAATATTTAAAGCAAACCCACCCATTTATCCATCTCTCTATGCTTTATTTTGCTAAGAAATTTAGAAACTTTGAAAACACCCCCTAGTATTTTTTGGCCAGGGCCATCTTAAATAAGAGCAGATGATTCATCTAGCTTCCTGGAATCCATCTGACAGTAGTTCAGGTATTCAGGCAGGAGGGCGTGCTTAGCTGCGAAAACCCCTCCTCCTCTCCTGAAGACTCCAGGAATGTATGACATCATTTGCCTAGGCCTGAAAACCAGGAAATAACTAAAAAAAATGTAAAAAAAAAAGTTTGAAAAAGTAAATATGATATACTTTTCTATCTATTTACTAATGCAAGCAGCATAAGGATTATAAATAGTCAATATTGATTGAGAAAGTGAAATTGCGCTTTAACCACTTGACCTCCGGAAGGTTAACCCCCATTCATGAACAGGAGATTTTTTGTAATACGGCACTGCATTACTTTAACTGACAATTGCACAGCTGTGTGATAGCTTTACCATAATAAATTGGTGGTATTTGATTACCTCTGCGGTTTTTATTTTTTCTGCTATAAGCGAAAAAATATCGACAATTTTGAAAAAAAAAATATATATATATTTCTTACTGCTATAAAACATATCCAATAAAAAAATGAAACAAATCAAATGTTTTCATTAATTTAGGCCAATATGTATTTTTCAACATGTTTTTGGTTAAAAAAAAATCCCAATAAGCGTATAATCATTGGTTTGCACGAAAGTTGTAGTGTCTACAAGCTATAGGATAGATTTATGGAGCTTTTATTTATTTATTTATTTATTTTTACTAGCAATATGGCTTTATCGCAGGACTGAGACACTGCGGCGGACAAATTAGACACGGGTGACACTTTTTGGAGACCAGTGACATTATTACAGTGGTCAGTGCTAACAATATGCACTGTCACTGTACTAATGACACTGGCAGGGAAGGGGTTAACATCAGGGGAGATCAAAGGGTTTAATGTGTGCCTAGGGAGTGGTTGCTAACTGTGTGGGGGTGCTTTTACTATGGGAAGGCAGAGAGTCGTGTTTCTGCTTTGTAGAAACACAGCATCACAAACTTGCCTTCTCACAGAACAGCAATCTGCCTTGTTTACATAGGCAGACTGCCGTCCTGCCTGTGTCCCGAAGGATTGGCGGGTCTCGGTGGACATCGCGTCCACTGGACCTGCTGATTTGCTCCTACTGTGTCCAATCACAGCTGGAGTGGGTCGCTGGCAGCGCACATGTGCACCTCAGACCCAGAAGTGCAGGATCATGTACAGATATATGATCCTGCCCAGGGGAGCTGCCTTTCCACCGTATATTTACAGTATGCGGTGGGCAAGCGGTTAAGTACAAGTGGATAAATTGGCCTCTAAAAGAGAAGCCAGCCTCAGCGCTTGCCTCAGTGGTTTTAATCAAAAGTGAATATTTGTGTTATCAGTGCATATATAAATCAATATTGGTAAGCATAAAGGCAAAAAATTCATTCAGGTTCATGTGCAGAATGCAAATAAATTACTAAGGTGCTAAGTAATTATAAAGTGAATATGCAAAGGACTAATAGTACCGTATGCGAAAATATCAAGTGCAATAGTGCAAACAAAGTACAGTGATACCTCGGTTCACGAACTTAATTCGTGAACTGACTCTGGTCGCGACCCGAATTGGTCGTGAACCGAGGCACATTTTCCCATAGGGTTCAATGTAAATCCGGTTAATCCGTTCTGACCTTTTTTTCTTGGTTTTTGAAGCACAAAACATATGAAACACATTAGTACAGTATAGTAATGTATAAAGAGAGAACACTAACCTTGCTTGAGATGACTTCTGGCATGGAGGAAGGCAGGTGGGAGGCGGGTGGGAGGTGGTTATTGTTTGGAGGGAGAGTCCCCCTCCATAAGGACATCAGGGGGATCTCCTTCAGGGATTTCCTCTCTCCTTTGTCTGCTAGCTGCAGGCTCAGTTCTGCTGAAAAATCTGTCACTTGTCTCTTCCTGCGCTGCACAACCCTCCGGAAATGAGAGACCACGTTATCATTCATGAGATTTAACACTCTGTTCGTGACAGTTATGTTGAGGTGGTGCTTTTCAAAAAAATCATGGCACTCATTCCATTTTTGCATAATGGATTTTATGGCATCACTGCTAACCTCCTCCCTTTCTTCCTCTTCCTCAATGGAATGCACCTCAATAAGTGCCTTCTGCTGCTCACTGTGGAGTTCAGAATGCTCTTCCGTGGTCAGCTCCTCCCTATGTTCCTCAACAAGCTCTTCCACATCAGCACCATCAACGTCCAGACCCATACTGTTGCCCATGGACACAATTTCCTCCACTACCGCTGCATCAGACCCTTCTAAGTCAGGTTCACTTTCAGTGACACATTCTGGCCACAGTTTCCTCCAGGCTGAATTTAGGGTTCGGGGAGTAACCTCTTCCCAGGCTTTGTCAATGAGGTTAATGCAGTGGAAAACATTGAAATGTTTCTTCCAGAACTCTTTCAAAGTCAAGGACGTCTCTTCAGTGACATTAAAACACCTAGTGAAGAGCGCCTTTGTGTACAGCTTCTTGAAGTTGCAGATGACTTGCTGGTCCATGGGCATGTGGTGTTGTATTGGGGGGAGGAACTTTACCTTGATGAAGTCATACTCCGCATGCATATCATCCACCAAGGCTGGAGGGTGTGCCGGGGCATTGTCCATCAGAAGAAGGCACCTTTCAGGCAGCTGGTTATCAGAAAGATATTTTCTGACGGTGGGTGCGAACACCTCGTGCAGCCATTCCATAAACAATTACCTTGTGACCCAAGCTTTGGCATTGGCTCTCCACATGACAGGCAGTCTGGCCTTGTTCCCATTTTGTTCCCTAAATGCACGGGGGGTCTGAGAATGGTACACCAGTAGTGGTTTTATTTTCAGATCGGCGGATGCGTTGGCACACAGCAAAAGGGTCAATCTGTCCTTCATGGGCTTGTGCCCTGGTAGTGCCTTTTCCTCCTGCGTGATATAGGTTCTGTTCGGCATTTTTTTCCAGAAGAGCCCTGTTTCATCACAGTTGAACACTTGTTGAGCAACGTATCCTTCTGTCTTCATGAATTCCGCAAATTCTACCTTGTAGGCTTCTGCTGCGACCTTGTCAGAACTGGAAGCCTCACCATGTCTAATCACACTGTGGATGCCACTTCTACTGAGGAATTTTTCAAACCACCCCCTACTGGCTTTAAATTCGTCACTTGCTGCACTTGTAGAGGGGCTTCTTTGCAGTAAATCATTGTGCAATTTCCTGGCTTTCTCACAGATCATAGCTTCACTAACGCTATCACCTGCCAGTTGTTTCTCATTCAACCACACCAACAAAAGTTTTTCCACCTCTTCCAGCACTTGCGGCCTCTGCTTGGTTAACATTGTTACTCCTTTTGCAACATCAGCTCCTTTGATGGTGGCTTTGTTTTTCAAAATTGTCGAGATTGTTGACTTTGCCATCTTGTACTCCGAGGCCAGATCAGTCACACAAATACCACGGTCATGCTTTTCTACAATTTCCTTCTTCAGCTCAATGGTTATTTTCTTCATAACCTTGCTGTCACCTTTACTACTGCTCAGCACTTTCTTTTTGCCACCATGCTTGCGCTGCACATTCTTGTCACCTGCATTTCCACTTTGCACATTCTCACTTGCATTTCCACTTTGCACATTGTCACCTGCATTTCCACTTGGCACATTATCACTTGCATTTCCACTTTGCACTTTGTCACCTGCATTTCCACTTGGCACATTGTCACCTGCATTTCCACTTGGCACATTGTCACCTGCATTTCCACCTTGCACATTGTCACCTGCATTGCTGTTCTTGTCACCTTCATTGCTGCTCCGCACTTTCTTCTTTCCACCATGCTTCTTGGGAGCCATATTGGGAGTCCAGTACAGTACAGTACAGTACTGTGCAGTAAGCACTCAAACGGGGAACTGTACTGTACAATACAGTATTGTACAGAAGTACTGTACAGTAGTACAGTACGTGCTAAAAAGCACACCAAATAGCAAAAAAGTGTACTGTACTTCTCTCTGTGTGTCTCTTCTCTTCTCTCTCTTCTCTCCACGATCTTCCTACAGGAAGTCACGCCCATGTGACAGCCTGGAAATAGCATTAAAATAGCCGCGGCTCCTGTTCGTGAACCGAAGCGGAGTTCGTGAACCGGAGCATATTTTTATGAACTTTTCTGTTCGTGAACCAAGTTGTTCGTGAACAGAAGCGTTCGTGAACCGAGGTATCACTGTATACCAAAGTGCTTGGTGCATATAAAGTGAATATGCAAACAGACTTTTAAATCAGTAAAGACAATAATTGTCCAAAAATCATGAATACTCGTATGCAAAAAAAAACAGTCTGGTATGCTAAAGTGCAAGGTGCTGGAAAAGGTGCTCTTCCCCTTCAGCTTGTGAATGAGTTGGATGCCTCCTGCAACCATCCCGGGTACTCTGGACCTCTCCACGCTGAAGGAGTAAACCGCAGGGATGTCCGTTCATCTCCACACTGTACTTCCGGTTGCGGTAGTATCTATAGAGTGTATAAATAGCTTTGATCCTACATATTTAGTATGCATCCCATGAGCGATGTGTAAGGAAAGGGAACGAAAAATTACACCCAAAGAGGACTAATCCTCTCCAACAGCAGTCTGCAAAACCTTGTGGCCAAAGGCGGCATCCACAGGTGCCAACATATCCACCTTATAAAATGTTGTGAAAGTGTGCACGGACGACCAGGTGGCTGTCTTGCAAACATGCCCACTGACACCTGATAATGGAAGGCCCAGAGGCACTAAGCGCCCTCATAGAATTTGCCCTAACAGGGAAAGGAGGATCCTGACCCTTAATGCAATAGGCCTGCACCACCGTCTGCCCGATTCATCTGGAAATGGTCGCAGTAGACGTGGTCAGCCCCTTACGGGATCCATTTGCAAGGATAAACAGGGAATCAGATTTACGGAATGACTCAGTCGCTGACAGGTACACCCTGATTGCCTGAACCACATCCAAATGTAGGGCAAGCCGCAATTGCTTGGATCCACAGTCCAGCAGATGTTCAGGGAGAGAGTTGGGGGCCTCAGCTAAACTCAACCCCAATGGTGGCACCCAAAGCAGCCACGTGGCCCAGTAGGCTGCAAGCCACGGCCTAAATTTTTAGGGGCGCCAATCAGCCAAGACGTGAGCCGCAGCGGAGTTGACCACCCAGGGGGGAGGCAGATGCCCATCAGCAGCTCTATCAACTTGGTCAGCAGCAGCAATTTTGTTTTGGCTCACATTCACAGCCATCTTGGGCCGCATGTGGCTTGTGGGCTGCAGGTTTGAAATCCCTGCTCTACAACAACAGCTGCCAGCTGCACATTTCTCAGGGTCGGTTTCCTGGTGGTGACTGGGGGATAATGAAGGAGAACAACTAAGCGACAGGAACAGAGTGTTGTCTCCTATAAAAGTAAGTGCCTAAAGAATACCTTCATGGCTGGATCATCAGCAGGGCCGGACTGGGAATAAAATTCAGCCCTGGAAAAAATTTCATACCAGCCCCATAGCATTATACCGGCCCAACAGCATAACTCCATTATTTTGCACCATGCATTTTAAAGCAAATTTGAAGAGTGTACTATACATAGATAAGAGGCTGTAGTAGGGGCCCTAATATGCTGATTCCCCCCCAAATGTAAGAGGTCGAGGTCCCCCCCAGCCCATTTACTCTTGCCTGGCTGTCTCAGGCTCTACTCCGCTCCGTTCCGCTCCTTCAGTCAGTCTCAGTCAGACATACCTGTGACCTGCGATCTTGCTGCTGCTGCTGCTTGCGTCTGTCTGTGTGGGAGGGATCGGCGCCGTGACCCGCCGTCTTGCTTGCAGTCACATGATCCACCGCCGCGCAGTCGCTCCCGCCGGATGTGACGTCATGCGTCTCATAGCGGCTGACGTAGGAAAGAGTGTATCCTATTGGAGCGCAGCGGGGGCCAGGGCTGCAGCGGCCCCAAGGCTTAAAGCGGCCGGGCGGCCCCAATGCTTAAAGCAGCCGCATCTTAAAACGGCCCCAGGGCCGGCGGCCCTCCGGGAAATTTCCCGGTATCCCGGTAGGCCAGTCCGGCCCTGATCATCAGGTATTATTTTAATGAAAGTTGCAGATATAAACATATTGACATGATAAAGCTTATTTAAGAATTTAGTGGTGAGTTAACATACAGTATATTTAACATACAATATATTTTAAATCAGAACCTCTCAGTAAGTGAGCTGACATTGCCAGCCCCAAGCAAGCAAGAAACTCTGCTGAAATTTGGGAAAATCTTTAAAATGTATATGAAATCTGGGAAGGATTTTTTTATTTTGTTATAAAAAAGTTGCCAAAATTTAAAGTGAAGACTCTATAAAGACTCTAGACCAATCAACATCAATATAATTGTCATCAGAATGTTGTTGCAGACATTTATCTATTTGAGGAACTTTTAATAGTGCCTTGGAGACTCAATATCTGACGAGCTCTATCTGTTTCTTGCATTACATATTGGGTATACAAGAATATTGCCATCAGCAAAAATCTTACAATCACGTCTATGGTAGAAAGCTGAATATGTAAGTAATAAACATTACATAGAGCATCTTCCCTCTGCTCTCTCTTTTTTTTTTTTTTTACTTGTTTTAAATTAGTTCACAATAGGAATACCAAATTAGCTATTCAAGGATGAGGAATGGGGAAATAGGGGACCAAAATAGTAGGTGCTTCAGGAAGGCATTCAAAGGGAGGAAAAAAAAGGGTTGGGGAGAGGTGATTGGGAGAGGTGGAATGTCCAACAGCTTCTCCCAATCTTGGGCTGGCCCCAGGAAGCATATTCTCGCTCGAAGAACACTTAGTCAACTGGAACTGTGTAGTTTTTGTACGAGAACAGTCTTTACGTTGTTTACTGGATTTGGGGCGCTCCATCTTCATAAAGAAACCAGAGCAACTGTGACGTGAATCACTTTGGTTGGGGGACTTGTGGAACCCAGATTGCTTTAGGGAGGTTGGGAGACTCCTCGTCCATTTTCCCCAGTCCTTCCTATGTGTAAGTCACCGTGTGTCTATTAGGGGCAGAGGGTGACTAAGAACCCCAGTCAGGTCTGCTCTGCACTAATCAGACTCTTGCTAGTGGGGTGGGGTTTTTTTGTTGTTGAATACCTGCATTGCATTGTTCTATTGTTCCTGTCTGCCTATAGTAAGCTTATTATGGGATGTGTATGTTTGTGTGGCTAAGGGAGAGGGGTTGTCAGATTGTATATCTCTGTGTGCATATGTTTTGAATAAACAGTTTGATTCTGGTTGACTCCAAAACTTGTACTGTCTAGTTCTTGGGGTAACTATAGCCAGATTCATGGATCCCGTGTTCCAGAGCTTAGGAAGCAGGTTACTGGCGGACATACCCAGTCGCGGTGTCCGGATTCTGTCACACAACCATATGCAGCAGAATTTCTCCTCCTGATTTCTCATTGTCATAATAAGGTTTCTCATACATTGGATCTCATCAATTCTAGCATACAACTGCTACTTTATAGGGTATCAGTTTGTTTCCACATTGCAGATATGCATGTCTTAGCTGCTGTTAGAAGGTGTTTTAGAAAGATGTTTTTATATTTTTACATGATAGGGGCATATTGTGTAGTACAGGGATATGCAAACTGCGGCCCTCCAGATGTTGCAGAACTACAAGTCCCATGAGGCATAGCAAGACTCTGACAGCCACAAGCATGACACCAAGAGGCATAGGCATAATGGGACTTGTAGTTTTGCAACAGCTGGAGGGCCACATATCCCTGGTGTAGTAGATACAGTATATTACCAAAAGTATTGTGACCCCTGCCTTTACATGCACATAGTCCATAGTTAATATTGAGTCGGCCCCCCCTTTTCAGCTATAACAGCTTCAACTCCTCTGGGAAGGCTGGCCACAATGTTTAGGATTATGTCTATGGGAATGTTTGAACATTCTTCCAGAAACGCATTTGTGAGGTCAGGCACTAATATGGACGAGAAGGCCTGGCTTGCAGTCTCCACTCTAATTCCCCTTCTGGGGTAGAAGAATATGACTGGCCTGCACAGATTCCTGACCTCAACCCGATAGAGCACCTTTGGGATAGATTAGAGTGGAGGTTGCAGTGGAGACTGCAAGCCAGGCCTTGTCGTCCAACATCAATCCTGGATCATACAAATGCACTTCTGCGAGAATGGTCAAATTGCTATAGACAAACTCCTGAACCTTGTGGACAGCCTCCCAGAAGAGTTGAAGCTGTTATAGCTGCAAAGGGTAGGGCAATGCAATATTGACCCCTACGGAGTAAGACTGGGATGCCATTAAAGTTCATGTGTGTGTAAAGACAGGGGTCCCAAAACATTTGGTAATATAGTGTACACTGAGGGTTTGTTTGCAAGAGATACTCCCATCAGAGTCGCTACTTGTTGTTTAACTGTATTCTAGAAATTCTGTAATCGAGTACAGTCCCAAAAGATGTGAAGACGGAAGCCCTCTGCTGTTTGGCAACACCAACATCGTTGTGAGATCTGGGGGTATGTCCAATGCCATTTCTGGCAGGTTCTATAGCAAGAAGTCAGTAATTTATTCTCACTCTCTTTGTATTTTGTAAAGGCTTTGTGTGCAAAAAGAACAATACCTTCCCTTTGAGCCTGTGTAAAAGTAGTTTTGTGCATTTGTGCAATAATGGTATATCTAGTTGGCGGGACTGAATAGAGCAGAGTAGGAATAGTGAGTGGTGGATTGGTGTTTGGTCCATGCATAGTGGTTCAAGTTGGCTTTGGTATGTAATGTTTTGAATGTATCTGGTAGGAATCCAAAGTAAGGGAGGAGTCAGCGGCATCTCATGAAATCCAATTTGGTGGAATAGGTAGACATAACTTTATAAACATAAATTTCTCTTCTTTCTCATGGGTAGAAAAGTGAGCCAGTTCAAATATTCCTTTTGTATCGAAGTTATGTATTTAGGGTCTAAAGCACGTTGGACTAACTGGAGAGAGCCCAATAATGCTCCATCTATTTCTAACCAGGAATTCAGTACTTGGTCCTACCTCTTTTTTGACTGGCCACTGGGATGGCTTCACTGACCTACTGTGAGGCAGGAGTGGCAAGGCCATGCACCAGAGTAGGGAATTGGGGTTTGCATATTGGAACACCCTGAGGGAGTTCTGGAGGGTAACTGAGAAGATGTAAAGGTCCCACTAGCTGCCTACACTACCATGTCAATTTACTTATGGTAAGGTCAGTATGGACCTTAAAAGCAGTATTAAAAATCATTCTTCTTGACTTATAAATGTAGATTTAACACAATAACTTCAACATGGGGATTATATTATTTTTTTTTTCACATTATGACCTGACCTACGTGTTCCTATTCTCTTTGTGTTGTTCCTTTTTCCTTCGCATTTTATTTCGACCTTGTCTTCACTGCAAAAAAAACCCAATAACCTATTAGTTCTCACTTACCGTGCTCTTGCCGGTCCCAGCATTTCCCACCACAAAGACTGAGTGCCGTACCTCTAACAGCTCCTCCAACTGAGTGATCTGGAATGGGAAGCACATAATAGAATGAGCCTCAGCTCTCACAGAAAACTCCATTGTCTGTCCAAATATCCTATGCATCTATGTGACACAAAAAGGTCATAATGCACAAAGCATTTGAAGAAATACACACCAAATGAAGTATTCTTCACCCATTCATTCTAAGAAAAATTATCTTTTTAACCTAATAGTATATAGGTTTGAGAAACTCAAAATGCATATTTGTAACTGTGATCACTCACACCTGTTTGCTATCTGCATGGCATACCCATCAGAAAGTCATGTACACATGGAGAAAACATACAAACTGCATACAGATAATGCCCTGCTTGGAAACTACATCCAGGACCTGGTGCAAAGTCACAATGCTAACCACTCAAGATTCTCATATTTTTCATTGGATTCAATTTGGTTAAGATTCAATTAAATAAGTTTCAACTTGGGTGAACGTTGCGTGAATCTTGGGGACTTTAAGACCCTAAAGGGGACTTTTAGACCCTAATGTCCCTTTAAAGAGAACCTGTCACCAAAAAAAAAAAAAAAAACATTACATGGAAAAAAAAATGTAAATTTAAAGTTATACCTAAGCAACAGTCAGGGTTGTTCACATGCTGCGGCCGCAATGCTTTGTGACTGCACTAAAAATTATACAGCCTGCCACGTTTAATAGGCACTACTGTCCACTGAATGCAACCCGTTCATGTAAATAGGACTGCGCTACAACAGCCCTGCAACCATGTGCGTTGCATGGTGGCGCAACTTTTACTAGGTTGAAACAGGCAATGAGGAGGAGATATATCACCTCCTCACTGCCTGTAAAATGCCTCTGAAAAGTGACCTTAACATTAATCACTTTTTAGAGGAGGGGCTGTCCTTGCCACTTTTGTGAATGAGCCCTAGAAAAGCAGTTCTGTTCCTTAGGATTAAATGTACATTTACAGTATACATTCATCACACACACTTACAGTACTGACACAAACATACATAAACTCACATACATACATACACATGCGTACATACATTACACATACATACTGTCCATACATAAGCAAACACACATATATATACATATATACATGCATACATACGCATGCATATACAGTACTGTGCAAAAGTTTTAGGTAGGTGTGAAAAAAATCCTGTAAAGTAAGAATTATTTCAAAAATATATATTTGTAGCACCCTCCAAGGTAGGTGCTAGGTAAATTATAGTGGGGACTTGCCTGCTTAACAGCAAGCCCATATTGTTCAGTTAGGCTGACATGTGCTCCCAGGTGTGCCTGTTGTGCTGGGGAGGTTCCCCACTGTATCCCAATGAGGGCTCTCATTGGGCAGTGGAGGAAACCTGAGTCCCAGGAGGGAGGTGACGGCTGTCTCTCCTCCTGTCAAGAGGAATCGGGTATCCCAGGCGGCTTGCCTGAGGGGATACAGGGCTGAGCTGAGCTGCAGAGAAGGATCCAGTGTGCTGAGGACCAGCAGAGTTGTTGGGGGATGAGTTTCAGGAAAGCATTCTGAGTCATGAGTACTGCAAACTGTCCCTGGGGTCTGCCTAGGAGAGGGGACCACTCTGGAGAAGGTCAGAGGGACCCAGGAGCTAGCTAGCTGGGCAGCGGTGACAGTAAAGGGGGTGCCAGAGTTAACCCTGAAGAGTAAAGGGGGTGCCAGTGGTTGGGCCCTGAAGTGTTAAGTGTTGCAGCAGTAATTGCTAAGTGGCTACCTCAGTCAGGGAGGACTGGAGGAAGCAGTGAAAAAGGACTTTTGAGAATTGATGATGTTTTGAAGGCAAATATTCACGTCAAATATTGCGCTCTAGGGGGCGCGTCACCGGAGCAGCGCTCCCGCTGTGATCGAACACAGTGATATACAATTAGCTGGTTCGGCGGCCACCTGTGATAGTTCAGGAGAATGACAGAAAGGCGGTCTGTCTATGTAAACAAAGCAGACCGCCGTTCTGTCAGACAGGAAGAGAGAGATCTTGTGTTCCTACTAAACAGGAATACAGATCTATCTCTTCCTGCAGTCAGTCCACCCCCCCACAGTAAGAAAGAACTCCCTAGGGACACACATAACCCTTTGATCGCCTCAGATGTTAAGCCCCCCCCCCCCCCCCCAGTCAGTGTCATTTATACAGTAACAGTCAATATTTTTAGCACTGATCACTGTATTGGTGTCACTGTTTTTTTTTTTCAAAAGTGTCAGTCTTTTTTTTGTTTATAGCGCAAAAAATAAAAACCACAGAGGTGATCAAATACCAGCAAAAGAAAGTTATATTTGTGGGAAAAAAAGGACATAAATTTTATCTGGGTACAGCGTCGCACAACCGCGCATTTGTCAGTTAAAGCAACGCAGTGCTGTATTGCAAAAAATGGTCTGGTCATTTAAGGGGGTAAAACCTTCCGGAGCTGAAGTGGTTAACTTACAGCATTTTTCAGGCATGCCTAAAACTTTTGTACGGTAGTGTACATACATACACATATACTGTACATGCACACACATACACATATTAACTCAGGAAGGTACACTTAGGCTCCATTTACATCTAGGCTTTCAGATCGCAGGCGTAATCACGCAATTCTGCTCGTGATCCCGAATCACCGAAAATCGTAGGACGCGATTGCAATCCTTGTCATCTCCAATGGCACCCCAATCGCGGAGCCATTTTGCCACGATTGTCGTCTGACTAAAAATCATGCGAACAGGATCGCAGGACGCCTGTCGCTCAAAATAAGTTCCTCACTTTTCCCCTGATGAAGATGCCATTGTGCTGTACTGTATCTATATGGGGTTAAGACTGTCGAAGCTCCGAACTGTGCATCAGTACAGTGGAACAGCAGGAGTTTGATCTATGCCCTTTCCTATCCAGGATGCCACAACACCTTTTAAAACCTCAGACGGCACCCCGTTTGAGAAAGGCTGCTTTGTGCTGCCATGTACAGGAGCATTGGACACTGGCCAATGAAAAATTGTAGACAAGCCCAGGACAACCCCTTCTCAACCCACCTCACTTTGTAGCAAGCAGTACCAAGAGCATAACACAGATGGGTGGGATCTATGTCTTACATGCCGCAGCATTGTTAACCTGCTGTGTGTGCTCCATCAGTTGGACATTGAGCTGCCTATCTTGTGGATTTGTTAGACAGCCCAGAAGCCAAATGAAAAAGGACATATGGGAAGCTGATAATGCAAGTAATATTTGTAAGGCTGTGGCTTAGCACTTTTAGTCTGCCACAGGAAGTGCTGTTTCAGGTAGGATCTCCAAAAAAGAAGATTTGCAATATATTTGTAGAAAAAAATGTCTTTAGGAAAACTGTACATAATGAGGTATAATGTTCAATACACTGAAGGATAGATTTTGAATTTACATACACTTTAATAAATCTTATAAACAGCAGGTGGAAGGGGCAAGAGTGCAAACTGATGCAGATAGCAATCAGATACACCGCAATCTTTATGCATGGTAAAAGTTGAGCAGAAAGCCTTGAAAACTGTGTCCTCCTTTCTTTCATTTTTCTGTTCCTAATGATTAAGTAAAAATTTTCATGGGCACATAACCGTAAAAGATTGCTCTGCTGTCAGCTCCTTACCCAAAACACAGAAGTTTTCCAATATTTCCTCTCAGGTATTGTTACAACACACTGTAGTTTTGTTAATTAGCATTGTATACCTAACATACATCACAGCTTGAAAATTAAAACCCTTTATTCTTTTTTCTTCGCTACCCTCTTCTGTGTTGCAGATGAAAATGAATACGTGAAGCGGAAAGCCACCCCAAAGTTAAATTGCTATAACAAAAGTGTTATAAAATAACAATGTATGTCATGATTCTAATTAGCCATTATTTATACCCTCAGCCACCTTTCAATTGGAGTCCTGGAATCAAAGGGTGTTCCCCTGAACAATGTATTATATTAACATTTAATCTTCCTGGAAAAAGAAGGGAGAGACGGGGCTGTGAAGACTTTGTTTATTGCCATGGCTATTAAAGGCATTAGCCAGATGCTGAATAGCATGAGCATCAAACAACAGTGATCATTACAGCCTTCAATCACCCGGTTTGTACAATACACTAAGCAGAAAGCCATTATTTCCACCTTCAGAATAAAGTTTTCTTCAGGCTGAAGGCACAGCTCTGCAATGGACTGGCGCACCATCTGTTCCAACTTCACGTCTCTCTTCCTGGGCACTTCCAGAAGGGGGAACAAGTCGTTGATGAGACCCAGGAAGATTGCAACATCATTGGTTACTATCTTGGGAAGATTAAAGTCTCTCAGTGCTCTCATCAAAACCTTAGAAGGAGGAACAACACACCATAATTAGACTCAATCATAACACACCATAATGTAAGGCATAAAATGAACAAACGTTATGAAAGCATTGTCACTCGGACAATTAGGACACATATGGCTGGTTAGTCTCAATCTGTTTCTTGTGCACAGTAGATCACCTTACGACTATTTTAATTAAAGAACAGCAATATCTTAGCAAATTTGGGACCTCGTTATTATCTAACAGTATATGTTGTTATAATAAATATGCAGTATTTAAGACAACTGGAAGCTGAAGTGTTGCTATGGGCAATGGGGAATTTTACCTTTTATACACTTGAAATGCCTTAATCCTTATGCATTTCACCTCTCTTCAAAAAAAAACAAAAAACGTCTGAATGTTTTTTTTTCTTCCTCTAAAATGATGCTAATGTTCCTAAACCTAATTGTAATATCTGAATTTTCAAATCAATTATCTTTGATGCTAAAAAACTAGCATTGTTTGTTTTTAGTGCTAAAACCAGGGGTTTTAAAAACCAAGCACTCCTCAGGATGATAATTTAATTGAGCACAAGGTAATTATTGATTCGTAGGAGTGTTGGGACTTAAGCCTAGTACACACTAGTAGTTTCATTTCATTTTTTGTTTAACCCAGCAGGGCTGAACGAGGAAAAACTGACCGCTCAGGAGGAGCCACTGTACTAACAATCCATGTTGGTACAGCAATCTCCCCTGTTGTTCTATTGTGTTCTGACAGGAGGACATCCCCTGCCAGAACACTCTGGACAGCAGATCAGCAGACCTTATTCTGGCTTTTGTCGGACTGACTGCAGTACACATGGGCTGGTTTTTAGTGACATTTGGCCTGTGTTTACTAGGCTTCAAAGTGGTTGTAAAGGCTAAAAGTTTTTTTTTTACCCTCATGAATTCTCTGCATTAAGGTAAAAAACCTTTTAGGTAAAGCTCCCCCTTTAAATACTGACCTGAGCCTGATCTCAGTCCAGCATTGTGCCTGAGAGCAGCGGTGCTACTCCCTCTCTCCCTCCTTACTGAGCTCAGTGAGAGCAGCTGGAGCCATCGCACCTGCTGCTGTTAATCCAATTTGGTAACGGGGGAGCAGGGGATGGGGCCGAGCACAAAGCAGGTAAGTATAACATAATAGTTATTAAAAAAAAATAATTTAATATCACATTAATTAGCTTTAAATCAAGTTAATATTAGGGGGTAAAGTTATGCTAAGGTTTTAGGGGATTTTAGTGTTACAGTTATAGCTGAACTTTACTCAAAAAAAGAGAAGTCCCACTGGTTACCTCCCCTAGCCTGTAACAGTTACAGGTTTTTTGGGGAAAGCAAGTACTACATTTTATTGGTTCCCCGCACCAAAACACACTGAGATGCAGGTGCATTGCTCACTACTGTAATGGGGTACTATTCTGAATATGCGTTGCTGTGCATTACTGCAATGCATAAACATAAGTGGGCCCTTAAGGGTTAATTTTCAGGTTTAAAAATAAACTTCAGTCTCTAAAAAAAAAAAAAATGTAAAGTCAGCAGCTACAAATACTGTAGCTGCTGACTTTAAATAAAAGGACACTTACCTGTCCAGGAAACCAGTGCTGTTCTCACCCAGTATTTGGGTCCCTGGCACCGGCATGTTTAGTATGGCAAGCCGGCTGTAACTCCTTGTGGCTACACAGCCGACTTCCCACCGTGCATGTGCTGCACTTGGTGAATGGACCCACCTGAATAACCTCTAGGGACCTGTGATGTGTCTCAAGAAGTAGTGGGCAGGGAGAATGGGGGGAAAACCTCCGGTGGAATCATCTAGGCGATTCCAGCAGCAGTGGGAGTAGGTACCTGCCAAAACGAGATACCTCCACCGCTCCCAAAAAAATAAACCTCCAATAATTTTAGAGGAGGGGTAAAGATTCCTAACAGGATGAACTTCTTGTTCAAGGTTAGGGAGAGGTTAAAAGGTAAGCGCCAGGATGATATGTTGGGGAGAAGGTAATTGTTAAAGGTAAATGTAGCTGTTTGGTTACATTTTAGGGCTCAGGGGCAGGGAGGTTTAGGGTGTTAGGGTAAACCTAATGGTCAGGGTAGGATTTGGGGTCTAGAGTATGCGGCACCCCTTCATGCCAGCAATATGTTCCCACCCCTAAAATACAACTTGCCACTCTACATGATTTGTCTTTCAAACTGATGTATAAATAAAAGAGTGCCTGTATATCATAGTAATCAAATATGAATTAAAGTATTTTATAAAACTGTAAAAAGTGGAGATGTTGCTCATATCAGCTAATGTAATCACTTTCCGGCATCCACTTGAAAGAGTAAAAATCTAAATGCCGACCATTTCTAGGGTTCGATGAGTCTCATTTGTGGGTAGTAGATAGCGTGTCTTATCTTTGTTTGCCTATTAACTCGAATAAAGCAATTTTTAAACGGTACTGCACCATCCGGAGCCTTTTTGTCTTTTCCCTAATCCGACCTGGAGGACCTTGAGGACCCTATTTGCTCAGCGTGGGAGATTCCGGTCTAGGGGGGTCAGAGATCAGAGCCCAGCAGTCACCATTTCTTTGACCTGGAGGGTCACAAAGCGCTATTGGTCTCTTTGTCGTAAGGCAGTTGAGACCCACCATATCTGGTGAGTGTACACCTTATCCTTTCTTGAAGTCACCTTTATGATTGGATTTCCTGGACCATTGGAGGATCCAGCACCGAGCACTTGCACCTTTTTTCTGGCACTTTTATGGACTATTATCACTAAGTCACCTATGAACTATTTTGGACTTCACTTGGCACATTTATACACTTTTATTGATATTTAATTATTTATGTAATTTTCTCACTGTACGTACTTTTTAAGGGTATAGATTTTATGTAATTTATGATATTAGTTTTTTTATTGTAATTTTATTCCCATTTTGCTCCTGTTCCTACCAGCAAGCGCTATATTATCCCATTTAGTTTGGGGTTTTTTACTCAATCACTTCCCACTTTATAGCAGCTGCTTTTACACCCATTTTTATTAATATTAATTAATTAATTATTTATTAGTGTAATCAACCCGTTCAATTAGGCACTCCTAGGCGCGAGGAATATATTCGTCTGAATATATATATTTATAGAGTCTCATATGTGTTTGGTGCCTTGGCAATTGTACTGTTTACCCACTCCCCCTGCTCCCTCCTCTCAGTATTTGACTGTCAGCAGCAGGAGCTTGTGACTCCCGCTGCTCTTAGAGTCTCCTGTGAGACCAGGAAGAGAGGAGAGCAGGGCTGCAGACAGGAGAGCTCAGGATTGGTGAAGGATTCAGGTAAGTGTTTAGAGATGGGGAGGGGGAAAACAGGTAGTGGAGAATTTTTTAGCTCAATACATAGAATGCATTAACGTATAAAACACTTAGACTTTAGAATCATGTCAAATATAGAACAATTTTCTAGCAATAAGAATGAATCCTTCATTAATGAAAACACTAGCACATCAGTCAACTAATGTCAGAAAAATGTTTTTTATTATTGGGCTCTAGCTGGCCTTTTTTCTGCCAAATACATATTTATCTTTTTAAAATATACACATACACACCTGGTCTTCAGGTCTGCTTCTGTCTTCTCGTTTTAATGATCCAGCCACAACTAAAACAGATTTTATTGCCCTAAGCCCCCAGTCATAATGATCCTGCAAAACGGAGTTAATAACATACTTATGCTCAGCAAAAAATGTTGTATTTTATAGAGGTTAATTGTGGCCCAGTTAAAATAATAATAATTAAAAAGGAAAAAAAAAAAAGCAATGGTTTAGTGTAAAAGTAGACCAATATCGTACAAATAGAATACAATAATTTGCCTCCCATATCCACAAGAAGTGCTGAACTACTGTATAACAGATTTACACAATAAACACATATTGACTATAATTAAAGCTCTGCCTATGTGACCCAATTTACAATGCTTATATTTGCCACTAAAGTCATTATTAGATCTGAGTATAGTGGATCATAAAACCACATTATAAACTAAATGTTGAAAGAAGGATGTTAGGGGAATTAGACCTTACCCTTGCTTTCTTTCATTAAGGTTTTATTAACTCTTAGACGTGTCATGTTAAAGGAATACTCTATTCTAGTGTTCCTCCATGCTGTTAGCTAGTAACTATGGCAGCAATCAAAGATTAGGCTACCCAGAGTTAGGGATTTTAGGCACAGCACAGAGTAGCGGAAGTTAGTGCACTGCAGTGTGTCAGTGTGTGTAGTGCTGTGCTGTAACACATATCTGTTAGCAAGGCGCTTTAGGATGCCATTCACAGTGAATATCATTGCATTGCTGCTAAACAATAGTGGGAATTAAAGCCACATTCTTGTAGGACACTTGACACCTGAACAGGAAATAGGAATAAATCCCCAAAAGGAACCTAGATAGCGATACAATTTTGACAGAGTTTATAAACATTCCACCTTATATACAAAACAAAAAAAGCACAAATCTACCCTACAATCCACTTTTCCAATATACTGTTTACTACAAAAAGGCAGAGACACTTCCCAACACTCCTTGCTGGGAAGGTGTGCTAATGCACTGCAGGGGACTCCTCCTATATCTACTTGATAGAGGACACCAATAGAGTACAGGTGTGTGTGGGGGATGGGATGATCAACCTCATAAGTCTGGTCAGACCGAATACATAATAAACAAGCAAAAAATTGGGGGAGCAAACCCTGAACATGTATATCTAAAGCAGGTGCAGCTATGGACCAAGCAACATGTATATTAAAAAAGAATAGCGCAACTACAGGAGGAGTCCCCTGCAGTGCATTAGCACACCTTCCCAGCAAGGAGTGTTGTCTCCAAGGGTAAGAGAGGCTGGATTCACCCCTTTTTTATGGATAGTGTAGGACCCACTGATAATGGGGTACTTTGACGCAGTGGTGGGCTTGAGCACGATATGGCCATATGGTGGGACTAAACCCCCATTTTTATTTATGGATTATCTCCATATTTGATAGCCATTTCTTTTGCATGGTTGCGCTATTCTTTTTTAATATACATGTTGCTTGGTCCATAGCTGCACCGGCTTTAGATATACATGTTCAGGGTTTGCTCCCCCAATTTTTTGCTTGTTTTCTTCAAAGTAGTCCCAGATTATCAAAATCCCTATAATATCAAGGATAATGCAGTAGTTGAACAGTTACAAAATCACATCGTGGAAAGTGTATGTATTCTAAATATGCAATATTTTTGCTGATTAAATGCTTATACTTTGAAATAAACATTTTACGGTCAGTAAATTCCCCTCGCTATCCATGTATCAGTTCACTTAGATTACCTGTTTGGATAGGAGCTGACGACATAAAGTATACAGGCTGATGAATTTCCTTGACAACATTCGCGCATCAACAAAGCCTTCTGCCACCAGCATTATTTCACATATCAGCTCAAAATCTGGAATTACCATTGCACATGGTCTACAAAAAGCACAAGTAAGGAGAGACAAGTATTAGGTTCACTCCCTGGATTGCTACTTAAAGTCAGCTACTTGTAGAGTACAGGTTTTTATTCATATGCAATAGAAGGACTGCAAAGCATCATTCTTTAAAGGGTAACTCCACTTTTGTGGGGGGAAAAAATAGCAAATAAGAAAAAAAATATATAGAGCATATACAATTGCTACACAAGCCATGTGTAATAAATCACAAATTCTATGTTTTTAAAAATTGCCTTTCCTCTTCATTCTGCAGCCGCTGTAATTTTCTGTAAACTTAACTATATTATGACAACCTAGAGGTGTTCTTTACACAATTTATGTACAGCACGCCCCCCAGAAATGTAATTTCCTGTTTGCGTGATTGGCTCATTGATTTTCCTAAAAGATTGCATTATGATACAAAATAAATGTTAACCACCCATGCAATAGGAATTTCTGTTTTAGTGAGATACCCCCCCCCCCAAGGGTTAAATAATTCTAAAAAGGATACAGATTCTGCAGATTTTTCTCATTAGAACAATGAGAGTGCACCAGGTGATTGTAATGAAGCAGTCGCTCCCATTCAGAACCCGTCTTCAAAGGATATGGTGAATCATACAAAACTATCAGCTTCTGAGCAACGAAAGGTAGGTATCTGCAATAAAGTTTGTTAAACTCCTTGCATGTACATGTACCCATATGGGACTGCATTTATTCTCTCAACAAAAGTGGAGTTGCTCTTTAAATAAGTGATTTTTTTATCTTATGTTATAAAAAATTATTTCTAAGAAGTATTCCAACAAGAATAGAAAGAAGTTGGCTATAGCCTGAGTTTGAAAAGCTCAGGTATTCAAAGTTTCTGACTTGATTGTATCCCCTGCAGTACTGTCACATGGGCTGTCTGTAGGTATCACAAATTACAAATGGTTGCTAAATTTGGACAAAAAAAAAACCCAGGTTCTCCACTGATTAAGTTGCACTTACCGGAAGAGAGCCTTCACGTTTTCTGGAAGCTCGGCTCTCCCAGCATATCCTGGATTTAGAGTAATAAAAATGCCAACTGTGCTTTTAAGCTCAACTGTTTCTCCAAGAAAATGAAATCTAAGATACAAAAAAAAAAAAACATTTTTAGACCATACTAAATGAAGGGTTATATGTACATCATGAACACATTATACTCCCTGATGGAAATACATTTTGAGTTCCGATAATAAAACTCTTAGCTTTTGAGCTTGTGTTTTCAACTTTTGTACACAGTAAGGAGACTCAGGGCCCTCTTTATAGCAGAGAGGGATACCATTTTCCACTCTTTGCTGTACACCGCCATGTTACTCCACGCGGGGACCTACATTTTCTGTCCCATTTTAAAAATTCAGGCTGTGGTGTTGAGCCTGCAGTGTCCAATGGCCTAATGCCACAGAGAAAATTCTGTAATTAGTGTAGAGGCCAGTCAGACGACTTTGACAAGTCACACAACCAGGCTTCTCTTCTCCAAGTTTCTTTTTTTTATTTTCATTCACTGGTAAAACACGCCACTTCTAAAGCCAAATGCTGTACTATATTAATGTGCAGTGTTTTTTTTATTTTGCTTTATACATAGGGTCCTTACTCAATGAAATGAAATATGTACAGTATGTTCCCCAAATGGTGGTGCATCATTCCACATATCATTTTTTTCTTTAATAGTACGTTTGCTGAATAGGACAAACAACAGCAATTGGTAATGTGCAATAACAAATTAACCAACCAGATTTAATTTTAGTGCAGTTAGGTCACTTATTATTTCATCAGATTTAAACATCCTCAGCTGTTTACAGAGATCAATTATACACTTTTAAATAGAGAAAGAAAGTGCTTTACCGTTTCTTGTTGTGCCGAATAGCATCTTGAATCGTCTTGACTTGTACAGCAATTACTGATAACACCTCGACCGAAATTCGATTGAATTCATCAAAGCAGCCCCAAACTCCAGTCTGGCACAAGCCTTTGTAGATATTTCCTAAGGACTGATGAATAAATGTTTACAGCTCATTCGTACTTGTGGTATGTAAAAATGAAGACTTCTGATCATTCCTTCAGATCAGACCCCTAAAGTGTACTGTATATAAAGACAAAATTGTTTTCTTTTTGGGGATTTTTATGGATAGAGTAGAGAAGAGTTAGAACGTCTGTTGACCACTGTCATTGTGGTTGGAAATGAAAGAAAATGCTAAATTTTGAATTTCCACCAAAACAGAAATGGAGGGAAAAATCTTTCAATAGGGGCACAACTGTCACTTGATTTCCCTTAGGTGCACGTTTAGTAAACTGAGATAAGCTGAGATCTGGATGATCACGGCTTGTCTCAGAGCATTGCCGGTTTAAATTACTGAGAATAGTAGTGGAGAACATCGTCTTCTCTTCTCATCTCAGTACACAAACGGCTTGCATTCACTGCAACAGAAACGGCCAGTTTAGTAACACATGATGTCACCTTATCACTGTGCTTCTCTTTGAAGATCTCCTCTTCCTGCTTCTCCAGCTCAGAGGTGGAGAATCAGGGGGAGAAGCTGTGTGAATAGAGGAAGAAGACTTCTTTCTTCCTATATATCAGCACCAGTGGGTTCAAAATGAATGTATATATTGTATGTATGTATGTATGTATGTGTGTTTGTGGGTGTATGTATGTGTGTGTATATATATATATAGTATTCAAATCTGTAGACAGCAGCGGCACCTTGAGAGATAGCTCTGATGACAGAGTAGTGGTCCCTGCTAAGGTCAGGCGTACCCGACCCCATTCTCCTGTTACTGAGGTGCAACAACTGCAGAGTGTCGGTAGTAGTGCTGCTCAACCTTCTGGTGAACTGACAAGCGCCAGCGGCCTAGTACATCCTGGTCAAATTCAAACCAGCACTGCAGTAACACTTGGTGACGTGGCGAGTCCCATAAGTGCAGTTCAAGCTGGTGCAGTGGCTAGCATAAGTAGTGTACTGCAGCCACCAAGAATTTGAAGACAGGACCGTAGAGCCCAAAGTGTCCTTCCTGATACGCTTGCAAATCCTGATTGGGAGCCCTCCACTTCTGCAACACCCGTACTTCTCTCATTCACTGGCCAACCCGGAATTCAGGTGGAAACAGCTGATTTTACTGCCCTTGTTTTTTATAAGCTGTCTTTCACTGAAGATCTTTACAGATCTATTGTGGACCAAAGCAATTTGTATGCCGACAAATTCATCACCGCAAATCCAAATTTGGCCATTGCCAGAGGATTTGCATGGAAATGTATCAGTGTTCCCGAATTAAAAACTTTTCTGGGCCTATCCCTCCTCATGGACATTACTAAAAAGAGTGAGTTGCGGTCATATTGGTCCACTAACCCAATTAACCATATGCCCATGTTCTCTGCTGCCATGACCAGGACTAGATACAAGCAAATGATGCAGTTCATGCACTCCCCAAAATGAATTCCCTCGTAAACCACTTCATCCAGAATTTTGCAGCCTTGTATACACCCCAACAAGCTGTCTTTGTTGATAAGTCACTGATTAAATTTTCTGGCTGCCTTGCTTTCAAACAGTTTCTCCCCAGCAAGCGTGCCAGATATGGGGTCAAGATGTATAAGCTCTGTGACAGAGCAACAGGCTATACATGTAGCTTCCGGGTTAACAAGGGAAAAGATAGCAATGTAGAGCCCCCCAACTGCCCAGACTACATGGGGAGCAGTGGCAAGATTGTTTTGGACTTGGTGTCACCCTTATTTGGAAATGGGTACCATTTATATGTGGACAACTTCTATACAACCGTGACACTTTTTAGACACCTGATGTGACCTGATCCCCATGATTTTGGAATTGGCGCATGTGGCACCGTGTGACCTAATCGCCGAGGCTTCCCCCAACAGCTTGGAGATTCCCGACTTAGACAGGGGGGGGGGGGAGAGAGCCTGCTGGAAGTGTGATAAATTGCTTGCAGTGAAGTTGAGTGACACATGGAATGTTTTCGTTCTATCCTCAATTCATGTCGATACAACAGTCCAAATTGCAACGGCGACTGATGTTGTTGAGAAGCCCTTCTGTGTCCACGAATACAACCTTACCATGGGAGGGGTGGACTTCAATGACCAGACGATGATGCCGTACTGTGTTGCCCAAAAGACCAGGCGTTGGTATAAAAAAAGTGTCTGTATACATATTGCAATTGGCTCCGCTGAATGCTTATGTGCTATACAAAGTGCCAGAAAAAAGTGGATCCTTCCGAAAATTCCAGGAAGAGATCATCACAGCCCTTCTGTATCCAGGAGGTACGGTGGCCCAAATTCACTATCCAGATGCAGTGAGCTGGCGGCATTAGAAGCATTTTCCTCCCTAGTACCCCTATCCAAAGAGCACCCCAAATAAGATGTCGTATCTGTAGGAAACGCGGATATAGGCTTGACACCCGCTAATTTTGTTCCTCCTGCCCTGGCCAATCTGGTCTCTGCATCGGGAACTGTTTCAATCGCTGCCACATACTAGTAGAGTATTAGTATAGGGTACAGCACGGCACAGTCTAGGGAAAACTTTTTCACACAGGGTCTCGAAAGATGTTGGCTATCGCATTTTGAGAGACCCTAGCCTGAAACAGTTTTTTACAGTTACAAAAAAAGTGTAAAAAAAGTTACAAAAAAAAAACAAAAATTAAAAAAAAATTAAAAATAAAAAAAGCCAAAAACAGCTGTCGATTTATTGAGTTAATTTCCTATTCTTACTCTACTTTTCTACTCTTTCTACTTTTACTGTACTTTATAATATACTGTTGTACTGTAATGTTTTATTGTTACTATGTTTTTTGGTTAACCATTGTTTGCTTTGCAGGTATGCCCATCAGCTGCAGCACTGATTTGTTTATTCTGACAGCAACAGCGTTTGCTCTCACTATATATGTAATCAATGATTGCAGCGCTGTAGGAGGTGATTTCACCACAGCAGTTAAAAAAAGAGCATATACGGCGAAGCATAGGGGATGGGGTGGACACAAGGGGCGGATCTCACCTATGCTTTGCCATATATTTTTTTAACACTGTTCCTGGCAGAGATTTCTTCATCCACATCGATCGATGCAAATGGAGGAATTTGCTATGTTCTTTTTCTCCTTCAGCCAATGGGCTGAAGGAAAAAAAACAGCATCGTATGTATGCTCATCGTTAGAAGTGGGTGGATGCTGGGAGGTCTAATAGTGGGCATACCACACACTTTCTGGTATCGTTTTATGCAGCCAGCGGTCAGCTTTCATGTAAAAGCAATCCTAGCAGATAATTAGCCGCTAGACTCATTTTACGAGCAGTGGGAGGGGACTTTCCCCCCTCCTACCGCCTTCCACGGTTTTCTCGGGCTCTCCTGACCCACCTGGTAACCCGAGACAGCAGCCGGTGGTTCCGTCAGGGGACCATAGGGCTGATAGGAGACCATCATGGCTCCAATAATATCTATGGTCTAAGATACCGGAAGCTACGAGCATTTTATGACTTCAGCTTCGTCAGATATAAACAGCGCCATTGGGAAATTGGGAAAGCATCTTATCACACCAATCTTGGTGTGGTCAGATTCTTTAAGGGCAAAGGAGAGATCTAGAGTCCAATAGACCCCAATTTTTTGAATAAAGAGGGCCTGTCATTACTTATTGCTATCATAGGGGATATATAAATTCCCTGTGATAACAATAAAAAAAAAAAAAATGAAAGGGAAGGTGTGAAGATAAAATAAAAAAAAATTCAAGCAGCCCTGTCCCCGCGCGTTTGCATGCAAAGGCGAACACAAGCATCAGGCTGGTGTCATATGTAAACAGCAATTGCACCATGCATGTGAAGTATCGCCGCAAACGTCAGATCAAGGGCAGTAATTCTTGCAGTAGTCCTCCTCTGTAAATATAAGGTGGTAACCTGTGAATGCTTAAAGGCTTTTAAAAATGTATGTAGTTTGTTGCCACTGCAATTTTAAAGCATGTCATTTTTGGTAACTATGTACTTAGCATAAGATCATCTTTTATATTTTACCAACCAATTGGGCAATATATAGTGTATTTGAGCACTAAATTTAAAAAAAGTGTTATTGGTTTTCGGGGTCCAGTACGCTGCTAGACTGCCAAAAAGTCTCACACATGTGGTATCACCGTTCTCAGGAGAAGCAGTAGAATGTATTTTGAGGTGTCATTTCACATATACCCATGGAATATGTGAGCAATACATAATTTAAGTGACAACTTTGTGTAAAAAAAAAAACAAAATTTGTAATTTTCCCGATACTTGTGACAAAATATAAAATATTCCACGGACTTAGCATGCCTCTCAGAAAATAGCTTAGGGTGTCTACTTTCTGAAAAGGGGTAATTTGGGGGGGGGGGGGGCTGTGCTATCTTGGCATTTCATGGCCTCCGAAACTGTAATAGGTAGTGAGGAGTGACATCAACAATTTATGCCCTTAGAAAGCCTGAAGGGAGTGATTGGTTTTCCGAGTCCTGTACGCGGCTAGACTTCCAAAAAATCTCACACATAGGGAATCCCCATACTCTGGAGAAGCAGCAGAATGTATTTTGGGGTGTAATTCCACATATACCCATGGCATGTGTGATCAATATATCATTTAAATTTTTTTTTATCTTTTTTTATTTAATTTTTTTCATTAAATATTTAATGGGCTCAACGTGCCTCTCAGAAAATTCCTTGGAGTGTCTACTTTAGAAAAAGGGATAATTTGTGTTTGTGTGTGTGGGGGGGGGGGGGGGGGTTGTACTGCCCTGCCATTTTAGCACTTCAAGAAATGAGATAGGTAGTCACAAAGTAAAAGCTACGTAAATTCCCGTATATACATCATAGTTTGTAGACGCTATAACTTTTTTGCTAACCAATAAATATACGCTTATTGAGATTTTCTATCAAAGACATGTAGCTAAATACATTTTGGCCTAAATGAAAAAGTGGAAAATTTAATTTTTTTCTCAAAATTTTCTTTTTTTTTTTTGTTTATATCGCGAAAAAATAAAAAATGCAAAGGTGATCAAATACCACCAAAAGAAAGCTCTGTTTGTGGGAAAAAAAGGACGTAAATTTAGTTTGGGTACAGCATTGCATGACCCCACAATTGTCAGTTAAAGTCACGCAGTGCCAAATTGCAAAAAATGGCCTGGTCATTAAGGGGATAAATCCTTTCGGTTCAGAAGTGGTTAACAGACACACCATTGAAACTTACAGTTTTCACGGGCCAGAAGCTACTGTGAGGAGCAATAACCCAATCTACTGGCGTAAAGAAAATACTTTTACAATGAAAATGCCAAAGAAAATGAATTGCCACAGGTATGTGTTTGAGGTGAAATCAATTAATCTGCTTGGTAATGCCTTTAGTGAACTGAAACAAATCAATATTTCATTGGAAAAATAATGAACATTAAAAAATGCTGCATGATAAATCGAGTCTCATACAATGGTTTTGTTACATTGTAATTAATTGCAGCTATTACATGTAGAAAACTTTAAAAAAAAAAAAAATCCTTCCTATTGGACCCCTGATTAACTCCCACTTCCCCCCTGCTAAGTTTTTTTTTTTTTCATTTTATTTTTATTTATTTTTTATTCTTTAACCTTCATAAGTACATTTTACTTTTCTTTTTTTTTTGTTCTTTTGTTATAGCATTGTGTTAAAAAATACAGAATACCTACATTTTATTCATAAATAACTTATTTGTGGTTTGTCACAGAAACATAACTTTAGCATTGTGGTAAGTGGGACAAATCATAGAATAAAATGTGTACTTTTTCTGTATCTACAAAAGCATTTGTTACTTTTAAAACTATCACTCAATACATATAGATCACTAAATATATAGAAATGTGTATTTTTATTATGTTTTCCATTATTGCCTTGAAAAAGACAATAATCTTTACTATGTTTTTTTAAAATAATGTTTTTGCAAAATCAATGTAGGCTGAAATTTGAAATGTAAAAATTACTCTGGCCCATGTGGTGTGAATAGTTGAGAGAATTGAAGTGGACAATGGTTAATGAGAACACCTATAACATTTAACTATTACTAGGGAGGCATGAGGGATGAACATTCGGGGCTGGTTCACATCAGAAAAGAAGTGTTCCATGCGCATTTCTTGCACCACATTCAAAACGCGCTGGCTTTACGTTCTGCTGCAGGTGCCAATACATTGTTATTGGCATCCCAAACGCAGTGTGTATCATGTGCTTTTGTTGAACCGGCCCTTTTAGGAAATGAATTACATATAAATTCAGCTGCCTATAGCGCTGGATCAGTTGATTGTTATGATGTGGTTTGCATTGAAGGTAATTTCTTCTCCATTTTATCATTATATGATTGGTTTGAATTCCCCAGGTTTGTGACAGGATTTTTTAATTGGACCAGAAGTATAGAAATAGCAAAAGAGTTTCCAGCTTGTAAGATCAAAGTCCTAATGATCTGCTCTTATTGTGTAGTGTCTTTACCTTTATATTGTCGGAATGGTTCAGATTGTTAGACAAATCACTCTTATATATGAATACATTTTTTACTGTAAGGATAGAATTGTCAATGCACAATTATATCATACCTTATAGTCCATTTGCTCAGAACAGTTAAACACATAGACCATAATTCCCAACGAGCGGCCCAGATCTTTGGTCGTTTCCGTCTTCCCTGTTCCAGCAGGACCAGAGAGCGCTCCGCTCATAGACAGGTGCAGAGATTGAGTTAACGTTACATAACATCTGAAAATGTATCAGTTTATTCATTAAACATTTTTACACAATTTATTCACTAAATAAATCCCATCCAATATGGGTGAGCTTCAATTTATTTTATTTTCTTCCCCAGGCCACTTTGTTGTGCTACCTTGTATGACGAAATATTACTATACATCGTAAAATTTAAATTAGTGTCTTTTACAGAGCTGAAAGTTTAATTTTCTTTTTTGATGGCCCATGAATCTAAATAGCAAAGAAATCTAAAAAAAAAATGTAAGAATGTTTGGTGGAAGCCATCTCTGACCTACTTTTTTGAATTTTCTGGGTCTTTGGCTGTCATGCTTATCTGACAGCTTCCATTCTTTTAGGTCTTGTTTACACATGCAGTTGTGAGGAGCCATGTTTTTTACCACCCCCCAACTGCTGCCGGTTAAGCTGTAAAGGCAGCAGACAAGGAGTACATGAGGTTTGAGTGTGGTGGTGTGGCTTTTTTTAAGAGGTTGAAACAGGCAGTGAGGAGAGGAAATAACATCTCCTAACTGTCTGCCAAACTACAATGCTCACAAGTGACACAACGCTTGTGTGAACAATTGAGAAAATAAAATGTATGCGACTTGGTCTTATAG
The DNA here is from genome assembly GCF_965119305.1 of Pelophylax lessonae. Classification (NCBI taxonomy): domain Eukaryota; kingdom Metazoa; phylum Chordata; class Amphibia; order Anura; family Ranidae; genus Pelophylax; species Pelophylax lessonae. The sequence goes on along the minus strand of NC_138773.1, from coordinate 249,050,181 downwards.
AAACACGACTCAGCTGATTTGGTCATTGCTCCGGCTGTGCTGCCACTCCCAACAGGTCAGGGGAACCCAGATAGAACTCCAAAAAGAAAAAAATACAGAGGGTGCACCAGCCTAGCGCATTACTTTTGTAAAAAATTATTTTGATAAAAACATATACATCATACTCACAAAGGTGATGAAAAGACAGGCGAAAATAAAATTGTAAGTCCACCGGAAGTCTCCACTGAGCATAATCCACTGATGCAAACCGTAGTTGGATGAATACCTCCAAATGTGGCTTACACATTTCGGGGGTGTCCCCCCCTTCCACAGAGTGTGTGTACAAACCTTTAGAGTCACTAACCCTAAACAGGAAATGCATATCAGGAGTACTAATTTCACTCTGACATTCTAATCTGCAGTCTTGTTTTGGATCAGGGAGTTTGAAAGTACCGAAGCTGAACGATCAACATGACAACCAAGCAACTAGCATTTCCAAAAAAAAGACCAGCAAAGGTCAGCCTCCATATTTCCTTAAATGTAGATTTCCTTTAAAGGTAAAAAAAAACAATGGGAAATATGCCTGATTCTCACCCAATAATTTTGCTACCCCAAGCCTGTGTGGCTCTGCCACAAATTTGAGCCTAATTACTTAAGAGTATTTAATTAAATCATTCTCCAGAGCTTTTAACTGGATATAAAGAAAATAGGAGGCGCTATATAAATTTGTATAATTTAGACAATAGTAATGTCACACTGGCCCTTATCTGTGGGGTTGATTTACTAAAACTGGAGAGTACAAAATCTGGTGCGGCTGTACATGGTAGCCAATCGGTTTAAAACTTCAGCTTGTTCAATTAAGCTTTGACAAAAGAAAACCTGGAAGCTGATTGGTTTCTATGCAGAGCTGCACCAGATTTAACACTCTCCAGTTTTAGTAAATTAACTCCACAGTGTGTCCCAGGAATATATTTTCTTATACAGCTTGCACTGCACAGAGCAGCCGTGCATTCTGCTGTATTTTACAGCACCAGAAAAATGTGCAGTGCCTGAACATTACATTGCTTTTAATGAAGCCTGTTTTCAGCAATGCTATTTGTAGCAAAGTGTTGGAAATAATTCCTGCATGATGCATTTTGGGTGTGTTGATCTGCAAAATGCAGAAAAAAGGAAAACTTTTTATGGACTGCCCATAAAGGCATTGTTTGCTAGCAACCCTGTTTCTGACAAAGAGGTGCGATTCCCATGCAAAGTATTCTGCAACTGTGTGCTGCTGTGTCAACTTCTGAAAGGCTTAAAAAATTGGTGAAATATTACCAAATTAAAAAAAAATACACTTAGATGGGTAAGAAATTATTTTTGTATAATATAAAGGGGTCCCAATCTAAATTTACTCTAACTCTACTATTTCTAGAAATACTTAGATACAGATAGTTACATTGAAAATGTCTGTCTTTTCACAGAAACAGTAATAAAATAGATGTTCTATTTGTACATCTATTGAAATGCACAAGTCCTAGAAATACTGCTTTACATTACTTCTGTAACTAAAAAGGTAGCTATTCAATCCGCACCTATCAGTGAGAGGTGTGATCACCAGACGAGGTGTGTTACCGAGATATTCATAGGAATAATGGAACTGAGCATCACAGATATTAACAAAACACTCCTTGGTGCCTTCATCCCACCGGTGCCGCAATTGTGACAGCCAAGCAAAAGCCTGCCCATTGGACACCTGCAATAAATAAACAAATAAATAAAATACTTTACAACATTTATAACAGATACAGTAATATAGAAAAGTCCCAAACCCCCATGTCAGTGTCTTAACACTATTCAGATATAGCAAATAAAGGCAATCAAAGTAGTAAACTTATATGCCTAGAAGTATATTCTTAAAAAGCTAAACTGAACAGATGCTCGTTTTCAGAAGGATTGGACCCATTCACACTGCAACTGAGACTTTTCACTACTATTCTTGCAATAGGAAAGCAGGTAATATATTTTATTTAACAGCTCTGTAGTGCTTGATACCTGTATGTCACAGCACTGCAGCCATTCCTGTCTTGGTGGTGACACACACACTCATGCATGGGATCCAACATACATTAGCATTACCAATCATCGGTTACTGAGTCTCCTAAGGGGAATATCTTACCGATCTTAGTTTTCCCATTTAAAAATTTTTGTGCTTTTGAGCATGTCTTTATTCCCATCCGTTCCAATTTAGCTGTGCTTTTGACTCAGTTTTAGCTTTAAATTTGGATCTCATGGCTGGCTTTTTCAAATTTCTATTGTATTAGACTAACCCAGCTTGGCAGCTGACACTGTAGCATCTCATCTCCTGTATCTTTCCATCTAGTTATGACTTTTATTCACTGAAAATGTATGTTATAGTATTGGCCTTTGGCCTTTTTGGGGTTTTTCAACTGTCTCACTTATCAGCTTCCTGTTACTACTAGGGAATAGGGAAAAACTACCTTTAGACTTTTACCCAACATAACACATTCACACACCTGAGCAGAGATTAGGGCCCTTTCACGCTTATGTGTTTTTCCTGTGTTCCCTTTCAAGTAATATACAAGAAAAATGTTTCCCTTTAACCCCATTAAGACTGCCCGTCACAGATTTACTGCGGCAGCCTGCCTCTTCTACGTGAACAGACATAGCCTGTGGTGCTGGGGGGGCGAGCGCGCGCCACTGGCCGCACTTTTGCTGATGCACAGGGCCACCGGGCACCCGCGATCGCCTACCGCTGAGAGAGAAGACCGGTCAGCTGTTGTAAACAAAGCTGACAGCTCTTCTCTCTGAAATGATCACAGAGCCCCTGTGATCCTTCTATATAGGATCACAGGTCTCTGTGGTAATTTCACAAGCCCATCCCCCCACAGTTAGAAAGCACCCCCTAGGCTCACACTTAACTCTTTGATCACCCCCTAGGTTAACCCCTTCCCTGCCAATGTCATTATTACAGTAACAGTGCATATTTTTAGCACTGATTACTGTAGTAATGTAACTGGTCTCCCCAAAAGTGTCACAAATATCAGTTAGGGGTCCGATCTGTCCGCCGCAATGTCGCAGTCCCGCTAAAAATCGCAGATCACCGCCATTACTAGTAAAAAAAAATGATATCAATCTTTTGTGAAGGTATTCACCGTCACTGGAAGTGAAAAAAACAGATACTTAATGGTTTGAATTGCTTCAAATGGGACAGTAATATTTGTCAGAAATATTTTCATGTAGAAATATGAAGATTTATTCCCACTTTACACTGGGAGACTTAGACTGTTATAGACATTGCCATGAAGTCTGCCTCCTAGATAATGTGTATTCTGTGTGCTTGTCTGTGAGAGAGACACACAGACTGCCATTGAAAGGCTTACCTATTGTTTGTGTATTGAAATGGAATGTGGATTGTGTCTGTCCTATTGTTAAATGTTAATGACATTGTTCTGTCCAGATGGCTAGATAATTAGTTTAGTTCCTGTATACACCTTCATCTGCATATGATACTGTAATCAGTGAGAGGGGAGGGATTGTGTACACTGTATGGGAATCACTGAGTGTAAAACTCTGTTTCTATTGGATTGTGAATGTCATGTCCTGTCCCCAACAAGGTCCACCTGGGCGGTAACCTTGTGGGGGAAAAATGTATAAAAGAGCAGCTGTACCATTAAAGTTTTGAATTCTATTTAGCCCTCATTCTAGAGTCCTGTCTCTCATTGGGGGGGGGCTGCTACAAGGGATTGCTATGCTCTTCATTCTCCCTTGGATAATCACTAAGCTCTTGTAAGAGCTTGTGTAAGAGCTTGTTCTTGCTTCACTCTCTGGGGAAAGAGAGGTTTACCCACGGGAACCTGGAGCCTTCTCGTAGGTCCAGGGTGGGTAGGAGACGGTGAGAACCCAACCAAGCTGCGGCGGTTCATGGGGTCTGATGTGGTTATGGTGTCTGGTGGAGTGCTTGGAGCCCTCAGGAAGCACTAGGAGCATCCGTCACCTGAGGTACCCAGTTGGGGTGCCGGTTGATCCATTACATCTTTCCCCTAGTTTGTAGATTCGATAACTTTTGTGCAAACCAATGAAAATACGCTTATTGCAATTTTTTTTTTACCAAAAATATGTAGCAGAATACAATAAGGGGGCAAATCCTTCAAGTCCAGAACTGGTTAAATCCTATGGGACTCTCCAAATCACTGCACTGGGGGTGCGGTGCATTTTTAAAAGTCCTGCATGCTGCAACTTTGGTGCAGTTTTCAAATGAATGGAAAACGCATCAAAAACATTTTGCTTTTTTCTTTTGTTTTTGAGTCAGGTGCAGGCAATCAGAAAATGCACTGGAAATTCATCTAAAATGCAGCAGAGTAGTGTGAAAGACAAAGCACATCAGGTTGCTCTGAAAGTTGTCTGCAGCAGGTAGGCGGCACTGCAGCAGCTGTTGGAACTTTTATGTTGATTTACTAAAACTGGAGAGTGTAAAATCTGGTGCAAGTGTGCATAGAAACCAATCAGCTTCCAGGTATTTTTGTCAAATTGTAACTGAACAAACTGAAGTTAGAAACTTATTGGCTGCCATGCACAGATGCACCAGATTGTGCATTCTCATGTTTTTGTAAATAAACCCCTGTATGTTTAATGAAGGAACAATTGTGTAGGCTATAAACTTTGTCTGCTTATTATGACAAGCTCAGCTGTTTGGGGTACAATCTAGTTTTAAAATTCTGCAATGTCTGCAAACGCCCAATGCTGAAAGCCATTAACTATTTAAATAATTCTCCAAATAGGCAACAGTTTTCCTAAATTCAAAACAGGATTATTTGAAAGCTAGTATTAACCAAAAATACTCACTATTCTCTAAGGATTTTCCAAACAGAATACAGATACTGAATAGGAAAAGGTATACTGTATATTGTCATCAGACATCTGACATGAAGTTTCTTTCAGTTGCAAAAATGTATATTTTTTGTTCCAGAGCCACTATTTAAATGTCACCACCTTTCCGATACAGTGTGACTTAGCATGGTTCAGTAGCAGACATTACTATATAATGTGGTTACTCTACAGCTCATTGCAGCGCTCTTTCCAGCTTGGCCCTTGTGTCATGGCAGCTAAGTTCTAAAATTATGACGGCATTTACAAGCTGCCAAGAAGGCATTTGTGGACTGCCAGCTCAAAATGTACTATACCAAACACTGATAATCCTTGATATTTCACAATAAAGGGCACATTTTATCTCTCATTTTTATGTCAGATTCTGAATGCTTTAACACTGAAACAGTCTTCCCCTTTGTTAGTAGCAATGATCTGTATTATCATATTTCCTGGTCTGTAAATTGCCTAAAAAGTCAAGCATCATGGAAAACAACTGACAATAGGTGAATTAAACAGAATATGTGCAATAATGTGGACTGACAGAGAGGTTTCTAAACAGGTTAGTTTTGTAATTTTAAACTATATTATAGTTTTGAAAAAAACAACATTCTGTTAAAGAAAAAATGTGGGAGAAGTAGGAAGTGCCTTTTTTATTATAAGGCTTCTAGGGTAATTGAAAAGGTGAATATTAAACTCTGCCCACTCCCACTCCAATTAACCTCTTCTCAGTCACAGCAAATCTAGCTGTTTTATAATGTGGAAAATCAACTGCTAATCACTTTGTATCTAAATTATGCATTAACACACAAATGGCACTTTTTATTTTCCTGGATACACATTTGGCTTTATTTTGGTGCTATATTTTATTATTGAACATCTTATTTTATAATTACTATTTATATAAGAAATAATATAAAAAATATTTTTTCCTAAAAAAATTTGAACAACTGTTTTTGCTGGTTAGATGCAATTCTAAAATATTCACCTGTTTGTTCTGCTTAAATGGTCACCAAACATGTGCAATTCCCCTTCTGTTTATTACTTGGATTCAAAGCTGGCATGCACATTTGACTTTATTTTACATGAAAGACTATACGAAAAAAGCTCTATGATTCTGCTAAAATTGGCCCTACTATGTATGTATGAATGTGAGTTAGGGACCTTAGATTGTACACTCCTTGAGGGCAGGGACTGATGTGAATGTGTAATGTATATGTAAAAGTGCTGCGTAAATTGACAGCGCTATATAAGTACCTGAAATAATAATACATAAATAAATAGTTTCAGTTTATACACCAACTATTATTTTTATATGCAACTTAATATGTAAATTTTATTTTATTAATCCATTTTTTCCAACAACTGAAGTTTTTGAGTGTTTTTTTTTTTTTAAATACAAGATACAAAAACAAATAAACACTTCTGTATGTTGGATTGTAAATTAGCTAATAAGCTTGTAAAAAAAACAAAAAAAAAAGCTCTAAAACTAAACCTTTTACAGTTTGCAGAGTTATCCTAGCCCTGTGTTTATTTATTGCTAACAAAACAAATAAAGTTTTATATCAAAAGTGATATAGTGAAAAATATTTTTAACAGATTGCTTTTCTACGTACAGATTGCTGGCCAATTAAAGCACTCTCTAAATGGCAACAGCTCTAGTTGCTTCCTTGCAAAATAGCTTGGACTTCAGCTGTCAGAAATAGAATTGGGAGCACATGCAGTAGTACACATCATATGACAATAATGGGGTTAAAAGAAAGTGCATGTTGTACTGCTAAGCATTTAAATGTCCCCTTCCTGACATTATTAGTAAATTCCTATATGTAAAACAATACCACAATCTTTACAGTGATTAAAAGCTTAAAGCCCCGTACACACGCACCGATTGTTGGCCGTAAATTTTCGGCCAACGTCCGATCGGCCGATTGTCGGCTTGTTAGTATGATGCTTCCGACTGCGACTTTTCGGCCGAACAAAATCTGGTGTGCATGCTATAAAATTTTTGTTGTCCGTCACAAGAACAGCCGATTGTTCGTCAGTCAGTACAGATTTTGGCCGACAAAAGTCAGATGAGCAAGACTGGGCATGCTCAGAGAAGAAAAAACACACAGAAAGTAGACCAGAACATGACATCACTTCTGCAGTTGGTTGTTGTTGGCCGACAAAATTCGTGTGCAGTCTAGAGCACTTTTCAACCAACACAACAACACTGGACAAAAGACGGCCGATCGGTCGGCCAACAATCAGTGCGTGTGTACGGGGCTTTACACTGCCCCAGCCCGTTCAGGGCTTTGTGGTAGTTTGATTCTCTGTCTGTGGACTGCCACTAGACACAGGTTCCCATTTATAAGTAGTAATAGAATGCTGGTCAACGGGTGGTTATTTGGAGGGAGGAAAGGGGCATTAGAACTGTTCTCCATATTGGACTAGTAAACGGTCCTTTAGACAACTTCTTATCAATTACTATTAATCACAGCTAAATTACTCTCAAAGTAGGTTTTCCTGTATTCATTTATTTCGGGTTCTGATGTAGCTCATAAATGTTTAACTTTTTTTCAAGCTAGGACACAATAGACCCAACAGAATATAAAGCTGTATAATCAGTTTGTTAGTAAAAAGGATAGAGACCCTGAAATTAAAAGTGCAAACTCGCTTGATCATAGATTACTCTGTTTTATTTTAGCAGTGGAGAAACTTGCATAAATCAGTTGTTAGAAAGTATAATTAAGGTTAGTTATTACAAGTCAGGTTATGCCACTATATGGAAAAACTTTTTCAGGAGTACATTTAAAGACCTGGATGCTATGTGAATGTCTGCTTGTATATGGGAGAAAATTTGAGGAAAATGGAGCAGTCCAGAAGTCTTGAGACTCATTTTTGATCACAGAAGCAACCAATTTAATTTAGTTATTATACAGTCATTATCCTAAGACTGAAATTCCATTAAGCTTCTTGTGCAACATGAAAAATTATAAAATAATTTTATATGTAAGCAAATGAAGTAACTTGCTTTCCTTGTCTTAAGTTAAGAAAAGTATTTATTAACATGAATTGTTTTCCAGAACAATATCACAGAAGCAAAAATGAATACGGCTGTCATGTTAAAAAGTTGCAAATCCAATTACTGGCATAATCCTTAAACATTTAGACAATTCTTTTTTTTCTGTGAAAATTTGCCAATTCTTGAAGTCATAAATATAATTGTCTAGATGTGAATGTAGGAATGTAACAAAAAAAATTACTCCATCAAAACATTCTGTCACTTTTACACATAGGCAGGGGCGAGCTTTTCAACAAATGAAATTATTCTTTATTTCATGCTTTTAAAAATGCATTAGGGTAATTGCTCTGCATTAAATTACCTTCTGTGCAATAAGCTTGGCTACCACATCTCTCGCATGAACATCAATTGTGCATATTGTCATGATCTTCTGACGCACCCCAGGGGTAAGTTCCCCTAACAGCATGTTTATAAGGGCATTCAGCTGAGCAATCTGCAAAATAATTATATTCAGATGAGATATTAAACTCAGTAGAATAAAATCTATCATGCATAAAGTGCTAAATGCATCTGTGAAATGTATCGCGCCTTTGACAAGACATGCATTGTTGTTCCCATCAAAACAAACAACTTTTCAAAATTGTGCCATTAACTAGCGCATTTCACTTTAAGAAAAAAAAAAGGAATTTAAGTATGCAAATAATTATACATATTTGGGGTTTTAAACCTTAGAACTTTTCTCTTACAACATTTAGGTCAAAGTGACTAATTTTCATCCATTTTCCTATGTTAAGGTATAGAGCGAAGGCTTTTAAAAATGGACGGTTTTTAAAAGTGATGCTGGATGTGGGATAATTTGCATTCTATTGCCCATAATCCCTTGCTGTGCTATGCAAATATATATTATTTGAGTCCATTAGTTGGAATATATCAATGGAGTGGAGCTATTGTACAATATTATGAAAGGGGTCTAGAGCCTATTTCATTTCACTTGTACTGCTGAGATGCCACCAGTGTTACTTTATGCAGTTTGCAACTTAAAATTTAAAACTTCAGTTTTACCTGTTACTGCACATGAGTGATATCCTATAGAACATAAAAATGATATTGTATATATTCCAAAAAAATAGATAAACGATAAACCTAATTACATTTTTACAGTTCTACAAATTTAATGGCATGAAAAAGTCAAGCAAAGGAAAAAGGAAAAGTAAGAAACCCCTTTAGTTTTTTTTTTTGTCATCTGTGTTCTATTGGGTACATTTCTATGCTTACAGTGGGGATCAAAAGTTTGGGCACCCCAGGTAAAAATTTGTATTAATGTGCATAAAGAAGCCAAAGAAAGATGGAAAAATCTCCAAAAGGCATCAAATTACAGATTGGACATTCTTATAATATGTCAACAAAAGTTAGATTTTATTACCATCATTGACACTTTCAAAATTACAGAAAACAAAAAAATGGCGTCTGCAAAAGTTTGGGCACCCTGCAGAATTTATAGCATACACTGCCCCCTTTGCAAGGCTGAGACTAGGGCTGCGCATCTTCACTTACCTCATGATTCGATTCGATTACGATTATTAAGGCAACGATTCGATACGATTCGATTCCGCGATGCATCACGATGCATCACGATTACTGCCCACAATGTGCCCAATGCCCCTTTTAGGGAAGGGTCCCCATAGAATCTAAAAGGGGATCTATGAGGACCCTTTTCTAAAAGGGGATCTATGGGGACCCTGCTCTAAAGGGGGATCTATGGGGACCCTGCTCTAAAGGGAGATCTATGGGGACCCTGCTCTAAAGGAGATCTATGGGGAGCCTGGGCCTGCCCTAAAGGGGATCCAGGGGAACTGAGCTCTAAAGGGGGATCTATGGGGACCCTGCTCTAAAGGGGATCTATGGAATAGATCCCCTTTAGTGCAGGGTCGCCATAGATCCCCTTTAGAGCAGGCCAGCGTCCCCCAGAGATCCCCCTTTGGTAGAGCAGTTCCCCCCATAGATCCCCCTTTAGTAGAGCAGGTCCCCTCATAGATCCCCCTTTAGAGCAGGCCACATAGGGTCCTCCATATATTCCCTTTAGAGCAAACAAGGCACTAGGCAGGGTCCCCCACTTCTCCTTTAATTATCCATTCCAATTTTAAAGTCTAGAATCGCTGTTATAGGAGGATACTCCCAATGCAGAATGAATGAAGAGTTGATTTACTCACGTGACGTCTCTTATGAGAAGCTGGAACCCGGGCGGGCTGGGGCATGCTGCGCACTGCTGAGACCGATCATGGCAGGCATGGGCATCAGGTAAGAAGAGTTACCTGATGCTAGTTGTAGTACCGTAGGCCCTGGTAAGGAGGAATGCTGGGCTCTGTAGCCCCCTAATTGTAGTAAAACAGGCCCTGGTAAGGAGGAATGCTGGGCTCTGTAGTGCCCCTAGTTGTAGTATAGTAGCCTACTACAGTATACAACAACTAGGGGCACTACAGAGCCCAGCATTCCTCCTTACCAGGGTCTGTTATACTACAACTAGGGGGACTACAGAGTCCAGCATTCCTCCTTACCAGGGCCTACTGTACTACAACTAGGGGAACTACAGAGCCCAACATTCCTCCTTACCAGAGCCTGCTATTAGCAGGCTCTGGTAAGGAGGAATGCTGGGCTCTGTAGTCCCCCTAGTTGTAGTATAACAGGCCCTGGTAAGGAGGAATGCTGGGCTCTGTAGTGCCCCTAGTTGCATTATAGCAGGCCCTGGTAAGGAGGAATGCTAGGCTCTGTAGTCCCCCCTAGTTGTAGTACAACAGGCCCTGGTAAGGAGTAATGCTGGGCTCTGTAGTGCCCCGACTTACCAGGAAGCAGAGCTGCAGCCAGTTGTGGATGAAGTAGAAGTAGGTGTATGGAGTAGGGCTCGGACAGGTCCCGGGTGATGAGCCTCATGATGTCGGGCATTTGGAGCTCGGACTCGTAGCGGATATCATGCACGGTACAGGCGGAAAGCAAGGTGGGCAGGGCCTCCTTGGCCAGTCCGTGGGTCGGGGGGCAGTTTGCTCTGCAGGCTCTGCTCTCCTCCTCTCCTCTCCCTCGAGGAGCTCCGTGTTCCACAAGCCCGGCCGCCACTTTCATCAAGCGCCAGCGCTGCCCACCCCCGGAAGTGACGTTATTAGCTAATAGATTTTGCAGTCACCCCGAATCTATGCAGAATGCGAAGGGTCGCATCGCGATGCATCGATTCGGCGATTATATTCCGCAGGCCTAGCTAAGACCTGTCAGTGTCATGGATTGTTCTCAATCATCGTCTGGGAAGACCAGGTGATGTCAATCTCAAAGGTTTTAAATGCCCAGACTAATCTGACCTTGCCCCAACAATCAGCATCATGGGATCTTCTAAGAAATTGTCTAGAAAACTGAAACTGAAAATAGTTGACTCTCACAAAGCTGGAGAAGGCTATAAGAAGATAGCAAAGCGTTTTCAGATGTCAATATCCTCTGTTCGGAATGTAATTAAGAAATGGCAGTCATCAGGAAAAGTGGAAGTTAAAGCTAGATCTGGAAGACCAAGAAAAATATCAGACAGAACAGCTCGCAGGATTGTGAGAAAAACAATTCAAAACCCACGTTTGACTGCACGGTCCCTCCAGAAAGATCTGGCAGACACTGGAGTTGCGGTACACTATTCCACTATAAAGAGATACTTGTACAAATATGGTCTTCATGGAAGAGTCATCAGAAGAAAACCTCTTCTACGTCCTCACCACAAAAATCAGCGTTTGAACTTTGCAAATGAACATATAGACAAGCCTGATGCATTTTGGAAACAAGTTCTGTGGACCGATGAGGTTAAAATTGAACTTTTTTGCCGGAATGAGCAAAGGTACATTTGAAGAAGAAAGGGCACAGAATTTAATGAAAAGAACCTCTGTCCAACTGTTACGCATGGGGGTGGTTCAATCATGCTTTGGGGTTGTATTGCAGCCAGTGGCACAGGGAACATCTCACGAGTAGAAGGAAAAATGGATTCAATACAATTTCAGAAAATTTTGGATGGTAACTTGATGCCATCTGTGAAAAAGCTGAAGTTAAAGAGAGGATGGCTTCTACAAATGGATAATGATCCTAAACACACCTCAAAATCCACGGGTGATTACATCAAGAGGCGTAAACTGAAGGTTTTGCCATGGCCTTCACAATCCCCTGACCTCAACATAATTGAAAATCTATGGATAGACCTTAAAAGAGCAGTGCGTGACAGACAGCCCAGAAATCTCAAAGAACTGGACACTTTTGTAAGGAACAATGGGCAAAGATACCTCAAACAAGAATTGAAAGACTCTTGGCTGGCTACAAAAAGCGTTTACAAGCTGTGATACTTGCCAAAGGGGGCAGTACAAGATATTAACTCTGCAGGGTGCCGAAACTTTTGCAGACGCCATTTTTTTTGTTTTCTGTTATTTTGAAAGTGTAAATGATGGAAATAAAATCTAACTTTTGTTGACATATTATAAGAATGTCTAATCTGTAATTTGATGCCTTTTGGAGATTTTTCCATCTTTCCTTGGCTTCTTTATGCACATTAATACAAATGTTTACCTGGGGTGCCCAAACTTTCGATCCCCACTGTACTTTCTGCCTTGTAGACACAATAGGAAGTGAGAGGAAACCTCCCAAAAATGAGTTTAATGTCCTCTTGGACACTTGCCACCAGAAATGTGTCCTCAAATAATGGAAAAAATAAAATAAAAATGGTGCCTCCAATAAAACATGCTAATTACCTTGGTGTGCAGCTGCCATAAATTTTTTGATGTGTGCCAAAAAAAATGTAAATTAATTGTATTTGAGGCGCTAGCTTAAGTACCAATATGTGATCACATAAACAACATATACATACAGTACAGTATCTCACAAAAGTGAGCACACCCCTCACATTTTTGTAGATATTTTATTATATCTTTTCATGTGACAACACTGAAGAAATTACACTTTGCTACAATGTAAAGTAGTGAGTGTACAGCTTGTATAACAGTGTAAATTTGCTGTCCCCCTCAAAATAACTCAACACAGCCATTAATGTCTAAACCGCAAGCAACAAAAGTGAGTACACCCCTAAATGAAAATGTCCACAATTAGCCGTTTTCTCTCCTCGGTGTCATGTGACTCATTAGTGTTACAAGGTCTCAGGTGTGAATGGGAAGCAGGTGTGGTAAATTTGGTGTTATCACTCTCACTCTCTCATATTGGTCACTTGAAGTTCAACATGGCACCTCACGGCAAAGAACTCTCTGAGGATCTGAAAAAAAGGATTATTGCTCTACATAAAGATGGCCTAGGCTACAAGAAGATTTCCAAGACCCTGAAACTGAGCTGCAGCACGGTGGCCTAGACCATACAGCGGTTTAACAGGACAGGTTCCACTCAGAACAGGCCTCGCCATGGTCGACCAAAGAGGTTGAGTGCACGTGCTCAGCGTTATATCCCGAGGTTGTCTTTGGGAAATAGACGTATGTGTGCTGCCAGTATTGCTGCAGAGGTTGAAGGGGTGGGGGATCAGATCATATGCCCCACACTGCATCAAATTGGTCTGCATGGCTGTCGTCCCAGAAGGAACCCTCTTCTAAAGATGATACACAAGAAAGCCCGCAAACAGTTTGCTGAAGACAATGACAAAATGATCTGCGAGCTTCTATGGGTATATTGAGGGTATGCCGCTAGCACTAATCCCAATGCGCAAATGTGAACTATGAGTTCACAAACTGCAAAAAAGTGTAAACAATTCAGATGTGTTTTCAGAAGTGAAAATAAATAAGATTTTCAGAAGTGAAAATAAATAAATAAATTAAGTACTGTGCAGATATGTAATGTGGATACTAAATCTACTTTGTCTATACACACTAATTAAATAGTATCCTTATATCACTTTAACGATGACTAGCAAATTCAACATATATAAATAAAGTGCTGTGAAAATATACAATGTTAAATCCAGTTGTGCATACAAAAATAATCAGAAGTATCCTTATTACACATGAAGACAATCAATACAATGTGTAATCCTATTGATAGTATCCAAATTCAAATAATAATGATACAATGAAAAAAGTCCTCTAATAATAAACAAAGTACTGAATCGGTAGTATCTGTGATTAAATAGTTGATAACCGTGATCATAATTTTGAGAAACAGGTCCCAATCACCAGTGCTAAAATTTCCAAAAATATGATTCAATGTGCCCCCTCTACATATGTGACCCCCCTTTAGGGGGGTATCTCACCTTAGGTGCGGCTAAACTTGGTCAAAAAGAGCTTCAGATAATCCTTAGGGATGCTGAATGGTTTCTCTCCTTCACCTTAAAAGCTCCCAGCGGGTCTGTATCACTCTTGAGTGACTCACATGTATGGGAAAAACGTTCCATAGTGCAAGTATTGTTTTTAAAATCACTGTTTATTAAAAACTTAATACATTGCACTTACATATACTGGGTGCCCAACAGCGCACCACAATTTACAAGCGATGTATTATATACCAGAATATGTAGACAGATAATCCCGGCCAGCTGCTCCTAAATTCTGACAGTGTTCCTCTCAAAGCCGCATACTTCGCTCACTGACGTGAATCTGGCCCCTCCCCTACGTGTGTCGACACAAGGGACTACGTGTCTTTATCAGGGGGATGATAAGGGGCATCAGATCACCCAGCCCCCTGCAGATATGCATCGGTGCCTGTGTAATACATCCAGGGTCGCCAGAGGTCCCAGGTCTGCTCCTCAGTGTTCCACAGGGTAGCCGTCAGCTCCTCCATATGGTGGATTTTGTTAATTTTGGAAAACCACAGCGCGTAGGGGGTTGTGGTTGTCTCCATATACCCGGAATGCAGGCCTTTGCAGCGTTGAGAAGTTGGATTGTCAAGGACTTCCTGTATTTTTGAATCGGTCTCCTTGTAAGGTGGAGTAGGCACAGCACAGGATCGTCTCCCACCTTGACCGCAGTGAGCTGCCTGATGACCGATGCTACATCGTTCCAAAAAACTCTCAGTGAGGGACAAGCCCAAAAGACATGGAGCATCGTTCCCACCCCCCCCCTCCGCATTGCACCGTCAGCACCTGTCAGAGGCAACCAGCATCCCTTTTATGTAAAATCGCAGGGACTCTATACCACCAAGTGAGAATTTTGTAACCTACCTCCTGGAATTTGTTAGCAAGGGAAGCCTTGTGGGCTAAGGTCAGAATCTTATCCATTTGCTTGGGTGTGAAAGAGATGCCAAGGTCACATTCCCACTGCCAGATAAAGGGCAGTTGCTGTCCCTCCGTCGCATCCAAAAGTAGAGTAAAATAAGGAGAGGGAATGTCCACACAGATAGTCTCAAGTGGCATCAAAGGTCGAGGGGTATAACCCGACTTCTGAAGCGAGAGAAGAAAGTGCCGAGGCTGGTGGACACTGAGGTGGTCAAAGGGTACCCAGGACCAGCCGGCGACCTCTGCATAGGTAGGAACGTTGCCCCACGGCCAGATGTCCAGGAGGCCCGTCCTGCTGGTCAGAGCCAGGCTCCGCACTCCGGCACTCGAAAAGCCAGGGGGAACTTCCAATTGCCTAGAATGGGCGTCAGAGGGGAGGACCAGGGGGCCATCATCGGGAGATGCTGGATCCGCCTAAACTCTCGGAGGGCAGTAACGATCGTCGGATGGGAGAAGATGGGGCGGATGGAGCGAAGGGGGACCAAGGAGCCAGAGGTAGAGACCGGCCCGCCTCCTCGACCTCAAGGCTCACCCACCGCTTGGCCGAAGCCTTACAATGCCAGTCCAGAACCCGTACGAGATGAGAAGCTCTGTAGTACCGAAGAAGATCTGGTAAACCCACAAACCCCCTCGCTTTGGGGAGGGACAGAGTTTGCAGCCTAATTCTTGTGGACTTGGAGGGCCAAACAAAAGAGCGGAGCGCCGCCCGTACCTGTTTGAAGAAGGAGAAGGGGACAGAGATTGCAAGCGTTTGGAGGACGTAGAGCAGCCTGGGCAGCACATTCATTTTGAGTGTGTTACAGCGCCCGAACTAGGTCAAAGTAAATGATTGCCAGGCACGGAGGTCTGATTTAATGGATCCCAAGAGGGGCAGGAAGTTAGCCTGAAAGAAGTCGAGCGGATCCACCGTGATATGCACTCCCAGATACAATAGGGACCTGGTAGCCCAGTGAAATGGGAAGGAGGCCCGGAGAGACCGCTCGACGTCCGCAAGAGAAGAGGTGTTGAGCACTGCCGATTTAGAGAGATTGATTTTATAATTTGAGAGTTTACCGTAAACGTGGAGGGCATTAAGGATGTTCGGGAGAGATGTAATTGGGTTTGTGGTGGCCCCCAGCTGTCTGCAATCCCGCAATTCCCACGGATGGAACAAAGAAAAGGTTCCAGCGCTAGAACGAAGATCAGGGGGGACAGTGTGCACCCCTGACCCCTGGCGGGTGCCGTTCATGATTGAAAATAGTCTGATCGCCAATCAGTGACCCGAACAGCCGCCAAGGTGGAGGAATAGAGGTCTAAAATGCACTGCAGCATCCAAAGACCCAAGCCAATAAGAGACAGGGTGGCCCGGATGAAACCCCAGGCCACCCTGTCAAAGGCTTTCTCTGCGCCAGTGGAGAGGAGGACCATTGGGTGGCGTGACGTGTGAGCAGAATGGATGAGGTAAATTACCCAAGTCATATTGTCCCTGGCCTCCCGGGACGGCACGAAACCCACCTGGTCATAGTGTACCAGGTGCGGTATATGGGGCAGGAGCCTATTAGCGAGGATCTTGGCAAACAGTTTAAGGTCAGCGTTGAGGAGGGAGATAGGGTGGTAACTACTGCATGACATTGGATCCTTCCCCTCTTTCTGAATGAGGGTGATGTAAGCCCTGAAGGGAATCAGCTGGAATCGTGCCTCCGTCCCTGATGGCATTGAAATGGGAAAGAAGGGGCTAGCCGAGACGAGCTTGTCCTCAGTTATCTCCCCCTCTAAAGCGGATACCTGCTCTGCCGTGAGGGAAGGCATGCCCGAGTCTTGGATATAGACCTCCACGCCCCCACCCCGTCCGAGACGGGGGAAGGAGGGCCAGACGCAGGGAGATTATATAGAGAGCAGAAAAAAGAGCAAAATTAATGGCCGCCGAGGTGTCTAACATCCACCCAGTCGTTTTCTCGTCCCTCTCAGGGCTCGAGCCAACATGGCCCCAGGTTTGTTGGAAAACTCATCAAAATGACGCCTAACCCAGGCTAGGCCTCGCACCGCCTTTTGAAATAATAGGTTGTTCAGTTCTTCCCTGGCCCGCGTGAGAGCGAGCAAGTGTGCCAACGCCAGAGACTGCTTGTGTTTCATACTGAGGTCCGTGATACGCTGCAGGAGGGCAGCCGCGGCTCTCTCCTGTTCCTGCTTCTGACACGAGCCGATGCGGATGAGCACCCCCCGAACAACACACTTGTGAGTTTCCAATATAACCATGGGGGAGAGGGACGGGTCAGCATTGTCCGCGAAATAGGTGGAAAGGGCTGCGTTGAGCTCTGCTCAAACTTCGGGGAGCTGAAGGAACGACTCGTTAAGTCTCCAGGTTGGGGGCCTAGGTGGCATAGAGTCCCAGCAGACAGTGACATGGATAGGAGCGTGGTCTGACATGGAGAAAGTGCCAATTTGAGTAGAAGTAACCAGGGGAAGATCACCCTGAGGGATCAGGAAGCGATCTATCCTAGTGTACGTGTTGTGTGTCGCCGAATAATAGGTGTAGTTATGCTCACTTGAATGCATCACGTGCCAGGGGTCAACCAGGTCGAGGAGGGAGAGCTCCTTCTTCAGTCTTTGTAGCTGTACGTAAGAAAGGTGCGAGGTCCCCCTCACCGTATCGAGAAGAGGCTCTGGGGCAAAATTTAAATCCCCGCCCATGACGAGGTGGCCCTCACGGAAGCCCAAGACAACCGGAGTCAGACGCTAAAAAAAGGACAATTGATTAACGTTAGGTAGGTATACATTCAACAGAGTTACCACAATATGACTGATACTGCCCTTCACGAGTAGGTATCTACCCAGGGGATCTGCTGTGTTCTGCTATAAAGGTCCAGTGAATGTGTTTAGATATGACAATACTCACCCCTTTGGACATCGGTATAGGGGAGGGGGCATGGTACACCCAGGGAAAGTCCCTATTGTATAGTTTGGGGACAGAGTCCATCCGATAGTACGTTTCCTGCAGGAAGGCAAAATTAGACCAGCTGCGTTTAAGGTCAGACAACAGCCGTGAGCATTTCTCTGGGGTAGATAGCCCCTGCACATTTAGCAAGGTCAACTTGTAGCCCGAAGCCACACGTTCAGAAGGCACTGACATGGTCCGCCCAGGTAGCCACGCCCCGGTCTGGGAGAAAAAGGGGGGGAGGAGGGAAAAGAGAGGGAGAGGAGGGAGGAGAGAAGGGGAAGGGGAGAAGGTGGGAAAGGAGTAGAAGAGGTAGGGGGAAAGATCAGAAGGAAGGGGAGACGAGGAAGGTATGTGGAGAGAGAGGAAAGGAACGCCTATTCCAGGACTAGCTCCGCACTCAGGGGTGTGGTCGGCAGACCGAGTCCGGGGAGAAGCTGATAGCAAGGTCAATGAGAGCAATATATCAGTACAAACACTAAATGTGGTCAATCAAAACCTAGCGCAACCAGGCGCCACCTAGTGGGGTTATGGAGGTTTAGACTCTATGAGAAAGATGGAAGACGTGACCCGGAGGTGTCAGCCCTGTGGGAAACCACACAGACTGGAACCCCAGGATCCAATGCAGAAAAAAAAAAGAAAAACATGAGAAACAAAAGTATACATGCCCAAAACAATATTAAGGCAAGCATCAAGCAGCAGAGGGCAACGGGGGGGGGGGGGCAGCAGAGAAAGCAGGAAGCCCTCCAGGTGTTCACATCCAGAGAAGAGGAGACGTCCTATAGTTCATGTGAAGCAGGAGTATCATCCAATTACCGCTGCATAGTGGATCTAGAGCGGAGCCTCCTGTGGCGTTGAGGGGGTCTGGAGGTACCTTGACTCCAGGGATTGCTCAGCCAGTCTGAAACTGGGGTTGTCGGGACATGCAGGAAGGAGAAAAGTTCAGGGAGCTGGTTCAGCCACCAGAGGGCAAAGGAGCTCCTCCCTTTAGGACCACCAGATGAAACAGGTGACCCCAGTGATACGTGCCACCCACGTTGCGAATAGTCTCCAGCAGGGGTTTCAGAGTGGCCCTCATCCTTAGAGTTAAGTTAGACAGGTCCAGGAACTGGCAGACAGAAGTCTATCGGGCCCTTAGCCCAGGCCCTCCGCATTATTTCTTCCTTGAGGGAGTAAAAATGGACCTGGGCCAGGACATCACGTGGGTGGTCAGCCCCCAAGCTGCAGGGAGCCCATACTCTGTGCACCCAGTCTATTTCTATGTCCTCAGTGGGTGGCCTATCGAGGAGCCTGTTGAATATGGCAGTGACCGTGGCTTTAAGGTCAGGACCCAGGGTGGCCTCGGGGAGGCCCCGCAACTGAATGTTATTCCTGCGGTTATGGTTCTCCCCATCATCCTGCTGAAGTTGGAGAGTGATCAGGTGTTTCTGGAAGAGAGTCTGGGAATGTTCCAGTGCGGTAACCCTGAATGTCAGGGAGGATTGGGTTTCTTCCACTCCCTCCACCCTGCTGTCTACTCGGTCAATCTGGTGTTTAGGGTAGTTAATCTCATGGGAAAGGGCACTCACGATTGATGCGGCCATCTCTGTGAAGTCCTGCTTGGTAGGTATTAGGGATAGTATCTCCCGCCATTCAGAGGCCAGCGGTTGTTGCGACTGACTTGAAGCAGCCGATGGTTCTGGAGAGTCAGGGGGAGGCAGCTCTGGAGAAGCAATCGGGGAGGGAGGAAGCCTGAGCCATAGGTTGACTGGATGCCTCTTTCCCTGCTTTCTTAAGCGTGGCGGGCCCAGCCGAGGACAGGCGCGGCAGCGCCATCTTGGAGGCCGCAGGACCCGGCCGAGCAGGAGGATACCAGAGAAAATAGGCAGAGATGTCCAATCCCCGAGTCGCCGCCAGAGTCGCTGGAGGCTTAGAACGCACAGGCATGTGGAGTGGGGAAGATACGTTGGCTGCATAGGGCTGAAGCACCAACAGCGGCCACCGAGCTCACTGGTTCACGTCCTCACAGCGCCATTAGCAAGCCAACTGATTATTTGATTTGTTTTTTATTCTGGGATATTTCTACTGATGATACTGAGCCTAACATGATGCTAAGGAGATCCATTTAAAGCTGTGAGGCCCTGGGTGGCCCAGTGGCATTTGGTTATCCAAATTGGTGGTATTGGATGGAAGCGGAGTCTCCCCTGAAATGAAGGAGTTCCATATAAGCTGTGAGGGTCCTGGTGGCCCAAAGTCATCTGGTGAGTGGCCCCGTTACTTAAGGTGGAGGAGCACAAAAAAGGAGCACTTTTTAAGAAGAATACAGAACACTAATATGCACGTGGTGTTTTGAGGAAATTTTACTAAGGACAGTCTTGATTGTATTTGATTGCAGATCATTCACATATTGTTATAGCAACAGCACTGTTTTTGTTTATAATATGTATATGTTGTTTTTCATATGGGCACACATTGGTACTTAAAGCGGAGTTCCACCCAAAAGTGGAACTTCCGCTTTAGGTAGTTCTAACCCCCTGACATGCCACATTTGGCATGTCATTTTTTTTTGGGGGGAGCGGGTACCTAGTTTTGACATGTACCCGCTCCCACTTCGGCTCGGAGCGGCGCGGCACCCTGAGCGGAAGTTCTCCTCTCCCCCTCCCTCCCTGCAATCTTCTGGGACATGTCAGAGGTCCCAGAAGATTGCTGGCCAATCACGACATGTAGCGCAACTCGCGCATGCGCAGTGCGTACCCGGCTGTGAATCCGCAAACTGTCACAGCCGGGTGCCCACACCAGTGATGCCGGCGCCGCAGAGCAGAGAGGGAGAAGAGCGAGGCTTCAGGCGGCCGCATCGCTGGACCGTTGGACAGGTGAGTGTGTTTAGGCTGGAACTCCGCTTTAAGCTAGCGCCTCAAATACAATTAATTTACAAATGTGTCCTCATTGGAAAATTTTGCCTCTATTTCTGTTCTGGCAACAGCTCAAAATTTTGGATTTTCAGTGGTCACCATAAGAAATACAGAATACATTTTCAAACAGCATTAACCCGTTACCACTTCCTCCAAAATGAAAATGGAGACCAGGTGCCTCCCGATGCTGGGCACTAAATAAAATTAAGCCTCCACTTCAACTTCTACTCCTACACAAACCAATTAGATTAAAAAATATAAATATTAGACACTGAGACCCTTTCCTAGGATAATTGTATTATTGAAGGGCATTGCTAAAGCTAAACTGGAAGATAATCTTAATTAGCAGTAAAAGTATTCTTAGGATTGCAGAGATCCTTGAGAACAGGGAGTAGGATATACAGATTGTGGGGTCTGCACCAGGCCCTATTTTGCAATTCGGCACTGCGTTATTTTAATGGACAATTGCGTGGTTCTGCGACTCTGTACCCAAACAAAATTTACGTTCTTTTTTTACCCACAAATAAAGCTTTCTTTTGGTGGTATTTAATCACCTGTGCGATTTTTATTTTTTGCGCTATAAACAAAAAAGAGCAACAATTTGGAAAAAAAAACAATATTTTTCACATTCTTTTATGACATTATAGAAAAAAAAATTTAATAATCAATTTTTTTTAACATTCTAGGCCAATTTGTTTTCTGATACATATTTTTGGTAAAAAAAAATTGAAATGAGCATATTTTGATTGGTTTGCACAAAAGTTATTGCGTCTACTAACTACGGGAAAGATTTATGTCATTTTTAGTAATGGCGGTGATCTGCGTTTTTTTGCGGGACTGCGACATTGCGGCACTGTGACATTGCAGCGGACAGATCGGACCTCTAACTGACATTTTTTACACTTTTAGGGGTACCAGTGACATTACTACAGTAATCAGTGCTAAAAATATGCACTGTTACTGTAATAATGCCATTGGCAGGGAAGGGGTTAATACTGTTGGTGATCAAGGGGTTAAATGTAAGCCTAGGGGAGTGATTATAACTGTGGGGGCGTGGCTTGTGAAATGATCACAGAGACATGCGATCCTATATAGCAGGTTTACATGGTCTCTGTGATCATCCCAGGGAGAAGGACAGATGCCGACCGTCCTTCTCTCTCAGCGGGGAGAGATCGGGGGTGTCAGGTGGCAATCGGAGACGCCTGAAACATGCACTGGCTTCCCCCGCTGACGAGTGGGGGTGGGAGCACGCCCCCTAGACTCCCCAGAGCGAGCGCCTTACATGTACAGCGATTTGTCTGGGAGCAGAGTACATCTGCGGCGGGCAGTCGGCAAGCGGTTAACTAACAGGTTTGCTTTAAAGGAAAAAAAATCAATTTTAAACTCATTAAGGCTTGTCACAATGTACTGATTAAAGATAATAAAACATAGAATGTTCTATAGAATATACTAATTTGTGGCTTTATAACTAAATATTACCTGTTTGCGGTTATAATCCTTCAGGGCATTCTCAAAGCCTTCTTCAAATCTCTCAAAGGCAATTTCCACATCGGTTGCCCACCAGATCTGACTAGCAGTTAGGGCAACTTGGGCAGAATAATCAAACAGCCATTGGTCCCGCAATTTATCCTCATACCCTGCTACAGCATCCATGATTTCCTGACGTACTGTTGATTTCATAGCTTCCTCCAAAAGCCCCAACCAACTCTCCGCCTACCACAAAGAAGGAAATTCTCACGTTAATTAAATATTATTTCTTAACAACTATTTAGTGGTAGTTTTATTATTTCATTTGAACTAAAATGTAAGTTAATACTGGATTACACAGGCTATCTGTCAAACCTTCAAATTGATGACACCCTTCTCCTAACAGCTCAAGTTCCACACCTTTAAAAGAATGCTTGTCTATTCATAATCCCATACTGTCGTGCAAATATTTGAGCCAAATATATCTCTGGAAATAATTGTGAATAAGTAAAGTATTCCCACTACATATGACATATGTTCTAACAAGGGATTCAACCGTTCTGATCTACATGCAAATTGTATTATATTTGGAGTGAATGGGAGGTTTGCAGCAAATTGTGGATATGCTGTATATACACAAAAAAGTCCTCAAAAATCTGGTGAAATGCCTGGAGAAAATGTATATATTTCACTACATGTAATGGGGTGGATTTACTGAAAGCAGATAGGCTGAGGACCTCGCAAGTTCAGTTAATCCAGAGCTTAGCAACTATTACCCAATCATGTGCAAGCAAAAATTCATTTTTTTTTTAATTTTCCTTGCATGTTATTGGGTATTCTTTGTAAAGTGAAGCTTTATCTCATTTACTAAGCTCTGGAGCAACTTGCAACTTGTTTATTTGCCTTAAAATAGAACTATAGACACAACTTTTTTTTGCATTTTGGCTAGAGTAAGGCAGGGTTATAACCCCAGTCAGTTTATTTTGCCATCTGTGTCCCATTGGATGATTTCCCCTCTATTACTTTCCTGGGGGATTTTCTTTTTCTTTCAATGATAACGGTAAACAGGATAAATATAGAGAGGGCAAATCTACCTAATGGGAGCACAGATAACAATAAAAATCTAACAGGTGTTCTAATCTACCTCTGTTCAATCCATAACTTAAAAAAATGTTTTTCCTTTTTGTTGTACTTTAAGTAAATCAACCCCAATTGATTCAATATTTCCATATTCAGGTTTCTATGCATTGCTGTTGAGAGAACTGGTCCAAAAAGGCAGAGACTACTGAAAACTGGTTATTATATTTTTACATTCCTTAAAGTGATTGTAAAGTCTCTGTTTTTTTATAAAAAAAATTATAAACATGTAATACTTACCTGCTCTGTGCAGTTGGTTATGCACAGAGCATCCCCGATCCTCCTCTTCTCGGGTCCCTCTACTGCGCTGCTGGCCTCTCCCTACTATGCAGTGCCCCCACAGAGAGCAGCTTGCTATGGAGGCACCCAAGCCGAGTCACAACTCCCTGTGTCCATTCAGACACAGAGCTGTGGCCCCGCCCTCTTCCTCTCCTCATTGGCTGCCTGACTTTGATTGATGGCGCTTCTGCTGTGTCTCAGCCAATTAGGGGGGAGAGTCACAGGACAGCTGAGGCATTTGTAGACAGAGATGGGCTCAGGTAAATATTGGGGGGCTGAGGGAGGCTGCTACACACAGAAGTTTTTTTTATTTTTTATCTTATTGCATAGAATGCATTAAGATAAAAAAAAACCTTCTAACTTTACATTTTACCATTTTAAATACTACATGCCGGGACCAGTGCTTAATCACCGCATGCATTTAATTATTTATTTTCGTCTGTGAATTGACTTTAGCTTTAACCCCTTTTCATGTGGTATTTACTGACAGTTTTGAGCGTTTTGCGGTAAATACCGCAAAACCGTATAGTGAATTGACAATTTCAGCTTTGCATGCGATATTTAGGGAAAATTTGTCCGTACACCTAAATAATGCATGTGAGATATTTTTCTGAATGAAGTTTGTTGTCTTTCATATGCAATCCTATTAATTTACAGTTCATGCAGATATTGTACATGCTGTATGTGCTGAAATACTAAATAAATAGATCCTATTAAAAAAAAACAGTCTATAATGAAACAATTGAAATGTGTTTGGATAGCATAAATATATTTGCATTGCTGATTTTAGCAGACTTACCTGGCCTTCACATGCACATGGGTTGGTAAAATAAACAAACTCTTGTTCTTTGCTGTACATCCCTATAGCAATCCTACTTTCTCCATTTTCATCATCCAATCTCAGATCAGCAATGTTGTCAAACAGCTTCAGAAAGTGTCGAATTACCTGTTAAAATATGTTTGAAAATTTACACTGATGTTTCCTATTTTAAAATACTTTAATTCATAGTAATAAAGAAGGAATATGTGCTAAAGATCATTATTGTGAAAGGAGAAGTATAATATATTTTCAGTAAGCATGTATTTAAGGTATTATTGTAGTCTTTACCTCAAAGTAATTTTGTGTATGTAGCACCCTCCTAGACAGGTGCTAGGTAAAAGCATCTAATGCTTCTGCTGCTTATAATGGGAGCCTGATCTTTTAGTTAGGTCTGTTCTCTGTGCTCAGTGTGTATTCATCTGGTCTGAGGGAGTTTCTCCACTGTATCCAATGGGGAGGCCTGTTGGACAGTGGATGAAACCTGGCCAATGATACACAAGCTTTTGTACTGTCCCAGTGGGTTGGCATCTGGAGAGGTGCATCATGGGATTGATGATAAAAGCGGGGAGCGCATGAGGCAAGGGAACTTTTGGCGGGAGCAAAGTCATAGGAGGAGGTGGACAGCTGTCTCTCCTCCTGTAGGTGTGAGAAAGGTGGTTAAGGCGGTCGGCCTAGTGAACCAAGTGTGTGGAGCTGAGCTGCAGAGGATCCAGAGCGCTGACAAGTGGAGCTGCTAGCACAGACTGTTGGGAAAAACAGTATCATGAGTACCAGGAGTTCTGCCTAAGGGTCTGCCTAAGAGAGGGGACCATTCCAGAGAAGTCAGGGGATCAAGGAGTTAGCTCACACAGGAAGTTAATCAGTAAAGGGGGTGCCATGTAGTTGACCCATAATAATAGGAACAAAGGGGGTGCCAGGAAGGGCCCTGAAGTTGTTCAGCAATACAGTACAGATTACCTCAGAAAGCTCATACACTTATACTTCACAGCTAAGGGCAAAGTGAAGCAGCGGCCTAGCTGTGACTAGCGTTACTCAGCGTTACTCAGTGTTACTCAGCATTTTTAAGTCCTCCCAGCCAATTGTGCATAGTTGTATAAAGTTGGAGTATCCCACTCATTCCTTCTCTTATCTAAGTTCCAAATAAAAACACAAAAACCAAAGCTACTGGACTGTTTCCTGACTGAGCTAAAAGACTTGGGAAAAATGTCAAACTGTCATATTTTTGCTAATGGTAACCCAGGGGAACCCGTAATCAGCAGCTTCCAAGGGAGTAGTGCTACATGTGACTTTCAGATTGTTAGAGGCTCCCTCTTTGTGTTTCTTGTTATTTTGTTAAATGTAGATATTTTTTAGAATACCCGCTACAGAAAGGAAAGATTAGACTATACATATGCTGGCCATACACAGATTGATTTTTATCTGATTCCTGCTAAAACAGCCTATAATTGAGCCATGGGATGCCCTGCTGAGTGAAAATTTCTTGGATAAACAATAAATACAGATGAAATCACTGTTCAGGTATTCAGACAGTCACAGGAGCAGTGACTGTAAGAATAGAAAAGCTGGCAAAGAGATTCCTCTACCCACACTGTTTAGCGTCAATGGGGGAATCTATTGATTTTCTCTTGTTTAGCCTATGGCACCAAATGAGAGAAATCTTAACATGTATGGGTACCTTAAGCTGTTTACTAGCTTAACCACTTGCCCACTGGGCACTTTTACCCCCTTCCTAACCAGGCCAATTTTCAGCTTTTAGTGCTTTCACATTTTGAATGACAAATAGTCATGCAACATTGTTGCTATTGCTAAAAATCAACAAAATCTGTGTATTTTATTTGGTGTTTGTGAATGTTATAGAGTCTACAGGCTATGGTGCCAATCTTTGAAAATTGATCACACCTGATAACACCTGATGTACTGATGGCCTAATTTCTTGAGACACTAACAAACCAGGACAGTACAAATACCCCCCAAATGACCCATTTTTGGAAAGTAGACATTCCAAGGTATTTAGCAAACGGCAAGGTGAGTTTTTTGAAGTTGTAATTTTTTCCCCACAATTCTTTGCAAAATTAAGATTTTTGTTTCCCCACAAAATTGTCATATTAACAGGTTATTTCTCTCACATGGCATATGCATACTTGGAACTACACCCCAAAACACATTCTGCTACTCCTCCTGAGTATGGTAATACCGCATGTGTGAGACTTTTTCACAGCTTGGCCACATACAGAGGCCCAACATGCAGAAAGCACCGTCAGGTGTTCTTGCAACATAAATTACACATTTAATTTCTTAACTACCTATTACATTATTGAAGGCCATGGAGAACCAGGACAATAGAAATGCCCAAAAAATAACCCCATTTTGGAAAGCAAACACCCCAACAGATAATCTAGGAGGCATAATAAGCCTTTTGAACATGCCATTTTTTTCAAGACTTTTTGGAAAATGGGGAAATAAAATGAAAACGCATTTTATTTTTACACAAAGTTGTTGATTTATAGGATATATTCTAGCACATAGCATATAAATAGCAAAAAGTACACCCCAAAATACATTTTGCTACTCCTCCTGAGTATAGCAATACCACATGTGTAAGATTTTTACACAGCCTAGCTACATACAGAGGCCCAACATGCAGGGAGCACCGTCAGATGTTCTAGGGACATAAATTATACATCTAATTTCCTGACTACCTAATACAATTTTGTAGGGTGCTTTCTAGCTGCGTGGGGGATGTACTTATTAGATGAACATAGAGATCTGTGTTCCTAAATAGCATTTATCTGTGGCAGAAAGGCGGTCTGCCTTGTTTACATCTGTCTCCATGGGGAGCGATCGCGGGTGCCAGCGGACATCGCGTCTGCTGGACCTACTGATTGGCTCCCCCTCTGGCCAATCAGCGTCCCCACTGGACACTGCCCAATCAGTGCCCCCACTGGCTATTGCACAAAACGATATTTTGCATAATAGAGCCGACCTGCCGCAGTAAAAGTGCGGCCGGTGGTCGGCAAAACCCAGGAGCCTGCATTCACTATATCTGGTCTCCCATAGTTCAAAGAACATGGAAATGCAATTATTTTAGTAAATACAACCTGCTAAATACCTTCTCTCTTCAGTAGTTAAAGCAATCTTGTGACTTTTATCAGTGTTCAGTCAAGCACTGGTTAAAGCTTGTAGGAAGGGTTTTCCGATTGTCCTATGAGACTGCAAGACCCCTGACCCTCTGTCTGAACAGTGCTGATTGGCCCTGTTCTGATCACTTGCACTTTCCCAAGAAAAAAAAATCCTCTCTGGAAGGAGGGGAGGATCAAATAAGCCAGGATCCAACAGCCTTTTTACACAATGCACAGGATTGACCCCTTAGGTTCCACAGTTAGTATAACAAGCATGCTTTACTGCATATACAGACTGATTTTACTGTTGTGGGTTTAGTAACACTAAGTACAGGCAGACACCTTAATGGCAATTGTTCTGTGTTAGATATTTGCATGTATGTGGTAATCCTATCAGCTCTGTTTGATATATCAGAAAAAAAAAATGCAAAAAGGGTAAAAACACTAAAGCTAACAGGACACACAAAAAATATAAATTATAATATAATCTTCCAGAGACGGATATTTTACACGATATGTATTCCATCACATGTTTCCCACTTACTTGCTTAGGCTGAGTTCCTTTGGAAATGATTTCCAATAAATCAGTTGAAGAAACAAAATAAAATCTGGGGAATGTCAAACGTTTTGATTCCAAGTAGTCAGCCAATGACTTTTCACAAAGTGTGAGCCTGTAACAAGAATAAAAACAAACTAACTGTTGTTAATACTGCACAATGAGGTCTCTCTCCATTTAAATTTTATGGTGGATCTATTCCTGGATGACATTTATTGTATACTGCTGCGATCTGAGTGTGAGGAGACATTGGTCTGAGGTGCTGAGAATCTGGTGCTTTCCTGTGATCCTGGCCGTTGTGTATGGTATTAAGGCTTGATTCCTCTTACAGTCCGGTGAGTAGGGGACTGAGAGAGGAGCACCTGGAAGCATGAGCACCAAGCACTTTGATCATTTCAATATTTGATGAGAGATAGCAGACAAGCACTGAGCACTTTTTTAGTGAAGAGCAAATTAATTTATTTATATTTATTGACACTGAGCACTGGACACTTTAACATTGGAATTAATATTATATATTTAGATATTTTTATACAAAAGAGCTATATATATATATATATATATATGTGTGTATATATATATATATATATATATATATACACATATATATATATATATATATATATATATATATATATATATATACGTATATATGTATATATATATACACATATATAAAAAGTAAAGTAAAACTGCAGGAAAGGGCACTGGGGGCAATCTAATGTGAATTTATTTCATTTTGCATTGTAGAGGAGATGGAAGGCAGGGCACAGAGAGCATCAGGAGGAAGATCCGCCACCACACACTGCCAGGATACATCGCTGGATCCCGGTGACAAGGTAAGTAACCCCTCTACCAGGATCCAGCGATCTTCCTAGCGTGTGGCTCGGGGTTACCGCTTTTGGCACTGAAATTTAACCCCGAGCCACACTCGGGAATACCGCTAGGAAGGTTAATACCTTACATATAATCTGATACCAATTGGCACTTTAATACCTTTGAAGCGCAGTACCCTCCCTACATTAATTTAGTGTCTATTGGAATGTTTGACCATTCTTCCAGAAGCTCATTTGTGAGGTCAAGCACTGATGGCAGTCTCCGCTCTAATTCATCCCAAAGGTGTTTTATCAGGTTTGGGTCAGGACTCGGTGCAGGCCAGTCAAGTTTCTCCACCCCAAACTCGCTCATCCATGTGTTTATGGACCTTGCTTTGTGCACTAGTACAAATCATTTGGTGGAGGGATTATGGTGTGGGGGTTTTTTTTTAGGGGTTGGGCTTGGCCCCTTAGTTCCAGTGAAGGGAACTTTGAAGGCGTCAGCATACCAAGACATTTTGGACAATTTCATGTTCCCAACTTTGTGGGAACAGTTTGGGGATGGCCCCTTCCTGTTCCAACATGACTTCACACCAGTGCACAAAGCAAGGTCCATAAAGACATGGATGAGCAAGTTTGGGGTGGAGGAACTTGACTGGCCTGCGCAGAGTCCTGACCTCAACCTGACTGAACACCTTTGGGATGAATTAGAGCAGACACTGTGAGCCAGGCCTTCTCGTTCAACATCAATGCCTGATCTCACAAATGCACTTTTAGAAGAATGGTCAAACATTCCCATAGACACACACCCAAACCTTGTGGACAGCCTTTCCAGAAGATTTGAAGCTGTTATAGCTGCAAAGGGTGGGCCCACCTAATATTGAACCCTACGGACTAAGACTGGGATGCCATTAAAGTTCATGTGTGTGTAAAGGCAGGCATCCCAATACTTTTGACAATATAGTGTATTTTCAGGGCTTTTTTTTGGTATCAGCTCGCTTTAATGTAGCATTAGAATTGTATTTGAATATCACAAAAGCTTGTCTTAAATCCAAAGATTGATGTATTTCTATTGAGTACTCATTTTCAGTAACTTCTTTTTATTACTGGCTTGAGGTATCATGTTTTTATGACCATATGTAAAATGCTGATCTACAGGTTCTCCCTCTAGTGGCCGCCTGCAAATCAAACAGTGCAGTCAGCCTTCTTGCTGAACAAAAACAAAAATGATCATATTAGCCAAGTTAGTCTTTTATATTGTCAGAGCAGCATCTATAAAAGTGCACTAAAATAATGAATGACTACTTCATGCTATAATTTTTTTTGTTGTATTGCTTTATACTAAATAACATGTTTTCCTGTTATAAACCTAACAAGATAGTATCTCTATACTCTTTGTGTGTCAGTTATATACAATTTATTTTGATGTAAGTTTTTTCTTCAGAATGTTTGAAATTTCATTTTGTACCACTATTTTACACCTAATAAAAAAGTTTGTAAACAAAAAATGTGCACTAAAATGAAAAAAGCTGCAACCACAGTAACTGCATTGCACTGCTACTGAGAAAGCACAGCAAGTCTAAACATGCACACAGAGGTATAGAAAAAAGCTTTTACAAATCGAATCTTAACACATTTGTGGGATTCTTTGCATAAAGCAAAACAAAATCATTTATTTTAGTTAAAGCATGGAAGCCAGTGGAAGGCTTTAAATATATACCAAATATCTTCTATATTGAAGGAAAGTGACCTGAACTTTGCGGGATATTAATTTGCATCCTCAAAGCAGATGAAATCCTTAACTAATTTGCCTTTAATATCAGACCAAACAGGTAATGATCCATAAATCTCAATGCTGGGCAGAAATTGGTTACACAAGTCTCATTTGTTGCAAGATAAATTGCAATCATTTGTTGTCATTTAATTAAACAGTTACTTATTTATACATATATTCATCCTCATATGCACTTAAAATGAGGGTATTATTCATGATTCTGGTGGGTTTCAGCTTAAATCAAACAACTCTAATGTATACTTTCAATAAAATGTATTAAATAGAAATGCAGCTGACGATTCCTATGTAGCAGTGCATCGACAAATTGTTATTACACATATTTCAAATACAATTAGTCATTTATAAAAGAAGAAAATAATTGCAGACATAGAAATACACAATAAGAAGAAAACAACTCATACGTTTGATCATTTATAGATGTTAATATGCATGGATGTGAATGAGGAGTGAATGGCATAACTAGAACTAAAGACTACAGTTCAGTCTAAAGATACATTTAATATTACAATGTAAAGGATAAGAATTGCTTTTTGTATAATTTGCTTCTCTCTGTTGAAGAGGCTGTTCACCAAGCAAAGTGAACGTTAATGAGCAGGTGAACCTGTGTATCCTTTGAATACCCAATCATGTGCAAGGGCAATTATAAAAAACAGGACTTTTGTTAGCACATGATTGAAGTTAATACATATTCACCTTATTTACTAAGCTCAATGAACTGAACAGGTTCTAATCCTTTTAGTAAATTAAGCTTATAATATTTTTGCTACTGCTGGCCAGAGATGAGCAAAATTAGGTTTTCAGTTTGCCAAAATGTATGTAAAAAACATTAAAGGCATGGGAAAGATGAAATTAACGTGGTTTTTAAGGATGCAATGAACCTTACATTTCTCCTCAGATACAGATACAGTTCTTTTTAGCTATCTTGGAATTGTCTGTGTGCCAAAAAATAGAGCCTCAATAGCCTCTATTTTATTATTTACACAGACAGTAAAAAATACACAATTACCAATAAAATACACAAAAAAGGAAGAAGGATAAATCCAAAAAGAATAATATGCTAACCCCTCAAAACAAACTTTTTTAAATAAAAATTTCACTCAAAGTAGAGCTATGACAGCCCATTAACAAAATGATATGCTGTGGCATTTTTAGTTTTCACTTAAGCCCACCAAACCTGTTACAGTCTGATCTACCAACCACTATGTAGTCCAACGGCCTGCCTGATGGGATACAAATTGATTGGATAGTATAGGTAGGTCCTCATATTACAAAGTTTTGATATATCTGATGTTGATTGTACAGATATTGTATGGTCAGAATGTAACATGTATAGCGAGCCCCATTAGGTCCCATTGCAAAGCCCACAAATACCTACTGAATCTGATGGTGAAATCCACCTAACATGAATTCCTGTGTTGGTGCGGCAATAATGCTACATTGACCCTGACCTCAGAGCAGAGTTTCCACTTTCATGTAGGCTGTGCCTGCTTGCATTACAGTTGGATGAGAAAGGGGAGTTGCTTTCAGCTTTGTCGCTGCTGATTCACAAGCTTGTAGCTTGTCAAACAGAACCTAGTCACCGCTACTCCTGCCCACTGCTTTCTGGTTTAACAGCCCCTGTTGCTGAAACCCTCCCACTGTGGTCTACAGTGTTTGAGAAGGGGAGTGTATGAGACAAAAATAAAGGAGGATTTTGTACAGTCAGGGAACATAAAGGAAGTTTTCTGTGTACTTTAGAAGGCATGTGCATCACATAGTAACTGAATTTGGGACATGTTTAGCCTTTACTTGTCCTTTAAGCAGATAGGTTAGTCAAATTAAGAATTTCCTCCACAGTGAAATGTCACAATACTCATCCTGACTGCTAGCTGTGACAGCAATGACATGCTAAAGGTTAGAAAGTTGCACACAAAACACAAATCTAAGCTGATGTTATAGACACAAACACAATAGACAAAGGGGACATGTATCAAGCAAATTATTGACAAAATGAATTGCAAAGCAGACTGCCTCTCAGTCTATGTCACTTTTCCTATGTATATATATATATATATTTGTAACCCTAGTATCTGCAGTCTATGGCAGCCAACAGAGAACAATTTTGCCCAGGTCAGTGACAGTTTTAATACTGGAGATGAGACAGATTTTTATAAAGACAAAGAAAGATTTTTTATCAAGATAGAGCAGATTGTTTTCTTTTAATTTTGTTTTTATAGTGACATTGCATAGATCAGACAAATACAAAAGCCAGCAAATTAGCAGTATCATGGGTTTTAACATTGGCAGCATTGATAGAATACTAAATAAAAATCACAAAGTAACCTAAGGTATATCAATAAAGATATATGGAATATGGAGTAGAGATGAGCCGAACATCCCCGCTTCCCGCCAGAACTTTCAAACATTGCAAAAGTTCAGAGCCGAACAACGAAACCCCTATAAAGTCTACAGGACCTCAAACTAGAAAAAAACATTTTGAAGGCTTATATGCAAATTATTGGGCATACAAAGGGTATGAGGGTCCAGGTACTGCTCTGGGGGACAAGTATCAATGGAAAAAAAGTTTGTAAAAAAGATCATTTTAAAAATGGGCAGTGATTCATTGGTGCTTAAAGTGAAACAATAAAAATGAAAATTTCCTTTAACCACTTGCCGCCCGCCCTATAGTGGATTGACGGCGGCAAACTGGTTGCACTATCCTGACTGGCTGTCATATGACGTCCAGCAGGATAGAGCATTCTGCACACCCCCGGGGGCGTGCAGAGAGGCGATCGGTGCTGCGGTGTGTCACTCTGACGTAGGCTCTTTATCATGTGACCAGCTGTGTTCAATCACAGCTGATCACATAGTAAATAGGAAGTGCCATTGATTGGCCTTCCTCAGTTCGTGCCTGACAGGCACAAGGAGAGGAGAGCTGATCTGTGGCTCTCGTGACAGGGGGGGTCTGTGCTGGTAATCAGAGCACTGATTACCAGTGCAGCCCCTTGGGGGGTGCCACTAGAGCCACCTGGGTTTGCCCACCAGGGATGCCCACCCATGGCCACCAGGTATGGTAATCAGGGCTCAGGGACCCTTTCAGGGCCCTCCCCATCAGAACTGGCCATGATTGCCATCTATCAGAGCTGCCTAAAAGTGTCAATCATTGCCATCTATCAGTGCCACCCACCAGTGCCCAATATTGCCCACCAGTGCTGCCTATCAGTGCCCATCAGAGCCCATCAGTGCCACCTATCAGTGCCCATCAGTGCCACCTATCAGTGCCCATCAGTGCTGCCTATCAGTGCCCATCAGTGCCCATCTGTGCCACCTATCAGTGCCCATCAGTGCTGATTATCAGTGCCGCCTATCAGTGCCCACCAATGCTGCATATCAGTGCTACCTGTCAGTGCCACATATCAGTGCCCATCAGTTCTGCATATCAGTGCGGCTTATCAGTGCCCATCAGTGCTGCATATTAGTGCCACCCCATCAGTGCCTCCTCCTCCTCCTATTTTAAAAATTTTATAACATCAACAAGAAACTTTTTTTTCAAACTTTTCAGTCTTTTTTTATTTGTGTAGCAAAAAATAAAAAACTTGCAGTGATCAAATACCACCAAAAGAAAGCTCTATTTGTGGGGAAAAAAATGACATAATTTTGGTTTAGGTACAGTGTTGCATGACCATGCAGTTGTCATTCAAAATGCAACAGCGCTAAAAGCTGAAAATTGGCCTGGGCAGGAAGGGGATGAAAGTGCCCTGAATTGAAGTGGTTAAATATAGTGCCTGGGGTGTCTCCTTAGTCTGCTGTAAAGTGGCACATCTGTATCATATATAGAACCTTGCTGCAAGAAAAAAATTTATCAAGAAAAAAATTACATTTTTCCTGCAAGCTTTCTTTATTTTGTAAACAACAGCTTGGTGAGCCTGTCTTTATGATGAGGCCACAATTTAGTGCACTCAGAACAAAGCTAGAGATTTTTTGGATACATTCTGGTGTCTGTTTCACCAACTTTGGATAGCAGTAACAGGTGTTTAAAAATTGGGCTTTGGGTGTGGGCGGTGCCTTCACACCGTAACCCTATAGAGGTTTTCTTGTTGAAAGCAAGAACTGGCCTTGCTGTAAAAAAATTGAAATTATATGAACATGTCAAACAAGACCGTAAAAATTGGTCCTTGGGTGACAATTGTACCCATGAAACCTATACCCAAACATTTCTTCCAGATAAAATCAACACCCAAAAAGATTTTATCGGCGACATCAGCATCAGGGGCTTGATACTAATCCACGAATGATTAATTTTGAAAAATGTCAGCTGGTCAACAGAGTCTGTGGACAGACGCACTCTTTTATCTGTCACTGAATGCCCATTCAGAAAACATGCTGGATGGAGGGGAACAAGCAGTTCAATTGCATAGTGAGCAAGTTCTGGCCAGTGGTCTATTCTCATGACCCAGGAACCCAGTGGATTGGATCGACCGGAAAACTCTCCTTGTCTGTTTTTGCCCCAAGGTAATCTCCCACTACATGATGCACTTTCTGCCAATGGGATGTGGAAGCTGACAGCCCTGGGTGCAGAGGACTAAAAAAATTTGAAATGCATCACTGAGGCGGCCCTTTTGTCCACTGCTCCTCTTTTGACCAACAGAAGCTTCAAAACTAGCTTTTCCGTGAGACTGTAACCTACTGGAGTCTGGAAAGGCATTACATAAACTCCTCTTAAAGGTGTCCTCAAGATTTTTCATCTTCTGCTCCCTCTGTGGGAACGGGATGAGTTCTGAAACTTTTAACAGTAGTCAAGGAGGATTGCCAACCAATAATGATCCTTGATGCCACAAATTCTCGGGTCCTTTTACAGGCTTTAAAGAATAAGGGAGCGCATGCACAGCAAGTTTGTGGAGGCATGAGAAGCAGAGTCCCTGAGGATTACAGTATCTGGAACTGCCTCCTCCCAGCCACGTACTACTCCCAACGGTTTCGGGGGCGGAAGACCATCTCTTAAAGTTTAATGTATGTCTTCCACTGTTTCAGTGCCTCCAAAACTGCCAGAATCCTCCTCCTTCTCCTCTTGTGTGTTCTGTGGCATCACAAGAATGGTGTCTGCATAAAGCAGGCCTTGAGAGGAAAGGAAGTCCTCCTCTTCCTCCCGCTGTTCTATCTTGAGTGCCCTGTCCATAATGTTACACAGAGTCTGCTCCAGCAGGAACACAACAGGGATTGTGTCACTGATGCATGCATTGTCACGGCTCACCATCCTTGTAGCCTCCTCAAATGAGGATTTAAGGAAAGGCCTTCTGTGCACAAGCTAAAACATGATCCTTTTCAAGCTTGCAAGAATTGGGCACTGGCTAATGCATATGCGCATGCATTGTCATGGCTCACCATCCTTGTAGCCTCCTCAAATGGGGATTTAAGGAAAGGCCTTCTGTGCACAAGCTAAAACATGATCCTTTTCGAGCTTGCAAGAATTGGGCACTGGCTAATGCATATGTGCATGCGTGAGCTCACAGCGCACACATGAACCTGTGATAGATGTTGGCACCCCACAGGCTATTTGAACTCAGCCAGTGCTCAGGATCAGTGCTGCATTGTATTTCAGCCTTCCCTGCATCCTGTGTTCCTGTTATCCTGTATCCTGATTCCAGTTGCTAACCCGGCTTGTCTGACTACTCTCTGAACTCTGCCCACACCGACCCTGGCTTGTCCCTGACCTCGCTTCTGTCTGCTCCATTGGCTTCTACTGCACTGATTGGCTCCTGACCCGGATTGCATCCAGACCACCCTATTGCCTGCTCCTCTGTACCTGATCTGTCCTGCCAGTATATGACCAAGCTTGCCTGACCCTGCTTCCTGACACATCCTGCTGTGCCTGCTGTTCTACAGTCTGCTACCAGTGCATGCTCACTGTTGCCAGTACCAGACTGCTTCAATCTTCCCTCCTCCAGCTGTCTACCAGCCAGTCTGCTTCACTGAAGTCTATTGACGACCTCTCCTGCCTGATTTGAATACCCGCTCTTCTACTGGCAAGACCTACAGGCACTACAGGCACTCATGCCACTCTGCACTCCTGCGCCTTCTGTGTACAATTTCAGGGGCCCCGAGTCAGAGGTGTAAGAGAGGCCTTCCTCATTATTTCATTATTTCAGGCTCTGCTACCAGGTACATGATAGGTGACAGTACAGTGCATGCATCCTTTATCAGCAGCCATTGGCGTGGGGAAAAAAATCTGATCTGGCCTGAGCCTGTCGTTGTGCCATACTCATACAGCCCTCTGCTGCATGTGCTGCAGCATTGCCAAAGTTGAGTTCCATCTAGTGGGCATGTCACAAATCAGACAGTTTAAGGGTAGGTGGAATTCCCTCTGAATTTCAACTAACAAAACACTAGCTGAAAATGGCTACAGACTCTTCTGGCCTGCTTCAGAAGATCTTGCAACCCTGGGTACCTGTTTAAGAAATGCTGCACCACCAAATTGAGGATATGTGCTAGGCATAGCACATGTATCAACTTTGCCTGTCAAAGGGCTGACAGGAGGTTAGTGCCATTATTGAGCACCACCATTCCTGGCTCAATCTGGCGTGACATGATCCACCTCTGGGCTTGCCCCTGCAGAGCTTAAAGAATCTCTTCTCTGGTGTGGTTCCTGTCCCTTAGAAAGACCAGCTGAAGCACTGCATGGCATCTTTAAGCCTTACTCATTGAATAGCCCATTGAATGCTTAGAGGTACTGGTGGTTCATAGGACAATTCAGCAGAGGAGGGCATGGAGGAAGTGGAGGAGAGGGTGGAGCTGACAAATCTCACATCATCACTGCCAGCTGTATGGAGACATGGCGACAAAACAAGTTCCAGCACTGAGTCCTGTCCTGCATCCTTGCCGGTTGCAAGCAGAGTTAACCAGTGTGCTGTGAACGAAATATAGCGTCCCTGTCTATGCTTGCTAGACCACAAGTCAGTAGTAAGGTTGACCTTGCAGCTGACTGCCCTGCCCTGTCCAACGATGTCACAGCATTGCCTTCCACGTGATAGAATGGCATTATGTGTAAAGAAATAGTGACTGGAAACCTGCTCTTGTGGTATAGCACATTCTGCAAATTCACGGAAGGGGTAGAATCAACCAGACGGAAAGGCAGGAGTTGTAAAGCCAGCAGCTTGGACAAGCTGGAAATTAGACACTGGGCATGTGGGTGGCAGTGTCTTTATTATTATTTTTGCTGCAGCAGCTGGGTGATGGGGAAACTGTAAATTTTATATTTCCTTATTATTAAAGTGGCTCACTAATACATTCTAGGCCTCCAAATATGGTCAAGGAGCCATATAAGGACATTAGCATAGTTAAACCATATACCAAAGGAATGGTATTGTTAACTGGTCAAGTCCTAAGGGGTCATATTGCAAAGGGAGTTAGCTTGGGGGTGGTATATTCCTTATAAATAGGGCTGAGCGACTGTATTGTTCGGGATCGTACCGGACTTTTGGGTATTCGGTACCCGGACACGGACCCGAACATTTCACTGTATGTTCGGTACTGTCCGTTGTTCTGTAATATTATTTGATATTTTAGCACAGTATTAATGGCGCGGTTTCAACAGGTGCAAGGCAGCCAATCAGCAAGCGATTAACTAGTGTGCCCTTAGAAGCCATCACAGCCATGCCTACTAGGGAGAGGTTCCTGATGCTGCTGAGGGAGAGATAGGGAGATTATTGTAGGGTCAGGCTGGAGATTGCTTTGAGGGAAAGAATAGAAAGAATCTTCTTTAATCAGAAAGCGATCTACATTGATTGTATTGTGTGGTGGTGCAGTGCACGATCTTTATGCCCTGACCTGAGTCCAGTGAGGAGGAGAAAGGAGAAAAAAAACTTTTATCAGTCTGTTACGTGGGCGGCATGCGGTGCTGCACATTTAATGCAAGCTCAGTGCATACGTGTCTGCTTAACCACTTACCGCCCGCCCGCCGTCATATGACGGCGGGACGGTGCGGCTATTATCCTGGGCGGACGTCATATGACGTGACCCAGTAAATGCACGGCAGGCGCGCGATCGCGGGCGCGCCGCCGTGCACTGCCGGTGTCGGCGTGTCCCCGGGACACAGCCGGTCACCGGCAGGGGGGAAACAGCCAATAGGCATGGCTGTTTCCCACGTGATCGGCTGTGTTCCAATGACACAGCCGATCACAATGGAGGCGGCCGGGAGATGACCGCGCATGCGCGATCGGGAGCGCGCAGCGCGGTCATGTCGGTGGCACTGTGTTCCGTAGGAACACAGCTGTCACCGGCGGTAGTAAACAGTCACTGACAGTGACTGTTTACTAAGTGATCGGCTGTGAATCCATTCACAGCCGATCACAAAATGTAAACACAGAGCAGTAACTGACTGTTACTAGCTCTTCTCCCCTCATACAGTTTCCAGTATGAGGGGAGAAGAGCTAGAAATAGTGAGTTACTGCTCTGTACACATGTAAAAAGTAAAATCACACTAAAATCACAGTAATAAAGGTCCCCACACAGTCCCCAGCCCCCCCCAATGTCACCTGTCACCCAACAGTCACCTCATCAGTGCCCAGAAATTGACACCCATAACGTTCACATGTGAGCGCAGCGATCGCGGGCAAAATCACCGCGATTCTGCCCGCGATCCGGAAATCATTGCAAATTGCGGGACGCCTGTGCGTTGCCCGTGATTTGCAATAGCACCCCAAACGCTGTGCGATGTTGCCGCCATTTCCGCCTGCCAAATCGCAGTAACATCGCGCAAACATCGCATGACGCCCAAAAAAGTACAAGAGTTTCTTTGGGGCGTCATGCGTTGTTTGCGTGATGTTACCGCGATTCGGCAGGCGGAAATCGCAGCAACATCGCACAGCGGGCAACGCACAGGCGTCCCGCCATTTGCAATGATTTCTGGATCGCGGGCAGAATCGCAGTGATTCTGCCCGTGATCGCTACGCTCACATGTGAATGTAGCCTAAAGTTCACCGGTCACCAGAGACTGCCATCAGTACCGCCGTGCACCATCGCCCGTCACCTGTCACCCATCAGTGACCATCGCCCCGTCACCTGTCACCCCATCAATCACCGTCACCTGTCACCCCATCAGTCATCGTCATCTGTCACCCCATCAGTCATCGTAACCTGTCACCCCATCAGTCACCGTCACCTGTCACCCCATCAGTCATCGTCACCTGTCACCCCATCAGTCACCGTCATCTGTCACCCTATCAATCATCGTCACTTGACACCCCATCAGTGATCGTCACTTGTCACCCCATCAATCATCGTCACATGTCACCCGGTCAGTGATTGTCATCTGTCACCTCATCAATCATCGTCACCTGTCACCTCATCAATCATCATCACCTGTCACCCCATCAGTCATCATCACCTGTCACCCCATCCGTCATCGTCACCTGTCACCCCATCAGTCATCGTCACCTGTCACCCCATCAGTCATCGTCACCTGTTTGCCATATACATGCAATCACTTACTGACCGCCTAACGACTATATGCGTCGGCCATTAAAAGCTAAATACTGGGGTTATGGCAGAAGATAGCCCCCATAACCCCGGTATTTTTTGAAACGGCGGGCGGTCGGCTTTCAGATAAGGGTGGTCCCAGTGGCGGATTCGCCGCGGAATTACCCTTACGGTGCAGGGGAAGAGGTGCCCCCCCCCTCCTGCCGCGTCCCAGACGTTTTCCCAGCTTACCGGACCCGCCGGCAGCGGGGAAAACTATCCGGTCCCGGATCCTCAGAGACAGGAAGTCGAGTGAGGGCAAGATGGCCCTCACTCAACTCTATGGTCTTGGAGGACCGGAGCTACGTCAAAAGATGTTGCCTAGCAACCGGTTTAAAGGGCCGCTTTTTTTTTTTGCTTTTTTTTTTTTCCTCTTTCAACAATTTTTTTTTTTTTTTTCTTTTTTAGTGTAGTTGTGAGGTGTGAGGTCTTTTTGACCCCAGATCTCACAATAAAGAGGACCTGTCATGCCTATTTCTATTACAAGGGATGTTTACATTCCTTGTAATAGGAATAAAAATTATCAAAACATTTTTTTTTTTTAAACTGTGTAAAAATAAAAAAATAATAAATAAAATAAATAGGAAAAAAAAAAAAAAAAAAAATTAAAGCGCCCTGTCCCCGTTAGCTCGCGCGCAGAAGCAAACGCATACGCAAGTCCCGCCCACATATGTAAACGGTGTTCAAACCATACATGTGAGGTATCGCCGCGATCGTTAGAGCGAGAGCAATAATTTAAGCCCTAGACCTCTTCTGTAACTCTAAGCTAGTAACCTGCAGAAATTTTTAAAATGTTGCCTATGGGGATTTTTAAGTACCAATGTTTGGCGCCATTCTGTGAGCATGCGCAATTTTGAAGCATGACATGTTGGGTATCTAATTACTCGGCGTAACATTATCGTTCACATTATGGAAAAAAAATTTGCTAAATTTACTGTTTTCTTATTTTTTAGATCAAAAAAGTGATTTTTTTTCAAAAAAAATCGCATTTGGAAGACTGCTGCGCAAATATGGTGTGATAAAAAATATTGCAACGATCTCCATTTTATTCTCTAGGGTCTCTGCTAAAAAAAAATATATAATGTTTGGGGGTTCCAAGTAGTTTTCTAGCAAAAAAATGATTTTAGCTTGTAAACACCAAGTGTCAAAAATAGGCCCAGTCTTAAAGTGGATAAATGGACAACTTTGTGTAAAGCGCTACTTGGATGTTAAGCCTATGTATGTGGCCAGGCTGTGAAAAAGTGTTACACATGTGGTATCGCCATACTCAGGAGGAATAGCAGAATGTATTTTGGGGTGCAATTTTTGCTATGTACATGCTATGTGTTAGAAATATTGCATAAATGGACAGCTTTGTGTAAAAAAAAATGTGTTTTCATTTTCTTTCCACATTTTCCAAAAACTTGTGGAAAAAAATGACATATTCAAAAGACTCATTATGCCTCAAAAATTATACGTTGGGGTGTTTGCTTTCCAAAATGGGGTCATTTTATAGGGGTTTCCATTGTCCTGGTGCTCCAGGGCCTTCAAAAGTACGATAGGTTGTCAGGAAATTATATGTGAAATTTGTGCTCCTAGAATGCCGGACGGTGCTGGTTGGATGTTAGGCCTCTGTATGTGGCCAGGCTGTGAAAAAGTCTCACACATGTGGTATCGCCATACTCAGAAGGAGTAGTAGAATGTGTTTTGGGGTGTAGTTGCAAGTATACATGTGCTGTGTGAGAGAAATAACCTGTTAATACGGCAATTTGTAAAAAAAAAATAAAATAAAAAAAAAAATCTTCATTTTGCAAAGCATTGTGGGAAAAAATTACAACTTCAAAAAACTCACCATGCCCCTTATTAAATACCTTGGAATGTCTACTTTCCAAAAAGGGGTCATTTGGGGGGTATTTATACTTTCCTGACTTTTTAGTGTCTCAAGAAATGAGATAGGCCTTCAGTACATCAGGTGTGATCAAGTGTGATCAATTTTCAATGATTCACACCATAGCTTGTGGACTCTATAACTTTCACAAAGACCAAATAATATACACTTACTTGGGTTATTTTTACCAAAGATAAGTAGCAGTATAAATTTTGGCCAAAATTTGTGAAGAAAAATTACTAATTTGCAAAATTTTATGACAGAAACAAAGAAAAATGCGTTTTTTCACAATATTTTCAGTCTTTTTTTATTTATAGCACAAAAAATAAAAAACCCAGTAGTGATTAAATACCATCAAAAGAAAGCTCTATTTGTGTGAAAAAAAGGACACAATTTTTGAATGGGTACAGTGTTGCATGACTGAGTAATTCTCAGTCAAAGTGTGAGAGCGCTGAAAGCTGAAAATCGGTCTGGGCAGGAAGGGGGTGAAAGTGCACTGTAGGTAAGTGGTTAATCTGCATTTAAAAAAGAAAAAAAAAATTTTCCTTCATATTTTACTTTGACATACAGTGTTTAGACAGACACTGCTTTTCTAACCTGCTCTTCAAAAAGCACCAATGTAAGGGGAAAATAATTATTTTTCAGTATTTAGGGGAAAAAAAATATTTTTCAGTTTTTCATTCAAATGGGGTTTTTTTTTATTCAATAGCGGAATAGAACAACAACAGTATCCAACCTGTTAAGCGTGCGGTGTGTAGGGCCATTTCATGCAAGCTGAGTGCATATGTGTCTGCTTAATCTGAATTTAAAAAAGAAAAATACTTTAAGGTTAAACCGTCTTTCCTCTAGTTTTAGTGAGTGGCCACGTGTCTTATTGTATTCCCTTTCTCTGAATAGTTTGTTCCTTATGCTAGGGTCGCCAGTACAGTATTTGTACATTGATATCATATCCCCCCTCAATCGTCTCTTCTCCAGAGAGAATAAGTTCAGTGCTTGTAGTCTTTCCTCATAGCTGATGTCCTCCATTCCCCTAATTATTTTTGTTGCCCTTCTCTGGACTCTTTCCAGTTCCAGCACATCCTTCCTGAGGACCGGTGCCCAGAACTTGACAGCATACTCCAGATGTGGCCGGACCAGAGTCTTGCAGAGTGGGAGAATAATCTCTTTATTTCTGGAGTGAATTCCCTTTTTTATACATCCCAGTATTCTGTTGGCTTTGCTTGCAGCGACTTGGCATTGCATGCCACTTCCAAGCCTGTTGTCTACCAGTACCCCCAGGTCCTTTGCCATCTTAGATTCACCCAGAGGTTCCCTCCCTAGTGAGTAGCTTGCTTTCTAGTTTCTGGCACCCAAGTGCATTACTTTACATTTTTCAACATTAAACCTCATCTGCCATGTAGTTGCCCACCCCATTATTTTGTTCAGGTCCGCTTGTAAGGTTTCCACATCCAGCATAGAAGATATTGGTATGCTTAGTTTAGTATCATCCGCGAATACTTAGATTGTACTAGATATCCCCTCCTCTAGATCATTTATGAATAAATTAAACAGGATTGGGCCCAGGACAGAACCCTGGGGGACTCCACTTTAGACACCCGCCCAATCCGAGTACTCCCCATTAATCCCCACCCTTTGCACTCTCCCCTCGAGCCAGTTCTCTATCCAGGTACTCACCTTATGGTCCATACCTACCTTCCTTAGTTTGAACAGTAAGCGTTTGTGGGGAACGGTGTCAAAGGCCTTTGCAAAGTCCAGATACAAAACATCCAAAGGCTTACCTTTATCTAGGTGGCAGCTCACTTCATCATAGAAGGTTAATAGATTGGTTTGGCAAGAACGATTTTTCATGAATCCATGCTGATTACT
Source organism: Pelophylax lessonae (assembly GCF_965119305.1). Lineage (NCBI taxonomy): Eukaryota > Metazoa > Chordata > Amphibia > Anura > Ranidae > Pelophylax > Pelophylax lessonae. Next base: position 249,006,098 of record NC_138773.1, on the reverse strand, counting down.
ACTAATAATACCATTTTCATTACTAAAGTCTTGTATGTGGTCCCTTAACATCCCCTCCAAAATTTTGCAGACTACTGATGTTAGGCTGACCGGCCTATAGTTACCCGGGATATATCTTGGCCCTTTTTTAAATATTGGTACCACTTTGTCTTTTTTCCAATCAGCTGGCACCATACCCGTCTGTAAACTATCCATAAAAATCATGAATAATGGTCTGGCAAGCACCTGACTGAGCTCTTTAAGAACCCTTGGGTGCAAGCCATCCGGTCCCAGTGATTTATTTATGTTAAGCTTCTCTAGTTTAGTTCTAAGTCTATCTTCTGTTAGCCATGGCGGTACTTCCTGAGGTGTATTATTTAGTTTGGCCTTACAAGCTGGGTTAGTGTAGCCCCCCGATTCTTTTGTGAAGACTGAAGAGAAGAAATTATTTAACACTACCGCCTTTTCCCTGTCCTCTGTGGCCAAATCTCCCTTGTCGTCTTTTATGGGGCCAATGTGTTCTGGCCTCCCTTTCTTACTATTTATATACTTAAATAATTTTTTGGGGTTCTTTTTACTCTCTTCCACTATATGTCTCTCGTGTTCTATTTTAGCCGCCCTGATTTCATCTTTACATTTCTTATTACACTCTTTGTAATGCCTGAATGCTGCCAATTACCCCTCAGTCTTGTATTTTTTGAAGGCCTTTTCTTTAGCATTAATATGCATTTTTAAGTTGGAGTTTAGCCACCCAGGGTTTAGTTTTGCTCTTTTAAATTTATTTCCCTTTGGAATGCACTGGTCAATCCCTTTGTTTAGTATGCTCTTGAAGCACTCCCATTTTTCCTCCGTGTTCTTTGTTCCCAGGGTTCTATCCCATTTGATATTTTCTAGCAGAGAGCGCAGTTTGGGGAAATTGGCTCTTTTAAAATTTAGTGTCCTCATATTACCCTTATGTTTCCTATTACTATGATTAATACTGAAACTAATTGATCTATGGTCACTGTTTCCTAAGTTGCCCCGTATTTCTATATCCGTGAGCAGGTCTGTATTGTTGGTAATCAGTAGATCAAGTACCGCATTGTTTCTTGTCGGTGCATTCACCATCTGACCCATTAAATTGTCCTGCAAAACATTTAGGAACTGCCGAGGCTTGACTGAGTGTGCGGTTCCTTTTGCCCAGTCTATATCTGGGTAATTAAAGTCCCCCATTATAATGACATTTCCCATCCTTGCTGCCAATCGTATCTGTAAAAGGAGGTCCACCTCCCCCCCCTCCCTCAGGTTGGGGGGCCTATAGCACATGCCCAATATTAGCTTCCCTACAGTGCTTTGCCTTTGAAGTTCTACCCATAGGGATTCTGCCTCGTCCATAGCTCCATTAATAATATCATCCCTCATATTTACCTGTACACTGTTCTTAATATACAGACATACCCCTCCCCCTTTTTTACCTTCTCTACACCCATTGTATACTGTTGTTCTATTCCGCTATTCAATAAACACCCATTTAGGGAAAAAATATTAAATGGCGGCCTAGTCTGCATCTGTATGTGTGAGATACACCCTTTGGATACTGTTGTTCTAGTCTGCTATTCAATAAACAACCATGTAGGGGATAGAAAGATATTAAATTGCGGCTTATTCTGTATCTGTATGTGTGAGATACACCGTTTGTATACCGTTGTTCTATTCCGCTATTCAATAAACACCCATATAGGGAAAAAATATTAAATTGCAGCCTAGTCTGCATATGTTACTGTGAGATACACCCTTTGGATACTGTTGTTCTATTCTGCTATTCAATAAACACCCATTTAGGGGACAGAAAGATATTAAATTGCGGCTTAGTCTGTATCTGTACGTATGAGATACACCCTTTGGATACTGTTGTTCTATTCTGCTATACAATAAACACCCATTTAGGGGACAGTAAGATATTAAATTGCGGCTTAGTCAGTATCTGTACGTGTGAGATACACCCTTTGGATACTGTTGTTCTATTCTGATATTCGATAAACACCAATTTAGGGGAAAATTAATGATGTTGCAGCGTTTGCTGATTATGTTCCTGTTTCTGGGTGAGTCTAGGATGGAAAAAGACTTGAGGGTACTGGTAGACAAGAGGCTTGGCAGTGGCATGCAATGCCAAGCCGCTGCAAGCAAAGCCAACAGAATACCGGGATGTATAAAAAAGGGGATTCACTCCAGAAATAAACAGATTATTCTCCCACACTACAAGACTCTGGTCCGGCCACATCTGGAGTATGCTGTCCAGTTCTGGGCACCGGTCCTCACGAAGGATGTGCTGGAATTGGAAAGAGTCCAGAGAAGGGCAACAAAAATAATTAGGGGAATGGAGGACATCAGCTATGAGGAAAGACTACAAGCACTGAACTTATTCTCTCTGGAGAAGAGACGCTTGAGGGGGGATATGATATCAATGTACAAATAGTGTACTGGCGACCCTAGCATAAGGAACAAACTATTCAGAGAAAGGGAATACAACAAGACACGTGGCCACTCACTAAAACTAGAGGAAAGGCAGTTTAACTTAAAATGCGTAAGGGGTTCTTCACTGTAAGAGAGGTAAGGATGTGGAATTCTCTTCCACAAGCAGTCGTATCAGCAGGGAGCATTGATAGTTTCAAAAAACTATTAGATGGGCACCTTAGAGACCACAACATACAGGGGTATACAATGTACGGCTAAAAGCAAACACACACACACATCATAGGTTGAACTGGATGGACTGATGTCTTTTTTCAACCTCACTAACTATGTAACTATGTAACTATGTTACTGTGAGATACACTCTTTAAATTTGTTTGGCGTATCTCCTTCCACCTCTGAGGATTGCAGGGCGCTTCAGTTTGCCTCCTGTTGCTAACTCCTCCTACTCCGCTTCCTCATCTTCATCCTCTACCGCCTCCGCATCCGGAGCAGTGATCATTTCCAAGGCTTTCAGGGCCGTCATTCACAAGTGGCTCCGAGAGTGGGTTCCTGCACCCACAAACGCCAGGTACACAATTGTCCAGCAAGGGCACAGTTCTGGATGATGAGGAGGTGGAGAATGAGGAGGTGGAGGAGAAGGAGGAGGAGGAACCATGTTTACAGCAGGGTGGCAACCAGATAACTGATAACAAGGACACTACACTTGATCTTAGCCAAAAGGTTGAGAAGCAATGCTGGTGGCATTCCCTCTCTCCCAAAGAGAGACCCCATGAGAGAGGGCAAACCAAGCCAAAAGGCCATATCCACCCCCTCCCAAGACTTTCAGGAACAGGCCCAAGGACCTACAGCCTACTAATCACGCTGTGCAAAATAAAGTGTACTGCCACAATAAAAAACACAAAACGTGAGACACACAACACATAAAAGTGGGGAAAGGGATAGTGGAGAAGTGCAAGGTTAGTGTCATGTTGCAATACTATGGCAGGCCCTTCGGCCAGGAATAAAAAATTCCTCTGGTCCTGACTCCTGACCAAAAGGCCCGGCCCCAGAGGCAGGTGTGAAAAATGTGTGTAGGAAGTGCAGTGTCCTTGGTGCCATACTCATAGCGTTGCCATCCACCGTGAACTATGGCACCCCTGGACTGCCACTCCAGGGGCACATACACTACAGGCTTTTCAGAATCCCAGTCCCTGGCAAGACCAGTGCAGCTTCATCCCTACCAGAAGGCCTCAGAACTTAGACAGCTTTGGGAGAGCCCGGACCACAACCAGGGACACATACCTTTTCCAAGGCCAGACTCAACCCAGAAGGGGGAAAAAAGCCCCCCACCCCCCGCCGCCATCACCGTTCCTTACCATATACCATATACAGTTCCTTACCGTTCCTTACGTACTATACACGTACTGAATGACGGTCTGCCCCCTTCAACTTCTGGGTCTCCGAATTGGGCACATGGCCTGAGCTTGCCCTTTACGCCTTGGGGGTGCTGGCCTGCCCTGCAGCCAGTGTATTTCCTGAACGTGTATTTAGCACGGCTGGGGGCGTTATCACAGACAAGCGCAGCCGCCTGTCCAGAGCCAATGTGGACAAGCTCATGTTCATTAAAATGAACTAGGCATGGATCCCACAGGACTTGTCGGTACCTTGTGCAGAATAGACATGTATACCGGCCTTACCAAGCCATTGTTGTATTTTTGATTTTTCTCACTCTTTTGGGGTGCACCCTAATCTAAAAAGAAATAAAAATTAAAAACAAAAACTAGTGTTGGCTACCTCGTCCTCATCCACCGCCGCTTCCACCTACACCGCCACATCCACCGCCACCTCAACCTCCTACTCCATATGGGCCTTGTCCTCCTCCTCCACCACCGTCGCCGCTTCCACCTACACCGCCATATCCTCCGCCACCTCAACCTCCTACTCCATGTGGGCCTCGTCCTCCTCCTACATCATTAAAGATGATTATTTTTTATTTTTCTGTTTTTTATGGCTTTTTTAAGTTATTTCCCTATCCACATTTGCTTGCAGAGCACTTGCCATGCTCTTAAGATGATTTTGCTGCCATGTGCAGCCCTCTAGCCATTTCCATGTTTGTTTTAGAGCCATTTTAGTGCTCAAACGTTCGGGTCTCCATTGACTTCAATGGGGTTCGGGATCGGGGTAAAGTTCGGGTTAAGTCCGGCCGAACCCGGACATCCAGGTGTTCGCTCAACTCTACTTATAAACAGCGCCAAAAACATGACAAAATACTTGATACCAAAAGTGGGGTGTTTGCTTTGTGTAAAGAGATGCAATTTGTGTGAGATATAAAATGATACAGAATTGTGCTAGACTGTTTGTGCTGGGTTTAATGTTGTGTTCTTGTATTGTAAGCCATAGCACATTGAGAAAGTGTAGGAAATGTATCATATACTTAGATGGCTTATTTGAGATACATTTAGGTGATCAGATGCAAGCCAATTTTTGTTTTGGTGCCATGACTTGACACCGGCTTGCAATTTTGTTTTTGTTTGATAAATTGGGTGAGAGACTGATATACAAATGAAACTGTTCTCTGGATTGTAGAATTTCAGAGCAATGAGACTTGTTTGAATATTGAAAACGATGAGCTGAGATTGTAAAACTGCAGTAATGTAGGATATCTGTGTATGTCCGAATTGTTCGTAGCTAACTAATGTTGAGGAAGTGGTACTGTATATGAGAAAGATAGAAGCCTTTGTTAGAAAGTCTTTGTATGTTTACCTGATGGCTACAATCACCTAAAGTATGTTTGACTGAAATAATTTGTAGCAGAGATGGCTGCAGTCTCTGCATGTCTGTGCGGCTGTCCAGATTTCTCCCCCCTCCCTTACCTGTCCTGTGTTGGTCTGTGTAAAAAAGGGAGAGAGAGATGGAGAGACTATTACAGACATTCCACCCTTTTAACCCCCCTTAAAAGATTGTGCATGTCCGTGAAGCAGGAGGGTTCTGAACATCTAAGAAATTAGTAAAATATTGTTAACCTCTTCCCGTCGTTGCTATAGCCGTAAGACGACTACAGCACGGACCTTAATTGCTGGGAGGGCGTCCATGTACGTCCTCCCATGCATGAGCTGCCTCCCGACCCCTTGCCACGTGATCAGCTGTCAGCCAATGACAGCTGATTATGTGATGCAAACAGCAGCCGGCGATCAGCTTTTTTTCTTCTCCTCACGCTGTCAGTGTAAGGAGAAAAAAAAGCGGGTTGCCGCTTCTGTCAGAGGGACATCAGTCCCGAAGAGGAGAGGGGCATCTGTGCCCACCAGTTCCACCTACCAGTGCCCACCAGTGCCACCTATCAGTGCCCACCAGTGCCACCTACCAGTGCCCCCCAGTGCCACCTACCAGTGCCCACCAGTGCCACCTAGCAGTGCCAATCAGAGCCCCATCATCAGTGCTGCCCATCAATGTCACCTACCAGTGCCTATAATTGCCCATCAGTGTCACCCACCAGTGCCCCCTATCAGTGCCCATAAGTGCCACCTATCAGTGTTACTTATTAGTGCCCTTCAGTGCCACCTACCAGTGCCCTTCAGTGCTGCCCATCGGTGCCAACCATCAGTGACACCTATCAGTGCCCACCAGTGCTGCCTTATCAATGCCGCCTTATCAGTGCCCATCAGTGCAGCCTATTAGTTCCCATCATTGCAGCCTATCAGTGCCCATCAGTGCAGCCTATCAGCACCTATCAGGGCCCATCAGTGCCACCTCATCAGCGCACATCAACAAAGGAGAAAAATTACCTGTTTGCAAAATTTTATAAGAAAGTTTTCGGTCTTTTTTTTGTTTGTTTAGCAAAGAATAAAACCCCCAATAGTAATTAAAAACCACCAAAAGAAAGCCCTGTTTGTTTGAAAAAAAAAAAATTAAATTTGGGTACAGTGTTGCATGACTGCACAATTGTAATTAAAGTGTGATAGCGCTAAAAGCTGAGAATTGTCCTGGGCAGGAAAATGGTTTGAGTGCCCAGTAGGCAAGTGGTTAAATGTGATGGACATATGTGGGTGGTGGTTTTGTAAGGCAAAGGACATTTTTAATTATGTTATTGTTGTTGCAGAAATAAAATCCTAGGAATGATTGGAAAATAGCTGATTGTGGCCAACACCCTTTAAATTCCTAAAAGGTAGCCATTATTATTATAATTATTTAAATGTTTGGTTCCCCATTCCGCATTCCAGCCTACTGGGCGTGGAAAGGGAGGAGGTTCCACCCATTGAGAAAAACTGTGTGGCTTTCCTTAATGGAAGTCATTTGAACAAGATAGATGACTAGACAAGTCCTGTATAACATGTTAAATGTAAAACCAGGCTTAGAATATTTTAATTTAACAGCATAAGAAAGGACAATAGTGAATGATCATTGAAGATAAATATGTATGTCTGCTTTGTATTGTCCTTATTGGTGATTGTATTAAAGTGTGATACTGTAGAATGCAACACTAATGATTGTTTTATAAGTTTTTTGTTAATACAGAAGGAATCAGATTTGTTTCTAGAAGTTCCAAGAACTGTATGGGATTAAACAAGAGGTTGAAATAGGAAAAATCAATATGAATTTGGTGATGTATAATCTTTGCGCAAAATGTGATAAACATATAATAAAAGTTATCGTGAATGTAATTTTAACCATGGTGAATTATTAACAAATTTTGATGGACGTTTAATAATAAAAATCCATGTGGTGATAATGAACCACTTCTGGACCGAAAGGATTTGCCCCCTAATGACCAGGCAATATGAGCAGGCCATATTTTGTGATTCGGCACTGCGTTACTTTAACGGACAATTGCACGGTCCTGCGATGCTGTACATAAATAAAATTGATGTCCTTTTTCTCCAACAAATAGAGCTTTCTTTTGGTGGTATTTGATCACCTGTGCAATTTTTATTTTTTGCGCTATAAACAAAAAAATAGCGACAATTCTGAAACAAAAAAAAAAAAACAATATTTTTCACATTCTGCTATATAACATTCCACCAAAAAAAATTTAAAAATCTAAATTTTTTAACATTTTAGGCCAATTTGTTTTCTGCTACATATTTTTGGTAAAGAAAATCACAATAAACATATTTTGATTGGTTTGCACAAAAGTTATTGTGTCTACTAACTACGGGAAAGATTTATGTCATTTTTATTTATTTATTTATTTTTTTACTAGTAATGGCGGCGATCTGCGATTTTTTACGGGACTGCAACATTGCGGCGGACAGATCGGACCCCTGACTGACATTTTTGACACTTTTGGGGGGACCAGTGACATTACTACAGTAATCAGTGCTAAAAATATGCACTGTTACGGTAATAATGACACTGGCAGGGAAAGGGTTAACACTGTGGGTGATCAAGGGGTTAAATGTGTACCTATGGGGTGTGTTTATAACTGTGAGGGGCGTGGCTTGTGAAATGATTACAGGGGCCTGTGTTCCTATAGAGAAGGATCACAGGCGCTCTGTGATCATTCCAGAGAGAACGATCAGCTGTGTTTACAACAGCTGCCCGTCCTTCTCTCTCAGCGGGGAACGATCGCGGGTGTCAGGCAACAATCAGAGCCATCTGCCCTGTGCATCGGAGTCCCAGCTGCTAGCGGGGGTGGAAGTTCACTGCCGGCGGCGCGCGCTTGCCCCCTAACTGCAGGCGCGCGACTGACGTATACCTACTTCAGTTTGTGCAGGAGCGGCTGCCTGCCACAGTATAACTGCGGCGGGCAGTCGGCAACCAGTTAATTAATCATATTAGCTCATTTAATATTGGTAGAAAAGAGTGCACTCTCATTAAACAAAATGGCCATATGTTTTGTCTGGAAAGTGTTTTGAATATGTGTTTTTTTCTAACCATTTTTTTTATTATTTCTAGGTGGGAAATGTAATGATAACCCACTAAGATCTTTAATTTGGTTTAGTTTCTAGATAGTACTAAACAGCATCAATTCACCTGTCTGATATGGTTTGATATCCAAGAACTAAAGACGAAGATTACAGCATATACTGACAACTTGCAACATCTTTGTTGTTGATATTTTCTTTGTTTATATTAATGAAGTGACAGTTTTTGTTAGAACCGATTATAAACAGAGAAGCAAATAATTATTCAAATTTTTTCCTCTGATTAAGTTGAATTTAAAAACAATAGAGAAAAAATACTAGCGTCTAATCAATAGTAATATTGTATTAGGTTTGGAATGGTTTACATATTTTTAATGATTTGGAGGGTGTAAGAATACCCAATGATTTACACTAAATGTGATTGTATATATTCCTGGGCTGTTCTGGCTTCTTGTGTGCAGTTAGCTTAATTATAGCAGCATCTACTTTGGTATATTATTCCATAATCATTGTAGTGACCTGTAAGGCAGAACCATTGTTGGAGTGTGCATAAAAAACAGAATCCAATCCACAGGATGTGCACAGTACAGGAAGAAAACGGTTGATACTAAAAGTTAAAGGTTTTACACACATTGGGTGTTTGATTTGAAGTATATTTTACTACATGAATGATGGTTTGAATTCAAGCCAATCATATCATTCATTATGAAAAAGGTAATTTCCATAATTGTTGATTTAATCATAGTTACAGCAATAGTTGAAAATTTTAAAGCAAGTCCTTCAGAATAAGGTGCTGTAAATATTGATAAATACATTGTTATATCCGACACTCAGCGATTCTTTTGCCACCACGTTTGAAACACATGATTACATTTTATTGGTAAACGATTATGAAATAAGCTAGGTTCCCACATATGGCATTCCTCAATCCTCACCAATTGCTTGGGTTTGGGACTGGCACATAGAGTATGGTGAAACATATATGTATGGGTAATATGTACGCACATACTGGGGTCAGTGTAGACAAAAGCTGGTTAGCCTGCCAGAATGTGGAAGGAGACCGGAGTATACAGAGGAAACACACACATTAAGTAGTTTGAAGTTGGGCCTATAGTTGAACACAGTTTAGTTTAGATACAGAGTAGTGGCTGATGTTCCTGTTCCAAAATTTCACCCTGAACAATAAAGCTGAGTTCTTCTTTTAGTGTTAAGCCAGGTCGCTAGAGATCATAGATTTACCTGTTCAGAAATCTATAAAGGGCTATATGGGCATTGTTGTTAGTTGGAATGTTGGACTGACAGTCTGGGTAACACACCTGCCTTAACATCAACCACAAGCATATTGGAGAAACAAGACAAACGCTTTTGACAGCAGCAACCGTCTATAAAGACTTTGCCACTGATCAGCAGCTAAACTGTTGGTGCAATTTCCACCTTTTCTGGTGGTCAATTACCTGAACTGTTCTATCTGCTACCATGGTCATGTACCTGAACTGTTTTATCTGCTCTGGTGGTCAAGTGCCTGCACATCTATGACTTGTGAGCTACAATAGTCTGGAGGATATGGACTTTGTATTCTTCAGTGTACTACAGTGTTAAAATTGCTATACTGCAGCTGCAATCTGGTACCCGGATGCCTAAGACTCTGCTGCCCATCACTAGATATGGAGGACTTTGACAAACTTACGCTTTTAAACTCTTGGAAAGGAAAGTTTGATGTCAATGCCCACTCCTGTGCTTTCGAAAGGAAAGGTTTGGTGTGCTTCTTTTAGTTCAACATATATATATTTTTTTGTCTTTTTTTAAAACTTCTTTGAGTTCCCCTCTCTCTGTAGGCTCATGTTCCTACCTTCCTTATCCTCAGAGTCAGAGCCAACATCATAATCGAGTAATATAGGAAAAACCAGAAAGGAAGAGGTTAATCTAACCCCACATATATTGGGCTTCTAAATGGTGACTCTCAAATTAAAGAACAACCCTATCAATAACTTATTAGAAAAGTACAAAAATTGATTTATTTAGTATCCACAGTGATATATAAACAACCTCATACTATGTATTTCTTTCTATCGTAAGAAATGAATAACCCAGTGGTGATTAAATACCACTAAAAGAAAGCTCTATTTGTGTGAAAAAAAATGATAAAAATTTCATATGGGTACAGTGTAGCATGACCGCACAATTGTCATTCAAAGTGTGACAGCGCTGAAAGCTGAAAATTGGCCTGGGCAGGAAGGGGGTGAAAGAGCCCAGTATTAAAGTGGTTAAATGATTGTTTTTGACTATGCTACTGTTGTGATTTGCAATTACCGTATATACTCGAGTATAAGCTGAGTTTTTCAGCACATTTTTTTGTGCTGAAAACGTCCCCCTCGGCTTATACTCGAGTCAAGAAAAAAAAAAAAAAGTCCCTGGCCGCTCCGACGTGCTTAAGCTTTAAAAATGGCGCCGCCCGGTGCATACATGTCATTGCACACGCGCCGCCGCCGCTCAGGAGAGGCCGGGAATAGCCGAAAGTATACGAGCGGCGGCGGCGCGTGTGCGCAATGACGTGTCGGCGCCGGGCGGCGCCATTTTTAAAATGAAGGCGCCTCTGGAACAGGTAAGTGAAACAGCTGCACTACCTGCCATTATGCAGGGCTGCGGGCATACTACAAGGGATGCAGTGCTGCGGGCATGGTCCACCTGTACCATGCCCACAGCACTGCATCTCCTGTAGTATGCCCACAACCCCGGATCCTCTTGTACCATGCCAGTCACCCTGCATTCTCCTGTACCATGCCAGTACCCTGGATTCTCCTGTACCATGCCAGCCACCCTTCATTCTCCTGCACCATGCCAGTCACCCTGCATTCTCCTGCACCATGCCAGTACCCTGCATTCTCCTGTACCATGCCAGTACCCTGCATTCTCCTGTACCATGCCAGTACCCTGCATTCTCCTGTACCATGCCAGTACCCTGCATTCTCCTGTACCATGCCCGCCTCCCTGCATTCTCCTGTACCATGCCCGCCGCCCTACATTCTCCTGTACAATGCCCGCCGCCCTGCATTCTCACCCTAGGCTTGTACTTGAGTGAAACATTTTTCCCATCTTTTTGTGGTAAAAGTAGGGGCCTCGGCTTATACTCGGGTCGGCTTATACTCGAGTATATACGGTAGATTGTGGTCGGTTTTGCATGCATTATGGCATGTTGTGCTGCCCTAACAATATATCCATCTTTGCTATTCACATTGCTCACCCTTGTGGGGTGGGACGGCTTGTGGAGGGCGGTACAAGCCGACTACCTAACACCTTGCAAATGTGCGCAATCATCATTTGCTTGTGAGTACAATGAATGTTGTCTTCAGATTTTGATAAACCTTTTAGTGGTAATGCACAAGGTCGGTGCGCCCTTCTTTTGTTGTTGTTTTTCAGTGTATTTTGGATACCCTTGGTCCTAAGGGGGCGGCAAGACCTAAATGTTGCATACAAACACCATATAAGAACACTTATCCTTTGTTACACACCACCTGAGCGCAGGAGAATTTTTGTTTGCACTTCAATATACTGCAGTAAAACTGGCCTGACACACTTCAATTTACTGCAGTAAAACTGCATGGATGCACTACACTGACACTTCAGTAAAACTGCATGGATGCACTACACTGACACTACAGTAAAACTGCATGGACGTATTACACTGACACTGCACTATCACTATATTCACACTACACTGACACTCTACACTCACAATAGAAACACAATAGCACACTAACTCGCTAGTAGCAATGAAGAGAGCCCTGTTCTATCTATCTCAACTCCAATATCACACTGCAAATGACTCCTTTGGGAACCTTTTATAGTGTGGGGTGGGTCTATGAGCAATGAGCAATGATTGGCCTAAGTCATCATGACTTTCTTCAATTGTGGGTCTGATAGTGTTCTGTGCCCTGATTGGGCAAAGACTATATTACTTCAACCAATCAGGGCTTAGAATGCACTGTGTGGCTCGCAAAGCATTGTGGAGAGTTCAGCAGGCCGAACAAATGGCCAAACACCCTGCCAATTCGGGTGTTTGCCAAATGGGCGAACAGCCAATGTTCGGGCCAAACTTATGCTCCGCTCGAACCGTTTGCCCAACACTAGGACTGAGCAATGATACAGCAGATTTTTACTCTAAACAATTGCACAATGAAGAAGTGGTCAGGGTCAGGTTTTACTATGTCTTAGTGGTATGTTAGTGCAGCTGAAAGAGAACATGCACTAAATATCTCTCATAATCTGTGCTGGTGCTCCTGTTTAGCATATCCTTGCTATGCGACAGAATTCGTACAGTAGATGCCCCCCAATGTATGCTTTATAGACTTGAAGTATATTTGTCTGTTCTAATGTAATGATTTTGCCATTTAATAAACAAATCATTACAAGCAATGCATACAAACAAATACAAGCATATGGTTCCTACATGACAGAAAAAAACAAAACTGTAATTTTTTTGCCTGAGTTAAATTGAGAAATGCAAACCTTTGCTGAAGAGTCTCTAGCTTTTCCAGCAATCCTGGCTCATTCGTAACTTCAATTACTATGTTTGTTTTGATGATATTCCCCATTAGAGTCTAGGACAAAAAAAGATACATAAAACATACATATGTACATATGGTACAATAAGTACATATAAATACAGTCACACACAAGTACAAGTAAACAAGTACCTTGAAGTCTAAATCAATTCCATCAAACCTACTGGCATCCTCGGGAAGTTGGTTTCGGATGTCTTCTGAGTTAGCAAAGATACTTTGCAAGTGTGCCCAGGTTTGCTGAACCTCCAGCCAGACAGAAATAACCAAATCAGCCACCATAAGTTTCTTCTGCCACCTGCTTACCTCCACTGAGAAATATTCCACATATTTGCTCATTAAAATGTTCTGCAGTTGCACCTGGGGGGGATAAAAGTAACTCTTAGGATCTTATGTTCCCTAATGCCCATATCTATATAAAGAAGTGCAGGTTTCTCACACTCCGGGGCCCACTCTATTATGCTACCACTGGTATATTGTAAGAGCCCCAATATGTGTCAGTGTCAACAGAATGGGATCCTGGCCTGAGGTCTGTTGGTTCTTGGGCACAATTTCTAATGTCAGTGTTCTCTGGGCAAGGTTTCACTTTAGCTAACCTCTTCACTGGCTATAGACTTGGACTTTCATCATTTTGCTATATAATAGTGTATTATTGCACGTGGGTTTTGAACCCTGGGGCAAGCACTTGAACTGTCTTATGATGATTTATCATTGGCAAAGTAGCAGTACAACATGTGATGTGTATACATTTTGGTAAATTGGTATACGAATTGAGCTACTTAGTCATAGAACTCAAAAAGCAAACTGGCTCTTTGGCAGAGGTGTAGAACATTTCCAAATTATATTAATAGATTCAATTGGACTTACCTTGGTTCAAAGACCTGAATCAGGTGAAGAGAAATGCACATATATAAAGCTCTAATTTGTTCTAGAGTTTTTAAAAAGAAAGAAAAAGCACTATGGCAACATTTAAATCATATCACTGCTCTCGAAATGGACCCCTTAGTATTATTGCGGCCTACTATAATTCTCCTGTAGCATTAGCCCTTTAATTTTGGTTATCAGTGATGATTAAACAGTGTAGCAGAGCGGACCTGAAGGAGCCTAGGAGAGTCATGTTAGGAGTTTATATATCTTCCAGGGTCCTCTAATATAGGTTTGGGGATCTCAGATCCACGGTTCAGCACAGGGTTTATTCCACTTTCCTCTGCTAATTTAATCCCCCCTGCAGCCAGTACTCTCAGCCTTGGGGAATCCCACAAGTCCTGTTTAAGAGCTAAACAGGTGTATGAAAATTAACAAGCTGTGTATGTGGTCAGCAGGATAGTAAGAGCTTGTAATTTGTGTAGTTAGTGCCAGTATACGGCTAGGTTTTTGTTTTGTGATTATTTGCCTGTTCATTTTCTGGAACACTGTACAGCACCTGTGAATAAGACTTGTATATAGCACCAATAAACACCCCACTGTTTGCCACTACCTCACTGGACTTTGTATCTGTGCCTGAAAGACTGCCTCACCCAGAAGGGTTTATGTCTCGGCTACCTAAAAAATGCTATGACCTCCAGTACTTATGTAGCGCTACCCCCATGAGGGCCGCAAGATTCTTGACCCCAATGACTGCCCTGACTGTGCAAGACTCCCGACACCTCTGAAACCTTGGGTTCTGACATTTCTGAAGATTAATGCAATTATACAGACACCAAAATATGACACAGTAACCAAGACATTTTTTTACTTAGAGTTCTGAAGGTAACCAATTTAACAAGATGTGGCGTAGGCAAGTATGAGGCTATTGTCAAACTCTTAGCACAAATAAACAGAAAAATTATGAACATAGAATTTCAAAGGGAAAGAGAGCAGCAACAGTAATTTAATTAGGGCCTATGGCGACAGGTAAGAAAAGGGAAGGAGAATGACCAGTTTTATGTCAGACTATTTCCTTTTGCCTCCTGAGGCCACAAGCCCAAATTAAACACAGATACTCAAAAATGTTTTAAAACATTATACACAAGATATAGGTCTCTGATCTCTGAAAAGAGTTCCTTAATAATATGGACAGGTATGGTACCCAACGTCCCTCAAGAAAGAAGCAGAACTAAAGGGAAAACAGAAGGAGCTGTATTTATGTATAAAAAGTGGTTAAAAACACTTACAATGTAGTAGATCAAATGAGCATCTTAGTCAGCATAATAAGCATCCTGTACAGCCGCATGTACAGGAATGCTGGCCCACAGCCTTGACTAGGTCTGACGAAGGAGCGAATTCCTCATGCCCTGAAACGCGTTGCTTAATGTCAGCTCCGGGCTATGCATTCTAGCGTGGTTCCGGAAGTCTATCAGCCATCTTCTTCTTTACTTCTCCCTCTCCTGTCACAGCTGCAGGCCTGCTCTCCCTCCCTCTAGAGGCAAAGGACTCTACAGGATGCCTATTATTATGCTTATTAGGTGTCGGTTGACTTGCAAGGTAAGGGCAATCATTGGGGTCAAATATCTTTTAGCGGCCCTCATGGGGGTAGCGCTACATAAGTACTGGAGGTCGTAGCATTTTTTCTAATTGATATAACTGTTGTGAGCTGGGGGGAGCTACAATGTCTTATGAAGGAGCAAATTGCTCATGCTCCGAAATGC
The DNA here is from genome assembly GCF_965119305.1 of Pelophylax lessonae. Taxonomy (NCBI): domain Eukaryota; kingdom Metazoa; phylum Chordata; class Amphibia; order Anura; family Ranidae; genus Pelophylax; species Pelophylax lessonae. The sequence continues at coordinate 248,990,639 of NC_138773.1, read as the reverse complement.
GTTACCGCCCCTTAATGTCAGCTCTGGTCTATGCATTTCAGCGTGGTTCTGGAAGTCTATTGGCCATCTTGCTTTCCCTCTCCTGTCACAGCTGCAAGCCAGCTCTCTCTCCCCCTAGAGATGAAAGACTCTACAGGATGCCTATTATGCAGACTGATTTGCTCATTTAATATACTACATTGTAAGTATTTATATTGCTTTTTATGAAAAAATATTCTTTAATACTGCGCTTAGACGCGCCTTCTGTTTTCCTTTCGTTTCTTCCAGAATTGCTTCCTCTACCTGAAGTGCTGCTGCAAGTGCTCCCCAAGTCTCTCCTCCTTCCCTTAATGCTGATGTTGAAGCTAAAAGCCGATGTGATAATAATCTAGTACAGTTCACTGGAGGACATTTCCTGACAGAAGCGCTCTGTTCCTCTTCCTTAAGAAAGAAGCAGGGGATTCCTTGTGTTGCAGATGTTCTGTGTCTTAAGCTAGCTTAAACAAGGGCCCAGTATAGTTCCTGGATAATGGCATCCAATGTTGTAATGACAAATGTAAAGTGTATCCTTGCTAGGGCTTTAGCGAGAGAAACAAGTAAAGGTGTCTGCATTCAGTGTCTCTTGGGGTGTAAAGATGGTGTGCTTCTTCCTGCTCAGCAATCAGGCTCCAAGGAATGGCGGAAGGATCCTGAAGCAGGCTCCTGTGGATGCTGTGATCAGGGAAAAGGCGCTCGACCACACACCCTGCAGTTCAATGTTTCAGCCAGACCAGCCAGATCTGTACTGCGGGCGATGAAAGTGACCTCCTGATTGTCACCAAGCTGGCCGGAGCTGCCAATGATGGATGCATCCACACATGCCCACCGGAGGCTTCCCTTGCTGCCTAGACCGCAGCACCGGCTCGTACTCCTCTGACCGTCCTGGCCACTGCTTCCAGCTGAAGCCAGTGGTCCCAAGAGGGCAATTCATCCCCAACACAGGCTATTTATCAACTCTCCCAGCATTCTGTTCTCTCCCTCCAGCTGGACCTGGATTATTATACTTACACTGGATAGGAAGCCGTTAAAGAAACACAAACAACCCCACTGGTACCCTCCTTGTGCACCAAGCACATGGGCTTGTATCTTGGTGAACAGGGCTGCTAGCATTCAGGTCTCTGACATGTTAATACAGCCCATAAAATATTCAGCTTTAAGCTGCTGCTTTAAGAAGGGGATGCAAAAACAATGTTTTCCCGAAAAATGTACCTTTACCTACCTGACCCTTTAATCACTGCAGCAAAAATATATTCCACCTGTGTCTGAAATATAATTTTTGGAAGGACTGGCTCTTTAACGCTTAGAATATCTCATAAACACAATTCTTGTAACTGTGCTGATTTGCACTTTTTTATGTACAAGGACCTTCTTACCACGTGCAATTTGAAGTAAAATAAATCAAGGCCGCTCATTCCGGCACAAAACCACTGAACTTCTTTTTAAAACCAGAAAAGTTTGGACTTTGTCAAAATCAACAAGAAGCTCCCCTACTGATGTAAACGAAACTGAAATTAGGCTTGTATTGAATTGCTGATCACAGACCTCCATTTACTGTGGCCCAGGCCCCATGAAAAGCGTGGCGCTCGAGAGAGAAATTGCGCGCTAAAAAAAGAAAACTGCAAAACAAGTGAAAAAATGCTAAATGCTTAAAAACCACACTCGTTTGTTCAAAGTAGCTATTCACAATGGGATTGATGGCTGTATTCAGCTCCAAACCATCAGCCAAAGCAACTTTGCTCTGATTCCTGATTCTTTATTCATACCAAACAGGAGCAGAAGCAGTTGGACATACTTAAGCAATAAGGCACCACAGGCAAGCACTTTCCTATAAGTGTCCTGCACTTTGTGCATGTTGTCAAGCGACGCAGCTGGGGGTGAACACCCCCCCAAAAAATAATATTTTAAGTATGTTCAAGAGACCTTGTCATTGCTTTTTTTTAAAGGGAGTAAACTTTTTTCTTTGTCTAATGCTTAAAAGTGTATTTACAAATTACTGTGGCTAAGGCTGTTTTTCATTTTATCAGTCCTCAATGTGGCCTGGCAGCAATATTCATAAATATGCATCCTGAGGCATAGAAAAATCTGTATAATATTTTGCTTTGGGTAGAGATGATAAAGACACTTTTCATGTTTTTTTGGTGGAACTTTATATTATATTCCAAGTTGTTTCAAAATTGATTTTAGGTTACAAGATACCCCATGCAACCAGCTCCCTCTTTCTTACAACACATACTTATAGTCATTTTTGTGACTTACCATTGAAGTTTCAAATCACACCGTATATCACCAGATCCATACTACTCATCTGAACTTCTACACAAAGATTACATTCCAATTGCTGTCAGTGTATGTATTTTTTTAAAGGGTAAGTTTACTTTTGCATGTAGCACTGCCCCCTTAAGAGCTGACACCCGTCCACTGACTACACTATTCCGGAGTGGTCCCTTCCTGGTCAGGCCCTTAGGCACGATCTGTAAAAACAAACACAAAGAAGGGGCGCACCAGCCTAGCGCATTATCCTCGGCGGGCTTTATTAATAATAAAGGTTAAAATCAGCTACTCACAAACATGCGTGGTAGAACAGCATATCAATTCCTAAAGTCAGCTTCAAAGAAAGTCCAATGTCTCCTGTAGATGGAGGGCTGACGCATTTCGAGGTCGTGCCTCTTCCTCAGAGCCTTAGGCACGATCCTCTGTACTCACGATACTGCTTTCCAGGTTCTCCAGTGCCTCAACTCCTCTAGTCAGCTATCCTGGACCTCTGGGTTCAGCTCCACACCTCTGGCTCACCAGGCCAACTACCTGTGTCCGTACACCAACTACTGCAGAAGAGGGGGCAGCCGCCACCCTCCTTCCGAGACTCTGCTTCTAGCCAAAGACCCTGAGCACATGTGCCTCTGGCTTTACATACCACACCCCACAATGACCCGAGACCGCAATCTGTGCCAATCCCTGGGGCAGTATCAAAGCCTGTGTCCCCATAGGCCAGGTTTCCTCCACTGTCCAACGTGCTTTCCCATTAAGCACAGTAGGGACACTCCCTCAGACCATATGAATCACACAATGGGCACATTGAGCAGACCTAACTCATAGATCCTGTTTCCTGTTAAGCAGAGAGGATATAGAATTTACCTGCTGCTCCTCTGATAGGCAGACAGAGCCAAAAACTATATTCAATCTCTAGCACCTATCTGGGAGGGTGCTAAATGCATATAAAATAATAAATGCACATATTTTTGCACGTAAAAATATGCATGTATTATTTTTTAAAACGGGAGCCTCCAGAGTATTGCACCCACAATCAGCAGATCGCCGGTTCAATGTTGGGTTTCTGCACACACTGCCTACAGCTCTGTTGCCCATACCTCTGTACGGACTGTCATTTTCAGAGCTGTAGGCAGTGTGAATGAACTATGGGATGCTGATCAGTATGTTTGCAGTTCATTCAAACTACAAGTCCATCTGCTGCGGTTGAAGAGGGTACTTGTAGTTTAATAATTCACAGAAATCTGTAAAGACGCAGCTGTGTGGGCAGGGTTATTTTTAAAAAGTGACATTGGGTCCCCATACCTGCTGTCACGCAGAGGGAAAGGAATTAGGGAGAGAGGGAGCAGGAGCTGGAACATGTTACATGCTTCACCCTAAATGCAGGTGGAACCTGTTCCAAAGGTGAAGTTATCCTTTAACCACTTAAGCACCAGGCCTATTTCTGACACTTGTTTAAGTTTAATTTTGCTAGAAAATTACTTAGAACCCCCAGTCATTATATTTTTTTTTAGCAGAGACCCTAGAGAATAAAATGGAGATTGTTGCAATACATTATGTCACATCGTATTTACGCAGCGGTCTTTCAAACGCAATTTTTTGGGAAAAAATACACTTTTTTTGAATAAAAAAATAAGAAAACAGTAAAGTTAGCCCAATTGTTTTCTATAATGTGAAAGAGAATGTTACGCTGAGTAAATTGATACCTACCATGTCATGCTTCAAAATTGCGCATGCTTGTGGAATGGCGACAAACATTGGTATTTAAAAATCTCCATAGGCAACGCTTTAAAAATTTCTACAGGTCACTAGTTATGAGTTACAGAGGAGGTCTGGGGCTATAATTATTGTTCTCTCTCTCTAACGATCACGGTGATACCTCACATGTGTGGTTTGAATACCGTTTTCATATGTGGTTCGCTTCTGCACGAGAGCTCTGAGGGACGGGGCGCTTTAAATTTATTTTTTCTTATTTATGTTAACCTTTATTTTTTATTTTTACACTTTCCTTTTAAAAACATTTTTTTGATCACTTTTATTCCTATTACAAGGAATGTAAACATCCCTTGTAATAGAATTAAGCAGGACAGGTCCTCTTTAATGTGAGATCTGGGGTCAAAAAGACCACAGATTTCACATCTACACTAAAAATGTCAGTTAGGGGTTCGAACTGTCCCCTCCAATGTCCCAGTCCCACTAAAAATCGCAGGTCGCCGCCAATTCTTGTAAAAAAATAAATAAATAAAAATGACATAAATCTTTCCCCTAGTTTGCAGACGCTATAACTTTTGTGCAAACCAATCAAAATACACTTATTGTGATTTTTTTAATCAAAAAAATGTAGCAAAATACAAATTGGCCTAAAAGGATGAAAAATGTTGATTTTTTAATTTTTTGGGGGGGGGGGGGGGTGGGGAAATGTTATATAGCAGAATGTGAAAAATATTGTTATTTTTTTTTCTCTCAGAATTGTCGCTCTTTTTTTGTTTATAGAGCAAAAAATAAAATTCGCACAGGTGATCAAATACCACCAAAAGAAAGCTCTATTTGTGGGAAAAAAAGGACATCAATTTTATTTCGGTACAGTGTCGCACGACCGCGCAATTTTCTGTTAAAATATGCAGTGCAGAATAGTAAAAAATGGCCTGGTCATTAATGGAGGAAATCCTTCCGATCCAGCACTGGTTAAGGCCGTTGTGCGGTAGAAACCTATGAAGTTGCTCTGGTCCTCCAAGGCCATAGAGTCAAGTGGGGGCCATCTTGAGCTCACTCGACTTTCTGCACAGCGCTTGAGAGGACTGGATCGTTTTTCCTGCTTCCAACTGCTACAGTAAGTGGGGAAAATGACCGGGAAGCAGCGGGAGGGGGATGGTCACCTCTCCCGCCGCCCATAAAAGTGATCCCACGGCAAATTTTCCGCTGAGACCACTTTTATGTGAGAGGCCCCGTATAGAAATACCGGGGGTTATGACAACTATCTGCTGCAATAACACCGGTGTTTAACGTCAAAGTAGCGACGAAAATATGCAGAGTGCGGTCCGGAAGTGGTTAAACATCTTCCGTCAATGATTCTGTCACAACATGTGGTTCCCTTCCACAAACATTTTCAACTAACCAAACATAAGCTTTGTTTTTGAACTAGAAACACATTAGGCCAGGGGCATTTTATGGAAGCAGTGGGCCTGTGTGCAAGAATATACCTTTGACCCTTCTGCCAGAGAAAAACAAAATGTGCCACACGCAGCGAGCCACAGCATTAATTGGCTGTGTTTTTATGTAGGCTATAGTGGCTTTAGGTAGTGCCTTCTGGTTACAAAGAAAACTAAAGATGCCTGGAGGTTGTGGGGTTAATTGGCTTGTGTGGCCGTTTGGCTCCCGCTCGGCACCCTCCCAACAGGGTTGCCAACCCCTCACAACTTTTTTCACTGACAAAACATGGAAAATTTAATGGCAGTGTGCATTTTACTGACAACCTGAAATATGACAGAATTTCCTCCTACAAACTAAGAGAATTGCTATTTAAAAAATACAAAGAATTTGTAAAAATTAGCAATGCCCATAACAAGTAATATGCTTGACTTTATAATGAAAAAGTCAAAACAGTGTGGCAAAATGGTCATGGTCAAGGTTAAGAGTGGGAGTGGCTTAAAGAGGAACGATCAAAAAGAACCTGAACCTAGTTCCTGTTTACAGGGACTACACATATGCCACTGTCAGTCAATTGACAGTCCTGATCTGTAGAACAAAAAAAGTGCTACTGTTTTTTTAGGCCCCACAATAGTTGCCAAAATGTTTTTCTAATCACTATTTTTAACAAAAAATACACTAAAATTATTATTAGCACACAAACACAACATAGCTTACAAAATTCCTGCTAAATTTCTACTAAGGCCTCCTTTACATGTGGCATACTAAAGCGTATGCCCATGTGAGGCCGTGTTTGCCAGGGGGAGTGGGTGCTTTGGGGAAACATCAAGAGTCTAAACAGATGTCTCTTTTTTTGACACAGAGAAAGGGACACAGGGTCCTCATTCCTTTTTCTCTGCGGCCTCAAATGCACTGCCGATGAATGAATAGAAGTCTCTGTATGAAGGTTTTCTATTAATTCACAAACTGAAGCATAGTAAACACAGTTCCCTATGCTTCAGTGATGAAGGAACACAGGCTTGTTCAAAATGCATCCAACTGCAGCCAACTGCATCCAATTGCGTTTGGTGTGAAAAAGCCCAAACTAAACTAAGCTTCTAGGTACAGCAGTTGATGGAGCTTTTATAAAACTAAGATGATGAGAAAATTATAATTCCTTTCCAAAAGTATTTTTATTGTATATGTTACATTAAAAGGAAAATTCCTATTATATATATGTAATTTCAAGTGGATCTTTCCCCCTTTCGCTAAAAATCACATTAGCATACAGCTCATACAGCTTACTTTTCTTAAAATTGCAGTTTTTCCACTTTCTGGTTGAGTAAGGTATTGGTGATGTAACTCTGGTATCACAGATGAATCCTGAGAAATTCCTGTCACATGTTCCAGAAGCAAGTCCCAGAATTCCAGACAGAGTTCAGGAAGTAAAGGGAAATGGATTAATCTGCCCTTAATAAGAATAGCCATCGTCCCAAGAATGGGGAGGAAAAGAAAAATAAAGTATGTAAAAAATGAAAAGCTTGCAATTATCTAGAAGTATCTGTTTGCAGATTGTCATTAAACATTTCTAAATGTAGCACCACCACCGAAGGAGCTGTTTGAGTATATTTGGTTCTGTACTCTGCCTTACAACCTTAGGAACAGCTTTAACACCTCTGGCACACCTAGTAAACAGTGTTACTGCAAACACAATAGTAAATAGACGCAAACTGTCGTAAACCAGAACGTTTGTTTACTGGAAGACTTTTTACTATCAAACAAACAGTAATAGGTTAACCAAGTAGTCAGAAATAGAAAAACTCTGAAATATAACAGTATAACACAAAGTTACATGCAAATTCCAAATAGCACAATTCCACTGACTTAAATGGCTCTAATGTGGCCTATGTGCTTAGGCGTTTAAAGTTTGCCCCAAGCCACCTGGGAGACACACCAAACATGTGGAAGAAGGTGCTCTGGTCAGATGAAACCAAAATTGAACTTTTTGGCAACAATGCAAAACGTTATGTTTGGGGTAAAAGCAACACAGCTCATCACCCTGAACACACCATCCCCACTGTCAAACATGGTGGTGGCAGCATCATGGTTTGGGCCTGCTTTTCTTCAGCAGGGAAAGGGAAGATGGTTAAAATTGATGGGAAGATGGATGGAGCCAAAGACAGGACCATTCTGGAAGAAAACCTGATGGAGTCTGCAAAAGACCTGAGACTGGGACGGAGATTTGTCTTCCAACAAGACAATGATCCAAAACATAAAGCAAAATCTACAATGGAATGGTTCACAAATAAACATATCCAGGTGTTAGAATGGCCAAGTCAAAGTCCAGACCTGAATCCAATTGAGAATCTGTGGAAAGAACTAAAAACTGCTGTTCACAAATGCTCTCCATCCTACCTCACTGAGCTCAAGCTGTTTTGCAAGGAGGAATGGGCAAAAATTTCAGTCTCTCGATGTGCAAAACTGATAGAGACATACCCCAAGCGACTTACAGCTGTAATCGCAGAAAAAGGTGGAGCTACAATGTATTAACTTAAGGGGGCTGAATCAGTTTGCACGCACAATTTTTCAGTTTTTTATTTGTTAAAAAAGTTTGAAATATCTAATAAATTTCGTTCCACTTCATGATTGTGTCCCACTTGTTGTTGATTCTTCACAAAAAATTACAGTTTTATATCTTTATGTTTGAAGCCTAAAATGTGGCAAAACGTTGAAAAGTTCAAGGGGGCCTAATTCTTTTGCAAGGCACTGTACCTATGTATGCTTGCATTTGTTCTTTTACATTTTAAAAGAAGTTCTCCCAAAGAGCAGACACATTACAATGCCTGCTATTACTTTTGAAATCAGGGAAAGTCAGGCCATAGTAACAAAGAAAAACGAAATCAGGAAGATGCAAAGGAAAAGGTTTTTAACAAATAAATCAAATAGCATGCATCTTCTATTGACAGGACTTACTAATAAATGGGTTTCTGATGGTGTTCAGCATACGATTCATGTCAACTTATTATAAACAAATGTTATGCCTGTGTATACTACCAATTAAAAATACATGTATACCAAAAAGGAGCAATCATAACTATTTAGTCCACTTTGCACACTGTATTTTCTATTAGATGTGAATATAAACTCTCTTTCACACGAAGGCGCATGCGCGGCAGCACACGACATGGACGCTTAGACTGGTAGCTCCGATCCGCCCCTGTTTGAGGCTCCCTCGATCACCAGCACCCAAGCCATTAAGCCTGTCTGGTTACCAACAGACAGCGATACCCCTACAGAGACCCCTGATGTCATCTGGATCTGTCCGCTGGGATCTTCAGGGTTAGTTTGGAATGAGTGATCCGTCGGCCACAGGCTCCAAGATGCAGTCACACAGCACACTCAGGGACAGGCTCCCTCCTCTGTTCCCTTACTAAACTCTCCTGCGCCCCCACAAACCACAGGCACACAAGTGAGTACCCCCTTCATACACTGGAGGAGATGGGACTCTCTCCAAAGGAAACAGGCCTTCCTCAAGCACTGCAGCACTTGCAGCCGCATGGCCTAGGCCCTGAACATCCTGCAGCGGCGGATGCCATATTTGCTAAATTTGCAGACCTGCTTAACCGTGGCCTACATGTGCACCATGGTATTTTGAAAACGGGTTCCACCTCCAATTTGCTTACCTTTGCAGAACAGGCTGATGGTAGGCAGGATTTTCAAACATGCCCCTTTACCTCCCCAGTGGTCAGCAGAAGTGAAGGTGGATATGACCTCAGGGGGTCATCATATACAGTACATATGAATGCTGCCTTTCTTTACATATCAATGCAGCTGGTACATGGCTATTTACATATTTATGCCATGTGATTTACATATAATGCAGGTTATTTACATGTAAACACAGGGTCTGCAGATGAGTCATCTGTACACGGCAATAGGGCAGAGCTGGGCAGCATTAGTAACAGAAATTCACACTGAGATATGAGGATACAGCATGGGACTAAAACTTCAAGGGACAAGGGCATTTAAACTGGGAAAGTTGGCAACTATGAACCAGCTGCTTTGGGCCCCACAACAATGATGGGGCCCAGGGTAGCTGCCCCTTTTGCCCTGCCCCAAAGACGGCCCTGGATATCCCTGAAACAGTTAGCTCCTTTATTAAGGTAATAATTCTGGATATTCCACAGCACAGGCTGGAGTTGGACCAATTATAAAGAACAAAAAGCCTGCTTGCTACAAGTTTGTATTGAGGAACTATCTCTGTTTTTTACATTGCATCTAATTTCTGCCGTAATCTTTATTGACTGCCATCACCCTATAAGGCCAGTTTCCTTTCACTCAGGAGTCTGTTTATATTATATCCACTTCCAGTTACACAGAGCATACTGTTCAGACAGTCGCGATTGTTATGGGTGTTTGTTTGGGAGATTGAATGATGCAGCTGCCTGTCCTAATTAACAACGTTGTCATTTTTTAATCAAACTGGTGGAGGTGTTTTGTTGATCCAGTTTTTTAGGGTCCATTCACACTAGCGCGACTTGTCAGGCGACTTGGTCGCCTGACAAGTTGCGGTTGGTCGCTCGCCATTGAATAGTACAGGACCCGTTCTAATAGGAGCGACACAAGTCGCTCCGACTTAGAAAAAGGGTCCAGTACTATTTTGGGGCGACCTGGAGGCGACTTGCATTGACTTCAATCATATGAAGTCCCTGCAAGTCGCGCCGAGGTCGCCCCAGCAAGTCGTGTCGCGCCAGTCTGAATGGGCGCTAATAGTGTGTTATTTGGGAATTTTTTGTAAACATAACAAAGCATTTATTAAAAATACCAGTATTCCCTCTATGATGCATCTCTTGAGGCTATCCTCTTTATGTGAGGTGTGGAGATTAGGGTTGAGCGGACACCTAGATGTCCGTGTTCGACGGGTTCGGCCGAACTTTAAAAAAAAGTCCGGGTCCGTGTCCCGGACTTTTACCGAACTTTTCCCGGACACCGAACCCCATTGAAGTCAATGGGGACCCAAACTTTAAGGCACTAAAATGGCTCTAAAACACCAAAGGAAAGGGCTAGAGTGCTGCAAATGGCAGCAAAACGTAATTAAGAGCATGGCAAGTGCTCTGCAAACAAATGTGGATAGGGAAATAACTTAAAACAACAAAAAAAAACAGAAAAATAAAACAATGTTCTTCTTCATCTCTGAAGGACGAGGCCCATATGGAGTAGGAGGGAGGTTGAGGTGGTGGTGGATGTGGCGGTGACATAGGCGTGCGCACAGGGTGTGCTGGGTGTGCCTGGGCACACCCTAATCACCTAGGGCACATAGCATTGCCAGTGAGGAGATGGGAAAGATCTCCCTGGGACCTGCTCTGCTCTATTTCTCCTTGCCTACAGGTACATGGCCCCGATACATTACTCTCCCTGCTGGCAAACACATGCATGTGTATTTCAACTTTGGGGTGCACACCTTAATGCAATAGGCTGCGCACACCTATGGGCGGTGTAGGTGGAAGCGGCGGTGGAGGAGGACCAGGGCCGGATTAACAGCATCATGGGCTTGGTGCTGAGGATTTTGAAGGGCCTTAAGGGCCGTGCCTTGCCATGCACCCAGAGGAGGAAGGGTGCAGCCATGCATGCCTAATTCAACATGGGATGCTGTCTCTGAAGCCCATAAACACATCCATGCATCGCCAACTGTCCCTCCTTGTCCGGCCTTCACGCTGTGTGGGGAGGTTCTGAGGGTGCTGCCTGGGGAAGCGAGCATAGAAGCCAGACTTCTGTGTTTACAAGTGACAGAAGAGCGGTAACAGTGAATATGGCCAACCCGGGGCCTATATAAAAGGTAGGGGCCTGGAGCTGCAGCTCCAATAGCCCCTACATTAATCTGGCCCTGAGGAGGAGGACGAGGTAGCCAACACTGCTTCTTTTCAAAAATTTTAAATGAGGGTACACCCCAAAAGAGTGAGAAAGAGCAAAAATGGAACAATGGGTGGGTAAGGTCGGTATCCATTGCTATTCTGCATAAGGTACGGAAAAGTCCCGTGGGATCCATGCCTGGTTCATTTTAATGAACGTGAGCTTGTCCACATTGTCTCTGGACAGGCGGCTGCGCTTGTCTGTTATAACGCCCCCCGCCGTGCTAAATACCCGTTCAGATAATACACTGGCTGCAGGGCACGCCAGCACCTCCAAGGCGTAAAGGGCAAGCTCAGGCCATGTGCCCAATTTGGAGACCCAGAAGTTGAAGGGGGCAGACCCGTCATTCACTACATGTAGGCGTGTGCACACATACTGCTCCACCATGTTGGTAAAATGCTGCCTCCTGCTAAGACGTTCCATCTGAGCTGCTGGTGCTGCTGTTTGTTGTGGCGTGCTGACAAAGCTTTTCCACATTTCGGCCATGCTAACCCTGCCTTCTGAGGTGCTGGCGGTGCCCTGGTTGCGTTGGCGACCTCCTCCTCCTCCTCCTCTGCCTTGTGCTTCCACTGTGGCCCCGCTGTCAGATGGGAATGCCAGCAGCATGGCGTCTACCAGCGTGCGCTTGTACTCGCGCATCTTGCGATCGCGCTCCAGTGAGTGAATTAAGGACGGTACGTTGTCCTTGTAACGGGGATCCAGCAGCGTGGCCACCCAGTAATCAGCACAAGTTAGAATGTGGGCAACTCGGCGGTCGTTGTGGAGACACTGCAGCATGTAATCGCTCATGTGTGCCAGGCTGCCCAGAGGCGACGAAAGGCTGTCCTCTGTGGGAGGTGTATCGTCCGTGTCCTCTGTATCCCCCCAGCCACGCACCAGTGATGGCCATGAGCTGGCCTGGGTGCCACCCTGCTGTGAACATGGTTCCATCTCCTCCTCCAGCTCCTCCTCCTCCTCATCCTCCTCATCCTCCAGAACTGTGCCCCTGCTGGACAATTGTGTCCCTGGCGTTTGTGTGTGCAGGAACCCACCCTCGGAGCCCCTTGCGAATGACTGCCCTGAAAGCCTTTGAAATGTTACCTCTTCATCCTCCTCTTCCTCCTCCTCATCCTGTGCCACATCCTCTTCCATCATCGCCCAAATTGTTTTTTCAAGGAGGCATAGAAGTGGGATAGTTAAGCTGAGAATGGCGTCATTGCCACTGGCCATGTTGGTGGAGTACCCAAAACAGCGCAACAAGGCACAATATATGCAAATGTCAAATATGCAAACTATGCCGCAATTTAATGTTTTTTACACCAAAAGGGTGTGTATTGAATAGCGGAATAGGATAAAAAACTGTGTATCTCACACGTACAAACACAGACTAGGCCCGATTAAATTTTTTCCTACCCTAAAGGGAGGATGAGGAAGAGGAGTATGGAACATGCAGCACCCTCAAATCTTCAGAAGTATGAGATGAACCCCAAAAACTTGGAAAGGTGGATCTCTCTCACACGTACCAACACAGACTATCCCCCAATTTAACTGATCCCCAAAGGTTTTTGATTAAATAGCGGAATAGAAAATATGATCCAAAAAAAGTGTATGTATATCACACGTACACAACCACACTAGGCCCCAATTACTATTGTTTGTACCCCTAAAAGGCTAGATGAGGAGTAGGGGGGGTATGGAACAGGCAGCACCCTCAAACCTTCAGAAGTATGAGATGAACCCCAACAACTTGGAAAGGTGGATCTCTCTCACACGTACCAACACAGACTATCCCCCAATTTAACTGATCCCCAAAGGTTTTTGATTAAATAGCGGAATAGAAAATATGATCCAAAAAAAGTGTATGTATATCACACGTACACAACCACACTAGGCCCCAATTACTATTGTTTGTACCCCTAAAAGGCTAGATGAGGAGTAGGGGGGGTATGGAACAGGCAGCACCCTCAAACCTTCAGAAGTATGAGATGAACCCCAACAACTTGGAAAGGTGGATCTCTCTCACACGTACCAACACAGACTATCCCCCAATTTAACTGATCCCCAAAGGTTTTTGATTAAATAGCGGAATAGAAAATATGATCCAAAAAAAGTGTATGTATATCACACGTACACAACCACACTGGGCCCCAATTACTATTGTTTGTACCCCTAAAAGGCTAGATGAGGAGTAGGGGGAGTATGGAACAGGCAGCACCCTCAAACCTTCAGAAGTATGAGATGAACCCCAACAACTTGGAAAGGTGGATCTCTCTCACACGTACCAACACAGACTATCCCCCAATTTAACTGATCCCCAAAGGTTTTTGATTAAACAGCGGAATAGAAAATATGATCCAAAAAAAGTGTATGTATATCACACGTACACAACCACACTGGGCCCCAATTACTATTGTTTGTACCCCTAAAAGGCTAGATGAGGAGTAGGGGGAGTATGGAACAGGCAGCACCCTCAAACCTTCAGAAGTATGAGATGAACCCCAACAACTTGGAAAGGTGGATCTCTCTCACACGTACCAACACAGACTATCCCCCAATTTAACTGATCCCCAAAGGTTTTTGATTAAATAGCGGAATAGAAAATATGATCCAAAAAAAGTGTATGTATATCACACGTACACAACCACACTAGGCCCCAATTACTATTGTTTGTACCCCTAAAAGGCTAGATGAGGAGTAGGGGGGGTATGGAACAGGCAGCACCCTCAAACCTTCAGAAGTATGAGATGAACCCCAACAACTTGGAAAGGTGGATCTCTCTCACACGTACCAACACAGACTATCCCCCAATTTAACTGATCCCCAAAGGTTTTTGATTAAATAGCGGAATAGAAAATATGATCCAAAAAAAGTGTATGTATATCACACGTACACAACCACACTAGGCCCCAATTACTATTGTTTGTACCCCTAAAAGGCTAGGAGTAGGGGGAGTATGGAACAGGCAGCACCCTCAAACCTTCAGAAGTATGAGATGAACCCCAACAACTTGGAAAGGTGGATCTCTCTCACACGTACCAACACAGACTATCCCCCAATTTAACTGATCCCCAAAGGTTTTTGATTAAATAGCGGAATAGAAAATATGATCCAAAAAAAGTGTATGTATATCACACGTACACAACCACACTAGGCCCCAATTACTATTGTTTGTACCCCTAAAAGGCTAGATGAGGAGTAGGGGGAGTATGGAACAGGCAGCACCCTCAAATCTTCAGAAGTATGAGATTGTGTTCACTGTACCCCACAAAGATTGAGTTCACTGCACCCCACAATGATTGTGTTCACTGCACCCCACAAAGATTGTGTTCACTGCACCTCACAAAGATTGTGTTCACTGTACCCCCCAAAGATTGTGTTCACTGCACCCCACAAAGATTCTGTTCACTGTACCCCACAAAGATTGTGTTCACTGCACCCTAAAAGGATGTTGTTCACTGCACCCCACAAAGATTGTGTTCACTGCACCCTAAAAGGATGTTGTTCACTGCACCCCAAAAAGATTGTGTTCACTGTACCCCCCCAAAGATTGTGTTCACTGCACCCCACAAAGATTGTGTTCACTGCACCCCAAAAAGATTGTGTTCACTGTACCCCCCAAAGATTGTGTTCACTGCACCCCAAAAAGATTGTGTTCACTGTACCCCCCAAAGATTGTGTTCACTGCACCCCACAAAGATTCTGTTCACTGTACCCCACAAAGATTGTGTTCACTGCACCCCAAAAAGATTGTGTTCACTGTACCCCCCCAAAGATTGTGTTCACTGCACCCCACAAAGATTCTGTTCACTGCACCCCACAAAGGATTTTGTTCACTGCACCCCAAAAAGATTGTGTTCACTGCACCCCAAAAAGGATTTTGATCACTGCACCCCAAAAAGGATGTTGTTCACTGCACCCCAAAAATGATTTTGTTCACTCCACCCCAAAAAGATTGTGTTCACTGCACCCCACAAAGATTGTGTTCACTGCACCCCAAAAAGATTGTGTTCACTGTACCCCCCAAAGATTGTGTTCACTGCACCCCACAAAGATTCTGTTCACTGTACCCCACAAAGATTGTGTTCACTGCACCCCAAAAAGATTGTGTTCACTGCACCCCAAAAAGGATGTTGTTCACTGCACCCCAAAAAGGATGTTGTTCACTCCACCCCAAAAAGATTGTGTTCACTGCACCCCACAAAGATTGTGTTCACTGCACCCCAAAAAGATTGTGTTCACTGCACCCCAAAAATGATTTTGTTCACTGCACCCCAAAAAGGATTTTGTTCACTGCACCCCAAAAAGGATGTTGTTCACTCCACCCCAAAAAGATTGTGTTCACTGCACCCCAAAAAGATTGTGTTCACTGCACCCCACAAAGGATTTTGTTCACTGCACCCCAAAAAGATTGTGTTCACTGCACCCCAAAAAGGATGTTGTTCACTGCACCCCAAAAAGGATTTTGTTCACTGCACCCCAAAAAGATTGTGTTCACTGCACCCCACAAAGGATTTTGTTCACTGCACCCCACAAAGATTGTGTTCACTGCACACCAAAAAGGATTGTGTTCACTGCACCCCAAAAAGATTTTGTTCACTGCACCCCAAAAAGATTTTGTTCACTGCACCCCAAAAAGATTGTGTTCACTGCAGCCCAAAAAGATTGTGTTCACTGCAGCCCAAAAAGATTGTGTTCACTGCAGCCCAAAAAGATTGTGTTCACTGCAGCCCAAAAAGATTGTGTTCACTGCAGCTCACACACAGAAAAATGGATGTGGATCACTGACACCTGCCTATCTCCAATCCCACACCACACAGCAATATCGATTGTAGTTTGTAGAACACAGTTTCCCTAAAATTCAGCAGACTCTGTCCCTAACAGGATTGAGAAGAGATCGTAGATCAGGATTGAGTGCAGATTCACCCCACCCCCCACACAGCAATATCGATTGTAGTTTGTAGAAGACACTGACCCTATAATTCAGCAGACTCTATCCCTAAAATGCCTACAACTCGCCCTGCCTAAACACTCCGACCTGTCCCTCAATTCTATCCGGACACAAATGGTTTTTTCCTGCCTATCTTTCCCTAATCAGCAGCCAGCACATTGATGTGTGCTCTGTCCCTTAGCTAAGCAGCAGAATGACGCTGCTGCGGCGGCTGCCTCGAACTTATAAAGACTTGGTCACATGCTTCAGACGGCCAATCACAGCTACTAAGACATTTGCAGGCATGGCTGGGATGGCTTAAGGCACACCAGTTAAACGATTGTTGATTGGCTGTTGAAAGCCCGCCATGAAAAGAGCGCCAAAGCATGCAAAACCCGGAAATAAAACGACCGAACACGGATTTTTAACCGAACATACAGTAAAGTGTCCGTGTCCGTGTTCGGGTAAAAAAAATCCAATTATTCGGTACGAACACGAATAATACAGTCCGTGTTCGCTCAACACTAGTGGAGATGGACCAAGCTCATAGGGCCATCAAGCCTCCGCGTTCAGAAGGTCTCCCAAGGGACATAATTGTCAAGCCACACTACTTTGCTGTTAAAGAGGAAGTGATGCGTAAATCCCGCTCAATTAATAAGTTGTCATTTCAAGGCTATGACATCCAGGTCTTTGTGGATTTAGCCCCTTCTACAATCCAGAAGCATAGATCCCTCAAACTCCTTTCAGTTCTGACAGAGAAGCATATTAAGTATTTGTGGCTTTTCCCCCTCAATCTCAAGTTCATCTTTAAAAGTGAAGCCGACACATTTCCCTGAGGGAGAAAGACTACTCCTAAAGGTGGGACTTATTCGGCTGCATTCCCTCTCACCACAGTTTGGCTCCTCTATCAGTTCCTCTAAACGACAACTTCCTTCTAGCCCACTGACCCCAATTTGGGAAAAATCCAAATCCAAAAAATCTAAGGAAGCTCTACCCCCATGAAGGAACACTCCTGTGGACTCCCTACACTACATCCTCCTGTTTGAGAAGGTCTTCTCTGGAACATTCACACAGTGTTATACAGCTAAACTGAGTTTTTCTAACCACATTTCAATGGCTCACTATTTTGCCCTTTTAAAACCCTTTTCAGGTTTAAAAGTTCCTTTCTGCTAGGTTTGAGGTCTGCCGACCACTTGAACGTTAGAACCAAGATTCTGACGGATTTCTGATCTTAAACATTAGATCATTCCGCAAGGCTGGACAGCCTTTATTCCCCATATTTCCCCTCTCTGACCCTTCTTTCCTCCTCCCAACCTGATCTACTCCCGGCAACTCTATTTTCTCTCACCTACACCGCCCCCCCCCCCCCTCCTGATCTTTGGCTTGTGAGCCCACACTAATAGTTATTCTTGTTTGCATATATAGTATCTCACAAAAGTGAGTACACCCCTCCCATTTTTGTAAATATTTTATTATATCTTTTCATGTAACAACACTGAAGAAATTATACTTTGCTTCAATGTAAAGTAGTGAGTGTACAGCTTGTATAACAGTGTAAATGTGCTGTTCCCTCAAAATAACTCAACACACAGCCATTTAAGTCTAAACTGCTGGCAACAAAAGTGCGTACACCTATACGTAAGTGACAATGTCCAAATTGGGCCCAAAGTGTCAATATTTTGTTTTGCTACCATTTTTTTCCCGCACTGCCTTAATCTTCTTGGGCATGGAGTTCACCAGAGCTTCACAGGTTGCCACTGGAGTCCTCTTCCACTCCTTCATGACAACATCACTAAGCTGGGGGATGTTAGAGACCTTGCTCTCCTCTGCCTTCCATTTGAGGATGCCCCACAGATGCTCAATAGGGTTTAGGTCTGGAGACATGCTTGGCCAGTTCATTACCTTGACCCTCAGCTTCTTTAGCAAGGCAGCGGTCGTCTTGGAGGTGTGTTTGGGGTCGTTATCATGTTGGAATGCTGCTCTGTCTCCCAGTCTCCGAAGGGAGGGGATCATGCTCTACTTCAGTATGTCAAAGTACATATTGGCATTTATGGTTCCCTCAACGAACTGTAGCTCCCCAGTGCTGGCAGCACTCATGCAGCCCCAGACCATGACACTCCCACCACCATGCTTGACTGTAGGCAAGACACACTTGTCTTTGTACTCCTCACTAGGGATGATCGAACGGTTCGGGTCGACCATCGGTTCGACCCGAACATTGGGTGTTCGAAATTCGGCCGAATTCTGAACCTTTTGCGGTAAAAGTTTGGAATTCGGGTCACCCGAACTGCCCAAAATGCAATGGGACAGGAAGTGGGCTTTAAAAGCCTGTGATTGGCCCAGAAACATCAGTAAAAGCCAATGAGGGGGCAGGAGTCTGCTAGGAACATGATTGGAGTGACTACGGGGACCAGAGGCCAATCAGGAGTGAATACGCCCCCCAGTATATAACATAGCCCCGCCTAACCTCTAGTACTGTAATACAAAGGCTTTGGAAGAGACTGGAAGCATTTGTGTTTCTCCTGCTGTGTTAAACAACGTTTGCTGCATAGCCGATTGCTTGTAAAGCTCCAGATCAGCAGAAGAGCAGTCAGAAAGATTGCCAGTGTAGTTAGAAATACAGCGATTGTGCTGTTTGAGTTAGAAAAAAAAAATGTAAAGGGACAGTGTCAGTTAGAAATTATCTTCTGCTGTATGGAGCTGTTCTTTTAGTGTGAGGAAAGGGATATGCAGTGTAGTTAGGGTACTATATACCACTATAGTTAGATTCAATAATCTAGTTTTTGTAGGGATACTTTTAAGTGTCAGGGTTCCGTCTAGTGAGCACGTTGCACTGCTGATATATCTACAGCAGGTATACGTGCTTGCTAGTCAGCTATTGCGCAAAATACATTTCAGCGATACACACATCTGCTGTATTTAGCGACAACTTTGGGTCGCATAGCAGTGTGCGTCTTGCAGGTGATTTTCACATCGCACAGTTGATAAAGCCTCAGTGACAAGTTAACGCCTGTTCTTGTTTAAGCGTTAAGTCCACTGCAAAAGGCTTTGCTACTCTGCGTCACACACATCTGCTTTATTTAGCAACAACTTTGGGTCGCATAGCAGTGTGCGTCTTGCAGGTGATTTTCACATCGCACAGTTGATAAAGTCTCAGTGACAAGTTAACGCCTGTTCTTGTTGTAAGCGTTAAGTCCACTGCAAAAGGCTTTGCTACTCTGCGTCACACACATCTGCTGTATTTAGCAACAACTTTGGGTCGCATAGCAGTGTGCGTCTTGCAGGTGATTTTCACATCGCACAGTTGATAAAGCCTCAGTGACAAGTTAACGCCTGTTCTTGTTGTAAGTGTTAAGTCCACTGCAAAAAGCTTTGCTACTCTGCGTCACACACATCTGCTTTATTTAGCGACAACTTTGGGTCGCATAGCAGTGTGCGTCTTGCAGGTGATTTTCACATCGCACAGTTGATAAAGCCTCAGTGACAAGTTAACGCCTGTTCTTGTTGTAAGCGTTAAGTCCACTGCAAAAGGCTTTGCTACTCTGCGTCACACACATCTGCTGTATTTAGCAACAACTTTGGGTCGCATAGCAGTGTGCGTCTTGCAGGTGATTTTCACATCGCACAGTTGATAAAGCCTCCGTGACAAGTTAACGCCTGTTCTTGTTGTAAGTGTTAAGTCCACTGCAAAAAGCTTTGCTACTCTGCGTCACACACATCTGCTTTATTTAGCGACAACTTTGGGTCGCATAGCAGTGTGCGTCTTGCAGGTGATTTTCACATCGCACAGTTGATAAAGCCTCAGTGACAAGTTAACGCCTGTTCTTGTTGTAAGCGTTAAGTCCACTGCAAAAGGCTTTGCTTCTCTGCATCACACACATCTGCTGTATTTAGCGACAACTTTGGGTCACATAGCAGTGTGCGTCTTGCAGGTGATTTTCACATCGCACAGTTGATAAAGCCTCAGTGACAAGTTAACGCCTGTTCTTGTTTAAGCGTTAAGTCCACTGCAAAAGGCTTTGCTACTCTGCGTCACACACATCTGCTTTATTTAGCGACAACTTTGGGTCGCATAGCAGTGTGCGTCTTGCAGGTGATTTTCACATCGCACAGTTGATAAAGTCTCAGTGACAAGTTAACGCCTGTTCTTGTTGTAAGCGTTAAGTCCACTGCAAAAGGCTTTGCTACTCTGCGTCACACACATCTGCTGTATTTAGCGACAACTTTGGGTCACATAGCAGTGTGCGTCTTGCAGGTGATTTTCACATCGCACAGTTGATAAAGCCTCAGTGACAAGTTAACGCCTGTTCTTGTTTAAGCGTTAAGTCCACTGCAAAAGGCTTTGCTACTCTGCGTCACACACATCTGCTTTATTTAGCGACAACTTTGGGTCGCATAGCAGTGTGCGTCTTGCAGGTGATTTTCACATCGCACAGTTGATAAAGTCTCAGTGACAAGTTAACGCCTGTTCTTGTTGTAAGCGTTAAGTCCACTGCAAAAGGCTTTGCTACTCTGCGTCACACACATCTGCTGTATTTAGAAACAACTTTGGGTCGCATAGCAGTGTGCGTCTTGCAGGTGATTTTCACATCGCACAGTTGATAAAGCCTCAGTGACAAGTTAACGCCTGTTCTTGTTGTAAGTGTTAAGTCCACTGCAAAAAGCTTTGCTACTCTGCGTCACACACATCTGCTTTATTTAGCGACAACTTTGGGTCGCATAGCAGTGTGCGTCTTGCAGGTGATTTTCACATCGCACAGTTGATAAAGCCTCAGTGACAAGTTAACGCCTGTTCTTGTTGTAAGCGTTAAGTCCACTGCAAAAGGCTTTGCTACTCTGCGTCACACACATCTGCTGTATTTAGCAACAACTTTGGGTCGCATAGCAGTGTGCGTCTTGCAGGTGATTTTCACATCGCACAGTTGATAAAGCCTCAGTGACAAGTTAACGCCTGTTCTTGTTGTAAGTGTTAAGTCCACTGCAAAAAGCTTTGCTACTCTGCGTCACACACATCTGCTTTATTTAGCGACAACTTTGGGTCGCATAGCAGTGTGCGTCTTGCAGGTGATTTTCACATCGCACAGTTGATAAAGCCTCAGTGACAAGTTAACGCCTGTTCTTGTTGTAAGCGTTAAGTCCACTGCA
Source organism: Pelophylax lessonae (assembly GCF_965119305.1). NCBI lineage: Eukaryota > Metazoa > Chordata > Amphibia > Anura > Ranidae > Pelophylax > Pelophylax lessonae. The sequence goes on along the minus strand of NC_138773.1, from coordinate 248,969,269 downwards.
AAAGGCTTTGCTTCTCTGCATCACACACATCTGCTGTATTTAGCGACAACTTTGGGTCACATAGCAGTGTGCGTCTTGCAGGTGATTTTCACATCGCACAGTTGATAAAGCCTCAGTGACAAGTTAACGCCTGTTCTTGTTGTAAGCGTTAAGTCCACTGCTAATCTTGTTCCCAGTGCACTGCATTATGTCCCCATCATACACATTGGCTGTGCAGTTGATCAAGAGCAAAAGAAAGGCGCGTTTAAGCAAAAAAGTAATTTTTGAAGGTTTGGCATGCTATAATTTTGGATCTGGACATGCTACAGAGCTGAAACTTCACAGGTACACTTTTTAGACCCCCAGACACTAAATCCAAAGAAATCTCATTTTATTTTTTCAATAATTGGCTCTCTATCAAAAACGGCAATTTTTAAGAACTTTTTTTTGTCTGATTCATAGTCCCTGGGGCATGACCCAGAACCCTTGGCACTTTTTAGGGGCATTTATTAGGTTTTAGGGCTTCAAAATGGTGTTTTCTGATTCCAGAAGTTTGGGTCCCATTGATTTCAATGGGGTCCAGGAATCCGAACCGAACTTTCGGGAAATTCGGGTGTTCTGGTCGAACCGAACTTTTCAAAAGTTCGATCATCCCTACTCCTCACCTGGTTGCCACCACACACGCTTGACACCATCTGAACCAAGTAGGTTAATCTTGGTCACATCAGATCACAGGACATGGTTCCAGTAATCCATGTCCTTAGTCTGTTTGTCTTCAGCAAACTGTTTGTGGACTTTCTTGTGCATCATCTTTAGAAGAGGCTTCCTTCTGGGATGACAGCCATGCAGACCAATTTGTTGCAGTGTCCGGCGTATGGTCTGAGCACTGACAGGCTGACCCCAACCCCTTCAACCTCTGCAGCAATGCTGGCAGCACTCATATGATGCTAAGCACGGGCACTCATCTTCTTTTGGTCGACCATGGCGAGGCCTGTTGTGAGTGGAACCTGTCCTATTAAACCGCTGTATGGTCTTAGCCACTGTGCTGCAGCTCAGTTTCAGGGTCTTGGCAAACTTCTTATAACCTAGGCCATCTTTATGTAGAGCAAAAATTCTTTTTTTCAGCTCCTCAGAGAGTTCTTTGCCATGAGGTAACACTAACGAGTCACATAACACCGGGGAGGGAAAATGGCTAATTGGGCTCAATCCTGACATTTTCACTTAGGGGTGTACTCACTTTTGTTGCCAGCGGTTTAGACATTAATGGCTGTGTGTTGAGTTATTTTGAGGTGACAGCAAATTTACACTGTTATACAAGCTGTACACTCACTACTTTACATTGTAGCAAAGTGTAATTTAGTGTTATCACAGGAAAAGATATAATAACATATTTACAAAAATGTGAGAGGTGTACTCACTTTTGTGAGATACTGTAGTTATGGGTATCTGTATATTATGGTTCATTTTTATCTTTTTTTGCTTACTTTTTCCTTTTTTTATATGTTTATATTGGGTGCTACACGTTTAACAACGTCCTCTGGCCTTCACCTGTTTTTTTTTTTTTTAAATGTGTTTCACAGCTGGGGCAGCGCTCATGCCCCTCTTTCTATCTCAGAGACATGGCCCTTTCCTCTCTCCCAGACAGGAATGTCCCCTCTCTAGTAGAGGAGGCATCTCTTGTTGAAGACACAGGTGTTGAGGGTCTTCTTCCCTCCCACCTTCGGGGGAAAAATTCTGACCTTCATTCTCTCTTTACTTTCTTCCCCCTTCTCTTTCTCTTGTAGTGACCGACCTGGACAGTTCTACATAGCTGACTGATTTAGCGTCCGAAACATCTCCTGATCGGGGACCCCATGATGCTCTCTTTGAGTGGCATAAAGTAAGGGCCTTCATGATGCTGGCTGTTCTCATTGTCCTCCTCCATGGCTAAAAATCCATCTTTGCAACCCACGCTAAAGGTGGTCTCACACAACGCCCAAGGTCTAAATTCTCAGGTTAAAGGGAGGAAAGTATTACAACACTTTAATTGAAATACGATTTATGTAGTCCTACTACAGGAAACCCACTTCCCCAAAAAATATAGCCCGTCGTTTATCCACGCTAAATTCCCAACCTTTTTTATGGCAAATGCCGAGGATAAAACTTAAAGAAGTTGCTATTTTGTTTTCCCTCAACTGTAAATTCTCTCTTATACTCGAACATAAAGATCCTATGGGGAGTTTTATTTTAGTTAAGGGGGTCCTTGATGATCAGCTTTACTCCTTTATATCATATTATGCCCCAAATAAGGGTCAATATTCCTTTTTTTACTTCCATGTTCCAGTCCCTAACACCCATGCTGTAAGGTACAGTGATCTTGGGCGGGAACTCTAACGTAGCATATGACCAGGGTCTCAACAAATTTTGCCCTTTTGGTAAGCATCTCACTAGACCGCTCAAACAGGAGAGAAATCAATCCAACAATGCATGATTATATTCACTATTCGAGTCCTCATAACTCCTTTGCCAGGATTGATCATATATTTGTCTCCTCAGCTTTAATACCCAATGGTTAGAGGGAAATTCATTAAATTAGTCTTGAAGCTTAAAGGGACTAAGCGTGCGGAATTAGATAGATTAGAAAAGGAGTATGTTGATCTAACTTAAAAACATAAAGCCAACATGAACTCTGTCCCCATAGACAATTTAGACACTGCTCACACAGCTTTTAACCTGGCTCTGACATAAAAAGCAGAAAAGGCTTGCCTTGAAGTGGAGCCCGATTTTTTTACCAAAAAGACACATTGGGGGTCTATGCTTGTGGGCAGACTGACCCCAAAGTGTCGTTCCTTTACAGTCCTGAAAATTAGGAAAGGGGGTTGAACTTTGTCCCAGAACCAACAGCGCATTATGGGTGCATTCCATGAATTTTATCCAAAACTGTATAGTGCAGGGTCTAATCCCACCCAGTCTGATATTGATTATTTTCTTGACAAAATTCGGGTTCCTAAGTTAGAGGATCCCCATTGTCAGAGATTGGAAGCCCCGATTTCTGCCGATGAAGTAATATCTGTCATCAAAAATCGAGTGCATTACGACAGGGGGCACCCCTGGATCGCTCTCTCAATACTGCTTTTATCTCAATTATCCCCAAACCAGGTAAAGACGCAAGCTCAGTTAGTAAATATAGGCAGATCTCCCTTATAAACAATGACATTAAGATTTTGACTAAGATCCTTGCAGATCGTATTTCCTCTTTTATTAGCCTTTACTTTCACAAAGACCAAGTGGGCTTCATCCCTGGAAAGCTGGGACTTGACCAAATCTGCAGAGAGGTCGACATTATCTCCATCTTAAATTCCAGCTGGGGTGGCGGTAAAGCTCAAGAAAGCTTTTTGCTTTCACTAGACCTCCAGAAGGCGTTCAACTCGGTCTATTGGCCTTATCTCTTCTCCGTCCATAGAAGATGGTGTTTTGGTGAATCCTTTCTGAATGTCTTGTCAGCCTTATACTCTACCCCAGAAGCCCAGGTGCGCATACAGGGATTTTATTCAGAATCTATTCACATTTCCAGGGGAACTAGGCAGGGATGCCCTCTCTCGCCACTTATTTTTGCTATTGCAATAGAAACCTTAGCAATTGCCATTAGAGAACATCCTGACATACATGGCAATAATTGCGGTCCTTGCAAGCACAAATGTGCCTTGTTCACAGATGATATCCTTCTATTTATCTCCTCACCACTGATTTCTCTCCCAAACATCTGTCGCCTTTTCAAAGACTTTGAGAAAATCACTGGACTTCATGTTAATTACTCTAAATCCCAGGCGTTAAACATAACAATCCCAACCTCATTAGTCTCATGACTAGGAGAAATTCAGGTTTTCTTGGTCAGACTCAATGATCCCTTATTTGGGGGTGAATCTGACTACCAAGATTAGCCTCCTCTTCTCAGCAAATTACCCCCCACTATTTAGGAAACTGGAAGCAGATCTAAACCGGTGGACCCATTATGATCTATCTTGGGTTGGCAGAATTATTGCGATCAAAATTACATTACTTCCTCCTATCCTTTACTTCTTCAGGTCACTACTCATCCCTTTAATAAAGGATCGTATACTACGCCACCAATCTAAAATTATTCAATTTGGGGTGCAGGGGGTTATCGCCTGTCTAAATCAATTCTTTTTTGAGCTAGAACCCAGGGGGGCCTTGGACTCCCCGACCTATTTTGGTATTATCAGTCAGCCCAACGTGCCCAGCTCAGTGATCTACTCCCGTTCGGAGTTACCTGATTGGGCTCACATAGAAAGGCAGGCGGTTCCCTCTTTCACCCTCGACTATCTCCTTTGGTGCAATAGGAAAATGAGACCCTTAATCATGGCCCCACATTATCACACTCCTTTTCCCTCTGGGATAAGCTGAGAACACACTCCCAATTAATCTCCTCACTCCAACCTCTAACACATCTATTTCGTAACCCTGCTTTTCCCCCAGGGATGGAAATTAAGGCTTTTAGCTGTTGGTTAAACAAGGGGCTTTACAGAATAGGCCACTTCCTACGACCTTTGGGCCCACTCACCAATGCTTTTTGTATTAGCAATCTAGACATGCCTTCCTCTGAACTTTTTAGATTCTCCCAAATCTCTAATTTTCTACAGAAACTTTGGAATTCAAAAACAGAAGGGCCTAACATCATCGCCTATGAACAATGGTGCTGTCAAACTATGGAGCAGAGAGGGGGAATTTGAGTTATCTACAGGGCGCTTTCTTCAGTACACTCAAAGACTTCTTTTATGTTGGCCTGGGATACAGATCGTTCACAGAAATGGGATCTTGAAGTATGTAATAGGAACTTCTTTAACCATCTCAATACTGGGCACTTTCACCCCCTTTCTTCCCAGACCAATTTTCAGCTTTCAGTGCTCTTGCACTTTGAATGACAATTACTCAGTAATGCTACTGTCACGGGGTAGCGTGGCAGAGCCTGACGTAAGAGGAGTGGCTTACCGGGTAACTGGCGTGGCACAAGTTCACCAGAGGCGCAGGGTCTAAGTGTTAGCCGGTTTTCACCAGGGCCCCAGATGGTGGGGATGGACTTGGCTGCTTGCTAACACCAGGTCGCGGCCCCCCGGATTCCCTTGGAGAGCCAGGAACAGGTCCAGAACCAATAGCCGGTAGCAGGTAAACAGATCAGGAAGAGACAGGAGGATAGTCAGGACAAGCCAAGGTCAGGGCGGGCAGCAGGTAATCAGAATCCAAAGACAAGCCGGGTCAGGTAAACAGGAACAATCGGAATCCAAAGACAAGCCGGGTCAGGTAAACAGGAACAGAGGATATAACAGGAACAGGATACAGGAGAGCTGAAGACAACACAGCAATCACCTAGAGTGACAGCTGTGTTTAAATAGGCTGTTTTGGCGCCAATTTGGTAGCCTCGAACTACACTGAGGTAGCCTCAAACCCTGCCGAGTCAGCCTCAAACTCTACCGAGGTAGCCTCGAACTTCCACCAAGGTAGCCTCGAACTCCACAAAGGTAGCCTCGAACTCCACAAAGGTAGCCTCAAACTCTATCAAGGTAGCCCTGAACTCTACCAAGGTAGCCTCGAACTCTACAGAGGTAGCCTCGAACTCTACCAAGGTAACCTCAGCGCATGCGCATAGGCGTTCGCCGGTTAGCAAAGCCAGTGCACCTGCGCAGGGTATTGAGTCCCTGACATTGCCCCCCCCCCCTTAAGGGCAACCTCCGGGTGCCCAAAAGGTTCCTTTTGTGTGGATGGTTGCGGAAGAAATTTCGGATTAAGTCCTGGGCATGGAAATTCTGTACCGGTTCCCAGGAATTTTCTTTGGGGCCGTAGCCCCTCCACTTAACCAGGTATTGTAGCTGGTTCCTTCACCTTCTGCAGTCTAGGATGGCCTCCACCTCAAATTCTTCATCCCCGTTGATGGTGACAGGAGCAGTTGGTTCCGAAATTTCAAGAGTGAAACATGGAAGACTGGATGGATCTTGAGGGAATCGGGAAGCGTCAATTCGTAAGATACCTCATTTAATTTTCTCCTCACGGGGAACGGGCCAATAAACTTGGGTGCCAGTTTTTTGGAAGGGCATGCCAATCGGAGATTGGTGGTGGCTAACCATACCAGGTTGCCAGGCTGGAGAACCAACTCACCTCTCCTTCTTTTGTCAAAGAACTCTTTATTGGAGGTCTGAGCCTTGGTCATGGCATCCTTGTAAGACTTTGTTGTTCTCCTTAAGGAACTCCAAGATATCCAGGACTGCTGGCACTGTAGGTTCAGGAATAGAGCGGGGCAAGAAAGATGGGTGAAACCCGTAGTTAGCATAGAATGGGGACTGACCTGTAGCCGAGTGTTTGGCGTTATTGTATGCAAACTCTGCTGATGGTAGTAGCGAGACCCAGTCATCTTGAACAAAGGTGGTGAAGCATCGGATATATTGCTCGATGGTCTGGTTGGTCCTCTCAGTCTGCCCGTTAGTCTGGGGATGGTATGCGGAGGACATTGACAGCTTGATTTTCAGTGAATCACATAAAGCTCTCCAGAAGCAAGAAGTAAATTGGACACCTCTATCCGACACAATGTGTAACCACTAACCGATTTATTTATTTTTATGTGTATTCACTTACGCAGCAATATTATTTATTTATTATTTATTTATTATCATAGGTGTTTTATGTTTGGCACTAATTGCTTGCAGCTTTGTGTTCACCGCTTGCACATATATAGGGATATAGGGATTGCGCTGATTATTTTCATTTTGTATTGCAGAATAACCGTCTGATGGAGGAAGTTCCACGATGAAATCCATGGCAATCATCTTCCATGGTCTGTCAGGGACTGATAGTGGTCTGAGCAGGCCCCATGCCTTATTTGGGATTGCCTTGCTTCGTGTGCAGACAGTACAGGAGGAAACATATTGTTTACAACACTTCTCAAAGTCGGGCCACCAGAACGTGCGCTGCACAAGATCCAGGGTCTTATGGATCCCGAAATGACCAGCCATCGGGTGGTCATGACACAGTCCTAGGATGGACACACGAGCACTTTCTGAAACGAAGATTTGATCCCCTCTCCATAACAGTCCATTTCTGGGTACCAGTATAGTTCCAGCAGGATGGGGAGCATTTACTGTGGCTTGTCTCAGAGCGGTAAGAAGGTCAGACTGTAATAGCAGAAAGTTACCTTGGGTTAAGATGGTGTCAGGTACAAGGATTTCTTTAGAATTGTCATACATTCGAGAGAGAGCATCGGGTTTCGTATTCTTGGAAAGTGGTCGGTACGTTATATGGAACGTAAATCTGGAAAAAAAAAGTGCCCACCTTGCTTGGCGAGGTCTCAGGCGTTTGGCCGTCCTCAAATACTCCAGGTTCTTATGATCCGTGTAGATGAATATGGGATGTGCCGCCCCTTCCAATAGATACCTCCGCTCCTCCAGGGCGGTCTTGATAGCAAGGAGTACCTGATCCCCTACATCATAGTTTCTCTCCGCAGGAGAAAGCTTACGGGAGAAGAAAGCTACCGGATGAATCAGGTCCTTGAGACCTTGACGCTGGGAGATGCCTGCTCCTACTGCGATTTCCGAGGCATCAACTTTGAGGATGTAAGGCAGGGCGGGATCCAGGTGGCTGAGGATAGGAGCAGAAGTAAACAGCTCCTTCAGGGCTGTTAATGCAACTTGCACCTCGGGAGACCAGTGGAAGTGGGTACCTTGTTTGGTGAGCAGGGTAATAGGGGCGATGATGGAAGAGAACCCCTTGATACATTTCCTGTAGAAATTTGCGATTCCTATGAAACGCTGAATCCCCTTTTTATCCACCGGTGCGGGCCAATCCAGGATGGCGGAAACCTTCTGAGGGTCCATTCTGACCCCTTCAGAGGAGATTATTAACCCAAGGAATTGGATACTCTGCTGTTCAAATTCGCATTTCTCGGGTTTTGCGTAGAGCCTGTGTAGCCGGAGTCAGTGGAGTACCTTTTTAACGTGTTCTCGGTACTGGGCCAGAGAGGAAGAGAAGACCAAGATATCGTCCAGGTAGACAATTACAAAGATGTCCAGATAGTCTCTGAAGATGTCGTTGACGAAGTGCTGGAAGGTGGCCGGGGCATTGCAGAGCCCGAAAGGCATCACCAAATATTCATAATACCCGAATCGGGTGCGGAATGCTGTCTTCCATTCGTCCCCCTCCCTAATACGGACCAAATTGTAGGCTCCCTGCAGGTCCAGTTTGGTGAATACAGAGGAGGAATCAAGGGTAGGGGTGTGACAGAATCCGGACACCACCGACTGGGTATCTCCACCAGTAACCTGCTTCCTAAAGCTCTGGAACACGAGATCCGTGATTCTGGCTATAGTTACCCCAAGAACTCGACAGTACAAGCTTTGGAGTCATCCAGAATCAAACTGTTTAATCAAACACAAAGCACATGGAGATGAACACTTCAGGGACAACCCCTCCCCCTTAGTCAATCCACTCAACATACCCATTCCATAATAACAATATAACAATGGAATGCAGGTATTCAACAACAACAAACCCCCACCCCCACTAGCAAGAGTCTGATTAGTGCAGAGCTGGCCTGACTGGGGTTTTTGGTCACCCTGTGCCCCTTATAGACACAGGGTGATTTACACATAAGAGGGACTGGGGATGTGGGACAAGGAGTCTCCCAACCTCCCTAAAGCAATTGGGGTTCCACAAGCCCCCCAACCAAAGTGACTCACGTCACAAGGGGGTACCGGTTTTTGAGCATAATTTTATTTAACTCACGGTAGTCCACACATGGCCGAAGCGAATGGTCTTTTTTCTCCACAAAAAAGATCCCAGCTCCTGCCGGAGAAGAAGAGGGTCGGATGAATCCCTTCTCTAGATCCTCCATCACATAGTCTTTAAGGGTACCCAATTCTCATTCCGATAAAGGAAAGTAACGTCAGAAAGGGATCTCGGCCTCCGGAAGCAATTCAATTGGACAATCATAGGGGCGGTGGGGGGGGTAAGGTCTCAGCCCCCTGTTTACTGAAGACATCCAAGTATTCGTGATAAGATACTGAGACAGAGGAACGTATCTCCTTATCAGCGTCCATACAGAGTAGGGTGCTAGGAACACTATGGCGTACTGGCAGGCAATGATTCTGGCAGTAAGGGCCTGGAACTTGACGTCTCAAGAAGTCCAATTAATTTGCGGGTTGTGCGCCTGCAACCAGGGTAACCCCAGAATAACGGGAAACAAGGGAGAAGCGATGGCATCCAGGCACAACAACTCCTTGTGCCCTTCGAGAGTGGCCACAGGCAATGGAGGGGTTTCTTGGGTTACTGGCCCAGACTTGATGTGGGACTCATCTGCTAGGAAGATGGAGAGTCCCTGCGACTTTGGTCAAAGTGGGATGCGTTGATGAGCAGCAAAGGTAAGATCAATGAAGCAGTTGCATGCCCCAAAATCAATAATAGTGGTGACCTGGATCGGGCCTTCTGGGAGCTGGAATGAGATAGAGACAGCCAGGTGAGTGGTATCGTTGACAGAAACTGGATAACTTGAGGGGATATAGAAAGACACTTACGCATCTTTGCTGGGCATGAGCGTACAAAGTGTCCGGCCTCTCCGCAGTACAGACACAGGTTGTTCTGACGTCATCGTAAGAGTTCTTCTGTTGATAAGGAAGGACGCATAAGACCAAGTTGCATCGGCTCTGACGTATCTGATTCAAGAGTAACCGGAGCAGTGTTGCTGGAACGGGCACCGGAGGAGAAGGTGTGGACGGGATTAGGAACCCGTGGCAACATCCAGACTGGGCGGGTCTGCTGCATGGACCTCTCTGCTCTACGCTCACGGAGCCGGCGGTCTATCTGTATGGCCAGGGTGAATAATGCCTCCAAGGTCTCGGGTATACCCACTCGGGCCAGTTCATCTTTCAAGTTTTCTGAAAGACCCAGGCGGAACTGATGTCGCAAGGCTGCGTCGTTCCAGTGAGTGTCCGTACTCCAACGCCTGAAGTCAGTGACGTAATCCTCTACAGCGCTACGGGTCTGTTGAGGTGAAGTGAGCGTGGTTTCTGCGGTAGCAGTGCGCTGCGGGTCCTCGTATAACTGCGCCACTGCGTTAAAGAAAGCCGACATGGAGTCCAGCTGGTTACTGCGTTCTTCAAGCAGGCGGTGAGTCCAGGACTGAGGTTCACCTTGAAGCAGGGATATGATGAACCCCACTTTGGTTGCTTCCAAGGAGAAGGTTCGGGGGTTGCAGGGAGAAGTACAGATCGCAGGCATTGCGGAAGGCTCTAAACTTGCTCCGATCCCCAGAAAACCTTTCCGGCGAAGGGACCCTTGGCTCAGGAGGCAGCATCGCCACCGTCGGACCGGAGGGATTCCCGGAGGGAGCCATGGAAGCAGCAGAAACTGTAGGGTCCGTGGAGGGGGTTAGGGACTGAACACGCCCCTCCAGCTGGGTATAGCCCTCTTGCAGGGACTTAACGGCTTGGGTAAGGGCCGCAAGGTGCTGGCAGATGTCGTCCATAGGTGAGGCTCCTCTAGCAGGCTCAGTCATGGCTGTGTTGTACTGTCACGGGGTAGCGTGGCAGAGCCTGATGTAAGAGGAGTGGCTTACCGGGTAACTGGCGTGGCACAGGTTCACCAGAGGCACGGAGTCTAAGTGTTAGCCGGTTTTCACCAGGGCCCCTGATGGTGGGGATGGACTTGGCTGCTTGCTAACACCAGGTCGCGGCCCCCCGGATTCCTTGGGAGAGCAAGGAACAGGTCCAGGACCAATAGCCGGTAGCAGGTAAACAGATCAGGACAAGACAGGAGGATAGTCAGGACAAGCCAAGGTCAGGGCGGGCAGCAGGTAATCAGAATCCAAAGACAAGCCGGGTCAGGTAAACAGGAACAATCAGAATCCAAAGACAAGCTGGGTCAGGTAAACAGGAACAGCGGATATAACAGGAACAGGATACAGGAGAGCTGAAGACAACAGAGCAGTCGCCTAGAGTGACAGCTGTGTTTAAATAGGCCGTTTTGGCGCCAATTTGGTAGCCTCGAACTACACTGAGGTAGCCTCGAACTCTGTCGAGGTAGCCTCGAACTCTACCGAGGTAGCCTCGAACTTCCACCAAGGTAGCCTCGAACTCCACAAAGGTAGCCTCGAACTTCCACCAAGGTAGCCTCGAACTCTATCAAGGTAGCCCTGAACTCTACCAAGGTAGTCTCGAACTCTACAAAGGTAGCCTCGAACTCTGAGTCCCTGAGGGCTACACTGTACCCAAATTAAATTGTTATCATTGTTAACACAAATAGAGCTTTCTTTTAGTGGTACTTATTCCCTACTGGATTTTTTATTTTGAGCGATATAAGCGAAAAAAAGAGTGAAAATTAAAAAAAAAAAAAAACAATATTTTCGACTGTCTGTTTTAAAAGAAATCCAATAAAATCAAATTTCGCCATACATTTAGGCCAGAATGTATTCTGCTACATGTCTTTGGTAAAAAAAAATCCTGATAAGTGTATGATAATAGGTTTGTGTGAAAGTTATAGAGCCTACAAGTTAGGCTACGTATCAATGAAAATTGTTCAAACCTGATGTACTGACTACCTATCTCATTTCTTGAGACCCTAAAATGTCAGGACAATACAAATACCCCCCAAATGACCCCTTTTTGTAAAGATCACTGTCCAAGGTATTTAGTAAGAGTTATAGTGAATTTTTTGACCACAATAGTTTGGGTAATGAAGATTTCATTTTATTTTTTTTTTTCACAAAATTGTCATATTAACAAGTTATTTCTTACACATTGCATAGATAAACTTACAATTACACCCCAAAATATATTCTACTACTCCTCCTGAGTATGGCAATATCACATGTGTTCAATTTTTCCACAGCCTGGCCACATACAGAGCCCCAACACCCAAGTGGCACCATCAGGCGTTCTAGGAGCATAAATTAAACATACTATCACATTTTTGAAGGCCCTGGAGCACCAGGACAATGGAATTACCCACAAAATGACCCCATTTTGGGAGTAAAACACCCCAATGTATATTCTGTGAGGCAAAATGAGTCTTTTGAACATGTCATTTTTTTCCACACGTTTTTGGAAAAGGGAAAAAAATGAAAACTTATTTTTTTAACACAAAGTTGTCAATTTTTAAAATATTTCTCACACATAGCATGTACATACCAAGAATGACACCCTAAAATAAATTCTACTCCTCCTCCTGAGTATGGCGATACCACATGTGTGAGACTTTTCCACAGACTGGCCACATTCATGGGCCCAACATGCAAGTAGCACCTTCAGGCTTCTAACACATAGCATGTACATACCAAGAATTACACCCCAAAATACATTCTGCTGAGCAAAGGGTAAAAAAAAATTACCTGCGGTTTTAGCAGGCAGGAATACTGTCCCAGCACAGGAAAAGCATTGGTCCAGACAGCCAACTGAATTGTCCAGGAATTGTCCAGGCAGCAGGCAGAGATTTGCCAAAGTATTGGTCCTGGCAATAGTTCAGGTAGCAGGCAGAGGCATGGCCAGTTCAAGTGGCAGGCAGAGGCATGGCCAGTTCAAGTGGCAGGCAGAGGCATGGCCAGTTCAAGTGACAGCAGACAGCATTATAAGGCTTAGTGCCTTGGTCAGGTAAGACCTGAGGCAGGGGTAGAGGCTTCTCCCACCCAAATTTCTTTGAAGCCTCTGAGTCTACAGACCATAATCCGAAAAAACAAAAACCCACTAATACAGTGATACAATAATACAGTGGCAGGGCAAACTATCAGTTCAGGAGGCAGGCAAAAAGAATGGTCATTTAACAGGCCAAGGTCCATTCAAGTGTAAGGCATAAACATGGTTAGCAGAGGCATAGTCGATAAACAGTCTGGGTCATACACAGAAATAGTGGAAACTGGAAAAATATCTTCACATCATTGTCGATAAACAGTTTGGGTCATACACAGAAATAGCAGATAGTGGAAACTGGAAAAATGTCTTTACTTCACTAATAGTGTAGTGAAGTGTGATAATTCCGATAGCACTCTCCAATTCAGATGCCTGGCTGGGAGGGACTGCTGGTGGATGCCTCAGGATTTGTTGTGCTGCTGGTGGATGCCTGCACCTGCTAAAATCTCCTGAGCCTCTATGTTAGGATTCTGTCCTCCTCAGTTTCTATTTCAGAGACACTGCTTTCTACTGGCTCATACTCGCTATCCGAGTCTGATGGAGAGAGTTCCCCCCTACTCTCGTCCGACATACTCTGGAGTATATGGAAATCCTCTTTGATGCTAAATAATTTTTTAACCATGTGGATAGATGTGCACAGATGAATCCTGGGACAGATGTGTCAGATGTGTGAAAGATGTTGAACTGGGATGTGGCAGATAACTGACAGATGTGGCAGTTCATGGACAGATGTGGCAGATCATGGACAGGTGTGGCAGATCACGGACAGGTGTGGCAGATCACAGATAGGTGTGGCAGATCACTGACAGGTGTGGCAGATCACGGACAGATGATGTGGCAGATCACGGACAGGTGTGGCAGATCACGGACAGGTGTGGCAAATCACAAACAGGTGTGGCAGATGATGTGTGCCAGATGTGCACCAGATGATCACGGACAGATGTGTGTCAGATGATCATGGACGGATGTGTGCCAGATGATCACAGACAGATGTGCGCCAGATGATGGACAGATGTGCGCCAGATGATAACGGACAGATGTGCGCCAGATGATCATGGTCAGATGTTTGACAGGTGCTTTAACTGTTGGTGACACTGTGTTTGGGGATACTGTGTTTGGGGACACTAGCTGGGTGATCAGTGTGTAAATAGCAGTAAAATTGCTGAAAACTCACTGATGCCCATGCAGGAAGCACAGATTGTCTCTTCTTCTCACTGACAGGCTCTGTGTGAGGTGAAGAAGAGCCGATAGCCGTTACAACAGCTGTGTTTACATTACATGGCGGCTGTGATTGGACACAGCCGTCATGTGATCAGGTGGGCCAATCATAGAGCCCTCCTGCCGAGTGGTGTTGCTCTGTGTCCAGGGGACACAGACGCACTGAAATCGCGAAGCTGCGTGTGCACGCCGCCACGCGATCTCCCTCCTTCTGAAGAACGTTCCTGAACATCCATTCAGAAGGAGAAAGCTCCCACCCAGCTGGTTATGTGCATTGGTCAGGTGGGAGGAGGTTAAGGCCTACAAAGGGGTCCTCAATATTGGAAACCAACTTGAAAGTTATGACACTGTGCTACCTCATCCCATACAAATTAGCAAAGTTATTTCCTTCAGCTTCACCCCCCTGTTTCAGAGGTTTTAAACACCTGGGTGACATGATCCATATATGGTGGAATAGACCTAAACTTAGGAGCTTCTGGAACAAAATATGCTCTTTACTCCGTAGGTTTCAGGTACCCCAATCATGAAGTCCCCTCAAATTGCCCTCCTCAACTTTCCGGTGGAATCAGTCTCCAGGAGCATGCAAAGACTTATCTTTTTCATCCTTCTTTGGGCCAAATTTACCATTGCCAAGTCATGGAAGACACCTTATGTCTCTGTTAAATTGGCAAAAAAGGAAAACCACTGATTATGGCCCAGGAAAGCATGGTTAGCTTGCTCTTGGATTCCACTCTGAGATTTGAAGCCATATGGGAACCATGGGCAAATTACATTAGGATCCTTTTGGTTCCATGATTTTTGTGATAGCTAACTCCTAGTCAGTCACTCTTTTCCTTTCTATCTTCCTTGTTCTTTTATACATCAACTCTTTTCTCCTCCTACTTTTCTGTTCTTTTCTCTTTAAGGCTTTAATAGCTACCTGGGGTCCCCCTTTTGGACCTTGACCTCCTACAACTGACCAGGTTTAACGTGTCATGAGTTCCAATATAGGTTTTCCACTAAAAACCCTGAGTTAATGGGATCTGAGTTTGGTGTTTATCTGTTGATCCTGTTATTTTTACCTTTGGTTTGTTGGCTCTTGTTTTGATGATTTCTATATTCTTGCGAAAAACTTTGTGTGTGATGTCATTATCCTTGGATGGTACACCTGGTTTATTTTGTATTCCTGACTATCTGACATTCTTAAATAAAAACATATTGAAAGAAAAATTCTCTTTCACACTTGTGCGACTTAGGATACGACTTGAGATACCCCAAGTCACAGGATATGTGAAATGCCATGTATCTCTATGAGAGCTGTTTCATTTGAAACTACTGAAGTCGCTGTGACTTCTGAAAAGATTCCTGCACCACTTTGATCCAACTTTGACATGACGTCATGCCAGAGAGTATAATCTCTGGTTCACATCAATGCGGCTTTAGCGCGATTTCAAAGCCGCACATCAGTGTGATTTGCGCTGCTGATTTCATTGCAAAAATTGGTAAAAAGTCATGCAGGAACCTTTTTCATAATTGCTGCGACATGAGTTGCGGCAATATGGACGGTTCCATTGCCGGCAATAGGGTGCAACTTTTCATGCGATTCAGAACTGTCAAATCACAAGAAAAGTCACACCGGTGTGAATGGGAGCCAAAAGTCTTATCAAAGTCACTTCAAAGCCATATCAAAATTGGATTCTAAAGCTGCACTGAAAATTACGCAACTTTGGAGTCAGCTATTGTAAAAGGAGCCTTAAGCCCCATACAGTTAAGAAAATCAGGCGTACATTTTCGACTGAGGAACAATCGTAGGATTTTCTGATGTGGATTTTCTGATGTGTATGTGTGTACACAACCAGTTCTGACCTTCCGAATGAAAATTTCAGAAGGGACAAACTCCAAAATGGTTCTCGTATGGGAACAGAATGAACAATATTCGTTTATTGTGTACCGTTTACGTAGGATTTTGTATGAAAAATATCAGATACAAAAGACTGCGCATGATCAGAACCAACAAATAACAAAAAAAAGCCTTTGTCGTATGAGAATTTTCATACATTATTTCTATCCTCGGTTCTGACTTGCTGTGAAACTTCGAGGAAAACCGGCCGATCATTTGTCCGATTGTCTCATAGTGTGTACAGGGCATTATGTTGTACAAACCCAGCCTGCTGCTCTCCTATTTCTAGGTTTATATATGCATTCATTTTTGTATTTAATTACACTGACATTCTATTCTTGCTTTGTATTAACAGATTGAGAAAGCAGATAATAGCTACAAATCAGCATATTCAGTTACCTGATTGTCTTCAAGTGTCTCTATCAAATTTTCATCCGACTTTAGCAATGGAGTTCCAGTGGCTGGATGCTTCTCATATGAGAACTGCATGGTGCTCCAAGTTTGGTTCATCTCCACAAGGACCTGGGTCAGTAAGTTTGTAAATCTGTGTTACATTTTTGGGCTTTTGATAATTTACTATTCAACTTTGTTTTATCTCTGATTTTAAAAATCAAATTGTTTTTATTTCATAACTTTCAACCACATATTAGCTTTTTAAGTCACATACTGCTAAGCTGGGGAATGATATAATTGGACTGGTTGCTTTGGGTTAATTTCCACTGTCATTAAATAAGCATGTCATTCTCAAAAATTATATAAAACATTTTAAACAAATTATAAAAAACAAAAATATATTTTTTCTGAAGATAGGAACTTTTTTGAACAACAGATTTAAATGTGAAGCATTCATTGTCATCCCAGAAATGAGCAAAACTGGGAAAATTTATAATATATAACATCACTGAATCTTTGGTGAAAATTGGAAGACTTTGCCAAAAGTTTCACCATTTGGAAAAAAATAATTGGTGTCAATAAAAAGGGTGACATTTAAGTGATTTTTTTGGTTAAGGGTGCAATTGGGAAAGCTCCTATCCTGGATTTGCTCTTGAGCCCAAAACACTAACTCTAAACTTAGTGCAAACCCTAATTCCAAGTCTAAGTCTATGAACTTGTCATGGTATTGCCCTATCAGTTCTGTCATGGTGATCATTTGATACTGCTGTTAAATAAAGAAAATGATTAACATAATGATCACATGGCTTTGGACATGGCTTTGGTTGGCAACTAAATTTACTTATCATTGGTCACCCCTCATAATTAAACCATAGTGAAATCTAGATAAAAAAATTAAAATACCAATTGTCTTTAGGTCTATACACTCAATTGCAATTAACCCCTTATACCATACTTATAGTGCGGCAGGTTGGCTCTGTTCCGCGAAACGACATACACGCTTCGCGGGACAGCTAGTGGGGGCACCCGTGATCGTTCCCCCTGGAGGGACACAGCAGACCGCAGTTCTGTCAGTAATGAACAAAGGGATCCTGTGTTCCTCCTATTTAGGAACACAAGTCTCTGTGTTCATCCAGCAAGCCCATCCCTCACACAGTTAGAAAGCACCCCCTAGGGAAACACTTAACCCTTTGATCACCCCTGATGTTAACCCCTTCCCTGCCAGTGTCATTAGTACAGTAACAGTGCATATTTTTAGTACTGATTACTGTAGTAACCTCACTGCCCCCCCCCCCCCCCCCAGAAGTGTCAAAAATGTCAGTTAGGTGTTCAATCTGTTCAATGCAATACCGCAGTCCCGCTAAAAATCGCTGATCGCCGCCATTACTAGTAACAAATAAAAATGACCTAAATCTTTCCCCTAGTTTGTAGATGCAATAACTTTTGCACAAATCAATCAATTTACACTTATGGGGATTTTTTTACCAAAAATATGTAGCAGAATACATACTGGACTAAAATGGTGAAAAAATTAGATTTTTAAATTTTTTATTGGGAATGTTTTATAGCAGAAAATAAACTTTTTTTTTTTTTTTTCAGAATTGTCACTCTTTTTTTGTTTATAGCACAATTGCAGCAGCGATCAAATACCACCAAAAGAATGCTCTATTTGTGGGAAAAAAGGGACATAAATCTTATTTGGATACAGTGCAGCACAACCACGCTATTGTCAGTTAAAGTAACGCAGTGCCATATCGCAAAAAATAGGCTGGTCATTAAGGGGGTAAAACTTTCCGGTCCAGAAGCGTTTAATAGTGTTTGGGATCCCATAACTTAAGACATTACAATTGCTCTGTAGGGTTACTGAGAATCAAATTATTTTATACACCAGACAAGTGAAATAATAATAACTTGGGTCCAAACATAAAAATTATGAGTACTCCTTAAATTACCTGAATCAATTATATGCATTCATATTTAAAATATGAGAAGTCAGAACAGTATCTGGGAAGGCTTACCTTTTCAATTGCCATTTCCTTTACAGCTTTGTCTACAATGTTCTTTACTTCTTCCTCTACTCTGTGAAGTTGTAGGACCAAGAGACCTCCAAGCACAGTTTCTTCATTCATCACAAATCTAACCTGGAAATCAGAACATGGTGTCAGTCTCTACACAGATGGAAATAACCTTTGAACCAGTGACTACAAATCGCAGTAAATGTACCCCAGTTTTGCTCATAAGCTGTAACCAATGTCTCTTCCGTACAGCGGGGTTCTGCAGTTCATTCACAGCTCTAAGTGATGTGATAAGGTTTTTAACAGTGGATTCCAGGCCCAAGTAGACATCCCATGTTCGTATCTCTTTGTCTAGTGTCTTCATTTCCTGGCCATGCACAAAAATATGTTCATAGAAACAAATATAGCATCATGTATAAGGAGCAATACTATACACAATTTAAAAAATATTGAGCATTTCAGGTCAATAGGACAAGAGGTTTGGTAAAAGAACACATCACAATGCTTGTGCAATACTTTGTGCAAAACAGATTAAGGGAGGATTGATAAAATGGTAGGCAAGACTGAGGAAGGACAGATGCAATGGTAGGTAGGATTAAGAGAGTACTGATAAAGAGAAAGGCAGGACCAATGAAGCAATAAAGTGAAAGGCAGGACTGAACTGAGACTGATGGAATGATAGGTAAGACTGAGGGAGGGTTGATCCAACGATAGCCAGGACCAAGGAAAGATTAATGCAAAGATAAGGAAGACTGAGGTAGGATTGATGCAGTGATTGGCAGGACTGAAAGAATACAGTGATGGGCAAGATGTATGTTCAGCAGAAAGACAAAAGCATGCAGTGATAACACTGAGGGAAAAATCACACAATGATAGATAATGGCAATAACTAAGGCCAATTGACTTCAGAGATGATGCATGAAAAAAACACTTTTTTTGATGATTGTACATTAACGTAGTCCTTGCTGGTTTATTACAACAGAGATAGGTATCCAGCAACATGTATCTTGTATGTATTTCTGAATAATGCATTTCAAAATTAACAAACAAGATTTGTTTTGTGTAGTATTGTTTAATAAAATATACATTTCAAAATCTCCAAGAATATTTACATGAATCAGTCATCTCAAGGTTACACCCTATTCACGCTGATAGTGTATTCTTTTCATTTTGTCACCTGAACTTAAGCTGCAAATAATTACCAAGTAATTAGCAGAAGGACTACATAAGTGGATCCTTTCACATAATTGTTAAGTGGCACTTCTTTGAATCACTCAAGTGTCCTTATGGCAAAAGGAAGAGTTTACTTTTAAAGGCAGAATACTGTGCTTTTCATTATTTGGTGCTTGATTTTTATCTGTGAAAAATTGTTTTACTTCCAACTCTGAGAAAATAGCTGAATGCACGAAGACTACATATGGAGGAAAACAAGAAATGTGACTGTTTTCTCTATGTAATTGTAGATCTATATTATGAACTTATTATTAAAAAAGGTTCCTCCCTGCATTCATACCAATCTAACTGTAGTCCTCAACAAGTGGCCTGAGTGCCTCTGAGCAGTTTTTCACAATGATCACTGTAGTTTCACTGCAGATGCTCACTACAAATCTTAAAGAGGCTGCATTATTGCTCGATTGATATTACTGGAGAAGGGAGAAAAGACTTTCTAGACTACGAACAGGTTTAACTAGACTTAACTGAAACTAAACTGAGGAATATTGTAATTTATTAGAACATTAAGTAAAATAAGCAAATATAACAAACATTATACTATATTATCTCTCTCTCTCTCTCTCTCTCTCTCTATATATATATATATATATATATATATATATATATATATATTGAATTTATAGAATATTTAGACCCCCTTCACTATTTATGAAAAAGGAAACTGAAAAACTGAAATATCACATTGGCATAACTATTCAGACCAGAGGCATAACTAGAATCTTCAAGGCCTGACAGGGGCCCTTCCCACTCATCCCGGAGCCCTTTACTCCTGTTGCAGCCTGGTCATAAGTGCAATTTTTGTTACCCTAATAGTTGTGTTACTGCCGCAGGTCCTAATTTGACAGGCATGTGGGTGCATGTGGGTGCATGTGTACTGCCCTGAACACAGACAGTGTGCATTCAGGGCCACTCAACCACACCTTTACACCTGTCAAATTAGGACATGCATCTGTATTTGTATAGCCACTGCATCCCCATAGACCAGTGGTCGCCAACCTTTCGGACCTCATAAACCACTGAACTCACAATTTTTATAAACATTTTTTCATTTTTGTCCTATCTGGTACCTAAAAAATCCCATCAGCCCTCAACACCTTTTTTCCCACTTCTCTTGTTTCCCTTCTCTCTTTCTTTCTTTCCTAGTTCTCATTTTTGTCCTCTCCCTTCCCCTCTCTTTCACCCCCCTCTCTTTTTCTTCTCCCCTTTCTCTCCCCTTTCTCCCCTCCCCCTCTCCCCCATTTTGTTCCCCTTCCCTCTCCCCTCCCCTTTTTTTCTTAGTTTCTTTTTTTCCTTCCATGTTCCTCACCTATTTCTCCGTCTACATTCTTGTTTTCATCCAAACCCATGCCCTCACACCTTGGGCTTGTGCCTTGGATACACTTTGGGAATATTTCCCACAATCAATAGTTGAACTCACAATTTTGAATCCCGCAGACCACTAACATTAACTTGACATGTCAGCGGGAGGAGGGGGGGCATGTGCTGTGCAGCAGGCAAAGACACCCAAATGGGCAGCAGGCACAAAGCACAGAGTGGCCCAGCTAGAGCCCTGACTTGAACCCTATTGTGCATCTTTGGAGAGACCTAAAATGACTGTCCAGCGACAGCCCCCATGCAACCTGACTGAGCGTGAGAAGGTTTGCAGGTTTGCAAAGCTTGTCACCTCATACCCAAAAGACTCAAGGCTGTAATTGCTGCCAATAATGTTTGATCAAAGTACCGAGTAAAGGGTCTGAGTACTTAAGTACATGTGATATTTCAGTTTTTTGTTTTTAAAAAATACACAGACATTCTAAAATTCTGTTTTCACTTTGTCATTACAGGTTACTGGGTATACATTCATGAGACAAAAAATAAATTTAAATTTACTGTAGTATCAGGCTGCAACATAAAAAAAATGAAAAAAAATGAAGGGAGTCTGAATACTTTATGAATGCACAAATACTGGCGTTTATATTCTTTAGGGATGGCTATCCTACCTCTACCTAATAAACTGTAATTTTACTCTCTCCAGCACTTTATCCTATGCAGCTATTATTTTTTGAATAACTTGAGCCTCCCATTTAGATCGTAAGCTGTCATTAACAGGGCTCTCCTAACCCTCTTGTATTGAATTGTATTGTAACTCTGTTGTCTCCTTTTATTTTGTAAAGCACTGTGCAAATTGTTGGACCTATGTATGTCAATCCTGAAAAAACAATAGCAATATACTGGCTTTGGTTATATCTCAAAGGGCTGCATCATCTTCTTCACCCTCATCACAGCTTCTTATAATTTTCTTCCTAATGTAGAGACTCTGCCGCATTTGAATTTTTGTTTGTGACCCTGTAGGGAAGGTTTTCGTGTTCTATCTTGGTGACCGCTGGGATTAAAACCATGGTCCCTGGGACAGAAAGTGAGAGGACAATTCTAAAATTTTGTGTCTGTCACTAGAACAGGAGGAGAGGGGGAAACTACCAAAGGAGATACTTGTTCCAGTGCCAACCATTAAGAGAGGGCTTTCTTCTAGTTTTTGGGAGGTTTGCTCTCAATTCCTGCTGTGTCACTGGGACAAGGAGTTAATGCAAATCTGCCCAATAAAAACACAGACAGATGTAAAAACATGCCAGGGATTTTAAATCATCTCTGTTCTGCCTAAAACTAGGAAAAAAGTTTTGCCTGAAGTTCCACTTTTATATTTGGGAGAATGAAGATGGAAAGTGGCACCATTTTTTAACCTCTGAAGAGCTGAGTGGGAACGGAGCTAGTAACTGCTATAGTATATGATATTCAAGAAGTACAAGGATCCAACAGATAATGCAACCAGGTAATATTCTTGTGAAAAGCACAAATACATTTTGAGTGTACATCGTTTTGAAGAGAAAATTTAATTTATTTTTAATTGGCTGTAAAATATTTGTCTGTAAATAATTCTCACAGACAATAAAGGGCAAAATCATCTTATCTACCATTGTATATACTAAAGCTTCTAATAGCAAACATTTTTTTACCTTTGCAAATCTTCTCAATTCCATATCCATTTGCTCAACGTTTATCTGTTTCCATGGTGTTTTCATCCAGTCTTTAATGCTTGTCTGACGAAAAAGCACAAAGGTGTCCTGTGATATGCTGTACTTACTGGTTATGTAAAAGCATGCTGTGTTAATGTAATAAAAGTATTATAAATTAATATTATTTAGACTTATTGATACATTTATATTCCTTTTCAGTCCTTAAATCAATCACAAGTTTTCATAGATCTGTTCGTTTTACTCCTTATACTTTCCTGTAATCGTGGCTTTCTTTTTTTCCTTCATTTTGTGAATTACTTTTTTTCCTACATAGTTTTTCTGCTTTTTGGTGTATCTATCTATCTATCTATCTATCTATCTATCTATCTATCTATCTATCTATCTATCTATCTATCTATCTATCTATCTATCTATCTATCTATCTATCTATCTATCTATCTATCTATATATGGATAAAGAGATAGATAGATAGATAGATAGATAGATAGATAGATAGATAGATAGATAGATAGATAGATAGATAGATAGATAGATAGATAGATCTATATATCTAGATATCTATATATTAGGCCTGCGGAATATAATCACCGAATCGATGCATTGCGATGCGACCCTTTGCGATTCTGCATCGATTCGGGGTGACTGCAAAATCGATTAGCTTGACGTCACTTCTGGGGTGGGCGGCGCTGGCGCTTGATGGATGAGAGTGGCGGCGGCGGCCGGGCTTGCGGAACACGGAGCTCCTCATGGGAGAGGAGAGGAGGAGAGCGGAGCCTGCAGAGCAACCCGACCCACGGACTGCCGTCCCCCCCAATGGACTGGCCGAGGAGGCCCTGCTTTCCGCCCATACCGTGCACTGCGCGAGTCCAAGCTCCAAATGCCCGACATAAGGCTCATCATCCGGGACCTGTCCGAGCCCTACTCCATACACCTACCGCTACTTCACCCACAACTGGCTGCAGCTCTGCTTTCTGGTAAGTCGGTGCACTACAGGGCCCAGCATTACTCCTTACCAGGGCCTGCTATAATACAACTAGGGGCACTATAGAGCCCAGCATTCCTCCTTACCAGGGCCTGTTATACTACAACTAGGGGGACTACTACAGACTCTGTAGTTCCCTTGTTGTAGTATAACAGGCCCTGGTAAGGAGGAATGCTGGGCTCTGTAGTGCCCCTAGTTGTAGTATAACAGGCCCTGGTAAGGAGGAATGCTGGGCTCTGTAGTGCCCCTAGTTGTAGTACAGTAGGCCCTGGAAAGGAGGAATTCTGGGCTCTGTAGTCCCCCTAGTTGTAGTACAGTAGGCCCTGGTAAGGAGGAATGCTGGGCTCTGTAGCTCTGTACAGAGCCCAGCATTCCTCCTTACCAGAGCCTGTTATACTACAACTAGGGGGACTACAGAGTCCAGCATTCCTCCTTACCAGAGCCTGCTATACTACAACTAGGGGGACTACAGAGCCCAGCAATCCTCCTTACCAGGGCCTACAGTAATACAACTAGCATCAGGTAACTCTTCTAACCTGATGTGGCCTGCTCTAAAGGGGGATCTATGAGGGGACCTGCTCTACTAAAGGGGGGACCTGCTCTACTAAAGGGGGATCTCTGGGGATGCTGGCCTGCTCTAAAGGGGGATCTATGGCGACTCTGCACTAAAGGGGATCTATTCCATAGATCCCCCTTTAGAGCAGGGTCCCCATAGATCCCCTTTAGAGCTCAGTTCCCCTGGATCCCCTTTAGGGCAGGCCCAGGCTCCCCATAGATCTCCTTTAGAGCAGGGTCCCCATAGATCCCCCTTTAGAGAAGGGTCCCCATAGATCCCCCTTTAGAGCAGGGTCCCCATAGATCCCCCTTTAGAAAAGGGTCCCCATAGTAATCGTGATGCATCGCGGAATCGAATCGTATCAAATCGTGACCCTAATAATCGTAATCGCATCAAATCGTGAGGCAAGTGAAGATGAGCAGCCCTACTATATATATATAATTTTTTTCAAGAATCCTTTCCTCCCTGCATTTCTTTCTTTTTCAGTGCCAAAAAAGACCAGACAAAGCAAGTACACACCAGGTAATTATGTTCGTTTGCACCTATGGAGAGAGAAGAAAAAAACTGAAGGCAAAACTTTTTTTAAGTTTTGGGTAGAGTGAAGGGGAATTAGAATGCTTGTCAGTTTTTATTGCTGTCTGTGACACTGTTAAAGAGGTTCACCCTCTCTATTTGTCCTGTTTACAATTTTAATTGAAAATGAAGGTAAAGTACCGTAAATACCGAATTTTGAGTTGTCCCCTCCCCAGACAAGTAGTAGAGGGGAAATTTTCCAATGGGGACACTAATACTGGTTAACTGGGGGTCCCCAAGGAATTCCCTTAGTTTGCAGTGATTTCCTCGGGACAGGAAGCAAATGAGAATCTCTGCAATGGGACAAAGATGGCAAAAAATCTGATAGGGGTTATAACCCTCCCTTGCTCTATCAAAAAAAAATAAAAAAAAGTTTTGTCTATAGTTCTACTTTAAGCTCCTTGTACATTGTCCTATGTATAGCTGCATGTTTCTGAATGCAGCCAATAATGCTACTTGACACTTGTGTGGGACATATGAAACCTAAATTTACTATAATGGCAAATTAAGGTTGTACTGTAGACTAATCATTCATCTGAAAAGCAACATTGCATTGGGTATAATCTGCATAAAAAAGACAACTATAAATGTCCATGCAAGGAGTCTTAAAGCAAGCCAGCCCTTTACCATACAGCCCAAAGTAACAGGATTATTTTATTATGAATAAAATATATATATGTATAAAACTAAACACATATATATATATATACCCACACTAATGGATGTAGTGTGTATATAAACTACGTGAAAAATGTAGTGAATATTTTTGGTGAGGTTGCTGCTCCTTTAAAAGGTGTAGTGCCTCATGTATATATGTGTACTAGGAATCCTAATATCAATACATATAAACAATTATATTAATATATATATATATATATATATATATATATATATATATATACACACACACAATGCCTACATGTCCAAAATCAATTAAAAAAGTCAAAAATCTATTTTAAAAAGTCCATCATTATTGGTAATTTCCTAATTTGAATTTTACAGTTCCATCATAATTAAAGTGCTGAGGTGCCAAGTGCTGTAAACAAAATCGGTGCAGCCCATGCCCCCTCCTATGTACCCACTCACTCACCAGCTGCCATAGACTCCCATAACAGAAGTCATGTGCGCTTTTCAAATCATCTCAGATGCTGGGATTGCATGTCTTGGGTGAAATCAGCTCAGACACTGCAGAAAAAAGCATGGAGGAGGTCATTAAAGCATTGGCGCAAGCCACCATGACTCAGCAGCAAGCCTCAGCAGAGGCAAACCATCACCATGAGGAAGCGATGGCCCAGTAGCAGCAGGCCCTGGCACAGGCTGTAGCTGCACAACAGGAAAGCACACGGTTGCTAGCCGCCCAGTTTACTGCCAAGCAGGAGTTCACGCAAGCACAATTGTCTGCCTTGCAGGAGGCAGTACAGCGTCTGGCTCAGGGACGAGAGCAAGCGGTCATCGCCGCTGGCAACCAGGTATCTGTGAGAGCCAGCCATTTTTTGCAAACACTGACACCCAGTGATGATGTGGAGGCTTTTCTCACCACCTTTGAGAGGATAGCAGAGAGAGAGGGGTGGCCCTGTGACCAATGGGCTGGCATTATTTCCCCTTTCCTCACTGGTGACCCATAAAAGGCCTACTTTGACCTCCCATCAGAGCATATAAGAGACTATGAACATCTGAAGGCAGAGATCCTGGCCAGTCTGGGAGTGACCACAGCTGTCCGGGCTCAGAGGGTGCAACGCTGGAGGTACAAACCTAGCCAACCAACCCAGTCCCAAATTAACGAACTGGTACAGCTGGTCAAAAATGGGTGCAACCAGAAAAGTTAACAGGCCCACAAATGGTAGAACGGGTGGTGATGGACTGGTATCTGCGGTCCCTGCCAGATGACCTACAGCACTGGGTAAGCCATGGAGACCCTGCAACCGCTGACCAGCTGGTAGAGTTGGTTGAAAGGTACACCGTGGTGGAGGACCTGCTTGGACCTGCCAAGCATCGGGAACCCACATCAAGGGCAACCAGGTCAGCCACAGTACCTAGGGGAGAAGCCCTGCCAGACCTTGGAACCCACAAACCTGCTTCACCTTTCACAGAACCACGAAAATTGGTTCCTTTCCCAAGGATAAGGGACATACAGTGTTGGTGATGTCGGTCCTGGGGGCATACCCGGGCCCACTGCCCACTTCAGGAGGAGTTAATGGATTGCGGGACTGGATGTAGAAGCTCCCTCTATGTGCAAAGGGCATGTGCCACTCATCTTGATCTGGCTGCAGGACAGTTTGAGTGTGAAGTGTGGGTGAACCACCTTCCTGCCAAGGCTCTACTGGACTCCGGTAGCATGGTGACACTGGTACATGGCAGGGTGATCGGGTTGCCTATGGCCGTACCTCAGTGACACAAGAAGTTGGGGTGGTAAGAAACCTGATGCATGGCATCATAGTGGGGTGGGACTGTTTTTTTAACTGTGAAATCAGGTACAATGTGAGCTGCCTGGACAGCTAAGATGACTGGGGACACAGGGCCTCGAAGGGACAGGGTCTGAGGGGTCTGGGCCTGAAATCCCCACAACACACCCCCCTAACGTGGAAATGCCTGTCCTTGATAGTGACATCACAGAGAATGGAGATAATGCACCGGGTCTTAAAACCGAGCTGACCTCTGAGGAGGGGGAAGTCTCCCCATTACAGGTTATGTTGGGGGAGGATGACGAGGAACTCTCCCAGTTGCAGTTCCCAGTTGAGGAGGTTGAAGGGGAAACAACCTCAAGACCGGTGTACCCAGACCTGGATGTATCCAGGGGTGCATTTGGCACCGCCCAATTACAGGATTCTAGCTTGGTCAATGCTCGAGGGCAGGTTTCTGTTATTGATGGGGTGCCACAACTGCCAGGTGCAGACCAGAGGTTTCCTCATTTTGCGTTGAAGGGGGACTTGGTTTATCGAGTGGCTGAAAGTCGAGGGGAAACTGTAAAGCAGTTGCTGGTTCCCCAGCCATATAGACAAATGCTCCTCAATCTAGCCCACAACGATGCACTGGGAGGACACCTGGGGTGGAAAAAACAGAGGCCAGGATAACCGACAGTTCTTCTGGCCAGGGCTGAAGGCCTAGGTTAAAATATATTGTGCATCTTGTCCCACTTGCCAGTTAACTGCCTCAGTGTCCCACTACAGAAAGGTACCCTTAACAATCATTGAGGTGCCACTTCAGTGGATTGCTATGGATCTCGTAGAACCCCTGGTGAAGTCAGCAAGGGGGCACCAATATATATTAGTCATCCTAGATTACGCAACTAGGTATCCAGAAGCAGTTCCTTTAAGGAAAACTTTCTCTAAAGCCATTGCCGGGGAATGGTTTCAAATGTTTTCACGAACGGGGTTCCCTAGAGAGATGTTGACGGACCAGGGCACCCCTTTCATGTCAAAGGTGATGGCAGACTTGTGCAAGCTATTTCAGATTAAGCAGTTGCGGACGTCTGTCTATCACCCACAGACCGATGGCCTAGTTGAGAGGTTTAATAAAACTCTAAAGTCCATTTTAAAAAGAGTGGTCCAGAAAGACGAGAGGGATTGGGATATGTTACTCCCTGCCTTGTTGTTTGCCATGCGGGAGTGTCCACAAGCGTCCACGGGCTTCTCACCATTTGAACTAGTGTATGGGCAAAGGCCCCAGGGTTGCTTGATCTGGTAAAGGAAACCTGGGAAAGTGAGTCCTCACCGCACAAAACTGTGGTAGAACATATCTCCCAAATGCAAGAGAGGGTGGCTAAGGTGATGCCATTAGTGAGGGAGCACCTGCAGAAGACTCAAGATGCCCAAAAAAGGGTATACAACCGGTCGGCTAAAGTCAGACAGTTTCAAATAGGGGACCGGGTGGCTGTTCTCATACCCACTGTAAAGAGCAAGTTCTTGGCCAAATGGCAGGGTCTGTTCGAGGTAGTAGAAAAAGTGGGGGAGGTGAACTACAAGATACACCAGCCCGGGAAAAGAAAACCATACCACATCTATCATATAAATTTGTTAAAACCCTGGAGAGACAGAGAATATGTATCTGCCATGGTAGGTGTCCAGTCAGGGGACCCTGCAGGGATTGACCTGGTGCAGGTTGCTGCTACCCAGTCTAGGTTCCACCCCAGAAGGCCACTTCCAGTACAAGAGGATGCCATTTGGTCTACACTCAGCCCCCGCCACATTCCAACGGGCCATGGGTAAAACTTTGCGCCCACATCTACAATATGCTTCCGTCTTTTTTTTTTTTTTTATTATTTATTTATCAATATTTTAATTATTACAAAATTCAATAAAAACATTGAATAGTACACAATCCAGACTTCTATATCATACAAAGAAACAAGTACAATTAATTTACCAAAACTTATTTTTCACCCCTCCCAACCCCCTCTCCCTCCCCCCCTCCCCCTACTCCCCTACCCCCTCTCCTTATCTCTTAATTTTCTTTTTCTCCTTCATTCCTTTTAGTGTATTCTCTAGTTTTTTTTAACTCATTCCTGCATTCCCATAAGGTTTCCCATTTCTTCCTGTCCTCCTCTCCCTCTATACACAGATATTCCATATTTTTAGTAGACTCTATTTTTTTAAACCATATTTCTATTTTTTGAGGATATTCTTTCTGCCAATTTAGGGGTATCAAGCTTTTGGCGGCGTTCATAAGATGTGGAATCAGCAAGCTTTTATATTTTTTAATCAAGCCTTTTATCCCATGAATAAAGGGGTGAGACCCATAAAATATAATATAATACCATAAAAGAGGTAAATTAAATACGATGCTTTAGCTAGATTCAAATGGAACCGATTAAATCTCCTAATATGTGGAAGGTTCAACCAAAAAGTGCTGAAGTGCAATAAAGCACTTTTTGGTTGCACCTACCACATATTAGGAGATTTAATCGGTTCCATTTGAAGAATCTACCTAAAGCATCGTATTTAATTTACCTCTTTTATGGTATTATTTTATATTTTCTGGGTCTCACCCCTTTATTTATGCGTTGTTTGCATTTGATTGCACCTTAATCTTTATTTATCACACAAAGGTAGCGCCGTTTTCAACCTTTCTTGCACTTTACCTATATCTTGACCCCTTGGGGTTTGGTTGTTGGCCGCTTACACCTGATAGCCATTCACGTTTCACCGCACACTCCATAGCGCTGGTCACTTCTTGCTTTTACCTTTTATCCCATGAAACAGACAAAACCACGGATCATCAGGTATCTCTAAATTTGTAATCTTTTTTATTAGTGTGGCTACCTCCTTCCAATATTTCTTAATTTTCAGGCA
Organism: Pelophylax lessonae; assembly: GCF_965119305.1. Taxonomy (NCBI): domain Eukaryota; kingdom Metazoa; phylum Chordata; class Amphibia; order Anura; family Ranidae; genus Pelophylax; species Pelophylax lessonae. Next base: position 248,939,483 of record NC_138773.1, on the reverse strand, counting down.
GGTCCACCATAAATGTGCCATTGTGCCATCTACTTCACACCCCCTCCAGCATTTTTTAGAATTCCGGTCTGAAATTTATCTATTTTGTCTGGGGTATTATACCACCTAGAGATACATTTATAGTTCATCTCTACTGTATTGGTATCTATTGCAGAACTATGAATTAATTTCATGCTTTTTTCTAAGTGAAAATCTATCCCTCGTGGCCCAAATTTTTTTCCCATCTCCCAATGAAAGGTGGTGTTGTCTGTTCCATCCTTTTTACTAATATTTTATATATATTTGATATTTTATTCCCATGTCCCTCTGATACACATATTTGCTCAAAGGGTAATAGCTAATTTTCTGATCTTAATGGTTGTGGTAGTGTCATTACAAAGTGCTTTAGCTGGCTATATCGCCATTCATCTATTTTCCCGAATCTTTTTTTTAAATCTACAATAGTGTGCATTTTCCCTTTCTCCACTATATCCTTTAGCCATGTGTCTTCCCTTCCCAACCCATTCCCTTGAATATTGTCTATTCCTGGTGGAAAAAATAAAGTGTTTTTTAAAGGTATCAATGGTGAATTGAATTTCATTTTTTCTTTTTTACAAATTAAATCCCAAATTCAATGTCGTGTTATAATGTGTATTTTATGTCACAAGTTAGCCTATAGTTTTGTCTGTATATTCTTACCTCCTTGCTGCAGTGCTTCTGTTTTGCCTCCCTTCACATGTGGTGTTTGGACTTCTCTGTTTCCTATGGGCGTCGCCTGCTCCACTGTGGGTTATATCCTGTTCCTGTCAATTACTTCCTGGGTCACCTCCCTGTTTGCTTCCCTATATATACACCTATATATACACATGCTCAGTGCACTGTTCCTTGCTTGAGCAACTTCGCTGTTCTCTGAGCTCCCATCCGTGTATCCCTTGGCTATTGTATCTGATCTCCTGTGTACCGACCCGGCTTTGTTTCTCCGTCTACGTTTGTCTGCTGCCTGTCCTGACCTCAGCTTGTCTCTTGGATCTCCTTATAGTCTCCTGTTTACCCTGCACACGCCAGCGGTCTCCACATTCTCAGCTGGGCCTACCTGGGGGCCGCGACCTGGTTCCAGTCTGCTGCAAGTCCATCCCCACCATCAGGGGCCCTGGTGAAGAAGCAGGCTGGGGCTTAGACTCCGCGCCCTGGGGAATCCTGAGCTGGGGATCTATAAGGGCTCACTACCACAGAACCGTTGACAGTTTGCTCAACCCATGAGCTCGTCTGAGACACCGCAGCCACTTCAGGATCAACTTCAGAGTTTGGAACAGAGAGTTAACGTTCAGCAGGCTTATCAAGAACAGATTATGCAGTGTCTGCAGGCTCTTTCTTCCTGTTTGGATCAGCTGCAGATTGTTCCTACTCCCGCTTCCTCCGTTCCAGCTCCTGTGTGTGCCCCTGTCGCTTCCGCTTCCGCAGTCCCTCCAGCAGAGGTCAGTCCTGCAAAACTCCAGCTGCCTCCGCCATCTCGCTTCTCTGGGGACCCCAAAGCTTGTCGGGGATTCATCAATCAGTGCTTAATCCACTTCGAGCTAGCAGGCCATTACTTTCCTAGGTGGCGTACATGATTTCACTCCTGTCGGGACCGGCTTTGGCTTGGGCCTCGCCGCTGTGGGAGCGTCAAGATCGTACCATTTCCAGTCTCTCTGCCTTCCTACAAGCTTTCCGTAATACCTTTGATGTGCCTGGCAGGGCCTCATCTGCTTCTGGAGCCCTTCTTCGTCTTCGTCAAGGAAACATGACTGTTGGTCAATATGCAGTTCAGTTTCGCACCTTGGCTTCGGAACTGGCATGGAACAACGAGGCTCTTACTGCAATATTCAAGGTCTTGCAGATCGTATTAAGGACGAACTAGCTGGCAGAACTATACCCACCACCTTGGATGGCTTGATTTCCCTTAGCATTCAAATTGATGTCCGCTTCCAGGAGCGAGATCTGGAAAGGACTGTGCCACATCACCCCCCACGGGGTCACCTTGCTCCTGTTGTCCAGAACATTCTGGAACAACCCCTCTCTCCTGCAGTATTGGATTCTGAAGAACCCATGCAATTAGGCCGGACACGCCTCGCTCCACAAGAGAGGTCCCGTCGCCTAAGACTCGGCCTGTGTCTTTACTGCGGAGCTGGTGGTCATATGATAAAATCCTGCCCCGTCCGTCTGGGAAACTCTCGGGTCTAGGTCGCTCAGAGGGAGGCAATCTAGACCAGAATCTGAACTCTGCCACCTACCCTCGATTTGTTATACCCGTCTCTATTCATTGGGCCCTAAATTCATATCAAGTTTCTGCATATGTAGACTCTGGAGCAGCTGGGAATTTCATTGAGCAGTCTTTGGCCACTGAACTGGGCATTCCTCTAGTTCCCCTGGCTATGCCTCTAGCTGTTTCGGCAGTGGATGGCTCGACCTTGGCCTTCGGACCCCTACGCTTCAGAACAGCCTCCATTACCATGCATGTCGGTGTCCTTCATCGGGAGGAAGTCTCCTTCCTGATACTTCCCAAGTCTTCTAGTCCCATCATTCTTGGACTTCCATGGTTGAAGAAACACTCACCTTATCTGGACTGGAACTCTGGCCAAATGTTATCTTGGGGGTCGCAATGCCAGCAGACCTGTCTCCCTAAGGTGTCTCTACCTCTCCGTGTACCTGTGGCTGAGGTCTCTACCTCTCCAATTCTTCCTCGGCAGTATCTGGCCTTCCGAGATGTCTTTTGCAAAAAAGCTGCTGACAGTTTGCCTCCTCATCGTCCCTACGACTGTGCGATTGACCTCCATCCCGAGGCTTCACCACCCCAAGGTAGAGTCTACCCTCTCTCCATCCCGGAGACCCAAGCCATGTCCAAGTACATCCAGGAAAATTTGCAGAAAGGATTTATACGTAAATCCAATTCTCCTGCTGGGGCTGGGTTCTTCTTTGTGGAGAAAAAGGATGGAATACTCCGGCCCTGCATTGATTATAGAGGTCTCAATGCCATCACCATTAAGAATCGGTACCTGTTACCCTTGATTTCCGAACTTTTTGACAGGCTACGAGATGCTCATATTTTCACCAAGTTGGACCTCCGTGGAGCATACAATTTGATTAGGATTCGAGAGGGGGATGAATGGAAAACCGCTTTTAACACCAGAGATGGGCACTATGAATATCTCGTCGTAATGCCTTTTGGCTTGTGTAACGCCCCAGCTGTCTTCCAGAACTTTGTTAATGACATTTTTTCTGATCTCCTATATGTTTGTGTCATCGTGTATCTGGATGACATACTCATCTTTTCTCCAGATTTGAACACTCATCGCCAGCATGTTTGTACGGTTCTTCAACGTCTTCGGGACCACCACTTGTATGTGAAGTTGGAGAAGTGCCTCTTCGAGCAAACCCAAGTTCCTTTCCTAGGCTACATAGTCACAGATAAAGGGCTGCTTATGGATCCTGCCAAACTTCAGGCCATCTCCAACTGGCCTCAGCCTTCTGGTCTAAAAGCAACGCAACGGTTCTTGGGATTCACCATTTTCTATCGCCAGTTCATCCCTGATTACTCCTCTCTAGTGGCACCCATTACCTCCTTGACCCGGAAGGGTGCCAATGCCAGAACCTGGCCTCCTGAAGCTGTCGAGGCTTTCCACAAGCTCAAATCGGCCTTCCTATCGGCATCTATTCTCAAACGTCCTGACATTCTTCAGCCTTTCTTCTTGGAAGTAGATGCTTCGTGCTTGGGAGTGGGGGCCGTCCTTCTCCAAAGGCATGACAGTAAGCTCCGCCCCTGTGCCTTTTTCTCTAAGAAGTTTTCTGACGCAGAGAAAAATTACACCATCGGGGATCAGGAGCTTCTGGCTATCAAGCTGGCACTGCAAGAATGGCGACATCTACTGGAGGGGTCTCCTTATCGTATTCTGATCTATACCGATCATAAGAACCTTCAGTATCTGCAGTCTGCCCGACGTTTAAATCCCAGGCAAGCACGATGGGCTCTCTTTTTTGCCAGGTTTAATTTTGACATCACCTTCCGGCCCAGCTCCAAGAATTCTCGTGCGGATGCCTTGTCCAGATCATTTGACGTTGCTGACTCAGAGTGTCATATTGAACCTGAACATATTATTCCTGCCAATTGTTTCCTGGCCTCCACTCACCTTCAGTCTCCACGTATCCCTCCCGGAAAGACTTTTGTGAGGCCCTCCCTTCGCCCCAAGCTTTTCAAATGGGCACATGACTCTAAACTCTCTGGACATCCTGGTGTGCAACGCACTTGTGCCTTCCTGCTGCGTTACTACTGGTGGCCCTCACTCCGGAAGGATGTTGAGGTATATGTCCAGGCTTGCTCCATTTGCGTGCAGTCTAAGTCTTCTACTTCAGCTCCAGCAGGTCTCCTGTTACCTCTACCTTGTAAGATCCTGGCACTCTCAGTGCCTCCTATCACATCATTTCCGGGTGCGTTCCATCTACCTAGGTAGATGGAGTGCATATAGGTGTGTTTCCCTTTAAGAGTGCTGACATCATCATGAGGCGCCGGACTGAACAGCTATTTAAACCACCAGCTTTCACTCACATGTGTTCGTTCAATGTGCCTTGATGCTTACCTGCCTTGTGAAACCGCATGTTCACCTTACCTTGTCTTGTGCTGCCGGAGCTTCCAGCTATACCCTTTACCTGAACTGAACCGGAACCTCGCTACGGATCCCGTATCTCGCTACCGGATCACTCCTTACTACTGGACTTTGCTACTGCTAACTATCTAGTGATAAGTACCCCACAGGGGATCCCTTACTAACTTTACTTCACTATCATCTACTGCATATATCAAGACTATCTCTATCTAAGCTACTCCTACCATCTGCATAGATTGTGAGCTTTTGGGACTACCATCAACTATCTTTGCACTGGGTTACTCTATCTTCTATACATGATTGTTAGAACCTATCTGCATACTACCATCACCTACCACTCTCTTGAATACTATTACTGAGTGTTCACCATACTATCGCCTGTCTCTCACCTCTATACTATCATATATTCTATCACTCCAGGAACATCATATAGAGTGTATGTACATTGCATAACCAGGCTGTGCACGGTGATGAAGTCCTGAGAGTTGGATATGTTGTTCAACAGAATCTCTACACGACTACTGAGTGTAACAATTCTGCAGCTGCAAATCCATTCACTAACAAAAAACGCATGAGCGTTACAGATTGAACGAACCTTTAAAAAAAAATATGGATTCAGCAGAATTGTCCACTCAAGTGACACAGTTAACACAACAAGTAAATGAATTAATACTTGCTCTTACTGAGGTAAAAGAGGAAAATCAGACATTGAGACAGCAGATAGGCCGTATTTCACAGCCTACTGCCGCTCAACCCCCAGAACCTCTTGTCTTTCTACCAGACAGGTTTGATGGTTCCCGTTCCTCTTTTCTTTTTTTTCGGATGGATTGTGAGCTCCTATTTATCCTTAAGCCCAGGACCTATCATAATGACTTTATTAAAGTTCGTGCTGCCATTAATTTGCTTTCTGGCAAAATGAAAACATGGGCATACCAGAAACTGCAAGAAAAAAGTCTGATCCTAGACAATTGGGAGTCATTTGCAATTGCGATGCACTCCCAGTGTCTCCCCTCCCAAAAATCTACTCCTAAACCTGCTCCAGGTAACCGCAGACCCCGGGTACCTAGGGAAAAAAGAAAACCAAATGAATATGGTGATCCTGCCTGGTCATGGTACAAGCCTGCCTTAAACAGTCAGCCTTGTCACTCTGACACATCTCATTTGAACCCTGATCCTACAGAAATTGATGAGGAGCCTATGGAGATTGGTGCCGTACATACTAAGTTGTCCTTACAAAAAAAAGATCACAGGAGAATCTGTGGCCTTTGTTTTTATTGTGGAGAAGGGGGACATTTCATTACATCTTGCCCAACCCGACCCCATAGGCCTAAGGCTCTCCCAATGGAGTCCAGGCGAATGCGAACTGTCTTCCCTGAAAAACAGCCTGGAAATTACCAAGGCTGTTGCCAGCCCTGTCCCCGTTCTATATCAGAAAAGGACACCCAGAAATTGGCAGATGTGGGTATAGATACTCCTATTTTGGCAAGCACACTTATAGCTTCCAATGAAAACATTGAGATTCTTGCACCTGACTGCGTACGCGCTTCTAATGGCACAGTGGTACGTAGGAAGGATCTAAGGTTATTTGAAGAAGCATTGGTTGCTATGACTACTTCAGATGTTTATGCGTCCGATTAGTGAGGGGTTCATATAGCAGCCTACCTGATCTGATTCTCAGATCGGTTACCAACCTGATCCGATTCTCATATCGGCAACAAGTCCTATCCGATTCTCATATCGGTTACCAACCTGATCCGATTCTCGTATCGGCAACAAGTCCTATCCGATTCCCACATCGATTACCAACCTGATCCGATTCTCAAATCGGCAACCAGTCTTATCCGATTCTCGCATCGGCAACCAGTTTTTTTTTTTCTCCGATTCTCACATCGGCAATCAGTTTTTTTCCAATTCTCACATCTGCAACTAGTCTTATCCGATTCTCATATCGGCAACCAGTCTTATCCGATTCTCACATCGGCAACCAGTTTTTTTCCGATTTTCACATCGGCAACCAGTTTTATCCGATTCTCACATCGGCAACCAGTTTTTTTCCGATTCTCATATCGGCAACCAGTCTTATCCGATTCTCGCATCGGCAACCAGTCTTATCCGATTCTCGCATCGGCAACCAGTCTTATCCGATTCTCGCATCGGCAACCAGTCTTATCCGATTCTCATATCGGCAACCAGTTTTTTTTTCTTCCGATTCTCATATCGGCAACCAGTCTTATCCGATTCTCATATCGGCAACCAGTCTTATCCGATTCTCGCAGCGGCAACCAGTCTTATCCGATTCTCATATCGGCAACCGGTCTTATCCGATTCTCGCATCGGCAACTAGTCTTATCCGATTCTCATATCGGCAACCAGTCTTATCCGATTCTCGTATCGGCAACCAGTTTTTTTTTTTTCCTTCCGATTCTCACATCGGCAACCAGTTTTTTTCCGATTCTCATATCGGCAACCAGTCTTATCCGATTCTCATATCGGCAACCAGCTTTATCCGATTCTCATATCGGCAACCAGCTTTATCCGATTCTCGCATCGGCAACCAGTCTTATCCGATTCTCGCATCGGCAACCAGTCTTATCCGATTCTCATATCGGCAACCATTTTTTTTTTCCCGATTCTCATATCGGCAACCAGTCTTATCCGATTCTCATATCGGCAACCAGTCTTATCCGATTCTCATATCGGCAACCAGTTTTTTTTTTCCCGATTCTCACATCGGCAACCAGCCTTAGAGGCCTTCCGGAGCCGGCCTTATGGGGGGGTACTGTAAGATCCTGGCACTCTCAGTGCCTCCTATCACATCATTTGCGGGTGCGTTCCATCTACCTAGGTAGATGGAGTGCATATAGGTGTGTTTCCCTTTAAGAGTGCTGACATCATCATGAGGCGCCGGACTGAACAGCTATTTAAACCACCAGCTTTCACTCACATGTGTTCGTTCAATGTGCCTTGATGCTTACCTGCCTTGTGAAACCGCATGTTCACCTTACCTTGTCTTGTGCTGCCGGAGCTTCCAGCTATACCCTTTACCTGAACTGAACCGGAACCTCGCTACGGATCCTGTATCTCGCTACCGGATCACTCCTTACTACTGGACTTTGCTACTGCTAACTATCTAGTGATAAGTACCCCACAGGGGATCCCTTACTAACTTTACTTCACTATCATCTACTGCATATATCAAGACTATCTCTATCTAAGCTACTCCTATCATCTGCATAGATTGTGAGCTCTTGGGACTACCATCAACTATCTTTGCACTGGGTTACTCTATCTTCTATACATGATTGTTAGAACCTATCTGCATACTACCATCACCTACCACTCTCTTGAATACTATTACTGAGTGTTCACCATACTATCGCCTGTCTCTCACCTCTATACTATCATATATTCTATCACTCCAGGAACATCATATAGAGTGTATGTATATTGCATAACCAGGCTGTGCACGGTGATGAAGTCCTGAGAGTTGGATATGTTGTTCAACAGAATCTCTACACGACTACTGAGTGTAACAATTCTGCAGCTGCAAATCCATTCACTAACAAAAAACGCATGAGCGTTACATACCTGTTCCAGATGTACCGTGGCGCTGCATCTCTATGGACTTTATATCTGAACTATCCTATCAGCGGGCTCCACCGTTATCTGGGTGGTGGTGGACAGGCTTTCTAAAATGTGTCACTTAACTCCACTTCCAGGCCTACCCTCTGCTGTCACTTTGGCTTCCATCTTCATTAGGGAAATCTTTTGTCTCCATGGTATGCCCTCACACATTGTCTCAGATAGAGGAGTTCAGTTTACGGCCCGCTTCTGGAGAGCCCTGGCCACAGCATTTGGAATCAAGTTGGATTTCTCCTCAGCTTTTCATCCGCAGTCAAATGGTCAAATGGAAAGGGTTAACCAGAATGTGGAATGGTATCTTCGTGCCTTAATTTCTGCCCATCAGGATGATTGGGTAGACCTTTTACCCTGGGCAAAATTTGCCCTCAATAACCATGCTAATGCCAGCACTGGTGAGTCTCCCTTCTTCACGGTATTTGGCCGCCATCCTTCAGTACCATTTCCTGTTCCGATGTGCAACGGTCTCTCAATTCTATCTGGGCAGATGTTTCCAAGAATTTACATCTGGTGGCTTCCAGGTACAAGGTATCTGCAGATCGTCATCGCCGTGTGAGCCCCAAAATTCTCCCTGGTGATAAGGTTTGGCTCTCTACCAAGAATATCTGTCTCAGGGTACCCTCTATGAAGTTTGCTCCCCGTTTCATTGGTCCCTTTACAATCCTCTGCCAGGTTAACCCTGTTGCTTTTAAGCTCTGTCTCCCGTCACATCTAAAAATCCCCAATGTTTTCCATGTTTCTCTCCTGAGACCATACATCATCAATAGGTTTTCTCGTCCTATTCGTCGTCCTTCTCCAATAGCCAGTACTTCGGATCAGTACGAAATCAAGCAAATCTTGGATTCCAAATTCTCCAGGGGGAGGCTCTTGTATCTAGTGGACTGGAAAGGATATGGTCCTGAGGAGAGATGTTGGATTCCTTCCACTGATGTTTCTGCACCTCGTTTGGTGAAACTTTTTCATCAGAAGTTTCCTCTCAAGGCTGGGCCCAAACGAGTGGGGAGGCCCCGTAAGAGGGGGGGGTACTGTCACAAGTTAGCCTATAGTTTTGTCTGTATATTCTTACCTCCTTGCTGCAGTGCTTCTGTTTTGCCTCCCTTCACATGTGGTGTTTGGGCTTCTCTGTTTCCTATGGGCGTCACCTGCTCCACTGTGGGTTATATCCTGTTCCTGTCAATTACTTCCTGGGTCACCTCCCTGTTTATATACACATGCTCAGTGCACTGTTCCTTGCTTGAGCAACTTCGCTGTTCTCTGAGCTCCCATCCATGTATCCCTTGGCTATTGTATCTGATCTCCTGTGTACCGACCCGGCTTTGTTTCTCCGTCTACATTTGTCTGCTGCCTGTCCTGACCTCGGCTTGTCTCTTGGATCTCCTTATAGTCTCCTGTTTACCCTGCACATGCCAGCGGTCTCCACATTCTCAGCTGGGCCTACCTGGGGGCCGCGACCTGGTTCCAGTCTGCTGCAAGTCCATCCCCGCCATCAGGGGCCCTGGTGAAGAAGCAGGCTGGGGCTTAGACTCCACGCCCTGGGGAATCCTGAGCTGGGCATCTATAAGGGCTCACTACCACAGACCCATTTTATTATTTAATTTTCTGTATTGTGGTGGTATCCATATGATTTTTCCTAATTGTGTATTACTCATAGTGTTCTCTATATTTACCCAACTTTTTTCGGTTTGTATCTTCCCCCATTCCATCACCCGTGTTAATATTGAAGCATGATAATATTTTTTAAAATCCGGAACTGCTAGACCCCCATTTATCTTACTTCTAGTTAGTACTTCATATTGTATCCTAGGCTTTTTTTTCCATATAAATCCTGTCATTAGAGTTTTCAGAGTCCTAAAATATGTCTGAGGTATTGGTATTGGTGGCATTTTATATTTGTACGTCACTTTTGGTAGGATAGTCATCTTCATGATATTTATCCTTCCAATCCACGATAGGACCCTAGGTGCTAGTTTATTCATTTCTGCTCTTATTTCATTTAAGAGAGGAATATAGTTTACCTTATATAAATTTTCAGGGGATGGAGTCAACTTAATTCCTAGATAGTTTAGAGCCGACTTCCTCCATACAAAAGGGAATTTTTGTTTTAATGCCTTTTCTTCCTTTAGTGGGAGATTGATTTATAATATCTCGGATTTTGATGGGTTAATTTTTAAGTTAGACAGGTCTCCATACCTTTTCAGTACATCCATCAGATTAGGGAGGGATAACCTAGGTCTGGAAACGTATAGCAAAACGTCGTCCGCATATGCGGCGACCTTATGCTCTAGCCCTCCAGCCACTACTCCCGTCACGTCTGGACTCTTCCTTATTGTCGCCAAGAGGGGTTCTAAAGATAGCACAAATAACAATGGCGTGAGTGGACATCCCTGCCTTGTTCCGTTGAACATTTCAAACGGTTCAGAGGGGGTTCCGTTTATTCTGATTCTTGCAGAGGGGCCTTCATATAGTGTTTTAATCCATCATCCTTTGCCCTAGCCCTAGTTCTTCAAGGGTTTTAATCATGAATTCCCAGTTGAATGGGAATGCTTTTTCTGCATCTATTGGCAGTATCAACCCTGGGTTTCCGCTTTTAGCCATTTGTTGTATTAAAAGAATCGTTCTAACACTATTATTCTTACCCTGTCTTCCAGGGACAAATCCCATTTGGTCCTTATGGACCCATTCTGTCATTAATTTTTTCATCCTTGTGGCTAGGATCTTTGAAAAAAGCTTTGTGTCCGCATTCAATAAGGAAATGGGTCTATAACTTGGGCAAACTGATGGATCCTTTTTTTCTTTAAGTCTAACTGTGACCGAGGCCCCTAAGGCTTCTCGACTCATCCTATACTGGCTGCCTAGCCCATTTATATACCCTTTTAATCCAGGGATCAGCAGTTTTTTAAACCTTTTGTAATAGTTGATTGTAAACCCGTCAGGGCCAGGGCTTTTTCCCGAAGCTGTCGTTTTTAAAGCTTTCTCTATTTCCTCTCCCGTTATGGGTGCTTCCATCTGTTTTCATTTCTCTTCTTCTATTTTAGGCAGCCCTGCATTCTGCAAATACTCTTTAATCAACTCTGTTCTATTTACCTGTTGGCTCTGTCCCTCTTCTCCATTAACATTGTATAATTTCCCATAGTATTTTTTAAACACTTTTGCAATCTCCGGTGTTGAATACTTTACCTCTCCTTTCTCGCCTCTTATTTTTTCTATAAAATTGATTGCTTTCTTTTTTTTAACCATCCCTGCTAGTTTCTTCCCGATTTTATTACTCCATAAGTATCTTTCTTTAGCTACTCTATTAAACGCTTGTCTAGTTTCCTGATCTAATAATTCTTTCAGTTGATCTCTTTTAATTACCAGCTGGTGATGTATCCTTTCCTCTTGTACTTTTTTGTGTTTTTGTTCTAACTCATAAACCTCTTTTATTAATCCATCTTTTTTTACCATTCTCTCCTTTTTTCTTTGTACCCCTTTTGATATTAAAATACCCCGTATGTATGCTTTGTGTGATTCCCATAAGATGTTTTCTGAGATTCCCTCTGTTTCATTCAGTTGAAAAAAAAGCTCCAGTTCTTTCTCTATTCCTGCCTTTATCTTTTATCAGCTCTTCGTTAATTCTCCATATATTCTTATCAATCTGTCTCCCTGCGATTTGTAACCTCATTTCCACCAGTGCGTAGTCCGACCAGGTCTTGACCCCAACCCTTGCCTCTACTACTGTCTCCACCAGTCTATGTTCTATCATTAAATAGTCTATCCTGGAGTATGTCCCATGTACCTGGGAGTAGAACGTATAATCCCGTTCTTTGGGATTTAACATTCTCCATATATCCAACAGTTGACATTGGTATAATTTTTTCTTTATCATCCTGACGTTCTGCTTCCAGGCCTACGTGAAGTACTATCTATATCAGGTTCAAGCCAAAAGTTGAGGTCCCCTGCCAAGATCACGCTTCCCCTTTTAAACTCCATTAATTACCCAAGTAGGTTTCTTAAATATTTTTCGGGGTCTTTATTGGGGCAATACACATTTGCCAGTGTTACCTCTCTATCTACTAGCTTCCCTCTCAAAAAGAGGAACTTCCCTTCTGGGTCCGTCAACCTCTCTTCGAGAGAGAATTTCACCCCTTTGGCAACCCCTATAGCTACCCCTTTGCTTTATTTGTTGTAGAATCTGCATAAAACCAAGTGGGATGTTCTTTGGAGTATAGTCTTACATTAGATGCATGTGTATTATGCATCTCCTGTAAGAATACTAAATCTGATCCCAAATATTTTAATTCTCTAAGTATTTTATGTCTTTTTTCTGGTGAGTTCATCCCTTTCACATTATATGTAACCAATTTTACTTCCGTCATCTTAATATTTTATTTCTGTTGTCTCTTTCTCCTAGGGTCTTCCCTCCTCCCTCTCCTTTTCTCCTTATCAGAGGATCCCGACCCATCTTATACGGGTCCGGTAGCCCCAGATCAACTCCTGTCGGAGAGAGCGGGGGGATACCCCCAGAGACTAAGACGACACTCCTCTTACAGTTCCTTTCAGGAGAGTTCCCTTTTACTTCCCTCCCCCTCCCTTCCCCTCCCTCCCTTCCTCTCCCCTCCCCCCTTCCCTCCCTCCCCCCCCTCCCAAAGGAAAACAAAAAACAGAAACCCCCCACTTTTGGAAACCTGACCCCTTTTCTTCTGGGGTCATATCAGTCGATACTACTCCCTCCCTCCTTAGACCGACTTTTCCTAGGGTCGAGCTCTGGCTTTGTTCACCTGCCATCTCTTCCTTACCCCTAACAATGGGGGGGAGTCAAGAGCATGGCTGATCTCTAGGGGTCCCACTGGGTCTTACAACTTTTTCATATCTTCCCTTTTCTTATTAACGCCTAGTCTCCTAATCCTTCAATCCCTCCCCTCCCACCCCCACCTCAGCATCTAAATCTCCTCCCCACTCCCCTTAAGACATGATCTTTTCTAGTCAGTTCGTTCTTTGTCTTCTTCTTTAACAGGGAAGTCTTCTTTGGTATTGTTTGCCAATGATCTTCATCTTCTTCTGTCTCTAGGCTTTCCCTTTAAGGACAGTCCATCCAGGTATCTCCATCTCTGGTATTTTTAGGATTTCACAAAAAGCCTGCAATTCATCAGGGGATGTCAGCTTAACTATCTTCCCTTCCTTTCTTACCCCCAGACATGCCGGGTACCCCCAGAAGTACTGCAGATCATGTTGTTTCAGAACCTCTATTAACGGTTTTAAAGCTCTTTTTCTAAGTAGGGTATCCTGGGCAAGATCTGGAAATACCTGTATGTCCACCCCTTCATACTTCAAAGGGGGGTCTAGTTTTCAATTTCTCCCAATTCTGTGCTTTTGTTTCATACCTAAAAAATCTGACAATAACATCTCTTGTTTTTTTCTTTTGGTAAGTTCTGTGGTTTCCTAATTCTATGAACTCTTTCCAGCTCTATCTTTTCTGACTCTGCCCTTTCCAGAAGAGGGTCGAATAATTTTTAAAAATTTCTAAGTGGATGCCCTATCGGGAGAAACGCGTCAGAGAGGAGGCACCGCGTCATCACATCTAGACCAGGCAGCGGTCCGCACTGCAGGCGGACCCCGCCATACAGCTCCTCCGTGAGGGAACTCGCTATTATTGTCTTCACAACTGTAAGTGCAACCATTTGTTTTTAATAAAAATCTACTGTTGGTAATGCACTATTGCGGTCCCCTCTGTTGTGTCCCCTATTATTGAGGTCAACCAGACTAAGGAGTTACAGCAGCCAATCAGAGTCTAGTCACCTTTGGCAGGATCTTCTTTCATCAGGCTTTCTGACTGGGTCTGTTCCTCTTGGACACAAGCAACTACATCAGCCATCCTAGAGTCCAGTAACCCCCGGCAGGACCACTCATCACCATAGAACCAGGCTTCTTGTTTGGCTTTTGTCCGGTAAGAGTCTAGGGAGCACGAGTGTGTCTGAGTGCCTTCTGTATTTCTGGGAACTTTTCTACCTGGCTGCATGACCTTTGGAGCGGTCATATTCATATATGCCCTTAACGTTTAACTTGTGGTAAGAGGCCAAGCTGGTGGTGGGACTTTGCACCTTCCAATCACAGTTCACCTTTCCCCAAGCTGGAAGTTTATGTCACCATTTTTTGCACTTTATTTATGGACTTATAACATGGACGTTTATTGCACATTGGTGTATCACTAGTCACCTTCTGGACATTTTTTGTTTTACACGAATTGCATACGTTTTCATTTTTTTGCATTATTATTGCATTTTTGGTTTATTTGTTTGCATCATTTTGTATGTTGCACATATGCACTAGGGCAGCGCAAATGATTTCTTTACATAATCTAGGAATCATCTCTCCCAGGTAATCAGCACCTGCTCACGGCACACGCCATCACCAGGCCCCTGATATGCTTCTGTCTATCTAGATGACATAGTCATCTTCAGCACTGATTGGGAGTCTCATCTTCCCCGAGTTCAGGCAGTCATAGACTCCTTGAGAAGAGCAGGGTTCACCATCAACCCAGAGAAGTGTGCAATTGGTATGGAGGAAGCCAAGTACCTAGGCTCCATTGTGGGTAGAGGGCTGGTGAAGCCTCGAAGGAGTAAGGTAGAAGCCATACAGGACTGGCCCCGTCCCCTAACCAAAAAACAGGTCAGAGCATTTTTGGGCATAGTATCTACTACCAGTGGCGTACCTAGAGCATTTGGCACCCGGGGCGGATCCTATATCTGGCACCCCCCCCCCCCCGACTTTAAAATGTAAAAACACCCACAAAAAATGTAATGTTTTCAAGAATATTTTTTGCACAAATTTCACAGCCCCCCATCACAGTGCCCCTTGCAGTCTGCCCTCCGTCTCTCTAATCACAATTCCCCTTTTGCACTCTCTGCCTCCCCTGCACAGTCCTACCCTCAGCATAGATAGATAGCTAAAATTTGCAATGTGTTTAAGTTTCAGTAAGAGATTGGAGACTTGCTAAAGGAGATATTCAGAGACTACAGACGTGATACAGGAGATGATCAGAAACTACAGACATGATACAGGAGATGGTCAGAGACTGAGGACATGATACAGGAGATGGTCAGAGACTACAGACATGATACAGGAGATGGTCAGAGACTGAGGACATGATACAGGAGATGGTCAGAGACTGCAGACATGATACAGTAGATGCTCAGAGGACATGATAGAAGATAGAAGAGCACTAGGGGGGCCGGAGAGCACAGACGAAGCACAGACGAATCAGAGAGCACTGGAGGTGCTGAAGGGCACGGTGGGGGGGGGGGGAACTGGAGAGAATTAAGAGAGGGTTTGGAAAGCATTGTAGGGGGGTTGGAAGGTGCAGGGGGTGGAGAGCACTGGGGGGACAGGGAGCACTTGGGGGGGGGGGGGGCGAGCAGGGAAAATCAGGGGGGTGGAGAGCACTGGGGGGACAGAGAGTACTTGGGGGGCGAGCAGGGAAAATCAGGGGGGTGGAGAGCACTGGGGGGACGGGGAGCACTTGGGGGGGGGGCGAGCAGGGAAAATCAGGGGGGTGGAGAGCACTGGGGGGACGGGGAGCACTTGGGGGGCGAGCAGGGAAAATCAGGGGGGTGGAGAGCACTGGGGGGACGGGGAGCACTTAGGGGGGAGGGAGAAAGCACTGTGGGGAGTTGAAGAGCATTGGGGGGGGCTAAAGAACAGGGGGGGTCTAGTGCACTGGGGGGAGAGGGGCTAAAAGCACTGAGGGAGGGATTAGGAGCACTGGAGGAGGTTAAGAACTTTGGGGGGCCAGCAAAAGAAGTTGTATAGGAGGGGGATGGGGCAGCTGCATATAGATGAATTGATCTTTCCCTATTCTTCCTGCAGGAGGGAGAGGAGGAGAATCAGTTATTCAGCAGGAAGCTGCAGGAAGAATAGAGAAAGATGAATTCCTCTATATGTAGCAGCCCCATCCCCCTCCTATCCAGCACACACTTTTGCAATGGGCACTCACCTTCTTCCCGCCGAGGCTCCGCCCCTTATTCCCGCCGCGGCTCCGCCCCCTTATTCCCGCCGCGGCTCCGCCCCCTTATTCCCGCCGTGGCTCCGCCCCCCACTAGCAGCACGGATTGAAGGAGCTGCCAGCCACTGCAGCTGCCTTCACACTGCGGGATCTGTCTGACTCTGGACACACCGGCTGACACCCCCCAGTGAGTGGCACCCGGGGCGGGCCGCACCCCCGCCCCCCCCCATTGGTACGCCACTGTCTACTACAGGAGGTTTGTCCTTAACTTTGCCACCGTTGCTGCACCGTTGACTGACTTGACCAAAGGCAGAAAGTCAGTGATGATAAAGTGGAATGCCAAGGCCGAAGAAGCTTTTCAGAAGCTTAAGACGGCATTGTGCCAACATCCAGTGCTCATAGCTCCGGATTTTGCTAAGGATTTTATTATACAGACAGATGCTTCAAGTGAAGGGTTGGGGGCACCAATGGGGAAGAGCACCCCATAGTTTTCCTGAGTAGGAAGCTGACGACAGCGGAGAGAAACTACACTGTGGTGGAGCGGGAGTGTCTTGCCATCAAGTGGACTTTGGGCTCTCTACGGTATTTTCTTCTGGGTAGGAGGTTTCGCCTGGTGTCAGACCATGCTCCGCTAACCTGGATGAGAGAGAACAAGCACACCAATGCCAGGGTGACAAGATGGTTCCTTTCTCTCCAGGAGTTCAATTTTGTGGTAGAGCACAGACCTGGGAGACAGCATCAGAATGCCGATGCCCTCCACCTTGTCCATTGTATGGTGTCAAATGGTGCCTCCAACACCTCCACATTGAGGCGGGGTGGGGATATGTACAGGACGCCAAGGTTGGGTCCTGGACGGGTTCTATATAGCAGTGGTCCTCAACCCTGGTCCTCAGGGCCCACTAACAGGCCAGGTTTGCAAGATAACTTAAATACATCCCAGGTGATATAATTTGCTGCTCAGTAATTGCAGTACTCTAATCTGCATCTCCCCAAGGTAATACTTAAAACCTGGCCTGTTAGTGGGCCCTGAGGACCGGAGTTGAGGACCACTGCTATATAGCACTAATATTTGGATTATGGTCCCTTTAAGGGAAGTGTGGCAGTACTCAGGGGTTCACACAGGATGGGTGAGGAATTCCCGGGAATAGCCTGAATCAGGAGAGGACTCACTTGCAGTTCTCTCTGTGTTTGATAAAGAGATGTTTGGGACCCGGGATTTCAGAGACCCTGAAGTGATATTCGGGTGGGAAGGGGTCTCCACCTCTGACTACAAGATGTCCAGCACACACAGGGTTAAGAGCCTCCAGGAAGCAGCTCTTAAAAGACAGGAAGTAGTGATAGGTGTGGTGGCGAGGAGGAGTTGGTGTATGCACGTGTCTTGGAGAGCTGGGAGTTTGGCTGGAGGCTGCAAGAAACAGGACTTAACAAGGACTGTTAAACCTTGGGGCGAAGACCCAACTACAAGCTGTATGTGTTTTTGCTTTTACTTTGTGCTGAAGAAGATAAGCGGACTTTATTTTGTATTTTTGTGCTTGTATGCTGCTGGAAGCCTTATTTTGTGTTACCTGCTGAATAAAAGCCTTTTTTTTTTAAACTTTAACGGTTTTGCACTCCGTGGAGCCACAATCCCCCCAAACATTACAATATATATATATATATAAGTTCATGTAATTGTTTATTGTATTGATATTAGGATTCACATTGAGAGCGCCCTTTTTCACATCAGTACAGGATTTTTTATTGCCTAATTTTCCACCTCCAAAGCATTCTAACTGCAGCATGCATAGGGTTAAGGACCCTTACCCCATCCTCTTGTGATAGCATCGGACAAAGAGCAGGTTTTCTTTAAGAGGAATAAAGGGACTCATTTAAAATGGAGAGCAAATACTGCTTTATACATAGTGCATGACACCACTGGAAATTCACTTTAATTTTACATATTATTCATAAAATGCAGAGCACACTGTGGAGCCTCCCCACAATGCTGCAGAGGACACAACCAGATAAGAAAAGAACCCTGTGAAATGACTTATCGATGTCATGATGTGATTGGCTTCCTCCTTAATGGCAATAAGAATAAATGGTACTTGCTTTGGGACTTTGTAGCACAAAGCCACGTGGCAGAGGATTTTTTTTCTAACTAGAAATGTTCCCTATAGCAATGTAAATATTCTCCAAGGAATTCCATGCACCTACATTTCTCGGATGGATTTTTTCCTGCATAGTAAGCACAGTGTGAAATTATGGCACTTTAGAAATTGAATAAAATGTTTCTTTAGGTAATTGTGCAAACCAAAATACTTTTGACAGGAGGTACCTAGTAGAAAGACATTAAATAAAGCAGTTCCCGCTGGGTCTCTCCCAATCCTCCCTCCCTTGGGGAGTGAATCCAGTACCTAGACAAACATTAAAAGTTTGAAAAATCTGCTTATGTTCAACAAAATTCACCCTGGAAGTTTGAAAAATATGCCAAAAATGAATAGATGCTTTAGCTCACTATAAATAGAGGTAGTTCATACAGAGCATTTTTCTTATACATATAGTGTATCGGTTGCCCTGGCATACTTCTGGGATTTTTGGAATCCTGGGTGGTAACTGTGACTGTACTCACCGTCACTGGGAGTGAAATACAGATACTTAATGGTTTGGATTGCTTCAAATGGGGTCTGTCTTTACACTTATGCTAATGTGTATTGTACTTCAATGGCAGAGACAGGCTCTCCCTATTGTTTGTGTATTGAGATGTGATGTGAATTCTGTTAAGCCTGTCTGTCCTATTGTTAAATGTTAATGAAATTCACATATTGTTTCTGTCAAGATGGCTAGATATTTAGTTCAGGTGAATTATATTTCTGTATACAATTCAATTTCATCTGCATATGATAATGTAATCAGGCAATCCCTGACCTGTGTGTGGTAATCTGATCAGGAGGGGGAGGCGTATGCTGTATATAAATTCTGTGTGACTGTTCAATAAAGAGGAGATTCCAGTACAAGCTAAGTTATCGGCTAGCTTTTTATGGGGCGGTCGGAAAATCTGATATCTATGTTCACGACTGGGAGGAAGCCGTATACTGACAGAAGTCCACAAGTACAGTGTGGGTTGCAGTTCCGTTACATTGATGGCAATCGGTGGGATGCTTCCTGCAGTCTGGGACATCAAAACCTCCACCGGTATTCAAGGTTCGGATAGCAGAAAAGGAGAGGTACAGATATCAGCCGCCATGGAAGAGGAATTCAGAAGGAGGTTGTGAGAGATGCGGATACAGCACAGGGGACCAGTGTCAGAGAAGGTCCTACTAGGATGGTATGATGTAATCCACTGGGAACTATGTAAGGAAGCGCTAGCCCATGAGCAGCGACACCAGGGTAAAATCCTTCCCTCTTTCCAGGAAAGGTACTGGTTGCAGTACGAAGTTCAAATGGTGTTTTTGGGGAGACAACTGCGCAAGGAATGGAAAGCTGAGTTAAGCAGGCTGGTCCAGGTGGTATCATGTACATGGTGGAGATCGAGCTGTAGAGGGGGGTTTCTCTTGCACCTCCTGTTCAACACCCCTAGTAGAGATGACAGGCGGTGTAGGGCACAGAGTGGCACGAGGGCCGGTATAGCAGGTGGTGCCTTGACAGGAGACTGATGGCCATGGATCACCGTATGAGCACCTGGAACTGCAACTCTGTGATGCTGAATGAGAAGGCAGGAGTGAAGCCGGGACACAAGCCAAGGAGTCATCAACAGCCGGGCAGCGTGGGTACAATAACTTGAGATGGAAGTGTCAGGATACAAGCTGAAGTTGGTACACAATCTGGCAGCGAGGTACAAAGGCAAAGGACAGGAGCAAGGTCAATCACAGGCCAGGGTCACAGGTAGGCAGGCAGGTATCCAAAGGAGAGTCAAGGGTAAGCCGGGTCAGCACAGGTAATCCAGAAGCAGGTCAGGGCACAGGTAAACAGGAACAAGCTGAAAGACCACTCAGCAATGTGCTCCTGTCACTGCTCAGCTTAAATAGGCCGTTTGGCACCAATGCCATACACACATTTCTTCCTGTACACCCAGTAATGGGCCTGGGCATGCGCGCCAATGCCTGTTTGGGTCCAGCTGAACGTCTCTTAGGTGAAGCAGGAAAAGAACAGTGCCCACCTGGCTTGATGTGGTTTTAGTCATTTGGCAGTCCTGAGGTATTCTAGATTTTTATGATCGGTAAAGATCAGGATAGGATGAGTTGCCCCTTCTAACATGAAGCGACATTCCTCTAGGGCCATCTTTATAGCAGTTCCCGGTCCCCCACGTCATAGTTCTTTCCTGCCGAGCTGAGTTTCCTGGAAAAGAAGGCTACAGGATGAAGAAGGGACTTTGTGCCTTGACGCTGTGACAGGAAGGCACCTACGGCATTTTCTGAGGCATCCACTTCAAGAACATATGGTAATGCAGGGTTTGGATGTCGTAAAATAGGTCCTGTGGTGAATAGGGTTTTTACCTGGTCAAACGCAGCTTGTGCTGCTGGTGTCCATCAAAAATGAGTACTTTGCTTTGTTAGCTGGGTGGAAGGATAAAAGCAGAGAAATTCTTAATAAACTTGCAGTAAAAGTTGGCAAATCCAATGAATCGTTGCATGCTCTTCCTGTCTGTGGGAGTGGCCAATTCGAAAATAGATTTAACCTTCTGGGAATCGATGGAGATCCCAGAGGTAGAAATGACAAGTCCCAAGAATTGGATTGTTTCTCTTTCAAATTCACATTTCTCGGCCTTTGTGTACAATCCATGGTCATTTAGGCAGCCGAGGACCTTTTTTACATGTTCACGGTGCAGTTTGATGGATCCTGAAAAGATAAGAATTTCGTCAAGGTAAACAATCATGAACAGATCAATAAAGTCTCTGAAAATATTATTTACAAAATGCCGACAGGTGGCTGGAGCATTGCACAATCCAAAGAGCATGACAAGGTACTCAAAGTGACCGAATCTTGTGCGAAAGGCAGTTTTCCATTTCTCGCCTTCGCGGATCCGTACTAGATTGTATGCTCCTCGTAAGTCAAGTTTCGTGAATACTGTGGCTGCCCTGAAATGTTGAAAAAGTTCGGGAACAAGAGACAAAGGATATCTGTTTTTAACAGTGATTTTGTTTAAATCCCGATAATCGACACAGGGGCGTAGAGAATGATCTTTCTTCACAACAAAGAAGATACCAGCCCCTGCAGGGGACGTAGAGGGGCGGATGAAGCCTTTTTCCAAATTTTCATCAATGTAGAGGCATAGTGCTTCAAGTTCCAGTTCGAAAAGAGGGAAGATATGCCCAAAGGGTGTGACGTGAGTCACTTTGGTTGGGGGGCTTGTGGAACCCAGATTGCTTCTGGGAGGTTGGGAGACTACTTGTCCAGCTTCCCCATCCCCTCTTATGTGTAAGTCACCCTGTGTCTATTAGGGGCACAGGGTGACCAAGAACCCCAGTCGGGTCTGCACTAATCAGACTCGCTGTACAACCACACTGGACTCAGCCTTTCGTGTTACCCCGGTTATCCTGGGTTCTATATGTGTGGTTTGTGTTGGGGGAGTGAGGGGCTCTTTCACTTGTGACAGTAATATTTCTGAACAGTGTCCCTCAGGAAATATATGAAGATATATTGCAGTTTGCTAGGATATTGCAAACGTGTTTCATAGACCCTTGCTAGTGGGGTGGGGGTTTGTTATTGTTGAATACCTGCATTCCATTGTTCAATTGTTCCTGTCTGCCTTGAGTAAGCTTATTATGTGTATTATGTGTATGTTTGTGTGTATTGGTTCTAAGGGGGAGGGGTTATCAGAGTGTATATTTTCTTTGTGCATGTGTTTCAATAAACAGTTTGATTCTGGTTTGACTCCAAAACTTGTACTGTCTAGTTCTTGGGGTAACTATAGCCAGATTCACGGATCCCCTGTTCCAGAGCTTAGGAAGCAGGTTCTTGGCGGAGATACCCAGTCAGGGTGACCGGATTCGGTCACAAGGGGTATCTCAGCTCCTGGTAAAAGTTTGATTGGGCAGTCATAAGGAGAGTGGTGTGGCAAGATGTCTGCTTTCTTTTTGTCGAACACTTCCAAGAACTCATGATATACAGAAGGCACAAGCTGTGATACAGAGAGATCAGGTTGTAGACCCAGAAGGGGTACAGGTTTAACAGGACTGGGCTGGAAGCAGTATTGTTGGCAATAGGTAGATGGAAATACCACTTCTCCTGATCTCCAGTTTATCTGAGGGTTGTGTGCTTGTAACCATGGGATTCCCAGAATAACTGGGTACAGAGGAGATGGGATAATGTCCAGACATAAGTATTCTTGGTGGCCAGTATTAGATATAGCCAGTAGTGGACAGGTTTCTTGGGTTATAGGCCCAGAGTTAAGATGGGATTCGTCGACTAGATGGATAGATAGCTGGAGGGTCTTTGCTTGCAGGGGAATTTGATGACGCTGAGGAAAGTCCCTGTCCATGAAGCAGCTGCAAGCGCCGGAGTCAATGATGACTGAGACTTGGATGTTCTTTCCGAGAATCTGTAGTGAGAAAGGTAGAGTAATGTGAGTGGATCGGTCTCTCCTAGAACAGTTAGCGAGGTAAGAAGAGAGAGCAGACTGAGACTTACTAGGTCTCACAGGGCAGTTCTGAAGGTAATGTCCTGCTTCCCCACAATAGAGGCATAAGTTATGCCGGTATCTTCGTAATCTCTCCTCAGTGGTCAGTGGGGAGCATAAGAGCCCCAGTTGCATGGGTTCCACCCCGGAGGCTGCTAGGGAAGTGGTAGATGGAGGAAATGCCAGAGGTGACGGGACTTGTGGCAACATCCAGGTAGGTCTGGCACTACCGGCTCTTTCTGCTCTCCTCTACCTGAGCCTGCGATCAAGCTGGATAGCGAGACCAATGAGGTCGTCAAGGGAACCAGGTGTACCCACTCTGGCAAGTTTGTCTTTAAAGCCCTCCGACGGAACTCTGGGACATAGTCTTCGGCAGGGTGGCGGCCTGGCTGTCTTGCATGTAGGGTTGCTTCAGCTGTAACAGATCGCTGGGGATTGTCATAAAGCTGCGCCATTGCTTTGAAGAATGATGCGATTGTGTTCAGGACTGCATTATTTTGTTCCAGGAGACGATGGGCCCAGGATTGTTGCTCCCCGAGAAGCAGAGAGATTGCAAACCCCACCCTGGTGGATTCAAGTGAGAAAGTCCATGGTTGCAGGGCAAAGTATAGCTCACAAGAGTTCCTGAAAGTCCAGAACTTGTGCCGGTCACCCGAAAATCGTTCCGGGGCAGGTACCCGAGGTTCCGGTGGTGCCATAACCACTGCAGGTGCGGATAGGGCCCGTTCAGGCAAGGAGGGCCCAGGGGCTTTGGCAGGTGCAGGGGTTGCTGAGGTGGAGGCCATGGATTGGACACGACCCTCTAGCTGGAAGTAGCCCTCTTGCAGGGATTTGACTGCTTGAGTAAGCGATGCAAGTTGCTGACATAATGTCTCTAGAGGCGAAGCCCCTCTCTCAGTCTCTGACATCTGGCTGAGTGGTACTATCACGTACCTGGTGGAGATCGAGCTGTAGAGGGGGCTTCTCTTGCACCTCCTGTCCAACACCCCTGGTAGAGATGACAGGCGGAGTAGGGCACAGAGTGGCACGAGGGCCGGTATAGCAGGTGGTGCCTTGACAGAGACTGATGGCTGTGGATCACCGGATGAGCACCTGGAACTGCAACTCTGTGATGCTGGATGAGAAGGCAGGAGCGAAGCCGGAACACAAGCCAAGGAGTCATCAACAGCCGGGCAGCGCGGGTACAGGAACGTGAGACGAAAGCAGTGTCAGGATACAAGCTGAAATTGGTAAACAATCTGGCAGCGAGGTACAAAGGCATTAGACATGAGCAGGGTCAATCACAGGCCGGGGTCACAGGTAGGCAAGCAGGAATTCAAAGGAGAGTCAAGGGCAAGCCGGGTCAGCACAGGTAATCCAGAAGCAGGTCAGGGCGCAGGTAAAAAAGAACAAGCTGAAAGACCACTCAGCAATATGCTCCTGTCACTGCTCAGCTTAAATAGGGCGTTTGGCGCCAATGCGTGCGCGCATTCGCGTACACTCGTTTGTATACGCACATGCGCACATTTCTTCCTGTACACCCAGTAATGTGCCTGGACATGCGCGCCAATGCCTGTTTGGGTCCAGCTGAACATCTCTTACAGGTGGAGATGCTGCTGAACGAGAGCTACAGAGCCCTCCGCTTGTATGTAGCCCAAGTGTGCCTATGGACAGCGAATGACAGCCCAACGGAAGGCTTTTGCTACGGCGGCCCGAGGTTGTTACTAGAGAGGCTGTCCAAGGACCCCAAGACAGCGATTTGGAGTGGTGGAAGTGTTCTGGGCACTAGAAGCTTTGGAGTTTTTGGCCGTTCAGAAATGGGAGCTGGAAATTGCCTACAGACGGCTGCTAGACTCTGCTCATCGCTGAGCCTCGGCTCCCCTTGCCTCTGAATATCCAGAAGTACCAGCTGACAGTCCAGAAATCCTGACTGAAGAATCGACAATATGCCACAGTAATAGTGTGCTTTGCTCACCTCCACCCGCGGTCTTGGATGCGGAGGTCTTATGGCGAGTGCAGCAAGTGCTGACTCACCTTGATGAACCTGTTTCTGCACAGGACGAGCTTGAATGGAGGAATCTGTCTGTCCAGCCACTGGACAGGAAAGATATGGGAGAAGAGGAAGACATCTTCATTCCCCAACCACGAATCCCAGAATTAATTGACTTTTCATCGGAGGATGATATGAATGATAAATCACCCCCCAAAGTGTTGGAACTGGGCCCAAGAGCCAGCAGCCCATGCCCTGGACTTTCAGCAATTCCAGAGGCTGGCGATTTAATAAACTTTTCTGCTGAGGAGGAACATCCCAGTGAGCCTACAGAAGAAGAGTGGGCATCCAGGCATAGCGCTGCTGACCTCTGCTTGCAACAACTGGTCCAAGAAGATGTGTGCAAGGCCACTGACTTTACAGTTTACTTTCCTGCAGAACAGCTGGCATCAGGGCCTAACATCACTGAGCGCTGCCCAACACCAACAGCAGCTTCAGCCTCCCTGCAAGAAGAGGCAGCTGACCTTTCTGCTACAACACTGACAGGAGCCTGGGATTTCCTGCCAGCAGCATCTGTGGAGTTACAAGAAACTTCTCCAGCTGAAAAGCGCTGACAACTGGACAGAGGGTCCAAGACCTCTGCCCCACACCTGTGGCAGTTCCAGAGGCCCAGGGTGAGAAGGTGGTGATCACTCCCCAGCAGCAGATCAGGATCCAGGGGGAGAAGAGAGAGGAGATTGTCCTCCTTTCCAAACAGTCAGTCAAAGCAGAGGAAATGGTCACTCCCCAACGGCAGCTACACAGTTGGGAGAAGAAGGTGGTCATCCTTCCTCCCCAGCAAGAGATCCACAATCTGGGAGCGAGGGAAGCCGGTTTCCCTCCCCAACAGTTAGCCGGAGTGGATTATGTGGAGTCCCCAGCAGAAGTGCTAGCAACAGGGCAGAGTGCTACCAACCTCTGCCAAGCACCCACAACAGCTACAGAGTTTCAGGAAGCTGGGGTAATCGGCCCCTCCCCCCAGCAACAAGCTGATGAAGTGAAGCTTCTACACCCAGCTGAAGCTCTGGCAGCCGGACAGAGAATCAACAACCTCTGCCCCACACCTACTGAAGACAACCCTTTCCTGTGGAAATCAGGTTGACTACCTATGTGAGGTTACTCTGCCCTCAACTAACAAAAGATGGAGTTCCTGTGGTAGTGGAAGGGACTACAGTCTTCACCTCTATATCCCAGGGATACTGGACAGTCGGTCCAGATCCCCAACAGCATGAGGGAGTGAACCCAGCCACCCTGTCTTCTCTCCAGTGGCTGAAAGGACTCCCGGGAGAAGGGCCAGTCCACGCTTATCCCCAGCGGTGGGTATGTTCTACGAGAGAGACAGAGGTTGGCTGAGAAAGTAACACTGTTTTCTGGACAATTTGTTTGGGGTACTGGGTGGGACATTGGGAGGCCCTGTGGAACACAGCCTACCTTAGAGAGGTTGGGAGATACCTCTCTCAGCCTCGTAGGCCCCTCTTATGTCTAAGGGTAGGTTAGATGGTCAGTACAAAAATATAGGGATTCAAAAGTAAAAAGTAAACATAGCAATTTATTGTGAAATAGTATTATCTTGAGTACATTTCCGTACAGATATAGGCTCAGCCTTTTATATGTGACCAGTATAAACACAAAAAACATACATAAAAAACAAGACATACAACGTGAAACATTAAACATTTAACAAGGTACCGGCCGGTGCATAATATGACATCATTAGGGTATTTATAATCAAAATTAAATCATTCTGGTGGTGTACACCGTTTTTATATTCTCCTATGATGCGTGTCTGTGGACTTGTGGGGGAAGTTATTAATCAATAGTTTTTTTGCTTGAAAAAGCAGGGTGGGTGGGGGTCCGGGGTGTTGGGTAGCTGGAGTAGTTCCTTCTCTACTTAGGGTATTTACACAATCCGAGGTTTTGGCAGTATTTTTTCTCCTTTACTCCGAGTCTATTCTATGACTCGTGGTTGGATCGGCAATTGCCTAGATTTCTAACTGCTTCCCTCTCAAGGTGTAAATGGAACGTCAGGTTTCAGCGGGTCATTGATTTGGGGATAGCTCGTATTAATGTTGGGTATGTCCTTATTGAGCTTATTGTTTTAGGAGGTTTTGCAGAGTGTATCTCCTTTTTATGTTTGCGGCATTGGTGGAGGGGTGTCAGGTGGTTTGAATGTCCCGCCGTTTCTCTGGGACTATGCAGAGTGTGTGTCTGTGTGGCTATATTGCGGGATGCCTCAGTATTTGTCCCCGCCTCATCAGAGACACTCTGTCAGCCGAACGGCTGATTCTTCACCCCTCTTCCTGGACGGTTTTGTGTTTTCACTTACCTGACCTCCGACTCCTTGCCGCACTGTTCTGTCTTCTGTCCTCCGCTGAGATGCCGCTGAAGTGCCTGGTCCGTGCGTTGCTTCCGATCCTCCGGCTCCGAGTAGCTCCCCTGCTGTCCACGTCTGTGACACTCGTTTGTTGCACTGGTCGGGAGTGATGACGTCAACGCGTTTCGCTTCTCCGATTGGCGTAGCTTCGTCTGGACGTAATCTAACCCGCCTCCTGTGCCCTTTTAAATACATGTCTTCACAGGTGATCGGGTTAAACATTGATTGAATATTCGGGGAGTTTTTTTGTGAATCAAGGTTACACATCTGCTGATCTGTTAAAGGATTTTACACCTTCATATATTCAAAGGCATAGCATACTCAATTAGATGGTTTTGCAAACTTATTCAATTTTTACTAGCCATGTTTCTAAAGAGTCTCCGTTTGTTTTTAGTGAAAGTTCTTTTCCTCTTTCTCCTTGTCTTTATGGACGATATTGCTGCGTGTCTGTCCATGTATGGCAATTTTTAATTGTTTAATTTTTTATCGTTCCATACATAGTTTTTTTCCCCCCGGGCTTAAAAGGGGGACTTTGAGGAGAAGGGGGGGGGGGGGGAGAACAAACACATACTTGAACATGACTGAGTATCAAGACTTATTGACAACAATGACACTAACTCATATACTGGTTTCTTTTGAAAAAGAGGGGGAACATGTATATTTTTTATATTTAAATTTTTATATTTAAATTTTAATTATTATTGTTGTTCTAAGTTCTAGTTTTTGATGTGGGGATAGGTTTATGTTGGATTATCTGGTTCTGTTCTCTCTTTGTCGTGTATGGCTTACTTTGTTGGGATATAATTGTTTGACGCTTTATTCACAACATTCTCTGATGGGGGAAGTTTTTAATTTCCTCTTTCTTTTGATTTTGTTATGCTTTAGTGGTTCCTATCATCTTTCCAGAAACACCTGGAAGTTCATTTCTGTATTTAACCCATTGGGGGTAAGGCTATTTAAATTAAATATCCACCATTTTTCTTTTTGCAACAAAATTTGGTCGAAGTCGCCTCTTCTGGGTGAGATTTTTAGTTCGTAAATTGCTTTAATCTTTGTATCTTGTAAGTTTCCGTTATGGTACTGGGTGTAGTGCCTGGCTAGGGGTTTATCCGGATTCTTTTCCCGTATCTCTCTCATATGTTCTCCAATGCGTATTTTTAGTTGTCTCTTTGTTTTTCCAATGTAGTTTTTCTTGCATGGGCATGTTATCATGTAGATTACTTTTGTTGTCGCACAGTTTATTAAGTTGCGGATTTTATATTCTTTTCCCCTGTGGCATTGTGGAAGGTGTCTGTCCTATCTATATATGGGCAGATTTGACATCTACCGCATGCGAACATGCCTTTACTTCTTGGGGTTCTCATTAGCCATGTATCATCCACTTCCTTTGAGAATTCGGATCTAGTTAGTATGTCTTTCAGATTTCTTGCTCGTTTTGCAACCATGTTTGGGTTGGGGCCTACTATCTCTTTTATGCTTGGTGTATTATTTAGGATGCCCCAGTGTTTCTTTAGGGTCTCACGTACCGCTTCCCATTGTGTTCCATATTGAGTGATGATTCTTGTTGTTCCAATGACGTCTTTTTTTACTGGGCTTTTTCTTATCAGAAGATCTTTTCTTTCTCGTTTGCTTGCTTTCTCTTTAGCTTTCCTCAGTTGTTTGTGCGAGTATCCTCTCTCCCGGAATCTCCTATACAGATCTTTGCTTTCCTCATAGTAGTCGTTTTGTTTTGAACAGTTCCGTTTGATTCTTAAAAATTGGCCTGTAGGTATTCCGTTTTTTAGCCATTGAGGATGGTGGCTATCAGCCTTCAGTAGGGTGTTTGCTGCTGTCGCTTTGCGGAAAGTGTTTGTTGTCAGTCTATTGTCTTGTTTGCTGATCCATAGGTCTAGGAATGATATCTTGGTTTGGTCATAGGTATAGGTTAGATGTATGTTCCGGTCGTTTATGTTTAGGGTTTGGATAAATGTGTGTAAGGTCTCAATGTCCCCTCTTCAGACCATTAGCACATCATCTATATACCTTAACCAAGTTTGTGCATATCTTTTGTATATTTCATTCGGGTATACCAATTCTTCCTCCCATAGACCCAGGTGTAGGCATGCGTAAGCCGGCGCCCAAGATGCTCCCATAGACGTGCCTTGGATTTGCTTATAGTATCTGGAGACAAACTGGAAGTTATTGTTGTCTAGGGCAAATCTGATAAGGTCAGTTAGGAATTCATTTTGATGGCTAAATTCTGCATAATGCTTTTCCAGGAAGCTTTCCACTGCTTTTATTCCCCATTCGTGGGGTATTGAGGTGTAAAGGGATTCGACGTCTATGCCTACTAGCCAGGTTTGATCTTCTGTTGTTATCTTGTCAATCTTTTCCAGTACATCTCTCGTGTCTTGAACATAGGACTCAAGGTTTGTAACCATTTCCTTTAATAGTGCGTCTAGGTATTTCCCTATCTTCTCTAGTGGTCCATTAATTGCTGATATGATAGGTCTTCCAGGGGGATCCACTAAGGATTTGTGCACTTTTGGGATTATATAGAATACCGGGATATTGTAATCCTTCACACTGATGTATTCGGCCTCTTGTTTAGTAAGTAGGCCTTCCTCCTTGGCCCATTTGATTTTTTCATTGAGTTTCTTCACGACTTCAGGGAATGGGTTGTTATCCAGTCTCATGTATGTATCTGTTGCATTTAGTAGTCGCAGGGCTTCTTTTTCATATTTTGTTGCATCCATTAGGACCACGTTGCCTCACTTGTCGCTTCGTTTTATTATGGTGTTTTTTGACTCATTTAGTTCCCTGATAGCTTGTCGCTCTTCTTTGGATATGTTGTCTCCTCCTATATATGACCAGTCAATCTTATGTAGGTCAGTTCGTATTTGGTCAAGGAAGACACTTATCCATCTATTCTTGTGTAGCTGGGGCATATTTAGGGATTTTATCCGTATGTTGGATTTCCTGAATCTCTCATGTTGGTCTTCTTGTGAGATGTCCTCATTTTCTTGTAACAGTGAGTTTAGGATTTCTAGGATTTTTTTGTCATTTTCATCTTGGGGTTCATCATCTTCTCTTGGTGTCGTTTGGTTTCTGTATAATGATCGTAGATATACTTTACGTAGGAAAAGTACTATGTCTTTAAATACAGTAAATTCATCCATTGTTGCCTTAGGTGAAAATGACAGGCCTCTTTGTAGTAATGTTCTATGACGTTTTTCCAATTTGAAGTCCGATAGGTTTATTATCTTCATGTCGTCTGTCGGTGTATCTTGTGTATTGTTCATGTTCAGTTCCTTTGGCTCCTTGTTTTTGGTCCCCCTCTTTGTTTTGTCTGATTTCTTTGTCTGGCGTTGCTTTGGGAGGAGACAACTAAAAATACGCATTGGAGAACATATGAGAGAGATACGGGAAAAGAATCCGGATAAACCCCTAGCCAGGCACTACACCCAGTACCATAACGGAAACTTACAAGATACAAAGATTAAAGCAATTTACGAACTAAAAATCTCACCCAGAAGAGGCGACTTCGACCGAATTTTGTTGCAAAAAGAAAAATGGTGGATATTTAATTTAAATAGCCTTACCCCCAATGGGTTAAATACAGAAATGAACTTCCAGGTGTTTCTGGAAAGATGATAGGAACCACTAAAGCATAACAAAATCAAAAGAAAGAGGAAATTAAAAACTTCCCCCATCAGAGAATGTTGTGAATAAAGCGTCAAACAATTATATCCCAACAAAGTAAGCCATACACGACAAAGAGAGAACAGAACCAGATAATCCAACATAAACCTATCCCCACGTCAAAAACTAGAACTTAGAACAACAATAATAATTAAAATTTAAATATAAAAATTTAAATATAAAAAATATACATGTTCCCCCTCTTTTTCAAAAGAAACCAGTATATGAGTTAGTGTCATTGTTGTCAATAAGTCTTGATACTCAGTCATGTTCAAGTGTGTGTTTGTTCTTTCCCCCCCCCCCCCTTCTCCTCAAAGTCCCCCTTTTAAGCCCGGGGGGGAAAAAACTATGTATGGAACGATAAAAAATTAAACAATTAAAAATTGCCATACATGGACAGACACGCAGCAATATCGTCCATAAAGACAAGGAGAAAGAGGAAAAGAACTTTCACTAAAAACAAACGGAGACTCTTTAGAAACATGGCTAGTAAAAATTGAATAAGTTTGCAAAACCATCTAATTGAGTATGCTATGCCTTTGAATATATGAAGGTGTAAAATCCTTTAACAGATCAGCAGATGTGTAACCTTGATTCACAAAAAAACTCCCCGAATATTCAATCAATGTTTAACCCGATCACCTGTGAAGACATGTATTTAAAAGGGCACAGGAGGCGGGTTAGATTACGTCCAGACGAAGCTACGCCAATCGGAGAAGCGAAACGCGTTGACGTCATCACTCCCGACCAGTGCAACAAACGAGTGTCACAGACGTGGACAGCAGGGGAGCTACTCGGAGCCGGAGGATCGGAAGCAACGCACGGACCAGGCACTTCAGCGGCATCTCAGCGGAGGACAGAAGACAGAACAGTGCGGCAAGGAGTCGGAGGTCAGGTAAGTGAAAACAAAAAACCGTCCAGGAAGAGGGGTGAAGAATCAGCCGTTCGGCTGACAGAGTGTCTCTGATGAGGCGGGGACAAATACTGAGGCATCCCGCAATATAGCCACACAGACACACACTCTGCATAGTCCCCGAGAAACGGCGGGACATTCAAACCACCTGACACCCCTCCACCAATGCCGCAATCATAAAAAGGAGATACACTCTGCAAAACCTCCTAAAACAATAAGCTCAATAAGGACATACCCAACATTAATACGAGCTATCCCCAAATCAATGACCCGCTGAAACCTGACGTTCCATTTACACCTTGAGAGGGAAGCAGTTAGAAATCTAGGCAATTGCCGATCCAACCACGAGTCATAGAATAGACTCGGAGTAAAGGAGAAAAAATACTGCCAAAACCTCGGATTGTGTAAATACCCTAAGTAGAGAAGGAACTACTCCAGCTACCCAACACCCCGGACCCCCACCCACCCTGCTTTTTCAAGCAAAAAAACTATTGATTAATAACTTCCCCCACAAGTCCACAGACACGCATCATAGGAGAATATAAAAACGGTGTACACCACCAGAATGATTTAATTTTGATTATAAATACCCTAATGATGTCATATTATGCACCGGCCGGTACCTTGTTAAATGTTTAATGTTTCACGTTGTATGTCTTGTTTTTTATGTATGTTTTTTGTGTTTATACTGGTCACATATAAAAGGCTGAGCCTATATCTGTACGGAAATGTACTCAAGATAATACTATTTCACAATAAATTGCTATGTTTACTTTTTACTTTTGAATCCCTATATTTTTGTACTGACCATCTAACCTACCCTTAGTTCTGACACCTGAACAGAACACCTTTCATGTATGCTTGCCCTGGTTAGGTCAGACAAGTATTATTTAAATACAGGGACCTATAACAGCAATTTATAACCATATGCTCCTTACCCTCACCTTATATGCCCTCTTATGTCTAAGTAACCATGTGTCTATTAGGGACATAGGGTGACCAAAAAGCCCAGTCTGGCCTGCCAAAACCAGACTTACACAGACTGATTGGCTATGAGAGCCCCATGCGCCCTGCCGGGAAAAACTTACAAACTATGTGGAACTTTGTCAAGGAAGCTGCCCTGATGGATTGACTCTTTGGGACTTGTTACCCGACTAACTCAGGCACAGACCGATTGGAGGTCTGGTACCTAGTTAGTCTACCTTTGGGGGGGAAGATATGTGACAATGCTCACCGTCACTGGGAGTGAAAGACAAATACTTAATGGTTTGGATTGCTTCAAATGGGGTCTATATTTACACTTATGCTAATGTGTATTTTATTTCAATGGCAGAGACAGGCTCTCCCTATTGTTTGTGTATTGAAATGTGATGTGAATTATATTAAGCCTGTCTGTCCCATTGTTAAATGTTAATGAACTCACATATTGTTTCTGTCCAGATGGCTAGATAATTAGTTCAGGTTAATTATATTTCTGTATACAATTTCATCTGCATATGATAATGTAATCAGGCAACACCTGACCTGTGTGTGATAATCTGATCAGGAGGGGGAGGTCTGTATATAAATTCTGTGTGACTGTTCAATAAAGAGAAGATTCCAGTACTAGTTAAGTTGTCAGCTAGCTTTGTATGGGGGCGGCTGAAAAATCTGATATCTATGTTCACGACTGGGA
Organism: Pelophylax lessonae; assembly: GCF_965119305.1. Lineage (NCBI taxonomy): Eukaryota > Metazoa > Chordata > Amphibia > Anura > Ranidae > Pelophylax > Pelophylax lessonae. The sequence continues at coordinate 248,906,001 of NC_138773.1, read as the reverse complement.
GGAAGCCATATACTGATGGAAGTCCACAAGTACAGTGTTGCTAATGTTATTGTTTTATCGGCTCAATTGAGTAAGTAAGGGAGGGAGCAAGGACGACGGTGAGTAGAGGGAAGAAAAGGGAGAAAAGGGAATTTTGGTTGTGTTTTTTTATTTTTTCTTTCTATGTTTTGTTTTTGTTTTGTATATGTTGATATGGAGAAGAAAAAAATTCAAAAAATAAAATCTTATTTAAAAAATAAAGCAGTTACAACACTTTTTTAGCGGTATGACCTCCTTAAAATTCCCTGTGCCTGGACAGGAAAGTCTTGTGACAGTTTTGCAAAGCTTTTCGACATATTTTCAACAGATTCTATAGGAATTGCTCCCAGTTCACAGATAAGCAAACTGTTTGTAAATAAAGAGGAACTTCATCCCCCTCTCCCCAAGGGTTAATTTTGATTTTAACCCCTTCTTACTTTGTCAGCTGGGTTGAGCTAAAATAGCATACTCATCTGCCCAGCGAATGCAGCAAAGTCCAGCTGTAACAAGGAGAAAGCTGCGACACACTTGGTCTCACACCACCATCTTCTTTGTGATGTCATCAGGAGGCCGGCTGTCTCTTTTGGGTCCTAGCAGCTGGTCCCCAATAATTCTGCACTGAACATGTGCATGTGTATTCTACACAGCCCTGAAGTCTTGTGGAATGCATGACGGGGGTATCCCAAAAGCCTTCGGACAGGCAAACATCATTCTCACCCAGTCAAGGAAGGCAAAAATGCTGGCTGTGCTTTGCTGATAGGTATCCTTTCCAATAACACTTTTTTATTGTAATTTGCTGAAAGGGGGAGGGAGCAAAATAAAGGAACAACAAAAAGTGGGTGAATGTCTGCTTTAATACTAACTCTGAGTTTGTGTACAGACGCTGTTATAATAATTAGGTCTCAGTGCCCCAAAACTGTGTGGTCAAACACAGGGCAGACTGGTTGTTTTAACAAGCAATCAGTGATAGTTTTTAGAAAAGATACAGAGCAGGCTTATATCCATATACCCAGCTAGTGACCCTCTGCCAAAACATATGAACCCAGGAATGCATTTCCACAAGTGTAATAAAGACATCTTAAGAGGCCAATATACTGATATTATCAGTGTTAAGCCAGAGTACTATTAAGCAAGGTGTTGGCTGGGGGCGTGCCCATGATGACCTCTGGAGCGGGCATCTAAGCTCGGAGCTCCATGGCTCTATGCACTTATACCATGGTAGATATATGGAATTGCACTACTTTTGTACCCTGCGAGGTGCCCCTTAACTTTCTGAAGCTGGCTCGAGGCAAAGCTGCAATAGGGCACAAGCGCCCGCCAGTTCCCCTGTGGAAGGACAGTCAGCTTGGAACTCCCACCCATGGCAAAACCAACATAGCATCGCAGACAGAGCCACGTGAGCCATGCTACTCCAGGGACAATGAGCAGCCGAACTTTGAAACATTAATGCAGGCTATCAATACACGCCAAACAACTTGACCACAAAAATTGATCTGTAATGTTCCTGTGTACTGGGTACACGAATAGCTGTGTACATAGCAGTTATTTTGTTCAGGCCACAAGTCTTTTATGCCATCTTGTCATAAGCAGACCTAGCTACAGTGATCCCCTCCCCCATACCCCCCCCCCCCCCCGCCATCTCCTTCAGTTCATACAATCCCCAAACTCTTCATGCCAGGCACCTCTTATCAATTTCCCAATACCTATCTCAGGGCCCATCAAAAATGTCTGACTTAGCCACTTAAGTGACTAGAAAGTTAACTTTGGACGTAAATACCTTTGTTGGAATCTGTAAAATACACATATCTGATAATACCTGGTTCATCGACTGAACTCTGCTAAACCCAAGGACACTACAAGTATTCTTCCTTCTCAACTCTGTTTTATTTCTATGTTGCTGTATTATTTCTTTCTTTGTAACACACTTTTCTCTGTAACTATTTTATTTGCACCAAATTGACCTTTTCATTATTAAACCCGTAACAGATCAACTGGCACCCCGACTGGCTACCTCCATTGACGGATGCTCCTAGTGCTTCCCGAGGGCTCCAAGCACACCACCAGACACCATAACCACTGCAGACCCCATGAACCGCTGCAGCTTGGTTGGAGTCTCACCGTCTCCTACCCACTCTGGACCTATGACAAGGCTCAAGGTTCCAGTGGGTGAACCTCTCTTTCTTACAAGAGCTTAGTGATTATTAAAGGGAGTATGTAGAGCATAGCAATCACTTGTAGCAGATTCTCCCAATGGGAGACAGGACTCTAGATTGAGGGTGAAGTAGAACTCAAAAACTGTTTATTCAAACACATGCAAAAGAGATATACACTGTGGGACAATCCCCCTCCCCCTTAGCAGCCAATCCACATACACATATACATCCCATAATAAGTTTATCTTAAGGCAGACAGAAACAATAGAACAATGGAATACAGGCATTTACCAATAACAAACCCCACCCCATCTCACTATCTAGCAAGGGTCTATGAGACACTTCTGCAATATTCTAGCAATCTGAAAAGTCAAACCATTCATCTTCCTACATGTCCTGAGAGATATTACTGACAAATATTACTGTCCCATCTGAAGCCATCCAAACCATTCTCTCAGCGTCCCCCAAGTATCTGTCCCTCACTCCCAGTGATGGTGAACACGGTCACATATCTTCCCCCCAAAGGTAGACTAACCAGGTACCAGACCACCAATCGGTCTGTGCCTGAGTTAGCTGGGTAACAAGTCCCAATGAGTCAATCCATCATGATAGCTTTCTTGACAAAGTTCCACATGGTTTGTAAGTTTGTCCTGGCAAGGTGCATGGAGTTCTCATAGCCGATCAGTCTGTGGAAGTCTGCTTTGGGCAGGCCAGACTGGGCTTCTTGGTCCTGTGTCCCTAATAGACATAGGGTGACTTAGACATAAGAGGGGCCTAGGGGGCTAAGAGAGCGATTTTCCAACCTCTCTAAGATAGGTTGTGTTCCATGAGCCCTCCCAATGTCTGCACCCACCCAGACAAATTGTCTGGAAAACAACGTTACTCATTCTACAATTACCAATAACAAACCCCACCCCATCTCACTATCTAGCAAGGGTCTATGAGACACTCCTGCAATATTCTAGCAATCTGAAAAGTCAAATCATTCATCTTCATACATTTCCTGAGAGCTATTGCTGACAAATATTACTGTCCCACCTGAAGCCATCCAAACCATTCTCTCAGCGTCCCCCAAGTATCTGTCCCTCACTCCCAGTGACGATGACCACCATCACAAAACCTTATTTTGAAAGGTGTTAACCTTGTCCCTAAGGTTGTAATGCAAGCTAAACACATCCCTGTCTCTTGAAGAGTGCTACAGTATACAATATATTGCTAAACATACCTGTCTGTGGTGACAGTGTGTGTTACAGACGTTTTTTCAAAAATCATAGCTGGTATTGTTAAGATTATGAGTTTCCGCCTCTCTGTAAAAAGGCGATGGTGATAGCTAAAGGGTTAGTTGTTTAATTAATGTAGCCCAGTGACAATCACTTTCAGGCTGCTAGCACCTAGATTGTGGTCCCACAAGCTGGAAAATGTTTGTGCAAGGTGCAGCTGAGAATGGCACTGTTACGCAAGTGAAAGCATGGTGTGAGATAAGCCCGTCCTTTGTCACGTGTTATTGAGGAGGGCAGAGATCTGATACCCGCCTCCGTCACAGGATGTCCTCCAGACTGATATAAGACTCTTATGTCATGATATTGGCAAGTACCGGGAGTGAATGGGAGAGGCGGAGAGGCAAATAGGGAAGGTGGAAGACTCAACCTGGGAGAATACTACAGTGGTCCGTACACTTCAACTTGGGGTTAAAGTTGTAAAATATAAGGCAGATGATGTGGAGAACAGGAACTGCTGCAACAATTTGCAGGTTGTGGGCCTGCCTGGGGGGGTCGAAGGGACAGGACCTGGTATCCTTCACGGAGCGGCTACTGTGTTCACTAGTACCAAAGGCCCCATTTTCAAGGAAGCTGGATTTCATTGTATATGAGAATACCCAAATTATGATCTTCAACCATGTGCAGCAACAACTTTGCATTCGGGATTTAAGTATAGCATGCTTCTCCCAGAACGTCTCCAGGTGCAAGATGGGGAGTATGTAAAGTTCTTCATGGATCCGGAGGAAGCTGCCACGTGGCAGGAAGCTCTACCTATGGGTTGCTGATCTATAAGATGGTGGTAATTCACCCCTTGCCTTCTTGCTCTTGTCGTACATGACATGATGTCTGGAATTTCCCATTTGCCTACGAACATCTTCCCCCTTCTCTCCTTCCCTTTTTCCCTTCCTGTTGTTCTGCTGACCTAGACATATTTGGGTCTTAAGGTTTGCGTCCTGTTCCTCTGGATGCATTGTTTGGTTCCCACTACACCGCCATGAACTCCACAGGAAGGAAAGGATATGCATATTTTATTATCCTGCGGATGGGGAATAAGAATATGATGCGTCTCTGAACGCGGAGAAGGCCTTTGACTCTGTAGAGTAGCCTTGTTTCTGAGAGGTCTCGGAGATTTGGTTTTGGTTCCCAATTTATTGCCTGGCTCTATGAACTCTATGCTGTTCTTGTGCCTAGTATTCGCACTGGTGATTTACTGTCCCCCCAATTCCAAATCTCCCGTGATACTAGACAGAGGTGCCCACTGTCCCAGGGTTTTTTTACCCTTGTGATGGAGCTGCTGGCTATGAGGATTAGAGGTTCTACCAGAGTGTGAGGTATAGTGAGGGGCCCTCACCATGATGAATTGGGACCAGTCTGTCCTCTTACCCAGGGGCTCTGAGAGTGCTTTGAACAATACCCCACTGCAAGACAACTCGGGATATCTCGGGAGCTTTAGGTATTCTGCCCACTAACATGTTTGTTTGCTTTATACAGCTTAGGCATGCAGCCCAAGCCCAATTTACATTTCCCATTAGACTGGCCTCTTATCAGGTAGAAACGCTCCTGCTATCCAAACAATTAGACAAGAATATTTCCTCCCTTTATGATTGCCTAGCCCAAAATGGCACATCCAGATAATCTTGCTTAAATGACTCATGGCATGCTGATATGCCTACCAATACCTTGACAGATAGAGATTGGGAGGGGGGTATTCGACAATACTTAAATTTAATGATCTTGGCTAGGAATAAATGGGTTCAACTAAAATTCCTTCACAGAGTATATTTCTCTCCACACAGGTTGTCCTCCATATACTCCAATGCAGACTCTACTTGCCCCAAATGCTTTACCTCTTTCATACACATGGTATGGTTCTGTCCCCTACTGCAGGCTTTTTAGGGAGAGGTGGCAGCTGAGGCCTGAGCAGTTGCTAAGCTAACAATACCTGTACATCTCCTTGTATTACTGGGCATATGCGATAACATTGACACTACTCACCATAATAAATTATTCGTATTCTGTGCATTATGTTATGCTAGGAAAGCTATTCTGATGAAATGGAAACTATCTAACCCTCCTACGCTATCCCAATGACACACTATAATCATTAATGTGCAAGCGCTGTGTAAACTCACATATTTGGGGACCCAACTGTCCAAAGAAGATCCATAGGTGTGTAACCCTTGGAAAAAGGATTGGGATCTTATTCTTTAAAGACAACTGGGGTCCCCTTGATGATTGTAACTGTATTATGGAATGTGTTGAGGATTTGGGAATAATTGCTGGCTCTTGAAACAGGTAGTGTAGTCTCTCTGCGCTACACAAATTGAAAACAAGTAGACTAATATGTGTCTTGACTGTTGGATGCTAATAGGAAAATTATGTGACTTGATGATGATTGACTATTATTCTGCTCTTAATGTGACTTGATACCTTTGGATTTCTCCTCTGCAACCTCCCTTGTGTGCCAGTATCATTATTTTATGTTATTTTATTTTCTGTTTGTTTTGTTTTACTGTAATGAGGTTTTTTATTTTTATTTTTTTGGAAAAAACAATAATACTCTACTGTTAAAAAAAACACAAGGTATTGGCTGCAGCCATGATCCTGAATTGGCTAGTTTGCTGTATATATACATATGCTGGGCAACAAGTTATTAAACAGCTCAAAATAAATAAACGCTTTTCGGCCCAGAGTCTGTAAATCCTCAAAGAACATTACCTGGTAATCATAAACTGCTGATGGCTGTCATAAGCAGAACCCTGATAAAAAGAGACCTGTCAAAGGACCTTATCGTAATCGACTAATGTGAGACCATAAAACCAAGTAAAAGCAGCCCCTCAACCCAGGCATGTGACTGGACCTTAAAAGGCCTGTCTGGTATGTGATACATATTGCAGTCTAGGTTGTGACTGACATATTCTTAAGTGACACAAATTTTTTTTCTGGCATAACTTGCTTTACACAAGCCAAGACAACATAGCATATGTCACAGCAGGCAGAGAAGGAAGAAATAGATTTTCGGTTAGGTTTGTTAGCTGATTCTGGGAAAGTAGGCACAGACATCAAGCTCAAACCACACCTGTCTTTCACACAGGTGCCTCAGGTGCTGGCAGTGCTTGTGGTACATCGTGTCTGGTTCACAGGGAACCCTCACTGGGAGAGCACACAATTTGCAGTCCAGGAGGTGAGCAGTAGGGTTCATGGGTCCTGCAGTGTCTGGACAAGTGTCTCAAAAGTAATCCTGTTCTACAAACAGGATCAGACACAGGAAACTAAGTGTCGACGTTGCTGCTGATGCCTACCAAAGATTGGTGAGCTTTTAGAAAACCTGGCATTTGCTTGCTGTCTACAAATCATTGATCTATATACCACAAGTTCTATCCCCAGAAGGAGTTAAAAAAATATTGCCTGATCAAATAATGGAAGAATTTAGGAATTTCTACTCATTACTATATAACTTACCAGAAATAGAAAAATCACAAAAGGAAATGGACGACTATATGGCACAATCAGGTCTACCGAAACTTTCTGAAGAAGATAAGGACGACTTGGAAAGGCACATCTCACAGACGGAAATAGATCAGGCCATAAAAAGTATGAAAAGTGGTAAAGCGCCAGGCCCTGATGGCTTGACAATACAGTATTTCCATGTATTGGCCCCCATCTTGGGACCATACATGGAGAGACTGTTTAATGAGAGAGGAATAGAGGGGACGCTACCTAGGGATACGTTAATGGCGTATATAATGCTAATCTTAAAAGAGGGTAAAGACCCCTCAAATTGCGGAAGTTATAGGCCCATTTCGATTTTAAATACGGACCTAAAAATTTTCACAAAAATCTTAGCGGCAAGGATGGCAAAGGTACTCCCTAAAATAAGTGTGAGACTGAGAGGACCCTGCGCTTATGGAAAAAGTGCTTGAGTGCAACAATATACTAGTGAATTATGTGTAAAAAGCTGCTAGCTGCAGTGTAAAAGTGCTGAGTGCTCTTTTGAAATGTGTAAAACTGTGATTTGCAGCGCTGCTTAAATTGGTTTATAAATATATCAAAAATTCATATAAAATAATAGAATAAATGGAATACTTCATATAAATTAAATAAATAATACAATACATAAAACTCATAAAGTGCTGTAGTATTGGTGAAAATAAATATATGGCTCAATGTCCATTATATCATCGTGTTGCCGTGATGAATCTTTTCACTTGAACTCATACAGGTGCTAAAGTGCTTGATTTGTGCTTTGTTCGGGGTCTCCCCCTTTGGTTATCTACTCACCGCTAGATGGTAGTTTTCAGGCATGTAAGGATAGTTTTGCCCTGCTTCTCCGCTTGATGTATAATTATTTCTGTGAGTATTAATTCCTCCCCGATGTCCTCATGAAAAGAGAGTCATTCATGGTGAAGATCGTTTAAAAAGGGGGGTGTTTATTGAAAAAACAATGGGAATATACTCACAAACATAGTATAATATCATGCAAAAAAATGAATGAATGAAGAGAGCGGCTCGGCGGCTGACTGCTCCCGCAGCATCCACTACACCGGCCGGAGGTCACGTGATACGCTCGACCAATCACTAGACGCGTTTCGATGTGTAACACATCGTCCTCTGTAGCTATAATTAGAAATAATTATACATCAAGCGGAGAAGCAGGGCAAAACTATCCTTACATGCCTGAAAACTACCATCTAGCGGTGAGTAGATAACCAAAGGGGGAGACCCCGAACAAAGCACAAATCAAGCACTTTAGCACCTGTATGAGTTCAAGTGAAAAGATTCATCACGGCAACACGATGATATAATGGACATTGAGCCATATATTTATTTTCACCAATACTACAGCACTTTATGAGTTTTATGTATTGTATTATTTATTTAATTTATATGAAGTATTCCATTTATTCTATTATTTTATATGAATTTTTGATATATTTATAAACCAATTTAAGCAGCGCTGCAAATCACAGTTTTACACATACTCCCTAAAATAATACACTTAGACCAAGTGGGTTTCATGGTGGCGAGGGAAGCAAAGGACAGCACTACAAGAGTTCTCAACTTAATTCATATAGCCACCAAAGAAGAACTACCATGCATCATACTGAGCACCGACGCAGAAAAGGCCTTTGACAGAGTTGAATGGACCTTTATGCAGTCGGTGCTCAAGTATATAGGAGTAGGCGAAATAATGCGGGAAAGAATAACTAGGGTCAGTGGCGTCACTAGGGTTGGTGTCACCCGGTGCGGTAACTCACGGTGTCACCCCAACCCCTTTCAATAATGTTTTTTTTGTTTTTTTTACTAATGTAACTTGTAAATCATAGCTCCAATATAACACTAAATGTAATGGCAATAGCGACATTAATAACTAGGAGAATTAAAATGACCTCTAAATTACAATATCATATAAAAATAATAAAACACAGCTGTCAGGTCCCCATGCATCTCTATGGGGGAAATCGGATGGGAACGTCTGTCTGTTCTCATCCGATCCTATCCAATCCGATCCCCTGGACAGATTTAATGGATCGGATTGGATGTCAGCGGTACAAAACAGGTATCGGTGCAACCCCAGTGTGTACCCAGCTTTACACAATGTGTCAGAGTGTTTAATGGACTCAAAGACAAAGCTCCTGGGCAAACAAATCTACATAGATAAAAATAAAGATAACAGGAAAAACATTTGTCATTGTTAGTACTCATGAACAAGAACATTATGGGTGAACATACACTATACAATCTGATTGTACAATCTCTGCACAATCTCTTTTAGATTTACCAAAACTTTGTAATATATGAACAAACCTAAACAATTAATTTAAATAGTATCCAATCAGGCAGGCCTTTGTACTACATCGTTGGTGGTAGATCCAAAAGATATTGTACAATCAGATTGTATAATGTATGGATAGCTGAAGGCTGTCCATAGATGGATGTTTGGTGCTGTGTGCGTCCCTGTGCCAGCGTCCCATTCATTTCTATTGGCACCTGCATCTGTGTGTCATATTAGAATACAGAGGCTGTGTCCAGGCAGACTCATGTCCCAGTAGAAATGAATGAGGTGCTGGCACTGGGATGCGCACACCTATGTACCCCCCGTGCTGATAAAAGACAGCCCAGCATGGGAGACACATTGTTTGCACCTCTTGTTAAGAGTCCATTCAGACTAGCGCGACTTGTCAGGCGACTTGGTCGCCTGACAAGTCGTGGTCGGTCGGTCGCTCGCCATTAAGTAGTACAGGACTGGTTCTAATAGGAGTGACACAAGTCGCTCCGACTTCGAAAAAGGGTCCTGTACTACTTCGGGGTGACCTGGGAGCGACTTGCATAGACTTCAATTATATGAAGTCCGTGCAAGTCGCATCGAAGTTTGCGATGCACACTGACTTCACAGGTCGCCCCACAAAGTCGTGTCGTGCCAGTCTGAATGGGCTGTAATAGGTTCTTACTAAAAAAAAGAATGTGAAAGAACAGTTGTCAGTGATTAAAAAGCCTGAATTTTTACCTGTTAGCTGAGTAGATCGTGGTAGACTCAGCAGCACAGACATACAGGAGGATAGAGAGCACCATTCAACTTTGCTGTACAGCTAGAGAGGAGGGGGTCAGAGGAAAGGGCACAGGAGGAGGGGTCACTCTACACAGAGGAGGAATGAGCTCTGAGATCGTCCAGAGCAGGGAGAGATAAAAACAGAAGGCTGGGGGGGGGGATGGTGCTGATGTCCCACGGACATCGGAAAACTGTGACAGAAAGCAGGAGTGATAGAAAGGATTAGATAGGGGAGGGGGAAGCCGCTGTTGAGAAGCAGGAAAGTTGTGTACAGTATGCATCTATTCTGGAATCAATCGGGAAGCACTGATAGTCGGAGCTTTCCCACCCTCACCTGCCCCTCCTCCTCCACTCTGTCACTGGGGGAATAGTACAGCGCGCTGTGCAGGCAGGGGGCGGGTGCTACCATCTACTCTACATGCAGGAAGGAACATAGCCAGCCGCTCTCTGTCTCTTACATTCGGCAGCATAATCTGTGCAGGGCAGGGTTGTACCCAGCAAACTGCGCCCTCTTCCCATACCGGTCCTGCTCAGTAGTACTATGCGGTGCAGCGGCGATGCGATGCCAGCCCGCATAGATGAGAGGCAGAGTGGTGTCACCCTCCCCCCGTGGACACCCTGGTGCGGTCCGCCCCCCCCGCACCTGCCTTGTGACGCCTCTGACTAGGGTTTACTCCAACCCAACCGCAAGAGTGAAGGCAAATGGTGTGTTGTCGGAACCTCTTAGTATAAAAAATGGCACAAGACAGGGTTGCCCACTATCTCCCCTGTTGTTCGTGCTGACATTAGAGCCCTTCTTGAATAAAGTTCGATTGAATCAGGACATAAAAGGAATCACAGTAGGTAGGGAACAATACAAGACTGCAGCGTATGCAGACGACTTACTGTTTACTCTGACAGAACCAGAAATTTCGCTACCAGTACTCCTAGAGGAAATTAAACAGTATGGAGAGTTATCAAATTTCAAAATAAACTATAGGAAATCTGAAGCAATGGGAGTGGGAATATCACAAACAAATAAAGACAGAATAAAGAGCAACTTCGGATTCTCATGGGTAGAGAAAGCAGTGAAATATCTAGGGACGTATATATACGCTAATTTAGCCCAGATCTATGAACTAAACTTCACCCCTTTGATTGGAGAGACAAAGAAAACTTTGGAACAATGGAGGGGAGGCCTCCAGTCATGGTTTGGAAGAGGAAATTTAATCAAAATGAACATCCTGCCAAAATACTTATATATCATGAGAGCGCTCCCAGTCAAAATTCCTAATAGTTTCTTCAAAACTATCCAGGGTGTGATTGGTGGATACATCTGGGCGGGTAAAAAACCACGTATAGCACGCAATACGCTAACACTCCCCAAAAACATGGGTGGGTTGGCTATACCCGACCTGCGTAGATACTACCATGCCATCCATTTAAATAGAATATTGGACTGGTGGCACCATTGGGAATCGAAAAGATGGGTCCAAATGGAACAAGCACAAACGGCGGTCTCATTAAAGAGGGCAATCTGGTGCTATAAGACGCTTCCTAAACCCTTGAAGTTACATCCCTTGCTAGGAAATACAATAAGAATAGGGTTTCATCAGACCCTGAGACAAAATTTAACCTCAATGGAATCCCCATTATATCCGATCTTGGTAAACCCTAAATTTACCCCAGGTTTAGAGAGACAGCATTTTAAAAAACTGTGGGAAACAGGACAAGATGGCATCAAAAATTTTACAAGCCAGCAGATATGGCCTTCAATCGGTAGACTAATAGATGAGGAGGGTCCATATAGGCTACTCTTATGGGAGGCATTGCAACTGCGACACTTTTTAGAGTCGCTGCCGGAGCCAGAAAAATTTAAGAAACCACTGACACACTTTGAAAAACTATGTGAGAAAACAGGAGGTGTATACCGCCCATTGTCGATTCTATATAGAATGTTGAACACTCCATTGGTCCAACCGAATCTGAAATGGTTGGAAAAATGGAAAGTGGATCTAAATATAGACATAACGGACACACAGAAGCAAAGAATGTTTAGGGCAATATTTAGACCAACTAAATGCACGAAAATGCAGGAAATAAATTATAAAATCCTGACTAGGTGGTACAACACACCAGATAAATTGCATAAGTGGTACATTCAAGAATCAGATAGGTGCTGGAGATGCGGAGAAGAATATTTTCTGGAACTGTCCAGAGATAAAGAAATATTGGTCAGAGATTGGTGATATAGTCCAAAAAGTAACAGACTATAAAATCAAGGAAGAAGCTGCCTTCTGCCTCCTGCAGATATCAGATCAGTCAGAGAGGAAATATGCAAGATCAGTACTGCCACACATGATGAATGCCGCAAGAGCATGTATACCCCAACATTGGAGAAATAGACAAGCGCCAACGGTGTTCGATTGGGCTAGAAAATTAGAACATATTAATAAAATGGAGGATCTCGTGCTTTCCGCACAACACAAACAGGAACAATACAAAAAACATGGAGAACATAGAATTTATTCATATCCTCAGATGCGGGCAAACAATTGCTGGGGCCCCCATCTCAGAGTGTAGGAGATGTATGAGAGGGGAGGGGTTCTTTGTCACTCCTTGAGAGGGGGGAGAGGGGGGAGAGGGGAGAGAGGGAAGGAGAATTTTTTAATTTTTTTGGGTCCCTTTTTTTTTGTTTTTTGTTTTGTTGTTGTTGTGTATGTGTGGTGTGGACAGTGGGTATGAATGAGGAGAGAGTGGGGGGGGGGGTAATATAGAAAAGGAAGGGAATGAACAGACAGAAGAAGAAGGGGAAACTAAGACAAGATTAAAGGCTAGGTTATTCAAATTAAAGTATAAGGAAGTAAAGAGAGGTAAGGATTAAATGAGCGGGAATAGAGACGGAGACTTGATGACCTAACAATATCTTGTCCTAGCTGAATATTTGACAAATGATTATATATTAATGAGTCGGGAATCTCCAGAGGTCTTTATTAGACCTAGGTGATGAGAAAAATGATGTGGTTGATGTCTTTGTAAGCTATTTACTTATTAAGGAGTTATATATTCTCTAATGTTCTCTCTTTTTTCCTCTGAAAATTCTAAATAAAATTATAAATAAAAAAACAAAAAAAACAAATCATTCATCTGAGCATCTTAGGCTCAGGAAAAATGAGCCTTTATCACTCCATTTGGATGATCCAAACTTATAATCACGCCTCTTGAGACGAAGAATAAACCAGCAGCCTTGCATAGGGGCAAGAATGACTTGCTGGAAGGACTGGAGGCATTCACTATCACCTACTTGGGGGACCTTGTAGTGTTCAGTCCTACCAGGGAAGAACACCTTTTGGTCTTGTTTTAAGTCCTGGACAAACTGGCAGTGGCTGCTTAAACAGTCAAATCCAGTAAGTGTCAAATGGAAATGGCAGAGGTTCAGTACTTTGGATACCAGGTAGAAGGAGGCACACTAAGATCTGAGACAGGGAATGTAAAGGCTCTGCTGAATCTTTGACTCACTTAATTTAATAATACATTTAATGGGAAACCACATAAAATGGCACCTTGGACACTTAGTACAAGTTTTGACACTTACTATATATACAAATTCCCATGCATGTGGAGTGTGTGGTGATTTGAGGCCTATCCCAACATGTACCACATGCGGGGGAATTTCTTTATTCAGTAATTGTCATAACTATTACTAGTGACAATGTAGATACTGTTGGAGTATATATTTTATGTAACTATGATCACAAAATGTTTAATGATCCTATTCAATTATAATATTCCATATAGAACCTCTGAACTCCTCAGTTCTGTGAAATGTGTTGAAATTAAAGCCAATTTCATCCTGTTATGGAAAAAGTTATTCAAAAAAATATTTTTTTAACAAAAATGAGGGAGTCAGTCAATATTAAGAACAGTAGCAGGTATGGCATATCAGTATATGATATACAGTGTTATATAAATGGATGTATATTGAATTATGTGACATTTATTTAATGATGTTTTATATATGTAATGGAAGGAAATTTGGTGCCTTACATTGCTAGCTTAAGGTGGCATGTAAACATTCCAAATAGTGTTTTTTAGGAATGTGGTGCTGCTGAGGGTCCCAAAATCCAATCATCCTGTCACTGAACAACAGGCAGCCTAGTCTAAATATAATTGTGTTGCTAAAATGGTGATTAATGTCCCCGCATTGTACATTATGAATCCTATGTCATGGTTGTAGCCTATTTTATAATCTCATACAGAATGTGTGTCCCTTAAAAAAGATTTTATATAATAGTAAAAAAAGAGCAGATATGAAATAACAGCTGAAAAATGTATAAAACGAAATTAAAATAAAATTGTACCAGAGCACCAAGTTGCACCAGTGTGAACAGGGGCTAAATCTGCACTGAAAATGAAAGCTGAAATTTAAAATGATACTGATAGAAAAACATTATGCCTTTCCTCCACTTTTAGGTTTATTGGCTTTTTGAGCTGCACCTATTGATTTTACTGTTTTATCTATTTGGGCCTTAATTTCCCATAAAAAAAGAACGTTTTGACTTGCAGTACAATTTGACACAAATGTTATGGCTTTGCAACTATAGTAATGATGAAAAGCAAATAGCTAAACTTATCAACGTCATTGTTTAATTGGCCAGAATATGCTGATGTCAACTAATTTAGCAGCTTCTCCTCTTAGGTAGCTGATTAATTGGTGCAGTTTAGATATGAGCTAATGCAGTGACAGCTGTGACCTGCTTGTACATCATGGACAAGACAACCAACCTCAGTGGCAGCACAGAAAAATCATAATCACTAAGAAATGGCTCCCTCCTCATACTGAAATGATAATACATCAAAATCAATTCAAGTATTAAGTGGTTTACAAAGCATATATATTGCAGTAATAAATGGTGTAACAAAGTGTTACATGAAGTTCTACATTGGGGGTCAGCAACCTCTAGATCGTGATCTACCTGTATATGGTGGCCAGGTGACTGGTAGATCCTGGTCTGGGCTAGCTGACCCACCATCCCAGAGCATCAAACAAAGTACAATGCTGAGGGACTACTTGTAAAGTTGGAGCTGTAGTAGGCAACAAGAACCACATAAGTCGGTGCCTCCTCTGCAGTACAGGCTCCTGTCCCATGCGGAGTGATACCAACTCCACTCCACTATTCCTGGCTAGCGGTCTGGAGAGTGGTGCCAACAGCAGGAAAGAAGAGATCTTCAAGTCAGTGTGAAGCAATAGACTAGGTATAATAGTATAGGGCTGCTTTCACACTGATGTGCTGCAGTCTACCTACACCTGCAGCTTTCCTGCGAGTTTGCTTTGCTCAGGGTCGCCATGGGGGGGGGCAGCCTGTCTTTCTCTATACATTCATTTACAACAGAAGTGTCAGAAGCTGCTGGTTTCTGTGTCATTTAGGCTTTTTACTGCCACCTCTGGCTACTTCCTGCATGTGCACTCCTGTGTGTGCTGCCTCTACTGTATCGTGGACTGTGCTCCGCTCCAGCTGGTCTCCTCTCAGGGACATGTGTCAGCTTTTCTGTAAACAAGAACTGGGACTAAGAAGACCTTCTTTACAAGCAGGGGCAGTGTGTAGTGTATAAACCAGGGAGGGGGTATTTTGTGTACAGGGGGGCTGGTGCTTTGTGTGTGTTTACAGGTGTGTGTGTTGGGGGGGCTGAGTGTGTACAGGTGTGAAGGGGGCTGAGTGCGTACAGGTGTGAGGGGGCTGAGTGTGTACAGGTGTGAGGGGGGCTGAGTGCTTACAGATGTGTGGGTTGGCTAAGTGCATACAGGTGTGGGGGGGCTGAGTGCGTACAGATGTGAGGGGGGCTGAATGCATACAGGTGTGAGAGGGACTGAGTGTGCACAGGTGTGAGGGGGACAGAGTGCATACAGGTGTGTGGGGGCTAAGTGCATACAGGTGTAGGAGGGCTGAGTGCATATAGGTGTGAGGAGGTGCTGATTCTGTACTGGTGTGGGGGGCTGAGTGCGTACATGTGTGAGGAGGTGCTGATTTTGTACTGGTGTGGGGGGCTGAGTGCGTACAGGTGTGAGGGGGTGCTGAGTTTGTACAGGTGTGGAGGGGGGTGCCTGCAGGACTGCTCAGTGCTTACTGTGGACTGGTCTGGAGACAAGTTGTTAGACTTACCTGAAACCCTTTGCGATCCAGCAATGTGCACGAGAGCCTCGGCTCTCTGGGGACTCACCTTCTCCTAGACTGAGACAGAACTGGGAGCCATTGGCTTCTACTGCTGTTAATCACAGTCAGTGAGCCAATGAGGAGAGAGGGGGAATGGTTGAGCTGTGGCTCTGTGTGTGAATGGACAAGCAGAGCAGTGGCTCTGGAGCTCGCCTCTCTGGATGTGCCTATTGTGAGTTGCTTGTTGTGGGAGCACTTGGCAGGAGGGAGGGACCAGAAGCGCAGGCAAGGGATGAAAGAAGAGGAGGATCGGGCTGCTCTGTGAAAAACCACTACACAGAGCAAGTAAGTATAACATGTTTAATATTTTTTCTTTAAAAATTGTAAGAGTGTTAAAATAAAAGTGGGTGCACTGAAGGTATGAATGCATTATGATAAAAAAAACCTTCTGACTTTTCAACTCCTTTGAGGTTTAGGAGGAGTCTCCCCAGGGTCTTTCTGGGAATGTTGGCAGTATGAGGAGAAGAGAGTGTTTTTCCTACCACAGGATGTTTCCTCTGAGCCTTGGGGGAAGCCAGGGAAGGACCAATGGAGGCTTCTGGACTTTTTGTTTCTGGAATTCTGGACTATTGAGACATAAATATTGTGCCCTAACACTACCGCACTACTCCAAAGTTCTGTATGAGAACTTTGCATAAAGGACCACTCAATAATCAAAGCTATGGAAAAGATGACTTATGCTCCCATGTAAAATGGGCCCCGAGTGTCTGGTTTGACTTTGTGAGCTCTGACCTGGAGTACGAATAAGACACAGGCCTGTGTAAGGAGATGTTCTGGGCATTAAGGGGTTAAAAAACTGTGACTAGGAGGATAAGCAAGACTGAGTGACCAATGGCCTGCACATGATTAAAGTGTGAGCTTGGCAAGGTAAACAATCAAGTGCCAGAAGCTCTGTCTGTTCAGAGGGATGCTTTGCTGCATGTGCCTGTGACCCGCCTACATAAATGTTTTGCAGAGATGTACTGAATATGTTGTTTTGTTATTATTTTGCTCACACAGTATGCATATCAAAAACATGTGCTGTCTAATTCCACTCTTACATATATGTATAAAAGCAACAGTGAAACAAACACTTTGTAAGCAATAAATTTTTAACATTAGCACTTTGCTTGTAGTAAACACGAACTTGTCTATGGACTTACCCGTACAAATACAACCATATCCCACACTGACTTCAGTAAGGCGATGGCAGTGCGACATTGGCGTAGCTGTTTATACTCTGGGACACTGACTTCAAACAATTCTGCTGTTTCCTGCAGTTTTCTCATCTCATCCTCCAACCTGGAGATATTTCTATGGGTCTAAAGACAAAAATATTGTCATTTGGCCGCATGTTACTTGTGACATTTCCAAGGAGTGTGAATTATCTGCTGTTACACTTGACTACATCCTGGAAAGTGCATGTAATGTATTTTCAGGGAATGAATCATGCTTCGGGTGGTTGAAGTCCTTAGCATTAACAGTTTCAACACTACCAAACAACAACAGGGAATTTTATGGACAGTTTGAGGGTGAACAGAAGTAATTCATATCTCACTTTACCAGTACACAACAAGCTTTTCTTTTCTGTCACTCAGTCAGAAATGTGTGAAAAAGCTCCACTGCAGTGGACTGTGTGCACTAAAATTTTTACTGTAGGCATTCTTTAAAGCTTGACTGTTTTACATGTAGACAAATTCTACTGCACTGTATTTTTTTCCTATGGGCTGCTGGTGGGAATCTAGATAAACGAAAAGTATGTAAGCCAAGAAAACCAACAAAACTGAAACATCTTCTTCTCTGTATATTCTGGTTGGTGGTCATTAAAGCAGATCTTTCCCTCTTTTTGGTGTAATATATGGATATAAAGTACATAAAAATGTATACCATTTTACTAGTAAAAGTGTTTTTCTGCACTAAATCCTTCATCCTATCTCTGAATTATCTTGTTCCCTATTTCGATAAGCCAGTACGGCATTAGTTCACCTTTAAATTTTTTCTGAAAAGGTGAACCAAATATTTTGGCATAACATTCTTAATGGTCTGCAAAATTTAGGGCATAGCAGGGGTGTTCCCCTCACCTAAATACCTTAGAAAGTGTCCCTCATTTCATAAAGTTGGTATGTATGGTAACATCATTATCCTTCTGATGAGATCCCTGGGATTCCTGAGTACTCCAAATCTTAAGAGAAGATGTTGCATAACTATATCACAGTGCATGGTCATCTTGGGCTACTAAACATTATCTGAGATCTAGCCAGAAAGATGATGATTTCACCCTCCTCTAGGTGCCAAAGGGAAGAAGTCAGATAAAAGGTAGGTGTACTGTCTAGGTGTTTTCTTTATGTTTTATTCTGCAATTTGGCAAAAGAAAGGGGAGGCACACATAAAAAGTAGAACTTGCTTTTTAGGTTCAAGGCCTGCTTTCATTAGCAAGCAAGAGGTCACTTTTGTGGCCGATTCACACTATGATTTTTAACACACAATAAAGCATGTACACAGGTTACTCTTGTTTTAAATAATGTTAGTTCCCAACAATGCAATGAGCATTGACTGAAAAAAAATGATGTTGATTGTTTGGTGCAATGACACATGGTAATGGCTTATTGATTATTGACAATGGCAGTGTACAAAAACATGTTTTTAATGGGCACTGATACCACACGTAAAAAGACATGCAAATACCCACAAAAAGGTGACTCCAGGATTAAGATCTTTAATAATCATATTTATGCTAGATTTTACTTTTATGTATAGCTAAATAAAATGCCCTCCATAAAGCAGATTTGAAACAAACATGTTTAATTAAAAGAGTGCTCA
Source organism: Pelophylax lessonae (assembly GCF_965119305.1). Classification (NCBI taxonomy): domain Eukaryota; kingdom Metazoa; phylum Chordata; class Amphibia; order Anura; family Ranidae; genus Pelophylax; species Pelophylax lessonae. The sequence continues at coordinate 248,887,031 of NC_138773.1, read as the reverse complement.
TACAAAAGCAACTAAGAAGCTGATTTAGCAAAACTGGAGACAACTCAAAGTTTCTGCCAAAAACATTCAGTCAATTCCAGTTTTATTTTTGTTTAAAACAGACAGAACAGACAACAAAACCTTTTGCTAGTCATATGGAGATATGGAGGTGCCTTACTGATAATAACAAGCAATGGGATGGGTGGCCATGCTTGATCCTATTTTGCTGCTGGATTGATCCTAGCACATATACAGTTTATTCTTCTACAGAATCCCTTATATGTCTGGTATCCCCCATTTTGAAGCCCTTGGCTTTTTTTAGACATTCAGAGCAACAAACATGCATAGATTTTTCAATTAGTACTAGAAGAGATATCTCCTCATGGGGATAACAGCTCTAGTGACCACTATCAAAGGTTAGATTTCTTCTCATTTTGGATATATTTCTATATACTTTTTGTCATATCTCTAAAACAGGAAGAGAAGGAAATCTATTTGATACCAACATATACAGGAATAAAGCCAGAATGAAGTTCTAAACCTTCCACGTGCTATCCAAAACTTAAAGTGGAGGTCCAATTGATTTTTTATTAGGATTTGTAGGGAAGGGTTAGGGTTTCTTTTTTTTTAGCTATCCAGGGCTCCATTTCATCTCACCTACTGTCACCATGAACAAAAGTTTAGGGGAAATTTGCAACACTGACTCTGACAGCAATAATGAGCCGACATGGGTTCTAGCTTCCCTTACTGTGCTAGAAAGAAACATTTTACATTTTGTCTTCTACCAGAGATTTTTCTTCACTTTCTGGTGAAATCATGTTACTGGGACAGTAAATAGAGGGAAATCTGTCCAAAGCAGCATAGGATGGCATGAAAAACCTCAACAGAGGTCCTAAACATTTATCACTCTATCAAACACGTTACAAAATCTTAGATAAACATATACAATAAATTAGGATAGAGTTCTATTCTAAGTGTAAACAATCCTTGTGATAGTCCTGCTTGTCTACACTGAAATAAGAATGATCTGAAGTTTGTCATCATAAAATAAATAAAAGGGAACAAAATTGTGTTATACCTTATCCAAATGTTTGTATGGATCTTCTGCATCAAATTTAAAGATAATTTCATTTTTAAATCTATTTCTATATTCGTGCTGTTTAACCTGTAGAAATAAAATGAACACAGGTTCACTGATGGGATCCATTATAGCAAACCATACATTTTTTTATGAACACCTTTTCTGAATTGTATAAATCTGTTTTTACCTTGAGAAGAAAAAAAAAAGAAACTAAGTATATTTAAATTGTACCTATCTCAAAGCTAATGCACACTGGCAGAACGAAAACATTTAAAATCTATATTTTGATCTGATGTGAGTTATGCAGTGTTTGAATTGGAAAGAGATTAGACATAATTGAAGATAAAAGACATACAGGCCTCACCAGCGTTTTACTGAAGTGGGGCTTTAAATTATCAGATCCATCCAGAGTGCATTACCAAGAAACATTGAATTGTTATCTTTAGACAACCTTTTTTCCAAGAGTTTACAATTTCTCAGTTCAGTGAAGCTTGGCTCCAGCTTGTTATTGGAACAAAAAGAGAAAAAATCATTTGCTTCAGAGCACAGAAGCGATCTCACCTCAAAGAGGACACATTTCCTCCTGATAACGGAGACTTCATTTGCCTGCAGAGGAGACACTTCATGCTTTACTATGAATGCAATCTTCTTCAGGTTTTTCCACCTCTCTGGCAATTCCTGAGAAGGGAATAGAGAACAGATAGTTCTAAGCTAGGAATCAATAACCTGCACTGAAATGTTCATATGTGCTGACTGTGGATTAAAAAACAATAAAAGATAAGAACTGCTAGTCTTGAAAGTGAAAAAGCGACTATAAATCTGAGCATTGGCTAGCCATAGACAAGCAGATGTCTCACCCTGTGCAACTGGCTGGGACGTGTCAAAATACTTTTTAGCCATAGTGCAGATTCAGTGACAGTCTCCATTTTCTTCATAAAAAAGAAAGTGGTTGGTGTCTGTTGTCACAAAGATTTTTTAATATACAGGCTCTCCTTGCCTAACGACCAGGTTACGTTCCAGCGACCAGGTTGTTAAACAAACTGGATGTTAAACAAGGAGCCACAAGTAATCAATATTTTAACCATTCCTAACTACTGTACTGTACTGTATTCTGAAAGAAAAGGTCTAAACACAAAACTACAACTCAATTACATTGTTTTAATGTGCATAAGTACAGAACACAAAAATATAAACAACAAAAATCCTGTACAGTGCCCAAAAAGTAAAAGTAAGAGCTGGTCGTAAGTCTGAGCGGTCATTAAACAGGTAAGTGGTTAAAGGAGGAGTGTCTGTACTGTATTGCAAAATCTTAGTTTAATAATAAATACTCCATTTCGAGGAACCTACAGTATTATAGCCCCTTCAAAATCTTTCTCAATCCTTGTCTAATCATCAAAAAGTGTTGCTTGTTTTGCATCCATCACTTGCAAAAATATGGCATGTGGATTGTGGTGCACCATAGCACATGCTCATTTGCACTTTCTATACTTGTGCATTGGGATGGCACAAGTGTCATGCATTACCATGTTGCAGTAACACACATTAGCTTATTGGTCTGAAGGTACCCTAAATGAAATGCCTTCAAAATGGAGATTAGAGAGCCAGAGGGATCTCTCGAAGGTTTTGCTATGGGACCTGTAACACATTGTTACGGCCATGACTCCAAGGCTGTCAGTTACTACATTTGCATCCTGCTAGCCTTGCTGATAGCATTGATGCAATGTAACAAAGTCAAGAAGGGGGAAAAGGGAAGGTCATCAAGATCATCTAAATCTGTGAAGGAAATGTGCAGGCCCTTTTAACTCCTTTTTCTCATGAAAACCCTGAGTTCCTGGACACACCCAGGGAAGATCATTTTTAATGCCTCCATCCTTGAGCAGCTCAGAGAGGCCACACTTGGAGAGGCAGAGGTAGCAGGGCAGGTGATCTGCAACCAGGTGAGCAGCCCTCCACTGTCATAACATGCATGTGGGAAACAAGCTCAGAACCTCAGAGCATGCCGCTTGTCCCGAAAATCCAACTACTGTGGGAAGTATCTCCCTAATTGTTACCATTGTATTCTAATTCCAGTGGGCTGACCCCTTATCCTCGAGCCTGGGATCCCTTCAGCTGTTTGCCTGCGTTAACCAGAGCTAACTTGGACCTCACTGAGAAGAATGCTGTTTATGAGGTTAAGCACAAGTAGCTGTTTTCTTTACTGTTTAGTGATACTCAGCTAAATTCTTTGTTGGTATAGTGTCTTAAAGAGACTATGCTATGCAGCCACATTACCGTTACCCTGATTTGAGCTACAGAGGCAATCCTTTGAAGAGTCCATGTTTGTGCAGCTGTCATAATCTGTGTTGTATTATTTTGCAGTGTACGCATGCTCTTAGCCATTTTGTCCCTGTTTTTCATTATTGGTTCAAACTTTGCACCTGTTCAGCAAACTGGAAGTTACAGTTGCTGCCTGTGTCAGCTGATCACCCATGAAGTTACGCACGTAAACCCTTATTGAATGACATTTTGTTTACCCACTTCATATTCTTTTAACAAAAGTTGCAATTTTAAAAATATTTTAAAAATTACATTTGAGATTTAAATAAAATGTTGAAAAACTTACATGACATTTTAGTGATTATGTCTAAAAGTGAATGTCTTGTGCGAAGCATGCTGTTATAGGGCAATGTAAAAATGCTTTTACTTTTTTTGGTGCTGCAGCCTCAGTGTAGTCAGTAGAAAAGCTGCTGTTTGGCCCCATCTATTTAAAATAGAACTGTGGACAGCATTCAAAATGCTATTTTTTATTTTTGCTGCAAATATAGTTAACATTGTCCAATCTGTTTGCCAATATGACCCTTTAATAATATTAAAATACCAGGGATCCTGTAAGCAGAGCTACTGCTAATGATTACTGGCAGCAGGCGCACAAGTGCCATCATTCAGCAAAGCAGGGGGAGGGAATAGCACAGAATACATGAATGAAAATATTAAATGTGGCTGGTGACAAACATTCAACTGTATTTACCTGGAGTTCGTCTTTAAGGCATGGTGGGATTAACTACTATTTGTTACCTCTCTTGTATAGACTGTATTATATGACATTATTTTTTTTTTTTTAAGTTAATAGAATATACAGTACTGTATAAAATAAAGACATGGCTTGCCCAAACTGAAATCAGCATGAGGTCAAATCATAATCAAAATCATAATGATTTAATCAAATCATAAGGAAAACAACAGGTTAGTCATCAGACAGCCTTGACATGTATTAAAATATGCACTTTAACCTGTTGACGACCACCTGCTGCAGTTTTACTGTGGCAAGGTGGCTCGGCTGCCCGAACAGACATAGCTGTACGTCGGTCGCATGTGGGGGGTAATGGTTCCCGCAATGATCTGATTTGGTTCAGAACCGATCAGTCATCAGGTCCAGGCCAATGAATTATGGCCTGGACTTGGTGATCTGTTCTGACCAATGACAGAACGTCCTGTGCCTGTGTAATGTAAACACAGGCACAGGAAATGATGAAATATCCTCTCCTGGGGCCCTTTTCAGTTCCAGCATGAGAGGAGAGAGCATCAACAGTGAATATACAAGCACTACAATGACACCAGTACAAATAGACACATATTTAACCCCCTGATCAACCCAAGTTAACCCTTTCACTCCCTGTCACAGTGTCACTATATACAGTATACAGATAATTTACTGATCACTGTATTAGTGTCACTGGTGACACCGGTTAGTGTCAGCAGCAGTTAGTGATAGTTAGAGGCAGTTCCAGATAGGTTTAGGGTAGCCACCATATATTCCCTAATAAAGATTTAACCCCCTGATCACCCCCAGTTAACCCCTTCACTGCCCTGTCACAGTGTCACTATTATAATGTACAGATCTTTTCCTGATCACTGTATTAGTGTCACAGGTGACGTCAGTTAGCGCTAACGTTAGTTCGCATCAATCCAGAACAGCTTCAGATTGTCCGCCACATATTTAGTAATACATTTTAACCCTTTTATTGCCAGTGACACACACACACTACTGTATACACCTCCATTATTAGTATAGTGTCTGAATGGATCAATATCTTTGATCAGATCAGAACTATACTAGTGTCCCCAATAGTATAGTGTTCCCAAAATTCAGCGTTAACCGGGTCAGCCCCCGACACCTGCCAGCACCTGCATTTAGCTCCTCCGCCCAGCCCCCAAGAAATGCAGCATCAGCAGATTACTGTCACTTCTAAAACACAGCACACTAAACCGCAGCGTTAGTAAAGTCAGGCCGGATCTCTGCTAGCACCTGCAGTTAAATTTGTCCCTGACAACCAGATGCTTTTTTACCTGTGAGTCACACTAGGTACCTATAAGTTTATTGGCCAAAATGTCCAAACAGAGGTATACTAGTGAACTGAAGAGGCCTACACGATGCTGAGCAAGGCAGATGAGAGCGATGGGGAAGCCTCATTGTCAGAATCGGGCTCAGTATTCTAACCTGTAGAGAGCAGCGGCACCGAGACAGATAGCTCTGACGATGGAGTAGTGGTCCATGCTAAGGTCAGGTGTACCCGACCCTGTTCTTCTGTTGCTGAGGTGCAACAATCGCACGGTTCTCATATGCAGCAGAGGGTCGGTACTAGTGCCTCTAAACCTTCTGGTGAACTGGCAAGCAACAGCGGCCTAGTACATCCTGGTCATAGTCAAACCAGCACTGCAGTAACACTTGGTGACAGGGCGAGTCCCATAAGTGCAGTTCAAGCTGGTGTGGTGGTTAGCACAAGTAGTGTCTTGCAGTCACCAAGAATTTGAAGACAGGCCCGTAGAGCCATAGTGTCCTTCCTGATGCGCTTGTAAGTCTTGATTGGGAGCCCACCACTTCGGCAGCCCCCGTACTTCCCCCATTTACTGGCCAAACCGGAATTCAGGTGGAAAGAGCAGATTTTACTCCCCTTGGTTTTTATGAGCTGTTTTTTTCAGAAGATCTGTACAGATCTATTGTGGACCAAAGCAATTTATATGACAATCAATTTATCGCCGCAAATCCAAATTTGACTCTTGCCAGAAAATTAGCATGGAAACGTATTACTGTTTCCAAATTAAATACCTTTCTGGGCCTATCCCCCATCATGGGCATTACTAAAAGAGTGATGTGCGGTCATATTGGTCCACTGACCCAATTCATCATATGCCTGTGTTCTCTGCTACCATGGCCAGGACAAATATTGCGGTTCATGCATTTCAATGACAATGAACTCTGTCATCCTCGGGGTGACCATGGATATGACCGACTCCACAAAATTCCGCTCCTCGTAAATCACTTCAACCAAAAATTTGCAGCCTTGTATACACCCCAAAAAGTTGTCTGCATTGATGAGTCCCTGATTACATTTTCTGGCCGCCTTGTTTTCAAACAGTTTCTCCCACGCAAGTGTGCCAGATACGGGGTCAAGATGCAAAAGCTCTGTGACAGGACAAAAGGCTATACATGTAGTTTCCAGATTTACAAGGGAAAAGATAGCATTGTGGAGCCCCCCGACTGCCCAGACTACATAGGGAACAGCGGCAAGATTGTTTGGGACTTGGTGTCACCCTTATTCAGAAAGGGGTACCATTTATACGTAGACATTTATTACACAAGCGTGTCACTTTTTAGCCACCTTTTTGATTCTGGAATTGGTGCATGTGGCACCCTACGACCTAATCCGTACTTTCCTAATGGCTTGTAGATTCCCGACTTAGACAGAGGGAGAGAGCCTTCTTGGAGTGTTATAAATTGCTTGTAGTGAAGTGGAGGGACACACAGCATGTTTTCGTTCTGTCCTCCATTCACGCAGATACGACAGTCCCAATTACAACGGCGACTGGTGTTGTTAAGAAGCAGTCTACAAGCAATATACAACCTTAACATAACATGGGAGGGGTGGACTTCAATGACCAGATGATGGCGCCGTACTTAATTACCCGTAAGGCCAGACGCTGTTACAAGAAAGTGTCTGTATACAATTTGCTCTGCTGAACGCTTATGTGCTATACAAAGCATCAGGAAGAAGTGGATCCTTCCTAAAATTCCAGGAAGAGATTATCACAGCCCTTCTGTATCCAGAAGGTGCTGTGGCCCAAATTCACAATTCAGATGCAGTGATCCAGCTGCATGAGGGACATTTTTCAGATGTCCTCCCTGGTACCTGTACCCAATGAGCACCCCAAAGAAGATGTCGTGTCTGTAGAAAACGAGGATATACTGTAGGCATGACACCCACTTTTTTTGTCCCTTCCGTCCTGGCCAACCTGGTCTCTGTATCGGGGACTGTTTCCATCACTACCACACACCAGTAGAGTATTAGTATAGGGTACAGCACGGCCCAGTCTAAGACACATTTTCACACAGGGCCTTGAAGGGTATTAGATGGCTATCGCATTTTGGGAGACCCTAGCCTGGAATGTTTAAAGTTTTTTACAAAGTGTAAAAAAAATTACAAAAAAAAACAAAAAAATAAAAAAAAAATAAAATAAAAAAAAACCAAAACAGTTGTTTTATTGAGTTAATTTTCTGTTCTTACTGTTTTACTGTACTGTACTGTATGCTATTATAATGTAATGTTTTATAGTTGCTGTGTTTTTCATTGTTAACCATAGTTTGCTTTGCAGATACCACCCATTCTACTGTTTTACTGCACTGTAAACTATTATATTGTAATGTTTTATTGTTACTGTGTTTTTTTGTTTTGTGGTGTTATGTTTTTCTTTGCAGGTACGCCCATCAGTTGAAGCACTGATTTGTTTATCCTGACAGCAACAGCGTTTGCTCTCAGCATATATGTAAATTAATGATTGCAGCACAGTAGGAGGTGATTTCACCACCGCAGTTAAAAAGAGAGCATATATGGCGAACCATAGGGGATGGGGTGGACACAGAGGGCAAATTTCCCTTATGCTTCGCCATATATTTTTAAACTTTTCTTGGCAGAGATTTCTTCATCCACATCGATCGATGTGAATGGAGGAATCTGTTGGTTCTCTTTTTTCATTCAGCCCACAGGCTGCATGAAAAAAAGAACCTTACAATATATGCCCAACAAGGACCAGCAACATACTGGCATGTCGTGGACTTTAAGTGGTCACACCAGGATGATGCCTGCAGGTTTAGGCATCATCTTGGTATCGTTTTTTACAGCCAGCAATTGGCTTTCATGTAAAAGCAATCCTAGTGGCTAATTAGCTGCTAGACTGCTTTTACAAGCAGTGGGAGGGGAATCCCCCCTCCCCCTGTCTTCCACAGTTTTCTCTGGCTCTCCTGTCCCACCGGGTAACCCAAGACTGCAGCTGGTGGTTCTGTCAGCTGACCATAGAGCTGATTTGAGACCAGAATGGTTCCAATAATCTCTATGGCTTAAGATACCGGAAGCCACAAGCATTTCATGACTTCAGTTTTGCCAGATATAAACAGCGCCATTGGGAAATTGGGAAAGCATCTTATCACACGAATCTTGGTGTGGTCAGATGCTTTAAGGGCAGAGGAGAGATCTGGCAAAAAAAAGAGTACCTGTCACTACTTATTGCTATCATAGGGGATATTTTCATTCCCTGTGATAACAATAAAAAAATAATAAAAAAAAATGAAAAAAAAAATGAAAGGAAAGGTATCAAAATAAAATAAAAAATCAAAATAAATAATAATAATAAAAAAATTCAAGCACCCCTGTCTCCCCATGTTTGCGTGCAAAGACGAACGCAAGCATTGGTCTTGTGTCAAATGTAAACAGCAATTGCACTGTGCATGTGAGGTATCGCGGCGAACGTCAGATTGAGAGCAGGAATTCTTCCAGTAGACCTCCTCTGTAAATCTATAGTGGTAACCTGTAAAGGCTTTTAAAAATGTACGTAGTTTGTCGCTGCTGCATGGGCATGCGCAATTTTAAAACATGTCACGTTTGGTATCCATATACTCTGCATGAGATCATCTTTTATGTTTTACCAAACAATTGGGCAATATATTTGTGCATTAAATTTAAAAAAAGTGGGATTTTTTTCCCCAAAAATTGCATTTGAAAAATCTCTGCGCATCCACCATTTTATTCTGTAGGGTCTCTGTTTTAAAATATATATATAATGTTTGGGGTTCAAAGTAATTTTCTAGTAAAAAAATACATTTTTTCTTGTAAACAAAAAGTGTCAGAAAAGGCTTGGTGCACAAGTGGTTAGAAGAGTGGGTGATGTGTGCTAAAAGCTTCTAGTATTGGGCATAAAATGCCAGGAGAGTTAAAACACCCCCCCCCCCCATAACCCATTTTTGGAAAGTAGACACCCCAAGCTATTTGCTGAGAGGCATGTTGAGTCCATGGAATATTTAATATTTTGCCACAAATGACAATTTCTTTTTTTTTTTTTACACAAAGTTGTCGCTTAAATGATATATTGCTCACACATGTCATTAGTATATGTGGAATTACACCCCAAAATACATTCTGCTGCTTCTCGTGGGATTCCACATGTGTGAGACTTTTTGGGAGCCTAGCTGTGTACGGGACCCCGAAAACCAATCACTGCCTTCAGGTTTTCTAAAAGAGTAAATTGCTTAATTTACTTCCTCACTACCTATCACAGTTTCGGAGTCCTGGAAATGTCAAGATAGCACGAATCCCCCCCCCCTCCCCCAAATTACCCCGTTTTGGAAAGTAGACACTGAAAGCTATTTGCTGAGAGTTCATGGAATATTTTACATTTTTCCACAAGTTTTCGGGGTCCTGTACGTGGCTAGACTGCCAAAAAGTCTCACACATGTGGTATCACCGTAGAATGTATTTTAGGGTGGCATTTCACATATACCCATGGCATGTTTGAGCAATATATTATTTAAGTGACAACTTTGTGTAAAAAAAAAAGTAATTGTCATTTGTGGCAAAATATTAAATATTCCATGGACTCAACATGCCTCTCAGTGTACTGAGTCAGAGGTGTCTTCTTTGAAAAAGTCAAGACGGGTTTCTGTGGCCAAAATGTATTTAGCTACATGTCTTTGATAAAAAATAATTTCCTAAGAGGCATGTTGAGCCCATTGAATATTCTTTTTTTTTTTGTCATTTTTCAAAAACCTGTGACAAAAAAAAAACAATATTCAATGGACTCAACATGCCTCTTAGGAAATTCTTTTTTATCAAAGACATGTAGCTAAATACATTTTGGTCACAGAAACCCGTCTTGAGTTTTCAAAGAAGACACCTCTGACTCAGTACACTGTATTGATGCTTGCTTAATTGATGTCTTCAAATCCGGTTGGAAAAGCAAAAAATGTTGTGGTGACAGAATAGTACTTGGTTCCGCTGCTTCAGGGGTATCTGAGAACATTCGGGAGAGAGCATCCGCCTTCCCATTCTTGGAGCCTGGCCGGTAGGTGATGTGAAAAATAAATCTGGAAAAGAACCCAGGCTTGTTGTGGTTTCAAACGTTTAGCAATTTTAAGGTATTCCAGGTTTATATGATCCGTAAAAATCATAATGGGATGTGCGGCCCCTTCCAGCAAATATCTCCACTCCTCCAGGGCAAATTTAATTTCCAACAACTCCCGATCACCCACATCATAATTCCTTTCCGAGGGACTCATTTTCTGAGAAAAAAAACAACAGGGTGGCATAGGGCTTTAGGCCCCTGGTGCTGAGACAAGATTGCCCCTGTGCCTACTTCTGAGGCATCCACTTTCAGCACATAAGGCAAGGCTGGATCTACATGCTGTAGTACTGGTGCAGAGGTAAACAGACCCTTTAACTTGTCGAAAGCTGCCTAGGCTTCTTGAGACCACTGGAATCTGGCTTGCTGGTGGGTCAACTGGGTAATGGGCGAGATGATGGCAGAGAAGCCCTTCACAAATCTCCAGTAGAAGTTGGCAAACCCCAAAAACCATTGGATGCCTTTCTTTTCTGAAAGGGCTGGCCACTCCAGGATTGCCTTCACCTTTTGTGGGTCCATTGCGATCCCCTCAGTGGAAATAATGAAACCCAAAAACTGGATAGACATTCTTTTGAAGTCACACTTCTCCGCCTTGACATAAAGGCCGTGCTTCCTTAAAGTTAAAAGTACCTTCTTTACATGAGCTCTGTGGAGATCCAGGGGGGCTAAAAAGATGAGGATGTCATCAAGGTATATGATCACAAAGTGGTTAAGGAATTCTCTGAAAATATCGTTCACAAAGTGTTAGAATGTGCCTGGAGCATTACACAATCCGAATGCTATGACAAGATATTCGAAGTGTCCAAACCGAGTTCAGAATGCCGTCTTCTATTCGTCTCCCTCCCAGATATGAACAAGATTGTAGGCGTCTCATAGATCTAATTTGAAGATCCAGGCAGTTAGAAACCTTTAAAAGAGTTAAGCGGAAGCGAATACCGGTTCTTTATTGTAATTTTATTAGGTTCCCTGTAGTCCACACAAGGTCTTAGTGTGCCATCCTTTTTTCCGACAAAGAATATGCCAGCTCCAGCAAGAGAGGAGGAAGGATGGATGAACCCCTTTTCCAGATTTTCATTGATGTATAGCCGTACGTTTTCCAGCTCAATTTCTGACAGAGGGAATATGCGCCAAAAATTTATCTCTGCACCAGGGAGTATTTCTATCGGACAATCATACAGCCGATGAGGTGGAAGGACATTAGCCTTTTTCTCGTCAAAAACGTCCATGAACTTGTGATAGGCTAGTGGTATGTTCTGATGGGAACTAGGTACTGGTTGAATGGTCAAGCAGTTGGTGGGGTTACTGGGCCCAGGAACAAAACAGCGGTGCAGACAGTAGGTAGAAAAGAAGGAGACCTCCTTCTTGGCCCAGTTGATTTTTGGGTTATGAGCCTGTAGCCAAGGAATTCCCAGGATGATGGGGAACATAGGAGAACATAGAACATCTAAGCAGATGAACTCCTGTTGGCCAAAATCTGTTATGGTGAGAATGGGTCTGGTCTCTTGGGTGACAAGTCCGTAGCTGGGCAGGGAACCATCAGCTCATCGAGTATTTGCCTTTTATTACAGAGGGGTACACAAAGTATTTTTGCTAGAGATAGGTCCAGAAAGCAGCTGCATTCCCCAGAGTCAATAATTGCTAGGAGCCGGACCTCCCCTTCCACCACCTGTAACGAGACAGGGAGAACCAGATGAGATGAAGAAGATCAGCGAGAAGAGTAGCGAGAATAGCGAGAGTCTCTACTTGGCCAACTCATCTTTAAGGGCTTCAGCTAGTCCTAGACCTAGATGGTACTGGTACCTAAGAGCTGCCTCGTTCCAACATGTATCTGCGGACCATTTACGAAAGTCTACAGTGTTATCCTCCGCGGCGAACCTTCCCTGCTGTAGAGTATGCAGAGCAGCTTCAGCGGTGGCCATACATTGGGGATCATCATAAAGTTGTGCCTTTGTTTCAAAGAAGGCATCTATGGAGTTGAAAACAGAGTTCTTCTGTTCCAATAGGCTATGGGCCCAAGCTTGGAGTTCATTGGATAGCAAGGAGATAACGAACCCTACTTTCACAGTCTCTGTGGAAAAAGTTCTAGGCTGAAGAACCAAGTACAGCAGGCAGGCGTTCTTGAAAGCCCTGAACTTCTTCCGGTCACCAGAGAATTGCTCAGGCGTTGGCACCCATGGTTCAGGAGGAGGGATCACCACTGTATGTGAGGAGGTGGTGTGTTTCTGCATTGATGAGGCAGATGCAGGGCTGGTGGATGGTGGACTGGGACCTGCAGGAGCAGGGAATGTAATCAGGTGCTGCAGACGACCCTCCAACTGAAAGTACCCTTCCTCTAATCGCTGTACTTGGGTAAGGGCTGTGACCTGCTGGCACAGAGACTCGAGTGGGGAAGCACCTCTGTCGGCCTCTGACATGGCTGGATTGTACTGTCACGTACCTGATCCGAGGCCAAGATGTTGAGAGGGCTCCCCTTGCGGCTAAGTGCGGCACACCCCTTAAGGTGGTACAGGAGGTGTAGCGCCCAAAGTAGAACAGGTTGCCAACAGGGTGATGAAGAGCAGGGCCGGTGGACACCTGGAGGGTGCTGGAGAAGGCAGGATACACAGCAAGGCAGAAGTATCTTGAAAGCTCCAGAAGAACCTGGCAACCGTGTGCACAACTGGAAGCAGTGGTAAAGTCCAGGCTTAGGATCAAACACGGGTAGTCAGTCCGAGGATAAAGTAGGTCGAGAAAACAGGAACAAGCCAAGGTCACAACAGGGAAGCAGGCAGGAGAAGATAGCAAAGTCTGTAATGTGAGTCAGGGTCATACACAGGAAGGCTGACAGGTAGTAAAGAGAAGTCCTTGAGGCAAGTCGGGGTCATACATGGGTGATCAACAGGAGCAAGATTGGTGAAGCAAGCCAGGAAGAGGAGATCAAACAAGGTCAGGAGCAAGCCGGGTCACAACAGGGAAATCCAAAAGAAGTATGCAGAAGCTCCGGAACACGGGAAGGCTGACGACAATCCAACAATCTGATGGACCCCACAGCAGTCTTTTTTAGGCCAGCAAGTGGCCGCATCTGTCACCGTCTAGTCCATGCACAGGCTCCACCCCCATACGCTGACAAAGTAGTTTGATGTAAAGCGTATGGGGGCGGAGCCTGCGCATGGACACCACATCTTGGTCTGTCTCAAGGAAGCTGTACAGAGGAGCCCGTTCTAGCCCGCACTGCTGAAGTGCTTTGATTGTGTGTGGATCTTTTATACTATATGGTCAATAAATCATTTTACAGAGAGCACTTTGGGGTGTCTTCCTTGTTTTTCATATCCTTACGTATACTGTTGAGCTGTGTATCCCGGATTAAAGAGGGGGAAGGAATGGAGTGAGTTGTTACCCTATCTGACACCACTAGGTGTAAAGCGTGTTTGACTCATTGTAATATATGAGTCAGACATTAAGGTGAGCTGCGTGTGAGCACAGATTGGAGCGCACCATATCACCTGTTAATGTGGATCGATGCACCAGCACTTTCATTGTCTATTGGCATGGTACTGGGGGATTTTTATGTCTAGTATTCTATTTTTTATGGATTTTCACTTGTGTATTTAGTTATTTATTTATTTATCACTTTTTATATCTCAATGCACCAGATTGTATAGGTTGATATTCTTGATATTGATTATTATTGATGCCACTGATTAACACTTGATATTCACTTAACTGTTTATAATACTGACTTATTTGCACTGCATTTCTTGTATTTATTGGGTCTTTTTGTGTTGAGTGGAAAACACTATAAGTAAGCTGCCATTGGGTTCAGTTCAATTCTTTTTATTTGGGATTGTGCTGATTTAATTACTTATTTAAATTGCCTAATAAGCCCAGTGACAATCGCACTCAGGCTGCTAGCACCTAGATTGTAGTCCCGGGAGCTGGAAAATTTTTGTGCATGGTGCAGCCGAGAGTGGCATTGTTACTATACATAAGTGACGGCATGCTGTGAGAGTGGCCGGTCCTTTGCCAGGAGTTAGTGAGATTCACATTTTTTCCCCATCAAAACATGGTGAGGAGTGAAAAGAATTTTATCAAAAACACTCTCCAAAATCACTTTGTTATCCCTAATTGTAATTACTATTACATCTAAAAGCATATATAAAGCCTCTTTTTTGTAGGTTTCAACAATTACAGTAAAACCAGCCTGTCATATAAAGTTCTGCATTTTTTTGTCTTTTTGCTGCTTCATTGTGAACAAATAGAATGTTCTTAGTATATCCTAACACTCATCTGTATATGAAACATGACAGCAAATAGATATTGTGAAAGATTTTTTTTTATTATTTTTTATTTTTTTATTTACCTTTTGCATGCTTGAATTTGACTTCTACAGTACACTAAAAGCGCATACAAATGAGACAGAGCAATTGTACAGGGGAGAGGCAGGGAATCGCAATCCTGTAAATTCAGCCTTTGAAAGGATATTACCATACTGAAACATGTTTGCACGGGAGGCAGTTAATCGGTATGGAAGAGATCTCAATTCAAAAGCACGTAATCAGTTTCAAAGGTCAGCTGCTAAGTTAGCAGCACAGCGTAGGTCTGTACATTTAGTAAGAAATTAGACACCAGAAACCTTCATCTCTTTTTGTGAAAAAAAAGCTTTACACAGGGCTTAACTTAGTAGTAAAATTGAGCCCATACAATTTAAAGCAATTTGATATAATTAGTAAAATAACCTTGGCGCCTAATGAGGTATTCTTCTCCTCTCTGGGGCTCACAGTGTTTGTGCCCATGGGCTAGGATTTTTAGGCAAAGGAATTTGAATGCTTTCAGAACAGCTTCAGCTTTATTTATTTTTTTTACTGGTTTCCACCTCATCTGAAATTTGTCCATCACATTTTGCAATGAAAAAAGAAGGTGACATTTTAAAAGTGCCGAACGTTTTGTCACCGACTTAAAATACAAGGGAAATGTAGACAGGTATGCGATGGAAAAAAGGTATTTTGAATAAATGGACTTTAGGCTGTACAGCACAAGAATTAGAATGAGCTCTGGGTTCTGTATTTTAACTGAATGGAGGAGGATGTGCTTTTCTGAAAATGTGTTCCACTGTGACATTTTGTTTTTTTGTTTTGTTTTATTTTTATAATTTTGTTTAAAATCCAACTTCAGCTAAAGCTTTGATTGTAGATAGACTTGGGAAGGTTAAATTACTTCTGTCAAGTTTTCATTGCTGTGGCATCGTTGGGTAGATTTTACTTAATTTCCTGCCCCAGGACAACAAAATGATGGGATCAGTTGTCACTGAGACAGGAAGACACTGACATTAGTAATAATCCGACAGAAGTTCTAACCCTTCTCTAAAAAATATAAAGTGTTTTATTGAACATTACATAAAAAAACAATGATCACCCTTTGTATATTATGCCCCTTAGCAATTGTCCAACATTGCTATCCTAGGCACTGGCTCTTATAGGGGTTAGAGTGAATCTAAAGCCAAAACCTTTTTTTCATTTTGGCTATAGTAGTTATGGTTAAAACACAACAGGTTTTTTTTTTGCCATCTGTCTACAACTGGGGAGATTTCCCTTCACTTGCTGTCTTGTAAACACAAAAAGTGTGAATAATCCCTTTTTAGATAGCTCTAACTGAAAAAGTCACCATTGAAAGATGTTCCCTCTTTTTCTATTCTGGTAATAACTCAAAATGTTTTATTTCTCATTACTTTAAGTCTTGGTAATGAAGCCAGCAGTCAGTGGATTTTGTCAAATTTCACTGTGGACAGGGCCATAGTAATTACAGAAGAATGTGGTGGACAGATTTAACACATGTGACACTGCAGTGTTACAGTGTTGAATTTGCCCCCTATTGACAACAATCATGTGATCTACTGCATTTATTGAATTTCTCAAACTGTTTACACAGAGCTGAGATGTAGACCCTGGGGCACATTGCAAAGTCACACCTGAGATTGGGAGAGAAAAGGGTGTAAGACTTATTAACTGAAAGTTTCTATTTATAAACTAATGCAAGAGACACTTTCAGGGCAGTATAGCAACATATGACATCAAGAGATATATCATATCAATGGTATTTTTATCTGTTATATCCCTAATTAGAGTGTACATTTCTTTTTTTAATATGCTGTCACCATTTTTTTTAAATTTAGAAGTTGTTAAATATTTCGTTTTAAGATGTAGCACATATTTTTATGTTCAATTACATAAAGAGTCGCGCTAAAAATGTGTAATATATTATATAAATAGTCACGCTAAAAATGGGCAAAGATTAGTGCAAAAGCATAATGGAAAATATAACATTTGCTACATATTAATGCAACTATAGAATCCAAAGGAATGCTGCAAGAGTTAATAAAGAGGATCCAAA
This sequence comes from Pelophylax lessonae, assembly GCF_965119305.1. Taxonomy (NCBI): domain Eukaryota; kingdom Metazoa; phylum Chordata; class Amphibia; order Anura; family Ranidae; genus Pelophylax; species Pelophylax lessonae. Next base: position 248,870,179 of record NC_138773.1, on the reverse strand, counting down.
GGGATGCTGCAAGAATGAATCAAGAGAATAGGTACAGTCCTCCTCATATGTGACCCATGTTGTAATATATGCAGTCACTGTCCATCACCATGGATGACATTATCCTGTGAGGAATCACATAGGAAGGAGCCACGTGGTGACGTCATCGCGTACTTCAGTTCCCGGAAGTGCGGGTTGCTTTCTCTACGTCGGCTGGCGAGATTGTTTTAGCAGTTTATTTTGCTTTATTTCTGCACTGATGTAAGTGTGATTCTACATTTTAATAAACTGCCAGTAAGTTTTTACACTATGTGGAGCATCTATTGTTTTTTGGATGATATCATGGAGAGTGTGGTTGGATGATCTTTACCGCGGCTTAAAGGAACCCCGCAAGAACAGACTTTTCACATGGGGATGGACGGTGACTGCATGTATTACAACCTGCCCCACATATGAGGAGGATTGTACCTATTCTCTTGATTCAATATTGCTGCATCCCTTTGGATTCTCTTAATTAACTCTTGCAGCTTCCCTTTGAATTCTATACTTGGATTCATTTGTAGCACATGTTATATTTTTCATTATGCTTTTGCACTAATATTTTTAAATTTTTTAGCGCAACTTTTTATGTAATATATTACACATTTTTAGTGCGACACTTTATGTAATTGATTGTGTTTGACTATGCCTATATCACACAGCAGAGTTTTTTCATTTTGAAAAAACATTTTCATGTGCTCAAAGCCCGATAATATTTTAGATACAGTGCTTTGGGTCAAAATTTTGACCAAGTTTTGTTGCTTTGTTGTGAGCTTGTCCCCACCTTCTCTCACCTTCTGTACTATGCAGCTGGTCCATTAGTGTTCTGAAGTGCAGAAAGTGAGAAAGGGTGGGGCCTGCTTCTCCACTGGGAAGCCTGGTAATTTGCATACCAGTACAATCCAAGATTTGGGGAAACAAGGTCATTCTGTGCAAAATTCCAACCAGGCCTAAGTGTTTGTTATATCATGCAAGCAAAAATAATTTAATACCAGCTTTCTGACTCAGAAACACCTTTGGAGCAACTTGGATACAATTATTTGGCCTATATGAGATGAAGATCAAACTGACTTTATTGATTAAATAATATTCAATCGTGACAAGCATCAAGGACACATGAACAGGAACAGTTAACGCGTTTCACGAACTAAAATTGCTTAGTAATAAATAAATAAATAAATAAATAAATAAATAAATAAATAAAAGCTCAACTCATTCCCTCATGTCACTTTGAAAATTTATATCAAAGTATCAGCCTTTTTTTACATGCCACATACTCCCAAATGGAAGTTGTATTTTTAATAGTTATTATGTTGCAATGCATTAAATCTCCCATGTGGTGTATGTGTTTTTCTGTCCACTTTCATTGTATGTATGTGTATAAATATATATAGTTGCTTTTATACAAATTTATGAGCACATTATTTGTTCAGGGTGTGTAGGCATAATCAACTGCATAATTTGAAAACCTGCAATACTAGTATATCTGTAAGTCAGACTTTCAAAAAGTATTCTTAACACACTTGATCTATTTTCTGCACACGTAGAAAAGTTTACTAATTATAAAAAAATATATATTTTGTGTCAGTTTGCCTGAAGAATTTGACATTTGTACTCACTTGACGTTATCAAGCAACAATTGCATTCACATTATTGCAATTACAGGGTTTTCAGCTCAATTCATAATGTGAGAACCTTCTTTTTTGCCCAAAAAAGACGGGGAAAAATGGTTCAATTCAACCCAGTGCTCAATTACTTTAAATGTTAGTAACTCCAACAAGGTAGGACAATTCAAAGACTATTACAATAGTACTGTTCAAAATGAAATAACAGTAATCCCATTTTTGCTGTGATATTTAAAAAGGTTTGTGGCAGGAATGTAAAGTGCTTTTTGCAAGCTGACTGTATAACTGGTTTTCAAGTAATCAAAGGATGAGGAAGGGAATGGAAAGGGTTTCAGAAGTAGTAATTCAAAAGCAATGTATGAATTTATATTCCTGATGGGGACATTTATTTCATTACAGATATTAATTTTGTAAATGACATACTGTATGCACAATACTATTGTCTGTAAGCTTTCTTGACAGTGCTGAAAAAAAAACATTGTTCTTTACTAAGGATGGGAAAACAGTAAATTAGTAAAGTTAGCTACGCACCAAGAGATAAAGAGGCATGAACATATATGAAATATAGGGTGTTTAATTAGTCTGGTATTAAGTGACTGCATAATAAAAAGAAACGTGAACAAATAGTCACTGGGGTTTCTTCGAAGCAGTGGTTTCCCAAGTAATGCCAATATTCCCTGTGGTTAGTATATTGAGGTGTGAAAGTTTAGGGTGAGGCAACTTTCAGGCTCAGTTCACACTGCCGTGACCTGAAAGTCGCTCGACTTACGATAGAGGTCGCCTTGAATTAGTACAGGAACCTTTTCTAAGGTCAGAGAGGCTTCAGTAGTGCGAATTAAGACAACTCTCTTTTAATAACATAGGATTTCACATGTCCCATAACTTGGGGTCTCACAAGTCGGATCCCAAGTCACGGTAGTGTGAACCGAGCCATAGGCACACAAGGGCCACTGTTTGGCTCCTAATTCGATATATCAGATATCCTTGACCAAGTTTAAATGCCTCAAGGGTTCTAAATGACCCATCTTATCAGGGCCTTAATTTTTTAAGGAAAATAGAAAATAAGGAAATCAAGTATATATTAAAAATAAAAGTCTATTCTTGTTGCCTTTCAGAATCCTTAACAGACATTGCATGACAGGTGTTATAGGTACTAGAGTCATGAAATGACTGTCATCCAGTTTGGTAAATTTCAGTCAGACTGAGTAATGGTCTTATGACATATGTGCACATGCCTTCAGGAAAGAGATATGATGTTAAAAGAGGCCAGAAAACCTTCTATGATCGCTACACTGAGATATGATAGTGCTGGAAATGTCTACACTGCCTTCCTTCTGCTCAATCCATACCCAAAAAGAATACTCAAGTGACATAAGCATACAGTATAATTACGCCCAGGACTAATCTTTTAAAGTCGATGTACATCATCAGATGGGCAGAGATTTTACCTCACTGCCTTCATAAAATTATTGGTAAAATAGATCTTAAACAGCCAAATAGATCATGGTGTATGTTAAACAAGAGAGGACTATATTAAAGGTATCAGCTATTTGAACTTTCTGGTTTAAGTTACCAATCTTTTATTGTGTGAATAGATTCATTATTATTATTTTTTTGTTATATACTTAAAGCAGGGTCTAAATAGTTCAGTTTGAATTTGTGTTTGTATTAGATCACCATTTCTTCTGTGCATATTTTTTTTACCCTTAGTGTTCATATTTTTTATTTAAATCTATGAGGATATCTATTTAAACATCTTTTAAATGTGTATTGCATCTGTTCCCTTGGTGTATACCATGATTTAAAGCATCTCTAGAACTACAGTTATTTATTTTATAAAGGTTAAATAAGTGCATTTTCATCACTATCAGATATAAATAATTATTTACTAATAACCACTTAGCAACATTGCAAGTGGAGGTCTTGTCATCTCAGCCAAACCTAATATAGATTACTAACTCAGTAAGCCTTTACATTTTATGGTCTGAACTTTGTCCGGGTTCATTATTTCAATCCTCTATTGTGTTATATTCAGGGGACTGTGGCGCGGGTGTGAGTGGGTGTTTGTGGATGTGCGTGGATGTGTGAATGTGTCCTAGGGTTTTGGCACCTATAACATTTGCCAAATGAGTGCTGGCTTTCCCCCATACTGTGCCAGTATGGGATCCTGGGATGTGTTACTACTAATGTTTACCCTCCGTGCTGTACATACATTCTCTGTTCCAAATCTATATGTTTATTTGGTGCCTCTGTTCAGAGTTTATTTGTATGTGTTTATGCAAAAATCTAAATAAACACCTATTTTAAAAAAAAAAAAAAAAAACATTGCAGGTGGATAGGTAGCAAGCATAAGGCTTGGTTCATATGGGCTCACTATTAATTTAAACAAACCAATTGCTACAGACTGAATTGTTAATATGAGGAATGAATACCTGAAGATAAACAGGTGCTACTGTGCTGTATAGAAAGTAAACAAAGCATACATATATAGAACGTACAAAATAAAAATGCATTTTGGAGGGGTTTTTTTTAGTATAGGACTGATAGAAAAACATGATAATAATAAAAAAATCATTATTGAGGGAAATTTAGGTAAATGCCTGTAAGTGTCTTAGTGGTTGGGGCATTCACTTACAGACCAATAATATTTGACTTACTTCCAGTTGTGTGTAGATATGCTCAGGCAATTGTTGTCCATAAGATCGCAAGAGCTCAACTGTAGCTTTAAGATATCTGAAGTGATCCTCAGTAGACAGCCTATCCCGTATTGCCATTAAAAAGCCCATAGTTTCAACCAAGCCCTCATAGTCTTCTGCCTTTACTTTCTTGCATAAACCTTTCTCAGTTTGGTGAATGAATTCATCAAGGTCATTAATGCTAGAAATAAATGTTGATATAGTTTTAAATTAAATTGGCTATTGTCATTTATCTGTTTATTACAGGCATTCATATAGTGCTTTTCATACTCTACATTCACATCAGTCCCTGCCCTCAAACATATTCTAAGGCCTATTAGGCAGAAGCCAACTAACCTACGAGCTTGTCTTTTGGAGTGTGTGAAGAAATCAGAGGAAACCCACACAAGCACAGGGAAGCAGACACTGTCCAGGCTGGGATTCAAAAATGAGGACCCCAGTGTTGCAAGGCAGAAGTGTTAACCACTAAGCCAATATGCTGTCTTGAAATAATATAATTGTAACAGAACTTCCATGTGTAATGTATTCTTTCTTAAATGTAGTTATATCAAAATAGGAACAACAAACAGGGACTCCTTGTGACAACTGCACGCACACTCAGTGTCAGGAGCTTGTAAGGCTCCTGTCCCATGGCAGCTGCTGATCTCATTCCAGCATCCCAGTTTTGGCTGCACTCTCCCTGTCTGACTGTCCACCTACAGGGTGATTGATGTAGACACTGGGTGTAGTCCAAACTAGTTTTAAGTCTGCCAAGCCCTTAGTGTCATGCTTTTGATAGTATTTTCAACACATGCTTCAAGCTCCCTGTTTACCAGCCTTCTTACTGTGCCTTAAACTTTACCTTCGCCAATCCTTGTCTTGCCAGCTAGTTTGGATTTTCTTCTTATCAATCTCAAATTAGACTTAGGACTACTCTCTGTACTCTGCCTGTCTTTTGACCACAGATTTGACCCTGAATACACTATAAACATTGCCTGTCCTAAATCCAGAATGCTTGTTGGCCAGCTGCAAGTACCTGTTTGCTGTGCTTAGCTCGTGCCTGCCCTAGCGTGGCAGCCAGGCACTATAGCATTATGTATAAGACCTGGGGGCAACTGAGTACCAGTAGGCCTGCTTGCTTAATGGGAAAGGGGGCTGCTATAGGTAAAGATCACAAAGCCAGTTATATTGCCTGACTACCTACGGTAGGGGTAAGTGTGAGACTCACCCTGTCCAGAGTTTTTCTAGCTCATTGGACAATAATGTACCAGCAGACTGAGAGCAATTATCACTGGGATCAGTTTTTTAAGCAGTTAACACTTTACATACATGAGCAGTAACTGCCACTGCCTGATTTAGCAGAAACATGCACTGTTCACAGGATTTGATGCAGCAATTCCAAACTTTTAGAAATGTTTTTGACAGTCATTGCCATGGCCAGAAATATACAGAGTTTAAAATACAGTAACCGTCTTAATAGAGGCAAGGATTCTTAATTTCCTACTTAGAGCACTCAAAGAACCAGCTTAAATATTGTTTTAATGAAAAAATAAAGTATAAGAATATATTTACAGAAAAAGAATATTGCAAAATAGATAATAGACATAGCAAAGTTGCCTGGTCTTTGATTACTGTGCACAGTCCAATTTGCTTTATAATAAATCCAATTTGATAGAGTCACTGACTCTTCAGAAATCCCTAATAGTTTTGATGTCAAACGAAGGTTTGCTGAGCCAAAGAGATAAGCGATGGATGAAAGGAATACTGTTTTGTTTTATTAAAGCAGCAGACAATCCCTTAAATCATGTTTTTCAATCTATAACCATATTTCCAGATTTCAATATATTACAAAACCAGAAACCTACATATTATTAAAGAGAATGAAATTACGGTTTGATAAAGACTCAACATGACATAAATCAGATGACCGTATCATCTAGAAGATGTAATGTGACCAATTTCCCTGCTGTATATTATAGCATAGGCTGTGTGGTATTTACCTGATTGTTATCTTCTCGTGCATTAGTAAAATCATATGTTTAAAAAGTAGCTCCATTATAGGACTAATTTTGGATTGTGAATAGATTTTGGTTCTGGTAGCTAAAAAAAAGAAACCAGACAAGGATGTGTATTTGCTTTACACAATTCCTAGATTGTTTTACAATTATTTATAATAGGGCTAGCTCTGGCTTTCCAGATTCTGCTAAGTACTGTTTATTGACAGCTATTTACAGAATCTGGCTTAAGGGAGTTTGGGGTTCATTAGACCTCTTTATCACCACACCTATCCTTGTTGTTATCTATCTCTGGCTTCTGCCAACCAGACCAACCCCATGTGAACTGCTCCATCTGGCAACATGAGCAGTTTTATACAAATTTACTTAACGTACTGTAGAATATACAAATACACTGGAAAATCAAAAGCAGAAGAAGTACATATTCTTTATGCTAGAGTGGGAGGGATCAGAGACACAAACTACACATGGAAATCTTTTCACTTAATTTCCTATGATTATCTACTTTATAATTCAATCTGGGAGTAGGAGATTAAATAAAATTGTAGGTAGAGCTGAAAACATCCTTAGGATTTCGCCCTACGCTCATCATTCTTCATGTCATCGTTAACATTTCTCTTTTACAAGTTATAATTACTTTAACAAAATAAAATCAATATTCAGCCATAAGATGCCCTTAGAGAACTTTTCTACATATGTACACTTGGAATTTATGAAAGAATTTCCCACCGAATTAACTGAACTCACCCTTTCATTATGCAATCTATTAAACCTAATATTAGAAAAAGAGTTTCCATTTTTTTTTTTGGGGCCTTTACAAAAATTGATTCCCTGGTTCCCCCTGTATACCTTCAGTACGTATAAAGTGGGGACTCCTGTAGTCCCAGTGGGTGTAGCCTCACTGCCTCTTCTGTCTGTTAACCAATGTGAAAGACTGATCTGTGAAGGAGGGAGGTTGTGAGAGGCTCTGACTGACTCAGTAGACTGAGGTAGTCAATGAGAGCTTTTCCTTTGAGAACAAAGATAATTATTTGGAGGGTCCAAGGATACTTGTTCTAATGGCAACCTAAAGAGGGGCCAGCACACTAGAGCCTATTTTTGGTTAGTTTTAACAGACTTTTATTTAAGGCAGCCTATTATAATGATTTGCATTGTTTGCAAAATAACAAATGGTGCAGTTTATAAAGGTACCAACTAGAAATGATGTCCTCCTTCCATTTTTGTTTTGTACAAACTTTATTTGAAGTTTACAAAACATATACTTCATTCATGGCAATGTACCGCAGCTTGATGCGGTACATTGTCATTCGATTCTGCAAAGTGTGATACGGTAAACCGAAGCATGTCTGCAATTTATCATAGCGTGCTGTATTGCAGCCTTAGGATGTGTTTCCATGTAAATGGAACACATAGGAAACAATTGTTATTGTGTGTCCCTGCGGTGACAGATATTTTACAATGCAGTAAAAACACCTATCGCTGCAGTATGTGTAAATTCACCCGTATAACGCTTAATGGCAAGCATCTACTGGAAAGAAAACAGCACTTGACTGTATGCAAACACTCTGCTCAATATATTCCCATTGGCATTAAGTTTAAAAAGCTAAAAATAAACCCTATGTGGCTCATGTCTAAAGTTAAAATAGCTGTAAATAAAAAGAAAAAGCAGTTAAAAAATATATATATGAAGGAACACTATCATCATTTAAAAGTTACAAAGAATATAACAGAATATGTAAAAAGGAATTCAAGGCCGCAGAACATTCAAAATGAACAGCAAGTTGCAAAAGAGAGCACAACAAACCCCCCAAAATTCTTCAAATATATTATTCGAAAAGGATTAGGTCTGAGTAGACTCATTGCAAAAAAATGTTGAATTGGTAACTGGGGACAAAGAGAAGGCATATTTATTTATTATTTTCTTTATTATTTATTTTATTTATTTATTTATTTAACATACTACCGTTTACTAATACTTAGATGTGGTGGCTGCATTCATTTTCTTTTTTAGGCTTATTTTTGCTCTGTTTTCACCTGGTGATCTGGCCAATAACACACATCTATATTAGAGTGCCTCCATTCTTAGTTCAATCTTATTTTATTGAAGAAAACAGAGAATAAAGTATACATATCTTTGTACAATAATGTTACAAGTGCATAAGTAAGTAGAGCAAAATAAAGGGAAAGGAGGGTTAACATTGACAATATATTATCTATATTGTGATGTATTTTACTTAATTACCATGTAAGTAATACGAAAACATTAACAGACTCTTTAGTAATCATTAACCTAAATAACTGGTGCTAGTATGTGAGCACTTTGTAGTATTGCAAGTAGGGATGATCGAACGGTTCGGGTCCACCATCGGTTCGGCCCGAACATTGGGTGTTCGAGGTTCGGCCGAATTTAGAACTTTTTGCCCAAAAAGTTCAGAATTCGGCAACCAGAACCGACCAAAATGCAATGCTTCAGGAAATGGGCTTTAAAAGCCCGTGATTGGACCAGAACCATTAGCAAAAGCCAATTGAGGGGGCAGGAGAATGCTAGGAATGTGATTGGAGTGACTAGGGGGTCCCTAGACCAATCATTAGTGAATACGCCCCCCAGTATATAAAATCGCCCCCGCCAAATTCCTAGCATTCTTGTACGGGACATGGAAGAGAGTGGAATGCTGTTCTGTTCTAATGTGTTACAAAGTGTCATTTAGCTATTTTTAGTGTGAGGAAAGGGATATCTAGTGTAGTTAGAGTGCTCCTTTACACTTAAGTTAGCTTCAAAATTTTAGTTTCTGTAGGGAAAGTGTTAAGTGTAAAGGGACCGTAGTGTAGTGTAGGGTTAACTGACAGTGACTACTATGGAAGGGTGACAAAACCCTTCCATAGCAGGGTGACCGCTATAGAGAAATTATCATTTCTCTGAGTTGCTTCGGTACAGGAATATGGCTTCTCACCAGCCAAGCATTTTTCATGCTGCAGGGGCTGCCACTGCCAGTGCTTTTTTGAGGACATGTTTGATGTCAGACATGACATCTGAACATGTGTATAGAGGGTATATATACACATATATGTCTGTATATATACCCCTAGACATATATAGGTGTGATAGTAGCAGAAATAAATGCTTGCGCTAATGAAATCATTTACAGTAATATATTTCTGCTACTATCACACCTATATATGGCTAGGTGTCTATATACATATAATTATGTGTGTATATATACCACTATACACAAGTTCAGATGTTTTGCCTGCCTCAAAATAACCAAAAAAAATGCCAATAAAACGCTAGCGTCAAACAAAAATGCCCAGGTGTGTTTTTGCTGGCATTTTTTGGGGGGTTTTGGAGGCAGGCAAAACATCTGAACTTGTGTATAGTGGTGTATATACACACATACATATATTTATATACACACCTAGACATATATAGGTGTGATAGTAGCAGAAATATATGCTTGCGCTGATGAAATCATTTACAGTAATATATTTCTGCTACTATCACACCTATATATGGCTAGGTGTCTATATACATATAATTATGTGTGTATATATACCACTATACACAAGTTCAGATGTTTTGCCTGCCTCAAAAGAACCCCAAAAAATGCCAAAAAAAGCTAGCGTCAAAAAAAAAAAATGCCCAGGTGTGTTTTTGCTGGCATTTTTTGGGGGTTTTTGGAGGCAGGCAAAACATCTGAACTTGTGCACAGTACCACTATACACAAGTTCAGATGTTTTTCCTGACTGCAAAGATCCCAAAAAAATGCCTGCTTTGAAACCAGCAAGGTGTGAAAACCGAGAAGAGAAGCCAACCCCCTGAGCTGAAAGTGTTCTAATACAAACAATCCTTTTTTTTTATGGTTCTGGACATGCTACAGAGCTGAAACTTCACAGGTACACCTTTTAGACCCCCCAGATACGAAATCACACAAAAAAAGTTCTTAAAAATTGTCATTTATGATAAAAAAGCCAATTATTGAAAAAATTAAAAAAAAAGAGATTTTTTGATTTTTACTTTGGATTTCAGATCTGGGGGGTCTAAAAAGTGTACATGTGAAGTTTCAGCTCTGTAGCATGTCCAGAACCATAAAAAAAAGATTGTTTGTATTAGAACACTTTCAGCTCAGGGGGTTGACTTCTCTTCTCGGTTTTCACACCTTGCCGGTTTCAAAGCAGGCATTTTTTTGGGTTCTTTGCAGTCAGGAAAAACATCTGAACTTGTGTATAGTGGTACTGTGCACAAGTTCTGATGTTTTGCCTGCCTCCAAAAACTCCCAAAAATGCCAGCAAAAACACACCTGGGCATTTTTTTTTTTGACGCTAGCATTTTTTTTGGCATTTTTTGGGGTTCTTTTGAGGCAGGCAAAACATCTGAACTTGTGTATAGTGGTATATATACACACATAATTATATGTATATAGACACCTAGCCATATATAGGTGTGATAGTAGCAGAAATATATTACTGTAAATGATTTCATTAGCGCAAGCATATATTTCTGCTACTATCACACCTATATATGTCTAGGTGTGTATATAAATATATGTATGTGTGTATATACACCACTATACACAAGTTCAGATGTTTTGCCTGCCTCAAAAGAACCCCAAAAAATGACAAAAAAAACGCTAGCGCCAAAAAAAAAAAATGCCCAGGTGTGTTTTTGCTGGCATTTTTTGGGGGTTTTTGGAGGCAGGCAAAACATCAGAACTTGTGCACAGTACCACTATACACAAGTTCAGATGTTTTTCCTGACTGCAAAGAACCCAAAAAAATGCCTGCTTTGAAACCGGCAAGGTGTGAAAACCGAGAGAAGCCAACCCCCTGAGCTGAAAGTGTTCTAATACAAACGATCTTTTTTTTATGGTTCTGGACATGCTACAGAGCTGAAACTTCACATGTAAAAAAATCAAAAAATCTTTTTTTTTTTTTTTTAATTTTTCAATAATTGGCTTTTTTATCATAAATGACAATTTTTAAGAACTTTTTTGTGTGATTTTGTGTCTGGGGGGGTCTAAAAGGTGTACCTGTGAAGTTTCAGCTCTGTAGCATGTCCAGAACCAGAAAAAAAGATCATATAGGTGTAAAAGGAGGGTCCCACATCCCTGTTCTACTGAAAAATTATCTTTTTGTTTTTCATGGTTCTGGACATGCTACAGAGCTGAAACTTCACATGTACACTTTTTAGACCCCCCAGATACTAAATCCAAAATCAAAAAATCTCTCTCTCTTTTTTTTTTCAATAATTGGCTTTTTTATCAAAAATGAAAATTTTTAAGAACTTTTTTTGTGTGATTAATAGTTAATGGGGCATGACCCAGAACCCTAGGGACTTTTTAGGGGCATTTATTGGGTTTTAGGGCTTAAAAATGGTGTTTTTTGATTACCGAAGTTCGGGTCCCATTGATTTCAATGGGGTTCTGAAATCCGGGCCGAACTTTCGGGAAGTTTGGATGTTCTGGCCGAACCGAACTTTTCAAAAGTTCGATCATCCCTAATTGCAAGGCCTTGTATATTCATCTGAGGATTCCTTCTCTCAGGATATGTTATACTGGTGGGATCACCTAGATTTGTTATGCATGGATGGCGTCATGGATCTGGCTTTTGGGTGAGTAAATTCCAATAGGTTGTCATAAAGGGAGGGATAAAAGAGGGAGAAGAGGGGAAAGACACAGGCAAGATAAAAGGGATTCACACTCCATTACGGCTAGAGGGCAGTAGTGTCAGGTGTGCCTACAGCCCATTTGTCAAACTCCGCTGAGTACCTAAACATGGACCATGAAGTCCACGTCATGGAGAATTGTTCTTCCTTTCCAGATTCTTGAGCAAAAAGACGTTCCAGGTCTCTGATTCGGTCCATTTCAATGGCCCACTCCCCCAGGGAAGGCACGTCCAAATCCCTCCAGAATTTAGGAATCACTGCCCTGGTTGCGACCAAGAAATGGCGCAGGACATCTTTTTTAATTGATCTGAGAGAGCCTGTAATCATAGATAGTAGGGCTACCTCAGGTGAGGGTTGGATAGAGGTCACCATCAGCCTGCAGTACAGAGCAAAAATGGTTTCCCAGAGGTTCCGAACGGGGGGACAGTCCCATCATATGTGTAATAGAGTACCTCTTGCAGATAAGCATCTCCAGCAAGTATCAGGCAAGGTAGGTTCAATGTGTTTAATGGTAGAAGAACATCTGTACCATCTAGTTATCAATTTGAACCGTTTTTCTTGGGCTTTGGTTGGTAGGGAGAGTTTATGAGTCAAAATAAAGCATTTTTGCCAGTCTATAGGGGAAATAGTATGTATTAACTCTCTTTCCCATACTCGTGTGTATGGTGGAAAGTCTGGAGAGAAAGTATTGAGCAATAAGGAATATAGTTGAGAGACAACATGAGTAGGGGGATCGACCTGTAGGAGCAATTCTTCAAATCCTGATGGTTCGGATGTAATGTCTGGAAGTGATGGAAGAGTACAGAGGTATGATAGAACCTGTTGTCTCTGAAACCACCCTTGCGGGTGTTGAGGGGTTACCTGGGTCGGGGAGTCAGTTAGCAAAGACGGGTCTGCACGTAGGACTTGGGCAAGGCTTTTATGATCTTTTTTACGCCACGGACCGTACCCTGTTCTACCAGCTGCCAGCAGAAAGGCCGGGGTCCCAAAGAAGGGAGTCATGGGTCCTTGCAATTTAGAGTACTGGATGACATCAAACGGTCCCATATCTGGAGTGTTTGACAAGTGAGATTGCTGGATAGTGACGTGGCCCTGTGAAGGACCACAGGTGTCCACGGCAGAGCGCAAAGATCAATGGAGTTGAGGTGCCATTCCAACTGGACCCAAAGTTTGGACGAGAAGTGGTGGAACCAGTCCACTACACGGGTGAGTACCGCTGCCTTGTGCTATATAGAGGCATCGGGTATTACAGCTCCTCCACAAATTTTCGGGGGAGAGAGAGTTTCGTATCTCATTCTAGGGTGGGTTGCTCTCCAGATAAGTTTAGAAAACATCCAGCGAATCTTCCCAAAGTAAGAGGCAGGTATTCTCATAGGGTGTGTTTGAAATAAGTATAAGAAGCATGCGAGGACATCCATTTTCAGAGCGTTAATTCTCCCAAACCAGGAGAGTTTTTCAGTTGTGTAAGTGGATAAGTCCGATTGGGTTCTGAGGAGCAGTGGGTCATAGTTCTCAAAAAAGAGTCGGGATGCGTGGGACAGTAAATTAATACCTAAGTAACAGATAGAGGCAGATCCAGTGTTGAATGGAAAGGAGGACGATAGTCATTTTAAATCCACTTCAGGCAACGAGATATTGAGAATTTCTGATTTTCTGTGATTAATCCTGAAATTACTTATAGCACCAAAGAGTGCCTCCATTCTTGATGAAGGAGCATAGGGGTACCTTCAGACAGCAGCATTGTTCATCTGGGGTGAAGGGATTGTTACTGTAAATGGACTAGCAGGCTTGAAGGCTTTAACAAATCGAAGCTAAACTCTAGCTAACACTTTTTAAGCAGTTACAGCAACATTCTTCCTTTTGGGATAAAGGTTTTTCATAATTAACTAAAAGCTGATCATTGTAAGCACCCGTGTCAGTGGTAAATGGTTTGTCTCAACCCTCTAACTGCTACATCTGCAGGACAGCTTGTTCTGTTGAAAAACAACAGACTTACTGGCTGGATCACTAGGTGAAAATAAATGAACGAAAGCAAATACAGACACCACATCTAAGAATTGGTAAGCTGCAATAACATTCATTATATTGCAGCTTACCAATGCTTTTGGGTTTAATACCTCTTTAAATACCTTCTTCAGCTCTGTGTATACTAAAGAAAATGGGTAAGCTCAAGTCCTTAATAAAGATAGTATGCATATAGCCCTAAATGATCCACAAAGGCTCAAAACTGATATGGTCCAGAAACTTTTAGACAAAATAGAAGCTAATAAAGCACCTGGTTCGGTTCGCACCAGAACTTTTGAATATCGCAAAAGTTCAGAACTGAATAACGTTGAAGTCTATGGGACCCAAACTGGTAAAATCAAAAGTGCCCATTTTGAAGACTTATATGCAAGTAATTGGACATACAATGGTTATGGGGGTCCGGGTATTGACCAGGGGGACATGTATCAATGAAAAAAAAGTGTGTAAAAAACACCATTTTGAATGAGGAGTGATATTACTGATGCTTAAAGTGAAAGCATCAAAATGATAAATAACAATAAAAATGAAAACTTCCTTCCAATATAGTGCCTAGGGGTGCCCTTAGTCTACCTGTAAAGTGGCACATCTGTACTGTGTATACTGTAGAAGCTGCTGCAGAAATAATTGCATTTATAAAGCCAAAAAAATGACATTTTCCCTGCAAGCTTTCTTTATTTTGTAAACAATGGTTTGGGGAGCCAGTCTGTATGATGAGGCCACAATGTAGTGCACTGGGAACAAGATTAGAGATTTTTTGGACAAATTCTGGTGTTACTTCCACAGACTTTGGATAGAAAAATTTGGATAGGTGCTGAAAAATTGGTATTTGGGTTTCAAAGATGCCTTCTCACCGTAACTCTATAGAGGTACTCTTGGTGAAAGCAAGAATTGCCTTGCTGTCAAAATATAAAATTATATGCACCTGTCAAACAGGTGCGTAAAAATTGGTCTTTGGGAGTCTGTGGCACCTTCACAACGTAACCCTATAGAGGTACTCCTGATGAAAGAAAGAATTGGCCTTGCTGTCAAAAATTGAAATGATATTCACCTATCAAACAGCTGCAGGAAAATTGGTCTTTGGATGTTAATTGTGCCCATGAAACCTACACCAAAAAAATGATTTCAGATGAAATCAACACCCACAACACTAGGCAGCCTAGAAGTCTTGCAGAGATTCCACATCCCAAAATCACTTAATCAGTGACATCGGCATAAGGGGCTTCATAGCTGCTGGTAATCCAGGACTGAGTCATTTTGATAAATGTCAGATGACCCACTGAGTTTGTGGACAGACGTGTTCTATAATCAGTAACAAAACCTCCAGCAGCACTGAATGCCCGTTCAGAAAGCATGCTGGATGCAGGGCAGGCCAGCAGCTCAATTGCATACCTGGCAAGTTCTGGGCAGTGGTCAATTTTTAATGACCCAGTAACCCAGTGGATCGTCAACTGGAAAGCTTTCCATGTCTGTTTTCACCTCTAGATAATCGTCCACCATATGTGGAACTACGTTTTCCATGGCACTGTAAACTATCAGAGTCCGGAAAAGCATTAGATAAACTCTTCTTTAAACTGTCCTCAAGAGCTTTCATCTTCTGCACCCTCTGTGGGGATGGGATGAATTCTGAGACTTTCAACTTGTAACGGCTGTCAAGGAGGGTTGCTAACCAATAGTGATCCTTCTCCTTGATGTCACGTATTCTTGGGTCCTTTAGCAGGCTTTGAAGCATGAGGGAGCCCATGCACCGCAAGTTTGCGGAGGCATGAGAAGCAGACTCCTCGGGGTCAGGAGGTTAGGAAGAATGGTGTCTGCATAAAGTGGGCCTTAAGAGGAAAGGAAGTCCTCCTCTTCCTCCTGCTGCTCTGCCTCGAGGGCCCTGTCCAAAATGCCACGCAGAGTCTGCTCAAGGCAGAAACACATAAGGGATTGTGTCACTGATGCATGCATTGTCACGGCTCACCATCTTTCTGGCCTCCTCAAATAATGACAGTAGAGTGCATGCATCCTTTATCAGCAGCTGTTGGCATGGGGAAAAAAAGTTGAGCCAGGCCTGAGGCTTTGGTTGTGCCATACTCACACAGGTACTCATTGACGGCCCTCTACTGCATGTGCAGCTACTGCAGCATTGCCAAAGTCGAGTTCCACCTGGTGGGCATGTCACAAATCAGGTGGTTTATGGGCAGGTGCAATTCCCGCTGAATTTCAGCCAACCGACCACCTGAAATGGCTACTGACTCTTTTGGCCTGCTTTAGCAGATTTTCCAACCCTGGGTACCTATGTAGGAAACGCTGCACCACCAAATTGGGGACATGTGCCAGGCATGGCACATGTGTCAACTTTCTCTGTCTAAGGGCGGAGAGGAGGTTTGTGCCATAGTCTCACACCACCATTCCTGGCTCCAGCTGGCATGGCGTGAACCCCCTCTGGGCCTGCTCCGGCAGAGCTGAAAGAATCTCTGCTCTGGTGTGGTTCTTGTCCCCTAGACAAGCATGGCACCTTTTAGCCTGACTCATTGAATAGCCCCTTGAACACTTAAGGGGTACTTGGGGTTCATAGGACAATTTAGCAGATGAGGGCATTGAGGAGGCAGGGGTAGAGCTGACAAATCCTTCCAACTTGCAAGTAGAGTTACCCAGTGTGCTGTTAACGAAATATAGTGTCCCTGACCATGTTTGCTGGACCACATGTCAGCAGTAATGTGGACTTTGCGGCTGACTGCTTTGCCCAACCATGCCACAACATTGCCTTCCATTTGTTGGTACAGAGCTAGAATGGCCTTACATGCAAAGAAATACCAACTGGGAACCTGCCATTGTGGTAAAGTACATTCTGAAAATTCACGGAAGGGGGCAGAATCCACCAGACGGAAAGGCAGAAGTTGTAAAGACAGCAGGTTTGACAAGCTTGCATTTAGACGCTGGCATGTGGCGGCAGTGACTGCAGATGGGGCAGAGAAATTTGCCAGCTATAGTTTACAGCTGGTGTTGTGCTACTGGCAGATGTGCTGCAGGGAGCTGTGACACCCTGCACTATACCAACACCCCTATCAGTGGAGGCTGCTGAGAGGTATAGCGGGGGTAGACTGAGGTGAGTAAGGAGGAGGAACAGAATTCTGTCCTTTTTGTGTGGCTTTCAGGTGCTCTTGCCAATGGGCTGAGTGGTGAGAGGTTAAATGTCTTGTCAAGCATGTGGTACCCAAATGGCTGGTGTTTTTACCACGCTTGATGTGCTTGAGACAGAGTTTGCAAATTGCAACAGTGGTGCGTTCGGTTGCACGTGTGCTAAAAAAGGCCCAGACAGCTGAGCTGTGGGAAGGGTGCCAGGAGATAACAGCTCCACAATGTGATGGAATAGGGTGGCTGTGCTCCACTCTTCCATGATGGCTGCCTCATTGGGCTTGTGCCTCACCCTCACTTTCCTCCTCTGCTTTATCCGGCACAGAAGTCGCGTCAGTGACCTCATCATCTACTTCATCCTCATTACCATTGGAGGCAACTTGGCAATACGCTGCGCCTGGAGGAACATGACTGCCAATTTGTGTACCAGTGTTCTCCCCCCTCTGTAGGCTCAGGATCCTACCTTCCACAACCTCAGAACCAACATCTGAATCAAGGAGCAAGTGGCTGACGCTGTGTTCAAATAATTAAGCTAACTCCTTCATGCCCGATTCTGGGGCAATGGCAGGAATAACTGTGGACAAAGAGGCAGATTTAGCCACTCTGGCAGCTGCAGTGGACTGTGATTGGATGACGGAGAATGAGGAGGATGAGGATGGTTTAGTAAGCCAGTTCACCACCTCCTCAGCATGCTGTGGCTGAATAACACAGGCAACATCACTAAACAGGTAATGATGCCCTGTCTGAGGACTGACCACATCCACCTTTGCCTGTGGAAACATATGCTGCTGGCCCCCTCACAGCGCCATGGGAACATCTGCCTCTCCCTGTTAGCCTCCCAGACATAATGGGAAGGTGATTATTAACAAAATATAATAAAGATGTGGAAATGTTTACGTGGATGCACTTTTATCAATGGAAAGTGGTGTTTGGTGCACTTTAACCTGAGTACTCACTACGCAGACACACTCCACCGACACACTACAATATACGGCAGTAAAACTGCAATAACGCACAGAAATATACCGCGTTAAACATGCAGTAACGCACTGAAATATACTGTGTTAAATATGCAATAATGCACAAAAATATACTGCGGCAAATGGCACGTAACAGACAAAAATATACTTCGTTAAAAGTGCACTAATGCACAGAAGTATACTGCGTTAATTGGCACGTAACGCACTGAAATATACTGCGTTAAACGTGCAGTAATGTACAATAATATACTGTGTCAAACGTGCCCCAATGCACTGAAATATACTGCAGTAAATGGCACATAAAGCACTGAAATATACTGTGTTAAACGTGCAATAATGCACAGAAATATACTGCGTTAAATGTTCACCAACGCACAGAACTATACTGCATTAAATGGCACATAACGCACTGAAATATACTGCGTTAAATGCGTAGTAATGCACAGAAATACACTGTGTTAAACGTGCACTAATACGGGGACATGTTCTGGACAGGGCCGAATGAGGACGTGTATTGCAAGAGCTCCGGCCATCTCCTCACGATTTATCGAAACTTTATGCAGTTTTTCATCTCTGCATGAGCACAGCTAGAAGGAGGAAGACGAGAAGCCTTCACAGAGTGTCTCCACACTCTGAAATACATCAGTAATTCCCCGGTCCCCGTGGCCCGAAGACTCGTGCCCGACCGCCAGACCCACGTGGAGTGCGATACACAGCCCCACAAATGGCGGAACTGCCAGCTTTTCCTGCGGACTCCATTCCGACATACGGGCCCTGCCTACAAGGGCAGACATGGAGGCATTGGTGTTGAGGCTGGAGGAATCCCATCGCAAGGACCTACAGGCAGTACGCTTAGAGGTAGACTTACCTCCGGGGAGTCCTCCCTGTCTGCCCTGGAGCTTAGAGTCCAGCATCTCGAGCAGACTCAGGCCACCCAGTCAGCCCACGTTACAAGCCTCCAGCTACACCTTGAAGAGCTGGAGGACCACGGTCGCAGAAATACCCTGCAGCTACGGGGGCTGCCTGAGGCCAGGGAATAAGATTCTCTCCAACCGCCCAGAGAACTGGAGTTCAACAGGGTTCACAGAACTCTTGGCCCCCCGCTCGACAGACCCGGAGAGACCCCGGGATGTTATTTGCCGTTTGCACCGCTATGCTCATAAGGAAGTCATCCTCCGCAGGGCCTGGGAAGCGGAACCTATAGACTTTGACGGCGCATCCATCAAGATCCTCCTGGACCTGTCAAGGGCCACCCTACAGAGAAGAGCCTTAATGTGCCCTCTACTCGACAAGCTTAGACACCTGGGCTGCACCTACCATTGGGGCTTTCCTATCTCCCTGACGGTGCAGAGGGGCTCCTTATCTTTCTCTGTCACCCACCAGGATGGTTCTGTAACAGCTCGCAGGGCCTGGGTCTCCTGCCCCGCACTCTGAGAGGTCGCCTCTTGCCCAGTCGTCCACCTGACCTGGGAAATTGTGAGTCTTAATTGCCCGGGTGAACTCTTAATTCTCCTATACCTACCTATGTGCTTCATCTAATAACCTTGGATCCCTTTATTGCACTTCCCATTACAGTATAACGGTTGGACAGCAGTTGTCCCCTCTACATTCATCGATGCCTTGTCCTCCATTTTCTACTTTCACTAAAGGTCTTTGTTCCTTAATTTTTTAGTTACTCCTACAGAGACGGGAGTAATGACATGACCTTTACCTTAAAATAGCAAGATCACTTCACTCTTAATCTGTCACACTTCTTGTCTCATAAAGGGCTCTGTCCTATCTCCTTTTTTTTTTTGGCCTTTGCACCGCCCAGCAGGGGATGCTATACCCAGAAGACCTAAAACTCTTTACCAGCCCTGGAGCAACTCAGGCTGGCGGGTGGTTCATGACGGAATCCCCCGCCCCTTGTTGCTGCCACTGGTTATCTGGACATATTGTTCATCTTTACCCTGTGACTCCCCGGATTCTCCCAGACTGGGGGCTGCTCCTGACTTGGGTTTTTGTCCCAATGTGGGGATCCAGGGGTGACAAATAGGTTTATGTGTTACAGTATGTTATTATGAGGGCATTACTTCAGATATTGGCCCCTCTCCCCCCCCCCATTTTTTTTATTTTTTATTGTGATGCTGCCCCATTGATCCGCTTTACTCTGATGCTTACCTCACTTGGAAGATGGGTGCCGGGCTGGCCCAGTGGACCGGGTGGCGCTCTTTGAGGAATGTTTAATTGTTATGCTTTATAACGTGCACCGCAATTTATGCTCAGGAATTGTGGTTATCTTTCCTTCTTGTGCTCTTTCTATAATTTGTTGTTTACCTACTGCATTATTTAGTGTTTAACGGGAACCCAGAGGAGCTCTGGCATGGAGCCTGTCTCCAAGCCTATTTCAACTCCTTCCACCCATAGACCTGCACCCACAAGGGCCGGTTTAGCCTAGTAGCGGGTGTCCTCCTTAGGTTTATTAGACTTCTCCTTTCCCTCCTCTACCATCTATTCTTGTTCTCCACCGTCTCTTTCTCTTTCACTCACTCCCCCCCTTTTTTTCCCCTGCTTCCCCTCCCCCCCTAATCTTCTACACTTTAAGATACCATGGATGTGGTGACTAATACCTCCCTGAATGCAAAGGGCCTTAATGTGCCTGAAAAACAGGGGATGCTACTTTATGACCTCAGACATAATCGCACGGATATAGCATTCACACAGGAAACTCACTTTAGAACAGGGGGCTTACCCCTACTGCAAAATAGATTCTTCCTCTGCGTATACCATGTCTTCAATCCAGTAGCTAAATCCAAGGGGGTTTCCTTTCTCTGTAAGACGCTCGACAAGTTCATGGAATTTGCGGAAGGCACCCTGATCCTAGGTGGAGATTTAAATGTCCCTCTGGAACCTACCTTAGACACCTCTTCGGGGCTCTCCTCAGTTCCTCCTGGCTCTAGAAAAGGTATAATACGTCTACTTCATGACCTCCAATTGACCGACGAGTGGCGTATCTTTCATACAAACGAACATGACTATATCTTTTTTCAAATCCTCACCAATTGTACTTTTGCATTGACCTTTTCTTGGTCCCCCACCAGCTCCTCTCTTCTATACTCGATGTCTCAATTGGGCAGATTACATGGTTGAATCATGCCCCTTTCACGATACGGGTGTCCACAGGGGGGGCGCGTCGCACCACTCTAAATGGAGGTGGCACCTGAATGAGAGCCTCCTTCAGACCCCTGCAGTGTTGGAGGATGTTTCCAGGGAAATCAGGGACTATTTTTGCACCAATGACTCCCCTGGCGGTGACCCCAGGACCATCTGGGAAGCCCATAAGGCGGTTATTAGGGGGGTACTGATCAAACACGGCTCCCGTATCAAGAGGGAAAGAGAAGCGAGAATTAGCGCACTCCGCTCTGCTATTGGTGATCTAGAGCGACGGCACAAATATTCTCAGGATGCCACTCTGGGCCATGAGTTGGCTAACCTCAGGAGAGAACTTTCTGATCTTTTGTGGTTCAAGGCAAAGGCTGCCTTGCAGTCCTGCAGGAAACTTATATATGAATCAGGAGATAAGTGTGGCAAGGTACTGGCAGGAGCCATCAGGGACCGCCGGGCCATGTCCTACATTCCACACATACTAGACTCTAGCGGCCGTAGCTGCTTTCTCCCGAAAGACATCCCACGTGCATTTAAAGAATACTACTCTTCGCTCTACAATATCTCATCCATGCCAAATTCCATTGCTTTAATAGACACCTATCTGTCATCTACGCATCTTGCGCGCTTGACCCCAATGGACAGACAAAGCCTGGCGATACCCTTCTCCACAGAGGAACTGCAGTCGGCGATTCATTCCACTAAGCGGGGGAAAGCTCCTGGTCCACATGGTTTCACCATCCAATACTACAAAGCTTTCCAACACCTACTGTGCCCTTTTATGCTGAAACTGTTTAACACTCTGGGACAGTCCTCCTACTTTCATACAGAAACCCTGTTGGCCCAAATCTCCCTTACCCAGAAGGAGGGTAAGGACCCATTGTCCTGCAGTAACTATAGACCGATCTCTCTGCTTAACGCAGATTTACCAAACTGGTAGCAACTATGCTGCAGCCCTTCCTCGCCAGATTGATCCATTTGGACCAGGTGGGTTTTATCCCCTCAAGGTCCTTAATCTGGTTCATCTAGCAAGACATAGACGTTCCCCCTGTGTTTTTTTAAGCACTGATACAGAGAAGGCCTTCGATAGGGTCAACTGGGATTTTATGTTTGCAGTCCTAAGGGTCATGGGTTTTGGGGAAAAGATGCTTGGATGGATACGGAGCGTGTACTCCTCCCCTAGGGCAGCTGTAAAGGCCAATAGTGTTTTCTCTAAACCATTCGCCATATCAAATGGAACTCGTCAGTGTTTGCGCTGTCCCTGGAGCCCTTCTTGGCCAACATCCGGGCAAATCCGGACATTTCTGGCATTCAAGTAGAGGACCATAACCATAAGATTTCTGCTTATGCGGATGATCTTCTTTTCTCCCTAACTAATCCCCACATTTCCCTACCAAATCTCTTGAAGGAGTTTGAGCTTTACGGTGCGTTTCTAACCTCAAAATAAATTTCTCTAAATCAGAGGCCATGGGAGTGGCCATCCCCCCTCCCTCTTGTCAAATGCTCCAACTTAACTTTTCATTTAAATGGACGTCGTCGGCATTAAAGTATTTGTGCACTATGATCCCACCCGATCCGTCAATGATCTTTAGATTAAACTTCCCACCCCTGGTTAATAAGGTGCGCATCTTCTTGAACACATGGACAACGGGCTTACACTCCTGGTTTGGACGTTGTAACTATATCAAAATGAATGTCCTACCAAAGTTCCTATACCTTTTTCAGATGCTACCAATTCCACAACCATTTTTCAAACAGGTCAATGCCCTATTTACTAATTTCATATGGGCCAGTAAGCGCCCTAGACTTAATAGAGGGCTCTTAACCCTGCCTAAATCCCAAGGTGGGGTGGCTGTTATAGACTCACTCAAGTACTACCAGGCAGCCCACTTGAATAGACTACTGGACTCATGCAGACATAGCCACCTTTAAAATATGGACGTCCATAGAACAATATTATAGCCCCACGCCGTTGAACAGGGCGCCATGGTGCTATAAAGCCCTCTTGCCCTCTCTCAAGTCACACCCTTTCCTGGGACCCCCGCTCCATATTTGTTATAAGATATGCCACAATCTTCCTCGCTCCCCCCTTTTTCCTATTCTTGGGAACACTGATTTTCCTCCGGGCTGCGAGTCGGGGATATTCCGAACTCCAACAGGACAGGGCTGCTTCCAAGCATCTCACTTTCTAGAAATACAGTCCTGGACCTCATATCAATGCTTGACTGACCCCCTAGGGAGATATAAATTAAATCAAAAAAACTAAGAGATTTACAGTCACAACTTACCAACCCGCCAGCGACCAACCGAATTGACCTGTCTAACAGTATGCACTAAAAACAGGGGTTTGGTTGCACACATTTGCAAATACATGCGTAAGCTGCAGGCCCCAACAAGGCACCCTGTGATCTGCAGTCCCTAACTCCACAATATAAAGAGTCTCTACAATGAGAGATATACAGTAAATTAAAACCATGGCAAGCACTTCAACTCTGACATTTCCTCAACTTCTTGGGACCCGCGTCTTCTTTTAGCTGTTCAAAGACAACATTTGAAGAGTACTGGTCCGGTTGTGACCGCCTTCCGCGCAGCCTCTCCAAGTTATACTCCCTGCTCATTGTCCTCTCAGGGTTTGATACAGTGCCAGGCATCATTAAATGGGAGAGAGCTCTCAACAGATTGCTCACACATAACCAACGTCTAAACATTGTCCATCTTGCCTTAAAATCCTCCATTTGCACGCGCATGCAGAAAACCAGCTACAAAGTGTTAAATCACTGGTACTATACCCCAACAGCTTTGTGCAAGTATTTTCCGGGGGCCTCAGATCGTGGCTGGAGATGCCAGGAGGAGCTGGGGACCATGCTTCGTATCTTCTGGAGCTGCCCCAAGCTCCGCCTTTTCTGGAGAGAGGTGAGACGCATATCCCAAAGATTTACAGACTACTCAATCCCAGAGGATCCTGCCTTCTTTCTGCTTCACTGCACGCAAATTCCTCTTAAATAATACAAAAACTCGGTCTTACACCACCTACTTAATGCTGCCAAGGCCTGCATTGGTCTGACTTGGATGAGCAAGGAGCCCCACTCTATCGCCTTGTGGCTTAATAAGGTTAGATATATTAATGCGTTGGATGATATGGTGCTGTCCTTGCAAGAATATACTGTGTTAAACTTGCACTAATGCGCAGAAATTTACTGCGTTAAATGTGCAGTAACGCACTGAAATATACTGCGTTAAATGTGCAGTAACGCACAGAAATATACTGTGCGAAACGTGCACTAATGCACTGAAATATACTGTGATAAATGGCATGTAATGCACTAAAATATACTGCATTAAACGTGCAATAATGCACAGAAATATACTGCGCTAAATGTGCACTAACACACTGAAATATACTGCGTTAAACGGCACATAACGCACTGAAATATACTGCGTTAAATGGCACGTACCGCACTGAATTATACTGCGTTAAAAATGCAATAATGCACAGAAATACTCTGTGTTAAACGTGCACTAACGCACACAGAAATTTACTGTGTTAAATGTGCAGTAACGCACTGAAATATACTGCGTTAAATGTGCAGTAACGCACAGAAGTATACTGCGTTAAACGGCACATAACGCACAGAAATATACTGCGTTAAACATGCAATAACGCACTGAACTATAATGCAGCAATCCTGCCCTGACAAAACAAACTGACACTAAAGTAAAAATGAATAGTCACTCACTACACTTACCGAACTATCACTAGATTTACACTAAAATAAAAATGAACGCTTACTACACTTACACTGACTGAACTACCATTAGATTCACACTAAAGTGACACTAAAGTAAAAATGAAAGGTCACTACACTTACACTGACTGAACTATCACTAGATTCACACTAAACTGATATTCTACACTGACAATAGAATCAGAATAGCCCACTATGGCACACTAACTCTCTAGTAGCACTGAACAGAGCCCTGTTCTATCTCTCTCCAGTCTCTACGCCGATATCATAACATACATGGCCGCTATTGAAAGAATACTTTTATAGTGTGGGATGGGACTAAAAGCAATGAGTCATGATTAGATAGAGTCATCATTACTTTCTCCAATCATGCCTCTGGTAGTGCTCTGTTCCCTGATTGGGCAAAGCTTTCATTGTTTCAGCCAATTGGGGCTTCCAATGCACTGTGCGGTGGCAAAGTGCATTGGGGTCAATCGGTGGGCGGGCGCTTTAAACTGACCTCTGAGACTATCACAGTGCAGGTGCATACATGATTACACACAGGTGGATTCTATTTATCATCATTAGTCATTTAGGTCAACATTGGATCATTCAGAGATCCTCACTGAACTTCTGGAGAGAGTTTGCTGCACTGAAAGTAAGGGGGCTGAATAATTTTGCACGCCCAATTTTTCAGTTTTTTATTTGTTAACAAAGCTTGAAATATCCAATAAATTTCGTTTCACTTCATGATTGTGTCCCACTTGTTGTTGATTCTTCACAAAAAATTATAGTTTTATATCTTTATGTTTGAAGCCTGAAATGTGGCAAAAGGTCGCAAAGTTGAAGGGGGCCGAATACTTTCGCAAGGCACTGTATATACACATACACACATATAGGTGTGAAAGGAGGGTAACACCATCCCTGCAAATAATTTCAGTAGCGCAGGGATAGGGTTCCGCTCCTTTCACACCTATATGTGTGTATGTGTATATATACATACAGTATATGTGTGTGTGTATATATGCCTTCTACACAGAAGTTCAGATGTCATGCCTGCCTCCAAAGACATCCACAAAAAAGCCCAATAAACGCCTGAAACAAAAACGCCCAGGTGTAAAAGGAGCGGAGCCCCATCCCTGCTCTACTAATAATTCTAAGAAAAATTATCTTTTTCTAAAGGCGGTCACCCTGACATGGATGAGTTCTGTCACCCTGGCATAGCAGTCAGAGTCAGTTTACCCTACACTACACTACGGTCACCCTGACACTTAACACTTTCCCTACAGAAACTAGATTATTGAATCTAACTATAGTGGTATATAGTACCCTAACTACACTAGATATCCCTTTCCTCAATTGCTAAATGACACTTTTGCAGCAGGAGTAACAGAACTGCTTCCACTCTCTTCCACAGCCCCTGTATTACAGTGCTAGAGATTTGGCGGGGCTATGTTATATACTAGGGGGCGTATTCACTACTGATTGGCCTCTGGACCCCCTAGTCACTCCAATCACATTCCTAGCAGACTCCTGCCCCCTCAATTGGCTTTTACTCATGTTTCTGGTCCAATCACGGGCTTTTAAAGCCCAGTTGCTGTCCCATTGCATTTTGGGCGGTTCTGGTGCTGAATTCCGAACTCGGCCGAATTTTGAACAGTCAATGTTCGGGTCGAACCGATGGTCGACCCGAACCGTTCGATCATCCCTAGTCATCATGCGAAAAAATGTAGGATAATAACTATGGAACACCTCGAAGTGCCAATATTTGAGAGCATTCTTATTTTACAAAGAAATTTGGCCCTCAGTGGGTTCATTTTAATCACATTTATATTAAAATGTTTAATAGGGTGTTTTCAACACAAGCTGTAAAAAAATATTTATCAGGTTACCTGCACGTAACAAGATTTAGCAAGTGGTCCTTAAACATGAAGCTCCATCTCTTGATAGCATTCATGAGTGAGATTTTGAATGGTTTCATGTCAACCAGGAGCCAACCATTAAATGTCTTTTCATTTTCAAACCTTTCAACTTCATAATACAGTGACTCGTAAATATTGATCTATACATAAGAGATATACATAAGAGATAAAGCAATCATCAAAAAGAGTGTAACATTAGTTTCAGGTATCATAGACAGGCATTCGAAGGATAATCCTTATTTAACCAGCAGTTATGTCTATTTTTGTGGACAGCAGGATCTTATTTAACTGGCAGATGACAAGAAGGATAAAGCAGAAGCAAGCCAAGGGTCAGTGCAATGGGTGAGCAACACAGGAACATATACACAGATGCTTTAGTAACATATTAGACCAAATGGAACACACACAAGGCACTAGTGCAGTTTAAATAACCCGCCTGGCACCAATATGCACTTGCACGTGCCTGCACCTGTGTGTGCAATCACACACGCAAAAGCGTGCATACACCGTCTAAACGCCCATGAACAGGGATTTCAGGATTGTTAACCATATTTGGATGAGAATGAGTAGGATGTCAACAGCCCAGAGGGTAATAAAGAGCAAGCTTGGGTAAGTTCCTGCCCAGTCTGTACAGCTAAGGCAGTGTTATGGTAGAGCTGAGGAGTAATATGTTTTAGTAGTACAGTCTGCAACCCAAACTCTGCAAAGGCTTTGGTTCATCACTAAATTCATTTTTAGAAGCACTACCCTATCAGATTTCGTGTAATCAGCAACACTCTACCTATTACTAGCCGTGCTCTGGATTTTTTAAACTAACTTAGTTATTATGTAACTGATTATGGAGTTCAAGGAGACAGTGAAAATACTGAGTTCTCCATTAACAAAGGCTAAAGATTCCATCAAACCATGTTTGGTTGAGAATGGGTGGATGTCCACAGCCCAGGAGATAATAAAAAGCAAGATTGGATGGGGTCCATGGTCAACCTGTGCAGCTGAATCAGTGTTGTAATAGAGTAGAGGAGTTATACTTGCATATGTTTTAGTAGTATAGTCTGCTACTCAGACACTGCAAAGGCTTTGGTTGATGACTAAATATATTTTAGAAGCTTTACTTTAGCAGATTTCAGATGTTTATCAACACTTTACTTATTACTTGTTGTGCATTATGATTTTTAAAAACAATAGTCTATATTTAACCAAATGTGGAGTTCATGTAGATAGTGAACATACTGAATTCTCCACGAACAAAGGCTAAAGATTCCATCTAGAACATCTATCACACTCCTGCTTTTTCTCGAATGTTCTTCTTCATTTAATGCCAATTACATAGAAGAACAGGGGTTATATACATTTTGGTATATGATGGTTTTCCAGTTAAAACAGAAAGATGATGTTCAGCTTCAGGGCAACGGTTAGCCGTGTATATCGGCAAGAAGACATAATATTTTCCACTGGATGACAATTCAAATTGAGTCATTTTGTTTCAGCGGCGCTTTACCTGTTTCTTGAAGTGCTCTAACTGCGGTGCACATTCTTGCAATTCATAATCTGCATACAATTCCATCTCTTCGGTGCTAAGAAACCGACCGTACTGGAGGAACTGCTTCATGAATTCCGTTTTATCATCCGTCCACAAATAGCTGTACTTTTTAAAGTGTCTCTGATACTCTTTCACATTAACAATGGTCGAGTGCACCCTTCTCATAATTTCTCCATGCATTTCTTTCAGCTCCTCCATCTCATCAACATCCAGCTACATGCAAGAAATAAAAATGAGCTGTATGTGATAGACTATGATTATTGTTCCCTATAAGGAAAGAAGTAGAAAAGCCCTGGGAGGGAAAAGAATAGGAAAAAAGAAAACAAAGCTCTCAATTTGCAAAGTGGTAGAGTGTTCAGCCATGGCTCATACAGAATATTGTGGCTGCATTTCAACCCAGGATAGTCTAGCTTACAAATATTAGCACTTTGTGCTGGACTGATTGGTGTATAATGTGTTTTGAAAGTGTTTCTGCTGCTCATTCACCTAGTGGGCACTAGCACATTACTGAGCTATCAGTTTAATTCTCATGTAGCTTCTCCTAATGTGCAATGGTGTTTTCAGACCTCATGTACACAATCAAACTTTTGAACTGGTTACCCTTCCATAAAGTATTTTCTCCAATATGAACCACAGTAAGATGAATGTGAGCTGCAGTGTTTGTAGTTGCTGAAGCTGCAACCCATGTTTTCATTATTGCCCCTTCTAAGTAGAGGGCAGCATATCCCAACACACTTTACTTATATACCTGTACTCATGGGTGTCTTTCAATGGGTGTGTCTGAAAACATCATTACTTCATTAAAACAGGTAAGCAAAAGAGGTTACCAGATCACCAGACAGCTGACAAGCAGTAAGGTTAAACTGAGCACCATAGCTGTACTTAAGTGAAAAATCAAAGCCTTTAGCAGATAAGCTTTGCTCCCTGTTTGCATTTCAAGACCTAAAGTGTCACTAAGCCCACGTCATAAAAAACTATCAATAAGTGCTGTATTACATTCTGTTCACACTCACTCAGTCACTGTGAGGTTCAGTTTCTGTATTCTGCAAAAAACCTGATTGATCCTGCTGCTCTCTCTATCCACCTTCTGTTCATGTTCCCAATGCAGCTAGGGATTTTAGCAGTTGTAGTGGCAACTCTGCAAATGCTCAGTTTTCAGTTAGTTTTCGTGCTTAGCATTTCCTCACTATCACATCTGAGCAGCCCATGTGACTATAGAGCCACACATGCGGGCTTATATACAGTGGCAAATGACAGCCCACTCCCTCCCTCCTCCTCTATGCTCACTAACAAGCTAAACACAATGTGGGTGGGATATTACATGTAGAATGTGGGTGGGGGAAGTTTTTCAGAAAAATTGTGTTAGTGGAGCCTGCCCCCCCCCCCCCCCGTGAAACAGGCCAAAAACATCAAAAGAAATGGTGGGTGTGCTCCAGAGGAGGAGTTATAAGAGACACCATGTATTATTGCCCCCAGTGTCTTCTCAACCAGGCCTCTGTATAGGTGACTGTTTTCACCATTACCATGCTTCTCTACATTATTAGTGAAGTATGGTAAAGGTAATTCTAAATTCTTGTAATTTACCTCCACACCCCTTATGCCACTGCACTAAATTGTACATACCTCTGCCTTCTCCGGAACTGACCTTGGCTTGTTATTTGACCATGCATCTGCCTAAAGCTAAGCTGTGTGAGTTTAATATTTGAAGTTGGGATCTGGGTTTATGCCTCCTGAATTTATCAATACTGCACCATTGGAGATTGTCTTCCTTTTTTTCATATGTACTAACCTATTTGGATTAACACCGAGTATAGTGGAGTGACCTATTGAACGGACGGCATTAATCTATCTGTCTTCTAACTGATTGAGACCCCTAGTGGGTGAATTATGGAGGGGAGCAGACACTTCACCTGGTGATAGCAACACACTATTCAAAGAGTGGACACATGGAATGATCCACTGACTTTTTTTTAATAGAGACTCTTTTGGACTTTATATATTGCACATTTGGACTTTCGGAGTGGTTATTTATCATATTTTTCACTTTAGACTTATCAGCTTTGCACTTTATTTAATCAAACATGGAGTCTCTGCACTACATTGCACTTTATTAGATGTTTACTATGATTTGGCACAACATTTTATGTATGGTGTATAATGTATGCATTTTGCACTGCTTTTTTATATATTTATTCATTTTTTAGTAGTGCTATCACATTTATTCATTCTTTTATTTGTTTTTTATTTTGAATTTTATTCTTTTTGGTTGCACCGTATGTGATCAGAGACGGTGTCTCTGTATCACATTGCACTTTAGTAAGATATCTACTTTATCTGGCACAACATTTATATGGTATTTATTGTATTTTTTACACTGTATAATTAACAAGTCCTTTCTCCTTTAGTAGCGCTACCACATCCATTCATTTTAAACTGTACATACCTCTACCTGCTCTGGAACCGACCCTGGACTGTTTATTGACCACGCTTTTTGCCTGCCTCTTGGACTGACTTTTTACTCCTCTGCTGGAGCAGTGGGATTCATAACACAGAGGTCTTACATATGTGAGGGGGTCCAGAATTGTTTTTCTGGACAAAGAAAGCTAATTTTTTAGTTTTCTCATTCCCAGATTAGAGTCTGGAGACCGGAGGCTTCAAAGATATTTGGGTGGGAGAAGCCTTGTCCCCATTCTTTCCTGGCTTGCTACCTGTACTATGGACCATGCTCCTGCCTACTACCAGGACCAATATTTTGGCACTGCTGGCAATATTCCTACCTGCACTGACCCTGGACTATATATGGACAGTTTCCCTGCCTTTACTGACTATGGACAATATTACTGCCTGTTGTCTGGACAATTCTGTTCGCTATGGCTGACTACGTCCCTCCCTGCTGCCTGGATTAATGCTCTCTCGTGGATAACTGCACTACTAAAACCACAGGTAATCTTTTGTTAACACTTTGCATGAATTTGTACTGGACACCCCTGGAGACGATTGTTCAATGAGCCAGACAAAGTCTGATCCCTTGTAGTTCCAGTACACTAATCGGCAGTCTGGGCTCTGCCAGAGTCCAGACCCCCTGGGCACGTCTGTGCTGAGGATGCCTCCCCACCCAGACAGGCTGGCATCTGTGGAGACAACCGTCCAGTAAGGGTGGAGAAGGATTTTCTTGTCAAAGTTCCAGAGAGGGAAGCCACCTCTCAAGACCGTGGATCCTTGACCCATTTCTTAAGAATCTCTTTAGCAGAGATCTTGTGTAGAACTGTGGAAACAGACCACGTCGAGGGTGGACACCATAAGGCCCAGCATGCCCATGCAAGCCTGGGGGATGTCCGTCTGCTGAACAACAGAAGCTTAATTGCCTCCTGCAATGTCTGGATTTTTTTCCAAGGAAGAAACACTTTGGCTGGGGCCGAGTCCAGAGTCAGACCCAGATAGGCCATTTTTTGTGGACAGAACCAAAGCAGACTCCTGAATGTTAAGGATCCCACTGAACTCCCTCAGAGTTCACAGAGCAATCTCCAGTAGTCCATCAGAGCAGTCGGAGACTCCACATGCAGAAGAAGATCATCCAGGTACCCCAGTACTTCAATCCAACACTCCTGTGAACACCCGAGATGCGGAGGTGAGACCAAAGGTCAGCGCCACAAACTGATAATGCTCCTTGTCCACAGCAAAGGGAGGAAGCACTGACGACCAGCACATATTAGAATGTGCAGGTAGGCGTCCTTGATGTTGAAAGAAGCGAGAAGAAATCCCCCGGATGTAGTGACGCCACTATCATGTGCAGAACTTCTGTACTCACTCAAAGCAGCTTAGCGCCTTGAGGTCCAGAATTGGATGTACCTTGCCTTCCTTCCTGGGGACTGTAAAGAAGTTTGGGTAAAGAAACCCTTGAAAATGTTCCGAAGTCGGAACCTGGAACAATCACCCCTTGAAATAACAAGTCTTGCGCTGCTCCCAAGAGACCTCCAAAGTGATCTGCGGACAAGTGCAGGTTGGAAGGGAAAAAACCTTTCTGGAGGACAAGACTGAACTCGATCTCGCAGCCTGACCAAATAACTTTGTGAACCCACTTGACCTGTACCAGGGAGGTCCATGGATCCAAAAATGAGTGAAGATGTGCCCCCACCCAAGATACGGGTGGGAGTGCCCCTTCATGCAGAGGCAGCCTTGTCTGTAGGTCTGGAAGAGCCCGCTCGTGGCTTGCAACACCAGGTCCTCTTAGAACCTCTGCTGAAGGTCCTAACTTTTGATCCCTAATCTTGAGATCCTGAGAGATGAAGAGGCCGCTTAGGAGCTGAGGAAAATGCTCCAAACAGGTGACCCCCTACAAGGGGGATATCAGATAAGGCCTTCTTAGAAGTCTAATCCGCAGACCAGCCTTTTAGACAGACAATACACCGAAGGACCACTGCTGATACAGACAGCCTAGAATCAAAGAAGCCACATCCAAAGAGGCATCACAGACAAACTGTTGCCCCTGGACCAACCAGTCCGCCAGCTCCGCAAAGACAGGGAGAAACCATTCTCCCTCCAGGTCCCGTTGTAAAACCTTAGCCCACTCGCTCAGAGTTCGCAACACCAGGGCAATAGTAATTACCGGCTAAATTGCCGAACCAGCCACAGAGCACATATGGCGGGCCAGAGCATCTGCCCTCTTAGTAACTGGTCCTGTAAAGGTCGGGGACTCCTCAACTGGGGTGAAGGTAACTTAATTTGACCTGGAAACCGGCGAGTCCACTACAGGTGGGACCGTCCACCTTATGCTCATAAGGATACCGCAAGCAAAAAACGTCTAGCAACCACTGCATTTTGGACAACCCCACTGTTTGTGACCAGGGCCGGTACAGGGGGGGGAGGGACAGTTGCCCTGGGTGGAGTATGGGAGGGGCGCTGGGTTGCAAATAAGAAGACTCACACAATAGGTAGGCTTTCACTCCACTGTATGCTGCAACCTCTGTTGTTGCTACTGCCAGTCCAAAAACGGGGCTAAGGATGCACCCTCACCCACTGGCTACCTCCCCTGTACAGGGGGTCTCATATGCTTTTACAGAAGGGAGAATAACACTTTCTCCCAGGCTTTAGTTCCTCAGTGTGGCTGGATCGGGGCTGTCACAGGAAGAGCTTCTCTGCAGGGAGGCGGAGCAAGAAGAGGACACTACATTGCAGTCCTGGGATCATTGCTCCTACCCAGCACTGAAGACATCAGAGCTCAGAGCTCAGCACATGGCAGAATGAAGATGTGACTGGATGGATGAATGTCTTCTGCACCTGTGAGTCCTGATCTATTCTGCCTTCCAAACTGTACCTGGCTGTGCTGTAAACTTGCCCTGTACTTTGCTAAATGTGAAAGAGAAAGTAAAATGGATTAATATGGTAGGAATATACTGGGATGATTCAGTATTCTCCAAAGTGTAAAGTAACTCCATTCCATTCTGTGACTGACACTTGTAGCTGCAGGCAGCAAAGATGGATATAGTGGTGATGGAGCACAGTGAGAATTTGTTGCCATGTAAGTTTCTTTCCTCTCTGCTCTTCATGCACATGACAGTGTCAGTTCTGATCTCCCTCCTGTGTGTCCTGCTTCATTCATCCCCTGCCTCTACATTACAGCTCAGTGCAAGCACAGGAAATGTGCAGAATTGCTCTGATAGCCCCAGGATCTCAGCAGAGATGGAGGAATTATCCTGAAGCATAGAGCTCTTCATGTACAGACTGGGGCAGTGCTGGGGAGAAATCCTGGGAGTTTCTAGCTGTAGAAACACATTATTTCAGCAAGCTGCAAATGCCATAGACCTTGTTGGGGATCAGAGCTCCCTGTGACCTCCTCATTTTCTTTCCCAGATTCACTTCAAACAGGTGAGCAGAAAGCAGAGGTGTGCTGAAGTGCGGAGTGGGGGTCCCATTTTCCATAGGCTAGTGATGTATGTTGTGAATTGGTCTAGAAACTAGCAGGAATGTAGTAACAGATCAAACTGTCAGGATTACTTCACTCCTAGCAAACCAAATTCAAAGTGCATTTTGTCACAATTGTGATCCTGGTGTCGGTGTCAACTAGCCAGCAACAGGAGAGGACAGGGAAATTACTGACCTGCTCCTACAGCATCAATCCCTCATCAGCCAGACTGACAAAGGACATTCCACAGTCTCTGTCAGCATGGTAGCAATGTCAGGTGATGACGTTCTCTGCTCTCACTAGCAAATCTGTCACCAGCAACAGGGTCACAAGTGTAAAGTAGACATTAAAGTGGCATTAAACCCACAAGTAAACATTATATTGCAGGTTACCAATTCTTAATTGTGAAGGCTGCATTTGTTTTCCTTTCTTAGGCTTTCTTTCTCCCGTTTGTTTTTATCTGGTGATCCAGCCAGCAAGTCTGTTTTTCAAAAGAACAAGCTCACTTGCAGTTACAGAGATGTGACAAACCATTTACCACTGACAGGGATGCTTTCAAAGGTCAGCATATATTTAAGTAAAACCTTTATACTAAAAGAAAAAAAATGTTACAGTAAATGATTATAAAGTGGAAGCTGGAGTTTGGCATCAATTTGTTAGTGTATCTAAATCTGCTAGTTCATCTAACACTCCCTTCCCCCCCAGACTGACAGCGATGCTGTCTGCTGGGCTGCCTGCGCTTCTTTATCCAGAGTGGGAGCGCTCTAATAAAGTAGGTGTGTTTTACTGGCCAGAGCACCAGACAATAAATGGTGGAAAAAAAGCCTAAGAAAAGAAAACGAATGGAGCCACCACATCTAATGATTGGTAAGCTGCAATATATTACATTTTTGGTTTTCAAGAAATTATTTCTTTGAACCACTCCCCAGTCCATGCACCCTAAAGTATTGTAGATATTCTGAACAGTACAGTAAAAGAACTTTAAAGTGGATCGTCCCCACCCACCCTAAAAACCTTTGGATATTCTGAATACCCCCCTTCCACAATCATGAAAGTCTGAACTCTGCGTCACTTGCTACTGAGCCCTTGCACTATTCGTGCTCTTGCATCTCTTACCACACCCAATAGTCAGCACAGTGAAAGCCGCATCCAAGTTTTGCCACACACTGCACTTTCCTCTAGAAGCAGGTCCCAATTTATTATTTTAAACATAACCCCGTTCCTGACTCCTGCACTCACACTTTTTTTTGCTCCCAACCCTTGCACTTTGTAATTTATCCAATCCTGACTTCTGCACTCTATATGTAGGTAAAATGATCAGGTGTGGCTAACAGGTATAGGTAAGATGATGATTAGTCATGCGTGGCCTGGGGGGGCGCAATTTGAAATGTTCGCCCTGGTCACTGGATGACCTTGTACCGGCACAGTTTGTGACAATATTGTCAAGCTAAGCGAAAAGAGGAACACCCTCGCCGTTTTGGAGGGCCTGTGGGTGACAAAAGGAACCAGTGCCTCCGACACGGCATCAGCCGCAACCTTCATTTTTGAAGTTTCACACACTGACACAAACAGTGCATCCACCAGCGCCTATTTAAGCTTGGCTAGAGGAGCAGAGGAATCATTCTCACTATCTGAGCACTTAGGGTGCGTGGAGCCAGACCCAGTAGTGTCGCTATACTGAGCTCACCCAGAAAACATAACAATCAGGGGAGGCCACTGACTGCTATCCCGAGAAGGAGATGCCGGCCAAGGGTCCACAAATAGACCACCAATTGGACCCCACAAAAAACAAGGGGGTCGCCCTCCATACAGGACATAGTAGGACATAGCCCCCTTAAAAGTGGGCCACCCGTCTGAGACACAGACGCGCAGGCAGAAACAAGGTAGGTGCCCCCCACAATAATGGCGGCAAGACTGTGATTAAAAATGAAGCGCCACCCAGTCCAAAAAGACCCACAGTAATCAAAATTTTAGAGGGGCTGGGGGGAAGGGAGGGAAACCCGTGGGTCCGACCATCCCAGGGAGGGAATGTAAACATCCCTTGTAATAGAAATAAGCAGGACAGGTCCTCTTTAATGTGAGATCTGGGGTCAAAAAGACCTCACATCTACACTTAAAAGCAAAAAATAAATAAATGGGCCCTTTAAGGCCATTGGGAGGAATCGGCCTATGACGTCGCTCCCATCCGCCAAGGCCAAAGAGTAGAGTGGGGGCTATTTTATGAGAAAGAGGACCGCCCGCCCGTAAGAAAATACCGGGGTTATGGCAGCTATCGGCCATAACACCGGTATTTAACAAAGTACTGACGTAAAACTGCAGCGGGAGCTCCGGAAGTAGTTAAATACCTTGGAATGCTTTCTAAAAAGGGGGTATTTGTACTTTCCAGACTTGTTAGTATCTAAAGAAATGAGATAGGCCTTCAATACATCAGGTGTGATCAAGTGTGATCAATTTTCATTGATTGCCACCATAACTTGTAGACTCTATAACCTTCACAAAGACCAAATAATATGCACTTATTTGGGGGTATTTTTACCAAGGAAATGTAGCAGTATAACTTTTGGCCAAAATGTATGAAGAACAATTACTCATTTGGAAAATGTTATAACAGAAACGAAGAAAAATGCATTATTTTACAAACTTTTTCGTATTTTTACATTTATAGCGCAAAAAATAAAAACCCCAGTGGTGATTAAATACCACCAAAAGAAAGCTCTATTTTGTGTAAAAAAAAAAAAAAGGACAAACATTTCATATGGGTACAGCGTTGTATGATTGAGTAATTATCATTTGAAATGTGAGAGTGCTGAAAGCTGAAAATTGGCCTGGCTAGGAAAGGGGTTTAAATGCCCAGTGGGGAAGTGGTTAAACAAAACACTAACTTCTGCCAGACATATGATACACACTAGGACTGAGAGGGTACTCTAAGTGGTTGTAAACCTCATGAAATCTGAGCAAAGTACATACAGTGCCTTGCGAAAGTATTCAGCCCCCTTGAACTTTGCAACCTTTTGCCACATTTCAGGCTTCAAACATAAAGATATAAAACTGTAATTTTTTGTGAAGAATCAACAACAAGTGGGACACAATCATGAAGTGGAACTAAATTTATTGGATATTTCAAACTTTTTTAACAAATAAAAAAGTGAAAAATTGGGCTTGCAAAATTATTCAGCCCCCTTAAGTTATTACCTTTTGCTGCAATTACAGCTGTAAGTCGCTTGGGGTATGTCTCTATCAGTTTTGCACATCAAGAGACTGAAATTTATGCCCACTCCTCCTTGCAAAATAGCTCGAGCTCAGTGAGGTTGGAAGGAGAGCGTTTGTGAACAGCAGTTTTCAGTTCAGTACAACAGTATCTCGGACCTGCCTGGTGTGTTCCTTGTTCTTCATGATTCTCTCTGCGCTTTAAACGGAACTCTGAGACTATCACAGTGCAGGTACATTTATACGGAGACTTGATTACTCACAGGTGGATTCTATTTATCATCATTAGTCATTTAGGTCAACATTGGATCATTCAGAGATCCTCACTGAACTTTTGGAGAGAGTTTGCTGCACTGAAAGTAAAGGGGCTGAATAATTTTGCACGCCCAATTTTTCAGTTTTTTATTTGTTAACAAAGTTTGAAATATCCAATAAATTTTGTTCCACTTCATGATTGTTTACAAAAAAATACAAATTTATATCTTTATGTTTGAAGCCTGAAATGTGGCAAAAGGTCGCAAAGTTCAAGGGGGCTGAATACTTTCGCAAGGCACTGTATGTACTTTGCTCAGATTTCATGAGGTTTACAACCACTTAGAGTACCCTCTCAGTCCTAGTGTGTATCACATGTCTGGCAGAAGTTAGTGTTTTGTTTAACCACTTCCCCACTGGGCATTTGAACCCCTTTCCTAGCCAGGCCAATTTTCATGATTGTGTCCCACTTGTTGATTGTTCACAAAAAAATACAGTTTTATATCTTTATGTTTGAAGCCTGAAATGTGGCAAAAGGTCGCAAAGTTCAAGGGGGCCGAATAATGTCGCAAGGCACTGTATATCTGTACTTATCTGTCTCCAAAGCTCTAAGTGTAGTTTCTCTCTGGTGCTTCGTTCCTCTGTTATCAGCATGAGTCACTTCTGAGAAGTTTTCCCCAAACATGAGATAACATTTGTGTCGGGAAGGGAGCTCAGTACGCAGTTTGTCTATTCACAACACAGTTCTTCTGCTGTGTGAAGGGGGGTGTGTTCCTTTCCTCCAATCAATATCACACACTTTAACTCTCTCTCTGCCCTGTCCTCTGTGCTCCTGACAGCTGAAGAAGGATTTTTACACAATTCTGTCCTGAAGGGGTGTAGAGAAGAGAGAGCTGCAGATCAAAAAGTATAATTTATGTAGGAGGATTTGTTCCATATCTGTGTATCACCTGGGTATATGTGAGGGTTTACAACAACTTTAAAGTAGAAGAGTGTACTACAAAGTAAAACAGACCTTCCCAAGTAGAAGTCATTTTGAATGCTTTGTATCAATATCATGGCCATAACCCAAACTTTTATCTGTAGAAAAAAAAATCCTGCAAAAATCTTTGCAATATACAGATTTGAATGGAAGCTGTATACTGTATATTAACAGGCACTGTTCCTATAGTATGAAATATTAAAAAAAAACATACCTTATATGTCTGCTTGCCTAAGTGTACAGCAACGCGTGGAATGAATAATGCAATACGGTATGTATCTTGAAGCAAACTCTCTAGAATGCTGTAAAAATTGCCACTACTTTTCTTGTCCAATGGGGGTACAGAGTTAATTTCACCTCCATTAAGAAGGAGCTCCACTTTGAACAAAGGAGGATTTTTAAGTGAGAACTCTGTGTTATCAGTCAAGTACTGAAGAGAACACTTCACTGCTTGGAACAATCCTTCCAAAATCATTCGATCGATGTACTCTGTGTACAATTTCCATTTGTCAGAGAGAAGATCAGCTTTAAACAGCTCCTGATTGTGCTGACAAAATAATGCAAGCATTAAAGCAATATCAGAAACACATCATATCAAATGCATGCCAGCTATATACAATGTAAATGTGCATTGACTTGACTTTATCTTCCTTTCTACCCAAAAGGCTGGCACCATATTTAAATAAGCTGTCATTCAGGGTCTAATTCCTGAATTAGGATGCTGTGTAAGAAAAAAATATCTCCAAAAATTTGATTTTTCCATACTAGATAAGAGATCAAAATGGGTTTCCTGAATGTCAACTGCAGCCAGACTATAGACAGTCACTTTTACATGTTCTTAACGGCAGCTTTAAAGGCTTAGTCCACCTTTGTGACCATGTTCCACGTTACACCCATATTTAGGTTGTAACTTGAAACATGGTCACCTTTCCCAACCCGTCACTCTCAGCTCCTCCTCCCTCCCCTAATACTTATCTAAATTGAGTGGTGCTTCTTACTGTGTATGAATTCAGCGCAGCTATGCATGGCTCCTTCTGGACAGACATGTCCTCTATTCACGGGAAACTATGAATGAAGAGACTACAAATTCCATCTTCCAGCATGGCAGAAGGACTCATAGATCTCAATAAAGCACAGTGAAGTCACCTCACTTGTAGTTCTTTGTTTACTTCCTCCAGTCCCAAAATAATACATCTGTACCTTTATACAGACCTGGGGCTGGTGGAACAGTCTACAGGAGCCTGTGCATTGTACCCACGATGCACTGATTGCAGTTGCAATACTCTATAAGCCTAGCCATACATGTTCAATCCCTTTGTACAGTTTTCCTTTAGATTTACCTTAAACTATGTAGTGCAAGGGCCATACTTGCCAACTGTCCCTTTTTTCCTGGGACAGTCCCTGCAAATAGGAGCCTGTCCCAGGTAATTTATATTGTCCCTGGAAGCACCTATTAATCAGGCTGCCCATAAATGTTTTGCAGAAGTAATGCAGCTGAATGGGAGACTTATTCCAACTGAATCCCTTTTTCATTTCCTGTAATTCTCTCTATATTGAGTAGACTCTATAATCTGATAAGTAGGGGAGATTAATTATGCAGAGTGGGCAGAGCTTTGGGGAAGTTGGTGTGGTAATTGATAGCTGTGCTGCAAAGTGTCCCTGGAATTTTTTTTTAAATGTTGGCAACTATGCAAGGGCCTACCTAATTGGATACACTTGA